>NC_057350.1:5900000-7217000 GCF_016509475.1 Prionailurus bengalensis
TCGCGGTCCGGGAGTTCGAGCCCCGCGTCGGGCTCTGGGCTGATGGCTCAGAGCCTGGAGCCTGTTTCCTATTCTGTGTCTCCCTCTCTCTCTGCCCCTCCCCCGTTCATGCTCTGTCTCTCTCTGTCTCAAAAACAAACATTAAAAAAAAAAAAAAGTTTAAAAAAAAAAAAGAAAATCAAAAGAAGTATAAAAAGTTTGGATAAACATCAACACTGCACATAAAGACAGGGCCGCCCGTAAGACTGACCCTTCCCTTGGCCTCAGGCTCTGTACGGCTCCACCAGGCACTGGTCACACATTTCCCCAAAGTAAGTAAAAGATTCAAGAAGTTAAGTCATTTCAAGGATTTAGAAAATTATTCTATTACAGTCTTTGAAAACCTCCATTCTTAGCTCTCTCAGGGGCCACAACTGTAGGTTGTGAGCTCAGGCTGTCACGGTATGAGTTTTTATTACACAATTTCCAGAACACAAAGAACACTTTGCCGTGGATACCTATAAAATTGGTATGTTACTCTCCTGTGTCGTAGATGAGACTGAATTTGCAGAACCTCCCTCTTCATCGGTGCAAACTCGGAACGCCGGACAGATTACATCTACTTAGAAAATCATTCAACCAGAACACACAGTTTCAGTTACAGGATGAAACACGGGTTCCTGTTAAAAGATATTTACTTTTGGGGCGCCTGGGTGGCGCAGTCGGTTAAGCGTCCGACTTCAGCCAGGTCACGATCTCGCGGTCGGTGAGTTCGAGCCCCGCGTCAGGCTCTGGGCTGATGGCTCAGAGCCTGGAGCCTGTTTCCGATTCTGTGTCTCCCTCTCTCTCTGCCCCTCCCCCGTTCATGCTCTGTCTCTCTCTGCTCCCAAAAAAATAAATAAATAAAAAAGATATTTACTTTTCATTCCAGAAGTTTGAAGAGAAGGAAATGTGAAATGAATTTTTAGCAGGTTAAATTTAGGGTCCAAACGACAGTCCGAGAATATTTTCTGAAGCTACCCTTGTACATGTAAGTGGCGAAATCTGTATTGTATCTGCATTGGCTTGATATTTGGTTTAGTGAGATTTGATTTGACTAGAGGGTCGCCCTTTCCAAAGCCCCCACCCCCACCCCCACCCCCAGGCTTGGGGAATAAAGAGCCTTCTCGAGTATGTGTCCCAGGCCATCCCCAGGGTCCCAGCCACTCTCCACCCCTTCTTCCTCAGTCTCCCCAAGGGACTCATCTATCTTGCCACCAAATATTGGAAAGATTTCTGTGCGTGCATTTGCTTTGGCAACACTGGAGAAAAGACAAAACCCTCTTGGAACGAGGTCCACAGCAGCCTCCGGCTCCCAAAGACGTGACTTCTCAGTCCTATTATCAAGCCATCGGGAAAGAAGTGAAACTGGTTGTACACGATCCTGACTCCAGCCTCTCGCTGCTGTTGCAGAAGCAAAATACTCCAGCTAAAGGGCTTTGGTCCCTCCCAGGCTAAGAAATAAAAGATCCTTTTCCAAAGCGGATTGTCAACGAGGCACATTCACCGATATGCAAAGCCATGTGCAGTGAAGTGTGCAGATTCGGCGTCAGACAGAGGCCTGGACTCAACCTGGGGGAGAGACTCGAGTTCCTGGACTGTTTATTTTCTCCGATGAGCCAGGTGCTAGGCTGGGCCCTGAAGGTCCCCAGGAGAAGGGGACACAGTGTCTGACTTTGTTTGGCCCACCACCTGGCGGGACAGACAGAGAATAAACCAGTCATCTCAACGAACTGGGGTAAGAGCCTGACTCAAGGGGACTAAGGCCGGGGACGCAGGTGAGGGACCACGATTCACACAGGAGTGAGTGGGAGTCGTGGGGGTTTTTCCATATTTTGCTCAGTGTGAGTCACGGCACCCCAACCAGCAGGGCATCCCTGGGGACATCCCTTACTGGAGTCTCTGTCCCTGCCTCTGAGAAGGAAAGATCGAGACTCTGGCTCCTGCCGGCCACGAGTCGGGACCTGGCAGTGAGTAGGCGTGCTCTCCCTGTCCATCAACGACAGCGCGGGCCACAGTGGGCATTACTCGGTGATATCAACTGGATGGCATCTCTATATCAAGAGAAGGCAAAGTACTTGTTTGAAGGCATTTTTTTTTTTTTAAAGCACGTTGCTGTCTCTTCCCATCATCTGGCCTCTCTTGGCTTCTGTCTGCCAACTAGTTGTAGAGATTTGGCAAAAGAAGGAAAGAAAAACCCATCTCATTCCTATGCTGCCTCGGAAGCAGGTGCAACTTAACACCATCTATCCCCTGGGGATGCGTTTTCTCCTAAGTAATTTTTCTCCTTGGTGCTGTCCTGCTGTTGTCGATATTCATATTTCCAATGGTTTCAGGGTTTCTATTGTGCCTGAAATGGTAACATCGTGATGAGCAGCTCCTCAGATGGCTCCCAAGTAGGAAGAAAAACGCAAATCTGTCTGCCTGTGGTGTGGGCTGCACACGGGGACCTTGGCGTTTCGGACAGGTTCTCAGAATCCATGCCCTACACTGGAGAGACATCAAGACGGGGACCGACCCCACAGACCTCAGTGCACCCTTCCCAGCACTTTCTCTGTGTTTTCTCTCAGTCACCGTGTTTATAAAGAAACAAAAAGGCATGTTGCTACAGCTTTTTAAAATTTATTTTAATTTTTTTATTTAAAACAAATTTTTTAATGTTTATTTATCTTTGAGAGAGAGAGAGAGAGAGAGAGAGCAAGCTGGGGAAGGGCAGAGAGAGAGAGAGGGCGACACAGAATCTGAAACAGGCTCCAGGCTCTGAGCTGTCAGCACAGAGCCCGACACGGGGCTCGAACCCGTTGACCTCGAGATCATGACCTGAGTTGAAGTCAGACGCTTAACCGACTGAGCCACCCAGGCGCCCCTCCATGGAATGATAGTTAACATTTTATTGACAGAGGTTCATGAGTCTCTTGGATGAAATATCAGACTTTAAATGAACAGTGGAGCAAAATCCATGGCCCCAGCACAGTGAAATGGGCTGGTCGGCCAGAAAGTAGTTGATGATTGCTTGGGGCTGCTATGATCATTGAATGGCTTCTTGGGAACATCAAAGCCACATCATTAAAAGCCTCCTCCAAATCAAAGTCCCTGGATTTGTCTGAAGAGCAGAAGTGACTTTTATGCCAACATTAGGTGATAAGGACAGAATGGATTTAATTTCTTGCCACTGATATTTTAAATCGCCTACAATTCTCCTAGTAACATTCTGAAAATGGAGCATTAGAAACTCTACTAATTTAGTCCCTAAAGGTATAGGAACGAATGTCAAAAGAGAACTTCGGCTGGAAGGGTTTAAAAAAAAAATGGCTGGCCAAAGAAAAAAAAAGAAAGAAAAAAAAAAAGCGATGGGATCTTCAAAGACAAGTGAAGTAACCCCCGTAATTTTTCAGCCCCTTCTGTGTGCCCACTCTCACCCAGGAAAGACACAAAGGCCAAAATTCCACCCCAGATGCTATATTCTGCCCCTAGCATTTTCATCCTGACCTTTATGGTAATAGAAATAATTAGCACTGCTGTGGGTTAGGCAGAACATTTACAAAAGGACCCTCATTTTTAGGAATTCGTGCGTGGTTTGTCTTATTGAAATGCACTTTATACTTTGTCCTACAGCCACATTTTTAAATTAGTATTTTCCCCCCTTAAGAACCTTCCCTGTGCCAATTTCCTCTTCAAATAACACTGTTATCTATTTGAACGTTTCGGAAAATAAATGTACAAGAGGAAAGCATAAAACTGCATATAACCCAACTCATCAGGGTAAATCTTTGTTACCATTTCATGAAATGTTCCAGAATGTTTCCTTCCCATCTTTTTTTTCTGTGTGGACACGCACAAATATAGTCTCAGTTTTATAAAAACGGCCACACGCCACACATGCAATTTCATACCTGGTATTTGCTAGAACTTTGAGAACAATTGCTATCTAGTGGCTTCTATGTGGGAGACTCTAATTTTGTATATTTAACGATGTATCTTGTGAGTTCATCATGGATGAGCTCATGTCCTATTAAGTTCATTTATAGTAAACGTCTCTAAATTTTCAAGTCCACGTATCTCAAATATGCCAATAAAATCACTTTGCTTTGTTTATTCAGCAAAGCTCGAAAAGAGGCATAAGACTGTGTGGCTGTCAATTCTCTTTGAAAATGAGGGGCATGGAACGTTCTGAATGCTCCTTGAAATTGGGTGGAATTCACCACAGTGTTAGCAGTGTTATTTGTTGAACTGTGTGCCCCTCAAATTGAGTATTAACCTCTAGTACCTCAGAAAGTGACCTTATTAGGAGCCCAGGTCCTTACAGAGCTAATCAAGTTCCAATGAGGTCCTTAGGATGGGCCCTAATTCAATTATGACTGAGGACTTTATAAAAAGGGGAAATGTGGGGGTGCATGGGTGGCTCAGTCGGTGAAGCATCCGACTTTGGCTCAGGTCACGATCTCAGGGTTCGTGAGTTCGAGCCCCGCGTCGGGCTCTGTGCTGACAGCTCGGAACCTGGAGCCTGCTTCAGATTCTGTGTCTCCCTCTCTCTCTGCCCCTGCCCCACTTATGCTCGCTCTCACTCTTCTCTCTCTCTCTCTCTCTCAAAATAAATAAACATTTACAATTTTTGAAAAATGGGAAATGTGGACACAGACATGCATAGGGGGAAGATGCAAAGACCAGATGGTCACCTGTAAGCCAAGGAGAGAGCCTGGGGCAGATTCTGACTCACAGCCTCAGAAGGAGCCAATCTTCTGATGCCTTGCCCTTGGACTTCAGCTTCCAGGACTGTGGGACAATACAGTTCTGTTGTCTAAGCTCATGGGAAAGCCCAGATTTCTCCACTTGGGCAGAAAACTAGATGCACACAAAAGAAAGATCTGCCGCTGGCCTTACCCGGGATGCCCCCGAACCCTAGTCACAGAGGAGAGCCAAGGACACCCCGGGCTCCAGTGCCCAGAGCACAAAGGAGGGTGTCCTCCTTCTGTACCACTTGGGGAACCCCCTCTCCTTGGGGTGTGCAATTCTGTAGGCATGGGCTGAATTCTCTCCCGAACCCCCAACCACATGGAGGGAGGATGCTGTCTCTGGGCCAGAAGGAAGATACGTGTCCTCCTAAAACCAGTTGTCCAGCTCAGAGCCCTGGGTTTCCCAGCCACCAGCAGGGATGAGAGGAAGGAGGTATGGGCAGAGCAAAGTGACCGCCCAGGGACCTGAGGTGGCCCTGAGGCACTTTCTTCTTTGCTGTGTGGGAAGGGAGCCTCCCCAGCCCTCTCTCCCAGATGGGCTCGAAGAGGCCCCGTGAGCAGGTGGCAGTGTCCATTTAAGGAACAGGACGGAAACCCATTTATAGACTGGGGCTGCAGCGGCTATGCAGGGGCAAGGACTCCTCTATCACTGGATGTCGTCTCTGCAGCTTGAGACGTGGGTGTGATTTACGAGAACCGGGACTGTCCTCACTCTCTTGATCATTTCCCTACCTTTCTAATGCTCCGGCTACCAGTTATCAAGCACCTGTACAAGCCTATGTGTCATGTGCTGCTCGAGACCGTGTGAATAGCTTGCATCATAAATGGGGAAATTGTTATTTAAGGCGCGATGCTGAAGAATGTAGGTTCTGGAGCTAAGGATGGTGGAAGGCGCGGACTCTAAAGGCACACAAAGAACTTTATGGGGCGGCAAAATAGTCGATATCTCAATTATAAGACAGCACTCATGTCAAAACTCAACAAGGATGCAACTAAAAAAGATAACTTTTCGGGGCGCCTGGGTGGCGCAGTCGGTTAAGCGTCCGACTTCAGCTCAGGTCACGATCTCGTGGCCCGTGAGTTTGAGCCCCGCGTCAGGCTCTGGGCTGATGGCTCAGAGCCTGGAGCCTGTTTCCGATTCTGTGTCTCCCTCTCTCTCTGCCCCTCCCCTGTTCATGCTCTGTCTCTCTCTGTCTCAAAAATAAATAAACGTTGAAAAAAAATTAAAAAAAAAAAAAGATAACTTTTACTAGATGCAAGTTATACCTTAGTAAACATGACCCAATAAATAAATGGAAAGAAAGAAAGAAAGAAAGAAAGAAAGAAAGAAAGAAAGAAAGAAGGAAGGAAGAAAAGAAAGGAACGTGTCCTGCAATCCTGGAATCAGACTGTCCAGACTCTCCCAGCCAGCCCTGCCACTTAGCGGCTGTGTGACCCTGTGCAGGTCACTTGACTTCTCTGGGCCTCAGTTTCTGCTTCTAAAAAGCCAGGACAATACTATCCCTACTTCATCAGGCCGTGAGAATTACACGTGATAAAAATGGTCTCAGTGCATGGATCTGGTCCCTGAAAGGAATCAGATGGCAACATAATGGGAAACCAGGCTCCAAAAGAAGTCTGCCTCTTTCCTTTCTGTTTTGTTCAATTTGCAACAGCTAAGGAACTAAAGGCACATTGGGCTCGGCAGTTTGGGGACCAGGAGAAGCCCCAGCTCCCACAAGTGGCCAAATGACCCTGCACAAGTGATTTCATTCCTCACATCTTGGCTCCATTTCTTCTCCATGAAGGATTAAATTTAAATTAAATTAAATTAAATTAAATTAAATTAAATTAAACCTATAGCTCATATGGCTATCATGAGAATCTAAAGAGAGAATATTAGGATTTGTGATTATTTTTTTTTCATAAAGGATGTAGTCTCTACCTGTTAGCTAATATTAATTTCAGTCGAAGCTTCCTGGACCTCTATTCCCAGTGTGGATGTGTTTTGTGCGCTGATACAAATGACAGCTTGTATTTTTTCTAGAAAGAGAAGATGCGGGAGGAGGGTAGGGCAGTGACCGAAGAGAGTGGGGAGAACTGAGTGGCCCTGGGGCAGCGTGTGTGCAGCGGACCCGTGTGCAGAGTCCCTGCATGGCTGAGGTTGGAAAGGAAACATGAGCCGATCCCCAGCCCCCTCCACTGACCCCATGGGTCCGCAAGGGGCCAGAATGACCCGTGAATGTGGAGGTCATCATCCACCTTCCACTTCCAAACGACACCCAGAGGAACGGTTCTCCGTCTGCCCCACTCCCTTCTCTGCCCTCCTAAAGTGGGGTCGGTTCCTCAGAATATCCCCGAGATGCAGGTTGTCGGCATAAAGGGCAGATACTTTCTACGGCCACTGCTGTGACTGACACAAAGGACAACGGTAGGCTCTCAGACAAAGACACAGGTACCCAAACGCTCATGGTTTCTCACAGTGTGCACAGAAGATACCAGATCCACGCGGAGCAGAAAAGGACAGAAGAGACTGGCTTTCTCTCCCCATCCCATCCCGGGAGCTACGGCCGGTCAGCCCAATGCCGGGAGAAAGAAGAAAGGTACAACACTGTCAATAAAAGATGAATATAAAGGCAGAAACAGAGATGTGCCCACAAACTAACTCAGTAAAGGACGCATCGACCTTACACAGATGATGAGGGGGGGAAAACAACAAGGATCGTCATTTTTCTAGAACTAAATGAAACCTCTACCATACCACTGTGAAAACACGAAGGCTGCCTGTCCCCCCTGTAGTCGTGTTATTTTTAGGGCACTTTTATATTTCAAAGGCCAGAGAAGCTGCCACGAGGCCAGAGTCCACGTTCCCCCAGATCACAGAGGTCACAGAGAAAGACCTCTTTGCTTTGCTTTCAGCCGTAACACCAGGACTTCATTCCTGCCTCCTTTCCCCGGGACAGCTAGTAGAACGCAGTGCTGGGCATCATCAAACGACGGCCAAAGCGTGGCCAAAGACCGCAGAATGAAAGAGCCACCATGGGCAGGAGACTCTAACCGGCCAGCCACCCCGGGCACCGAACGGTCACCCACCACGGCCACGTGGCTCCACCGTGGTTGAGCCAGTCGTGATTTACCGCCGCGCTCAACTTCCTCATCAGAGCAGGAAAGAGCCTAAGCCACATCCACGGTTGACCAAGAGAGGCCGCAGTTAGGGCCGACTGAAAGATCAGGCTTCCCAGTTTGGCCACGACTCTTCCCTTTTTCCCACCAAGACGGCCGGCTCTGTCTCTGCAAAGCAACAGCGTGACAACCCTCTGAAGCGGGGGGACGGTCACTCCCATTTGATGGATGCACGGCCGGAGACGCTGAGCGAGAGGTTTAGTGACAGGGCCGAGGATTGGCAGCCGCTGAGTGGAAGGGGACGGGGCTCAGACGCAGGCAGACGGCACCCCTACCGCCGCAGTTTGCGCGTCTACGGGGGACACCACCGCCTTGGAGGATGGGAGGTCTGCCTCTGATGGCGCCCCTGCCCTCAACGGTACCGGTATTCTGTGCCTCGACCCATCTGGTGGCAGAGTAGGCATCGATGGTGCTTCCTGACCCTCCTGATTGTAGACGTCCACCCACATCACACAAAATTCCGTGGGTGAAAATGCACGGACGGTTTCAGGGGACGGTTGGGGTGAATGCACGTCACAAGGTTGTCGGCCACCCTGGGAACCACCACGCGGTCGGTGTTCAGGCCACTGTGACACCGCACCTGCAGACGCCTTTCCCACACCCGTGACAATGGGGCTTGGGGACAGCCCGATGGCTCTGGCTCAGTAATTCCCTCTGTCCAGGTGTCCTGATTTCTTTTTCACACATTTAACTAGTTTCGCGGACTCCTCTCCGTGCGTTCCTCCTATGGAGGCTGAAGCCCAGTGTCGTGCGCTGACTCCTTGAGATAAAACGCAGATACTAACCTGGCACCGGGTCCTCCTCAGCGCGCTTCTCCCGGGGTGGAGGGAGGCGTGGGGGGAGGGGGGGCTTGAGGCTTCAGAAGCTGGAGACTTTCTTTTTTGGTAATAAAGAAGCAGCCAGCTTTTCTCCCCCACTCAACTAAAACGAAAATAGCTTCAGAACCCGTACAAGTCTGAGGTTGTATACTTCTGGAAGAAACGGGACTGCCTGGTCATAAATCAGCTGTCACGGCCCGAGGAGCGAATTGAGACGGATTAGAAGACCGGATGAAGCTGTCCAGGGCTATTTGATCAGCTGCGCCCCGGGGAGGTGAAAATTCTAGCAATCTCCCCGCTGGAAACAGAATGCACACATGCCCACCAGCAAGCACCGCCTCCCAACTCAGCCTCACACGCCCTGCCTCCTTCATGGTGGGTATTCGCTCCCTCTCTCATTTTTAAACCCCTACAAAATCCAGACCCACGTAGTCTGCTGGAAAACCAACTCTGCTGTAATTTACGTCCCGGTCGCGCTCCTGGGACAGGGCTGATGGAACTGGCTGAAGCTTGGGCCACCGCGTGGCTTCGTATCTGCACATACTGACCCTGGATCCTGCTCCGATGAAAACCCTTTACTTCCCAAGCACGAAATGTTTCTTTAATTGAACAAGCCTCATGCACCTGCTCTCCGTGTCCATTGACATGCCCCCCCCCCCCCCAGGGAAGAAGCCATGAGGGCCGGAGCAGGCCACCTGAAACATTCATCGGAGTCAACAACCCACCCTTGGCAAAGACGTTTCGAATCGGAATGCGGGGAGTTTTTCATATTGGGGTCATCATTTAGCATTTATACGGTCTTTGAAAAGCATATGCTTTCCAAGTGCTTTTTAATCAGTTTTATTACTCCCATCTCGCAGCAGACCTGCAGGGTCAGGTCAGAAATCATCTGATTTCTTATGCCAGCATGCGGCTAGGTGGGCTTCCTTAGAGCCAGCCTCAGTGGTCCATCTCCTTCAGAGGGAAGGCCCTCGAGCCACTTGCATCCGTGGTCAGGCATGGGCCATTCTGAAAACCTCCTCTCGGTGAGGGAAAAAAAGAATCTATCTATCTATCTATCTATCTATAAATATTATATATATATAGATAGATAATATATATATAGATAAATATAGATATAGATATATATATATATGGCCCCTGACATTGCAAAGGGATAACATGTTTCATTAGCGCGCACACTTTCTCTCTCCGCCCCCCTCTCTCTCCACCAAAAAGCAATCAGGCAGCCTCCAGCCTCAGCCAGAGCCAGCCTCGTGGCCATGTGACCCATGCAGTCATATAGGACCCATGAGTCCGGCTCAGAAAGGCCCCAAACTTGGTAATGCTCTGTCATCACGGTCTTGAAAATTCTTTTGAAGTATACTTATTTATTTTGAGAGAGAGAGAGAGAGAGAGAGAGAGAGAGAGAGAGCATGAGCAGGGGAGGGGCAGAGAGAGAAAGGGAGACAGAATCCCAAACAGGCTCTGCACCGTCAACGCAGAACCCGATGCGGGCTTGATGTGGGGCTTGAACCCACAAACTGTGAGATCATGACCTGAGCCGAAACCAAGAGTCAGAATTCTAACCTACTGAGCCACCCAGGAACCCCCGCCTTCCGTCTTGAAATTCTTAATAATGTCTACCATGGAGCCTCACGTTTCTGTCTTTCACCGGGCCCCACCAAGTGTCACTGCCCTGCCCCCGCAGTCCAATCACAGGCTTCCCCAGGACTTTCCAGTGCTGTCTGAGCTACGGGGACCTCAAAAGAGACTTCTCCCAAAGCCGGGTGGGAGCAAACAATTATAGAGGCTGCTACTTGTCTTTAAATTGCCCCATCTCTGAGGGAGATCTGCTAGATTCTTCAGTTCCTTCTTCATCGAAATACAAAAGGGACACAGGAGCAGAGAGTGGGGTCCCCTGAGGGTACTGCTTGTAGCTGAAGTTCAGTGAGGCTGCCTTTATGCTTTTGTCATGCAAGAATTCGAAATCCTCATCCAAAACTCAATTGTCTGGGAGCTCTCTCATGAATTTCAGCCAAATCTGGCTCTCAGCAAGAACTCAGCCAAAAAAAAAAAAAAAAAAATGATCGCAGGGGAATTCACTAAACAGTGCCCCCCCCCCGAAATGAATCTGCCTCGAAGATGGGAAGGATTAAATCTAGATGGAAAAATAACAATAAACTTGCATGAGGTATTTGGTAGAGGACTTGACTAATTGCTACATCTATTTTAGGAAGTTATCTTCCAGAATAGGTAAAAGAGCCCACATTTCTGAGGTATAGAACATTGCCAGAAATAATATTTGCGATGCGGCACTGTATTATCTCTATCTTTTGACAGGACTTATGCATATGTGAGAACAGAGTTATAAATATAGGGATGAGCCCATGCCTCGAACAAACTCCGAAGAGAAGAAATTATGCCACCAGGGGTCTCCGAGGTGCGACGTGTGCAGTGATATTTCACCCCGGACAAACAGTAATCCTCGCACAGAAGGTAGGCTACAGGCATATCTAAATTCATTTGGGCACTTCTCACAAGTAGAATGTGGAACTTTTAAAATAAAACAACATGCACAACTACACGTGTAATCTTCTTCCAATGTACCGAACAGATTTTACTCACTTAGCACTTTTAAAGGGAGACGTGATAATTTAAATAGAACCCAAATATTCACTGACACATGTATGGGAATTTATATCCCTAGGCAAGAGGCATAAATCGACTGTACTATCATTCTAGATACCTATCTGTTCATGGGACTCAGACTGCTAAAGCCCTATGTGGGTCTAAAATTCATGACTTTGAAGACTAACCATCAGCCATGGTGGTTATTTCTCAATCAATATATATGGAGACCCTACTTCTGGAAGCATGGACTCCACGGGAAGCTTTCCCTGAACACATCCTTCTCCTCCTTCCTAAGCCTCCACAATGGCTATAGGCTGTGCATCCCTGGCAATCAGTGTATACAGTGAAGAGACCTGTAGCCCAGTTAATTTTATGTGATTCTGTCTCCGGGGCTAGCCTCCCAGCCACGCCTTATTCATTCACCCAGCACAACGTACAACACACAATGGAGTCCCCATCCATGTAGGTTGAATGGCATGTGCCGGGGAGAGGAAAAGGGACGACACAAGTCTGTCCTTTCAAGTTTCATAATCTGGAAGGCGGAAGGAAACGTGACTGACCAAATACGTGATTTCTGATTTACACACGCAGTGGTTTCGACCATAGACAGGGCCCCCGTTCTGGGAGGAAAAGTTTTTTAAAGAGTTTTACCTGGGGGTTCAGAATGCTCTTTCTTACACGGAGCCATGGAGAGTAAGGCAAGGTAATAAAGGCGACTGGTGTAAAGTCAATGTCAAGGAAGCTGCCAGATGAGGCAGAAGAGGATTTGTCAACGGAGACGTCAGTGAGGGACTTTTGGGGCAACAGTGCGATGACGTTTACCAGCCACTCCTTGTGTTATTGGGCTTGGGGCGGGGGGAGGCTCAGAGGGCATACTTGAACCTCTAGAGATCAAGTGGAAGACCTGGGGAGGGAAAGAATGACTTGGTCAAGATCCCCGTAGCTGCTCTTTTTTCACTCAAGACTAATGGGAAAAAAACAAAAATCCAGGACAATATTGTTTCTCATGTATTTCGTGCCCAAGTCCTAAATGGAATTGGGGCAGGTGTAAAAGAAATTGGGTTGTGTCCAGGATATGCCAGAAAATGAGAAATGTAATAGGAGGGGAAGTGTGTAAGTGAAACTCATGCTGGCTTTTCCTCAAAAAGCTCTGTGGTTTTGAGCAAAATTCGCCTTTGGGCACTCAGTTCCCTATTTGAAAATGACTCCTTTGAGGGAAATGACAAATACAGTCTCCTTGAATTCTCTGAATTCTAAGTAGAACCATAGAAACGACAGTCTTTCTCTAGGTCAGTGGTTTTGAAGCAGGGTGACTACACCCCAAGAAAGGGCAAGGCCACCATGTTCAGCTGCACAGGTTGTGCACAGCACAACCCCAGGGGGCACCACTGGTAGATGGCAGCCAAGAATGGCATCTCTGGGGCTGTAAGGTGCTTAATTCTCACGTGCACAGTGAAGAAAACTTTGACATTTCTCTTTACATCTGTTTAGAATCAAAGGTCTATAAGGATGAAATTAGGTTTTATCAATAGCTACTCTCAGGATCGATACTGACATTGTCACTTGGTGAGTAGGGAAGAATGGGGTTCCTGTGACTCTTGGCTTGCTCTCAGAACACCACCACATGCTGCAATGCAGCTCCTTGAGCCCCGGGAGGAGGATTTACAGATTATGTAATCTACCTTTAACTGAACTAATCTCCCCACTAAGTAGGTAAGTGACTTTTAAAAAGTCTCACACAGGGGCACCTGGGTGGCTCAGTCAGTTAAGTATCTGACTCTTCCTCTCCACTCAGATCATGATCTCACATTTTGTGAGATCGAGCCCCACATCCGCCTCTGTGCTGACAGTGCGGAGCCTGCTCAGGATTCTCTCTCTCTCTCTCTCTCTCTCTCTCTCTCTCTCTGCCCCTCCTCTGCTCATGCTCACTCTCTATCTCACTCTCTAAAAATAAATCAATTTTAAAAAATGTTGTTAAAAAAAGTGTTGCCTAGTCACACTCCACAATACGGACGAACCTGGAGGACCTTATGCTGAGTATAATCAGCCAGGCACAAAAGGACAGATACTCTGTGATTCCACGTCTATAAGGTCCCTAGAGGAGTCAGATACATAGAGACATTTGATACATAGAGACAGGAAGTAGAAAGGTGGTCACAAAGGATAAGGGGAACAGGAAAGGGGATCTGCTGTTTAATAGGTAATGGAATTTCAGTTTCACAAGATGAAACCGTTCTGGAGGTCTATTTTGTAACAAAATAAATAAACCACACTACTGAATTTATACACTTAAAAATGGGTAAGGTGGTCAATTTTATGACATGTGTTTTTTTACCCCACTGAAATTCCTGCATAAAATTTCACAGATTGAAAAGAATACTAACACTGTCAGCAAAAGCAAGAAGAAAACAATAGAAATGTGAACAGATCCTGCTAGATTCGTTCTGGGATATCTTCATGAGCACCAACATGAGCCTCTAAACCACAGCCATCAAGTTAGGCTCACAAGGAAGTCCCGTTACCAGGACTATCTGACCAATTCGTGGCATCGGGGATTTCCCGGTGTATCAAACAGGTGTCGGGAAATGTGAAAAGGAAAAGTCCAGGTACACTGTGCCATTTGGCCAGGCTCAGGGAAAGAAAAGTGCTATTTTTCTAATAATCCCTAATGAAAGAGTGATGTTACTTAATAAGGAAATTATATATGTAAGAACCTTCCATTTATATATGTAAGAACCTTCCAGGCGCCTGGCTGGCTCAGTTGGGAGTGTGTGCAACTCTTGATCTTTGGGGTTGTAAGTTCAAGCCCCATGTTGGGTATAGAGATTACTTAAAAATAAAAAAAAATCTTTAAAACATTCTTTAAAAATAATTAACAGGCCTAATTTCTTAATAATTTTTAAATAGTGGGACTTAGCCCTTGATGGACATAAAAGTATATTGACTAAAGAAGAAAATCTTGGCGGAAAAGAGAGAACACACTTTCTTGCCCCATTTTAACTGTCTTGTTTGGGTAAGACACATGTTAATGAGTATTGCTACCTGCAGGGTCCTCTTTCCAGGCATTGCATAAAATTAAAATAACTAATCACTTTGTTAGAACCTTAGCCAAGCCACAGATGTGGTGGTAGGAGGATAGATGACCGTTTCTTTTGTCACGACTCTCCTCCACAGTTTGGGACTGTGAAAGCAGGAAAAGCATGATCTCAAGCCAAACCAGGTCCGACTCCAGCGATCAAATAGCTGTCTGGGAGTCATAAACAAATATTTAAAAACTAACACTCAAAAGGCAATCCAGGCCATTGGGTGAAGGCTTGAAGTGTGGGTGATTGAGATATTTCAGTCTTGGCAAAGCCCATGACTTCCTCAAACCAGAGGCAGAAGCCTTCCAAGGAAAAGGACTCTCCTGTTCTCTAGTCTGGTTTCCATTGTGATATGAAAACTGCCTTATTGCGATAATTCTATCAATTCACACTTTTTGGCTCCTTCCCCCTTAGATGTTCTGCAGGAGAATTTTCAATTTGTGGATGATTGCCTACCTGCTTTATGATTCCAATTTGTCTTCTTTTTATTTACAAGGTGGCAGTTTTAGAGTAAAATGTTAAATAACGGCATTTAGTGGGTGATTGATTTTTCCACCAGCAATGTTATAAACGTGGCCAAGCGTTTCCCTTTCAGAAGTGGACCGCGAAGTAATTCAGTGAGATTCTGAGGCATAAGTTTCGGGCTATGTGCAAGGCACAAACAATATTCAAGCAGATTGATGCCTGGCGTGTGTTAACTTACACGGAATTGTTCACGTACAGCAGCCCAGAAATGGATGTTGGATTTATAGGTCTGGGCCACCGGTGGGTGTGTCAGGCTTGCGTGGCTTATGGCAGAGAACAACGATCTGTAGAACATTCTCATACCCATTCGCAAAGTGCACCTGTACCTGCATCTCATTACTTATACCTCACTTCATTCCAAAGATGGATGAAGAATGGTAAACAGTTGATACCTGGGGACGATAGGAACGTGGAGTCACGGCCTGTTGGACCGCACGGGGACACGGTCGTACATCTCAGTGCCTAACCTCCCAGGGGAAGACACACAAGCCCATCGCTTTTTGTGTAGGGATGGTCACGTCTTCCTAGCTCAAATATAAACCAACTTAAGATATTTAAATGTGCAATTAGAAATGAAAACATTTGGTTAATTCAGAGAAACATCAATGGCTAATTTTTAAATAGCAATTAAAAACTTGAATAGACGATGTGCTTCCTGTACACAAAGTATATTTTGCCTTCAACGGTGTGCCAGGATCTGCAGTCTGGACGACTGTGATTCGGCACGAATCTTCCTAAAGATCTGCTCGGGCTCTCTCTTATCCCCCTGTAAGCACAGTCAAATTGGTTTTCTATTTCAGTACAGCCAACAGCTTTGTAGGGCATTCACGGGCTCTGCCTCTCTGGCTGAAGCTCCTTTTGTTTGAATTTCATAGAGCTTATCTGAAGTGAAATAGTCCCAAGGGAGACGACCCCCAACTGTAGGATATTAGAATTCTCTGTCCCTCCCTCAGCGTCCCTGTTTTCCTTGACATTTTTCCAAATGCCAAGAGTTCTTCCAGTCCGGATTCTCTCCAGTTCTCATCGCTTTGCCTGCCGTCAGCGCACTTCTTTTGTATATCTGACAATGTATCCATTTCCAACTTAAAAGGATTTCAATGGCAAACCCAGGTTTCAAACCGGGAGTAAAAAACAAAAGATAGAACTTTTCTTCTCCAAACCCGTCTGGACCACAAATCTCAACGTTTAGAAAAGAGGGGGTCTGGTCTGTTGGTCACATTAACTGATAAACCCATACCCCAAAATGTATTTATTCATCCAATAAGGGAACGTTACCAAGTGCCAGACCAGGAGCCAGGTCCGGTGGACAATGTAAAGTTGCTCCCGTCCCCAGGAAGCTCACAGTCTAGGGGGGATAATGCTAATAAATAAAATGCAACCATCATACTTGCTATGGTCTGGATGTTTGTGTTTTTCAAAATTCATGTGCTGAAATCCTAACCCCCACGGTGAAGGCATGACAAGGTGGGGCCTTTGGGAGTGATCAGGTCACGAGTGGGGGGGCCCCAGTGAATGGGACTTGTGCCCTCACAAAAAGAGACCCCAAGGAGCTCCCTGTCCCTCCTTCCACCATATGAGGACACAGGAGGGAGAAGGCTGTCTATGAACCAAGAAGAGGGTTCTCACCGAATCACACTGGCTCCCTGATCTCAGACTCCCTCCCAGCTTTCAGAACCGTGAGCAATAAATTCCTACGATTTATAAGCTGTTCAATCTGTGATACTTTATTATAGCAGCCTGAACAGACTAAGACAATAACAGCATGAGCTTTAATGCTGTGTTTTATAAAACTATCAGCCAAATATTATATAAATCTGTGCATATGCATCCCCTAAAGTCCTTCTTTCCCCCGCAGTGAGAAGCCCTTTCTAGAAAGCCATTCTAAATTAATGAAAAGCCCCAGGCTTGGGCTCATGATATTGTTCAGGTGTTCAAACGGTACAGGGCACACAGTTCACTGAGGACAGAAGGCCCCCAGATGCAGTGTGAACGCCTTCCACCTATAACAACACCTCTAATGAAGCACTGAGGCAGAAATTATAATCAAAAAAAAAAGTTCAGAGAACGTATTCATGATAAATTCAAGGCACTTCCCACAACAAAAACCTGTATTTCCTTTTCATCTTGATCACACTATTCAACTAAACCTTTAATAAAATCAACTGCAAGTCATCGACTCAATTCAAAAGAGAAAAACAGTGAGACTTCTTAACCACACACAATCTGATAATGAGGTGCAGGACCGGGGGAACAAAGTTTATGGCAATCCATAAACCATCAGCCCAGCAAACACATTTCCAGGCTGCATTGGGACCTCTGCCCATGCAAGAAAAGTTGCACCGGGAACCAAAGTTGGACCTGGCGTCGTCCTAGACCTAACATCCCCAGGTAGAGGAGAGAGAGTGCCCATCCCGGAGTGATCCAGAGAAACCAGGGGGATCTTGCTGGATCTTCCCGTGTCTCTGCCACTGACTGGTACATCCCCAAATGAGGTTATACTTATAGAAGAAACAGGATCGTCATTTGGCCTGCTGCTGCCAGGCCTTTGGGGCCAGTTGGAAAATCCACATTTTATGCAGTTACACTTGGCATCTGGGTGTAACTGGTCTACCCTGCACAGTTATCTGCAAGCCTGCTCATCCGTCCTCCGGCATCTGCTCGGTTCACTGTGACATCACAAGAAGCACGCGACTATGACAATTTTCACTGTAGTTCTGTTCCCCACTATTTATCTTAGCAATGGGTTGTCCCAGTGGCTGCCTAGGTAAGCCCCAAGCGGCGGCTACTTTTGAAAACAAAAATCCTGTCCTTTCTATGCCCCCCTGCAAGAGTCAAGGGAGCATTCCTTCCCCTTGCATATCTCTCTCCAGACAATGTTGTTCACTCTTCTCTTCTTCCTTTAGAAACGTAGTGTGTAGGCAGTAGCTTCTGATTCTGTGCTAAGGACGGGCACGTGGGTCTAAAGATTTGCCCTGAAATGTCCTCAGTGTGTTCCCTCCATGCGTCTGACAGGCACAGACCTTTTGTGGGCGACATCTGGATGGAAGAAAGGCTTGAAACTCTGGTCCCAAGTTGCAACATCCCATCCAAGCCGATGCAAGAAAAGAGTGGTGACAGTTAGGATCCTGGATGCTTTCCCAAGGGGGGTCTCAGGTCTAATTAATAGCTGTCAACTGATGCATTATGCAATGGGAACCCCCCACACACACACACTTCCTCAAAAATAGGGTGATGGTGGGTGTCATTTTTCAAACTGATTCTCCAAAAGTGTGCCTTTATTGCATGAAAATCTTGCTCCTGGCTCTCCTAAATCAGTTCTTTTGAAAAGCAACTTAAGGGGCGCCTGGGTGGCTCCATTGGTTAAGCATCCAACTTCAGCTCAGGTCATGATCTCCTGGTTCGTGGGTTTGAGCCCCACATCGGGCTCTGTGCTGACAGCTCGGAGCCTGCAGCCTGCTTCAGATTCTGTGTGTGTGTGTCTCTGCCCCCTGTGCTTACTCATTCTCTCTCTCTCTCTCTCAAAAAAATACACAAACAGGGGCGCCTGGGTGGCGCAGTCGGTTGAGCGTCCGACTTCAGCCAGGTCACGATCTCGCGGTCCGGGAGTTTGAGCCCCGTGTCAGGCTCTGGGCTGATGGCTCAGAGCCTGGAGCCTGTTTCCGATTCTGTGTCTCCCTCTCTCTCTGCCCCTCCCCCGTTCATGCTCTGTCTCTCTCTGTCCCAAAAATAAATAAACGTTGAAAAAAAAATTTTTTTTTAAAAATACACAAACATTAAAAAAAATGAAAAGCAACTAAAAAACGCACACCTGGGTGAGAAAATGGGACTGTCGGTGTTATGGGACTCCTATTTGGTGGCTCAACAAAGGGAGTCTCATTCTTCTCCTGTGCAGGAGTCCAGGCAGAGAGAGAAGAGGGTGACTTTGTTAACCTTGACTTCGGTGGTTAGGATTTCTGATCCAGTTAATACACCTTAACCTGCATTTTGATCCCTGCTAAATTACCTCCCGGCCCATCTGACATGCTTTAATACTGAAATGTAAATTAGACACCCCCACAAACCACCTCCGCTCCCTCGGTGCCCTAAATTTGGACTTGACTCCCCTCGCTGTACTGGAGCTGCTCTTTCCAGTCGCCTCGTTCCCCGAGCAATGCATTGCCACGGGGGACGGAGGAGACACTGGGTGGTGGAGTCACCCAGTTGAAAGCCGGCTCCAGGCTCCAGGCTCAGTCCCCGAGTCCCCACCTCTCACCGCCTTCCCCCTAAAGGCTAGAAGACCCGCAGGACCAAGGGACCAAGGCCCACCGGGGGAGCACTTGGCCCTTTGGGGGCCTCTCCTCCCAGCCCCGCCCCAGCACGGCCCCGGGGGAGCAGCTGTGAGCTCAGGGATTTCCGCGGCGGGCACCAAACCCTGCCAGCTGGAGCCAGCGCTCTTTGCCCACCAGACTCCAGCAAATCCCGAAGTCGGAGGAGAGGCTGACAAAACCCCTGGCTTTGGCCCTCTGCAGCAATCAGTGACACGAGTAAGCAAACGATCATCTGGAATCAACCCCTGCCTGAGAGCTATTAAAACAAGAAGCCACACGTAATTCACCCAACCAACCAAAGGCTCTGGGCTGGGGGGACGTTCAGTTCTCTACCCGGAAAGGAGCGTCTGTTCGACTTTATTAAATGTTTTAAGCAGATTTGAGTTCTAGTGAAAGGACTCACTCCCACTCTCTGAGGGACACACACCTGGAAAGTCGGGGATCAGGCAGAGAGCTGGTCACCCAGCTGGTGGCCAGAGCACCGGGGCTGCACGTAACAGAGGGGGGGCTAGGTGCAGGAGGGACAGGAGGGAGAAAGGGAGAAGGAGCTGGAAGGGGTGTCGCGGAAGCAAAGGGGGGCAGAGGAGACAGATGCGCCTCCTGCGGGATTTTAGCAACATTAAAGGAAACGCTTGCAGTTGGCTGTTAACGAGGCTGATGGAATGGGGCGGGGGCGGGGGGCGGCTGCAGAGCTGCCCTCATTTTATGTGCAGCAGAAACGAGGCCGTGACCCTAATCGTGGGCTGAGCTGTGGGACGTGTGCTCTCTCCCGGGGGACCCACGGTGAGGTGAACACCGCTGAGCTGAAGCATTCTGGAAAGCTCATGTGTTCACGACGCCGGGCTTCAGCCTCGGCTGCAGATGGGGTGACAGCCGGAGGGGACCCAGCAGGAACACCACGACCCCAGAAGAGCCCGGGGGGTGGCTGACTATCGAAGAAGGGCCCCCAGTGCTGTACTGCTTTCTGACTCCTCCTCTGGGAAGCCCACTCTCCACAGCCAGCCATGGCTTCTTGCGAGCACAGGTTGCTGACCCAGGGTGGAAGCTTCTGAAGTCTCCAGGAGGCTGCAAGGCACAGAGGCCTGGTCCTCCTCGCCCTGTCTCTGCTCCAGGCCCCAGCTCCCTTTCCCTCGCCCCCTCCCCACCCTCCTCCGGCTCCTTCTATGACTCCGGGTGCGCAGAAACCGCCCCCGGCGGTGGGCCGACCAGCAAGGCCGCCCAAGCCCTGCCCTTTGCTAGCCGCCGACTTTGAACCGGCTGACCTTGAACTTCTCTCTGCCTCAGTTTCCTCATCTGTCAATGGGGAATAAATACCAGCACCTACCTCACAGGATTTGAGGGGGCAAATAAGGTAACAACACCAGTGGAGCGCTAGATGCCAAGCTGGGGGCTGAGAACAGACAAAAGTGAGGTGCACTGGCTTTACTGGAGCCCCCGCCCAGCCTTATCTGGGGCTGAGAGGCTTACAGCCTTCCCATCTTCCTCCACACTTGCCCCCTTCCTCACTCGAGCCCTTGGCTCCGTCCCAAACCCCATTCCTAAACCGTCTACGCTTGGCCTCCTCTGTCTTCTGTCATGTTTATGTCAAAAGTCACCCATCGGAGAGACAAACGCAGTGAAGACGCCTCTTATTTCTGAAGTCGTTAATTTTACTCTAGAATTCCCAAAAAAAGGATCACTCATCTGTCAAAAAAAAAAAGACAGAGAAGATAAAAGTAATTATTTAAGTGCCGACCAAAAGGAAATAAAAACGGACTTGTCTCCACTACTGAGCTGAATTAGAGGGTGGTTTGTACAACCCCAAACCTGCCGCGTTTAAAAGAAAGAGAACGTGATGTTTTTGAAATAAAATGAGCTATCTATAGGTTTGCCCCCAAGAAAATACCGTCTCTATAAACATATTCGGAGAAGGGACTTGCAACCAGAAGAAATGTAGCTGTTCTTATGTCAAAGTCTCTCCGGTGCCCGAGCCCCATCCCTACACACAGATTTTTCACGGTTCGAGCAATTTGCCTCTTTTACTGACGCTCTGACTAGCTGCAGATGTAGTTTGTGCGGCCGAGCCGTGCAGTCCTTCCCCCCGTCTCTTCCAAGGCTGACTGTCACCGGCTGGCCCGCCTGCCAGCGTCCTGAAAGCCATCCACCAAAGCAAACACGTGAGGACAGGCGGGAAGCACAGCAAACCTCCGGCGAGGCTGAGACCCTCGGCTTTCTCTCCCGAGGTGTCCAACCCAAAGCACTTTCCAAAGTCACGATTAAATCAGAAGCCAACAAGCCATCCCTTTCTTTCCAAGGCGAATTTTTAAAAAGTTGCAAACTTCACCAACCTCTCTGCATCTGCCACCGCAAACCAGGATAGCAACGGGGGTCAGCCCTCCGAGCAAAGAGTCACAGGGCTGATCGACCACCACCCGGAGACCCCTGGCGTCTCCCGAGACCCACTGTGGCCAGCGCACTGGTCACCCCCGAGTCTCCCTCTCCAAGTAGGAGGGCCACTCACCTCGCTCATGTTGCTGTAACGCGGCAGTCACGGGATCCCTGCGCTCAGCACCGTGCTCAGCACCCGGATCGCTGCTCAGGGGTCGCTCTTGCACCGGTCCTGGCTTTTCTCTTAAAAAGGGCTGCCCGGTGGCATCATGCCTCCCGTAAGCCAATGAGATTCATTCACCTGTCTGCACGCCTCGCAGACATCCGAGAGCACAAGGGGCCACCTAGTGGAGCCAGGTGGGAAGTGAGCTGGGTCTCAGCCCCACATTCTGCCAAGGGAAAGAGCTGCTAGATTTGTGCGTGGTTTTTTTTCTCTTTTTTAAAGGTCAAAGTCAGAGGTACAAAGGTCATCACCGGTTTGCCATTGTTTACTAATTCAAGGGTCCAGGATTCAAATACGTTTTCAACGTCAGTGAAAAGAATGTTTGCATCTCAGAGGAAGGGCAGTTCTGGAAACACCAGCCCATGCTCTCTCTCTCTCTCTCTCTCTCTCTCTCTCTCTCTCTCTCTCTCTCTCCCCCTCGCTTTCCCAGGAGCTGCGGCTTCCCCTTTGTGGCACAGATCCCAGACTTCCAGGAGAACATTCTCCACTGCTCCCGCCCCAACCCCAAATCTGCCAGGCTGTTCGTATCCCGGGCACCTCCTCCCTTGGCAAGAGGTCATAGCAGCGCTGGGACATCAACTTGGAGAGTCACGCTGTGACAAGAGAGGAAGTCTCCGGCCTTATCTGTGTTGTCGTAAACTTCACCAGCATCCGGAGGGAGATGCAGGCTGGACCGTGGAATCTGTTAAAGATTTCATTGCTGCAGCCTGTCCAGCCTCTCTGTAAAGAGGTTCAGTCCTTTTGCCTGGACTTGTGAGACCCCGAAGAGCCTTCACGGCACCCAAGTGAAGCCTTGACTTTCATAACTGGGATCATGGCCAGTGCAGGGAATGAGGTGGGTGCCGCGGCCTGTCTCGTTGGCCCAGGGCTGATCAGGACACCCTCCGGCAACTTGCCAGCTCCAGGTTGGCCCTGGGTTCAAGCGGGATTCTCAGACAGTGACGCCCTGTCATGGCAGATACGCCAAATGATGACTAATAACTCTTCAAAGGACCTACGGGAGATACAAGCATATCCAAGTGACAGCTACCATGTGGGTAAATACACGAGAAACTGGGCAGTTATTACAGTCCTCAGATGCCCCGCAGGAGCCTCACCCATCACCCCACATGGGGAGACTCTGCCAATAGCTGTATGATGAACCAACACTGAGCTCGGGCCTGTCTCTGATTCCCTCCATTGTCTTCTATTTGGCCAATGCCACAGTGGCCTCTCCTTTCACCTCCTTTCTCAGGGCCACCTCGGTGAGTGAGAGAAAAGCCACACATCCCCAGTGGGTACCAGCGAGTACAGGCCACCTGCGGAGGCTGAGGCTGGGAGCCAGGGCTCAGAGCTCTTGCATCTACCGTACGAACGTGAGTGACCACAAACAGAAAGCAGCAAGAAACACAAAACTCCTAAGGCTTGTGGGAGCCAATCTTCTTAACTTATAGCCACTTTACATGGGAATGTGTCTACAGAAAGTCCCCTTTCAATGGGAAGACAGGTACATTCATTATAATAACTCTTCGTTCACAGAGAAACAGAAATGGGTTATATACAGTAAAACCTTGATTTGCGAGCGTGATTCGTTCTGGAAACACGCTTGTAATCCAAAGCACTTGTATATCAAAGCAAACTTCAAGAACCATTGGCTCAGTTGTGATCACGTGATGTTCAGCGTCACGTGCTACTCATATTGCAAGACATCACCCATTTATCGAGTTAAAATTTATTAGAACTGTTTGGTCATCTTGCGGAACACTCACAGAACAAGTTACTCACAATCCGAGGTTTTACTGTTTACCTATTTGTCTATCCCAACCACACGAATCTTTTGCGAACAAAGGAGCTGCCTGCCAGCACATTCTGACAGCATCCTCCTCATTCTTTTCCTCCCCCACCCCTCCTTGCCCCCAGTGTCACACGTGGGAGGGTCCAGACAGGGTGCCTTTAGGGTCCCCCAGTGGTTGGGAGTGGGAGACGGAGGAGGGTGGGTCTGCCGAGGCGCAGGCGATTGGAAGAAGAGGGACGGGGCTCCCTTCTCTGCATGAATGGCAAAACCACGCCTTCCCCAGGGAAAGCCTGTCTGGTTGGGGATTTTGAGCACCCAGTGCTTGGAGGTAGAGAGTGCTACCTCCCAGTGATAACCCTGACGAGGGTCCCTTGTGTGGTTTTGTAGGCTATGCTCAGGCAGAGGGGACAAACAGAGGAGACACAGAGGACCAGCCAGTGCTCTGCTGGCCTGGTTGTAGTGCAGACATGAATTTTCTCATAACACAAGTGCACATACGGATTTACAACAGCTTGGGGTTTGGGGAGCAGTGAACAGCTGCTAGTGTTTCCGGGGGAGGGGCCAGAACTGGTGCCCGGGATGGGCTGTGGCTTTGCCAAGGAGAGTATACAATTTGGAACAAATCGGGGGTTATAAAGGGTATGGAAGAGAGGATAGATGGCATTATGGGCTGAATTGCATTCCCTCCAAAATTCATATATTGAGGTCCTAACTCTCCGGTACCTCAAAATGTGACTGTATTTAGAAATAGAGGAGATAGAGCCTTAAAAGAGGTAAGTAAGCTAAAGTGAGACCATATGGGTGGGCCCTAATCAAATAGGATTGGTGTCCATATAAGAAGAGATTAGGACACAGACCCATCACAGAAGGAAGACCCTGTGAAGACACAGGGAGAAGATAGCCATCTACAAACCAAGGAGAAAGACCTGAGAAGAAACCAACCCTTGGTCTTGGCCTTGCAGCTTCCAGCCTCCAGAATCGTGAGACAATACGTTTCTGTCGTCGAAACCACCCAGCCTGTGGTACTTTGTGGCAGCCCTAGAAAACTGATACAGATGTCATAGCAAGTGCTGGAGAAGACTTTTAGGGAAAGAATAGAAGGATCTCAAGGGGAGTTAGACAAGTATTTGCCATGTAGCATGCAATTTAACCCTGTGGATTTCCCCGGGGCACCTTTCATAACACAGTTATCTCCAATCAATGGGTCATGGAGCTGTCTGTTTTAAACACAAAGTGAAGTTGAGTGTGGCCATAGAGCAGCCATGGGAAACCAGGACCTGGGGGTTACACATAATGCATCCCAGGGTGCACCCCACACAGTTCTGGTTCCACATTTGCTCAGGGGACAGCTGCCCAGGCACTCGGGCACTGAATGTTCCTTCTATCATTCCCCAGCAGGTAGGCCCTGGGACCACAGCTCCCAGCCCCATCCCTTGTCTTGGGGCAGTGGTGTCCCCACAGACCAGCCATCAGATCAAGGATTGCAAAGAGTCCCTGGACCTCATCTTGGAATCCCAAGGGATAAGGCAAGTAAGTAGATCATCTTTAAACTTTTCCAGGTGGTTCCAATAAGCAGTCAAGTTTGAGGATCATTGTTTAGAACAGTGATCACACAACACACACACACACACACACACACACACACACACACACACACCTCTCACGCACTCCTTCCAAACTTTCACTACCTCCTGCCTCCTGCCCATCCTCCTCCCTCTACCTCCTTTTAGAATCCATGTGGCCCTCTCACATGACTCATGTTAGCCAAACACTATATTACATGGTAGATGGAGTCATGAACCAGAAGCTTAGAACTTGAGTCCTTGACTTGAGCGATGGTTTTCCACGCGACCTTGGCAAAGCCTCACCATTCCTCAGTGTCTCATCTCCTCCACTGGTGCTTTCAATCTTAAAAATTAATTTAAGAAATATTAAAATCGTGCATCTGCCAACCTAAGCAAAAATAGAAACAACAGATATATTGAGCTGAGAAATAAATTTTGAAAGAACTTCAGGAGAATTAGACGCATAGCTTCATATATTAGATCTTGGGGAATACTTCAACGTTGCTGAGTTAAGATCCAGACATGGGGCTCTATAATTTATGAAAAAAAACAGATAATATGGATAGATTATTTTCATCTTCTTGGGAGCGTGATTCTGCCTGAAGGTGCAGACTTGAACCAAGCAATCTTTCAAAATCCTCCTTTAGGGTTATTTATAGGGCCACTGTATATTGATGACCTGGGGCTTTTCATCAGACTTTTATACCAAATGCATCATATATATATACAATTTCAGAGGGTGTGGGAGCTTTAAAAAAAAACCCACACCCTGCGTCATTTTCCTGCCTTTGCTTCTCTACTTCCTTGTGAACCACTGCCATGCACAGGTGCAGCACAGGCTTCATCCCTGAACGTGGAAGGCATGGACGGAGGGAGAAGGCGGTCATCCTCCTAGGACAGAGATTTCCTGGCCCAACATCAGTGGCTGGACCCCTCCCTCCATTCTGCCTTCACTGTCCCCCCAAACAGGAGCCCCCTGCAGTCCCTGGGTGTCTATGCAGCCCCCATCCGTAAGGCTCAGCATTCCCTAGTCCAAAGGGTGGACCCAGTGAGCTCCTGCCTTTGATCCCCAACCTTGCATCCTGCTTCCTTGAATTTTAATCTCCTTTGCAGATTCTAGCCCTCAGCCAACCTCTGGAGGCCACGTGGCCCAGAGCCAGGAAGCCACTCTGGTTATGGCCACAATTGTAGACATGCAATGTAATTCTACAGACCTCTCCAGGAAACATTTGTTTATTCCAATGACTGATTCGGGTGCGTGCTGGCTTGCACAAATCTTGATTCTCCCCTCCTGGACTTTAAGCTTCTGGACAGAGGGTGAGGCCATCCCCTTCTGTTCTCTCTCCCATCCCCTATGTGTCCACGGAGTTAGTTGTCAAAAACACTCCCAAACACAGCGCCTGGGTGGCTCAGTCAACTAAGTGTCCAACTCTTGATTTCAGCTCAAGTCACGATCGCAGGGTTCCATGAGTTTGAGAGGCTCAGGTCATGATCTCATAGTTACATGGGTTCGAGCCCTGAGTCAGAACCCATACTCACAGTGAGAGCCTTCTTGGGATTCTCTCTCTCTCTGTCTCTCTCTTTCTGTCTTTCTCTCAAAATAAATAAATAAATAAATGCCCACTTCCAAACAAGTTTTCTACTGGCCACTGAGTATAGAAGCTGCTGAATAAAGAAAACTCTTTTCTCTATAAAATGAAAAGATTTACCTTCCAAGGTAAGAATTTTGTCTTTTAAAAGTGAGAAAACGGGCGCCTGGGTGACTCAGTCAGTTAAGCGTCCGACTTAGCTTTAGGTCATGATCTCACGGCTTGTGGGTTCAAGCCCCACTTCAGGCTCTGTGCTGACAGTGCAGTATTGTTCTCTCTGCTCCTCCCCCACTCATGATCTCTCTCTCTCTCTAAAATAAATAAACATTTTTTTTAATTAAAGGAAAAATAGATTAACAGAAGAAACATTAGGCGGTGGCTTCCCAAGGTTTTAGAAAATAATATTGCACGGCTGCTGTCCTGCCCCGCCCCCTTCATTCCCATCCAGCAAGAGTGTTTCCCCATCTCTTCTGTCACCCTTAACTGGGCACTCTGCATCAGAGATGTGTACATCTTATTATTTCTTGGAGATACTGGAAATTTGTTACCTTCGGGCACTCCCCCTTCCTCCCTCCCTCCCCCTCCATGGCTCGCACTTTCCTGAAACAACTTGTGTTTACTACATATGCAATTTCCAGCCCACCTTGGCACGCTGTGAGGTCACTTTTTCTTTAAAAGTCACCAGGCAATAGGAGAGAAAAGGGGATGATGTGGGAGGCAGACACGGACAGGTCAGATCTGGGCACCTGTCTTGTCTTATCTTCCAGTGTCAAGTGCTACAGGCCCACCGGAAGCCACTATTGTTCTTCAGGTTTAAATTACTCCCTGTTTATGGAGGAAAAGGTCATCTTACAACCTGCAGTCCCTTTTAGCTCAATTAAAGGTCCAAGGCTGTCCTGGGGATAAGTTCTGCCTGGAGAGCTCGCAGAGCCCATGTCACCCTTCTCAACTCCCTCTTTGATGAAAAGGTCAACGGTGTTTGCATTCAAAGAGCCCCCCCCCCCCAATCCCGTCTCTGATGCCTGGATCCCTGGCCCATCGCTGAAGGCCATGCCTGTCCTGCTGGTAAGGCTGTCTGCTCCCAGCAGTCACGATGGCTCTCAGAATTGTGCTTTGTTGAGTTTCTAACTATTTTCCCTGTGTGCACTCCCTGCACAGGTGAACTCCTCCAGTTCATGCTTCAGCAACTCTTCCCAAAATTTCAAATCAGTGATTCTGCAGAGCCAGATTCTGCAGAGCCCACTTGTCTGGCATTATAGGCTGAATAGCATCCCCCCAAATTCATACCTTGAAGACCTAAACCCAACGCAGCTGTATGTAGAATGGGGTCTTTACCAACACAATTAAACTTAAATGGAGTCATAAGGGTGGGGCCCCACTCCAATGGGGCTGGCATTTTATAAAAAGAGGAGGAGATACTATGGACACACGTGCACGAAGAAAAGCCATGTGAGGACATGGGGTGTAGGCAGCGTCTACAAGCCAAGGAGAGAGGCCTTTGGAAGAAACCAGCCCTGCTGAAACCTTGATCTTGGGCTTCCAGCCTCCAGGACTGAGAGACATAAATGTGTGTGGTCTTCTGCCATGGTGGCCTGAGCAGACTCAGACATCTGGACCACGGCTGAGGTTCTCTCTAGAGGACACTCTAGTGGAGCCCCCTGGCCCGCACACTCCTAGGATGGAAGTGCTTGTTCCCAGGGTGCTGGGTGTTGGTGATGGACTCAGCCCTCAACTCAGTCCTCCCTCGGAGGCTGCTCTCAGCCAAAGGGCCCTGTTTGCTCAGGGTCATCATGTCATTCAGGTGACCACCCGCAGTTCTGTCAGCTCCACATCCAACAAATGCCTGGCCCCTTATCTCAACTCAGGACAACTCTACAGGGTCATCCATTCCAGCTCCAAAGCTTCCTGTTGGATCATCTCAGGCATTTGTTCTGTCTGGATCACAGCCTGAATCCCCCTCTCCCCAGGGAGCCATTCCAGAAATAGGTGAGAAAGACAATTAGCAGGACAATGGAAGGAGAAGGCTGTTGCTGGGGAAGTCAAGGCCATAGAGAAAAATAAGGCAAGGCCGAGAGTGATTGACCAGGAAATGAAGGCTGAGTGTGGAACCCAGAGCTTCTCGAGCAGCAAACAGAAATTCTCATGTCCTATGACTGTGGGCAGAAAAAGAGGAACACGCCCAAGACTAACTACAGTGTAGCCAAATGCCAGAGAAAGCAAGTTCTCTTAATCTATGCCAAAGTCAGGGTCTATGGGAGGGAAAAAGATCCTGAGTCGTGGGTAGATGCATGCAAATATCTTGAGCCCCCAGGTCCCTCTGATCACTCTGGGACTACAGCACTGGCCTCCTCCTCCCTGTTGAAGGCTGGTGTTCTTGGTACTTGAAGATGGTACGGAGGCTTCTCTCTTGCAAGACAGCACATGCCTATGCCAAGCCTTCCCCACCTCCCTTCCTGACTGCCAGACTCATAACCAGAGTTAAATCACTATATAAGCTGGCACAAGTGTTGAGCCTGGTAAGGGAAGAACCCAAAGGAGCTTGGGGCTTGGCCAACACGTACTGGCAGAAGCCATGATGAAAATGCATATGCGGCTGGGTTCTGAGAGTTAGATGGAGGCAGAAAGCCAGAGGTGGGGACAAGAGAAAGTTTGTTGAGATGGGAAAACTCTCCTATGATGGAACACTCATCATTCAGCCAAGACCCCAAGAGATGATTCCAACAAGCTGCTCAAATGGCTTTGGAACCTTGCAGGAAGTGGTGGTTCACACTGAGTGAGGTAGAAATGCCAGAACTGCTAGGGAAAAAAAAAAAAAGAGGAAGAGAGGATCAAAAGGCTCAGTGATGAGGGCATGCTAGGGGTATATGCTATCATACCATATAACTTTGGATAAATATGCAGTGAGGGCTTTGCCTTTACCAAAGCAATAAGAAATGTGCTTCCAACAGCACTGAGTAGCTCAGTGGTATCTATTCTACTCAGGCCAGGACTGCTGCAAGGGCCAATACAGAACCAGGCTTCCTGATGGCAACAGGGATGATAGGATCCAGAAATAATGGAGGCCAAGTGGCAACAGTCAACCATTGAAAGCAGGTGGGTGCAATAATCAAGATGAGTGGAAGGGTCTGAGAGCAGCCAGTGGGCTTGACTCACAGAGCGCTATGTTGGTAGATGTTAATAGAACATAGCATCCATAGACACAGCATATAAATGCACCACAAAGGACCTTTCTCAGTCTATACTAGTGCTTCTCAGAGGAGGAGCAAGGGGACAGCCCCCCCCCCCCAGGGGACGCTGGCAATGTCTGCAGACATTTTGTGGTGTCGCAACTGGGAGGAAACATTTGTGAGATCAGGTCAGGGAGAGTCTTATGACACTTAATGTGTAGAGACCAGGGTTGTTGATAAGTTTCCTATGATATTCTCAACAGTCTCCCACAACAAAGAATCATCTGGGGCAACATGTGCTGAGCATGAGAAACCCTAATCAAGGTAAACATGTCTGTACGAGGATCTATACAAATCTGTACAAGGATCCCCAGGTGAGTAATCAAGAGGCTGAGGGCAAGCATCCCAATAACAAGTCAAGATTCCTTGCCCAGTTTTCAATCTGAGCCAGTTCACAGACTCAGAAGCAGTCAACCGAAAAGGGGGCCAGGTCTCCAGGGAAAAGGACCCACCCACATCATAGCCATAGTGAGTAGTGTTAACTTTCCCAGTTATTCCTCAGAAGGACCCATGACCATTTTCTTGAGTAACTATAAAATAAAAAAGAGAATACCCTAAAATTTAGAGGACTGTTGAATACAGGGTCCAAGTGGAAACTGGGAGCTCAAAGCATTAGCCTGACTGTTAGCATATAAGGGAGCTGAGTGTAAACGGTGTCCTGGAACAGGTGCAACACAGAGTGGGTCCACTGGAAATAGACATATTTGGCAATGGGCAGAATCTCCACAATGGACCCATGGCTTGTGGTGTAAGAGCTCTCATTGTGGGGACAGCCAAGTAAAATCTCTGAAACCACCCCACCCCAGCCAAAATGATCATAAAAAACACAGTATCATATTCCAACAGAATAGCAGAGATCAGTGCCACCCTTAAAGACCAAAAGGAGACTGGAGTGTTGGTTTCCAACTTATCTTTACTTAGTTCACCAGTCTGGTCTCTACAGAAGCCAGACAGACCCTGGAAGACGTCAGTAGAGTTGCACAATCCCAACCAAATAGCAGCCCAAAGTGCAACTGCTGTGCCAGACATGGTATCTCTCCCAGAGGAGACTAATGTGGCCTCAGGTATGCGGTATGTGGCCACTGATCTGGCAGGTGTGTTGTCTTCCTTCTTTATTAAGAAGGAGAACTGGTGCACCTACATGGCTCACTTGGTTAAGTGTCCAGCTCTTGGCTGTGGCTTAAGTCATGATCTGAAGGTTCATGAGTTCAAGCCTTGCATTGGGCTCTGCATTGACAGGATGGAGCCTGCTTGGGATTCTCTCTCTCTGCCCTCCCCTCCTCCCACGTCTGCACACTCTCTCTCAAAATAAGTAAATAAACTTAAAACAAAATAAAAGGAAGATTAGAAGGTATGAGACCCCTGATATGACACCATCCCTCAAGGAGATCAGCCAACCCTTTGGTTGCAAGCTGACATCTTTAGACCCCTACCCTGGAAGAGACAGTAATTCACCTTAACTGGAATGGGCATATATTCTGGTGTATTTCCTTTGCTGCCCACAGGCCTCTATCTATCCCATTCTAGCACCACTGTCTGGAGGTTTAAAGAGCATTTAATCCACCGATACAGAATATTGCATAACATTACCTTGGACAGTGTTGCATTTCATGTCAGCCAAGGTTTGATAGAGAGCTAGAGTGTGTATACCATGGAAGTCTGAAAAACACAATGAGGGCATTGCTTTCACCAGGGGGTGCCAGGGAGACCAAGGTTTGCAAGACTGGATGGCAGAGAAGAGGTTGCTGTAGTGAGAGAGCTGCAAAAGGTTCCCTGATGCCTTGGACTGAATACTGATCTTTGCAAAAAATACCCTCTGAAACCAAAGTGGAGGAAACTTCCCAATGCTGGGGAAAGAGCCCCTGGACAATTCCTGGAGGTGCCACAGAACTGGAAATCATTCCTGTTCCCACCAGCCAAAATGGAGTGACCTTGAAATACACAGGTCTTGCCTTAGAAGTAGGGTTAAATTAGTTCCTGAATAAAGGCTGTTCTTGGCTCGCCACAAAAGAGCTTAACACCAAGCCTCAAAAGACTCAAAGTGACCCACAGTGCACTTAATTACATGCCAGGAAAACAATCCCTCACTCTTTAAAGGACTACAGTAAAATTAGCACCCCACAATATGACATTCATAATGTCGAGGATCCAAAAATGACCAGGCATACAAAAAAAGCAGGAAAATACTATTGTTCATTTCATAGACACAACTGCAGAGATGGTGGAATTGTAGACTCTCTTTCATACAGCCCCATTCTACGATTCTATATCTGGGATTCTGCAAACCACATTTCAAGTTGGCCAGCCATTTCCTTCCAGAATCCACCAAGAGAGAGCATGGATGGTCAGGATTCTGCAAGCCTGGAGGTGGAAGGACAGGTGTGTTCCTTCCTGTTCCCTTCTTGCTCCTTCTGTTTGATCCCTGTTCCCATTGGTGGCCGTGCTTCTTCACCTCAAGACGGGCAATTCCTCCAGACTTGATCTAGTTAGTGGTTTTCCCCACACCTGCAGAATCAGTCTCCCTACACTCCCTACAGAGACACTGCACCAGCAGAACCACACCTGCTTGACAGAGGTCTGAACTTCAACTCCCTGAGGTCCTTCCTTTCCCTAAGCTTCTAAATTTTAATAATCCCAGATTCTTCCCTTTGCTCACCATCCCCCAGGTTGATAGCTGCCTTCAAGGGACACCTCTATGACAACGCAGAATTCTCTTTTTGTCTCTTTGGTCAGCCCTTCAGCAACTGTACACCTCATTATCAACTGTTATACAAACGCTTGTCTGGGTGAAAACCAGTGTGGTTCCTGCCTCCTGATGACCCCATCTGTGTAGCCCCTGATGCAGGTGACTTATTACACTTAGTTCCCACAAAACTGAGTAAGATAGGCAATTTTATTAACCTCATTTTTTTCAAAGCACATGCAGTTCAGAGAAGTTAGTAATTTCCCCAGAATCCCAAAGTTAGTAACTGTGAAGTCTTACCTTTAGAAATAAGCAGTCTGACTCCAAAATTTGTGTGCTTGAAAATACCATGGAAAAATTCCTGCATAGAAGCACATATGATAATATGCTTGGACTCAATGATATCAAAGGAAATGTCCATTCAAGGGCTATTGAGGGATTGGTAGGATTCATAAATATCACAGTGGCAGTTTATGATTACAAGAGCATCCCAGAGAAGGCAATGTGGGTCATATTGGAGGCAATGAGCCTCACATCTCAGTGTCTATGTGAGAATCTCCAAGTGATCTTGGAAATAAAAATGCCAGGGACATGGGTAATTTAGCTGTTGTTACCCACAATATTAACTTCCAATCTCTGAATTCAGACAATCCAACTATTTTCCCTCAAGAAAAATTTGTATGGTAATCAAAATTTAAAATTTGATCATGGTTTTTCTTCTTGGATGTATTAACACAGTGGATACCACTTGTTCTCTCCTGCCCCTTAATAGAATCTTTCTTGTACTAGGAGTTATACTGCATACAAAAGCAAGACAAAGACATGGTGTGTGTGTGTGTGTGTGTGTGTGTGTGTGTGTGTGATGTGGAAGCTGGGGAAAGGGGAGACAGTAAGTAAACAACCATAATATATTCCCAGTGGCATCTTCTCCTACACCAACTTGTACAGCATTTAAGTGGGTCATGAAAGAAGAATTATATATGGTCATCACTATCTGGACCTAATGCATATGTCAATAGAATGCTGGGAAATTGTGCTAATATCTTTCAAAATGAAAGCAAAAATGAGGTCCAAAATTAATCTGCAAAACCTTCATGTCATTTTGGTTCTTTCCAGACTATAAAATATTAGCATAAAAAGTGGTAAGTTCATTCCATTTCATATGAATACTTGCTTTAAATAATTCCAAATACTAAATCATGCTGAAGAACTTATTACCAACATTGTAAAATTAGGAAAAATCTCAGTCAATTAAACGCAGGAAACTAAAAGTCTTTAGAAAAATTTAATTCCCTAATTAAACAGCTGAGGGGTGGGAGCAGCAAGTAGAATGTTCCACCAGAGCAGCCTCAGAGTTACTGGCCTCGTAAATGAGATAGTTTGACAAAAGCATCATTGTGGTGACTGAAGCTTAAGAATGCATAAACGCCATTAGACACTTGCATCCCAAAAGGCAAGGCCATTTTCATCATATAGAGAAACTGACCAGAAAAAGCCTTCTGAAAAGGCTTCCGAAAAATGGTTTCCTCTTCTGAAAAAAAAAATAGTTTCTGCAACCACATACCTGCAAGTCAAAAACATTTTGGGTAATAACATTCCATTCAGTGGTCCAATTTTGGCCTGAACAGTCTAAGGGCCAGAATGCCATCTACAGCAACATCCTTACCCAGAACATTACAGTGTAGACAAGCTCACTGCCCACTCCCACGTAAACACATACCCCTTAATTGTAATAGCAATGCCTTTAATAAGATCCATGGACAGAAGTAATTCTTTGGGGTCCTATGCACCCTTTGATCTCTAGTGCCACGGAAAAATACCTAGAACTATGTGAGGTATTTCAACTATTGAAAGAGCAGCCAGAAACTTGTGAAAATACCAGCCTAGGGGATAGAGATATAGGGAATTAGGTGAATAGCTACAGGAAGGGGGTTCGCCCCTGGGAGAAGGGAGGGGGCCCACCAGCGCCTCCGTGGCAGACCAGTGGTACTCACCGTATGTAGTTTGGCATGGGAGAACCAAGGACTGGAGAAGATAGGAGAGGGTGGAGCCAAGACACAGGAAGGGAGGAGCCAGTGGAAGTTCCCCTAGAGGTCACCCAAAGAATTGCTGAGTGCAGGAGAAGCCCAGGGCCAAGGGATAGAAAGGGCCTGAGATTATGAGTAAGTGAATCATGTTCCAAATGAGAAGAGTTAGGCAGGGCCGGCTAGGTCAGTATCCTGGAGTCAGGAGGCCAGACTGCATCTCGAGGTACAGAAGGGAGGTAATTATGGGCATGAAGAATTCTTATAGGTGAAAACTGGGTTGAATTAACAGGTTAACAAAGAGGGAATCCATGGGTACTAGTATCAGTTGACCGAGCACCAACTCAACATACATCTGTCAGGAATGCATCTTCTGTTACTGGCCATTGTACTTTTCCAGTTGAATGCATGGTGTGGTTAGTCTACCGGACCAGGATATCACTGGGCTCACTCACCTCAGGAAGTGCAGAGCACAGTTCCCAGAGCAGAAAAAAAAAGGAAGTACTTCTCTCAGTCTGGGCCCAGAGGCATGAGCAACAAGGAGGTTTTACCTGATTGCATTAGTCCCTGCCTCCCTTCAACAGTGCCTAAATTTTGTTCACCTTATCCATCTGTGAAGGGGCTTTGGCTTGAGGCTTCAGAAGAAGTGAGACTTTTTGCAGTGATGAGGGACCGAGGAAAGTTGCTGGATGAAATGTGGTATAAGTCTGTCCCTCTCTGGAGTAAAGGCCTGAGGACTATAAACAGATGAAACTCCACCGTCTCCTGTGTGCTTGTCAAAGATCAACAAGCTTGACACCAGAAGTGGTAAAGACAAATTTCATTCAGTCATAATTATTCCAATAGAGAAGAGGGTCCAGCATGAACTGAACTCAACTTCCTGGACAAAAATCAAGGGACTTTGTAAAGGCCTCGATGTGCTAATAGAAAGGCACTAAGGGGTATTAAGTGGCATTGGTCCATGTGATTAGGCCACTTGGATTTGTTCATTGGTGCTTATTCACAGAGAAACAAACTTCACGTCTTTAGGAGAGAGGGCAGTGGTACAGGTTAGAGCATGGCATCCACTGACGTTAGGCCCTCACCCTCCCGCAGGGACTGAGAGCAAGGAGCAAGCAATGAGTTATGTCCTTGAATGTTGCTCCAGGACAGCTTTGGGGCCCTTGAGAATATAGCTCTATGTGGTAGATTTACATTCCAAGGGGCAGAGAAAGAATTTATAGTGGCAAGCTTTCTAAAGTAGCAGCTCTGTGAGGAGATTCAGAGGGCTATCTCCCTACCCCCAGGTTTTGGAAGCATTGAGCTCCCCCAGACAGGACTTAAGGGAGGGCAGTCATCATCCTAGAGACACAGCCTTGAGCTGTTAGAAACTATGCTAGTGTTTGCTTAAGTCTCTTAGTGTGGGGTGGGAGGTGAAATCATCTGTGCTGAGAGTCTGCAGATTTTATAAGCCAAGGTTGAAGCCTAGTCAAAAAGATCCATGGACAGGCTCAGAGGGCCTGACTAGAGTTTGGTCAAGAGAGCATCTTTGTCAAGCTGCATCATTATCTCTTTGAGCCTCATCATCCTCTCCATGAAGCCACATTGTCTTCTCCATGAGTCACACTGTCTTCTCCATGAACTTCACCATCATCTCCAGAGCCTCACCATCGTCTCCCTGAATTGTCTTAGTGAGATCCTGGAGGACGCTTATGACCACAGTGGACCCATGTGGATAATTCAGGAGAATCTTCCCACCTCAAAACCATTAACTTAATCACACCTGCAAAGTCCCTTTTGCCCTGCAAGGTAATATATTCACATGTCCCATGAATTAAGATGCAGACATATTTGTGGAAGTCATTATTCTGCTGGCCTCCCTGCCCACATTCCACAACTCAGAAATGAAAGTGTGAGGATTACTACAACAGCAGCTACAGTGCCTAGAGCTGAGAGGGCATCTGCACAGATGTGTGTGTGTCAGGGCTTCTGGATGGACAGATCCACCATCACAGTCTGCCTCTCTGTGTCTCTCTTACACACACACTCTCTGCCATCCTGAAGCTCTGGACCATGGGAAATCCCAACTCTATTCAACAGGCCATCCTCTCGCCCCCTGAGGTGTGAGCAAAGATAAATGAGTGAACGGGGTTCAGACACGAATCATCCAGATGGAGGCCTGGGGTACAGCCACGGGCTCTGCAGGAGCTGGGTTACAGTCCAAAACACCAGAAGTTACCTAGAATGCTGATAAGTCACCTGAACAGTTGATGCTGGCAAAAAAATTCCAAGAAATTCTCAGATCTCCAAGAATTTCCCCAAGTGCCTGATGAGCTGAGAATCTGATTCCCATTGTATAATAGGCACATTTCATTTAAAAAAAAAAAAAAATGAAGTGTATTCTTTTTCCACCATGATGGGATCTAATACTTGTAATTATAAAAATAAGAGTGGTATAAATGTCTACTGTTGTCATGGCTCCTTTCAGCATCTGAGGATGGGATTTATTCACACATAATTCTGTTAATCAATGTTGGAGCTATTATTTCCAAGTAGCTTGGTAACTTTGATGAAGATAAAGCCTTCAAGATAATTAAGCTGGAATACTTAAGCAGTGCCTATCCAAGCACAAGGAAAATAGCCACTCTTATTGCCCACAAAACATCCACGGGATGAAAAGGATTCGGACGCAATGGTTATTTGATGTAGAAAGCATCCATGTTATTACTTCAAGATGAAGTCCAATTATAATAAAGTATTTCCATTTTATGAAAATTAGCTACACAATAAATAGGTGAATATTGGATACATTTCCAGATGAACAACAAGACCAATTTCAAAGAAGGATTTCAAAGGGGTAAAAATGTTTTTAAGTACGGAAACCAGGAAATTTTCCTTTGAAAATTGTTTAGTTAATAACAGCTGCCAGTGTCACAGGTAATTTGCCTTTTTCATTATGGAAAATTCACCTTGAACAATGGAAGCTAAGTTTTTCTACTCTAAAAATATTAACCTCCTGTGGAGTCAAATTGATGAGTGTCTTCTCATTTGCATGAAAGATAACTTTATTTTCTGACGAGAGAGTCTGAAGAATGGTTCATCTTCCACATTCTATCATGTGTGCACAAAGGTAGAGCAGGTACAGTTCTCTTGCTTAGGCTTATCTTAGTTTCAAAACCAGCAGCCACTTCCAAATGGCGTCAGCCAAAGAGAAGGATTGATTGCAGGGAGGTGGGCTGTGTCCTAAAATCCAAGGACAAGAAGGCAGGTGATCAGGAACAAGGCTGGACTTGGGACCTGGAGAGTCCCTGGAGGGAGGGATTTAGGAAACCAGCAGGTATTGATGATTGGCTTCTACCTTCTTTCCTCACTAACTGGCCTTCCCAGGTACTCAAGGTCACATATGAATAGAAGATGGCCACCCACAAGCCCAAGTTCACATGTGTGGTTTCTGCTGCACAGGGTTTCTGTGTGTACATGTGGCCAGATTTCCCAGAAATTAACCCAGCTTAGCTAGGTGCCCACCCCTGGATGGCTTGACTATGTCCAGGAAAAAAAATCATGGCCCCAGCGGCTGGCCCTGACACTGGCAGTCTCAGATTTTTTTGTCTGAAGAAACCTGGCATTCATTTGGGCCACGCTGCTAAAGAGGAAGCAGTTGACATTGCAGCACAATGACTGGTCATTGTTCAGGACCTCCGCACACTTTGCAGCGTACTCAGTCCCCTTGTTCCACCTAGTAAATGCCAAAAGGGCCCCCTCCCCAGTCACTGTGACACTAAACCAGCCCCCTTAAGTGCCTCCTCAGAATACAGTGTTGCATCCTGTTGAAAAGCCCCGAATTTCAGTCCAAGCATTTTGAAACACACATGTGTGGGTCCTGTCCTAGCCCCAGAGCAAGGTGGAAACACACAAGCTATTTAGATTAAGATGGCTGGCTCTGCCAGCCTACCAGCCATGCGGCCTGAAGCAAATACCTTAATCTCCCTCACCCGTGGCTCTTCACCATCCAAAGCTTGAATTAACCGATACCTCCCCCTTAGATCTATTGTGAGGATTAGGTGAAATTGGGTATTAGGTTGAACCATAGGAAATGTCCAGTTTTATAGGTCAAACACTTGAATAATCTGCAATTTCATAGGGTTTCAACCAACATTTCAGGGCTATAGCACAGTGCTTTGCACATAATAAGAGTCAATAAATGGTAAATATGAATCCTACAAGGATGCAAATTAAACTTGGATGATGCAAAATGCACTAAAAAATATAACTTCTAGGTAAGAACATTGTGTCCCACCCCCTGACCTTGGGCACAACATAGCACGTGCCGTTAACTAAGGTATAAACAATGGTGGGATGAAAATCCTTTGGGGAAATTTTAAACGCTATCTGTGACAGCTCATGACAATTGGAAGGGCAAAAAGGAGGTATCATCCCAGTGGAGACTTAGAGTATGGTGGCCAGCTGTCCTCTGCTTATGGAAAATACTGGAGAAAGCTATTATCTGTGATGACTCATCAGTCTTCCTCAGGAAGACAAAACAAAGCTTTCTTCTCCTCCCCAGCAAGCAGGAATCAGGGCTTGGAATGGTAGCTCAAGGGGTTATGGGCTTGGACATGGATTTCATTTTTAATTATTCCAGGCTTACCTTTTGCATAATTTTGCATAAAAGAAATAACTTTTATTTCAAGCTCCCCAAGTCCCTAACCTGTCACTTGCATGCAGATGCCACCCTCTGGCCCTCCAACTGGCCACGGGTCAGGAAAGCACAGAAGCATTAACTGACTGCGTACAGCATGAGAATTTTCCTTGGCACTTTCCACTGGCAGTTAACTTTTAATTAAAAGGCAAAAAAGACATTAATTATCAGTTAACAAATTTCAATCTCTATTCAGACAAGGGAATTAATGTGTTTAAAAAAGGCCTCAATAATTATTTCTTGCAGTTTAGAAAGGGTGATGATAAAAGTATACCTCTGCCTCCACTCTTCTTTTCTGGTTTCAAGAAACTTGATGAAAGGGCAGCCATACCCAACACCTGTTTGCCAGGGCTCTAGATTTAGGGGCCATGTTATTCTAAATAACTTCAGGAGGAAGGGCACCTAAGCCCAGCAGAAAAGGAAGCTGTGGGCAAGCTGGTCACCTTTGGAAGTTGGGTCCTGCCTGAGATCCCCTTCCAGACTGTTCTCTCCGGAAGCTTGTGCCTGCTTTGCCCCTCACAGAGCCTGGGTCTCCAAATGCAGGTAGGAATGACTTGTACTGCTCACCTCCAAGTCAAGATGGATTTTCTGTTCAGTCAAAAAGCTCAAAGGAAAACATTTCCAGGTGGGAAAGCAGGAGAGTTCTCCTCTCTCATGACCCTATAGTTATGTTGGCAGAACTTCCCAGTGGAGAACAACGGCTTTCCACTACTCTTGTTGAGTTGTTTATACCTTGTGACTTCTCCCCCCAAAAACCTTCTTCTAAGAAAGCCTCCCACTTTTTTCCAGAATGGCCATTTTCTTTCCTTCCTTTCTGGGAAGGGAAATTGAACTAGTAACTCTTACTTGATAAGAGTAAGTAAGTCAGCCACTGGGAATGGAAAGTAGAAGGGGGTCAAAGGCTCTCAGCTCCTCAGATTAAATAGTGCTCCCAGATAGCGATGCCAGATGGGCAACATGCTGGGAGGCCATCAGCCCCATGAATAAATTAAAACCTGAGTCAAATATAGCTAAAACATTTTTTTTCATTTGATAGACCCTAATGCAGGTTGCTTTTTAGCTCCTCTGTCAGACCACAAGCACATATTGAGGTCACAGGACCAAGGGCTCCCCTGGGCTCACACATTGTAGACCAAAGGGCTGAGGAGAAAGCTTTGCAAAGGTGAAGCAAAAGACAGTGCTGACCCACTGTGGTCAAAGACACTGTGCCTCCCCCCACCTGCCCACCCATCCCTATCTCTCAGCCTTCCCTGCCACTCTCCCAATCTCTTTTTCTCTCTAGCTCCCAAACATCCTGGTGCTCAATCCCCTAAGAAGGTGGATTTGGGAACATCCAAACCCAAACACAGATTCCCTCTCCCACTCAGTGGGACCACACCATGGGACATACGACTTACCTTCCGCCCCCAACCCTGACACACACAGCACGTGTGAACAAAAACTTTATTAATTCAGGCAGGACTAGAGCAGGAGAGGAAGGAAGGAAGGAAGGAAGGAAGGAAGGAAGGAAGGAAGGAAGGAAGGAAGGGGAAAAGGAGGGAGGGCAGGAGGGAAGGGAGGAAAAGAAGAAGAAAAGAAGAGAGAACAGAAGGAGTCTCCTTATGCACTGATATACTGTACTTCCAAGATATACCATCCAGTGAAAATTGTGCTGCTCTTCGTCTAAGGAGGAGAGTAAAACTGTATACGTATATGCCACCCAGGTTCCCTCCAGCACTCTCCCCGACCCCCTGACAGCACCTCCTCCTGGCTGATGGGCAAGAAGACTAGTCAGTGCACTTCACAGGGCAGCTTTTAGGCTGACGGGGCAGAAGAGAGCATAAAATGGACATTGAGGGCAAGTAGAGGATCATAGCACAGGGCAGGTGGGAGATGGAATGGGTGGAAATATCTCATTGTTTTGAATTTCAAGTCTTGCAAATATATTTCCTATTTTAAAAAATTAATATAAAGTAAAATTTAAATATCCAAATAAGTCAATCACTGGGACACCACAGGACCCAAGATGAGAGAAACAACAGTGTGCCTTGTGAATATACCCTTCAGCCCCACTGGTCCATGAAATTGAAAGAGAAGAGGGGGATCTCTTCATGCTCCAGACTGGAATCAAAAAATTAAAATAGAATCAAAAACAATAACAAAAGCAAAGCATGATACATAGAATTTAGCGGGGGCTTTGGTCTAATTTTATTATATCCTCCAATAACTTGCAAGCCTATGAATTGAGAACACAGACACTGTTCCAATCATTGGGAAAGATTTGGAGGTAAACAATCTCATTAGAATAGTGTCCTCCTTCCTGCAGACGAAGACAAACCCATTCACAGCCAGCAAGGAGGCTCCTGTAATGGAAGCTGGCCCTGGGAAGAAGCCAAACACTCCTGGGCACAATAATACCAGGGTTTATTGCTTTGCAAGGGGGCAACAACAAGGTCATGTTATAGAAGCAACATCCCTCTCATCGGGTGAGACCAACTGCCTTGTCTCCAAGAAGTAATAACGCTCACCTTGGCAAGGTGTGCCTGCTTTGCAGGTGAGCTAGGGAAGGCAGTCAGCTGGCTGTCTGGCTGATAATGGGGTTGAACTATAGGTGGGGTGTCTGCTTTCCTGTACATCCCTAGGAACAGTGCTGACCCCTCCACCTGGAGCCTCAGCAGCAGCAGGAGTCCCCAACAGCATCCAGCCCAACCTGGAGGTGCTCGGAATTCAAAACTCATGAAGGAACCCCACTGGAAAAACACCAGTCCTCCTAAGAGAAGGGGAGTAGTCCTTCACTATCAACCTGTCTCTTCAGTGAAGAAGCTATATGCTTTCATCTCCATCCAGGATGGGTTCAGAAAAGCAACAAATTGTGGGGTACTCGAGAAAAAGATCGTGAAAGTCCCAAGACTTCATTGGGATGTGATGTGAAGGTTGAGAGCCTCTCACCACCATCACAGAGCCCCTTTATAAAATTAACAAGTGCTTCCCAAGTCAAATGGAAATGAGAAAAATATACAAGGTTCCTGAACCTTGAATAAATATATTGTTTTGCAAAAACTGACTGTTCTAACTTAAATGTGCATTTCCCTTCTATTGTCTGTGCTTAAAACATAACTTCATAAAAACTTTATCATCTTACATGTGCCTCATCTCTCCTCCATTGTAAAAGCCTTATTATTGCATTGCTTTCAAGTTATTTGGGCAGCTCTCTCATATAAGCCACACACACAAAAATTCCCATCACCTTGTGTAGATGAAGGTCAGGCCTACAGCATCCTGAACGTGGAGCCTGAATGCTGAAAGGACCCACAAGACCTTCATAACCACAGAGGTGAAAATTCCTTATGAAAGAGATTTTGCAAGAGAGACTTGCCCCAGAGGAGAAGCTCATTCATTTACTCAATGTTCAAGGTATTAGTACACAGCACTCATGCAAGTGATATTTATGGAATCTGTATGGTGGCTTGCAAGCCACGAATTAGCCTCATTGGGTGCTTGTAGAATGCAGGAGAGAGAAAAAGTCAGCATCTTATTAGGACAGTAGAACACCCACAAACAGCTGGAGCACAAGATTTAAAATTTGCCAAATGAGAGTTGTAGATAGGAATGTTGCCATGTTGCCATGGATCTTTTTTTTTAAGTGTGAAAAACTTCAAATCTACAAAAAAAAAGTAAAACAATACAATAAACACTCACATACCTTTGAACCCACGTCACCAACTATGCACATCTCCCCAACATTTGCTTGCCTCCTCTCCTCTCCTCTCCTCTCCTCTCTCTCTCTCTCTCTCTCTCTCTCTCTCTCTCTCTCTCTCCCCCTCCCTCCCTCCCTCCCTCTCTCTCTCCCTCTCTCTTTCTGGTGCTGGCTCTATCCTTATCTATTTATCTATTATTTGAAAGTAAGTTCAAGTCTTTATAACCCTTCATCCCCAAAGGTTTCATCCCCAAATGTTTCTTTTTTTAAAAAAAAAGGGATATTTTCCTACATAATTTGAATATCACTGTCACACCTGAGGAATTTAACGCTGATAAATAATATTATCATATGTCCCAGCTATCCAAGACCCCTACCAAGGACCACGCAATCTTCATGCCTCTTTTGTCTCCTTTTACCCAGAACAGATCCCTTGCCTCTGTTTTTGTTTTCGTTTTCATTAGTACCATATTTTTTAAGAGCCCAAGCCTATTGTTCTGTAGAATGTCATGCAGTCTGATTTTGTCTCATGGTGGCCTCATTATTAGATTCAGGTGCAACGTGTTGGGCCAGAATGCTAAATATTTGATGCCTGCCCTTCTCCTTTCGTCAGAGCAGGAGCCCATGATGTCAGCTTCTCCCCTGACCCTGATGCTGACAGGTGGCTGGGATGGGAAGGGAAGTTTCCCCTTGTGATTAATAAATAGCCTGGGGAGTGCTACTCTGACGCGGCATGATGACCCTGCTCCCAAACTTTTCAACTCATGGTTTCACCTGACCCAATTAGTGGCAATGACAAAATAATGATTCTCTAATTCGATCACTTTCTGTTCAACTCTGTCTCTTTCTTTTGTTTGGTTCCACTTTGCTTTTGCCATGTGGGTTTGAAGGAGGAGGATCCCATCTCTAGCTGGGGCAATAAAGGAGGTCCCTCAGGCAGGAGATGGCATTTGGAGATGTGGGAGGATATTGAAAAAGCTGCATTTGGTGCCTTCTATCAGGAAAGAGATTCTCCCTACAAATGTAAACAGTGCCCTGACTGAGCCACATGTAAGTGGCCCTCTTTTCTCCAGTTTCCTGCTGGTTCCTGTGGACTCACTTGAGGAGCCATGTGGGGAAGATGTGGGAGTAGGACTGTGTTCACAGTTGGGACAGCAGGTTGCTGGCTCCTCGGGCAACATGAGAAGGTCAGGCTCCAGTCTCCGCCCACCACCAAGAGCATTCAATCAACCTTAACTAGACATTGTGCAGCTCATCTGGGCCAAGTACTCCCTGTTCCTCAGACACACAGCTGTAGGGCACAAGTGCCTGATAAAGCATCTGAAAGCATCAAGGTTACTTGAAGATTTGGAGAAATAAACATTTTTAAAACAAATAGGGACATAATAAAAATGCAATTATAGGGGAAATATGAAACTATGAGATCACACAAGAGCCTCATGCCTTTGGTAAGCCATCCTGGGCTATCGCCAGAACCCCAGGGACATTCATCTTGATCCTCTGCTGCAAAGACCACCCTGAGAAGGACATTCAGGAAGTGGAAGCACTGTCCCAGCCAAGGGAGCAGCAAGTGGCCCCAAACATCGGATACCAGGGACAAGAAATAGATAATAGGAAGACTTGGTTATGCAGAAGCAAATGGAAAGTTGATGAATATTGACTTCCTGGAAGTCGATAGTATGGTCACATGAACAGAGAATACTAACAATCAGTCTTTAAACATTTTGTTTCTTATATCTATCCTTATTGGTAGACAGGGTTGTAAAATGGTCTCCTTTGTCTTACTCTAGAGATAACTAAAAAACTTTACAGAGTGTATTAGTAAAGAGAAGACAGGTTCTAACTTTTTTTTAGAGTTTAATTTTAGAGGTTTTTTTTTAGGTTCAAATTCTATATTTTGCAAAGAGAGAGAGAACACAGAGGAAGGAAGGAAGGAAGGAAGGAAGGAAGGAAGGAAGGAAGGAAGGAAGGAAGGAAGGAAGGAAGGGAGAGAAAGAAAGAAAGAAAGAAAGAAAGAAAGAAAGAAAGAAAGAAAGAAAGAAAAAAGAAGGAGGAAAGGAGGGAGGGAGGGAGCCAATCAAATAGCATAAGCATTCCAAAGTCTTACCAGGATTTGAAATCTGACATAAAATTAAAATTGTTTCATAAAATTGAGAAAAGAAATTGAAGCTTTAAATAGAACAGAATCAAGTCACTATTTTTATGGAATTTTAAAAATCCAAGCTCAGATTTAGTTAAGCCACCATAAAGTGAAAACCAATAAACTGTAAGCGTACATTTTCATGAAGTGGAAACTATGCTAATTTTTATAATTACAAAGTAGGAGACTTTTTTGGGGTTGTCTGTCTACTTTAATCCTAGGCCCTCTTAAATATTTAGTTTATTGCCTCTCTGGAACCAAAGTCTGAGCAGCTAAAATTTTAATGATGTTGGAAAGCACACTCCGATCCCACCACAGGTAGAGCATGTTAGATAAGACACTGCCTACTCATAGAGGAGAACAGTTCACTCTAAGAACCCAGGGGCCTCCGATACAACAAGGGCAGCTTCTTGGTACCTCTTGGTCCTTCCTTCTGGGGCGTGTGTCAGGGCTCAGAAGATCTCCAGGTGAAGGACTGAGTGCCGAGTTCCACCCCACCTCTTCACCAGCCAACCTTTCTTTACACCCCATTTTTTTGTTATTAACAACTTATTTATTTTTTAATTTACATCCAAATTAGTTAGCATCTAGTGCAACAATGATTTCAGGAGTAGATTCCTTAGTGCCCCTTCCCCATTTAGCCCATCCCTCCTCCCACAACCCCTCCAGTAACCCTCCGTTTGTTCTCCATATTTAAGAGTCTCTTATGTTTTGTTCCCCTCCATGTTTTTATATTATTTTTGCTTCCCTTCCCTTATGTTCATCTGTTTTGTCTCTTAAATTCCTCATATAACTGAAGTCATATGATATTTCCCTTTCTTGGGCTAATTCTGCTTATCATAATACCCTCTAGTTCCATCCACATAGTTGCAAATAGCAAGATTTCATTCTTCTTTGATTGCCAAGTAATACTCCACTGTATCTATATACCACATCTTCTTTATCCATTCAACCATTGATGGACATTTGGGCTCTTTGCATACTTTGGCTATTGTTGATAGTGCTGCTATAAACATGGGGGTGCATGTGCCCCTTCGTAACAGCATACCTGTATCCCGTGGATAAATACCTATTGGTGCAATTGCTGGGTCGTAGGGATGTTCTATTTTTAATTTTTTGAGGAACCTCCATACTGTTTTCCAGAGTGGCTGCACAGTTTGCATTCCCACCAGCAGTGCAAAAGAAACACTCTTTCTCCGCATCCTCGCCAACATCTGTTGTTGCCTGAGTTGTTAATGTTACCCACTCTGACAGGTGTGAGGTGGTATCTCATTGTGGTTTTGATTACTTTACACCCCATCTAAACTGCTTCTTTCTTGAACTCTCTCTTCCAGTATTTATCAGTTTGTAGTTGTGTATTTAATTGTCTAAGGTGTGTCAAGGTGTGTCACCTCAACTAGACTGGAAGTTCCATGGGGTTGGGGGATCATGCTCCTGGTCTGCCCTCAAGTACCCAAGACAAACATACTCTGAATGAATAAATGAATGAATGAATACCTGAATACGTGGCTTTCAAGTAGCAATCTTATCAGAGAACACTCCTCCTTGCCTGGGAAACAATGACTTGGTGATTATACTACCATCTACGTGTACTTTTATTTAACCAAATGGGTAGTCTCAACACTCTGGCTTCCTGTAAATTCAGCCATTCATCCAGCTAATGTTCTCTGAGCCCTATCATGTCCTAAGCACTACGGCAGGAGCTCGGGATACAGAGACGAACAGGATGAAAACAAATGCGTGAACACATCAGTCAAATGAAAGCCTGCAATGACTGTTTCTTTTCAAGGACCAGCACATTGAAGCTTTTGTTCTTAAACATAATATTTTTTAAAGAGAAATTATAAACTTAGGAGTAAAAAAAGAGGTGGCAACCTTAACTCACCAGAATCCAGGCCCAGAAGGGGACAGACTTTCTGGCTTCATTCCCTGAATCACTAAAGTTTTCTCTCCTCCAAGCAACAGACATTAATAGAGACCCCCAAATTTGAGGAGACCCAAATAGAGACCTCAGCAACCAAATAGCAAATGGGCTTAACCTATAATGCCAACTCTTATTGACTGATGGCCATGGGTTGGGAAGCCGCCACGGACTAAGTGGGTAAAAGCCACCATCAATTGGTAATGTCTGCCATAAGCACCATATGCCATTTTTGTCAGTCTTGCCCCAGGAGGTGGATTTACTACAAGGCTGAGGTGGAGAAGATCACAGCAGTATTTTTATGACCCTGCCTAAGCACAATATTGGTCATCCAGTAGGTGTTCAAGAAAAATTTAATTAGAATGACTCATCTCCACTATTCGCTACTCGTGACTTTATGAATTTATACCCCACCTTTGTACCAGTTTGTAGCTGAAGAGCCTATAGGAAAGTGATGAGTTTAGGGTGGAGACATTGCAAATAGCCTTTGTTCTGGTTCTAATTTATGATTATTTGATAGAGTAACAGTCCCCTATGTCTTTGGACTCTGTGATAGAGCCCAAGACATTTCTAATTAGAGTAATGCCCAAGAACATTCCCTGCATTCCCACTGACCTACAGCCCTTGCACCTTCTCTTATAATTATTTGTCTATTCCTCTGCAAGATCTACAAAGACAGTAACAATTTCTAGTTCACTTTCATTTTATCAACTGCAAGAACAGTGCCCACTATAGCAGGATCATATTAAATGTTAAATAAATGAACTGAAAATCTTACACCAAGAAGTCGAAAGTGTTGGCTCAACAACAGCAACATCTGGATGTTTGCATCATGGCCAACACCTCAGTTTTTCCTGTCCTGCAGAGCGGTGAAGTCACGGGGGCAAGACATCGCTGAGTTGGAAAGGAAAGGATAAATTCTGTTCAATGTGAGGCAGAAAAGGCATTATGTTATAACTACTGCCTGTTATATATTTTTTATCAAAAGTAGCAAATGTATCGTGGTGTTTAAATATATAAAAAAGTGGAGTGCCTGAGTGGCTCAGTTGGTTAAATGTCTGTTTCTTGGTTTTGGCTCAGGTCGTGATTTCACGATTCATGGGCTCAAACCCCATGTCGGGCTCTGCACTACAGGTGCAGAGCCTGCTTGGGATTCTCTCTCTCCCTCTCTCCCTGCCCCTCCCCTGCTCATCCTTGATAAATAAATAAATAAATAAATAAATAAATAAATAAATAAATCTTTTTTAAAAATGATCAAAGAACTTGAATAGGCTTTTCTCCAAAGATGACACCCAAATGGCCAAAAAGCACATAAAAATGTGCTCAATATTACTAACCATTAGAGAAAAGCAAATGAAAATCATGAGATACCAGTTCACACCCATTAAGATGGTTATTATTTTAAAAAATCAGAAAATAACAAGATGCTCTTTATATATTCATATGGAAAGTTTTCCAAGATAAATAATTGAGTGAAAAAAGCAAGGTATTAGCGAGGACGGGGAGAACTTGGAACCCCGGTGCACTGTTGGCAAGAATGTAAAAGGCTGCAGCCACTGTGGAAACAGTATGAAGGTTCCTCAAAAAATTAAACATAGAGTTATCACATGGTCCAACAACTCCACTTCTGAGTAGATACCCAACAGAACTGCAAGCAGGGACTTGAACACATATTTGTAACCCCATATTCATAGTGGCATTATTCATAAGAACCAAAAGATGGGAACAGGCCAAAAGTCTATTCATGGATGAATGGATGAGCAAAATGTGGTCTCTACATACAGTGCAATATTTTTCAGCCTTAAAAAGGAAGGAAATTTTGACACACACTCCAACATAGAAAAACCTTGAAGGCATCCTGCTAATGAAATACACCAGATTAAAAGTTCAGCATCAAATGATGCCACTTGTATGAGGTGCCAAGAGTGGTCAAATTCAGAGACAGAAAGTACATTGGTGGTTTCCAGGGTCTGGAGGAGGGGAAGCAAAATCTTGGAAGCCATCTAAATGACCGTCATGGCAGGGCCAGCCAAATAAATTATCATTTCAAGCACACAATGGAAAATTTTGTAGCTATAAAAATGGATCAGGATGCTCTTTATATATTCATATGGAAAGTTTTCCAAGATAAATAATTGAGTGAAAAAAGCAAGATGCTAGGCAGAGCATATATAGGATGCTATGATTTGTTTTTTAAATAGGGGGAGAATGTGCCCTTCAATTTCTTGTATATGCACAAAATTGTCCGGGAGGAATACACAAGAAACTAATAAAACTGTTGCCCATGAAGAGAGTAAGTGGGAGCAGAGGAAGGAGGGGGTGCTTTTCACACATTCCCAGATTGATTTTCATGTGAGCACCATGGGCATGCACTGTCTGCTCACATAGACTGCTAGAAACTCCTTTTTAAAAGAAAAACATGTTTTCTATTTTTTATATTATTTTTTGAAATTTTACAGGAATTTTTACTTAAATTGAGCATCTCATTGTGGCCAATTATCTAGTCACTCTGTATTCGTTTCCTGGGGCTACCGTAACAAATTACCACAAAGTAGATGGTTTATAAAAACAAAGACTTATTCTCTCACAGTTCTGGAGGCCAGATGTCTAAAGTCAAAGCATCAACAGGGCCATGCTCTCTCTGAAGATTCTAGCAGAGCATCCCTCCTCACCCCTTCCAGCTTCTGGACGTTGCTGGAAGTCCTTGGCAGCGCTTGGCTTATAACCGCATCATTCCCGTCTCTGCCTCTGTCTTCACACAGCTTTCTCCCTGTGCATCCACACCTCTGTGTTCAAATTCCCCCCTTTGTAAAGACACCAGTTATTTTGGATTTAGGGCCTATCCTAATGACCTCATCTTAACTTGAGTACATCTGTTTCCAAATAAGGTCACATTCACAGGTTCTAGATGGACATACATTCGGGGAGGAACCTATTAAACTAGGTGCATGCTCTAAAAGATTATGCTGGCATCTGAGTATGTTTATGGAATAGCCCTCCTTCTTGGCCACCTCATAAGGATCTCCTGTATTTCTCCCTCCCAAGAAGGTTGGGCTAGAGATCACCCAAAAGGAACACCTAGGTGACCTAAGAGTTGATACATCCACTCTTTCTATTATTATTTCCATCACCTTTTCTGATTCCAGTCCTGTGACAATGTTACTCACCAGTTTCAAGTATTTCTACTTCAACCAATACCCATGGGGAATATTTTAATAGCAATGTTAAACTAAAGGGTTTAGTTGAGAATAACGGTCACACTGTGACAAATTGTTGAGGGTATTTGCTAGGTTGTTAAATCAAGTATAAGGTGCTAACCACAGATATAAGTACATGTTAGGTTCTTACGCCTGTTTTACGTCCCTAGGAAATAAACAATACCTCCCTAGCTGGGGAGAGCAGGCTAGTTTTGCAGTCCTGATCTTGTAAGCTGTGGATAATGACGTAATGTCTTATTCTTGGCTGCCCTGAGGATTTAACAGGCTCACTCTTCACTTTATTCAGCATCCAGTTGTTCTGTTACTGGGCTCTGCTGCTGTTGCCAGAAATGCTCATGGACTCACTTCTTCCTTATTCAACTCTTCCACTTCCTTTCATCCCTTGTACCTTCTGCAAGTGCAGCTCTAATTAACAAGCCCCTATTATGAGAAAGTAGTGACTGAGAAAGCAGTGGTCACAACACAGGAAGTAGAGTCAGGCCACCCGAGATCAGATCTCACACAAGTTACTTACCAGCACAGCAGCCTCACGCAAGTTACTGGACCTCTCTGAGCCTCAGTTTCCCAATCAGGCAAGGAAGGCCTCTCTGAAAAGGCGGCACAAATATAAGACCCGAATGACATGTATGAGAACAGCGTCCAATGCAGAGGAGCAACTAACACAAAGGCCCCGGAACTGAAACAAAATTGACCAACAGGGAAAGACAAAATAGGCCATGGAGTCTGCAGCATGGTATTGCAGGGTGCGTGTGCAGGGGCAGGTAAAGTAGGGGTAGGGGGTGCCAACTGAAGTCATAATAATAGGGTAGAGCCAGATTAGTAGACCTTGGAGGAATTTTTTTTCCTAAAGTGTAATGAGGAGTTCTTGGATAGTTTTAACAAAAAAATAAATAAGATCTGATTTACATTTTTAAACACTTCATGCTATTTGGACTGGAACTAGAGTAAAAGCAAGGAGACCAGTAAAGAAGCTAGGGTAGTTATCGAGACAAGAGGTGATGGTGGCTTGGACCATGGTGGCAGCCATGGGGATGTACCAACTGGATGAGTTGGGGAAGTATACTATGGAAGTAGACTGGCAGGACTTCCTAATGGATTTGGGTGTTGCAATAATGCAAAAAGGTGACTCCAGAATGGCTTCTAAATTTTTTTTCCATTTTATAGTAGGTGTCACTAAAAGTTCTATTTGGGGATTTTTGGTTTGAGAATCATAGTAGACATCTAAACAGAGACGTCAAGGGGACAGTTGCATAAATGAAGCTAGAGCTCAAGGGAAAAGTCAGAAGTAAAAATAAATTTGGAAGTTATTAGCATAGGTATGGTGTATCAAGGCATAGGACCATAATGAATCACCTAAGGAGAACATGTAAACAGAAAAAGAAAAGGGTCATGGATCAGGTTTCCCCAACATGAAATCTGATAAAAACAATCAATAAAGAAAGCAATTTGAGGGGCGCCTGGGTGGCTCCGTCGGTTGAGCATCCAACTTCAGCTCAGGTCATGATCTCACAGTCCGTGAGTTCCAGCCCCTTGTCAGGCTCTGTGCTGACAGCTCAGAGCCTGGAGCCTGCTTCACATTCTGTGTCTCCCTCTCTCTCTGCCCCTCCCCCATTCATGCTCTGTCTCTCTCTGTCTCAAAAATAAATAAATATTAAAAAAAGAAAAGAAAGCAATTTGAGGGAGGAGGAAAATCAAGAGAATGAAGCAAAATGGGAGTGAAAGAAGAAAACGTTTCAGAAGAAGGAAGTGGTCAGTTGGGTCAAATGTGGCCAAGAGGGCCAGTGAGAGAAACCATGTGGCTCTCTTGAGTCTTAACAAGATGGCGGTCATTGACTTCGACATGAACAGATTCCCTGCTGTCTTGGGAACAGAAGCTGGACTAAAGTCAAGAGAAGGGAGGAGGAAAGACTATCCATATAAAGTACAACAAAACCTTGGATTGCGAGTAACTTGCTCTGTGAGTGTTTTGCAAGACAAGCAAACATTTCTAATAAATTTAAACTTGATAAAGAGCGATGTCTTGCAATACGAGTAGTACGTGACACCAAACATCGCATGATCACAACTGAGCCAATGGTTCTTGAAATTCGTCTTGATATACAAGTGCTTTGGATTACAAGCATGTTTCCAGAACAAATTATGTTCACAAACCAAGGTTTTACTGTATTACTCTTAGCATAGAGCCTGGCACATAGTAAGCTCTAGGAAATGTCATCATGTATCATTATCCATTACAAGGCATCTCTCTGTGCAGCTCTACATGACTCTGTAGATTGCTACAGATGGAAATACGAAAGTCAACATGCATACCAAAATACAACTTCAACCAGGAAAGGAGTAACTTGACCAGGACAAAATTACTATTTTTTAATAGACAAGTAAAGGTTAAAAAAAAAAAACTACAAGAAAATTTGTGGTGTACACAAAGAAGCCTACAGAAGCTTGAGCCCTGCTGTGCCACTGGGTCTTGAAGCATAGGTGGAAGGAAGTGGATGATGAGACAAAGGAGTTCTGCTGGTTGTGTAGACCCAAGGGCTCACCTGCTGGAATTTCCTCCCTATGTGAACGAGTTGTTCCATGAATAAATTGTTGTTTTAAAAAAAAAAAAATCCCATGCCCTGATGTCTCAGCACTTCAGCGATGTCATCAGAAATGAGAGAGGCTAGATGTGTGACTTAATTGGAAGGTCATGCTCAGTGACCTTTCCTGTAGGCTGTGACAGCATGGTACAGGCTCATTTTGTAAATAGGAGTGGGGGAGAACCTTCTTCCAGTCATCATTATGTTCAAAAACTCTGTGAGTTCAGCAGAAAACCAAAGGAGCAAGCAAAATGCTCTGACCTCTTGCACCTCCGAGCCCCAACACCCTTAGGCAGCAGCTGACTAAAACCCATCAAATGCTTTCCTGTTTGACTTTCCCCTTGGCTCTGATTCTGCTGTATTGGGATATGTGCAACATGCAAGCCCAATCCAGCACCATTGCCCTCCATGGCCCTACAAAGACCCTTCACCTGGGGATCCTGATGGCATGTTGATCTGATAATGAATTAATTATGTATAACATTGAGAATATCTGTCTCCATTCCTTCTCCTAGCACTTAGGTATGGAAGAAATGGGTTATCAAATCAAAGATACTGCCCTTCACTTATTCATTCAACAAAAAAATATTGAACCCTATTATATACCAGAAGCTATTCTAGCCAGTAATGCACAAAACAGCAATACACAAGGTAAACTTTTAGGGGCCCTCATGAAACTTATTTTCTAGTGACAGAGACAGGCAATTATTACCAAAGGAATGAGTCTGTAATATTTGTTTCAAGTACTAGTAAATGCTACCAAGAATAATACAGCAGGTGAAGGAATAGAGGTGGAGGAGTAGGACGGGAGACAATTATAAATATGGCTGACAGACAAGTCCTGCCCATGGTGGGTGCCATGTTAGCATGACCTGATGAAATGAGGGAGCCAATCTGGTGAATATCTGGGGGAAAAGCCAAGATTCAAGAAAAAGGACACCGCAAGGATAAAGCTCTGAGACAGTGATGAGCTTGGTGTATTGTAGAAATTGCAAGAAGACCAGTGAGTTTGGAGCAAAATGAGAAGGAAGGAGCCTAGAAGAATTCAAGATCATAAAGCTCTACAGGCGTCAGTCATGTAGAGCCTTGTGGACCTGGATTTTTTTTTTTTAGTGGATTTTTTTCTAAATGTGTTGAGAGGCTTTTCGAGGAGCAGGAGAATGGCATGATCTGATTTATATATGAAAATATCACTTTGGTTGTCTTGTGGAGGAGAAGTGAATAGGAGACTATTGACAATGAGAACTGATGGTGCCTTCAACAGGGCGACAGTAATAGAGGCTGTATTAGTTTCCCATTGCTGCTGTGACAAGCACACTTAGTATCATACTTACCTCACACTTACTATTTAATAGCATCTTAGTATCTAATAACATTAACGTATGATCTTACAATTCTGCAGGTCAGAAGTCCAGAACAGTTTCACGATGCTAAAATCAAAGTGTTGGCAGGGTGGTGTTCCTCTTTGGAGGCTCCAGGGAAGAAAGTGTTTCCTGTTCCTTTGAGTTGTCAGAACGAGTTTCTTGTGGCTACAGAGCCAAGGTCCCTGTTTTCTTGCAGGCTGTGATATGAGGGCTATCCCAGTTTCCAGAAGATGCCGCATTTCTAGGCCAATGGACTCTTTTATCTTCAAAGCCTGCAGCAGCACTTGACTCCTACTCATGTCACATCTCTCTGACCTACCTTTCTGTCTTCCTCTTCCACTTTTAAGGACCCAGATAATCTAGGATAAACTCCCCCCTAAGTCTGTGACCATATCTCATCGGCACAGCCCCTGTGGCCATGTAAAGTGACATTCCTAGGTTCTGGAGATTACAGAATGGACATCTTTGGGGGACCACTATTCTGCCAATCACAGAAGCAGTGACAATGAGTGAATTCTAGATGTGTCCGAAGGATATTTCCAACAAGACACTGAATGGCAGATGTGAAGAAGAAAACCAAAGCCACCTGGCCAGACTATATAGGTGGCATCATTTACGGACACAGGGAGCAGTGAGGTAGGGGAGAAATCTAGTATTGGTATGTAGATTTGAGGAGTCTATTCAACAATCCAATGAGATGCCAAGAATTGGATAAAAAGTCCAGCCTTCATGGGGAGGTCAAGGGTGAATACAAAATGAGGAACTATCAGCTTATGTATGGTTTTTAAAGCCATGAGACTAAGTGAAATATGAAGCCACCTAGGGATAGATTATAGATTAAGAATCTAAAACTCAGTCCAGGAGCTCCTGGGTGACTCAGTCGGTTAGCCTCCGACTTCGGCTCAGGTCATGATCTCGCAGTTCGTGAGTTCAAGCCCCTAATCAGGCTCTGTGCTGACAGCTCAGAGCCTGGAGCCTGCTTTGGATTCTGTGTCTCCCTCACTCTCTGCCCCTCCCCCACTTGCGCTCTGTCTCTCTTTCTCTCAAAAATAAATAAGCATTAAAAAGAAATTAAACAAAACTCAGTCCAGAGTGAACCAACATCTAGACATCACAGGAAGAAGAGAATCTTAAAGAGTGAACAGAAAACACAGAGGGAAAAGTTAATGAAAGGAGAAGTTAAGAATGGAGCTTCATGGAAACTGGATGGAGATTTCAAGGAGGAAGTGACCAAATGCCACCGATGGGTCATGGAGAGTGCCGAGTGTCCACTGGGTTTGACGAGATGGCAGTCACTGGTGGCCTTGATCAGCATGATCTTGGTGTAAAGGACAAAAGCTTGTTTGGAATTGGGAAGCAAGAAAGTGGGAACTGTGATTTGGAGAACTTTTAATGAAGACTGTTGCTATAAAGAACAGCAGATGAAGTGAGAAAGACCAGAGAGGGTGAGAAACCAAACAAGGACGATGCTCTGGTGCAGGGAATAGAGTGTGCTGGCTGATGGGAATGATTCAGGAGAGAAGGAAAAGCCAACAGTGCAGGGAGGCCACCTGACATGGCCAAAGGAGACAGGATCCAGGCACAATGGAGCAGCTAGTGCGGAAGAGCTATGTGAGGTTGTGTGACGAATTCAGAATGGGACCAGTTAGCACCACATGCTGCTGCTTGAAAGCAGGTGTGAAAGAGCCAGAAATTTTACTGTAGTGAAGGCTGGAGTTTTGCCAAGCAATGTCAAGAGGGGCAAAGGAACTGCGTGTTGGCAATGGAGCGGTTAGTTATATTTAAGGACCAAGAACCTCAACCTGGGGGAAGGGGGGTGGGGGGAGGAGTAATGATAAGAGCAGAAGGAAGGCTCGTACATTGGCGGTCCCAATGCAGACCAAAGCATCATGGGAGAAGAAGGACTGCAGCAAATAAAGATAAGGAAGAAGTGGGAAGTCTAAGAGGAATATGTTTAGAATTAAAATTTTGGAGGTGTGAGAAATGATCAAAGCAGTGGGTGGGGAGTGGAGTAGAGAAAAATGTGTGCACCGTGAGGCAATGAAGGACCCGAGAAGACCGAATGCGGTGGTTGACATGAGTGTTGTTATCCCAAGAATGCTGGAGCAGCGTTGAAGACAATGTTCTGCGTGCAGTAGCTATAGCTGTTTGTATCAGGCTGATGATGTGAGCTTCCAGAACAAGGACAGATTAATTAGTACTTCTAGTAACCACCCTCCTTCCTCACACCCCAATTCTTGCCCCTGGGGTAATACAGTGAGATACAATTAGAGCTATATCAGATGTCCCCCTACACACACTGTGGTCCACAAATAAAAGCATAAATCTGGGTGGTTGTATAGGATGTCATAGCCCTCCTCCCCTTCTGCAAAAGGAAAATAAAACTTATCTCTTGTCTAAGAAAAACCAGAGTTGGACAGTAGTTGGTGTGGTAAAAACAGATTTTATTCAGACCTATTAAAATAGGGGAAAAGAGACTTTACTATAGACCAGGCTTAAAACTCTGATATGGCAAATGAAAATTATAGCCAATGAGCAGGTGTGAGACAGTGGATAAAAAAATTACTAAGAAGAGGGGCACCTAGGTGGTTCAGTCGGTTAAGTGTCCAACTTCAGCTTAGGTCATGATCTCATGGTTTGTGGGTTCAACTCCCACAGCAGGTTCTTTGCTGACAGCTCAGAGCTTGGAGCCTGACTCAAATTCTGTGTCTCCTTCTCTCTCTGCCCTTTCCCACTTCTCTCTCTGTCTCTCAAAAATAAATAAACATTTAAAAAAAATTTTTTTTTTAATTACTAAGGGGTGCCTGGGTGGCTCAGTTGGTTGAGCAGCCGACTTCAGCTCAGGTCATGATCTCCCGGTTCATGGGTTCAAGCCCTGCGTCGGGCTCTGTGCTGATAGCTCGGAGCCTGGAGCTTGCTTCAGATTCTGTGTCTCCCTCTCTCTTTGACCCTTCCCTGCTCGCACTCTCTCTCTCTCTCTCAAAAAAAATAATAATAAACATTTAAAAAACTTTAATAAAATAAAAATGAAAATGAAAATTACTAAGAGGAGACACCAGGGGTAAGGGGAACTCTGGCAAAATGGACTTAACAGGACTGTTGTTGAAAGCAGGCCAGGTGATCAGACCCCACATGGGCAGAGAGGGGAGGATGAGGAACTTGACCAGAAACCCAGGGTGGGAGCTGCTGGTTGAACTGACATGGCAGCGTTCTTGCTAAAACCAGATCTTACAAGGAAGTACACAGCCGGTCTAGGAGAAGGTTCAGGAGCCTGACTAAAGTTTGGTCAAGCAAAGAATCTTTATCACTCTCTCTAGTGTAAATAAATTCTCCTTGGAAAGAATCCTGGCTTCTCACCCTTTGGAATGTAAATAAATTACTCTAAGAGGAAGAGATTAGTGTCTCCAGCTTCATAACCTAGGGAAGGCCCTGGGTCTCATCCCCACCTTGAACTGTAAACATACACTTCCAGGGAGGCGAATCTTTCCGGAAAGTTCTCCCTGTCTACTCACACTTCAACTTCCAAGGCTTATTTTTTTTAGCCCAAGCACCGAGTTTAATAAAATTTTCTCAGAACGTTCTCACTATGCAGAAACATAAATGTGTGTGTGTGTGTGTGTGTGTGTGTGTGTGTATTTTTTTCTCTACAGTTCCCCAGATAAAAATAATGAAGGGAGTATCCAATTTTCAATGAACAAGAAGCAACCAGAAGATGAGCTGCGGAGTGTAACAGGACAATCTGGTGTGATGGCTGATTGTACGTGTCACTGGACACCCCGATATTTGGTTAAACCTTTTTCCAGGTGTGTGTGAGGGGGTTTCAGGATGAGATTATCATGTGGATCAGCAGGCTGAGTAAAGTGCAATGGCCTCTCCCACTAGGGTGGGCCATATCCAACCTGTTGAGGATTCAGATAGAATAAAAGGCAGAATAAGAAAGAGTCTTTTCTCTCTGCCTCACTGTTTTTAAAATGCGGCATTAGTGTTCTGCTTTCAGACTCAGATTCAGACAGGAGCTCACACAAATTGGCTGTCCTGGTTCTCACATCCTTGAACTCAGAATAGAACTACACCCCCCAGCTCCCTGTGTCTTCACTTGCCCATGACAGGTCTTGGACTCCTCCATAATCGTGTGAACCAGTTGCTTATAGTAAATATATATACAGTATATCCTATATACATTACAATATGACATAATAATATTTTCTATTATTAGAAGTGGGTTCTGTTTCTCTGGAAAATCCAGACTGATAGATATGGTAACAGCAGTTACCTGACAAGGCCAGAATTCTTGAGGAAAGCAAGAAGAAAATGGTGGGGAGAAGGCCATTCGCGGCAGAAAGGATGCCCAACCCCGTCCTGGCCCTGTGCTCCAGGGGGAATTAGAGAAGAAACAGCCAACACTTAAGAGGACTACAGTGTCCTTAGGGGAGACTACAGTGTCCACCCCCCCCTCCTTGGGGGAGTGTCCTTCCCATTCTGAGAAAGAAGGAAACTTTCTGAGAAGAGCTTGAAGGTCCAGGAGACTTGGCTGGTGACAGACCAGACTACAGAGGACATGGTGGAACGTCCTGAGGGGTGGCAGACCAAGTCCTCTCAAGAGATATAGAGAACCTTACGGGACACAAGTCAGGATGGGAAAAAGACACCAAAAACCTGTTCTGGTGGAGACTGAGCCAAAGAGAGGTGTACGTACAGACTGATGAGATTATTTCTGATAATCTTTCAGGAGAAAGTAGGTAAACAGCTCTCATTTCATCCTTGGGAAGGAAGGCTGGGGGAGGGGAGGTCTTGCCAGGGCTGCTGTGTCCTGTTCACCCCTCCCCCTTAAATGCTGCAGTGAGACGCGTGCCCGAGACGGGCAGCATCCCCTGCAGAAATTGCTGACTGTGCACTCGGCCAGGACTGAGGGCCTCCTACCAGGAGGCCTGTTTCCATGCAGACTCAGCTCAAGTCACCAGCAACCAGCTTCTACCACCAAGAGAATGAGGGATGAGACCCAGCACTTTGGTCACATAATGGAAGATGATTCACGGTCAAAGCTCTCCAAAGAGAATCTGGCCATTCTAAAAGTCTCCCTCAGAAGGGACGCCTGGGTGGCTCAGTCCGTTAAGCGTCCAACTTCGGCTCGGGTCATGATCTCATGGTCAGTGGGTTCGAGCCCCGCATCGGGCTCTGTGCTGATGGCTCAGAGCCTGGAGCTGCTTCAGATTCTGTGTCTCCCTCTCTCTCTGCCCCTCCCCTGCTCATGCTCTGGCTCTCTCTCTCAAAAATAAATAAACATTAGAAAGAAATCTCCCTCGGAATGTCCTCAGTAACCCATCATGCATGGAATACGGAAGACCCAGCCAAGAATACGTCCTTCTTAGTGTTTCCTTCCCCACTCTGGGTTCTACCCTGCTTCTCACGGACACCTGTTCCTCACAGGACCACTGTCTGCTGCTTCAGCTTCTCTTGGGCTATCCTCTGACCCCTGGTAGTGTTTCTTCCTATTTTGGTGATTTCTCTATCCTTGGCCCCCTTCCTCCCTCGCACAGTAAATCCACCACCTCACTGTTGCCTTCCCCCCCTTCCCTGGACTTACATACGTCACACACCATATCTTTATTCATTCCTCCAACATTACTAAGAGCCTGCCTTCCAACAACAACTCTTTCACGTTGCCCAAAATGTGTGCTCTTCTCCAGAAAACGGGCTCGGTGTACCATTGGCCATAGCTCCATCTCTGAGTCGTCTCTGGGGCCCCAGGCTAGCCATGGATGCTCTCTTATCACTATCTCTTCCTAAACGTAAGCATCCTTGAACTCCATTTCTCCAAAAGAACTCATTACTGCAGGAAAACAGCAGCAAAATCTCGCAGCCACCCTTCCCTACACATGAGCACTAATAGTCACACTCACGACCTTGCCACTTGGTAATCAGGCTAATCACTCGCTTTCTTAAACGTTCATTTAACAGTTCACAGTTGACCTGACATTATTTAGTCTCTCCCCTCAGTGATGTCTTCTATATTTTAAGCTTTTAAGAAGGCACACATCACAGCTTTATATCACACAGTGTCATAGGCGGATAGATGTTAGCATTTTTATCTTGACAATGAAATAGAAAGTCAAGGGTATGTTGGTCCTGTCCTAAAACATGGCCAGCTGTAGCCAGTGCCCTCCACCCCTGCTGGCCGTTGGTCTTTGAAGGGTAGAGTTGTGCATTTTCCAGAAAACAGACCTAGAATTTGCATTTTGCAGGTTGAAATCACACCTGCCTTTGTTTGCCCTGAAAAGACACCTGAGTCTAAAGCACATCACCCTGGTAAATTTTTGAATGTGGTTAGCCCTATGGGTCTTCAGGAGAACTACTTCATCTCCATTACAATGGAAGAAAGGTCTCGTCAATACCCCCAGGCTTCTTCCTTAATTTGTTTCCTTATAATCATCATGATCTAAGCACAGCTGCAACCCACTCAGCAATTTGCCAAGAAAGCAGGACTTAAATTATTCAAGTCTTGGTGCCAGGAGCTTGAGTCCCCCCCTCTACTCTTTCCTGATCTTCACTTGTTTGGTTATGGAGTCAGACAGGAAAAGGAAAGGGGAGAGGAAGCTGCTGAGGCCAATGCCACCGGGGACTGGAGTCCCGTCCCTCAGACACACTGTCATGGGTGTGGTAAAGAGTGCCCTGTGCACTCAGACTCACCCCACGCTTTGCAGGACCCCATCTCAGGCAGCCCCCTAACCCTCCCCTGTTTGCACTCCAGCGCCTTCTCTGGTAGTTGGAAGGGAGGGAGGGGGGTGTTAATGTCACCACTCAGTGAGAATGGAGCAGGAATAAGCCTGCTGTCCTTGCAGGAGTACCCCCCCATCCCCTGAGCCCTCAGTGTCACAGTCGCCAACTTTACTGGCTTTGTGCACATTGGGGATAACGTCCATACCCGCTGTCTTCCTCCTTCCCAGCCTCAGTCTCCCTACTCCCTAACTCCTGCTTCCTGGAATCACTTCTTCAGAGTTGAACTAGAATTCTGTGCCTGAAGTCAGGATATTGGGCAAGGAGGTAACTGAATATGAGCCAATTTTAACATTAAGTGACAATTTGGGACCCTCTGAAAATGTCCCTAGCCACTCTTTGAAGAAATGTAAAGTACACAGACCAGAGAAGCAGAGAAGCTGTATCTCTCTTTCAGATGATATAGCTCATGTGAGAACCCACGGCAGGTCCCCAGGGTACCATCGTGAGCATAGTCAGCCTTAGAATAGCACTTTGATGAAACCAATGACTCAAAAATTCTGTGTGGGCGGCAATATCATTCTTTGCATCCTAAGGAACCTTGGAAAATCAATAAACGTTGATTGGCTGACTCTTTAGCTTCCATTGAAGACAGCAAAATAAAGGTTCTGAAGCAAATTTGGCCCTCCATCCACATGCTACTCCCATGGTCCCAGAGAAGCTATACCCCAGGGGGAACCAAGGGTTTGCCTTCGAAGTCAGATCATCCAACGATGGTCAAGCTCTCTGTGGCTATTCATTTTTAATTTTTACATAACTCCCACTCACAGTATTTGCCGACTCACATGACAGAAAAGTATTTCATTGAAGTTTTCCTCTCTGTTTTCTAAACTAACACAAATCATGTTAAAGCAACAAGAATTCAAATAACATTCCTTGAGGCTCCCGGGCGGTTCAGTCAGTTAAGCACTCGGCTTCAGCTCAGGTCATGATCTCATGGTTTGTGAGTTTGAGCCCCACCTCGGGCTCTGTGCTGATAGCTCAGAGCCTGGAACCTGCTTCAGATTCTGTGTCTCCCTCTCTCTCTGCCCCTCCCCTGCTCATGCTCTCTCTCTGTCTCTTTCTCAAAGATAAACATTAAAAAAAAAGAAGAAACAAACAACACTCCTTGTGTATTACAATACACAAAAATATACTTTGGGAAATGTCTATATTAAAATATTCATAGGGCTAAGGGATGAATTTCTACAACTCCAGGGGTCTTTTGGTTTGGGGAATTTGGGGCTTTACTGGGTTTTGGTTTTGTTTTGGTCATTTGGTCATATGTATGTTTCCTGGTACATGAAAAGGTTGATCTAAAAAAGAGAAAGAAATTTTGGAATTAGAGGACTGCTTTGTTATTGATAAGCTTAGAGATACAAAATTCAAGATTTTTAATTATGGGATATCAGTGCTGGAATCTGCCTATATTTGCATAAATTATTTACATGAGAGAGTGCATTTGAATATCTTAATATCTTTGAATATCTGCTTCGGATTCTGTGTCTTCCCCTCTCTCTGCCCCTCCCCTGCTCACATTCTGTCTCTTTCAAAAATAAATAAAATGGATTTTGGTGATTTATTTTTCCGGGAAGCTGTTGATAAGACAGCAAATGCAGTGGTCAATGGAACTCCATAGGAGGACACGTGAGACAGTCACATCCCTGCCTCCACGCTTAGAATTACCAGGAATGCAAGGGCACCTGGGTGGCTCAGTCAGTTGGGCGTCCGACTTTGACTCAGGTCATGATCTCACAGCCTATGAGTTCGAGCCCCACGTTGGGCTCTGTGCTGACAGCTCGTATCCTGGAGCCCGCTTCAGATTCTGTGTCTCCTCCTCTCTCTGCCCCTCCCCTGCTCATGCTCTGTCTCTCAGTAATAAATAAACATTAAAAAAAAAATTTTTTTTTAAAGAATTACCAGGAATGCAGCAGCTGTAACTCTCCAGCGACTCATGTGTCTCATGACAGCAACTCAGATACTCCAAACGGTGGTGCTGTTGCCGACGCCATTTTCCAAAATGGCAAATCATCCTCCGTGAAGCTTCCCACAGAACCCACTGCCATCTGCCCTCGATTTCCATGGCAACTGCGTTCATGGAAAACCCGGTACCTTAGATGCACAACAAACATATTTTATGTTTTTATTTATCGTGGGATATTTAGTGGAAAGTAAGCTCATATACACAGATCTATCACCATCTAGCATTTGAAAGGTTTTGCAGGCTTCTCCCAAGGAAACCCGCCCTCAGCTGCCTGCCACCTGTCAATCATCAAGAATTTCAAGCACCCACCCACACTCCCACCTTCACCAATGGGATGAGGCTCACGTGAGTCAAGTGACATGCCCAAGGTCATACAGGCAGCAAGCTCTGTTGCCTCTTTCCAGCTCTTTCCCCTGTATCATGTTTCTAGGGGCCTCCAGACCTCCAAAAAGGCAAATCCAACTCTAAATGACTCCCTGGCCAAAAAAAAAAAAAAAATCATGGCGATTACCTTACTGGTAGGTCTTTCTGCAGCAGGTGGGTGCCATGCCCCCTTGATTTGTGACACCAGGTGAGCCAATGAGTGGAAATTGGCCACTAAGGTGCGTGAGTCCACAGACCTTGACAGCCTAGAGATTCTGAAACCAATGTAAACAAAGTCAATTTTCATGTCCCCTCTCTGCTTTTGGAATACATCATTCATTCTGCAAGTATTTATTGACCACATGGAATGTGCTGGTTGATGGAAGTGGTGCCCAGGCCACGAGGGGAACAGGGCAGACACGGAGCTGCCCACCTCCACAGAATTTAATGGGAAAGTGGGCGTTCGGTAACTCATTGTTTGTCATACAAACAATTATGTCATTAGGTAGCACAACGAAGTCTAAGGTGATGTGCAAACATAGTCGAGGCATGAACCCAATAGGCGGTAGGTTTGTTAGAGTTCCATCGAGGAAGCAAAATACCCCACGTGACATAGAGTAAAGGATTCATTATAGGGACTCGACTTCACACCATCATAAGAGATGCTGGGGAAGTAAATGCCCTGAGGGGAAGGTGAGAGGATCATGAGAGCCACCAGGCAGGGACTGTGAAGAGAAGCCAACGAGAAGTCCATAGCCAACTCCTGCCTCTGCGTCCAGGATAGGCCTGTAGTCATCACCATCAGCAAGAAGAGTTGGGACAGCAGAGACACAAACTTGGACCTGGGAAGAAAAACTAGGACCCTGTCTTTCTCCCAGCTCTCCTAACCCCCATGACACAGGCGCCGTGGGGAAACCAGCTCCCTACCCCTCAGACTGCACACGCCCCATGCTCAGGACCCAGAGGGGCAGAAGGAGGTCATGGGGATGGGGGTGACCAAGGGGCTGCAGTTCCAGAGAGTCAGCAAATCAGCCTCAGCACGTGTGAGCTTCAAGGGCATCTGGGGCATCATCCTTCTGAATGTGTGGCCACTGGGCCTTCACACCCACCTCCCAGATGTTGGGCACATTTCTCTGTGGCCAGACCTCACCCAGAACCATAGTGGGAAGAGTAGCTAGTTGACACAGTGGCTCCACCAAGGAAAATCCAAAGGATCAGCTACAGTTGGACAAAGTGAAGAGGGAGGAAGTGAATGTTCCAAGCACGTGCAAAGGCCCTGGTGTGGGCAGCACCACAGACCCCTGTGGAATTTCCTGCACTCGGGCATGATTTGGAGAGAGTGGTGCATGGCCAGGGAGAGCTGGGGGTAGAGCCAGTCAGGCCTCATAGGCCATGGTGGGGTTTTAGATTTTATCCCAAGAGTGGTGGAGATCCAGGAGAAGTTGTGACCCAGAACAGAGAGTAGACAGAGAACCAGCTTGGGGATCAGAAAGACCTAGGGTCAGAGTCGCTGTGAACCGTATTATGTGACCTCACTTTGCTTGTCGGTACAATGGAGACAAAAGAACATGGCCGGGTAAGTAAGGGTTGAGCGAACCAACCCATGAAAGTGCCCGTGTGCGCGAGACCACGCTTTCTGCAAAGGGCGACATTATAGTTACTTCAGGCTACACGGGCCACACGGCTCCGTCCCCCTCAACTCTGCTTCTGTTGCCTACAAGTAGCCATAGACCATATGTAAACTTTGGCTGCATTCCAATAAAACTGTCCTTGTAGACACTGAAATTTATATTCCCTATAATTTGCACATTCAGTGAAATATTCTTCTTTTGATTTTTTTCAACCACTTAAAAATGGAAAAACCATTCTTAGTTTGTGGGCCACATAAATAAAAGCAGCAGACTGAACTCGACTCATGGGCTACAGTCTGCTGACTCCTGTGGCTGGCACAAAACAAATGTTTCTCCCCCTTCCTTGCTCCTTACACACACACACACACACACACACACACACACACATATGCACATACATGCCACACACAAATACAGCACACACACATGCACAGGCAAGCACACACATGTACAAACACAGCACATACACATGCACACACATGCACACACACGCACATACATGCCACACACAAATACAGCACACACACATGCACAGGCAAGCACACACATGTACAAACACAGCACATACACATGCACGCACATGCACACGCGCACGCACACACACACACACACACACACACATGCACACCACACACCTGGGAAGAGGCAGAAGGTACGGGCACATTCTTGTGTCACCTCCTACTGCCAAGGTCCGAGCCTTCTGGCTAACTACATTTCACTTGATCTCATCCCATTTGCACTTTCTAAGGAAAAAATTTAGATCGACTATAATGCTTAAAATTAGTTTCTGATTTAGACAGTAATTTGCTATTATTTGAACTACCTCAGAGGTTATTAGCCATGAAATTGAAGCACGAGATTAGCAACTGTTCTCAAATTCAGTTACCCTATAAAATATCATGCATTCTTAAGGTTTCTGAGCAGAAATATATCAATACATTGTGCACTGTGTTTCCCCCATACTTTACTGAGATCATTCATTTTCTGCTTTGTCAACCCACTGTGATTACATGCTGGTCATGAACCTCTCTGTCTGAAGCCACTAGGCTGAGTGGTAATCCTCACGAACCTTCCTGCGGGTGTGTGCGCTCCAAATCCCACTGTATGCTTAGAAAGAACACGTCTCATGCAACAAAGGAGGGGAGACAAATGTGGGGTTGCTTTCTGTTCAGGACCCCGCCCACTGCCTCCAAGACTGCATTTCATCCAGGTCCAGGGAGAGGAGGAGGGCCTGCTTGGGAAATGTTGGAAAGTGAGACTCACCCGAAGCCACAGCTCGAGGCGTGATTTACAGGCTGAACTAGGTAAGAATTAAATATTTACCATCTCCCCCGGTGCAGCGGGAACAGGGCCGCCTGCACGCACTCAGATGGGAACAGCTTCGGTCCAACAGCTGGGTGGTGTCAGGTGAGGACGGGGCAAGTGTGTGTGTGTGTGTGTGTGTGTGTGTGTGTGTGTGTGTGTTTGAGAGCATCTGTACAGAGATAAGTGCCACAAGGGACTTCAGGGACCACCATCCCATCTCTTTGTTCTACTGAGGTGTCACCGAAGCCGTGACCTACTCAAATTCAGTGCAGCGAAATTCCTTTTCCCCAAATGGTGTCCTCTTTCGGTATAAAGGGATGCATCCTTAAGAATGGAAAAAGTGGAATGCTACCAGGCCAAACGTCTTTCCCCGTGACTTTGCAAACATTCTCCATTCCTTGATTTGTTTCCTAAATGTTGCCAGATCCTCCTGGCTGGGTATCTTCTGCCTGCCTGCCCTCCATATCCATTTTCTGCCTTTCTGCATCCTGGACGGATGACATGGGTGGGCCCCATGGACCTCTGGCTCTGGTCGGGCTTGGTCAAGGGGAGACGTGAGCAAGAGAGTGAGGGAGTCTTGTCACCTCACTCCCTGCTTCCAGGCTTCCAGGGCTTGGCAGCGACTGTTGGGAGCTCTCTCCATTCAAGTCTACCCCTTTGGACGATAACAGGTACTCAGGCCCTCAGGTCCTGGCCCAGGCCTGCTAGACCCCCTGTCCGTCCCATTCTCCCCCGCTCCCCCTGCCCTTCCTTACTGTCTCGCCTCTCCTCTACCTCCCTCATCTCTGCTCCGAGTTCCCAGGTGCTCCCCAGGGAGGACTATGCACCCTCTTTACGCAGGATGGAGTACTCTTCCCCAACAGTATCATAAGCACTGACGTGGCAGGGATAGGTTGTTGACACAGAATCTCCTATATGATTGGCAGCATCCATTCACCCTTTTGGTGATCAAACTCCCAGGATCTGGCAAGGCAACTTGAACATCTCTCACAGTTTCCAAGGTCAGGGTCACACAGAGCAAAGGAAGTGCTTCTATTCAAGTCTCTAATTACCTTTGATGTGTTGACATTACCACTTATACCCTACTCTTAAGTAAACTGTGTAAGGTCCTCGAGTTCAGGGGGCTGGCTTGGCATCTGACAGAGGAACCATGGTCAAAGACCCCTGGAAGGATGGAAAGGTGTGGTGTCCCCAGCCAGGATTTTATGGCACACGCCTTTGAGAGGTATTTGTTTAAGTAAACCTACAGCCTCATGGCCATTCGTTAGCAGTAGCCATGTCTGTCTTTCTGAGGAACACCCTTGGCCATGACATTTAGCCGTGATTGACCCCTCTCACCGCATCCCCCTGGGCATGCTTCAGCTCTCTGCATTGCAGAAGTAAGAGATGAATTTACCACATCAGCAAAATACCATTTTCAGTTGAGAGCCGCCTTGGGGTTTACAGGTTCCTAAATAGAAACTAGCAAGCACACAGACATAACACTGACAGAAAACACCAATTGAGTGTTTGTGTAAAAGAGCCCATCCTGGACACATCAAGGTCATTTCCAAATAGCTAGCTCTAGGTCAGGACTATCCTATAGAATCTTCTGCAGCAGTGAAAAACTTCCACCTGCACTGTCCCATACAGTAGCCACCAGCCACGTGTGGCTATTGAACACTTGACATGTGACTGGTGGGACTTAGAGAATGGATCTTCTATTTTATTTAATTCCAAATAACCTAAATGTGCATAGCCACTTGTGCTATGGTATTGGGCAGGACAGCTATAGACAGTTCTGTTCAAATAACTTATTCACCTCCTGTGCAATAAAAACTGGCTGGGGGTCCCTTTGAGGAACCTTACTTCTGGAATAAGCTACAGTAAGGAAATAGCTCATTAGTGACACAGAGAAACTTCCCGAGGGACTGATAAATATTTTGAGGCAACAGGCACCAACGAAGTTGAAGCAGTTTCCATGAAAATCACTTGGCATTGCTCTCCAGAGTACAGAACTTAAAGTTCAATTATATTTCCCATGCAACTCCCACTGATTCCTAAAACAACCACCAAAATGGAATTCTTATAGCAGGCAGATGGCAAATATTCATTACACTTCAATATATTGTCTTTCTCAATATTGCCCTGTTTGATCTCAATATTTACTCAATGCCTACAAGAACGCTAGCGCCTGTAAAGGTTACAAAAGGCATAAATGACATGACATTTGCCTTGTCTCAGGATCTGGGTTCTGTGAAGGTTTCGGGAGAGCAAACCATGAAGTAAAGAATACAGAGTTCACTCACTGAACAGCTCTGTCCAAAAGGTCTTCTGAAACTCTTGTCTTTCCCCTTGACTTGTACCCACTCAAGGATGATGATGGACGACAGAAACACACTGGCAGAGAGTTAAGAAGTTATAATGAATAAGAGTCTCATTTTGAAGCAGGTGAATTAGCAACTATTTTCATAAAAAGTTATCTTGGGAAAGTGATCTAGCAACTGTCATGGGTTTTTGAAATTTTGCATTTTAGCTCTACTTCGAAGAGAAAGAGGTGGCCAATTCCCTCACTTTAGGGACACAGTGCTAGAAGAGATGGCATATTTCTTCAGGATCCTCTAGGCAGTGGTGATACTCAAAATATTGGACAACCAGTAAGGCATGAACACCAGCCAATCAGAGCAGATACTGTATGAGTGCCAGTGAATCGGACATCTGCACCAGCAGATAGCTCTGGAATTAGTTGTTGATTCACATGAAAGCCTTCAGGGTAGAGGCTGAGTGTGATTTCAGATCACAAAAATATTTTATAAGTCATGGTGGTATATAGGTTTGTCCACCATTGATTGGATTAGCAGGCAGCAGTGTTAAGTGATAAGAAACGTCATCACGATAAATGTACATTGTTTACTTAGTAACTCCAAGGAATCACTAAAATCTTAACCCATTTTAAAAGTCAAATTCCACTTTAGCAAGTCCATGGTTGGGCATGTCGTTAATTACTGAGCAGTTGCTAATTACTAACCATCACAGAAATTTGTACCAACTGGTGCAGGACTCAGCCACCTGTCCTGTCTCCGGGGTAAATATGAAGAGATGGGTAGGCAGTGAAATGTACTGACAATGTCTACACGAAAAAGCAATATTTGGAAAAGACAAATTTTTTCTTAATAACAACGTTCATATTAACTGCTTTTTTTCAAGTAGGCTTCATGCCCAGTGCAGAGCCCAACATGGGGCTTGAACTCACGACCCTGAGATCCAGACCTGAGTTGAGATCAAGAGTTGGACACTTAACTGACTGAGCCACCTGGGAGCCCCTCGTATTAACTTTTATGGGGCAAATGTACAGTAGTCAAAGACTAACATGAAAATGTGATTTTTTTAATTTTTTAATGTTTATTTATTTTTGAGAGAGACGGAGACAATGCGAGTGGGTTAGGGGCAGAGAGAGAGGGAGACACAGAATCCAAAGCAGGCTCCAGGCTCTGAGCTGTCAGCACAGAGCCCAATGTGGGGCTCGAATTCACGGACCGTGAGATCATGACCTGAGCCGAAGTCGAATGCTCAACCGACTGAGCCACCCAGGCACCCTTTGATTTTTTTTTTTTCAGACATCTCATGTTGCTTTTTAGAAATGTTTGATTCCTAAACATCATGATTCCTTAAACTACTACCTGAATAGTAAGAAATTAAGAGAGGCAATACATATTTTTTGGTGTTTTCTCTTTTATTTATTAAAGAACACGTTACCCATTTCCAGTGTTTTCATGGCATTTGTGGTATGTAAGTTACATCCCCCACAAAGCAAAATCCACATCTAACTCATTGGAGAGGGAGCCTGATAAGGAGCAGACGAAAGTGAATGTCTTCATGGAAATATCCACAATGTGTACGTCGGCTTTGAACTTAATCTTTTCTTAACCTATGAGTTCTGATTTCCCAGGCAATCTTAGATTTCTGATTGATCCTAATATGTATGCTCTTTTTTTCACAAACAATATACAATAATGTCCCACATATTAAACATACATAAATATTGTCTTCATATGATTACAATAACAAAAATATTTTAAAAGTCATGGTATGATATAGGCTTATCTGCCACTTATTAGAGAGCAAGAAGGAGTGTCCGGTGACGAGTAAATCACCACGATGGACTCGTAGCTTTTACTCAGCAACTTGGTGGAATTCACTAAAATCGTGAAACGTTTTGAAAACCAAATTCTATGCTGGAAGGTGGGGAAATGGACCCCTTCTTTCACAATAAAGTGTCCATTCCGATTACTCCAGTATCACTGCTTCCCGGTAACACTGGCAAAGCGGGAGCCCAGCCTTGGGACAGAGAGGAAGGACAACGCGGGCGTGATGCATGTTATCAGCCATGTGCAGAATGGAACCCGAGGGACGTCTTCGCTAGACCAAAGTTACATTCCTCACGGTCCTAGGACTGGCCACGGGGAAGGAAACCTGCGGGCGACCTGCTGGACCCCGCCACCGGCGGTCAGGTCCCTGGTGACAAGAGAAGAGGGTGGATTTAATCAGTGGAGATGGACGGAAAAGGCACACTTGAGAAGAAACCTCCGCTCATCAGATAAGAAGAAACGAGGACCCAGAGAGGAAGCAAAAATGTTAACGCACATCCTTCCTTTATGTCAGTATTTCCACGCACGCCTGAAGTTTCCGAGCTCAGGGCCACATGAGCAATGCAGGTCAAAGAATCCAATATTCGTTTGTATGGAGGCAAAGTACCACAAAGATGTGCTGTTCTGGTTTGTTTTCTTTTCTTTTTTTTCAATCTTCCTACAGAAATTCTAACTTCCATATGAAAATATAAAATATTGTTAACCTTCGGGAGGGCGGGTACCCAGGTGGCTCAGTCTGTTGAGCATCCAACTCTTGATTTCAGCTCAGGTCATGATCCCAGGGTTGCAGGATCGAGCCCACATCAGGCTCCACACAGAGCGTGGAGCCTGCTTGGGATTCTCTATCTCTCTGCCCCTCCTCCTTTCATACTTTCTCTCAAAATAAAGACATTTAGATAGATAGATAGATAGATAGATAGATAGATAGATAGATAGATTTCTAACCTTCTTTAATAACACACATTCCTTCTACAGGAGAGGGGCACAGATCATTCGTCTGTCTCCTCGGGCAGCCAGGCTGCTGCCTCCTGCCAGAAATGCCATCTTTGCTGTTCTGTTCTCATTCGGAAGTGTGATCCCCGGCAAACCACACACTCTTCCAGAGGGACCAGTGCCTGCCTGACTATACTGCCCTACTAAAAAACACACAATATGTTTTCCTGCCAGTCCTGAGAGTGCCATCTCAGGTTCCAGGGTACCGCAGCCACACTGCACATCCTAAATAATGCAACCGGGCACCATGCATTATTGACATTGCAATGGAATGTCAGTAAGTCTGCAGGATAGAATCACTCAGGCTCGTGGTCTGAACTTGGTGACTCCTGGTCATGCAGGGAAAACAGGAGGCTGACGGAGCCACCTCAGCAACGTGCTCTAGGAAGTGGGTTTCTGCAGTTAATATGCCCGACATTTTTGCAGTTGTTATTTGCCTTTTGTTTTCACGACTGGGCTGCACTAATGCCTGGCTTTTTTCTAAATTTATCAAGAGTTTGTTTCTGTTGATCTCAGGAGGGTGGTGATTCGCGGGGAAGAGTCGATCCACATTTCAAGTTGTTCAAGCGTTCACCCTTCAAAACTGACAGACTCCGGAGAGAAAGGGACAGAGTTGCCCAAAATAAACAGAAAAATTGACTGACAGTGAGTTGAGGCCCAGAAAGAGGAGAGGAAAAGGAGGCCTCTTGGTTTTAACTATTGATCAAGATGCAAAATATTTGCAAACCCCATGACATCATATTAAAAAAAAATGGTGTTTGCCCTTCCCACTGGCTATAATTGTAAGAATTTCTCATTTTATTTTTATTTATTTTTAATTTTTTAAATATTTATTTATTTTTCTGTGAGAGAGAGACACATCATGACCCGGGGAGGGGCAGAGAGAGAGAAGGAGACACAGAATCCCAACAAAGCAGGCTCCGGGCTCCGAGTTGTCAGCACAGAGCCTGACGTGCGGCTCAAACCCACAAGCTGCGAGATCATGACATGAGCCGATGTTGGAAGCCCAGTGGACTGAGCCACCCAGGCGCCCCTCTAGTTTTATTTATTAGTTTTGTCCTAATGTGTTTCATGGGCAGTTATACCTAAGTTTATTGTACTTCACCAACATCAACTCCTTTCTAGAATATAAAGTCAGTATTATGTATCCTAACCGTAAATCCAGCCTGGATAGGAATCATCAGGGGAAAGAAGTATCACGTTTTGGTGTCTGTAACTTCTGAAAATCACTCTCTTGTTTTCCTTTCTGACCTTTCCTACAATTTAATACATGCTCTTGGGGTCTCTGCAGCCTAAAATCCTGTTTTTTCTTTCATCCAGAGTGAATGCAGTATGCCTTCGGACCCACTTAAAACATAAGAGGTTTAAAAAAGCTTTCCCCTGGGGTGCCTGGGTGGCTCAGTCGGTTAAGCATCCCACTCAGGTCATGATCTCATGGTTTGTGAGATCAAGCCCCACATCAGGGTCTGTGCCGACAGCAAGCAGCCTGCCTGGGATTCTTTCTCTCCATCTCTCTCTGCCCCTCCCCTGCTCACATGCTCACTTGCTCATGCTCTCTCTCTCAAAATGAATAAACATTAAGAAATAAGTTTACCCCAACTACAGTGCAGCCTAGATTGCAAAGTATCTCGGTATCCAGACCCTTCCATCTAACACTCCTCGCAGCACTGCCTAGCCACCTACTTGGTGGCACACTCGTGGAGTAGAAGTCATTCCCAGTGCACAGGTGTAAGAAAAACCCCAGCACTCAGCAGTAACTTGCCCTTAGAAACAGGCTGTACATGTCTTCGTTTTCATGTGGGGCCACTAAAATACTGTTGTCAAAGCAGATCGCCTGGAGAACATGGTAAAAACACCCATTCTTTGGCCCCATCTCCCAGAGGTTCTGATCCAGAAAGGCTGGAAGAAGCTCAGGACTTTGCATTTTAACAAATACCTGAAGAGCTTCCAGTATACCGCTCCACTGAGAGCCACTGCTGAGCCAGCAAGGTACCAAGACACAGGAACTTACAGGTGCTGGCTGTGCCTCCAGGCTCAGCAAGCATTCCTTGGGATCCTGGATCCTGGAAACACATCCTCCCTTTCTGCCAGTTGCTGGTAGGAACAAGGACTGCCCCCATCTCTCAGCCTCTGGTGAAGAGTCCCGTGTTCAGGGCAGACCTTAGCAGGGCAGTGGGCTGACAGGTGGGGATGAGCCAGAGAGGGAGCCCCAGAAGAGCCAGCAGGTACCTTTTCCTGTGATTACAGCCCAGGGTCACCAAAGGACCTGACTCATGCCAGCCTGTCCCTGAGCAGAGCCCTCACCCCTCCGAAGCTTTCTCAGGGCTTCAGCACCAAAAGCATCTGGACACGATGAGAGATCCTAAAAAAAGAAGTTCCCATGACGTCTCAGGTTGATCTTCCCCAAGGCAGTGTGGGCCTCCTGTGTTTTGGACCTCAATCAGAAGGTATCGATGGGGCAAGAGTTATGGGGGCTGGTGCAGCCGCAAATGCCCCTCGTAAGTATTAAAACTCCAATTTCCTGCTCTAGTAACTGTTGGGCGTAGGATGTAATTAAAATCATGCCTGTGCTGCACGACAAACACGTGGCACATGGAGGTTCACCACGACCTGGAGATCAGACACAGACGTGGACTCTGGGTGGAGCCGGAAGTTGCGGTCTTGAAGGCGAGGAGAAGAGTGGCCCAAAGACGCTGCCTGCTCCTTGGGACACTTCTCTGGTCCCTGAGCCAGTGTGGGCACATGCAGGGCTCGGGGACTGGACCCTCCTCTACTTATAGGAGATCCACATGACTCCAACAAGAGCACAGGCGCCCTCCACCCTCGGGAAAGGTCCGGTGTAACTGCTACCCGGTGTACGTAACCTGGGTGTCGTGAATGCCCTGGGACGCTAGCAAATAATCATCACAAAGTAGGCAAGTTGGTCACTGGCAATGTTCCACTGTCTCTCCCAGCAGCCCCTCATTTCCAGCTTGTTATAAGGTAGACAATTGCCTTTAGGCTTCACCACCTAGACAACCGCCCTGTCTTATCCAAAACTCAGACGCACTGAGGCTGCATCCCAAGTCCACTGAGCCAGGAGGTCCACAGGTGAGACCAAGAGTCTGGGCATCCCAAAGGCCACATCAATGATTCCTGAGTGCAGCCCCTGGCCCTTCAGGCTCCCTCCTCCTCAGATTGTGTTTGAACAGGATAATCTTGAAGGAAACCAAAGTGCCCAAGAGCAAAGTGGCAATCTGACATGGACTTATTTACTTTTCTTCAATGAACCCCAAACACAGTATTTTTATGGTGCGTCCTCCTTTGTTCCTGTCTAACAAATGTCCTGGGGTGATCAGGTTGTGATTATCTGCAAAGGGAGCGCATCTACACGCACGCACACTCCTTGTATCGCCTTGCTCGTGACAGCATACGGCTAAGCACTGAAGACATTCTCCACATCAGCGCATAGCTTTTAATGAGCCCCCAGTAACGCTGTGCTAGACTGTGCGTAGGCCTGGGCCACCGGTTAAGATCTGAAAATGCTGAGTTAACATAACACCAGCAGGTTGAGCAGACAAGAGAGCCAGCACGAAGAGAGAACGAGGGCACGTACTCAACAGTTGCTGAGCTGCTGGCAAAACCAAGATCACCCCACCGTGAGACCTATTACAAAACAGGAGCCTCGGCTGGTGTTGTGCACACCATGCCTCCATGGATAGGATATGCATCTGCCCCAACGAGCTCCATGCAGAGAACACCGGGAAGAGATTTTGGGCAGGCTGACTCCTAGCTGGACATGTCTCAGCTGAAGCTACGGGCTTTTGAGGAGCCGAGGCTGGTGCAGATTTTCTGCACAATCACGTAGTCTGTAGCCCACAGTCCTAAACTCCAACAAGCCAGCTTTACGGGCAGGAGTCCCACCGGGGCCCATGAGCATGGAAACACCCAACAGTGGCGCAGGTGGCTCTGTCACAGGCTGGAGTCACACTGAGGTCTCTGGAGAAGAGGCCGGGATGAAAGACAAATGAAAGAGCTCTGAGTAGCTCTCAGATGCCTCTCCTGGGCCTTTAGGGGTCACTACAGAAAGGAGAGAGCCTATGAGAAAAGAAAGTGCAGATTGCACTGTCGTCTTTCAGTGAGGCCTAATGAGCTCTGACGAAGGTCTTCCTCGGGCTGCACAGCATGAACACGGACGCACGGACCTGGCAGGGCTGCAGGCCTGGCCTGGGGAAGTTCTAAAAGGAACCTCTGTGCTGCAAGTCACCTTGACCTGTTTCTAGAAGCAGCGGCGTGGCCTCTTGGCAGCTCTCGAGTGGCCAGTTGACCACGTGCAGAATATGTCCTCTTTGGGCCGAGGGCTCCTAGGCTCGGCCACTTGCTCCACCATCTGCCTTCTTCCCTCCCTTCCCAAAGTGCTCATGGAAAGTGTACCCCACGGTACATCTTGCGTCCGGGTTCTCCAAATGGACAACCTGCAGACAGTGCCTGGGCCCGCACGTGCAGAGGCACCCTCTGGTTACTGATCAAAGGGGGACTCTTCAAAACAGGGTTTGCCCTGAAGTTCCCCAACTCTAAACAGAAGAATCCAGCTATTTAAATAGCCTCTCACCAGGTTCTAGTCCAGGCAAGAACAGCTCATCCTCCTTGTGTTCTGTTGGTTTCTTAAGGACCCTGATGCTCTGGGCCGAGATGCACCTTCCCCTAGAAAACTGACAGACACTTCAAGAAACACAGGTGTGTGTGACAGTCCCCCAGGGCCAGCACCTCCAGGCCACTGTTCTTTTTCCACCAATAGATTATTTAGCTGATTACATGTTTAAGTAACAGAAACTTCTCAAGTTTCTCTCCCCACGTATTTTCAAAACACTTCAAACTCTAGAAGGATCCACTCTAAGCTCTGAAACGTCATTCTCCATTCCTGTATCCAAATGCATCTAGAGTTCTCCCTTGTCCTCATTTCTACTTCGGGGGGGGGATCATCTACGTGACTTCTTCTGACTCCCCTCCCCACTTATCCCAATGCCCCCCACCCAATGCCAGACGTAAGCACTTTGGCTTGTCCAGTGGAAAGACACCTGACAGTAAAAGGTAACCACAGAAATAAGGGCTGGAGTAAACATGTTCTTGGATGACCGTGCTTGGTTCTGAGTGAAGAGAACCCCTCCATCAGCCCATGGCCCCCACTCAGGTCCAGTCTTAGAGGGTTGATAGGCTCCTTCACAGCCTGGTGATTACTCTCTTGGGTCAGCCCCCCCGCCTTAGTCAAGAGATGGCCCCTGGAAAGGAAATCTGTTATGTCTCCACAAGCCACCGCACCCAGGGCCAGATTAAATGTATCAGAAGATCTATGTGCCAAAGAGAGCAGATTAGATGGGAAGAAATTTACCTCTCCATTTTCCCGACACTCACCCTAGGGAAATAGCCTGAACTTGTACCAGGAACTCAACTATTTGTCACGTAGGCCCATGTTCTTTCGTGCCACAGACACCCCCCCCCATATGTCTTCCCACCTGGCTACCACTCTTTTGAGACCATTTAGGTCTCTTAATACATGCATGAGCATCAATCAAACCTCACCTCCCCCCACCCAAAGGCCCAGGAGGCACACATCACTGACAAGATGTATGGACTGAGCTGAATCCCAGCTGCCGAGAGGAATATCATGGTCTGGGGCTGCCCAGAAGCCCAAGTCAATATCTACGCGTACAAAGAATGACGGGTCTAGGAAGGCACTCCCAGCAGCAGCGCCTCAGGCTGATAGAGACTCGCGGTCAGAATGTGGCCAAGACCTCGGACCCTGAGTGCTTTCGGACCCTGAGTGCTTTCGGGATCCCAATCTGCCAGTGGGCCTTTTCCAAAAGCCAAAGGGGAGAACATTCATCCATATCGGGGACACCACTGCAGAGTCACATCGAAGTGTTTCTCATTTCAAGGTGCCTTTGTGCAGGTCAATAAATGGTCAGAAAATACATATTTTGCCTAATATGACTATGCCTATGCAAAGAATTGTATTTTCTGTGCAGGCACTCTAACTCATCTGTGACAACCACCACCGACTCTGTGTCAGAAAAGTAACATACTGTGTCGTCACGGTTCCTGGGTGACTATGTTCTTTATGTGCGCTTTGGAAGGATGGAGACCATCAGAGTTAGCCTAACAACCAACAATACCTACCACCTGTGCTCCCCCACTGGAGCTCCAGACCTGTACATACACCTGCACCCTCATGTAAGAGATACCCCAAGATCTATAAGCCCCCACCTACACTTCTGATCTTCCCCCCAAAACCCACTACGAAGGCCAAGAGATACTACATGTCCTGGCCCATTCCCTCCGTGTTGACAGGTTGACCAGTGAGCAAAGGCCATGTTCTTCCATCATGAGCATAAAACAGGCATGATTTTATAATCACCTACCATGGCAAGGGTTGTTAAAGGGGGGAAAAAAAAAGAGTCTCAAAATGGGTAAAATGGTCTGAATCACCTGATAAGGTTGCCTACTGCTGTGTTGCTCCTGAACACTGGATTCAGAGGACACTGGAGCAAAAGAAGCAAGTTCTGAAACAGAAGAAGGATTTTAGAGTGATAAATGACAAAACCCAAATAACACATTCTCACAATTCTGATTTAGAAGGAAACGCATTTGTTTTTATATAGTAACCCTCACATAAAGTAATCTTTAACCATAAACAGATTGTTTTTAGAGTTAACCTTGAGGTTACATACTTTGCAACTCCTACCTTTCTAATGAAATAAAAATATGGCAAACTCACAATCAAGCTCTTCCTTGACTCATTAGTCTCATCCAGAGACAAGGTGAACCCATAGCTGTAATGCTGACCAAGGAAAATAAACACAGGGCAAAAGAGGGGAAAAAAAGATAGGTTTGGCTTGGGCTATGATTTTGGTCAAGCTACACGATTAATTGCTCAAAACACTAAGAAATAAATATTCTCCTACAGGAAATGTTTAAGCTATGATCCGATTATGAAAGGAAATGGTCAAGGGGTTGCTGGGTGGCTCAGTCGGTTAAGTGACCAACTCTTGATTTCAGCTCAGGTCACGATCTCACGGTTCGTGAGATCGAGCCCCAAGTCGGGCTCCATGCTGCAGTGAGGAACTCTCTCTCTCCCTGTCTCTCTCTCTGCACCTCCCTGCTCGCACGCACTCTCTCTCAAAATAAATAAATAAACTTAAAAAAAAAAAAGGAACCAGTCGTGCTTCATGGAATTTTTAAAAATCTTAAGTGAGCCATTTTGAATAGATATGTGAGGCGGCCATGGCAAAGTGGGAGAGATGGGACATGAGCACAGCCCCAATCTTAGTGAAAACAATTTTGGGGGGAGCCTGTCAGTAAGAACTGATTAATGAAACATCTTTCCATGGAGTTTGATTTTCTAGGCAACTTAGAAGGGCCAGGTCTCCCCCTCCAACCCATTTGTACTCCCTTCCCCTCTCATCTGCCTTCTGGAAGATCCCTGCCGCTAACCAGTGCCCGAGCCTTCCAAGATGCCCTCACTAGGACTGTGTCCTGTAAAGGTAAGACATTCAGGTGCCACAAAGACTTTTCAAAGTTAGGTTTTGTTTTCAACATTCTCCCACTCCCTCTAAAGCTCAATAGGAATGGATTTCTTGCTGAGTCTCACCTTTATTTGAAGTTTTGGGGAAGTGACCCTCAATGTCTTAAAATGCCTCCTCACATACTTTACTAAAGGTAGAAGGCTATATCCAAAGAGAACATGAAAACAGAAAGTTTATTTTAAAGTCCTTAAACTGTCATTCCACTTTGCTTTAAACTTTGGACAAATAGGTAGACTGTTTACCTACTAGAATATTACTAGTTCTGAAATTTCTCCTTCTTCTGAAAATTACTCAAAGAACAATGCCCAGGAATGGCTAAGTCCTCTGGCTTGCACAGCTGGTGCTGGGCTGGCCAGCCCCTCCTCCACACGCCCCTTCGGGCATTCCCACGGCCCCACCGACCACTCACTTGCTGTCCGCGGCTCATCTGAATGGTAGCCCAGGTTTTCACTGCCACTTTCTAAGTTTGTCTCAAAAGTTTCTTTGTTTGTCTTCACACTTGCAGATTTCCTGGAATCAGACCATTTTTAAAAGCCAAATGTTAATCAGTAGTGGATGTTTGGTTCACACTGCTCCACCCAGGGCATCCTCGCACACTGAACTTACCACCGCATCAGGACAGATGATCATCGCCACCAGCACAGCTATGCAAGTGGTCTGCCTGCTCACACTCCCACTGAGGTGGGGAGAGATGAAACCTTATCACGAGAGCCCCGTGGGCACCATTCCCCAGTCAATATAGTCCACCCCCAGAAACCAGTGACCCAATTAAGCAGAGTTGGCCAACGACAACCCACTGAGCCACCCAGGCGCCCCTTTATAAAGTTTTATCAGAACAGAGCCACCCCTGTCCACTTCCATGTTATTTATGGCTGCCTACATGTTACAACAACAGAACTGAGTAATCGTGACAGACAGTGTGGCCCACAACACCAAAAATATTTACTATCTGGCCCTTTAAAGAAAAGGTATGCCAATCTCCAAAATAAAGTAAAAATTGGTGCAGCTGCCCAGGGGAAGAAAGCTTGGCAATGGGTATCCAAAGACTTAAAAATATTCATGCTCGACCATTAAGAATGTATTATAGGGAAATGGCCAAAGATATGGGCAAAGATTTACTTAAAAGAATGTTCATTCATGAACGCTTTATGACAGCAAAATCTGCCAACAGCCCATGCGCCCCACCCTAGGGGACTGTAAAATAAATGACAATCCATCTCTAAAATGAAATTCCATGCCACCTATAAAAGTTATTACCGATGAGAACTCTCACACACCGCATGTAAAAGTATAAACAGGTGCACCTACTTCAGAAAACTGGATGATGACAGAATCGTCTACCCTGCCTACCCTGCAGCCCAGCGTTCACCAGTAGACACATACCCAACTGAATACAAAACAGGAATGAGGACTTATGAACATGTCACCAAAGATACATGCTAAATTGCTTAGTGCCACAGTATTAATAATGACCCCAACCTGAAAACTATCCAAATGCCCGTTTAAAGGGAAAAGGAGAAGATAAATGGCATATATACCCAGTGTGTGGTACCATAAAATAATCAACCATCCACATCTTCTCTGAACAACATGCACCAATCTCACAGGGTGAAAACCAAAATCAATGAGTGCACATGACATGATTCCATCTACACAAAGTTCATATGAATCTGATCTCTGGGGATGTGGGGATGGAGGCCAGAAGACGTGACATTTGAGGAAGAGGCAGCGATGTGGGGGGGCAGGGAGATTGGGCACTAGGGGTGTTCTAGTTCTGCATGGCCCCACTCAAGGCCCATATGCCTTGTGAAAATCAAGCAATGCACCCGCGAGTTGTGAACTTTTCTGTACTCACACTTCAGTAAGATATATTTATTAAGCAAATGAAGCAAAAATGTGGCCGGCAAGTATTTGTCAACGGAAATAATCTTCAGAAGAGTTTCAAGAGAGAAGAGCAAGTTATGAAGTAAGGTTTATTATGGTCCAAATTTTACAAAATGCATGTGTGTGTGTATCGACGTGAACGCATCGATGCGTGCATATACATCGAAGTGAGCATATACATACTCAGGTGACAACACCTACTTCTGAACAATAGAATTAGGGGTGATTTCAAAATCATTTCTTAAAACGATATGTTTGGGGGCACCTAGGTGGCTCAGTCGGTTGAGCAGCTGACTTCAGCTCAGGTCATGATCTCGCAATCCGTGAGCTTCAGCCCCACGTCAGGCTCTGTGCTGACCACTCAGAGCCTGAAGCCTATTTCGGATTCTGTGTCTCCCTGTCTCTGACCCTCCCCTGCTCATGCTCTGTCTCTCTCTGTCTCAAAAATAAACGTTAAAAAAAATCTTTTTTAATAAATAAATAAACAAATAAAACGATACGTTTGGGGCACTTGGGCTGAGCGTTGCTCAAGTCGGTTGGGCGTCCAGCTTCAGCTCAGGTCATGATCTCTCAGTTCGTGAGTTCGAGCCCCACATCGGGCTTGCTGCCATCAAGCCTGTTAGCACACAGCCCGTTCCAGAATCTCTGTCTCCCCCTCTCTGCCCCTCTCCCACTTGCACTCTCCCAAAAATAAATAAATATATTTTTTAAACTGTATTTTTAATTTTTTCTATAATAAACATGCATTGATTCTAGAGGAAGAAGTATGTTATTTTACTGCAGAAGACGTCTGAAAGCAGCTGGAGCCAGCACAGCTGGCACAGTGCAGGGAAAGCAGCTAGGATATGGGGGTCCCAGTGAGTCTCCCCGTCTTTACTCCCCAGACCTAATGCACTCAGATCTAAGTGTGAGAGCTGCACAGGGGCAAGGTCCAGGCCCTGAGCAGGACGGCCTCGCTCACATCCTGACCATCCACTCTCCAGATGGGAGACCCGGGGCACACTACCTAACCTCTCTGTACCCCTCAGTTTCCTCCTCTACAAAATGAAGAAACGGCCCAAAAAATCATCGTGAGCATCCGGCGAGAAAATGGGCTCCACTGCGTGTAGAACAGCACCTGGCACATGTGTTCGGCACTTGGCATAAACCAGCTGTTGTCATCACTACTGCCATATTGTTGCTGCTGTTGTCAGTAGTTCTTATTCTCTACCCGTGCCCCCGAGTCGCTGCTGACCAGTGTCCTATGTTTTGAAATCAGCTAATATCCCAGAGAACACAAGTGGAAGATGTTACAAAGTCAATAACGGTCCACGGAAGAATCCAGGCTGCCATCAGGCTGAGAGACACCAGAATAATTATTAGAGTGAGTCTGCCTTCCTCTCCTCTTGCCCTAAGTCAGGCCCCAAAGGAGGTGTCATTTCAGATTGCTGCTTTGTGGTGTCCTGAGAGAGACCGCAGCTGCCTCTCCCAAATCCGCATTATCACCAGGGAGTGACCGGAGTCAAAGGGAGAACAGCTAGTGTCTGTTACACAATGATTACACACATCTTCATTCACCGCATGTAGCCTAAAGGTATTTTTAAACCACAGCCTATCAAAAACAAAAATTATCTAATAAAATAGTGAAAATTAGACATGGTTTGGCTGTAACACCCCCACCAAAATCACCGCTGTCTAAAAATCCCTCCCCTTAGCGCATTTATACTTGTACAAATATTGCAGACATTTAAACTAGTTATTGTATTACTGTAGGTCCTTGACACAGCTACCTTCAAAGTGCTTGCAGCTACTTCTGGACGGCCATGGGATTGTCAGGAATTTTTCTATCCCCTCCCCTATCAGTGGTACAAGCAGTAAATGCTACCTAATTTGTCTGTCTGGTCAGTTTCATGTGCCTGAAGCCATCCAGCTGGCCCCACTGTTCTCCACCACCCCAGAAACTGCCACAGGATTTCTGCATGGTTCTTTAATATCCTTGAAATGTTCCTTGAGTCCCTTGCATTGACTAAAAACAGGAGGGCCAACAGTCACGGTGCAGGCGCCTAGTGTCCTCTTGTGGAAAGAGTTGTAAATGCCAGACACCAGGTAGAAAATCTCCTAAGTGAGCCAGGGCAAGTCAAACTTAGGCAGTAACCAGCCCCTATTTTATTCTATGATTAATTTTGCCATATGAGTTTGTGTTCGGCATATGTGTTTTTCAGAGTCGTCCACTTTCAGTACTTAATTTTGAGTAACATAATCCTGAAACACCACAGTTGTGTGTGTGTTAGTGGTGGTAGAGTTGGTGTTGTTTGGTTGTTTTTCATTTGCTTGTCTTTGTTTTCAGGAAAGTGATGTGATTTCAAACTTACCTTATTTCACTTTGATAACTAGATTCTGGGGGAAAAAAAGGAACAAAATCACATATCACAAAATCACAAAATAAAATATCATCAGTTTTTATAGACAACCCCCCCCCCCCGCCGATTAAATACATTGCTGAGTATCTGTGACCCATTAGGTATTATTAAGTTCCCCCACACCGAATTACCAAATGACTTTCAAGCATAAAGGAAGTAGAATTCACTATTAACTATCATAAACATAAATAATTCCTAGGTACCTGTAGTATAGTAGGTACCTAATAAGTATTTAGTGAATACTGAATTTGACTAGCAAGACTACAAAGACTCCGTTCACCAGGGAGAGGCATTCTGCATTCCCAGTCCCTAGTGTCATTCATTCAGTACTTACTGTGTGCCAGCACTTAACTCATTTAATCATTACAACCCAAGAGATAGGTATTAGTGTCATCATATTATTAACAAACTAGACACTATCATGTTGTATTATCATACTTTAACAAATAAGGAATTACATTGCTTAAGCACTGTATTTACTTAATTCTAGAATTCATTTTCAATCAACATGTACCAATGGTATCGATTCATAGAGGTGGATCCCCTTCCCCCCCAACCCTGAGCTGTCATTAAATTGCTGATGTTTTTAATCAAAGGATTCTTGGACTGGAGGGGACATAGAACTTGAAAGTAGAGAGAAACAGAGTCACGCTCCAGTCTCCAATCATCTGTCTCAAAAGCCAGTGTTCTTTGCAACTCTGCTGTCCTGTCTAGGCCTTCTATTCATCAAGCTTTACAGGGGCACCTGGGTAGCTCAGTCGGTTACACGTCCAACTTCGGCTCAGGTCATGATCTTGAGGTTTGTAAGTTCAGGCCCTGCATCAGGCTCTGTGCTAACAACTCAAAGCATAAAGCCTGATTTGGATTCTGTGTCTCCCTCTCTCTTTCTACCCCTTCCCCACTCACACTCTTGTCTCTCTCTCCCAAAAATAAATAAACATTTATAAAAAAATGTAAAAAAAAAAGCTTTACTGAGATCTCAAATATATTCATTTTCCTTATTTTTAGAGAATATTCCCACTTACTTCCAGTCGTAATATCATCTGCCAATTCACACCCCAAATTGGACTTCAGAAGCAATCTTATTTGAATTGAAAGAGAGACACAGAATGTCACTATTGTTTCCTTAAGGAATGGGCTGCAGGAGATGGGCTCTTGGCTTCTTTGCTCTAATAGCAGAAACAATCCCATGGCCTTCAGGCCACACTTAGTGGGGTCCTCAGCTCTCTTCAGTCGGTCTCCAGTTAACCAGTCAGACCATTGAGAATTCTCCAGGCATCAGCAAAGCAAAGTGCCAGAAAATACTTCTGAAAACAACTTGATGCTTGCCATTTTTAAGGATGGAAATAATTGTCATGGGGGAAACCCAGGCCTTCATTGCATCCTTTCCATTTATGTCAAGGTGAAATGTATTGTCCATTGTGAGTCCCACCCAATGGGGGTGAGCTTTGTAAGGTCGCCACAGGCCCTGCTCACAACACTTACCTGGACCTGTTAAGACGCAGGGGAATAAACATAGCTCACTCTTACATGAGCTTTTCATCTCAAAGTTAAGTAAAGGATAAAATCTAAAGTGGAGGGGCAGCTGGGTGGCTCAGTCGGTTTAGTGTCCAACTTCAGCCCTGGTCATGATCTCACGGTTTGTGGGTTCAAGCCCCACATTGTGCTGTCAGCACACTGTCTCTCTCAAAAAATAAAACACAGTAAAAAAAATTTTTTTTAATCTAGAATGGAAACAGTTTCATGTAGCAATTTATTTTGTCCTCATGACCGATCTATAGGACGGCACTTATCCCCATCTTGTAAATGAGAATGCTAAAAATCAGACAGTCCCCCCGGTGCATATCTTACCTGGGCCACCAACCATCACAACCTTCCTACTAGGCTATTATGGAACAGGCAAAAAACAGCTTAGGAGAAGCAGGAATCCAAATAAACAGAATGCTCCTTCAACGACACCACAGTAGCTAATGTGGAAAATAGTATTCTGAAGGCACTGCACAATCCTAGTCACGTCTACATTAAAATTTAAGTTATCCAATCGTTTTCATCTAAAATCCAGTGTATTTTACTTGAGTAATCCATCTGTGGCATATAGGGTAACTCCCAAGTTAAAGCAAATTGCCATCAAATCTGGGCCAACAGAGGCTTACTACTTTTCATGTTCTGTTTCCTAGGGAATAAAGTTGTATCACAGAATTAATTCCCAATCCCGAACCAAATCCATGCAGGGGCTGAGGCTAGGCAATTAGCTTAGATATGGCTTAACTATGCACTTTGCATAGACTATCTAAGAGAGATAGTCCATGTAAGATAATTAACACAGTGCCTGGGTCACCCACAAAAAAGGGCTCATCAAATGGCAATTATTACTAATGACATTTTAAATGCAATTAAACTGACACATAGCCTAATATCAGAAGTCTGATTGTAAGAAAAATAATTTAAGTGTAGAGAATATTCAAACAGGCGTAGGTGAGGTTTTCCGAGACAAAGAAAGGTAAGGCTGGACACACACATTCAGCACTTGGAAAGTCCCGAGCCTTCTACATGACAAAGATCCTTTGGTTTCTGAAGTCATGAATGGCTGAACCTCACGACAAGCCCCCCCCAATGTTGGTGAGCCCACCCCATTGTGAAGCCTGACCCCCAAACGAGGCCACTGCTTTCATATATCTTGGAGTCCTCGAAAGACTTCATTCAGAAGAAATGTGTGATTATTAAGTTTATCTGTACTATTTTTATTGGCAGACCTTCTTTTTCTTCCCACCACTGTATCAACATTCACCTCCAAATGCAATTTGGAATTCCACAAAATAGGAAATAATCTTTTCATGTGCTCAGAGAGGTAGATACTATTCTAGATAAAAGCACAGCATCTAAGTGGCAGATCACAATGTCCTTCTATCCTCGCAAATAAGCACAGAACTCAAATAGTCAGCGTCTTTGCTGAGAAAGGTACTGTCTCTTCACCCTCTCAAAAGTGTGCAGATCTCAGTCTTTCTGGGAGTGGTTACAGCAAGCCCCAAAGGGAATGTATTCCTTCTTCATAAAATCCTTTCCTTCTCTGAAGCCCGCTTCCAAATAAAGTGTGCTCCAAAGGCCAATGCATCTTACAAAAAAGTTAAGGAGCTAATGACCGACAAGTGTTTGTACCAAACATTCAAATATATACACAAATCTATATAAACAAAAAAATTACCTTTTTTCCCTCTCCCGGAGACACAACAGCAGCAGATTATTATAATCAGAACAATGATCAGGATCAAAAGCAACGAAAATGATACTGCAAGCAGAATTATGGCCCAGGTAGGCAATGATGTACCTGCTTTATCAATACTGCCTATAAAGTTGAGAGGAGAAAAAAAAATTTATTTAGTGATGCTTGCTACCGTCTAGGGTTCGTAATCACTATTTCTGCCGCCCTGTAAGTTAGATTCTGTTTTCCGATAATATTATAACCATTTGGCCACTACAGCTGGGTGTCATAGGTCAACTTCTCTTCAGTGTGCTCAGATATTCAATACTCTACAGGATCTTCCATTACAATACTTACTGCTGCCAATAAGCACCTGCTGAGTAACACGGTCCCAGTATTTGTCAGTTAGCGCCTCTATTGTTCTTAGAGGTAGAGTAGGCAGCACAGGAAGACCGCTCCCAAGTGGGAGGAGTGATTACCTCACCCCAACATCCTTTATTTCGCCAAGGAATACTTACTAGGCAGCTACTACCAGACAAGACTGCAAGACCAGCATTTGGTTCTCCCTTCCACATTCCCACCCATCAAGGGTCCAGAGCCCAGAGGAAACGAGGCCAAACTGAAGAAGAGTCACGTCTAAGGGATTGTACTGCAAGGGCCTTCGGCCCCAGCCCACCCACAACCCGCCCACAGACTTCATTCCTCATCTGCTCATTGCTGTTTCCCATGGCACTTTGGGAGGCACTGCCCTTAATGTCTGCTTTGCCCTCTTGTTGCATCCAGTAGTCACAGATTTGGGAAAGGGAACAGACAGGCAAGGTAGTGCCTGCAGACAGTGAAAGGGAAGAGGAGAGAAGGGAAGAGAGAAGAAAAAGCCACTTTGATGTAGTACAGTGCTGTCTTAGCCAGAACTGTCCAACATGCTTTGCACAGTTCTCTAAATTCAAATTAAATTAACCAGAATTATATACAATTAAATACTCAGCACCTCAGTCACACTATCCACATTTCAAGTGCTCAGTTCCCACAGGTGCAGAACATGGTCCTCACCACAGGAAGTCCCATTGGACAGCACCGTGCAGCCGTGGGTTAGAAGAACCATACCCACGTTCCGAAGACAGCCCTTATCCGGCCGGCATTGCACTTGCCCCCCGAACCACATTGAGGTCAACCCGCATTTAAGTTGATCCGTTCCAATGTGAATTGCTCTTCAGTAAAGTCTGTCACTCAACCCTGAGTGCTTGGTTGGATTCTCATTGTAAATGAATGCTATTGTATTGAATGCAAGTCATTAGAAAAATATTAAAACGATAGACTTCCTATGAAGGAAGAGAGGGTTTGTTTTTAAATGAAGAGACTAAGGGCACCTGGGTGGCTCAGTTGGTTGAGCGTCCAACTTCAGCTCAGGTCATGGTCTCACGGTCCATGAATTTGAGCCCCTTGTCAGGCTCTGTACTGACAGCTCAGAGCCTGGAGCCTGATTCGGATTCTGTGTCTCCCTCTGTCTCTGCCCCTCTGCCACTCATGTTCTGTCTCTCTCAAAAACTAAATAAACATTTTTTAAAAATTTAAATCAACAGACTTTCTAGCACTTTGGAACCAGAGGTTATAGTGGGAAAACAGTTCTTGGGTGTTCTTAGAGTTTTCCATGAAAATTGACCTTGAAATCATAATTTGCTAATCCTGTGTCAAAGTTAAATGCTCAGACAACCTTACAGGAATGGTTAGAGATGATCACTAATGCCCTAGTTTCTACAATCATCAACCACTTGGATTCTGACTCATGGACAAGAAAGGATTCCACTGCAAAATAATACATGGACTGATCTCGAAGCACATGCTAAAATTCAGAGAACTCTGTGCTTTGAAGAATTACATAATATAAAAAGGTACTTGTTTTCTGCTCTCTGTGCAAAGCCTCTCCGCATTACCTGTGATGGTTTTTTAAATTTCCTTTTTTTTATACATCTCCCATTCATTGCCACCATAAATGTTTGTGAAATTGGCAGCTTTCACCTTCAGTTCTTCTTACACATTTGCTACCATCTAAACTAAACTTAGTCTCCTCAAGGTCGAGGACTATGTCTTATTTTTCTTATACCCCAAGCACCTGGTACATATTGGGCACATTGGATGGATGGATGGATGGATGGATGGATGGATGGATGGATGGATTGAAGGATGGATGGATGGAAGGATGGATGGATTGAAGGATGGATGGAAGGATGGATGGATTGAAGGATGGATGGAAGGATGGAGGGAAGAGAAGGAGGGAGGGAAGGAGGGAGGGAGGGAGGGAGGGAGGGAGGGAGGGAAGGAGGGAGGAAGGAAGGAAGGAAGGAAGGAAGGATGGATGATGTATCTCCACATGACCCATCATTTTTCTGAGATGAATTGAGACAGACAGGGATAGAAAAGAATTCCCCAGAAAAGGCAGAGTTGGTAGGGGCAGAATTCTACCCTTCTCCTACCACCCCTCCTCAGCCCAGAATTGGAGCTTTAAAACAATCCAGTGTCTTCCCATCCAGGGAGGAATACAGATTGTCCACCTGCTGCACCGAGAGCAAAATCCCAAGCATCGCCTGGAATGCTCGCTGCACATGCAAATGCAGAGCCTGCCTCCAGTGGTGCCAAGTCAGGGGGTCTGCAATGGCACCCAGGTGATTCTGATACAGGTGGTTGGTGACCCACACTTTGAAAATACCAAAAGGCAAACACTTCCCAAGCAACCTGCCACACAACAGGATGCTCCAGCTTATGGATGTGATAAAAATAAAAATAATAACAGTAATAAGTCCAAAACCACATTTATGATCATCACAATCTGGAGTTTAAACTCAGAGCACCGTGAGGAAACTTTGCAACTGACAAAGAGCTTTGGGCTTCATGTCAGTGCATCCAGCGAAATCTCATGGCCACTGTTTACTTGTGTTCTACTGGCCACTGGCTCACTCGTCCACAGGTCCTGCTCCCTTCCCCCCAGGCTGGTCAGAGACTCGGGATGCATGTCAAAGTGCTGAGAACACTGTAGGGTACAACACACATGTTCGAGATTGCTGACATCATTCTAAATCAGTATGATGAACTGTTTACGAATTGAAGTTTGCAAATATTAGCTTTCTTAAGGGAGCCAGCTGGGGTTAAACATTAAGATCTGGCTCAATATTCAAGAGATGGGGGCGGGGCACCTGGGTGGCTCAGTCAGTTAAGCACTCGACTCTTGATCTCAACTCAGGTCTTGATCTCAGGGTCGTTAGTTCAAGCCCCGCGTTCAAGCTCCATGTCTGGCCCGGAGCCTATTTGAAACATTCAAGAGATAGGCTTGAAATTCACACTGGTGAAGTCAACACACATTTGCTGACTTGCCCCAAACATTCCCTATCAGAGCATTTTCCTCCCCTACTGGAGAAAATGACCAGTCTGCCAAGCTTCTGTCAACCAAGTCTTGACCGTGACAACCTTTCCTCTGATCTAGCACAGAAATAGCTGCCTATCCCTCAGGAAGGACTTATTTAAAGGAAGGGAAGGGCTACCCTGCTGGGTACTGTGATCTCACTCACTCTCTTATCTCTTAATTCAACCACCGCGCTCAGCAAAGTGTTGCCTGCACTCACCTAAAAGCCCCAAACTCTCACCAAAACAGCGACTGGTATCAGGAGGCACACGGCTCGTTCTTTTGCTTCTTATATGCTGTGACCACCCTCCACTGGGGGTCAAATCTCCCCTGGGGTTTCACACCGAGGGAAGACTTTCGCTCTCCCTCTAGTCCAGTGGGGCCCCCCAGACAGCACGGTGCATGCACCACGAGGGGGGGAGGGTAATTTGGTACTGGAGCTACACAGAAGAACTTTTCCTATTTGAATAACAATTTTTAATTTATCATATATGACATACATATGAATGCACACAGGCATATATATCATAGACGTCTTAGTGTGATGCTTTTTAAATGGCACATTTACAGTGGATTGGAAGAAAAATAAATAATGGTCATCTACTGATGGAAAGCATGAGAGCAGGCAGAAAGCACAGAATCTTGGTATGACCTTGTCCATAATCCTCCATTGTACAGATAAGGCACGTGGAACAAAGACACTCAGTGAATGCTGGACAACAGAAAACCAGAACAGGCTCGGTTCTGTTTCTCAGAACAGGAGAAAACCCGGTGCTGTGACTCTTGTCTATTTGTGTTGTGTGTCCAATTTGGAAGAATCCTTCTGGGAAGCTGCAGCCCAGGTCTTACGGGAAATGGGGAGTCCAGGTAGGTGCTGGACCCTGACGTATGTCCTAGCAAAGGATGTGGATGTAATCGGTTCAAGGTGAACAACAGAGTTGCTGGAAAGGATGCACATGTGCACCTCGTGACCAAGGAAGACCACGTCCAAGTTGAGCACTGCTTGCCTTCGGCCCTACGTTCCCTCACACAACTGTGCATGTCATGGCCACAATCCTGAATTTCCTGTGCACCTTTAATCTCAGCTTCAAGGCTGTCCTTTACCCATCTGCACAGAAAAGGAAGACAGTTCTTCCCAGATGCTCTCACAGAAATGCTCTGGGTTTTAAAAGGGCCTATAGAATTTCTCGAAACCAATTGGATCGAAACAAAATGTCACCAGCGGCATGTGAAAAGGTGCTCCTCTGCTGACTGGAAGGGACACAGGAGATCTCTGAATCAATGAGACAAGTGATAAAAGCTGCCCCCCTCTCCTGCCCTTGGGCTCTGCAGCAGGGACTGTCCTGAGCACTTTAGACGTTTTAACCTGCTTACTTCTGACACCAATAACAATTGTGTGAGGTAGATATTATCATCTCTGTTTTACAGATGAGAAAATTGAGGCACAGAGAGGTTAAGTAACTTGCCTGAAGTCACACAGCAGGCAAGCTGGGAATCTGAGCCCAGGCTCTCTGGTGTCCACGTCTGTGTGGATAACAGCACTAATGAAGCTGGCTCAGGAGGCAAGACCTTCAAGATTTCCCTGTGCAGGAGCCCCCAGTTCTGACTGCCCAGTGAACTGGGGCTTTCTCAAAAATGTCCATTTCCAGGTCCCGCACAAACCAATTACGTCAGAACCTTTGGGATGGGCCCTGAGCATTCACCATGTGCGTCAAAGCTCCTGGAGGCTAACAGGCAGCCGGGAAAGAGAATTTCTGCTCTATGCTTCTGCTTCTCATTTTTTTTTTTTAATTTTTTTTTTCAATATTTATTTATTTTTTGGGACAGAGAGAGACAGAGCATGAACGGGGGAGGGGCAGAGAGAGAGGGAGACACAGAATTGGAAACAGGCTCCAGGCTCTGAGCCATCAGCCCAGAGCCCGACGCGGGGCTCGAACTCACGGACCGCGAGATCGTGACCTGGCTGAAGTCGGACGCTTAACCGACTGCGCCACCCAGGCGCCCCTCTGCTTCTCATTTAACAGGCAAGAAGACTAAGCTCCGAAGTCAGTGACTTGCTCAGAATCACATAGCGGGAGCCAGAGCTGTGACCCAGGACTGTCACTCCCGGGCCGTCGAAATCACCACTCCCCACAAAACTAAGATTATAACCAGGAATCACTACACTCTACCGGGTGCTCCCCTGTCCCAACAATGTTGCTTTGTTGGAACGCTTCACTGGCCTGCACACCAAGCAAGAAAACAGAGGAAACCAGGCAGCTGGGCGCACAGAGGGCTGAGAGCGCTTATCTGAAGGGGGGTTGTGAGAGGGGCTCTCACTTTCAGCCGTCCGTGTGTCTGCAATGCGGTGTTGCTTCTGGAATCGAGAAAATCGATCTTTAAAAAAAAAAAATTAGCAGTATCCTTTTCAGGATGCTTCTCTTTCAGGAGTCAGTGAGTGTTTCATTTGGCTTGAACTAATTACAGGCTTCCTAAACGGCCATTGTCATTCCTGCCACGACTTACAGGGACTATTCCAGAAGTGAAGACTTCTTGCACTTTTAGGAGGAAATCGGTGGCAGGACTGATGCTTATCGATTCCTGAAGAAGCCTGCACAGCCCAGGCTTGCTGCTTCTGGGCTCTCCGGACCGCTGGCTGTGTTTCTGGAAGCCTCCCACGCACCAGCAGCCCGCGCTGTAATGAGGTCTTCAGCTACTAAAACTTGCATAAAATATACAACACGCAGCCAGCCGCCAGCTGCTCTGGATCTTGATGAATAATTTAGAAACAAATTACCCTTTTCCAAATGAGTCCCATAAAGTAAGACTCATTGCAAGGCGCCCACTGGGCTTCCCTTTGAGGCTGCGGGGACCCCAGCTGCCGTAACTAAGGCCTAACTCCCCCAGTCCCAGTTTACGAGGCCCTCAGCTGAATTAAACCTGATCAACGGAAATTAAGTGCTCCTTACCCTTCCCTACAAAAGAAAAGCTTTGAGGCAAGCGAATCTCTAAAATCCATTTCTCTGGGGCATGATCCATCAGACCAGAGCTCTGTTGCAGTGTTACCTTGTTAAGATGTGCAGTTTCAACAGTCGATTTCATTGCATTTGGGGCTAATGGAACTTTCTTTTTTTTTTTTTAATCCTCCCTTTCAAAGCCTGGACCATACTTTATCATATTTAAATAGCTTCAAAGCAAGCTCGACTGGCTCCTTGGAGAAATGGCTGATTCCAGGTAGAAGAGGTGAAATGCATAGGGACTTCAGAACATCATCTTACTAGGCTGACTGCTCAAAAACTAAGGGCCATGTCAAAAAGGACACTGGACCAGCTGGAAGGGATTCCACTAGCCAAATATGGAGCAACCTGAACATCAAAATGAATAATGACAGGAGCAGATAATAGTGTATTGGATAAAAAGGAGTCCATACTAAAACTGTTTAAAAAAAAAAAAAGAAAGAAAAGGAAAAGGACAAAAAGGCAAAAGAAGTCTCTTCTTAACAGAAGACCACCAACTAACAAATATAGAAAAATTATGGAGCCAGAAAATCATTCTTTTACAACCACCATAGAAGCAACAGATTTAGGCAATGACTTATTGATGAACACAAACGCTATGAGGTGAAAGACTGCCAGGAAATGAGACATTCGTACAGTATACGCTGATTATGTATTAATTATAAAGGAGAAAGGTATCATTACAACAGAGAAATCATTAGCCAAATGACCAAATTCATTACCAATGATAGAGAAAATCGGCATCATGTGCCCACATGACAATACCCATGGCTTGCCAAGAATATTTAGCCCCAAATCAAAATAGGTTTATATCAGGAAAGACAGAAAAGGTGAGGGAGCCATTCAAGAGTAAGGGAAGGAAACAATACACCTGACAGCCAAAGGCAATGCATGGTCTTTGACTGGATACTGGTTTGGAGAAGAAAATCACTACAAAGGATACTTGGGGAAATGCAAATATGGGCTGTATATTACATAATAGTATTGTGTCAGCATTATATTTCGTGATCGCTGACGACATCATGTGTGGTTAAGTAGAATGCCTTTGTTCTTATGATACACATGCCAAGGTATTTAGGTATTTATTTAACAGAAGCTCTCAAATGGCTCAGCCCAAGAAAAAGCTGAGAGAGGGGCAAACAGGACAAAATGTTAACATTTGTTGTATCTAGGTAAAGGAAGACAGGTATTCATTGTACTGGTCTTGCAATTTTTCTAAAGGTTTTAGTTGTTCAAAATAACAAACTGGAGACAGAAAAGCAAGCTGGGTTTGAATTCTCGTTTTATCTTCTTACGTCGTCTTAGCAGAGAATAAGCCAAACTCCCTTGAATTTAATAAGCCAAAATAAATTAATCTTGACTTAAAACCAAAGAAACACAGATTTCGGTGTCCTTCGCCCTCAAAAGCACTGATAGTCACCAGATCCAGGTCAGAGATCTGCCAGCCCTGGATCTCCTTTCCCATTGGCAACAACCAGCTGGCACTGATAGAGCTGTTCCACGTGGATGGAGCATGATGTCTGGTTCCCAATGGGCCCCTCCACTCCATCTTCTACCTGACACATGTATTCACTTATGCTTTCGTTTCTGTTGTCTGCCTGGTCTCTGGGAGCATCTGAATCAGAGACAAGAGGCAAAGTTTTAGCAATGGTGGGACAAGCTTGTGCTCGTCGCACCAAGACTAATCCCCACAGTGCAAAGCACAGAACTGTTGGTACTGACCACAGGTTAGTCTCTGACTGGCTTTTTATAGGTTCACGGAGACATCATCTGTGATGACGGGTTGACTTGTGTCCCCCTAAAATTCATGTGTTACAGTACTAATGCCCAGTATTCCCAGAATGTAACCTTATTTGAAAACAGAGTATTGCAGATGCAATTTAGTTAAGATGAGGTTATACTCGATGGGATGGGTCCCATAATCCAATATGAGTGGTGTTCTTATAAAAAAGGGAAATTTAGGGGCACCCAGGTGGCTCAGTTGGTTGAGCATCCAGCTTTTGGTTTTGGCTCAGGTCATGATGTCATAGTTCATGGGTTCAAGCTCTGCATCAGAATCTGTGCTGACGGAGTAGAGCCTGCTAGGAATTCTCTCTCTCTCTCTTTCTCCCCCGCCCCCGCCCCTCCCCCACCTCTCTCTCTCCCTGTCTCACTCTCTTTCTCAAAATAAATAAATTTTTTAAAAATTTTAAAGGGGAAATTTGGACACAGACAAGCACACAGAGAGAGCATCCTGTGAAGATGACAACAGAAGTCAAGTTGCTACTTCTACAAGCCAAGAAACACCAAAGACCACCAGCAAATACCAGAAGCTAAGAGAGAGGCCTAGAGATCATTCCCTTATGGTTCCTGGAAAGAACCAGGCCTACCAACACCTTGATCTCAGACATTCAGCCTCCAGAGCTGTGACATAACATATTTCTCTGGTATAAGCCACCCACTTTGTGGAACACTGTTATGGAAGCCATAGGACACTCTCCCATCCCCCCACGTGGCTGCCCACATGCCCACGCAAGTGAAACGCAGAGCTGACAGGTGAGCAGATTCTGGAGACAGACCAGCAGGGCCATCTCTGCCATTTACTAGTTCTGCGGACACGGGCAAATTCCAAACCATACTATTTCCCTGTCACCTCGCCTCTGCAACAGAAGTAATAACAGGGTCCACTCATAGACCTGCTGTGCATGTTAATTCAGTTAACATCTGAGAAGCACTTAAAACAGAGCCTTTACTGGGCAAATGCTGGGTTTCTTCTTCTTCTTCCTCCTCTTCCTCCTCTTGCTCCTTCTCTTCCTCCACTTGCTCCTCCTCCTCTTCTCCTTCTCCTTCTTCCTCTTCTTCATCGTCAATCTTTCTCTGGCTAGAACTTTGTTCTGAACTTTGGAAGATCTCAAGTAAAGGTGTTTTTGTAGTGGGAAACCCTTTGGACCAAGAGAGAACCCCTACCTGGCTTCTAGGTCCTGCTCTGCCCCAGCCAGAGCACAGCACCTCTCTAGGCCTCCCTTTCAGTCCTCTTTTGCAGAATGAAAGACTGAAAGTTGATCTCCAGTCCTGGCCCCACGTTTTCTTCTTGTTCCAGGCTGACAGAGTTCAAGCAGGCTCTGCAGCCCTGTAGGCTGTGTGGTTAGAGTTTTTGGTATGCCAAGGACCCTACAGTAGGTTCTCTTGGGAATCTAAACTCTAAATTTATGTCATTTAGTTGAGTTTTTAGTTATATTTTTTAAAATATAAGACGTGGTGCCTTCAAATACACTGTGGATTTGTTGGGAGAAAGAAAGACAGAAAGAAAGACAGAAAGAACGAAAGAACGAAAGAACGAAAGAACAAAAGAAAGAAAGAAAGAAAGAAAGAAAGAAAGAAAGAAAGAAAGAAAGAAACCACAAGAGGGCCTGCACACCCTCCTCAAATATTAGAAGAGCTTGCCCCATACTGGCCAAGAGGATGGGATCAAACTGGAACAACAGATAAAAGCTACAGAGAAACACTGACTTCAAGTGTTTATCCCTGAACCTGATGTGTTTTATGATAATTGTCAAGGTTCTTAATGGTTTCCATAAGGAAGTCAAAAATGAAAACACTTGGGGCGCCTGGGTGGCTCAGTCATTTGAGCGTCCGACTTCGGCTCAGGTCATGATCTCACAGTTCGTGGGTTCAAGCCCTGCGTCGGGCACTGTGCTGACAGCTCAGAGCCTGGAGCCTGTTTCGGATTCTGTGTCTCCCTCTCTCTCTGCCCCTCCCCTGCTCACGCTCTGTCTCTCTCTCTCTCTTTCAAAAATAAACATTAAAAAAAAAGAGAGACACTTGAAAATGAAATTTAAAAGCAAGTGGAATTGCGGCATCATTAAGCTGACACTAATTTGTCTCCATCACCATCCCTACCTAAAATCAAGGTCATCATCCAATTTTCCTAGGCATTATTGACTGAGAGCACCCCGTATGAAATACAAGCATGCAACAATATTTTTATTTTATATAAAGCAAAAGGTCTTCACTTACCCAAAGGAGGCTGAACCACGGTAAGATTCACAGTTACAGACTTGTGGGCATGCAGCCCTTTCATGGTGGCCACACAAGTCAAAGTCCCGTTGCCCTGTGGTGTGAGAGTCAGGACGCTCACTGCACTTTGGGGATTGTTGGGCTCCGGAATGGAATGATAGCTCGAGTGGCTCACGGGAACGCCGATATCCCAGGAAATACCTGGGGGCGGGATCCAGCCCCATGCGTGGCAAGTCACATTACAAGGTTCATCCTCCGCGACTACAAGGTTGCCTCCGGGAATGAGCAACGCCCCCATAACTAAAGAAGAAAAGAGAAGTGTTCCAAAGGGGTGACCATACCTCTGTTGGTTCCAGGTTGTCTTTAATTTTCCCCTTGGATCGCATTTCACGAGAGCCATCTTCCCGAGGCCAAACTGGCTGTGTCTGTATCAAGAACCTTAACTCAGGTTTGACCTGTGTCTTTATTTAGACCTGCCAGGTTCATGGAAGAAGGGGAGGTTGCTCACCAGAGAACATATAATTCCAGAGGAAATGAATAAATAAAAATCAGGATCCAGGAGAATATGAATTCTATGGGAAAGAGAGGGCAAGTGTGCCTGCCAGAGTAGGCTACTCAGTCACTCAAGTGAAGTTGCAAAGTTGTCCTGGGCTCTCCTGGGAGCAAAAGCAAAAAGGGAAAAAAAACCCTTCATACATTCTTTCCATTGTCGGAGAACGTATCTCAGGGTCATGGGAAGCAAGTTGTTCCTGGCCTTTGGTCAGTCAGATTCATTTCATTTTATTTGGGGGGTCATACATTTCTAAACAGAACTTCCTATAGTATTTCCTTAAAATGTTTTTCCAGTTGCAAATGAATTCAAAATCAAATCTAATATAATTATAACAATAATTGCCCAAAATTATGTACCAGAATATAATAGATAAATCAAAAACCTTACGGTTTTTATGAATGGCCTACCTGCATATGTCAATGTTCACACTATAAACAACCTATACGAAAATAGGACTTGTGTGTGCTAATATTAATAAAATAACCTGAGGATTGGCTCCAGTAAAGACACAGCCTTAGTGAAACATCCAAGCGTCCAAATTAAAATATCCTCCCTGTTGTATAATATAATGGGAAGAACACTGGACTAAGAATCAAAAGCTCAGTCTTGGGGCGGGCACCTGAGTGGCTCAGTGAGTTAAGCAGCCAACTTTGGTTCAGGTCATGATTTCAAGGTCCATGAGTTTGAGCCCTGCGTCGGGCTCTGTGCTGACAGCTCGGAGCTGGGAGCCTGCTTCAGATTCTGTGTGTGTCTCTCTCTGCCCCTCCCCTGCTTGCACTCTCCCTCTCTCTCAAAATAAAATAAATAAACATTTTAAAAAAAACCCTCAGTTCTCAGTCAAATTGCCCTCACCTGGGCAATCACTCTCTGTTTTTAAAGGTCAGATGAAACAATCTGACTCGATCAGTGGTTTTCAAATGTTTTTGTTTCAGTACTCTTAAAAATCACTGAGGACTCCAAAGACATTTTGTTTATGTTCTATCAATATTTACCATACTTGAGCGGCACCCGGGTGGTTCAGTCGATTAAGCATCTGACTCTTGATTTTGGCTCAGGTCATGCTTTCGTGGTTCCTGAGTTCAAGGCCCACATCAGGTCTGTGCTGACAGCATGGAGCCTGCTTGGGATTCTCTCTCTCTCTCTCTCTCTCTCTCTCTCTCTCTCCCTCCCTCCCTCCCTCCCTCCCTCCGTCTCTCTCCCCCCCTCTCTTCCCCTCCCCTGCTTGTACGCTCACTCTCTCCCTCTCTCAAAATAAATAAACTATAAAAAATATTTACCATACTTGAAATTAGAATATTTATTTTTAAAGATATTTAAAATAACAATGACTGGGGCGCCTGGGTGGCGCAGTCGGTTAAGCGTCCGACTTCAGCCAGGTCACGATCTCGCGGTCCGTGAGTTCGAGCCCCGCGTCGGGCTCTGGGCTGATGGCTCAGAGCCTGGAGCCTGTTTCCCATTCTGTGTCTCCCTCTCTCTCTGCCCCTCCCCCGTTCATGCTCTGTCTCTCTCTGTCCCCAAAATAAATAAAACGTTGAAAAAAAAAAATTAAAAAAAAAAAATAATAAAATAACAATGACAAATCACTATATGTCACCGTGGATTACCATATTATGATGAAAAACACCTGTGTTTTTAACCCAACATAAATTATTGAGAAGAATATCATTGTTTTAGATTTCTGCAAGTCTCTTTAACGTCTAGCTGGATTCTCCTATCTGGTTCTGCATTCAAGCTGTTGCAATATATTCAATAAATGGCTTTACTGGAGTATATTTTTAAAACTGACTTCACATGGAGGTGCCTGGATGGCTCAGTTGGTTAAGCCTCCGACTTCAGCTCAGGTCATGATCTCACAGAGCATGAGTTCGAGTCCCGCATTGAGCTCTGTGCTGACGGCTCAGAGCCTGGAGCTGCTTTGGATTCTGTGCCTCCCTCTCTCTCTGCCCCTCCCCTGCTCACTCTCTGCCTCTCAAAAGTGAATAAACGTTTTAAAAAAAATTTTTTTTAACAAATAAATAAATCTGACCTCCCATGGATATACAGGTGAAACAGTGAGAAGGTTTTTCAAATAATCACGTATGTGCCTTGATATTGTACCAACACTCGGCAAGCAGTGATTTCTTACAGGGTAGTTGCACTGTGGAAACTGAAACTATATAAAGGAACTCTCATTCTCTTTGACATACAAACCCATTGCTCTGTCTGGCGCTTTAACTGACCTTTCACTTTTGCATGACTTTGTATCATTATACATCAGTTATTGGGAAAGACATCCTGTGGGCACAAGTGAAGTGAGCGTAGGAAAGGCAATTCACATGTTAGTATTATAATGGAAGCAGTCGTGACTTACGGACCCTGAAAGTTCTAGGGGATGCCCAACAGTTCCCAAACTAGATGGGACTGGGTCAGCTCTGAAAGCTCTTCTTACTCTAAAATGTTAAATTTCCAACCATTCCTTTCCTCAATAGTCTCTCGGAGTAAGTAAAGCCTGTTTGCTAACGCAGGGATTACTGTAAATGCAACAATGCGAGGGAAATGGATTTGTTCCTTACATGTAAAGGGTTCTGTACTTATTCCTTCTTCTCCACTCACTGTTTCATTTGGTGGAGAGGTTTAAGATGACAGAAACTGGAAGGAGCGGTATTGCCTCAATTAACAAGGGACGATCTTGAACTCAAGTCTACTGGCCCTCAAAATACAAGGGGTCTAGAATTTGGTGTGTGATTTAATGGGCAGACTTGGCAATGGATGGACAAATGCAGCAACCGGAAGCATTTCCTTTTTCTACACATATTTGTGATTCAACTTTTCCCACTGGCTTTCACAAAGCTTTTCGCATAGCGCAACGAACACTCTATACAAAGGTGATGACTGTAGCATTCACACAGATCTAAGATGACTCTAGAGGGAGCTATGTAAGCTCTCTTTTTCTTGCTGATACATGAGCTGGAAAAAATAAATCTTCAGCTAAACCATTTTAAAAATAACATGGATGTTTCCTCTTTCTTCAAGATTCTTTTCCCTTGAAAAAGATCCTGTTGCTTAGAGAACATTTGTTCCTCTGGGAACAAAGAGCCATTCAGACCACTGGAACCCAGGTAATACGACCAAGTTCGGTGCCCGGTCTATGGGTTCCTTCCACATGACCTTGGGAAAGAATTTATCATCCCAAATGCTTAATCTTCCATGTGTATCAAAACTAAAAGCTACGGTAATTGCCAACCGACAAAAATGCATGTTTAGGCACAGACAACTTGATAGATGTGGAGCTTTGAGCAAAGCTGCTATAAAAACACATGGATCTATGAATTTGATGTGCCATGAACATATCGATTAAGTCATGCCTTTGGCCCTGTGTCCTTGATCCAGGTGTCCCCCTCCTCTCTCATTTCCCCCCTTGGCCTAGCATCCCCAAACCTTCGAAGCACAGAAGGGCACCTCAACACAGAGTCATCTGTACAGGCTTTGCTCTTTCTCTCTCTCCCCTCCCAATTCAAACCTGAACTTGTCTCCCTCACAGCACCTGGCAGCATCTCCAGGCTACTCATGTTATCCCTGCATGTGCATGGTCTACTCTTCCCGGGAGGTCCTTGAGGACAGGACTCTGTCTTCTTCTATCCATCTTTGAGGGCACTTCCAGATGCCCAACACAATGGTGTGCTCCTATCGGGGATGCGATTGGCTATACGGAGATGGCCATGACCCAAGTGCTGTTGTAAAGACTTTATTGGACCTACACCGTTGATCCCACAACAACCCTCTGATGAGGAAACTAGGGCACAAAGTCATTAAATAACGGCCAAGGTCACACAGTTAGCAAGTGATACAGCTGGAATCTGAACCTAGCATTCAGGCTCCCAAGCCTGCATTATGAACCACTAGCCCACGCTGGCTCCCAGCTCCATGTGCGATAAATTGAATCAAACAGGACTTTGGGGTCTTCAAGCCATCGTCAGTCACTGCTTCGTCTGACCCTCACAGTACACCTGTGAGGTGGGGTGGGGGGAGCCTTATCCTTCTTTTAAAGATGAAGAAGTCGGGCCACCTCAGGAGTCACTAAGTTGGTAACTGATGACAGCGAACCCAGAACTCATGTCTTTGATTCCATTTTTCCTGTGTTCCTTCCCTTATGCCACAAATCATTATGGTAAGAATCTGGTCATGCAAACTAAGCCAATAATCCAGGTAGTCTCATAAAAATCACTATTTTGAAAATATCATTAAGCCGTATAAAAATAAAGCCACATAAAAGTAAAGGGACAACATTTTGGCTAAGTAAAAAAAAAAAAAAAAAAAAAAAAGCAAGTAGAAATAGGTAGACCTGCATTCCTACCAAATGTTATCAAACTGGATTTGATGCAACATTAACACAGATCAAATGTTTGGAAATTTCTCCTAGACAAGCCAATAAATAGACATAAGAAAAAATTTCAAAATATGACGTGGTTTTCTTAAGAAACGCTGCCACAGAAATCAGGAGCTCAACTAGCTCCAATGCATCTACAAATACCCTATAATTGCATTTTAAGAATAGCAAAGTGATTAAACTTTGATAAAGATGTTCTGAATTCTTGTAAAGCATCCTTTTATTTTTCTTTTCACTACATACCATGATTTAGAGCACCTCAAAATTACCTCTGAAAATGAAAAATAAACTATCCCTTATGATAAATTTCGCTGACTCTTTTCCCTAAAATGTTTGGTATAGTTAGTGAACACCCACCTTTGACTACAAGAACCACTGGGGGCGGGAAAGAGTAAAGGATTGGGAGAACTCAACTGGAAAGAGGAAAAGGGTAAAAAAATCATGATTCAAAGTGCATACGTGACATAAGGTGAGGAAAGAGCAGCACATATATAAAACACCAGACAAATGGCAGTGATGGGCAACTATTCCTAAATCAAAGAGCAGTGGCCACAACCGGCCTCGGAGAATCTGGGGTATATGTCCACAAAAGCTCTCGGTGGGATAGCGATGGGAAAGTGATAAGACCTGTCTTTAAGAGTCTTAGTGAAAGAAAAGAGAAAGGAAAGAAGAGATGAGGTAGGGGAAACAGAAAGAAGGGCAGAAAGAGATTCGGTGAAGAATTGGGGTAAGAAACAACAAACAAAAGAACAATAGGCATTCGTACTTCTAAGCCTAACACGCTGAGGGCAGACCCTGGATGCATGCAGGGTCCTCCTGTGCCCCTGGCATCCAACCCAGCCGCCTCCACCTGCTCCGCTCAGAGCCACCTGTGCACCCACCTTGCACTGAAAGGAAAGCGGATGCATCGCGGTCGCTGTTCTGGAGGCTGCACTTGATGTGCCCCGCGTCACGGAGCTGCACATCATGGATTATCATCTCAGAGATGGAGTTGCCGCCCTCTTGGTAGCTCGCAGAGGTAAAGCGGTCACTGGTGATGATGGGCTCTGAGGGCGTGATGCTCAGAACCACCGTGCCATTCAGAGCCCACATGATGAGCCTCCAGCCCTGTGAGACCGTGCAGTTGAAGCGAGCCTCCGAGCCCTCCAGCACTGTTGCGTTCTTGGGACCTTCTATGATTTGATAGCTGGATCCAGAAGCTGGAAGGCAACCAGTGTTTCAAGGCGGTAAGTGAAGAAATCTGTGTAAGTCTAAGGTAGGGTTTAACCCTTCTGTATTCACCAGCCGTGGCCTCTGGATGGCCAGTGGCTCAGACCCCATGTCTTCCTGGTCCCAACACCATGTCTCCCCAGTGGACAGGAAGCCACCCATCCCTCCTTTCCATCCGCTCCCTCCACATCTCAGAGCACCTCCCAGCAAGACTGCTCCTCTACCTCCAGAGCGACGTTACCTTGATCCCAGCCTGGCCCCGAGAGCTCCTGGGTCTATTTGAGACAAGTTTTCACCTTCCCCATGAAACGAGAGTTATCCTCCAAGGAAGTTGGGCAGGGTCTTTGATTTCCACCCCTGTGGAAATCCCAGGGCTCAGAGGGGAAGGTGGAAAACAGTCTCTCTTCATGAAGAGAATGGGGACCCCAGCATGCTGAGATCATAGCCCACTGCATGCCCCTGCACCCTTAGAGCCCCCAGATGGGATCCTTAGGACAGTGTCGAGGGCTGGGGGATAAACAAGGTTGAGAGAGAAGGGATCCAGATAGAGAGAGACAAACGTTGCATCTGAGTACACGGTCGTGGAGTAATAGGTAAGCCAGTTGCCGAGTATCAAGAGAACCGTACTATCATTGATTCCATGCCTCTCCTCTTAAGGACCAGAAGAGACACGGGTGGGGAAATACAAAGAGGGAAAACAGGCAGAAGGATAGGGGAGTGGGTTCCCGTAATGATGAGAATGATCAAGCAATGCATCTGGCAGGCTGTTAAAAAAAAAAAAATACCACCATATCTAGTGTTGGGTTCAAAACTCCAGCAGACAGGCAGGTGGCTCAAAAGCAGAAGCCCATGGACTGTCAGGTGGGGCTCCTGGCTCACGGGGCAAATTATCTCAACTTCTCCATGTCCCACTCGCCTCAGCCACAGAACAAGGGCACTGGCACCACAGTGGATTGTTTCAAAAACCAAATATTACAGTCCATGTCAAGCCCTAAACGTGACCCTCAAACACTCAGTAAACATTCATGAGCATATAACCTGCAAGAAGGAATGTGTTGATTTTGTAAGACAAGCCAAGAGTGGTGTAGATTTAAGTAGGATTGTTTCTTTCACACTTTCCGCAACATTCAACCCTTGGCTCCCCAGATGCACCATAATTCTGGTTTTACCTGGAGTGACAACTTGTTTTTCTTTTTTAAGTTCATGTATTTATTTCGAGAGGCAGAGAGAGAGTAAATGCGAGTGGGAGAAGGGCAGAGAGAGAAGGAGACACAATCCCAAGCAGGCTCTGTCCTATCAGCGCAGAACCCGATGCGGGGCTCGATCTCATGAACCTGAAATTATGACCTGAGCCAAAATCAAGAGTCAGATGCTTAACCAACTGAGCCACCCCGGTGACCCTGGAGTGACAATTTCTAACTGGTCTTCCACACAGTGGACCTCAAGGGCTCTCCAGCTCACATGAAAGGAATCATGATAACAGGGGATGAAGCATGTTCGGCACTGGAAGAACTCAAGGAAAATCTTTTGTCCATTTAGGACAGATGTTCTAATCGCCTTAGAGGCGCCAACTGGCAGCCAGGGTTTTTAAGAGCTTCCCATGTTTGTAATAATAATTCGATATAGGGAGGACGGCAGCCCGCACCCGGCCTGAGGAAGAGGTGGAGGGAGGATGAGGAGGGTGAGCAGCCTGTGCCCCGCCTGAGGACCAGGACAAGGAAGAGGAGGGCTGGGAACCCTTGCATTGAAATATAATCATCAGGAGAAGAGCCTAGATGGCGGAACAGCATGGAAGTTTTTTGTGTGTCGCATCCATGAAATACAGCCAGACCAACACTAGACCATCCTACACACCTAGAAAACTGACTGGAGGATTAATACAATAATCTGCACAACCTGAACCACAGAACTCAGCAGGGACGTGGCGCGGAGAGGTGAACGTGGGGAGAGAGAAGCCGGCAGCGGGCAGGAAGCCGCCTTTGCAGGCAGGGAGAGGACAGAGACTGGGAGGGGGAGGGGGGCAGAGAATACGGAAAAAGCACCCCTCCCCAAAAGCAGCTGGAGGGAAAGTGGAAAATTGGAAACGGCCACAGGGACTAAACTAAAAAGGGAGAAAGGAGAAAGGAGAGGGTTTAAATTCCAATTAAGACTGTAAACAAGGGGAACGCAAAGGCTGCAACCCCGCAGCTCCCTACCTGGCGGTGCTCTGGTGGGAAGGGCGAGTCCCCGGGAGCAGAGTGGGGTCCGGGACGTTCTCGGGCCACACGGGGAAAAGCGGCTCCACTGCTGGAAGGACATTTGGTGGAGACCTTTGAAGCCACCTGGTCCCAGCAGACCCCAGAAAACAGCCAAATTCGCTGGTGCAGGAACAAGGTCATTAAGGGTAAAGCCTGGTGCCAGATGTGTGTTGTGATCTTCCATAATCCCTGAAACGTTGCTGCTACACTATCTCGCGAACTTTTTCTGGGGCAGGCTGGCACCTGGCCGCAGTCTCGGGGCACCAGCAACAGCAGGGTCCAGCGGGCGTTCCTGGCTGCAGCCGACATTCGGCCGTGGCTGGCTCGGCCATGGCTCGGTGAGACCCTCCCGCAGAGGGGCGGAGCGGGTCACAGCCAGGGTCCTTCGGAAGTAAGGGGCCGGGGAAAACAGCCGCATCTGGGACAAAACCCGGGAGAGAGGTGCTGCCTGGGGCCTGGTCACGGAGAGTGGAAAAGCGGGGAGTGGACGAGAGCTGAAGCCAGAGGACGGGTGCGCGACTGCTGATGGGGAGAACAGACCGGGTAGCTAGCTGGCGCCATTTTTACCACTGCCGCGCAGGCGCATACGCACCTACCAGCCCCGCAACACTCCACCCCAGTGAGCTGAGCAGCGCCATCTAATGGAGAGCGGAGCTGTTGCACGGAGCCCCGCCCAACTGGGCCAACCTCGCTCTTCAGGAAGACAAGTCTCACCGCCTACTTAGTTTATGGGCTATAAAGCACTACATAGTCTGACTTATAGGGGCAAATGAAGTAATTTCAGTCCTATTTCAATCTGTTAGCAGGTCTATCTATTCAATTTTCTTTTTTTTTCTTTTCTTTTCTTTTACACTATTCTTTTTCTTGAACAGAGAAAGAGAAAAACTTCATTTTTATTTTCAATTTTTATTAAAAATATTTTTCTTTAACTGTTTTACTATATTTTTTATTTTGTGTAAATTTTTTCAAATTCTTTCTTACTTCCATCATTCCATTTTAGTCTACTTCAGTGTGTTCACCTTTTCAAATTTTCAAACTATTTCCTTGTTTTCTTTTTTCTTTTTCTTTTTCCTCTTTTTCATTTCTTTCCTTTTTCTTGAATGCAGAAAGTGAAAAACTTCATTTTTACTTTCAATTTCTGTGAAAAATATTTTTATTTAATTTTTCTACTATATTTTTTGCTTTTATGTAAACTTTTTCAAATTCTATTTTACTTCCATCATTTCATTTTAGTCTACTACAGTGTATTCACTTTTTCAAATTTTCCAGCGAGTTCTTTTTTTCTCTCTTATTTCTCTTTTTCATTTCTTTTCTTTTTCTTGAATACAGAAAAAGAAAAAATTCATGATTTTCAATGTTTATTTAAAATATTTTTCTTTAATTTTTTCCTACTATATTCTTTACTTTTGTGTAAATTTTTTCCAATTCTATTTTACCCCCATCATCTCATTTTAGCCCACTTCAGTGTATTCATTTTTTCAAATTCTCAAACGATTTCCTTTTTTTTCTTCCGCCCCCCCCCCCCACCTTTTTTTCTCTAATCTGTCAAACCACTTTCAACACCCAGACCAAAACAAACCTAGGATCTAGCACCATCTATTCAATGTGTGTGTGTGTGTGTGTGTGTTTCATTTTAATATTTTTTTAACTTTAATTTTTTTAATTTCAATTTTTCTACCTCATTAATTCCTTTTCTCCCTTCAAAATGACAAAACGAAGGAATTCACCCCAAAAGAAAGGGCACGAAGAAACGACAGCCAGGGATTTAACCAACACAGATAAAAGCAAGATGTCTAAACCAGAATTTAGAATCATGATAATAAGAATACTAGCTGGAGTCGAAAATAGATTAGAATCCCTTTCTGTAGAGATAAAAGAAGTAAAAACTAGTCAGAATGAAATGAAAAATGCTATAACTGAGCTGCAATCACGGATGGATGCAGCGGCGGCAAGGATGGATGAGGCAGAACAGAGAATCAGCGATATGGAGGACAAACTTACAGAGAATAACGAAGCCGAGAAAAAGAGGGAGATTAAGGCAAAAGAGCACGATTTAAGAATTAGAGAAATCAGTACTCATGAAAAAGGAACAACATGAGAATAATAGGGGTCCCAGAAGAGGAAGAAAGAGAAATAGGGGTAGAAGAGTTATGTGAGCAAATCATAGCAGAAAACTCTCCTAACCTGGGGAAAGACACAGACATCAAAATCCAGGAAGTACGGAGGACCCCCATTAGATTCAACAAAAACCGACTATCAACAAGGCATATCATAGTCAAATTCACAAAATACTCAGGCAAGGAGAGAATCATGAAAACAGCAAGGGAAAAAGAGTCCCTAACCTACAAGGGAAGACAGAACAGGTTTGCAGCAGACCTATCCACAGAAACTTGGCAGGCCAGAAAGGAGTGGTGGGATATATTCAGTGTGCTGAATCAGAAAAATAGGCAGCCAAGAATTCTTTATCCATCAAGGCTGTCATTCAAAATAGAAGGAGAGATAAAAAGTTTCCCAGACAAACAAAAACTAAAGGAGTTTGTGACCACTAAATAAGCCCTGCAAGAAATTTTAAGGGGACTCTCTTAGGGGAGAAAAGATGAAAAAATAAATTTTATATATATATATATATATATCTCAAAAGCAACAAAGATTAGAAAGGACCAGAGAAAACACCAGAAACTCCAACTCTATAAGCATGATAATGGCAATAAATTCATATCTTTCAGTACTCACTCTAAACATCAATGGACTCAATGCTCCAATCAAAAGACATAGGGTAACAGAATGGATAAGAAAACAAGATCCATCTATATGCTGTTTACAAGAGACCCAGTGTAGACCTAAAGACACCTTCAGATTGAAAGTAAGGGGATGGAGAACCATCTATCATGCTAATGGTCAACAAAAGAAAGCCAGAGTAACCATAGTTATAGCAGACAATCTAGAATTTAAAATAAAGACTGTATCAAAAGATGCAGAAGGGCATTATATCATAATCAAGGGGTCTATCCACCAAGAAGACCTAACAATTGTAAACATTTATGCGCCAATGTGACAGCACCCAAATATATAAATCAATTAATCACAAACATAAAGAAACTCATCGATAGTAATACCATACTAGTAGGAGACTTCAACACCCCACTCACAACAATGGACAGATCATCTCATCAAAAAATCAACAAGGAAGCAACGGCTTTGAAGGACACACTGGACCAGATGGACTTAACAGATATATTCAGAACATTTCATCCTAAAGCAGCAGAATATACATTCTTCTCCAGTGCATATGGAACATTATCCAGAATAGACCATATACTGGGACACAAATCAGCCCTAAGTAAGTACAAAAAGATCAAGTTCACACCATGCATATTTTCAGACCACAACGCTATGAAATTCAAAATCAACCACAAGAAAAAATTTGGAAAAGTAACAAATAGTTGGAGACTGAAGAACATCCTACTAAAGAATGAATGGGCTAACCAAGAAGTTAAAGAGGAAATTAAAAAGTATATGGATGTCACTGAATGCAAGTCAATGAAAATGATAACACTACAACCCAAAACCTCTGGGACGCAGCAAAGGCAGTCATAAGAGGAAAGTATATAGCAATCCAGGCCTTCCTAAAGAAGGAAGAAAGATCTCAGATACACAAGTTAACCTTACACCTTAAAGACCTGGAAAAAGAACACCAAATAAAACCCAAAACCAGCAGAAGACAGGAAATAATAAAGATTAGAGCAGAAATTAATGCTATCAAAACCAAAAAAACAGTAGAACAGATCAATGAAACCAGAAGCTGGTTCTTTGAAAGAACTAACAAAATTGATAAACCACTAGCTAGTTTGATCCAAAAGAAAAAGGAAAGGACTCAAATAAATAAAATCAAGAATGAAAGAGGAGAGATCACAACCAACACAACAGAAATAAAAACAATAAGAAGACAAGATTATGAGCAAGTATATGCCAATAAAAAGGTAATCTGGAAGAAATGGACAAATTCCTAGAAACATATATATTACCAAAACTGAAACAGGAAGAAATAGAAAATTTGAACAGACCCACAACCAGTAAGGAAATCGAATTAGTAATCAAAAATATGCCAAAAAGGAAGAGTCCAGGGCCAGATGGCTTTCCAGGGGAATTCTACCAAACATTTAAGGAAGAGTTAACACCTATTCTCTTGAAGCTGTTCCAAAAAACAGAAATGGAAGGAAAACTTCCAAACTCTTTCTATGAAGTCAGCATTTGCTTGATTCCAAAACCAGACAGAGACCCCACTAAAAAGGAGAACTAAGACCAATTTCCCTGATGAACATGGATGAAAAAAACCTCAACAAGATATTAGCCAACTGGATCCAACAATACATTAAAAAAATTATTCACCACGACCAAGCAGGATTTATACTTGGGATGCAGGGTTGGTTCAATATCTGCAAAACAATTAACGTGATTCATCACATCAATAAAAGAAAGTATAAGAACCACATGATCCTCTCAATAGATGCAGAGAAAGCATTTGAAAAAATACAACATCCATTCTTGATAAAAACCCTCAAGAAAGTAGGGATAGAAGGAGCATAACTTGAGATCATAAAAGCCATATGTGAATGACCCAACGCTAATATCATCCTCAATGGGGAAAAACTGAGAGCTTTCCCCCTAAGGTCAGGAACAAGACAGGCATATCCACTATCACCACTGCTATTCAACGTAGTTTTGGAAGTCTTAGCCTCTGCAATCGGACAACACAAAGAAATAAAAGGCAACCAAATAGTCAAGGAGGAAGTCAAACTTTCACTCTTTGCAGATGACATGATACTCTATATGGAAACCCAAAAGATTCCACCAAAAAACTGCTAGAATTGATTCATGAATTCAGCAAAGTTGCAGGATATAAAATCAACCCACAGAAATCGGTTGCATTCTTATACACCAACAATGAAGCGACAGAAAGAGAAATCAAGGAATCAATACCATTTACAGTTGCACAAAAAAACAAAATACCTGGGAATAAATCTAACCGAAGAGGTGAAAAATCTATACACTGAAAACTATCGAAAGCTTATGAAAGAAACTGAAGAAGATATAAAGAAATGGAAAAACATTCCGTGATCCTGGATAAGAAGAACAAATATTGTTAAAATGTTGATACTACCCAAAGCAACCTATATATTCAGCGCAATCCCTATCAAAGTAACACCAGCATTCTTCACAGAGCTAGAACAAATAATCCTAAAATTTGTATGGAACCACAAAAGACCCCGAATAGCCAAAGCGATGTTGAAAATGAAAACCAAAGCAGGAGGCATCACAATCCCAGACTTCAAGCTATACTACAAAGCTGTAATCATCAAGACAGTATGGTACTGGCACAAGAACAGACACCCAGATCAATGGAACAGAATAGAGAACCCAGAAATGGGCCCAGAAATGGCCAATCTTTGACAAAGCAGGAAAGAATATCCAATGGAATAAAGATAGTCTCTTCAGCAAGTGGTGCTGGGAAAACTGGAGAGCAACATGCAGAAGAATGAACCTGGACCACTTTTTTACACCATACACAAAAATTAACTCAAAATGGATGAAAGACCTCAATGTAAGACAAGAAGCCATCAAAATCCTCGAGGAGAAAGCAGGCAAAAACCTGCTTGATCTTGGTCGCAGCAACTTCTTACTCAACACGTATCCGAACGCGAGGGAAACAGAAGGAAAAATGAACTACTGGGACCTCATCAAAATAAAAAGCTTCTGCACAGCGAAGGAAACAATCAGCAAAACTAAAAGGCAACCGACAGAATGGGTGAAGATATTTGCAAGTGCCATATCAGATAAAGGGTTAGTATCCAGAATCTATAAAGAACTTCTCAAACTCAACACCCAAAAAACAAACAATCCAGTGAAAAAATGGGCAAAAGACATGAATAGACACTTCTCCAAAGAAGATGTCCAGATGGCCAACCGACACATGAAAAAATGCTCAACATCACTCATCATCAGGGAAATACAAATCAAAACCACAATGAGATACACCTTACACCTGTCAGAATGGCTAACATGAACAACTCAGGCAAAAACAGATGTTGGCGAGGATGTGGAGAAAGAGGATCTCTTTTGCATTGTTGGTGGGAATGCAAGCTTGTGCAGCCACTCTGGAAAACAGTATGGAGGTTCCTCAAAAAACTAAAAACAGAACTACCCTATGACCCAGCAATTGCACTACTAGGCATTTATCCAAGCGATACAGGTGTGCTGTTTCGAAGGGACACATGCACCCCCATGTTTATGGCAGTGCTATTGACAATAGCCAAAGTATGGAAAAAGCCCAAATGTCCATCAATGGATGAATGGATAAAGGAGATGTGGTATATATATACGATGGAGTATTACTCGGCAATCAAAAAGAATGAAATCTTGCCATTTGCAACTACGTGGATGGAACTGGAGGGTATTATGCTAAGTGAAATTAGTCACAGAAAGACCAAAATCATTTGACTTCACTCATATGAGGACTTTAAGAGACAAAACAGATGAACATAAGGAAAGGGAAACAAAAATAATATAAAAACATGGAGGGGGACAAAACAGAAGAGACTCCTAAATATGGAGAACTGAGGGTACCAGCGGGGTTGTGGGAGGGGAGATGGGCTAAATGGAGGAGGGGCATTAGGTAATCTACTCCTGAAATCATTGTTGCACTCTATGCCAACTAATTTGGATGTAAATTTAAAAAATAAAAAATAAAACAAGTTAATAAAATAATAATAATAATAACTCAACATAGAACTTGCACGGCAAAGGGTAGTCTTCCAAAACCTTCATGCCCCTCTTTTCACTTCTGGTTTTTTAAATGAATAAATGAAGGTAAGCAATATCCAGGACTTGCCATCATAGTGATGAGCTGGAACCCACACTCACACCTTCCCACTCTTGCCCACTCTTTCCGCCTCTGATCTCACTCAGTTTATAGCAAATAGACCCCTAAGCAGACCAGACCCTGTGGTTTCTCCTCAGCCTTGCCCGCCACACCAGTAAGACTCCAAAGGGCTCCTCCTACCTTATGCAGCTGTAGGATTCCTGTGGGTCCACCAGGCAGCCTGCCATATAGCCTGAGTGCCCCCAAATCATTGCAGCCACCTCTCCTTCCAACTTCATATGGTCAAGTTGTAAGACAGGACACGGCAGACACATTAACGCATCACCTGAGTACCCAGAATGCACGGTCTGCCACAGGGACAGGTTAATGGGAGAGCAAGAACTATTGCACAGCCCCAGAGGCAAGCAGGACCAGGGGGCAAGGCAGCCAGGGTCAAGGTCAAGAAAAGGGTCCTGAAAAGAGACCTACAGGCTCCAAAGAGGCAGAACTGAGGGAAGATCAAATTAGCTAAGACTATTCCTGTGTTTGGATAAACATGATGGTTATTCTTTCCTGTCTCTGGGCATGATGGGAAAAGAGAGAAAGTGGGACTCTAAATAACAACTCCTATTGGCCATCCTCCCTTATCCCGGGGCAGGCCTCTCTAATCCAAGGATCCCTTTGATCTGGGATTTTAGAAAAAGAAAAAAGCCTGAGGAAGAGAAGTCAAAAATTATCCCCCAGGGAAAGTCACGGCCTCTGCGCCGACTTGGCTCTTTCCACGAGCCCTGAACTGCACCTTCAGAAGGACAGAAGGAAGGAAACAACCAAATCTACACCCCGAGGAAAGAGATGAGCTCTCCCCACTCCACAGGGAGACAACAGCACGCTCCCCCCACTCATGATGCAGAACGGTGGGAGTCAAATGGACAGAGCCCAGTGGCTCAGGTGTGGGGAGCGCCAAGGTGGCTGAGACCCAAGCCCGCCCTGCCAGGAGTACCATCTAAGTGGCTCCCACACAACACGCAGACCCATCTGAAATCATGGCTCCCTCACTGCCTAGTGCGAGGTAGAGAGATTATTTCACTCTGGAACACTGTTTGCTCCGAGCCACCAGACTGCACCTGTGACCAAGAAAACGTGCAGGTCACATACCTTACTTTCCAGGTGGGAGGTGAGAGGGAGGAAGAACAAATGGAAACTCTTGTTGCAGTTTGAACCTGACCTCTAACAAATTAAACAGGAGGCTCCAAATCGTCAGCACTACATTCCCCGGACAGCACGTCCCCAGCGGTCTTGGCTACCACCATAGGTAAACTCGCCTTCAGCCCTGCCTCCTGACTCAGAAGCTGTACCCTGATCATGCGAGGTCCTGGAGCCCCTTTCCTCTCCCTGAATCCTATCAGCTGCGGGTTGTGTAACCCTGCCCTGCACAGAACAAATATGAGAAAATTGACAGTAAGGCCTTTCACCAAACACAAATCCTCCTCTTCCCTCTGTTCCCCTTTCACTCTGTAGAGCGAACAGGCAAATCAGGGCAGAGCCACAAGAAAGATCAGTGTCCACCCCCCACCCCCACCTCCCAGACACTTCCCCTGGGCCACCAGCTGTGGTGGTCACCCAACTCGGGAGTTTGTCCATTTGCAAGATTCTTATTCACACTCACACTCTCCAGTTCCCACATCGGCAGCCCCCCTCCCTCTGCTTCCTCTCCCCAGGATCCTACTCCACCAGGCACCTCCGTGAATAATTGACTGGCTGCCAGCGGGACCAGACATCCCGTCCACTCACTGCATCCTCCTGTCTGCAAAACGGAAATCACCCAACAGTAGCACTTTCGTGCCTCCGCCCGGCCCTCCATAAATGGACCCCAAACATGCATCCTACCGGCTTTCTGCGAAGGTTTTTTTCTCCGCTCCCTGGGGGAGCAGCTGGATGTCTCCCTGATGGGAGGTCGGAGGCCAGACCCCTCTGTTCTTCCACTGTCCTCCCGCCTCCCTCACTGCACCTGCAGACCCCTCGCCTTCCCCTGCCTCTTACTGACCACTGCAAAGAAACAGTGAAGCAGACCATTAAAATCAAAAGGGAGAAAGGGAAGTGCAGGGGATCTGGCAGCAGAGAAATGCTTTGGTGAGGCAGCTGAGAAAATGGGACTCAGGAAAGTCAGAAGGGAACTGAGAAACAAGGGGGGCGGCGGTCCTGAGGCACCTGCAGAGTCCCACTGATGATGGCAGGAAGCTCGAGTGTCACCGCTGTGCCACCACCACCCAGAACTGCTGTTCACACGGCAGCCAGCACACCAGCATGATAAGACACCCCTACCGCCCACCTCCACACTCAGACTTAGTTTAAATATTTTAAACATGTACATTTTGGATAAAGACCAGATAACCCTTAACATTATCCTCTTAAGACTTCACTTAGTCTCCCATCAACTTCCTTTGGCCCCAAACTTCACCTTCCAGCCACCAGACCACCCTAAATTTACCAAACTCACCAACTCTTTCTGGCCCCAGGGCCTTTGCATGGGCAGTGATCAGTCTGGCATGCCAGTCTTGGCTTTCAAATCTTTGAGGCAATTGTCACAATGGCAACTTTATATTGATTTTTCTACCAATAAGTGCCTAATTCCCCTGTGGGGTTCTGAGCGCTTTGTTAGCAGGGACGATGCCTGGTTTTTTCATTGCCACATCACAATGCCTACAACTAAATGGCACATAACAGGCCCTCAGTCAATATCCACTGAGCGAATAAATAAGGGTGTTGAGTTCTAAATAACCCATTGCACTGGGGCAGGACAGAGAGGAGAGGACTGGCAGGAACGCTTTGTGCATGGAGGTTGCTCTCAGCTGTTCAAAGTCTACGAATGAAGGTGTCTCTACCCCCAGACTTTCCAAGATGAAGCATCCGAGGTGCTCAGTCCATAGCAATGGATCCCATCCCCCAGGGGCCATTCGAATGAGCCCATAACACTCTCCCCTCCTGGAACAGCCATCTCCAGGCCTCCACCAAAGCCTCCCCTTTGTTCCAAACACAGCTTCATGGAAAATGTCTCAGAAAAACCAGAGACCCCACAGCACATCAGCTCCCCGCTAAACTGCCAGAAGAGATTTTTGCAACCGTGGCTGAAATAGCCACGTTGGAGCCTTATCCCTCAAATGAGTGCTGAGCGTGGTTTGCCAGCCCCTGGACAAGTCCTCAAGCTCTACGCAACAGGGCTGGTGTTTTCCTCTCCACAAACCAGGGCTTATCAAGTGCCTACTAAACACCTCACACTGCGCACTATGAGTCGGGGCGTTCTGAACATCTTTGCCCTCAAATACACATTAACACCACAGCCTTGGCCCCTGGGCTTAATGTCTCAACATACTCCAAACCAAAACTTACAAAAGAGTCCTTATTGCCTGTAACACACTCTGAGAGTCCCTATATTATTTCATTCTTTTCCGTTTTTCAATAAATATCGAATATTGGGGGAGGGGTATCAGAATGACCAAAAGGGAGGCATTCACGGGAGGTTCTTGGTCTCACTGTTAATACACAAAGGTGTTCAGTTTGTGAAAATTCATCAAGCTGTACTTCTGTGACTTGTGAGCTTTTCTACATGTTCATCATTCTTCGGTACAATGCCTTGAAATCACTGCACAAGAAATACAGGATGGCTACCCTCTGGAGTTTGAAACCTAGTCAGGAAACAAGACAAACACACCCGAAGCACAGAAGTCTAGGCAAGACATAATCAAAAGAAAGCTGGGAGAACCAACTCCAGTCACCCCAAGGACCCCGCAGTCTCAAGCTCCACCTCCTGCAAAGCAGAGTGTGATCGGGAGACCCTGGCCTGGGACCCCCTGGAGTCCCTTTCGACTCACCCCCTGGGGGCGATCCAGGACGAGGAGAAGCTGATGGGAGAAACAGCAGTGGGCCCTTCCCCTGTCAGTAAATGGGAGCTGGGATTATTACCCAGAAAACGGCAAGGTCAGGAGGGCTTCAGGGAGGAGGTGATGTCTGAATTGGGCCTTCCTTGAAGGCCAGATAGAAATGGAAGAAGAGAAAAGCAGGCAGAGGACAGGACAATGACTTACAGGGAGGAATGGAAGGGCAAACGCTCACAGCAGAGACGACCCAGTGGAAGGACCGGTAGGAAATTCAGTCAAGAGAGCAGGAAGTGCACCCAAGGAAAGAGACACTTCTGTGGAAAGAGGAAGCAGTGAGAAAGGCCCAAGGAAGAAGCTGCTGGCAGCCACGTATCCAGGAAGCTTCCTCCGGGTTCCCTCCTGCCCACTTCCAGCGGATGCCCAGGAACATTCCACCAAGCTCAGGAGACCCCTACCTGCCAGCCCAGCCAGGATGACCAGCACGGTCGAGATGCCTTTCCACCTGCCCTCCATCACCATGCGTCTTCTTCACCCTGGGGAAACAAAGCAGCCAGGTAACCATCTGTCACTGACGAGCGTTTGGCATCCCGAGTACGCGGAGCCCCTACAGGCTCATGGGTGTCCGCAGAGGGACGGTCGGTGGCACCAGCCTCACCCCAAACCTGCTGGATCAGAAGCTCCAGGGGCGAGCACACAAATCTGTCCAAACAATTAAACAGTGAACCAATTCTGGCCCAGGCTCAAGTTGGAGAATGCCTGCATGAAACGATCTTGCTCCCCAGTCCAGGTATAAGTTATGGAAGGCAGACGGTATAGCCTTACTGCTGACTGACTCACCAGGATGTAGGGGTGAGGGCTTGCTGCTTTTCATTTCAATCATGATGTTTTAATCACTGAGGGGGAAAAAAATCCTCCCCATAACAAGTTCATGTTAGCAAAAGGGAAAACAGGCGGAATAGAACATAAGCTTATTAGAAGGTGCCAAAAGGCATATAGAGAGAGAGAACAGGGGGACGTCTGCAAGGGGTCGTGTGCGTGCATGGGGTGGCCGGCTGTAATTACAAACAGGCAAGTCACAGAAAGTCTCCCGAGAAGGTGCTCCGTGAACAGTGAAGGAGGTGAGGTGACAGCCACGTGGATATCTGCAAAGGAGCTTTCCAAGCACAGGGGCAGCAGGTGCAAAGGCCCCGGGGTGGGACCATGCCTGGCATGTTTGAGAGGCACTGGCGTTGGGGTGGAGTCAAGGGTGAGGGAGAGGGGGAGAGGTCGGAGCTAGGAGAGGTCAGGGTAGACTGAGCCCTAGGCAGCTCATGGGAAACCTGTCGTGTGCACCTCTTGGCCCTTCCTTCCAATCCCTTTGTTCTTGGATAAACCTCTTGCTCATCCCTCCATCCCTACATGTTCTCTTTTTATTTTTACTTTTTCCTTCTTCCCTGTGGTAGGCCCATGCAACACAGACACCAGCAACGTGCGGTCCCACTGGAGCATGCAAGGTAAATCACCCACTGAACGTGTGGGGAACTGCCCGCAAAAACAATGGCCCCTTGGCCTCAGCAAAAGGTCTCTTTCTTTCACAGTCTTCAACACCACCACCGTGTGGAGCACCGCTCCCTAACCAGGGGATGGTTTTTACTTTGGCTTTGGCATTCACACAGACGTCACAGCCCCATCAACTGGGGAGGGGGGCGGGGGGGACCCTCCCTCTGAAATGTGGGGCACCGGGTTTCATCAGAGACCCCCCTTCCCCACGGCTGTGGGATTTTGTAATGGGCTGACACCTGTCCAGGGCTCCCGTCCCCTTTCCTCTCCTACAGCCGAAAGAGGTCGACCCCACAGCAACACAAAAGCACAAACACAGGAAGTGAAACAGGCACAAGTAACCACCACACCTCACGTCTGCGGAACCCATTTCACGCTGAAGCAGTGATCCTGGCTATTCGGGGCTCACGAGAAGGAACGCGGGTTTCCACCCCTCTGTTTCTCTGATGTGTTGGGAAGGCAAAACTCAGCATGCGTGCTAAACCATAACCACTTGCGTGCACGGCACAGCGCAAGGTTCAAAGTCTGTGCCGCTGTGGGGACCCCGGCCCCCGCGGGGTCTAAAACACACCCCGCAGAGCTCCACAAATAGGCCCGGGCGGCAAGCTGTGCAGCAGCCCTACCCAGGCCAGACTGAAACCCCAGCCCTCCCAGACGGACTCCAGGTCCCCAATTATGAAGTGCCAATAAATCATTTACTAATTTGCAAGGTTCGATGCACACTGCTCTGACAAGTCGGTGGCTAGACCGGTCGTCTAGAAGGCTACACCCCAGCTGAGGATGCGGGAGACACTGAGCCCTCGTAGAGAAGATTACGCATCTCACCGAAGGCCATAAATGCCAAGCTTGGACCCAGTGTTTATTGAAATTGCAGCCGAAGTTTAAGGTCCATTAGGAAATACCGATAGCCGTGCTGAGTCAGGCCGAGTCTGAGTGCTGTGTTTTCTAAAGCCTCTGTTCGGCCTCCGTCCTTCATACGCTGTTCTGGCTTCTTCTCTGTAAGAGCAGTGACTCTGTTTCCCCAGAGCCCAGCAGAATCCCCGGGACGGGCAGGGCAGAAGCGCCCAGTGAGGTCCAGGGAGCCCCGGGGCAGGATTGCTGCAGGAGTGCATTTGTGCCCGGCTGGTATTTGAAGGATGTGTGCAGAAAGGAGCTGTCCCTTCGCTTTAATTCAATGAGGACCTATGGCCGGGTAATTTGCAAGTTAACATCTCTGTGGGATAGTTGGACAGACCCCGGAGATTTCACTTCCCATTCATTTTGTTATGGAAGACTTGAAGTACCTACTTCTCGTTGAAAACCTGCAAAGTCTTCTTAAAGTCTTAAGTCTTGCTAAATTGTACTAAACACAGGACACCCGGGTGGCTCAGTCTGTGGAGCAACTGACTTCAGTTCCGGCCATGATCTCACAGGTTCATGGGTTCCAGCCCATGTCGGGCTCTGCACTGACAGAGCTGAGCCTGCTTGGGATTCTCTCTCTGTCCCTCTCTCTCTGTTCCTCCCCTGCTTGCGCTTTCTCTCCCTCTCAAACTAAATAACTTTAAAAAAAAAAAACTGTACTGGTGCACCTGTGGGGCTCAGTCCGTGAAGCATCCGACTTCGGCTCAGGTCATGATCTCACGGCTCATGGGTTCGAGCCCTGCGTTGGGCTCAGTGCTGACAGCTCAAGCCTGGAGCCTGTTTCCGATTCTGTGTCTCCCTCTCTCTCTCTGCCTCTCCCCCACTCTCACTGTCTCTCTCTCAAAAATAAACATTAAAAAAAGGTTTTTTTATTTGTACTAAACAGGAGTTAACCTCCAACCACTCCCTTACTGCCCTGACAAGGCAAAAGCCACACGGAAGGTGTGTGAGGGGCCACCGCACTGATCTCAGGAAAGGAAACTGCCGCGTTTCATTATCTCACTCAGCTACCCCCACACGCAAGCCCTCGTTTCTGGGTCCCTGGAAAGAGCTTTGCCAAGGTGCCTGCCACACTTCTTGCTACAGGCAGCAGCATGACGCCAAGACCCAAAAAGAAAGCTGGGTGCTGGTCAGGGTGAGTGAGAATCTGTCACAGCAAAATCCACACAAGGGGCTTGCTGCAAACGTCTGTGCCTAAATATACATAAAGACTGCACTCGGACAAGCCCACGTCCTGCACCCCTACATCCGGAGGGGCTGTCCTGCCTGCAGGAATGAGGCCCCCGTGAGGGCTTCCGGAGACTTCCGTGAGGCTCTCCTTCCCACAGGAGGAGAAACGGCATTTACAAGTGCGGGGAATGACCCATGGGGCCACGGTGACTTTCCAGCCCTGGAATCCTGACCCCCCCCCAAATCCCAGCTGGCTCTCAGCTCTCGCCGCCCCCAGACAGCGGCGTGCTATGACGGAGGCTCTCGCTCCATCAGAAGTCATCTTGAATTCCTGAACTCCCCGAACAGCCTGCTTTCTTAATGTTTAACTGGGTGGAAGTTGGGAAACAAAGAGTGTGTGTTTGGTCCTGGGACACTTTCCCGGGGAAAGCGACCCGCCCCTCAGCCCGAGACAGGTGCCTGTGGACCTGCTGGACAGACGCCCACCGCTGGCTGGAGCTGGCTCACCTCGGGCAGGAAGTTCTCCTCTTCCGGCGTCACAGAGGTTCTCTGATCCCAGAGGCATCTGGGCCTCCGTCCTCCCTCCACGTAAACACAGGAACAAACCTGTGTGGCCGCCGAGAATCTCCACCCGGGTTGCCGGTTAGCAGGAAGTTCCTCTTGAAATGGCCCTGTCACGTCACAGGCCGGGCTGTAAACACAGAGGTGGCCCCTGCCTGCCACTGGCCCCTCGCTCCCGGAAGGTGTGCATGCCCCAGAGTGACATTTTCCCTGCTAATCATTAGCCAGCCCCAAACAGCAAGCCAGGCCGCCCAGCGGGGCCTGAGAAGGTCACGGCCTCCAGGGCCACCACTCCTTCCCCTCGGCCCTCTGCCCTGGCTCCTCTTCTGGGCCCCTCTCTCTCTCTCTCTCTCTGTCTCTCTCAGTCTCTCAGTCCCACAGAGCCAAGCCCTTGGGGGCTGAAGGTCCCCTTACCCAGGCTGGGGGCCCTTCCTGCCCGAGGACGCCGGCCTGGACAACCTTGTTGATCTCTGGCGGCAGCACGGGCCTGGGGCCGGCCGAGCCGGTTCCTTCTCCGGCCAAGAACCTCCACACCCACAAGAAGACTCTTCGGTGAAAGAAAAGTAGTCCTGAGGGTGAAACCTTCTGGAATGTGGCCGCACTTTCCCGAGGAGCATTTGTAGGAAAACTGCTAAGAGGTTTCTTTGGCCCTCCCACGCCCACACCCAGCCAGCACTCAGCCTGAACAAAGGAACTTGGCTCCTTAGAGCCCGTGGAAAATTCTGGAAGAGACCACCACCTGGCACCCACCACACGGCAGCACCACGTGGAACTGTTTGCTCTCACGCCGTTCTCTCTCAGCACCTGCCTAGTCTCCCCCACCGTGTTTTAATTTTTTTTTAAGGTTTATTTATTTTTGAGACAGAGAGAGTGCAAGCAGGGGTGGGGCGGGGGGGGGGGAGGTTGGTTAGGGAGAGAGATGGGGACCCAGAACCCCAAGCAGGCTCCAGGCTCCGAGCTGTCAGCACAGAGCCCGACATGGGGCACGAACCCACAAACCGTGAGATTGTGACCAGAGCCAAAGTCAGTGGCTTAACCGACTGAGCCACCCAGGTGCCCCTCACCCACTGCATTTTAATCTTGTCAGGGGACTCAGAGCCAAGGGCGTCTGAACAGAATAGACACCAACAGAGGGTGTGGATCACGCACTTAGCGTGAGACCCTGAAACAAATAAATAGGGGGAAACGGTTCTCCCCAGTGGAACAGGATCAGAATACACCACCCCCAAAAGATGCCAGTTTGGCATAGAGATTTATTTTAGGCTGAAAATAGTTGAGATTTAAGAGATTAAAAAAAAAAAAAGCCTTCTTAGAGATTCCCTTTTCTGACTAAAAGCATTAACTACTGGGGAATACGGCTGCCATAAATTCCTTTATAGGGTGGGCCCACTAATGAAGCCTACTGGAGATCCCTTCTTCAGGGGGACTTTCCGACTCTGAATGAGAATAACGTCAAAAGATCACTCATCACCTGTATAGATAACCTGTATAGACCTGTATAGATAAACATTATCACAAACCTCTCTTGTCTCTTCTACTGAAAATCTATTTGTCCTTCCAAAAAAACACTATTGGTTTTTCCCATAAGAAGCCTTTCTTCCCCCCCCCCTTTACTCTCCCCTTCTAAATCAGGTATATATAAGTATTCATTCCAACCACTTGGTTCCTATATGCATGCAGATTACACCTTTATCCTGCTAACCTGGCTTCACAGGTCCCAGGCATTGTACCTGAGAGGGCAAAAAAAAGGTTTGTTTTCCTCCTCCCCTACAAGGCCCTGTGCTGGTCAGAAAAAACGGTGAGCGAAACAGATTCCAGGAGTTAACCACATGTGAGTCAAATAATCTCTCAAATATACACAAGGTTGTGGCATCTTATTTATGAGCTATGTCCCTGAAGGCCAAGCATAATTCAAAACTCAAATAATTCCCAAACAATGAGCCACTGAAATGAACACCCAAGGCCAGTGTAGCTGATTTTTATCCCTGATACACTTTTCCTCATTTTCTCGGCTTCAGCACGAGTCATTTAGAATATCAGTCAGCACCCGGGCTCAGTGCTGACAGCTCAGAGCCTGGAGCCTGCTTCAGATTCTGTGTCTCCCTCTCTCTCTTCCCCTCCCCTGCTTGTGCTCTCTCTCTGTCTCTCAAAAATGAATAAATGTAAAAAAAAAAAAAAAAAAGAAGAAGAAGAAGAAGAATATCAGGGGCGCCTGGGTGGCGCGGTCGGTTAAGCATCCGACTTCAGCCAGGTCACGATCTCGCGGTCCGTGAGTTTGAGCCCCGCGTCAGGCTCTGGGCTGATGGCTCGGAGCCTGGAGCCTGTTTCCAATTCTGTGTCTCCCTCTCTCTGCCCCTCCCCCGTTCATGCTCTGTCTCTCTCTGTCCCAAAAATAAATAAACGTTAAAAAAAAAAAAATTAAAAAAAAAAAAGAAGAAGAATATCAGTCAGCACCAGGAGTCCCAAGCACTGACCTTCAGAGCACAGCTCAGCCTCAGCATAACTACTGGAGACTATTGTTAGAGCTTCTAGAAATTTTGAGTTATGATAACAATGAGAGTGTAGGGGAGGGGAAAGATTTGTTCCTATACCCTCCTTGGTTTGGTGGGTAGAGCCTGAAAATTAAACTGACAAAAGACAGATTGACAAGAGAAAACAAGAGAACAGCAAGATATCAAGAGTTTATTAATGCATACAGGTAGGGGAAACTCGGTGCTGAGTACTCAAAGGAGTCTTAACAGGACAATAAACTTGAAGAGAAGTGACAGGGCAAAGGAAAAGAAGTCCAGGCTTTTAAGTGTGGCAAACTGTGGGCAGGTGAAGACAGGGGGGAGACTAAAAGGAAGGTAAGGGTTGTATCGGGTCAGGTTTGTTGTAACCATTCTGAGAAGAGCCCCCAGTGACGAAGATGGTGTTTGCCCTCCCTGATACCCGCAGGAGGAGGCAAAGTTTGGGGTCTGCTCTTTCTCAGTTATCTTCAGCTTATGATAATTCTTATGACAACCTGGCCCATTCTGGGGTGCTATATTCTGATCCCCTACAAGTGCCATATGTAGTGCATACGTAACAACAGTAACCACCTCAGAGGTGCCCCCACAGATGCAGGGGCCGGCGCTGCAGACCCTGGGCCTGGGCACTTCTGTCTACCAGCTACCCAGCCTGGAAACCCTGTATCCAAATCACTGGAAATGCAACACTGAGACTGTGTGGTCTCGAGGGACTTTTTTTTTTTTTTTTTTTGGACTTTGGGAGGTTTTCATTATTTCAAAGTTTGAGCATAAAGACAGATGTACTAATATTTTTAGCCTATGCTATTTTAAATTTTTTTAATGTTTATTTATTTTTAGGAGACAGAGAGACAGAGTGTAAGCAGGGGAGGGACAGAGAGAGAGGGAGACACAGAATCTGAAGCAGGCTCCGGGCTCTGAGCCATCAGCACAGACCCTGCGGGGCTGGAACCCACAAAGTGCGGGATCATGACCTGAGCCGAAATCCGACGCCCAACCAACTGAGCCACCCAGGCGCCCCTAGCCTATGCTATTTTAAAATCACGAAGTTCGGGGTGCCTGGGTGGCTCAGTCGGTTAAGCGGCCGACTTCGGCTCAGGTCAAGATCTCGCACTCCGTGAGTTCGAGCCCCGCATCAGGCTCTGTGCTGACAGCTCAGAGGCTGGAGCCTGTTTCAGATTCTGTGTCTCCCTCTCTCTGACCCTCCCTTGTTCATGCTCTGTCTCTCCCTGTCTCAAAATAAATAAAAAACGTTAAAAAAAAAAATTAAAATCACGAAGTTCAAATCTACCTGAAACATACTCACACTAAAATTCAAATTGTGGCAAAGACCCCCAAAAAAGCTTTGTTTAAGGTGCAGGGGTTGGGAGGGGGTTTCCCTGAGGAAAGGCGTTTGAGCTCAGGTGTGGGGTGGGCATGTTAGGACCACACTGGGTAGGAAGGTGGAGTTCAGGAAGGACCATGGGGGGGGGGGGGGGGTAGGCACAGATGAAGGGTGTGCCTTGAGTCAGGGTGGGTGGTGGGAGGCCCCAAAAGCCTGAGGAAGTTGGAGAGCCTAGCCCGGCTTGAATGCAAAGGGGTGGGAGTTGGGGTAGGGCTGGCAGGGGGGGCAGGGGTCTTCCATTAGCCCAGAGAAGAGGCAAGGTCCAGACTAAAGGGTACAGTCAAGATTTGGGGTTTTGTCCTCACATATAAAAAGGAATGTCAGGGGGCGCCTGGCTACTCAGTTGGTCGTGCATCAGATTCTTGCTTTCAGCTCAGGTCATGATCTCGCAGTTCGTGGGATTGAGCCCCGTGGGTGGAGCCTGCTTGGGATTCTCTGTCTCCCTCTCTCTCTCTGCCCCTCCCCCCCTCACATCCACTCTCTCTCCCTTTCCCTCTCTCTCTCTCAAAATAAATAAATAAACATTTTAAAAAATTGTAAAGGAATGTCAGGAAAAGCGGTGAAAACCTTTTATTTATTTTTTTTTCAACGTTTATTTATTTTTGGGACAGAGAGAGACAGAGCATGAACGGGGAGGGGCAGAGAGAGAGGGAGACACAGAATCGGAAACAGGCTCCAGGCTCCGAGCCATCGGCCCAGAGCCCGACGCGGGGCTCGAACTCACAGACCGCGAGATCGTGACCTGGCTGAAGTCGGACGCTTAACCGACTGCGCCACCCAGGCGCCCCGGTGAAAACCTTTTAAATGAGCAAAGAAGGTTGTGGGGTTTCATGAGCCCACCATGAAGGCACGTGAGGTGTCCTTCCCATTGTTGGCTTTATTCAGTCATAAGGCAAGGTTAACATAGTTATGAAGCAGATTCAGGATTCCAAACTCAGTGACATTACACTACACTTAAAAAAAATATGTTGCGTTTATGCATTATTTTTGAGAGACACAGAGCATGAGCAGGGGAGGGGCAGAGAGAGGGGGAGACACAGAATCGAAGCAGGATCCAGGCTCCGATCTGTCAGCACAGAGCCAAACGCGGGGCTCGAACCCACGAACTGCAAGATCGTGACCACAGCCGAAGTCAGATGCTTACCCATCTGAGCCCCCCAGGCGCCCCCACTGCACTACACTTTTAATTTGGCTTCTTACACGTCACCCAAAGCAAAGCACGAGACAAGTTACACAGCAAGTTAGGTAGAACAGGGCATAAGAAGTTAACGAACCCAGCGCAAAGTCAGCCTGTGGGCACGCGGTTGAGATAAGGCCTCCATCGGGTCTGGGTCGGCGCTCAGAGCTCACTGTTTATTATGTCCAAGCAGCAGAGGGTCTCTGTTCCTGTTGGAGATGAACCGGGCAGAGTCTTTGGCCGCAGCTGCCTTTCTGAGGTGGTCAGACACAGAGGGGTGACATCCGAGGAGTCTGACAGTTTGCTGCAAAAACCCTCCCTTTTTAAAGGGATGTCATCAGCCTTCAGCCCCTGCAGGCCTCCCCTGCTCCTGCCGGTTATCAGTTCCAGGGTGTCTCCAGCCAGTGCTGGTTTCAGGGACACCTGGTCATAGCTACAATGCCCTTGGATGCTTACATCACTGCTTTGACACAAGTCGCTGCTTGACATGAGTGACTCCATCTTGCTCTCCACATGGGGTCACCTGACGTAACAGGACCTGAGCTGTCTTTGAGCTCTTAAAAACTCTAAGTGTGTGACGGTTCATTTGATGTGTCAACTTGACCGGGCCATGGGAAGCCCAGATAGCTGGTTAGACGTTATCGTGTGGAGTGTGTCCCTGAAGATGTCTCTGTAAGATGTTAGCATTTGAATTAGGAGACTGAGGAAAGCAGAAACTCCTCCCCAATATGGGTGGGCCTCGACTAATCCACTGAGGGCCTGGAGAGAACAAGGGGTGAGGAAGGGCAAAATTTCTCTCTGCTTATTAGCTGGAACACACACCTTCTCCTTCCCCCAGATATTGGTGTTCCTGGTCCTCAGGCCTTTGGACTAAGGGCTTCAGACTTGCACGGGAGCACAGTACCTGCTCCCCTAGGACTTCCCCAGCCTCCAAAACTGCATGAGTCAGTTTCTCATAAAACATACATACATATATAATACATACGTACATATATGTTGTGCAGGCGCACCCCAGCAGACCCTAAGCCAAGGGTGGGTGGTGGTCTCACCATCGGAGAATTGACCCAGAGACAGCAGTCAAGATATAGGCTTACTGGACTCTGGAAAACAATATGGAGATTCCTTAAGAAATTAAAAACAGAACTACCCTACGACCCAGCAATTGCACTACTAAGTATTTATCCAAAAAATACAGGAGTGTTGATCTGAAGGGGCACATGCACCCCAATGTTTATAGCAGCACTATCAACAATAACCAAAGTATGAAAAGAGCCCAAATGTACATTGACGGATGAATGGATAAAGAAGATGTGGTACACACACACACACACACGCACACACACACACACACAATGGAGTATTACTCAGCAATCAAAAAGAAGGAAATCTTGCCATTTGCAACAACATGGATAGAACTAGAGGGTATTATGCTAAGCAAAATTAGTCAGAGAAAGACAAATATCATATGATTTCACTAATATGTGGAATTTAAGATACAAAACAGATTAACATAAAGGAAGGGAGTGAGCCTGGGTGGCTCAGTCAGTTGAGTGTCCGACTTCAGCTCAGGTCATGATCTCACCATTCACAAGTCCAAGCCCCACATCAGGCTCTGTGCTGACAGCTCAAGCCTGGAGCCTGCTTCGGAACCTGTGTTTCTCTCTGTATCTGCCCCTCCTCTGCTCTCTCTCCCTCTCTCTCTCTCTCTTAAAAATAAATAAATATCAAAAAATTTTTTAAAAACATAAAGGAAAGGAAGCAAAAATAAGATAAAAACCAAGAGGGAGGCAAACCATAAGAGACTCTTCAATACAGAGAACAAACTGAGGGCTGCTGGAGGGGAGGGGGGGATGGGCTAAATGGGGGATGGGCATTAAGGGGATGCCTTGTTGGGATGAGCACTGGGTGTCATATGTAAGTGACAAGTCACTAAATTCTAATCCTGAAATCATTGTTACACTATATGTTAACTAACTTGGATTCAAAAAATAATTTTTAGGGGCACCGGGGTGGCTCAGTCGGTTGAGCATCCGACTTTAGCTCAGGTCACGATCTCACAGTTCATGGGTTCAAGCCCTGTGTCAGGCTCTGTGCTGACAGCTCAGAGCCTGGAGCCTGCTTCCGATTCTGTGTCTCCTTCTCTCTCTGCCCCTCCACCACTCACACTCTGTCTCTGTCTCAAAAATAAATAAAAGTTTTTTAAAAAATTCTATTAAAAAATTTTTAAGAAAGAAAAGAAAAGAAAAAATAATAAAATAAATAAAATAAAATAAGATAAAATAAAATAAAAATACATCGGCTTATTGGGGGAACTTACATACAGGGAGCACAGGAGTGGCCAACTAGATAAAGCACCTGCTGTTTTTATGATCTAGCAAGTAGCCCCCTTACTACCTGCAGCCTTCGCCCTCCTTACAGGGCCAGCGTTCCAAGGACATCAAAGCCTGCCATCCAGATACTCTTGGTCACAATTGAGATGCTCCAGGTTGGTCACCCCCTGAGCCCTTGACCTCAGCAGGTTTCCACATTTCCTGCTTGTTGGGGCTCCAGCAGGAAGACGGGATCTGTGTATTCTGAAGCCAGTGGTTTACAGGGGCGTTCAGGGTGTGCTTACACAGACCAGCATCCAGCGGGAACCACACCACACACCTTACTGCGTCTATTCCTAGAGAACCAACTAATGCAAAGTTGTAAGAAACCTATAGTAATACTTATCCTAGCACACAGATACACAAGTGAACTTTGGTGAAGAAGCACCTGATTTTCGTGTTTCAGATAATGACCAGTTTCGTATCTATTTTTTAGAGTTTTCAACATTCGTAATAGCATACGTATGTGTGTTCTTTGAGTTCTCCATTGAACCTGTTGTAACATCTTTCTGGTTCCCTCATTATTTAGTGAGTTAAATAAAATCTCAGACACGTGCTCCTTTCATTTAAAAAAAATTTTTTAATTAAACATTAAAGAGAGAGAGAGAGAGAGCGGAGAATATGGCGGCATAGGAGGACGCTGAGCTCACCTCATCCTGCTGATCACTTAGATTCCACCCACACCTGCCTAAATAACCCACAAAACCACCAGAAGACTAGCAGAACGGACTCTCTGGAGCCAAGCATAGACAAGAGGCCCACGGAAGAGGGTAGGAAGGGCAGAGAGGCAGTGCGCGCTACACGGACTGGCGGGAGAGAGCCGGGGCGGTGGAGGGGCAGCCTGCCCGGCAAGGCAGAGCCCCCAAGTCTGGCTTGCAAAAGCAGAGGGGCCGGACGGAGTGTGTTCTGACAGCCAGTGGGACTTAACACCTGGAATGTTAAAAGTCAGCAGCTCTACTCGAGAGTGGGAGGGCGAGAGGACACCAGGAGGGAGAGGTGTTGAGCCCCGGGAGACAGAACTCAGCTCCATGGGGAATAAAGGTGCTGTCCAGCGCCATCTCCCTCTCCCATCCCCCAGCCGAAACCCCAAAGGGAACCAGTTCACCGAACTTGCTTGCACCGCGCAAACACCCAATGCTGTGCTTCTGTGGATCCATCCCTCCAACAGGTCGGGTCGGCCTCCCTCTTGGTGCTGCAGGGCCCCTCCCGCAAGGGACCACCGTTGGCAAAGCGACCTGAGCCTGTCCCTCCCACCCCTGTGCACCTTGCAGATCCACCCTGGCTAATACACCAGATCCCATCGGAGCAGCACCACAAGCCTGGCAGTGTGCAAGTAGCCCGGACAGGGGCCACACCACTCCACAGTGAGTCCTGCCCCTGGGAGAGGGGAAGATAAGGTACACACCAGTCTGACTGTGGTCCCAGCGGTGGGCTGGGGGCAGACATTGCGTCTGACTGTGGCCCTGCCCACCAACACAGGTTACTCCCAATGGCACAGGGGAAGTGCCCTGCAGTTCTGCACCACTCCAGGGACTATCCAAAATGACGAAACGGAAGAATTCCCCTAAAAAAAACCTCCAGGAAATAACAACAGCTAACCAACTGATCAAAAACGATTTAAACAATATAACAGAAAGTGAATTTAGAATAATAGTCATAAAATTAATTTCTGGGCTTGAAAACAGTATAAAGGACAGCAGAGAATCTATTGGTACAAAGATCAAGGGAATAAGGAACAGCCAGGAGGAGCTAAAAAATGCTATTAATGAGCTGCAAAATAAAATGGAGACGACCACAGCTCGGATTGAAGAGGCAGAGGAGAGAATAGGCGAATTAGAAGATAAAATTATGGAAAAAGAGGAGGCTGAGAAAAAGAGAGATTAAAAAATCCAGGAGTATGAGGGGAAAATTAGAGAACTACGTGATTCAATCAAACGCAACAATATCCGTATAATAGGAATTCCAGAAGAGGAAGAGAGAAAGAGGCTGAAGGTGTACTTGAACAAATCATAGCTGAGAACTTCCCTGATCTGGGGAAGGAAAAAGGCATTGAAACCCAAGAGGCACAGAGAACTCCCTTCAGACATAACTTGAATCGATCTTCTGCACAACCTATCATAGTGAAACTGGCAAAATACAAGGATAAAGAGAAAATTCTGAAAGCAGCTAGAGATAAATGCACTCTAACATATAAAGGAAGACCGATAAGACTAGTGACAGACCTATCTACTGAAACTTGGCAGGCCAGAAAGGAATGGCAGGAAATCTTCAATGTGATGAACAGAAAAAAATATGCAGCCGAGAATCCTTTATCCAGCAAGTCTGTCATTCAGAATAGAAGGAAAGATAAAGGTTTTACCAAGCACACAAAAACTAAAGGAATTCATCACCACTAAACCAGCCCTATAAGATCCGAAGGGGGATTCTGTGAGACAAAGTACCAGAGACATCACTGCAAGCATGAAACCTACAGACATCACAATGACTCTAAACCCATATCTTTCAATAATAACACTGAATGTAAATGGACTAAATGCTCCAACCAAAAGACATAGGGTATCAGAATGGAGAAAAAAACAAGACCCATCTATTTGCTGTCTACAAGAGACTCATTTTAGACCTGAGGACACCTTCAGATTGAAAGTGACGGGATGGGGGCGCCTGGGTGGCTCAGTCAGTTAAGCATCCGACTTCAGCTCAGGTCATGATCTCGCAGTCCGTGAGTTTGAGCCCCACGTCAGGCTCTGTGCTGACAGCTCAGAGCCTGGAGCCTGTTTCAGGTTCTGTGTCTCCCTCTTTCTCTGACCCTCCCCCGTTCATGCTGTCTCTCCCTGTCTCAAAAATAAATAAACGTTAAAAAAAAAAAAGAAGTGAGGGGATGGAGAACTATCTATCATGCTACTGGAAGTCAAAGAGAGCTGGAGTAGCCACACTTATATCAGACAAACTAGACTTTAAATTAAAGACTGTAACAAGAGATGAAGAAGGGCATTATATAATAATTACAGGGTCTATCCATCAGGAAGAATTAACAATTATAAATGTCTATGCATCAAATACGGGAGGCCCCAAATATATAAAACAATTAATCACAAACATAAGCAACCTTATTGATAAGAATGTGGTAATTGCAGGGAACTTTAATACTCCACTTACAACACTGGATAGATCATCTAGACACAGGATCAATAAAGAAACAAGGGCCCTGAATGATACACTGGATCAGATGGACTTGACAGATATATTTAGAAGTCTGCATCCCAAAAGCAACAGAATATACTTTCTTCTCGAGTGCACATGGAACATTCTCCAAGATAGATCACATACTGGGTCACAAAACAGCCCTTTATAAGTATACAAGAATTGAGATCATACCATGCATACTTTCAGACCACAATACGATGAAGCTTGAAATCAACCACAAGAAAAAGTCTGGGAAAACCTCCAAAAGCATGGAGGTTAAAGAACACTCTACTAAAGAATGAATGGGTCAACCAGGCAATTAGAGAAGAAATTTAAAAACACATGGAAACAAATGAAAATGAAAATACAACAATCCAAACTCTTTGGGATGCAGTGAAGGCAGTCCTGAGAGGAAAATACATTGCAATCCAGGCCTATCTCCAGAAACAAGAAAAATCCCAAATACAAAATCTAATGGCACACCTAAAGAAAACAGAAGCAGAACAGCAAAGACACCCCAAACCCAGCAGGAGAAGAGAAATAATAAAGATCAGAGCAGAAATAAACAATATAGAATCTAAAAAAACTGTAGAGCAGATCAATGAAACCAAGAGTTGGTTGGTTTTTTGAAAAAATAAACAAAATTGACAAACCTCTAGCCAGGCTTCTCAAAAAGAAAAGGGAGATGGCCCAAATAACATCATGAATGAAAATGGAATTATTACAACCAATCCCTCAGAAATACAAGCAATTATCAGGGAATGCTATGAAAAATTATATGCCAACAAACTGGACAACCTGGAAGAAATGGACAAATTCCTAAGCACCCACACACTTCCAAAACTCAAACAGGAAGAAATAGAAAACTTGAACAGACCCATAACCAGTGAAGAAATTGAATCAGTTATCAAAAATCTCCCAACAAATAAGAGTCCAGGACCAGATGGCTTCCCAGGGAAAGTCTACCAGACATTTAAAGCAGAGATAATACCTATCCTTTTCCAAAAAATAGAAAGGGAAGGAAAACTTCCAGACTCATTCTATGAAGCCAGCATTACTTTGATTCCTAAACCACACAGAGACCCAGCAAAGAAAGAGAACTACAGGCCAATATCCCTGATGAATATGGATGCAAAAATTCTCAACAAGATACTAGCAAATCAAATTCAACAGCATGTAAAAAGAATTATTCATCATGATCAAGTGGGATTCATTCCTGGGCTGCAGGGCTGGTTCAATATTCGCAAATCAATCAATGTGATACATCACATTAATAAAAGAAAAGATAAGAACCATATGATCCTGTCAATCAATACAGAAAAAGCATTTGACAAAATTCAGCATCCTTCCTTAAGAAAAACCATTGAGAAAGTCGGGATACAAGGAACGTACTTAAACATCATAAAAGCCATTTATGAAAAGTACACAGCTAATATCACCCTCAGTGGGGAAAAACTGAGAGCTTTCCCCCTGAGGTCAGGAACACGACAGGGATGTCCACTCTCACCGCTGTTGTTTAACACAGTGTTGGAAGTGCTAGCATCAGCAATCAGACAACAAAAGGAAATCAAAGGCATCAAAATTGGCAAAGATGAAGTCAAGCTTTCACTTTTTGCAGATGACATGATATTATACATGGAAAACCCGATAGACTCCACCAAAAGTCTGCTAGAACTGATACGTGAATTCAGCAAAGTTGCAGGATACAAAATCAATGTACAGAAATCAGTTGCATTCTTATACACTAATAATGAAGCAACAGAAAGACAAATAAAGAACTGATCCCATTCACAATTGCACCAAGAATCATAAAATACCTAGGAATAAATCTAACCAAAGATGTAAAAGATCTGTATGCTGAAAACTATAGAAAACTTATGAAGGATTTTGGATTCCATGCTCATGGATTGGAAGAATAAATATTGTTAAAATGTCAATACTACCCAAAGCTATCTACACATTCAATGCAATCCCAATCAAAATTGCACCAGCATTCTTCTCGAAGCTAGAACAAGTAATCCTAAAATTTGTATGGAACCACAAAAGACCCCGAATAGCCAAAGTCAAGTTGAAGAAGAAAACCAAAGCAGGAGGTATCACAATCCCAGACTTTAGCCTCTACTACAAGGCTGTATTCATCAAGACAGCATGGTATTGGCACAAAAACGGACACATAGACCAACGGAATAGAATAGAGACTCCAGAAGTGGACCCACAAAAGTATGGCCAACTAATGTTTGACAAAGCAGGAAAGAACATCCAATGGAAAAAAGACAGTCTCTTTAACAAATGGTGCTGGGAGGGGCGCCTGGGTGGCGCAGTCGGTTAAGCGTCTGACTTCAGCCAGGTCACGATCTCGCGGTCCGTGAGTTCGAGCCCCGCGTCGGGCTCTGGGCTGATGGTTCAGAGCCTGGAGCCGTTTCCGGTTCTGTGTCTCACTCTCTCTCTGCCCCTCCCCCGTTCATGCTCTGTCTCTCTCTGTCCCAAAAATAAATAAACGTTGAAAAAAAAAATTTTTTTTTAAAATGGTGCTGGGAGAACTGGACAGCAACATGCAGAAGGTTGAAACTAGACCACTTTCTCACACCATTCACAAAAATAAACTCAAAATGGATAAAGGACCTGAATGTGAGACAGGAAACCATCAAAACCCTAGAGGAGAAAGCAGGGAAAAACCTCTCTGACCTCAGCTGCAGCAATTTCTTACTTGACACATCCCCAAAGGCAAGGGAATTAAAAGCAAAAATGAACTACTGGGACCTCATGAAGATAAAAAGCTTTTGCACTGCAAAGGAAACAATCAACAAAACTAAAAGGCAACCAACGGAATGGGAAAGGATATGTGCAAATGACATATTGGACAAAGGGCTAGTATCCAGAATCTATAAAGAGCTCACAAAACTCCACACCTGAAAAACAGATAATCCAGTGAAGAAATGGGCAGAAAACATGAATAGACACTTCTCTAAAGAAGACATCCACATGGCCAACAGGCACATGAAAAGATGCTCAACGTCGCTCCTCATCAGGGAAATACAAATCAAAACCACACTCAGATACCACCTCATGCCAGTCAGAGTGGCCAAAATGAACAAATCAGGAGACTATAGATGCTGGCGAGGATGTGGAGAAACGGGAACCCTCTTGCACTGTTGGTGGGAACCCAAACTGGTGCAGCCACTCTGGAAAACAGTGTGGAGGTTCCTCAAAAAATTGAAAACAGATCTACCCGATGACCCAGCAATAACACTGCTAGGAATATACCCAAGGGATACAGGAGGGCTGATGCATAGGGGCACTTGGACCCCAATGTTTACAGCAGCACTTTCAATAATAGCCAAAGTATGGAAAGAGCCTAAATATCCATCAACTGATGAATGGATAAAGAAATTGTGGTTTATATACACAATGGAATACTACTTGGCAATGAGAAAGAATGAAATGTGGCCTTTTGTAGCAACGTGGATGGAACTGGAGAGTGTTATGCTAAGTGAAATAAGTCATACAGAGAAAGACAGATACCATAGGTTTTCACTCCTATGTGGATCCTGAGAAACTTAACAGAAGACCATGGGGGAGGAGAAGGAAAAAAAAAAGTTAGAGAAGGAGGGAGCCAAACCATAAGAGACTCTTAAAAACTGCGAACAAACTGAGGGTTGATGGGGGGCGGGAGAGAGGGGAGGGTGGGGGATGGGTATTGAGGAGGGCACCTGTTGGGATGAGCACTGGGTGTTGTATGGAAACCAATTTGACAATAAATTTCATATTAAAAAAAATTAAACATTAAACATTTTTCATTTTTCATTTTAGGTTTTTTAATTAAACATTTTTAAAAATTTTTTAAATGTTTATTGATTTTTGAGAGAGAAAGAGAGACAGAGCATGAGCAGGGGAGGGGGAGAGAGAGAGAGACTCAGAATCCGAAGCAGGCTCCAGGCTCTGAGCTGTCACCACAGAGCCCAATACGGGAGGGGCTTGAACTCATAAACCATGAGATCATGAGTGGAAGTCGGACACCTAACCAACTGAGCCACCCAGGTGCCCCAGATGTATATTTTAAGAACGCGAGAGGGGGATGGACAGAGAGAGAGCTACAGAGGATTCTGCGGAAGACTCTGCACTGACAGCAGCGAGCTGCATATGGGGCTTGAATTCACCAACTGAACCGCGAGATCATGACCCAAGCTGAAGTCAGACGCTCAACTGCTCAACCGACTGAGCCACCCAGGCACCCCACGTGTTCCTTTCAAATTTGTATAAGAGCCACAATCTTAAATCCCAGGAACAGGAAGGAGTTCTTTGAGCACTTTAAGCAGATAAGGGCCATGATCTGTGTAGAACTTTTTTAAAGTACTAAAAGCAGTAGGTTAGAACACGTTTACCTGTGTTGTGTTTTTTTTTCTTACAGAAACAGCTATTTCATGTTAAGCTCAACCTAATATAAGGAAGAAAATAAAAACCATCTCTAATCTCAGTATCATCCATGGATAAGCATTATAAATATTTAATGAGTGGCTTCTATTATTTTCCTTACTTAAAAAGTGATACATATTCACTATGAAAAAAAAAATAGACAATGCAGGTAATCCAAAAGGAGAAACATTTTATTTTATTTTAAATATATATTTGTTGACTTTTGAGAGAGAGAGAGCACAAGCAGGGGAGGAGACACAGAATCGGAAGCAGGCTCCAGGCTCAAAGGTACCAGCAGAGAGCCCAACTTGGAGCCTGAACCCACAAACCGTGAGATCATGACCTGAGATGAAGTCGGAGGATTAACCGACTGAGCCACCCAGGCGCCCCAGGAGAAACATTTTAAATAGATAGCTTTTAAGCACACCATGAAGACAAGCACTGTTAACAGCATGGTGTGTATATGCTAAAAAATGTTCAGATGGGACCTACTGTTTAGTAGTCAAATTTTATTTACTTAATATATTACAAATCCCTGTCCCCAGTCAGTAAATACATTATTTTTAATGACTAGGCATAATTCCGTCAACGGATGGTAGCATCACTTACCTAAGCCGATTCCCTCTGTCCAGCTTCGCCGTGCATATGGTGATCAACACCGTCTCAGCTGATCAGAGAGTCTGCCCCTGCTGATTCCTTAGGATCCCTTCTGAAAAATGCAGTTGCTATGATGACGACAGTAAGAAGATGAGTAATGGCGGGGAAGTGGGGGAATAAATAGGCAGAGAAGAGAGGATTTTTAGGAGAGTGAAAATACTCTGCACGATCCTATGATGGTGGGTGCACGTCACTATACATTTGGCAAAATCTATGTCATGTACAACACCAAGCGTTAACTGTAAGGTCAAGTGCGCACTCTGTGTGATCATGATGTATCAATGTAGATTCATCAACTGCAACAAATGTACCACTCTGGCCAGGGGATGTGGCAATGGAGAAGACTATACGTGTGTGGAAGCAAGGCTTATATGGGAACTGTCTGTAGCTTCTGCTCAGTTTCGCTGTGATCCCCAAACTGCTCTAAAAAATAAAAGTCTATTTTTTTAATGCACTTGCTGGGTCAAAAGACACGCACACTGCAAGAAGTCTGAAAATTTCCTGGATTAGCAAAATCTCTCCAAGATACTTACAGTGCCCCTAGAAGTTAATGGCCGATGCAATCAATACCATCAGCTATTTTAATGTTTGACAATTTGGTAAAATGTTTTTTAATTCAATATTGTTTTCATTACAAAAGGAATGTGTTGTCAATGTAGAAAATGTGGAAAATTCAGGGCGGCGGGGGGGGGGGGGGGGGGGGTGGAGCACACAAATAACAGATAATTAAAGCAGAACCCAAAACCTTGCTATCCAGAGAGACTCACTGTAGTGTTTGTTATAAAGCCTTCCGATTTTTAATGTGTGTGTACGTGCATTTGTATGTCTATGAGTGTATGTGTGTATGTTAAGTTTAATATTTAACTTTTTACAAAGCATTCAATGTAATTTTATATACCAAATCTGTGTTTTCCACCGAACCCACTAAACGGGATTGAGTAGCGAGTGTCTTCACTATTCAAAATTTGTATCTACCCAGAACCTCAGAATGTGACCTTATTTGGAGACAGGGTCTTGGTAGATGTAACTAGTTAAATTAGGTAAGGCCATATTGGATTACAGAGAGCCCTAACCCAGTATGATTGGTGTCCTTATAAGAAAGGAATGTGAGGGGCGCCTGGGTGGCCCAGTCAGTTAAGCATCGGACTTCGGCTCAGGTCGTGACCTTACAGCTCGTGAGTTGGCAGCTGTCTGGGGACAGCTCGGAGCCTGGAGCCTGCTTTGGATTCTGTGTCTCCCTCTGTCTTCCCCTCCCCCACTTGCACGCTCTCTGTGTCTCTCTCGAAATGAATAAATACACTTAAAAAAAAAAAAAGAAGAGAGCAATGTGGACACAGAGATATACACAGAAGAGCGCTGGAGGGCACACTGGGGTGTACCAGGTGACAACAGAGGGGGAGATTGGAGTGAGGTGTTACAGGACACCAAGAGTGGCTAGCAAGCCCCAGAAGCTACAAGAGGCAGAAAGGAGTCTCCCCCAGAGGCTTCAGAGGAAACGAGGTCCTGCCAACACCTTGATTTCAGACTTCCAGCTTCCAGAACTGCAAGAGAATAAATGCGGGTCCCTTTAAGGAGCCTATGGGCAGGACTCTGTAACTGTAATCCTAGGGAGCGGTTACAACCACTTAAGCAAATGGCCTAAGTGTCTTTCCATAAATTTATAGATTCCTACAGAATATTTGAAGTGACCAGAAGAGTATTGCTTTATGGATGTACCATCAGTTATTTAAAGAATTCTTTATTATTAAACATTAAGTTGCATCTATATATTCGATTCTAGACATGTTCTCCTTGAAGAACCAGGTATACATTCGTGTATTATATAGTAGAATATGACTTTATATCCTTCTTCATGTAACACGGTATCATGAGCATTGTTCCCTACCATTAAAAACGATGCATGAACACTGTCTTAATGGCTTCATAATAATGTGCTGTATTATGATTCATAATATGACATAATTATTATAAGTATCATCATGACAGTAAGAATACCCATGTGGTTAAACACTATGTTGCTTCCAGCTTTTTAGTATTGCAAATAATACTGAGATGAATGTATTTATGTACAGAGAGTGTTGGGCTGGAGGGTTGTATTTTGCATTTGGTACTGTATCTACATTAGGCTCTTTTCATTAGGATCATGTAAAAACATTAGTCACTTTAAAATTATTGATGAAGGGGCACCTGGCTGGCAGTCGGTTAAGCGTCCGACTTCAGCTCAGGTCAAGATCTCGAGGTTTGTGAGTTTGAGCCCCACGTCAGGGTCTGTGCTGACAGCCCAGAGCCTGGGAGTCTGCTTCAGATCCTGTGTTTCCCTCCCTCTCTGCCCTTCCCCCACTCATGTACTCCCATGCTCGCTCTCTCTCTCAATAATAAAAAAAAAAAATTTTTTTTAATTAAAAAAAAGTTATTGATGAAGTTGGGGCACCTGGGTGGCTCAGACAGTTAAGTATCTGACTCTTGATTTCAGCTCAGTTCATGATCTCAAGCCCTGTGTCAGATTCTGCACTGAGAGCACAGAGCCTGCTTGGGATTCTCTCTCTCCCCCTCCTTCTCTCTCTCCCTTTCTCTCTGCCCCTCCTCTGCTCTCACATGTTAGCACAATTCCCTCCTCTAAATAAATAAATAAACTAGAGGCCCCTGGGTGGCTCAGTCAGTTAAGTGTCCAACTTTGTCTCAGGTCATGATCTCACAGTTCATGAGTTCAAGCCCCGTGTTGGGCTCTGTGCCGACAGCTCGGAGCCTGGAGCCTGCTTTGGATTCTGTGTCTCCCTCTCTCTCTGCCCCTCCCCCGCTCATGCTCTGTCTCTGTCTCTCTCTCAAAACTAAATAAGCATTTAAAATTTTTTAAATAAATAAACTTAAAAATATATATGCTGATAAAGTTGAAGGAGTTTCCAGAACTATGCCAACTTATGATCCCACATGCAGTGTCAAAGGTGACTTACTTCACCACACCCTCAACAGCACGTGATATTGTCATATTTGTGAGTGTGGTTGACTGGAGTGCAAAGCTGATAGACCCCTGCTGTGACTAGGAATTTGCAAAATGCTCTCTGTCCATGGTGCTCCTTGAGTCACAAAATCCCCGGAGGAAGGTCCACGAGAATAATGTGCCCTTGAGGTTGCAAGGGCTGCTTTCTTTCCTAAAGAAATGCCTTTGGGGGTTCCTGGGTGGCTCAGTCGGTTAAGCATCTAATTCTTGGTTTAGGGTCACGTCATGATCTCACAGTTTGTGAGTTCAAGCCCCACATCGGGCTCTGTGCTGATGATGCAGAGCCTGCTTGGGATTCTCTCTCTCTCTCTCTCTCTCTCTCTCTCTCTCTCTCTCTCTCTCTCAAGATAAATAAGCTAAAAAAGAAAAAGAAAAGAAAAGGGGGGGCTTTCTGCTGCAGCCTGGCCCTATGCCCAGAGTCCCCACCTCATGACAGTCCTGTGTCATGCAGCCCACACACTAATGGTTGGACACTAAAAGTGACCCTTGAAAGCAAACTAAGATTCTCAAAGACAAACAAAAGATTTTTGAAAATGAATTTGAAAGCATAGGAAAGTATAAACTGCCTTTGGGAACCTCATCATCTAATTTCTTCTATTTTACTGCAGAATCATCCTCAGTCAGACTGGCCTGATGCCTCACAGGTGCATGTGGCTGAGGAGTGAACACATCGCCCTCTCTTGGCAACTCAGGCTCACTTAGGGGTTCATGTTGCTTGGAAAATGGAACTCCCTGTGTGGGTCACCGACCCAATCAAAGGAGGGAGGTGGAGATTCAAGCCCAGTGAAGCCAGGCTTTAATCAACATTCTTGTAAGAGCAGGTGTCTGAGGGACAGGCACACTCAGGGCAGTTACAGCAGACAATTTATCTCCTAGCGTTCAAGTCCCTCCTCTGGTTCCTCATTGGCTGAGCACTACAGAGGTAAGTCCCTCCCCTGGTTCCTCATTGGCTGAGCACTACAGAGGTGAGTCCCTCCCCTGGTTCCTCATTGGCTGAGCACTACTGAGGTGAGTCCCTCCCCTGGTTCCTCATTGGCTGAGCACTACAGAGGTGAGTCCTTCCCCTGGTTCCTCAGTGGCTGAGCACTACAGAGGTAAGTCCCTCCCCTGGTTCCTCATTGGCTGAGCACTACAGAGGTTACCGCCTTACCCGGAAGGCGCCTATGCCCATATAAGGCAAAGAGTAGTCTAATTGGAACAAACGTACATTCCCTGAGGTTCCAGAGACTTTCAGTCCCTCCTCCCTTTGTTCTTTGGTGCATGCTCATTGCAAAGCCCACGAAAATAAGCCAGTGAAATAGAGAGGGGAAGAAGAACCAGGAAGTGAATTGTCTAAGGGTTTGGGACTCCATTGTGGGGGGGAGGGGGGATTGTACATATTTCCAATAGGTTATAAACCTACTGCTAACTAGACAACATGGCATTTGTTTGGTATTTCTGAAAATGAATCATCTCCCTTACTTCTCACACCTAGATGTTAATATTGGTTCTAGGGTGGGATCTTTCTTGCTTTCAAGACAGACTTAAATTTCCTTTGACCTCAGATATGAATGTCCATCAAGCAAGCCATTGTGGGTTGAACTGTGCCTGTCCAAAAAACTAGGTCAAAGTCCACATCGGCAGGACCTCAGAATGTGACCTGCTGTGGAGACAGGATCTTTACCGACAAGTCACATTAAAATGAGGTCATTAGAGTGCAGCCTAATCCAGTGTGGCTGGTGTCCTTATACAAAGGAGAGGTTTGGACACAGACACAGACACATGTAGCAGGAAGACAGTATGAGAGACACAGGAGAGGCCACATGAAGACAGAGGCTGAGAACATCTGAGGTTGGAGGAGGGGAGACGGATTCTCCTCCACAGGCTCCAGATGGAGCACGACCCTGCAGACCCCTTGATTTCTTGCACCGGCTGTGGAAGTGCTGCTGTCCAGGTAACGTTCTCTGGCCTCACTGCTCCCATGTCTCCAGTTTGCTTTTTTTTTTTTAATGTTTATTTTTGAGAGAGAAAGGGAGGGAGGGACGGAGAGAGAGAGGGAGAGAATCCCAAGCAGGCTGTCAGCACAGAGCCCGATGTGGGGCTGGAATTCACGAACCATGAGATCATGACCTGAGCAGAATTCAGACCCTTAACCAACTGAGCCACCAGGCTCCCGCCCCTCTGCTCTGCTTTATTCACCTGGTGTATTTCCTTCCAAGACTGAAGTTGAGGTCGGTGTATTGTTTGGGTTTTTTTATAATACTCCAAGGAGATCTGTATTTCTAGTCTTGAATTAGCTTAATATTACTCCTCCCACCTTAATTTCTTTATTGGTTTATTTTGTGTATCCTTCCGGCCAGGACCTGCTGGTTGAACCTACTTGGATACCGACGCTCCCCAGATATTGTATCCTTGCCATTCCGTGGGCCACAACGTCTACCTCTACCAGCTAATGAAACTTCACTTTCGTTGTCTCCTCCTTTTGGGTTCAGGAACCAGAATGCATTCATTCATCTTTCTCTTCCCAACAAGGCTTGGTGCCGTTCCATGCACAAAGGTGTCCCATGAATGGCTGCTGCCATCCCCTAACATCCACGCTCTCATATTCTGTGGCAACAGAACCCTACGCTCTAGCAGGACACAAATCCAGACTGATTTCTCAGCCCTCGCACCTTGCAGCTAAGCACGGCCGTGCATCTAAATTCTGATCAATGGCACGTGAATAGATCCTGTCCTTACAGAGAAATCTGTTCTCTCTCCCTTTTTCCCACCTTCTTACTGGCTGGAGAGTGGAGGTGATGATGAGCCATCATGAACCACACCCCCAAGATGGCAGAGCAGGCGGGAAGAAGGAACCTGAGCCCTTGAAAGCTTGAAGAGCAGGCCTGCCCCCAATATGTAGGCGTTTGTAGAGAGAAATAAACATCTGCCTGTGCAAGCCGCTATTTTGGTCTTTACGGCAGCCAAACCTATATACCAACAAATACAAGAGGATTTGTAGATAAAATCTAGAGACCATCAGAGAAATTCCAGATTTCCTGGGCATTTTTGGTGATAGGTAGTTAGAACAAGATCTGGGGTCACAAATGCTCTAAGTTACTTAAACTCAACTAGACTGTTTTTCTTCTGCAAAATAGGATTGTTACTATCTACCATGTGGGGTTGCATGGGATTAAATCTGATACGTTTATACAGTGCCAGGCCAGCAAGTGGTATCATTATAATTGAATATTTCACAAAAAGAAGGAGTTCGTTCAGAAACTTAAGTCTCATTTAGACACTAAGGTTTCCCTCTTCACACAGCACAGGGGCGTCTTGGCCTGGGTTCCCAACAAGAAAACCCTGGGAAGCCATGGACCAGTAAGCAGGTGGTTGATTTGGGAGGTGATACTGGAAAACTGGAGAGAGGAAACAGAACGAGGGCATTCATCTCCCAGGATGGCGTAAACACAGACCAGGGGGTAAAGCTGGCAGTATACTTTCTCACAGGTCCGGAGACCAGAAGCCAGAAACAAAGATGTCGGCAAAGATTTTCGGCTCCCACCGAAACCTGAGGAGGGCTTCCCTCCAAGTCTGGTGGTGGCCGTCGATCTGTGGTGTGCCTGGCCATGGCTTCAATCCCTGCCTCTGTGGTCTCATGGCCTTCTCTCCACACGTCTTCACGACGTCTTTTTATAAAGACAGCAGTCACGTTGGATTAGGACCTACCCCACCCCAGTATGACCTCATCTTAGTGTGATTGCATCTGCAAAGACCCTATTTCCAGATAAGGTCACGTTCACAGGGACCAGGGATTGAGACTTGAACATCCCTTTTTGCAGGACACAATTCCACGCACGGCAGTGAGAGGGGAGGGAAGAAGAGACTGTCTTGTCAAGGAACCCGCTCTGTGCCACTTGGCCCCCTGAGAATTGTGCAGACTGGCCCCAGGCTGTTCGTCTGAAGGAAGGAAGAGCAGGCGCCTCGTCACCAGCCTCGGCCCCACAGGTCCAGGATGTTGTCGAGGTCACAAGCTGCCCCTGTTGAACGTCCCCCATTCACAGCATCAGAGGAGAAAGCAAGTCCAGCAGCAGGTGCAGGAATTCAGCTCTTATCAGCACGAAGCCCGGCAAGGAGCACCAGTGTAGCCCCAGCCCCTGCCCAAATCTGGGGTCAGGCCAAGAGAACAGGAGTCCGAGAACCTCACACGTGTGCTGCGGGACAACCCTCACACCGTTCAGATGGCTCCCACTCTACACCAGTCCCTCTCTGTCTCCTGGTCTGTAAGACAGTGGCCAGCCCCAATGCACAGATGGCTCCACAGAGAAGGCGTGGGTGTCCAGCACCTGAGGCTAACCAGGGGCCACGGCCAAAACGCATCGTCTCCCTCCTCCACCACTGCTCCAAGATGACCCCCACGCTCCACCTGCATGTCTGCTGTTCCAGGCCACTTGCCGAGGGTCAATGACCATCGTTATCACCAGGCTGGGTGGCACCCAGGGAAGCCCCAGACAATCTCCAAGCAAGAGCTGTGTTCCCGGTGCTGCTGTGACACACAGCGGCCACAGCCCCAGTGATAACCGGGGCCAAGGTCCCCTGCTGAAAGAGTACCTGCTTCCTTTGCCTCCTCGGCCACCAGCAGGGGAGGCCCCAAGTATTCAATGGATCCCTTTCAGTGTGACCCCTCCCACCAGTAGCCCAGATCTCTGGTCCTACAGAACATGAGGTTTCTGGCAAAATTGCACCAGTGGCCGCTGGGCAGTGAGAGCAGCCGGTCCCACTCCTGTACATCGTCTGACCCCAGGCTCCTGGGGCTGTGCCATCGTGACATCTCCATCCACTGACACCTTCCCAGTCCACATTCTGAAACTGCAGCCATCCCCCATGGCTGGTGTGCACATCACGGTTTTCTTTCATTTGATTTCTGGCTTAAAACACAGTTAGCTACCCTAGTCCCATCCTACACCTAGGATCTGTGGAATGATGAACCTGGTGGGCCTGTAATGTTCTCCCCTAGTTCACACTGAAATGAAACCACCATTACTGAGCTTGACATTGTGTCTGGCCTTCACGGGCTCACCATGCAAACCAGCTGGAGAAGAATGGTCATCTGCGCCAAAGTCAAGCTTTATGGACTGAGCCCCATTAGGTGTCAGGAGGAGGAGGCTTCGTCTTCTTTTGGGTCTGCTGAAGGGTCTAAAACTTGGATTTTTTGGTTCACATGTCGAGACGGTCAAAGCTCTTTTATTTCAACCACAACAGAGAAGAAAGAGATTCTGCTGTTCTCACTTGCGGAAAAACGCCGACGGGTCTCTAGGTTAGGGGGACAAATGGCCTCGGTTTTACACAACAAAATGGAAGATACCCTGGTTCCTTTCTAAATAGGTCTAGTGACCTCTAAAAGTGCTTCACAATGGGGCGCTGTGTGGCTCAGTCGCTTGGCCATTTAACTCTTGGCTTTGGCTCAGGTCATGATCTCACAGCTCGTGAGTTTGAGCCCGCGTCGGGCTCTGTGCTGACAGCTCGGAGACTGGAGGCTGTTTCAGATTCTATGTCTCCCTCTCTCCCTGCCCCTCCCCCACTCATGCTCTGTCTCTTTCTCTCTCAAAAATAAATAAACATTAAAAAAAATTAAGTCATGCTGGCTGGCTTGCTGTTTGTTTGTTTATTTGTTTGTTTTACTACATCACTCTGATTCCCTTTTTGTCTTTAGGACATTTTCCACTACGTTCTGAAAGTAAATGTCCCCGCTCCCCACTGGTGAGTATGTCATTGGGTTTGGCAGTAGGAGAGAAGCACATTATTTATATTTAATGCTGCCTCATTAGACCCAGGACCTCACACTGTCAGGAGAGGAATGTGGAACATATGGGGAAAGACATCACATTTTTTCAAGCACCTGGTTATTTTAACAGTAAATTAAAACTTCATGGGTCTAGGTTTCTTTCATTTGGAATTTATGATAGTATCAAATTTGTAATTATTTGAAACTATTCTGAATGAAATGAACAATGCAGATAAGATCCTGGGAGTTACTTGTAGAGAGTATAATTTTCAGAGGGTTTAATTTAATCAGTTCCTGGCATGCAAATCCCAATTACCTACAACAGGCAGTAAAATTTTACCTTGGTGTTTCTGCTCTAGAGGGTATATGCACTTGAATTAAAACTAACTTTCTACATTCAATACGTTCTACAGAGTTTCCACTTCCAAATAAGGCTTCCTTGTGATTCATACCAATTTTGGGGCTCAGCCTCGGTGGAAGGTAGAAAGGTTTGTTTCTCTGAGCCAGACACTGTGTAAGGGGTTGTTTCGATGGTCTCATTAATCAGCTCAACACTCATGAGAGCTGGGCACTACTATACCCATTTTACAGACACTAAAACTGAGTGTCTGTAAAAAAAAAAAACTAAACATTTTATCACATTGCCAAGAGTCATGGCATCTGTAAACCAGCTTTGCCCCTGACTCTGACCCCAAAGACTCCCTGTGGTCTTCCCATCCTGTCTTTGCATTAGAATATTTACGACAAATGTATAAGATGTGTCACTAACCTAACCTCCCCTTTGGAAAGCTGTCCTTACAATGAAAATGATTTCAAATGTCTGTTCCTACGGGTGAAGTTACTGCCACCCGCAGTTCAACTCATTAGCCCCTTTACACTAGGATTCTCTCTGTGAGGGTGTTAGTTGTTTTATTTTGCTTTATAAAGCATCAGGATTTTTTAAATGGAGATATAATTGACATAAAACATCATCCTAGTCTTGAGTGGACAGCCTATTTGTATAAACTGTTAAATGATCCCAGCTAACATCCCTTGCCTCACACAGTTACGGAACTTTGCTTCTTGTGATGAGAACTTTTAAGAACTACTTCCTTAACAACTTTCAAGTATAAGGAACAACTCTGTTAACTACAGTCACCATGTTCTGGATTATGTCCCTGGGACTTATGTATTTTATAACTGGAAGTTTGTATCTTTTTACCCCCTTCATCTACTTCCCACCTCTGCCAAATACCAATCTCTTCTCTTATCTATGAGCTCAAGGGTTGTACCTTCGTATTTCTTAGATTTCACCTGGATTGTGTGTGTGTGTGTGTGTGTGTGTGTGTGTGTGTGTGTGTGAAGTAAGCTTTTTATTTTAGGGTAGTTTTAGATTTAAGAAAAAATACAGTGATATACACAGGATTTCCAGTGTCCCCTATTATTAATCTTACACTACCATGGTCAACATGACATCTACTGATGCCTTCTTATGAGCCAATGTGCATAATTTACTCAGATGTCCTGTTTTCCCCTAATGTCCTTTTTCCTATCCTGAATTCTGTCCAGGAAGCCACGTGTGTGACATTTAGTCACCTGGCCCCCTCAGCCTTCTCAGATTTTCTTTGTTTTTGATGACCTTCATAGTTTGAGGACTGGGCAGATATTTTGTGGAATCCCTCAACTCGGATTTCTGTGATGTGTTTTATGCACCACACAGACATAAGATGTTAACTTTAGGAGACTATAGGAACCCACTGTACTACACTCACAATTTTGTTGTAAATCAAAACCATACTAAAATAAAAGGTTTAAGTTAAGTAAAAAGCCTAAGACAAAAAATGTTAAGTTGAAAGCTAAATCATCAAGAAATTCACTCACACAAGTCACGCTGTGGGAGAGTGCTTTGCGATTGTCAGTTATGCTCCGCATTGGGTATTACCGTTGGCCTTTGGAGGTGATGCTTCAGGCAGCTTCACTAGCTCTCACTGGTATCCCTGCAAAAGGAACAAATCTTTAGAATCTCTAAAAGAAAGAGTTTTCTTCAAGCCCAAGAGAGCTGCCCACCGCCTTCACAGTGAAGAAAGTACCCCAGAGAATGAACAGTTTTTACATCTTGTGAGAGCTCAAAAGAACACAGATAACATATAGGCAGGAATCATGAGTTTTAACATCAGGAATGCACGGAGTTAGGAGGGGCGGTGATCAGTATTTTAAAAACAAGATGATTTTCCTTCAGGCTACGTAAGAAGCGTGCTCTGCAGACCCTAAATCAGCCTTTTGATCGACACAAAGATTACGTACAGTCATGCTGACTTAGAAATCTAAAATGGCTTCCCTTTGGGGTGCCTGGGTGGCTCAGTCGGTTGAGCATCCCACTTCGGCCCAGGTCGTGATCTCCCAGTTCATGATCTCCCAGTTCATGAGTTCGAGCCCCACATAGGGCTCACTACTGTCAGCCTGTCAGCCAGAGCCAGCTGCGGATCCTCTGTCCCCCTCTCCCTACCCGTCCCCAGCATGCACTCTCCCCAAAACAAATAATAAAATACTTATAAAATTAAAATAATGATAATGATAATAATAATAATAATAATAATAATAAAATGGCATCCCGGGGTGCCTGGTTGGCTCCGTAGATTAAGTGCCCAACTTCAGCTCAGGTCATGATCTCACAGTCCGTGGGTTTGAGCCCTGCACAGGGCTCTGTGCTGTCGGCTCAGAGCCTGGAGCCTGCTTGAGATTCTGTGTCTCCCTCTCTCTCTGCCCCTCCTCCACTTGTGCTCTGTCTCTCTCTGTCTCTCAAAAATAAATAGATACTTAAAAACAATTTTTTTAAATGGCATCCCTTGTAGACCAGGCCTTCAGAGGGTTTCTTGCTCATCACTGGCCAGCACACACTATGGCAGAAAAACACATTAATACCAAACCAAATGGATTGTTTTATATATTCTACAAACAATATTTGCAAGAAAATGTTTTAGGGACAAATGACATTACGCACTAGTCTCTGGGGCAGTGTGAAAACAAACTTGGTGACTATTATATTCACAGGAAGTACATGAATTATATTTCCTGTCTGTTTCTTCTGTCTCCCCCCAAATAAACTAGTGCTCATTAGTTGTCCACCTGACCATGACCTGGAAGAGAATAGATCAGGCTGGCCTTCAGCCAAGCCAACACGGTGGCAGAGAGGGCCTGGGATTCAGTCTGTGCCCAGGCTGATCCAGGTGAAGCCTCGAAAGGTGAAGTACCTCCAGAATTCTGTCATTTACAACACAGAGTGTCCCGGTACTTGTTGGTTTCTCAGCACACGTGTCAGGGATCAGTTCGTTTACTGAAGGTACAGAAAACAGACACGGTTTCCACCCTCATGGAGCAGTCAGTCAGGTGGGAGAGAAAGACGTGCAAGCAAAATAAATCCCACAAGCAAGTACAAGGTCTAAACCACAGCAAGGGGCGAAGTTCACAGCGTTAAGAAACGAAACTTGACGGAGTAAATTTGAAGATCGAACTGACTTTATTAGGTGATTCTTGAGTTGGGTAGCATCCCATCCAGCAAGTAGAGAGGGGCTCTGAGCTAACAAAATGGTTATATAGGAAGGAGGGTGGGGCAAGGAAATTATTAGCAAAAGAAAAGAAAGGATTGTTTCAAGCAACTTCCGTTTCCCTTAGGGAAAGGGGCCAGGGGTCCTTTGCAGATTCCCTCCTCTTCCTTTGGTGGGTAGAGAGGGCCCCTGTGACAGACTACCTCGTTGGTGTTTAATAGAAACTTCCTGGCTGACCTGTTAAGACTTACATTTCTGGGGGAGGTTGAAACTGCAGTTAGGTTAAGAATTAAGCCCCAGTTTGGTGACCTGGCCTAGCATAAGTGACTCCATCCTGGGTCGCTTCATCTGGCCCAAGAAAAATGCCACCTCTGTTCTGGGCAGAATTTCTCTTATGGCCTCACCTGGCCACTAGGTGGCGACAGACCTGACTAAGTAGGCACACTACCTGGGTACGCAGTCCTCTGGGACACCAAACCCCCAAGTCCTTCAGAGGAGATACCTGGAAGCCGAGAAATCAGGCATAGCCCCAAGGCAGGGATATAACGGACATTTCGTGGCTGCAGGGAAGGGCTCATGACGAGGGAAGACAGGGAAAAGCTGAGGTAAGAGCAGGACCCCGACAGCCCAGCCAGGAGGGGGTCCCCCTGACACATAGGGAGGTGGACTTAGCACAGTTTGGAGGCCACGTTCCAGTGTTTCACGTACAAGAGAGACATCCTGGAGGAAGAGTCTCCAAAGAAACCTATTTCTGGTAAATTGGTGACAATGCAGGGTTTCTCTGTACTGAATATAAGAAGGGGAGACCCAGTGGGTGGGGCTGTGGTTCTTGGACCACATGCTGGGTGTCATCATCCAGGCTGAAACTGCCGATAGTGACATGTTGTGTAGACGGGAAGGCTGAGGGTCTGCTCGAGCACATGAAGGTTTCAGGACCTTCCAGAACTGGAACGTGATACTCATTTGGAAAGCAGGTTCCAGAACTGGGAGCTGGGAGGTCATCAGTAAGCTAGACCTGGGCTCCCAGGTGCAACTGAGGCCACAGGGTCCCTGCTTCTTTTTGTGGTTCTCGATCCTTTTCCCTCCTCCCCTCCCCCTCCTCCTCCCCTCTCCCTCCTCTTCCTCATTCCCCTCCCCTTCCCTTCCACCTCCTCCTCCTCTTCCTCCTTCTCTCCCTCTTTCCCTCTCTCCTGTCAGGACCCTCCCAGCTCCCAAGGTTTTACATCCTTATCACCAGAGACTAACTAGTGTCTCGGGCCCCAATTCTAAGTCCCCAGGGCATAGACTCTGATCACCCACCTTGGTCTGGGGTCCCCACTGCCACCTGCCGGAGAGGGCAGAAAGACGGCCAGGGACCCTGAGAGTTGGAGGGTAGTTTCATAAGAGGGGTTTGTGAACCAGAAGATTCCTCAAAACACATATTCTAAAAGTGGGTGCCTCAGGCTTAGCCCCAGTGCTCACAACCACATGCTGGCCCCCAGTGGAGGCTGGCCACCCAAGGATATTGATCAGAAGAGTGGTCCCTCCTAGGGGGCCTTAGTGTGGGCTCGTCCTCTGTGACATCCTACTGGGAAGTGAGCAGGAAAATGCTATTGGGGGCACCTGGGTGGCTCAGCCAGTTAAGCGTCTGACTCTTGATTTTGGCTCAGGTCATGATTGATGTGGTTTGGGAATGGGCGGGGGGGGGGGGGGGAGTCCAGACCCACAGTTAAGAAAGAATTCTTGAGACGTCTTTGGTTAAAGCCTGAGGACAGGACTCATGGGCAGAAAGAGCTGCCCTGGGGATTATGAGGAGAGGCTGATTACATACTTGGGAGTTTGGGGAGTAAAGACGAGGGGAAGTTTCCAAAAGGAGTTTCATATGCAAACAAAGACTCCCAGGATCCTGGAAACCTAGCTGTTGTCAGGGTCTGGTTGTTTTCCCCTCTAGCAAAGTATTAACACTAAGACGGCAGGGAGTCCCTGGAAAAATGTTATTCTCTGCCTGCCTCAAGTATCTATCAATGGGCTGCAGGTTATAAGGAAATTTAATTTTACCTACCATTTCCTTCTGGCTTCGTTTCCCACATCAGTGATCTTGCTGTTGGTGAGTTTGGGCTTTGTGCCGGACGCAGAGCCTGCTTAAGATTCTCTCTCTGTCCCTCTACCTTGTGCGTGCACACTCTCTCTCTCTCTGTGTCTCTCTCTAATTAATTAATTAATTAATTAAAAATGAAAATGCCTCCTAAGAATTCCCAGGCTCCCTCCATGATCATGCCTACCAGACTTCATTTCCACCGCCCCGAGCCCAAAGTTCCAAGCTGGCATTTCTATCCCACCCTGTGCAAATCTTCCCCAATCTTCCAGCGTCTTCTGGTGCCTGGGTCTAGGTTCTTCCTATGGCCCTACTGCGCTTTCTGCGCTAAAATTTTGTGGGTTTTACCAAATTCAAACAAACCGTGCTGTTAACGATTCCGAGTCAATCCTTCATATACTACTCCCTCCGTGCATACTTGCGTCTGGAGGTGGAGGTCCAAGTGCGGTTACATAGCTCGGACTTCTGCCTCCCCACCCAGATGGGTGCTTCTTGGTTAGGAGTAGGTGGTGGTCATGCAGGTAAGGCCTGAGCTTTGTTCTGAGCAAAAGCCGGTCTCAAAAACCAGCTCTGTGCTGGCCGCCGATACCACCTGAAGCAAGCTACTTAACCTCTACAGCCCGAGGTTGCCAGACTTAGGAAAAACAATACACCATCCAGTTACATTTGAATTTCAGAGAAGCAACAAATAATTTTTAGTATATGTCTCAGATAGATTGCACGACATATACTAAAAAGTGAACCACTGCTTATCTGAATATGTGTGGCGTACTTATGCAAAAAAATTATTTGCTGATTCGCTGAAATTAACTGGACATTCTATATTTTATATGGAAAACCTGAAAGCCCCCTGTCTTCATCACTAAAGTGAACATAATAATTGAACTCACCCTTCATGGGGTTACTGTGTGGATGTTACAAAATAATGCCTGTAATTGAGGAGGGCACCTGTTGAGATGAGCACTGGGTGCTGTATGGAAACCAATTTGACTATAAATTTCATATTAAAAAAATAATAATGCCTGTAAAGAAAGGGTGCGCTGTAAATGCTTGATGTATTATAATTACTACTCTTGCATCTAGTGCAGGTCAGTCTGGGGCAGTCGTATTTGACGCGTGCTGTCCCTGGGAAATGATGAGAACTTTCCCTTTTTACATTCAAAACTGCCCCAGTTTTGATAATAAATTGTCTGTTCATCACAGGCAGGGGACAAATGTTTATGCAATTGTCTGTGGAGGCTGAAATGTTTTCCTTCATTTCAACCACCAGATGGCATTGCAGGGCAATGAGCAAAAGTAAGACTTGTACATAAAATTTTACTGTAATTACATCTGGGTTGCGTATTGAGGAGGGCACCTGTTGGGATGAACACTGGGTGTTGTATGGAAACCAATTTGGCAATAAATTTCATATTAAAAAAAAATTACATCTGGGTTGGTTCCCTCCCCACCCCTTCACACACACACACACACACACACACACAGGCACTCACTTCATTTTGTCCAGTGAGATTGGGTGACTCAGTAATCCTGTGAATGCTCACCCTTAAATTGGAACACACAAAAAAGAAGACTGTAAATTATACTAATTATAAAAATCCACGAATGATTATTCTCCCACCATATTTTTTTTTCTTGAATAAAATGAAACTGTATGGGGCGCCTGGGTGGCTCAGTCGGTTGAGCGGCCGACTTCGGCTCAGGTCATGATCTCGCAGTCCGTGAGTTCGAGCCCCGTGTCGGGCTCTGTGCTGACAGCTCAGAGCCTGGAGCCTGTTTCAAATTCTGTGTCTCCCTCTCTCTGACCCTTCCACGTTCATGCTCTGTCTCTCTCTGTCTCAAAAATAAATAAACGTTAAAAAAAAATTTTTTTTTAAATGAAACTGTATTTCTACTTTCATAATTCAGGCTAAAATTAGCCGGAACATTCTTTGTATGCTACAAAAGCAGAGATCCATTTTCTTATTTGCTTACAGTGTATCTTTATTATCTAGAACAGTAGCAGGGATAGAGAAGTTCTCAATGGAGAATGAATGAATGAATGAATGAATGTGTGCCAGGGGTTATTATAAAGAAAATAAGTCCATGAACCTCTGTAGTTGGGCTGAAACTTCCTGGAAGTTGGAATGATGTGGCCTGATTGCAAACAAAAGCACATATTTATTTACATTTAGAAAAAGGTATTCACAGCAACAGAGACTATCAACTGTATGTCATGTCTTAAATGAAAGAAATGCTATTCTTGGGAAGAAAAGGTCAACTAGAATAAAGAGCTCAAATATCACCAGCTCCATTTTTGCTAATTCAACTCTCAATACGAAGATAAAGGGTTTTAATTTCCCTTCTAGTGGAGTGAAAAGCACATTCAAGGGGGATTTTAAGACCTGGCGCTCAGGAGACAGCACACACCAAGCAACACATTGGCCAAGGATAAAAATATTTTTCCAGGCCAGTGCATCAAGGAAAACATTAAATAATTTATTTTTCGCTTCTATTAATAAATAAGGCACACACAAGAAAACATCCATCAGCAAAACAGAAGAGGAAAAGAAGTATTTCAAACACTGAGTCCTATTTGCCTTTCTAACCCAAAGAAAATTTCACATGACAACCCTAGAGGTGTATTGTTTTAGTGCAAAAGAAATTCATGATGAAAATCAATCACACCAACATTACAGGGATATACACAATAACTTCCCAGTGGTGGCTGAGATAGAAGATGCCTCTTAAATGCCCATGGTCAGCACCGGTGCTGTCTGGTTTTGATTACTGAAGCACAGTGTCTACAACAAAACGAATATCTAGATTTATCATGAAAACAGAAAGTTCTTCATGAGAAAGGATTGTTCGTTATAATGGCATCTCCCCCTGTCCAAATCTGTCTCTTTTTAAGAAAAGTGGCCTCGCCCCATCTTCCCACCTCTCAGAAGTTAAGTTTTCTCCAAAACCATCTGGAATCAGTCAATGCAAGTTAAGCACAGCGAAAGTCCACACGGCAAATCTGCAGAGGAACCAGGTAGATTTCTTAGCCAACATGTCAGGAGCCAGAAGTCAGGATCACATCCCCGGGAGCCAGGCCGCTGGGCGGCTTCCTACTTACCAACTCAGGTTCTTTGACTGAAAACAGCATCTAACTCTGGATCACAAGCAAAATGTGAGGGAACAGCAGCCAGCTCAAAGAAGGGGCAGATCTGAGAACTGGGTTTGGAAGCAAGACCAGAACCTGGTGTCTACACAGCAGGACGTCTCCATGCTCTGGTTCAGGTCCCATCAGTGGAGTGAACATGCTCCACCACCCTTTTCCATCCATGGATGGGAAACTGAATTCCCAATCCACGAAAACAAAATGAACGTTGGCTTTGCAAATGGTCAACTTTGTAGGAAGAGGGTAGGAAATGTTGCCTCTTGCGTCTTCACGTAAGCATTGAGGGGAACTCCCTGTTATCTCCATCTTTTGATGCCATGGTACCCCTAGCAGTGGGAAGTGTTCCCCTACATATGTGATGATCCCCTTCAAGACTGAAGTCCCAGGAGAAGTCTGCTTGGCCAAGTCTGGGTCACGCACCTACCCTTGGCTGTGGCTGGCAGAACACCTTCACTGGCAGACCCATAGAGGCCACCCACGTGGAGGAGAAGTATTTTTCCAAAAGGAGGTTCCATGTTTTTAAGAAGGATGCTGGGCTGTCAGAACATCAGCAAACATCAGCACAGTTCACTGTGCTGAACTGAGAAAACCACTTTCTCTTTCTGCCCGGAGGCCTGCCTGCCCATAGAGCAGACACTCGAGCCTCTTGGAAATGTTTCATAGACATGTCCACCTCTCACACATTCTTCCCCAATGGAAGGTGAGAGGTAGACATTCGAGCCTCTTGGAAATGTTCCTTAGACACATCCACCTCTCACACATTCTTCCCTGAAGGAAGGTGAGAGGTTTGGGGAGAGAAAGAGAGAGAAAGACACAGCCTGCTTGGCCCTGTTCCATCAGAACACACTTTCAGGCTGGCCTGGTCCCAGGCACCTGGGTGCTCTGCACATTCCTGTCCTCCCTGTGGTGAGCAACCCTGGATCTGGCTCAGGCCTGGACTGGGGTCTTTAAACTCTTGGGAAGTTGGTTCTGGACTAATGAGGCAGAGCAGGCTCCTTACTGAGACTGGCTGGGTGCACACTGCCCTGCACCTCTCTTTCCCCAGGCGAGCTTGGAGTGGATGATAGAGTGAGCTCCCCACATTTTATGGGTTGAACTGTGTTTCCCCCCACATTCATATCTGGAACTCCTAATCCCCAGTAGCTCAGAACGTGACCTTGTTTGGAATGGGGTCATTGCAAATGTAATTAGTTAAGATAAGGTCATTAGGATGGGACCTAGTCTTATATAACTGGTGTTATATTATTTAAAAAAAAAAAAAAAGAAAAGAAAGAGAAATTGGACACAGAGACACACACAGGAAGTATACCACATGAAGATGTAGGCAGAAATCGGGGTGATGCTTCTGCAAGCCAAGGAGCCCCAAAGATTGCCAGAAAACCACCAGAAGCCAGGAGAAAGGCCTGGAATGGATGATCCCTCCCCGCCAGAACTGTGAGACAATATCTTACCCTTTGTTTAAGCTACCTGGCTAGTGGTGCTTTGTCACAGCAGCCCTAGGCACTGACGCACACGTGTGGATTCCTTGGCCTTGGGTAAGAGCTGTCACAGTGAGGAAGGCCAAAGGGGAACATGAAATTGCCTTCAGGCCAAGACAGTAAATCAAAAACAGTATTTCCCAGGAGAAATGACAGACTCGTAAAGATCACCGCAGGGGGTGATGAACTCCATTAGCTCCCGCATTTCATTCACTATCTGGACCCCTTCCAATCATAGAGATTCGGGGAAACAAACATGAACTACTGCAAACCCAACCACACGGTAGTCTGAAGACAGCTGTTGTGCCAGATGTGGTCTCTTTTCTAGAGCCAGCTAGCGTTGATGTGGTACACAGCCATTGATTTGATGAATGCATTATTTTCCATCTTTATCAGGAAGGAGGATTAGAAGCAGTTTATATTCACATGGGATGGATAACAGTATTTATTTATAGCCCTGCCCTGGAGCTATATTAATTCTCCTGCCCTCTACCATAATATAATCTCAAAAGACCTGGACCATCTGGACATTCCTCAGAACATCACATTGGTCCACTATATAGATGACACGTTAAGTAGACTGAATGAACAAAGGTGGCAAGGATGTTGGAGGTCTTTGTAAGACATACGTATTCCAGAAGGTGGGAGAAAATGCTATATAGATTGAGGAACCTAGGGCATCAGTGAATTAAGAGCTCAGCTTGCTGAACTTCCCCTCTAAAGAAAAAGATGAATTATGTATCTTAAACCTCCCACCTCTAAGAAGGAAGCAGGCCTGGAAGACCTCTCTGGGTTCCGGACGTAGCATATTCCAAACTTTGGATATTGCCCAACAAGTTTACTATGTGACATGGAAGGTGCCGGCTCTCAGTGAAGCCGAGAGAAGGACAGGGCATGGCAGCAGGTCCAGGCTGTGATGCCAATGTGCCCATACGCCTGGTAGACCCTATATATCTGTGGTGGGAAAACACATCATGTGCCGTTTAGGACAAGCCCCAGCAGGAGAATCACAGTGTAGACCCTTAGGATCCTAGAGCAAGATCATGCCAACTGCAACAGAGAAATATACACCGTGCAAGGAAGAGCTTTCTTCCTGATATCACGTCCTGATAGAGACTGAGGACATGGCCACGGACACCATAACTGCCCATCGCGACCTGGGTTCTGTCAAGACCCACAGACTCACAGGGTCAGGCAAGCAGTCAACAAATAATTCTCATGATAGAGGCAAAACCTGGAGATGAGACACCAGCACAGCCAGAAGGCAGGTGGCCTGGACCCCCACATCACTTACCACTGTCACCTTAGCATCTCTCCTTCATCTACACCTGTAGCCACATGGGTGAGGTTTGTCCCTTATTAGCTACAAAAGGAAGAGATGAAAAGGCTAAGTTTGGTTCAAAGACGGGTCCTCTTGCTACAGGGTAGTACCTGGAAATGGTCTGTTGTTTCATTATAGCCCCAGAGTACCCAGGGGTGGCCCCAGAAGACACGGTGAGAGAATTCGTCCCAATGGGAAGAGTTTCAAGCAGCACATCTGTCATCTGACAGAGGAGGTAGCCTGAGGTCAGAATGTACACGGACTTGTGGGTAGTGATGAATGGCTTGGCTCCTTTTTCAATGGCCTGGAGGAAGAAAGATTTGAAGATTAGAAATTCAGAAGTCTAGATGGTCCTATGGGAATGGGCATTAAGTGTAAAGATCTTTGTGTTCTATGTTAGCATCAACCAGATCTTCTCCCATGGAAGAGACACCAGCCAAGCAAATACAGAGAATGACTTGGCCAACTGAGATCAGCCCTCTTCATTCATTGACCACACCAGTTCTTGTATAATGGAATCCTGAAAAGAGTAGGTGTGATGGCAGGGAAGGAGGCTGTGATGTGCCCACCAGCGGGGCCTCCAACTCACCAACACTGATCTAACCACAGCTACTGCTGGATGTCCAACCCACAAGCAACAGAGACCAACCCTGAACTCTCAATATGGTATCATCCCTCACAGATCAATTAGCCAACCTGGAAAGGAATGACTCACCTTAATGGGTATTGACTCATCCCATACAGGTATGGATTTGCCTTTCCTGTCCATACGGCTTTATGCAGCATCACTAGCTAAAAGTTCACAGAGTATTTGATCCATCGATATGAATCCTACATAATATTTCATTGGACCCAGGAACCCATTTTACAGCAAAGAAAGTTTGACGGTGGGCAAATGACCATGAATTCACTGGTCCTAGCACATATGAATCCACCCTGAAGTCTCTTGCCCAATAGCCCAATGAACAACCCTTTGAAGGCACAGGTAATGTGTCAGCTTGGAGATAATAGACTGCAAGGGTGGGCACTCCCTCCGGGATTCAGTATTCCAGCTAAATCAACAACCAAGGCATGATAGTGTGTCCCCAGCAGGTATTACCTAAAAACATGGGCATGAGGGGCAGAAGTGACATCAGCCCTACTTACACTCACTTCCAATGACTCCCCTGGGGAACTGTGCTTCCCATCACTGCAACTCTGGACTCTTCAGGAAGAGGTCCTCTTTCCCAGAGGGACTCTTTCCCTTAAGGGACACAGCAAGAGACTCATTAAACATTAAGCTATGACTGTTTCCTTGGTATTTCAGGCTTTTTGTGCCATATGGCCGGCAGGCAAAGAAAGGCATCACCATTCTGGCAAGAGTAATTGACCCTGATCACAAAAAAGAGGCTGATGTTACATGCAGAGAAAAGGAAGAACACTTTGTCACTCACATGACCCTCTGGGGTGCCTATTGGTACTCCCTTGTCCAATTTTGATAGTAAATGGACAGGTGCAGCAGCCATGGATTAAGGGGAGCTTACTAGGGGCTAAAAACCCTCCAGAGCTGAGAGCTGGGTCACCATCACTCTAGACCACATCGGCCTGAACCTAGAGGTGCTAACAGGGTGAGGAGAGAGAATCAAGACTGTAGTAGAGAGAGAGAGGTAACCAGTATTATCATGTCCCAATTTTGCCTCAGCATGGGGATAGAAGTTTATCCTAACAACCCTCCTGTTGTAGGTTTCTTCAAGCAGAGACCAACCAGAATCCTGGAAGAGCTTCTCTCAGCTGGAGTGAGCTTATTATTTAGTGCCAATTGAACCAAATGGGTGTTGGCCACTGCCCACCCTCAGTTTATTTAGGCTTCCGCTATTGATGGACACTTAAAACCTGTTGTTGTGGGGTTTTTTCCATTAAAAATAGAGCTTTGGGGGCACATTATTGTACACGCCTCTGTGCACAAGTGATATCCTACCAGGAAGACACCAAGAGGCAGGATTGCAGGAACAAAATGTTTGTCCAGTCTAACTTTCACGGAGCCACTCACTTGACTCTGCTGTGACCCCTGCCCTTCCTCTTCCCACCCCACTGAAGCCGCACCTGCTGAAGTCGCCAGTGACCACCTGGTCATCACCCACCCTGTCTTCTAGTATCCCATGGCGGGGAGGAAGCCATCTCCTTCCCAAAGCTTTTCCTTGATTTCCAGCATCCTGCAGCCTCTTGGTTCCTCTACCTCCCTGCTACTTTCTCTCAGAATCTTTCATCTAGTGGTTCTCAGACATTACTAAGCAGAGAATCACCTAGAGAGCCGAGGAAATGCAGGACCCAGGTGTCTACCCTGTGGGAAGTGCAATTTGGTCGATCTTAGTGGGGACAGGGGACATGCGTTTCCACAAGTCCCTGGAGTTGTCGTGCACACCAAGTGATCCCAGCGCAGGAAAGCCACAGAGGACACTGGGCTGGTTTGTGGGGTCCTGGGCAGAATACAGTAGGTGGTTCACTGGAGCTAACTAGTCCCACACCGAGCCCCGTGCCCCGCGCTCTGCTTACGTAGCCTCTAGAACACAGCGCTGCAAGCGAGGGTGTCACTCCCCTGTAGAGAGCCGCGTGAGTCATCTGTACAAGGATAATAGAAGAGACACTACCACCCTGAGCAAAGCTGGAGGTCCCGTCATTATTCTACCAAATTCAGAGGCTCACGCCGGAGCCCCCCCAGACAGGTGCGCGTGCCACAAGACTGAGTATTCTCCTGGCTTTACTGCATTTTGCATGTGAAGCTGCACGAAAGAATCTCTTCAGGAGTGTTCACCAGCTTTCATAAGCTACCTGACGCTCAGTTTGAAATAAGTCGGATGGTCTTATTTACAATTGCAGTAAACTATAATAATGATCCGAGAACTGATTCCACCTGCTCCAATGCAATTTTCTTTGTGGCGCTTAGGCCACATGAGTCTGAAAACACCCTAGGTGACAATATGGCAAGGAAGAATCAACTTGATTTATATATTTATTTTTTAAATCAACTTGGGATGGCTCAGTTGGTTAAGCATCTGACTTCAGCTCGGGTGATCTCACAGTTAGGGAGTTCGAGCCCCACGTCAGGCTCCGTGCTACAGGTCAGAGCCTGGAGCCTGCTTGGGATTCTGTGTCTCCCTCTCTCTGCCCCTCCCCTTCTCTCTTTCTCTCTCTCTCTCTCTCTCAAAACAAATAAACGTTAAAAAATAATTCATATATAGGGGAGGAGCCAAGATGGCGGAACAGCATGGAAGTTTTTTGTGTGTCTCGTGTCCATGAAATACAGCCAGACCAACACTAAACCATCCTACACACCTCGAAAACTGATTGGAGGATTCACACAACAGTCTGCACAAACTGAACCACAGAATTCAGCAGGTACGCGGCGCGGAGAAGTGAACTTGGGGAGCGAGAAGGCACAGGCAGGGAGGTGCTTTCGCAAGCAGAGAGAGGACAGAGACCGCGGGGATGGGGTGAGAATACGGGAAAAGCGCCCCTCCCCAAAAGCAGCTGGAGAGAAAGTGGAAAATTGGAAATGGCCGTGGGGACTAAACTAAAAAGGGAGAAAGGAGAAAGGAGAAAGGAGAGGGTTTAAATTCCATTAAGACTGTAAACAAGGGGAGTGCAAAGGCTGCAACCCCGCAGCTCCCTACCTGGCGGTGCTCTGGTGGGAAGGGCGAGTCCCCGGGAGCAGAGTGGAGTCTGGGAGGTTCTCGGGCCACACAGGGAAAAGCAGTTCCACTGCTGGAAGGACATTTGGCAGAGACTGTTGAAGCCACCCGGTCCCAGCAGACCCCGGAAGGCGGCCACATTCGCCGGTGCCCGAACAAGGTCGTTAAGGGTGAAGCCTGGTGCCAGACGCGTGTTGTGATTTTCCACCATCCCTGAAACGTTGCTGCTACACTCTCGCAAACGTTTTCTGGGACGGGCTGGCACCTGGCCGCAGTCTCGGGGCACCGGCAACAGCAGGGTCCAGCGGGCGTTCCTGGCTGCAGCTGACATTCGGCCGTGGCTCGCTTGGCCATGGCTCGGTGACACCCTCCCGCAGACGGGCGGAGCGGGTCACAGCCAGGGTCCTTCGGAAGTAAGGGGCCGGGGAAAACAGCCGCATCTGGGACAAAACCCGGGAGAGAGGTACTGCTGGCGCCTGGTCACGGAGAGTGGAAAAGCGGGGAGTGGACGAGAGCTGAAGCCAGAGGACGGGTGCGCGACTGCTGATGGGGAGAACAGGCCGGGTAGCTGGCTGGCGCCATTTTTACCACTGCCGCGCAGGCGCATACGCACCTACCAGCCCCGCAACACTCCACCCCAGTGAGCTGAGCAGCGCCATCTAGTGGAGAGCGGAGCTGTTGCACGGAGCCCCGCCCAGCTGGGCCAACCTCGCTCTTCAAGAAGACAAGTCTCACCGCCTGCTTAGTTTATGGGCTATAAAGCACTACGTAGTCTGACTTATAGGGGCAAATGAAGTAATTTCAGTCCTATTTTAATCTGTTAGCAGGTCCGTCTATTCAATTTTCTTTCTTTTTTTTCTTTTTCTCTTTTACACTTCTTTTTCTTGAATACAGAAAGAAAAAATTCATTTTTATTTTCAATTTTTTAATATTTTTCTTTAATTTTTATTACTATATTTTTTACTTTTGTGTAAATTTTTTCAAATTCTATTTTACTTCCATCATTTTAGTTTAGTCCACTTCAGTGTATTCACCTTTTCAAATTTTCAAACAATTTCCTTTTTATTTTTCTCTTTCTTTTGTTCTCTTTTTCGTTTCTTTTCTTTTTTTTTTTTTAATTTTTTTTTCAACGTTTATTTATTTTTGGGACAGAGAGAGACGGAGCATGAACGGGCGAGGGGCAGAGAGAGAGGGAGACACAGAATCGGAAACAGGCTCCAGGCTCTGAGCCATCAGCCCAGAGCCCGACGCGGGGCTCGAACTCACGGACCGCGAGATCCTGACCTGGCGAGATCCTTAACCGACTGCGCCACCCAGGCACCCCTCGTTTCTTTTCTTGCATGCAGAACGAGAAAAACCTTTATTTTTACTTTCAATTTCTATTAAAGATATTTTTATTTAATTTTTCTAGTATATTTTTTGCTTTTATGTAAACTTTTTCAAATTCTATTTTACTTCCATCATTTTTTTTAGCCTACTACAGTGTATTCATTTTTTCAAATTTTCAAACGAGTTCTTTTTTTCTCTTTTTTCTCTTTTTCATTTCTTTTCCTTGAATACAGAAAGAGAAAAAAAATTCATTATTTTTAATTTTTATTTAAAATATTTTCTTTAATGTTTTCCTACTGTATTCTTTATTTTTATGTAATTTTTTTCCAATTCCATTTTACCCCATCATCTCATTTTAGCCCACTTCAGTGTATTCATTTTTTCAAATTCTCAAACGATTTCCTTTTTTTTTCTTCCGCCCCCCCCCCCTTTTTTTTCTCTAATCTGTCAAACCAGTTTCAACATCCAGACCAAAACACACCTAGGATCTAGCATCATCTATTCAATTTGTGTGTGTGTGTAATTTTAATATTATTTTAATTTTAATTTTTTTAATTTCAATTTTTCTACCTCATTAATTCCTTTTCTCCCTTCAAAATGACAAAATGAAGGAATTCACCCCAAAAGAAAGAGCACAAAGAAACGACAGCCAGGGATTTAACCAACAAAGATACAAGCAAGATGTCTGAACCAGAATTTAGAATCACGATAATAGGAATACTAGCTGGAGTCGAAAATAGATTAGAATCCCCTTCTGCAGAGATAAAATAAATAAAAAGTAGCCAGAATGAATTAAAAAATGCTATAACTGAGCTGAAATCACAGATGGATGCAGCAGCGGCAAGTATGGCGAGGCAGAACAGAGAACCAACGATATAGCGGACAAACTTATAGAGAATAATGAAGCCAAAAAAAAGAGGGAGATTAAGGCAAAACAGCATGATTTAAGAATTAGAGAAATCAGTGACTCATTAAAAAGGAACAATATCAAAATCATAGGGGTCCCAGAAGAGGAAGAGAGAGAAATAGGGGTAAAAGGGTTATGTGAGCAAATCATAGCAGAAAACTTTCCTAACCTGGGGAGTACAGAGGACCCCCATTAGATTCAACAAAAACCATCAACAAGGCATATCATAGTCAAATTCACAAAATACTCAGGCAAGGAGAGAATCATGAAAACAGCAAGGGAAAAAAAGTCCTTAACCAACAAGGGAAGACAGATCAGGTTTGCAGCAGACCTATCCACAGAAACTTGGCAGGCCAGAAAGGAGTGGCGGGATATATTCAGTGTGCTGAATCAGAAAAATAGGCAGCCAAGAATTCTTTATCCAGCAAGGCTGTCATTCAAAATAGAAGGAGAGATAAAAAGTTTCCCAGACAAACAAAAACTAAAGGAGTTTGTGACCACTAAACCAGCCCTGCAAGAAATTTTAAAGGGGGACTTTCTGAGGGGAGAAAAGATGAAAAAAAAATTTTATATATATATATATATATATATATATATATATATATATATAAAATATATACAAAAATATAAATACATATGAAGATATATATCAGTACTCACTCTAAATGTCAATGGACTCAATGCTCCAATTAAAAGACATAGGGTAACAGAATGGATAAGAAAACAAGATCCATCTATATGCTGTTTACAAGAGACCCAGTGTAGACCTAAAGTCACCTTCAGATTGAAAGTAAGGGGATGGAGAACCATCTATCATGCTACTGGTCAACAAAAGAAAGCCAGAGTAGCCAATCTAGACTTTAAAATAAAGACTGTATCAAGAGATGCAGAAGGGCATTATATCATAATCAAGGGGTCTATCCACCAAGAAGACCTAACAATTGTAAACATTTATGCACCAAATGTGACAGAACCCAAATATATAAATCAATTAATCACAAACATAAAGAAACCCATCGATACTAATACCATCATAGTAGGAGACTTTAACACCCCACTCACAGCAATGGACAGATCATCTAACCAAAAAATCAACAAGGAAACAATGGCTTTGAAGGACACACTGAACCAGAGGGACTTAACAGATATATTCAGAACATTTCATCCTAAAGCAGCAGAATGTGCATTCTTCTCCAGCGCACATGGAACGTTCTAAGTAAGTACAAAAAGATCAAGTTCACACCATGCATATTTTCAGACCATAACGCTATGAAACTCAAAATCAACCACAAGAAAACATTTGGAAAGGTAACAAATAGTTGGAGACTGAAGAACATCCTACTAAAGAATGAATAGGCTAACCAAGAAGTTAAAGAGGAAATTAAAATTATGTGGAAGCCAGTGAAAATGATAACACAAACTGAAACCTCTGGGACGCAGCAAAGGCGGTCATAAGAGGAAAGTATACAGCAATCCAGGCCTTCCTAAAGAAGGAAGAAAGATCTCAGATACACAACCTAACCTTATGCCTTAAGGAGGTGGGAAAAGAACAGCAAATAAAACCCAAAACCAGCAGAAGACAGGAAATAATAAAGATTAGAGCAGAAATTAATGCTATCAAAACCAAAAAAACAGTAGAACAGATCAATGAAACCAGAAGCTGGTTCTTTGAAAGAATTAACAAAATTGATAAACCACTAGCTAGTTTGATCCAAAAGAAAAAGGAAAGGACCCAAATAAATAAAATCAAGAATGAAAGAGGAGAGATCACAACCAACACAACAGAAATAAAAACAATAAGACAAGATTATGAGCAAGGATATGCCAAAAAAATGGGTAATCTGGAAGAAATGGACAAATTCCTAGAAATATATACACTACCAAAACTGAAACATGAAGAAATAGAAAATTGAACAGACCCATAACCAGTAAGGAAATCAAATTAGTAATCAAAAATATGCCAAAAAGCAAGAGTCCAGGGCCAGATGGCTTTCCAGGGGAATTCTACCAAACATTTAAGGAAGAGTTAACACCTATTCTCTTGAAGCTGTTCCAAAAAATAGAAATGGAAGGAAAACTTCCAAACTCTTTCTATGAAGTCAGCATTACCTTGATTCCAAAACCAGACAGAGACCCCACTAAAAAGGACAACTATAGACCAATTTCCCTGATGAATATGGATGAAAAAATCCTCAACAAGATATTATCCAACTGGATCCAACAATACATTAAAAAAATTATTCACCACGACCAAGCAGGATTTATACCTGGGATGCAGGGCTGGTTCAATATCTGCAAAACAATTAACATGATTCATCACATCAATAAAAGAAAGGACAAGAACCATATGATCCTCTCAATAGATGCAAAGAAAGCATTTGGCAAAATACAGCATCCTTTCTTGATAAAAACTGTCAAGAAAGTAGGGATAGAAGGAGGATACCTCAAGATCATTAAAGCCATATATGAATGACCCAACGCTAATATCATCCTCAATGGGGAAAAACTGAGAGCTTTCCCCCTAAGGTCAGGAACAAGACAGGCATGTCCACTCTCGCCACTGTTATTCAACATAGTTTTGGAAGTCTTAGCCTCTGTAATTGGACAACACAAAGAAATAAAAGGCATCCAAATCGGCCAGGAGGAGATCAAACTTTCACTCTTCACAGATGACGCGATACTCTATATGGAAAACCCAAAAGATTCCACCAAAAAACTGCTAGAATTGATTCATGAATTCAGCAAAGTTGCAGGATATAAAATCAATGCACAGAAATCGGTTGCATTCCTATATACCAACAATGAAGCGACAGAAAGAGAAATCAAGGAATCGATCCCATTTACAGTTGCACAAAAAACCATAAAATACCTGGGAATAAATCTAACCAAAGAGGTGAAAAATCTATACACTGAAAACTATCAAAAGCTTATGAAAGAAACTGAAGAAGATATAAAGAAATGGAAAAACATTCCGTGCTCCTGGATAGGAAGAACAAATATTGTTAAAATGTCGATACTACCCAAAGCAATCTACAATCCCTATTCAATGCAATCCCTATCAAAGTAACACCAGCATTCTTCACAGAACTAGAACAAATAATCCTAAAATTTGTATGGAACCAGAAAAGACCCTGAATAGCCAAAGCAATCTTGAAAAAGAAAAACAAAGCAGGAGGCATCACAATCCCAGACTTCAAGCTATACTACAAAGCTGTAATCATCAAGACAGGATGGTACTGGCACAAGAACAGACACCCAGATCAATGGAACAGAATAGAGAACCCAGAAATGGGCCCAGAAATGGCCAATCTTTGACAAAGCAGGAAAGAATATCCAATGGAATAAAGATAGTCTCTTCAGCAAGTGGTGCTGGGAAAACTGGAGAGCAACATGCAGAAGAATGAACCTGGACCACTTTTTTACACCATACACAAAAATTAACTCAAAATGGATGAAAGACCTCAATGTAAGACAAGAAGCCATCAAAATCCTCGAGGAGAAAGCAGGCAAAAACCTGCTTGATCTTGGTCGCAGCAACATCTTACTCAACACGTGTCTGGAGGCAAGGGAAACAAAAGCAAAAATGAACTACTGGGACCTTATCAAGATAAAAAGCTTCTGCACAGCGAAGGAAACAGCAAAACTAAAAGGCAACCGACAGAATGGGAGAAGATATTTGCAAATGACATATCAGATAAAGGGTTAGTATCCAATATCTCTAAAGAACTTCTCAAACTTAACACCCAAAAAACAAACAATCCAGTGAGGAAATGGGCAAAAGACATGAATATACACTTCTCCAAAGAAGACATTCAGATGGCCAACCGACACATGAAAAAATGCTCAACATCACTCATTATCAGGGAAATACCAATCCAAACCACAATGAGATACCACCTTACACCTGTCAGAATGGCTAACATTAACAATTCAGGCAACAACAAATGTTGGAGAGGTTGTGGAGAAAGAGGGTCTCTTTTGCATTGTTGGTGGGAATGCAAGCTGGTGCAGCCACTTTGGAAAACAGTATGGACGTTCCTCAAAAAACTAAAAATAGAACTACCCTATGACCCAGCAATTGAACTACTAGGCATTTATCCCCGGGATATAGGTGTGCTGTTTCGAAGGGACACATGCACCCCATGTTTATAGCAGCACTATTGACAATAACCAAAGTATGGAAAGAGCCCAAATGTCCATTGATGGACGAATGGATAAAGAAGATGTGGTATATATATACAATGGAGTATTACTCGGTAATCAAAAAGGATGAAATCTTGCCATTTGCAACTACATGGATGGAACTGGAGGGTATTATGCTAAGTGAAATTAGTCAAAGAAAGACAAAAATCATAGGACTTCACTCATATGAGGACAAAACAGATGAACATAAGGGAAGAGAAACAAAAATAATATAAAAACAAGGAGGGGGACAAAACAGAAGAGACTCACAAATATGGAGAACAAATTGAGGGTTACTGGAGGGGTTGTGGGAGGGGGGATGGGCTAAATGGGGAAGGGGCACTAAGGAATCTACTCCTGAAATCATTGTTGCACTATACGCTAACTAATTTGGATGTAAATTTTAAAAAATAAAAAATTAAATTAAAAAAAATTAATATATAAATAAATAAAATCAACTTTATTAAAGTAATTTGCATATGAGGTACACTGGTCGTGAGTGCACACTTTGATGCATTTTGACAAGTTTATATGCTTGTGTAACCACCTGCAACAGGCCGAAGAGTGGCCCCCAAAGATGTCCGCGTCTTAATCCCTAGAACCTGTCACTATGTTACCTTATATGGGGAACGTCTCGACTTGAGGGTAGACAAGATGGCCCTCCCCAAAGGTAGAGCAAAGAGTTTGGAGTGAAGCCTCAAGCCACAGAGGCTTTTACTTACGCTTGTAACCCAATGGAGTTTGTCCTGGATTCTAAATTGCTTAGGACCAGTGATTCCTCTTTTCCTCTGATTTTCTCATCTTTTGTTGTTGTTTTTTTAAATTTCTTTTTAATGCTTATTTATTTTTAAGAGAGAGAGAGACAGCCAGACAGAGTGTGAGCTGGGGAGGGGCAGAGAGAAGAGGGAGACACAGAATCCCAAGCAGACCCCAGGCTCCGAGCTGTCAGCACAGAGCCCAATGTGGGGCTCGAACCCACAAACCATGAGATCATGACCTGAGCTGAAGTCAGATGCTTAACCGACTGAGCCACTCACACGCCCCTATTTTCTCCTCTTTTGACTAGGAGTGTCTATAACTATCATCATCCTTTGCCTGTCCCACTATAGTACTTTGGAAGCAGCCAATTCATTTTCTAACTTCACAGGGATATTCTACCCCAGGATGGACCATACCCAGAGTCCACTCACACCTGAGTTCAATAATTCAGATGATCTACTGAGACAGACGAGATTTTGGACTTGACTTGCTGTAATAATTTGAGAAGGGGGTTTCTGAGATAAGGTGATGGCATTTTGTGTGTGGAACTTGGATGAATCTATGGGACCCTGAGGGAAGAGACGTCCATATCCTGAACCCCTGGCCACCCAAAGCAGCCACTGCTCTACCCTCAGTCACTGTGGGTGAGACTAGTCTTTTCTAGAATTCACATCAATGGACGCATATAGTATTAACACGCTTGTGTCTGGCTTCTTTTGCTCGGGATCGTGTTTTTGAGATTTATCTATATTGCGTACATCAGGAGTTTATTCCCTTGTTATTGCTCTGGGTAGTGCTGCATTGTGTGAATATACCAGCATTTACTTACCCATTTTCCTATTGATGGACATTTGGGTGTCTCTAGTTTGGGTTACTCTAAATAAAAGCAGCTGTAACATCATGTCCAGGTCTTTGTACGGGCAGATAAATGCTGGGGTTTTTTTCTTTTCTCTTGTTTATTTATGTAAGTAGACTTTATACCCAACGTGGGGCTCGAACTTGTGACCCCCCAAGTTCAAGAGTAGCATTTGAGGGGCACCTGGGTGACTCGGTTAAGCGTCTGACTCTTGATTTAGGCTCAGGTCATGATCTCACGGTTCATGGGTTTGATCCCCGCATGGGTCTCTGTGCTGACATCGTGGAGCCTGCTTAGAATTCAGTCTGTCCCTCTCTCTCTCTGCCCCTCCCCTGCTGGCATGCTCTCTCTCGCTCTCTCTCTCCCTCTAAAAAATAAATAAACAACAACAAAAAAAGTAGCATTTGAGAAAGCTGAACAACAGAAGTGAATTGATTAGCAAATTATCCCCCACTTAAATTGGAATCACATGGAAAGATTACACATCTAGTTTAAGGCTAAAAACAAATATAATCCTTATAGACTATAATTAGTGTTTCTGTAAATATTCCTTGAGGTACCCTTCTAACTCTCATTCCCATAATCCAGAGGGAAGTCACATCAATGTGGATTATAGAATAATGCAAAAAGAAATTCACACTTCATGATTCCTAAGTGTATAAATGAGACTATTTGCTTCACAAGATGTTTCCAAGGAGGAGCTCCTGGGTGGCTCAGTCAGTTAAGTATCTGACTCTTGGTTTCAGCTCAGGTCATGACCTGCAGATTTGTGGGCTCGAGCCCCGCATCAGGCTCTGTGTCATCAGCGCAGAGCCTGCTTGGGATTCTTTCTCTGTCTTTCCCCCACTCGGGCTGTCTCTGTCTAGTCCAAAATCAATAAATAAACTTAAAAAAAAAAGTTTCCAAGAAAAGACCCTTCGATACTTATTAAAATAGTCAATTACACTCTGTTGTCATTTACCTCCGACTCTTAATCAGCTAAACATTCTCTCTGGGATTTTGATTACACTGTTAATTTGCTTAGCAGACACTTCCTTCAGAGTATAACAGGAAACATGAACTAAACACTTAGAGGTATGACAAATCCCTAGCTAATGAGGCCCAATTAAGAAGTGTTGACTTGAGGGGCGCCTGGGTGGCGCAGTCGGTTAAGCGTCCGACTTCAGCCAGGTCACGATCTCGCGGTCCGTGAGTTCGAGCCTGACGCGGGGCTCTGGGCTGATGGCTCAGAGCCTGGAGCCTGTTTCCGATTCTGTGTCTCCCTCTCTCTCTGCCCTTCCCCCATTCATGCTCTGTCTCTCTCTGTCTCTCTCTGTCCCAAAAATAAATAAAAAACGTTGAAAAAAAAATTTTTTAAATAAATAAATAAAATAAAAAATAAAAAAAAGAAGTGTTGACTTGAGGTGCACATAATCAGGATCTCGCCAGCCCAGCCCATGAGAGGCCACTGCGCACGTAGCTCCCAGCTCCCAGTTTACCCCAGTGCACTCTGTGTTCACAAGAGCCTCTCCCACCCGCCTTCCCTACACAATGGAGAGCTTCCTCTCCTTTGTTCTCCACACTTCGGATGGTTTTGCCTTAGCTCGCTTGTCCCGAATTGCAGTTCTTTGCCATCGCAATAAGCCCCTTGGCTGGTAAAAGAACTGACCGTTTTCTTTTTCAGGTTAACATTATATTAACCCAAAGCAGGCTAAGTTACGAACTCTCTCCCCTTAATTAACCAGCAGGGTGAGAGAGGATTTGATGCAGATTAGTGACCAGGGAATGCCACCCAAAAAACACCACTTTGGCATATTGATTATTTGAATGAGAGATATTTGAGAAACAGCTGTGGGGAGGGCACCCTGGCCCTCCTTGGTCTCCCTGAGAGCAGGACACAAATTTCCCCTGTGAAAGGTATGCTCTCCATATCAGGAGGGCGGAAGGCATTCCCTTCACCAGAGACCGGGAATTTAGGGCCAAAAAGCTGTGTAAACAAGACTTGTAAGTTCTTCCCCAATTGACTACCCCAAGCCCAAACCCCTTTGTCTTCTTAATTCTTCACGAATGTATTGTTTCTTTGCCTAAAAGGTATAAAAATGTTTCGCTTTGGTCACTTCTTTGAGTCTCGTATTTTTACGGGGCTCCTGTACATTGCAATTAATTTGTTCTCCTGTTTGTGGTATGTTAGCTTAATTATTAGACCAGCCAAATAATCTAGAAGGGAAGAGAAGAAGGGAATTTTTTTCTGCCCTTACATTAGAGATATCAGGCTTCTCTCTTTCTTTCCTTCTCTCTCTCCCTTTCTCCTTTTCTTTCTTTCTTTCTTTCTTTCTTTTCTTTCTTTCTGTTTTTCATTTTGTTTTGTTTTGCCAAAACAGAAAACCTGACAAAGAATAGCTTAAGCAAATAAAGATGTTTATTTTCCTCATGTAACATGAAGGTTAGTGGTAGACAGTCCAAGGCCAATGCAACCATTCAAGGATATGTGTAGTGTCAGCGCCTGACATTAACCTTGTGATTGGTTAGGCATCCATTTCACCTCTTGGCATGGGGCATGCCGTGTACCCTCCAGGACTTGTGAGTAATAAAGCTTGTTCCTCCGAGTTTCCTGGGAACTCTCCTAGCCAATAGCATCACTGCGGATAGGCTGAGACCACCCCCAAACATCATCATTACCATGTGACTCTATGGGGTCAAAAGATGGCTGCTGCCACTCCAGCTATTATGTCTGCATCCCAGGCAGACGAAAGAGGAGAAGCACAGGAGAAGCCTCCCCCAGGGACTTCTGCTTACATCTCCAGAGCCAGAGTTCTATAAAGAACCACCCTAGCTGCAAAGTAGCCTGGATATCAAATATTTTTATTTTGTAGCCTCCAGGGTAGAGAGTAGAGCAAGAAAGCGGTAACGAGGGTGTGGAATGAATGCTCCAATACCAGTTCAAGTTCCACTGCCTCTGGAATTCAGATTCAGAATGTATCATCTCATGTATGTGCATTTCCAGAACATCTGCTTTGAAGAAGGTCTCTCTCTGTTGGCTTCTGAACCGCAGTGCACAGAGAATGATTGAGTGGCTATTTTTAATTCTCTGTTGGATGGAACACTGCTTGTACCATTCATTTTAGGTGCACAGGAGACCAGGTCACTCATTACATACAATGGGGGGGACCCTGCCTACTAGGATCTCACAGTGTCATTGGAATAGAAAATCTACATATATCCGGGACACAGGCAGACTGTGTGCATGTTTCCTGGGTATAAACAACATACCGTGGGACAACAGAAAAGGAAGAGGTTTGTTAAATCATGGAAGGATCCGAGTAGGTTTCCCAAAAGCATGGAGATCCCGTAGGTGTTGGCAGAAGAAAACTGGACAGGCTCCCGGGAAATGTGAGAAGTGCTAGATGGTGAGAGGACCCGTGCTGCTGGCCGTGAGAGGGCACAGGGCTCTCCGAGTGATTGCGGTGCGTGCTTAGGTTGAGAACCTCTATTCCAGAGACGGGGTGAGGGGGAAAGCACAGAGCTTGGTGACTAGTGGGAAGGGGGAACGGGAAGGAGGAGCTGAAAATGCATCCCGGTGGTCGATTCCATGACGCCCTGAGATGGGACCGGAGGGAGAGAAGGAGCAACTATTGGAGGAAGGGGAGTGCGGGTCAGGTCAGAGGGCCAGAAGGATGCCCATTTGGAGGATGCTGGAAAGGGGGCCAGGAAAATCCCCTCCTGTTGGCCATGTCTCCATCAAGGCTTGGCAAAGGAGACCCTGCGGAGCAAAGAAGGCAAAAAAAAAAAAAAGAGTCCCTTCCATCCTCACCCCTGCAGGACCTGTTGATTTTGCGCTTTAGTGAAGAGAAGACAGTCTCCGAAACATTGCTTGGTGGCTCAGGTCTAAACAGATAGCACACTTGGCATTATAAGTACGAAATGGTATTTGGCGGCAGAGCAACAGCAAACCCAGTCCTGGACCCCTGCTCTACCAGAGCAGTCGGCATGTTCCTTAAGTGTTATGGGTGTGCCCCTGGCTCTGATTCCCCTAGCTTATCTGAATCATTTTGGAAATATGTATGTATTTGGGGGAAGTGAAAACCACAGGGTAGTTTTGATTGAAGGCAACAGTTTCAATACACCCACACAAAGGAGTAAAGACACAAGATTTTCTACTCACACGTCCCAGAGATGGGAGCCAGTGGGGGGCATTACAGTGAGCTGGGGGAGAAGGACTCTCCACCGCCCTAGATCACGAGAGCAAGAGAGAGAGAGAGAACAGGATAGCAAGCACCTATTACTTATATGGTGGTTGGGGCAGAGGTCACTAACTTCTCAGCTTTATTTTATTATTTGTTTAATGTGTTTAGTTTTGAGAGCAGGGAGGGGCGGAAAGAGAGGGCTACAGAGGATCCGAAGTGGGCTCCATGCTGACAGCTGACAGCCCGAAGCGGGGCTCAAACTCAAGAACCTTGAGATGGTGACCTGAACTGAAGTTAGATGCTCAACTGACTGAGCCACCCAGGTGCCCCTCAGCTCTATTTTAGAAGGTCCCCAGAGAAAAGCAAAGCAGGAACGTGGCTCAAGAACCATAAGCACAGGTCCCTAGCCACGTGTCTAGACTCATGTGAGCAGATTCCAGACCGCTGTTTCCTCATCACACCTTGGGAAACTTCTGAGCAGTCCATGGGGGAGCTCTTCTAATGTGAACCACTTCCCTGGTGGTGTTTTTTTCTTCCTGTTAGAGCATGGATTTTATTTTAAGCTGTCTTGTCCATATAAGTCGCACGTAGAAAAGCTCACAAGCTGTAAGTATCCAAATTGATGAATTCTTACAAGGTGGTCACACCTGTGTAGTCACCCAAAGTCCCCCCACCAAAAAAAGAAGACTGTCAGCATCCTAGAGGCCCCTCTCAGACCCCCCCACACACACTCAGTTATTTCTCACTCTCTCCTTCTCAAAGGCACCACTGTCCACACCTTTCCAACACCACTGACTAGTTTTGCTTATTTGGGGACTTGCTCTAATGCATTTTATTCGTTTGACTTTCACGCAAAATCCTGTTTGTGGGATCCACCCCCACCGTTGCGTGTAGAGCTCGTTCATTTTGTTTTCTTTGCCATATAGTATTCCACTATACAAGCACATAAGATCTACCCCTTACCCCACTTGGATTGTTTCCCATTGGGGCTGGAGTGAATAGTGCTGTGAAGGATTTGCTTGTGCATGTCTTTAGGTGAACATGTTGATTATCGAATCTCATTCAAGTTTCTTGTATTTAGGTTAAGAAGACATTTTATTTGTCAGAGGGACTGAGGGGAGGAGCAAGTCTTGGGGGGATGAAAACAACGAAAAGAGGAAAAAGAAAATAAAAACCTTCGTTTCCCACACTCATCTCCTCTCTGTATAACCCCAAGATCCTCTCCGAAGGGCCACGTTGTGGTGGGATTGAGTAGGAGAGAGCGGGGAGCGACAGGTGCATAGCCTTGCTGTCACCCTTGAATGAAAGAGATTGACGCCGTGAAGTTGACTCTCCCTCGATGTCAGCGTGGCACTAAATTTGGGATTTCTTGATACAGAGGGACATTATGTCTTGTTCCCTTGAAGTTCTGCTTAAAAATTCACTGTGCCGCTCTCCTTCTCTTCCATTCATAACACAGCTCTTCTTGGATAATAAGAAAGTACATGTGGTATTCGAATCTGAGGATAACGCGCACTAAAAAAACTATGGAAGAGACAGAGGGACATAAGAACTGTACTCAAAGAGAACAGGTAAAATTGTGTTTACCTGCCCTACTTTATTTCAAAGCTGGTGTCTGTGTGTGGTCTTTCCTCTGACCATGTCCCCACTCTTTAGATACAATCGAGAATAAAAAGGGTAGGGGAGCCTGGGTGGCTCATACGATTAAGCAACCAACTTGGGCTCAAGTCATGATCTCATGGTTTGTGAGTTCGAGCCCCACATCAGGCTCCAGGCTGACTGCGCAGAGCCCGCTCCTGATCCTCGTGGTAGCAACCCAATTCAGGATAATTTATGACAGAAGGGTAATCTGTTCAAAGGATACTCGGATAGTTCAAAGAATTGAAGGAAACGTTAAGGAACCAGGACTGTTCCAGCGACCTCAGAGAAAGGGAAGGGGTGTTACCACCACGGGATCTTCTTCAATCTCTCCCACCTCTTGTCTCTGCTTGGAGTCCTTGCCTCCACTGGAAGGCTTTCTCCAAATGGCATAAAATACTGGGGAAAGCAGCCTGGAACCTGTCCTTCTAGCTCCCTGACACAAGCATCAGAGAGCTTTCCAGAGTTCTGGTACACACACTCTCAAAGAAGAACTCTAGCCAGCTTGGCTTGCCTGATATCCCCATCCGTGAACAATTTAAGGGCGAAAGACGCGGAGGCTCTCTGATTGGCCAATACTGGATCGCATGACCTCCCAGTCCACCTGCAGGGGTGAGAGATGGTAACCAGAGGAACGGGGAGGGAGATGCGAGCCGGCAGCCAAGTACAGCTGCCGTCCCGGAAAGCATATAATCCTCTAGACTATTGGAAGAAATAATAATTCTGTGCTGTTTCGGGGTTTTTGTGTTAATAATTATGAGACCATGGCACCAAAATTACTTTAGCCAGCAAATACTTACTGTGCACCTGTGGTTTCTCAGGTTTATCAGCTAGGTTCTGGAGAATGGAACAACGTAAGACAAGAACCCTGCCATCTAGCTGTTTTCTTCTCACTGCAGGAAGAACATGACCCTGTGAGACAAGTAGGAGGAGGGGACGCCCTCACGTGGACCGTCTCACCCTCCTGCTTCACACACCAGCTGCCGCCTGCACGGAGGAACCGTGGTGGAGGCAGCCAGCCAGGTGGAAAGTTGTTCCATATGTATTTTGCTTCGCTAATTTTTCATTTCTCTAGACAAATATTTTTATCTATGGCATAATATAGAAATATAAAAACAACACGCACACACACACACATACACACACACACACACACACATTTCTCTCGACAAGACCAAGTACAGGGCTTATCCCTCCTTGAGGCTGGTCTCAGGATGACAAGCAAACTATAGCTCGTTGTGTTACCAGTTACATCCCTAGCGTTAAGGGGAGCTGCTCCTGTTCTCCCATCCACAAAGGGCTGGGAAGAATGCTGTGGATCAGAATAAGAAAACATGAAAGAAAAAGAGGAAAGAAAAGAAAAGAGACAAAATCTGTCATAACGTGAGCAGGTGCTTGGCCGATCTGTAGCCCAGATTAATCCCCTGGGGACGGTCCAAGGAGCCTTGAGCTGTGAAGTGGAAATTCTTAGGACTGGTGGGGCTCTTACATGTGAACTCTTGCTGGAGGAAGGCATTTTCATGACGGGCTTCAGGGAATCTCACAGATAATTTTAAGGATGATGAGCAGCACACAATCAAAATAAGTCAACCACACAAGAACACGACAGTATAACAAACATGACAGATGGCTGAAACCGCCACATAGACTGAGGATATTGGGGTTATCAGATACAGATTATAAAGCAGCCGTGCTTCCTAAGTTTAAAGAACAAAAGACAGTCTTAGAAATATCACCAGCACACAGAAAACTATAAACAGTGGCCCAAGAGAACTAACACGCTATATGAGAACCACATTAAACAATAAAATAAAAAATAAAGTAAAATAACCCAATTAAAACTAAGCTACGAATTTGTTTAAACTATCAGAACAGAGAATTCATGATCTAGAAGGTGTATTAGAAGATATCACTCAGAAGTCTACCCAGAGACAAAAGAAATGAAAAATACATTAAAAAGGAGGGTAGCGTGAGATAGTAAAACAGCTGTTTAAGGAAGAAAGAAGAGAGTGAAAATTTAACTAACAGTGATTGGAAACTAATGAAAGACACCAATCTACAAACTCATGAAGTCCACTGATTCCCAAAGAGGATAGATAAAAACAAACCCATACCTATAATGAAACTGCAGAAGACCAACCAAGGAAAAAAATCTTAAAGCAAAGAAATGACACGGAAACTTGCCTTCTCAGCCAGAACAGCGGAAGCCAGAAGGTGCTGGAAAGTGCTAAAAATTCAGCTGCTAATACCATGTCCTCTCTCTAGTGACATTTTAAAGGCAGAAGGAAAGTGATCTCTGATGGGTAAAGGTAAGTAAACATTAACTATGAAATAATACTAACTAATGGGGCTACAAGGAGAGAATTAACATGCGTGATGACATTAGGGAATGTCAGGAAGGAAAGAAATAATAATTAACATCTTTAGGCTCCGTATTCTTATCCATGAAGAAAATAAAGGCATTGATTAACTCTAAATTTTGATCAAGTCTCTGTGGTGTGCTCTCTAGGGTTATGACTAAAACAACAGAATCAGAAGTCATAATTTTCAAGCTAACTAGAAGAGAAAAAATCACTAATCAAACCCCCCCAAAAAGCAAGACATAAGACAAAAGGAAACAGGATAGTACCTATAAAAATCTCAAAATAACATGAAATCCAAATATATTAGTAATTATATTAAATGTAAACAAGCTATATGCTTCAGAGAAAAGGGAAAAGGCAAAAACCTGTCTAATTAGGAAAAAGAAAATCAAGCCGTGTGATATCCACAAAACATATACCTAACATATAAGGACACACTAGGGCTAAGCATCAAAGGATGGGAAAATACATTCACGCAAAAATGCAAACAAGATAAAGCTGATACAGCTGTATCAAAATCAGCTAAAGACCCTAAAGCAGGGGTGCCTGGGTTAAGTTGATTAAGCGTCCGACTTCGGCTCAGGTCATGATCTCGAGGTTCGTGGATCGGAGACCCACCACCAGAGACCCAGGCTCTGTCTGACAGCTCAGAGCCTCGAGCCTGTTTCAGGTTCTGCGTCTCCCTCTCTCTCCCTGCCCTTCCTCTGCTCACGCTCTCTCTCCCTCTCTCTCAAAAATAAATATTTTTTTAAAGACTGCAAAGCAGAAAAACATTACTTGAGTTCAAATCAGGCAAAGCTCAATAGACCAGGATGCGATAAGAATCTTTAATTTGTACATACCTAATAACTTGGCCTCAAAATATATGCAGCAAAATTCACAATCATGGTGGGAGAATTTTACCATTCTCCTGTCAGCACAATAGAATAAGCAGACAAAAAAAATGAGAGAGAGAGAGAGAGAGAGAGAGAGAGAAACCTGATAGAAATTAATATCATGAACAAGCAAATATGACTTAATGAACATATCTGGAAAATCTTCCTATGTTAGGAAATAACATTAGCAAAAGTTGGATTTAGGAAGAAACAGAGGACCTTAACCACACCTAGAAAGGAAGAAAGGCTGAAAATGAATGAGCTAGGAATCTTTTCTCAAGCAATACGTAAAGGAACAGCAAACAACACCCAAAGAAAGTAGCAGATGAACCGGGGGGATGTGACGTGATGCTTAGTCTCATTATAAACTGAGAAAATGCAAATTAAAACTTCAAGGAACTACCATTACATACTCACCATACTGGCAAACACTAACAGAGCTTAATAGCACCCAGGTCTATGGAGGATTTAGCCCAACGAGATCTCTCAGTGACTGCTTGTAGGGCTTAGTACGACCACTCTGGAAATCAATTTCATTTCTTGTATTAAAATTGAAAACATGCATACCAGATGAGCCAGCAATCCCACACTAAGCATATATTCTCTAGAGAAATTAGGACATATGGGCACCAGGAGACACAACCAGAGTGTTCAAGCACGTTGTTCTTAACAGCCCGTAGATGTCAACAACCCAAATTTCCATCAACAGTAGAAGGTCAATCTGGTATATTCACTCAGTGGAAGATACTATGGCAATGTAAGTAATTAAACTACGGCGGTAAAGCTAAAAAATGGAAAAAATAGATGAACTCTACTGTATCGTTTAGGAAAGTGCACATAGACAGTCGAACTATAAAGAAAGGCAAAGAATTGATGATCAAAAGAATCAAGAGTTATTTCTTTTTTAAGGCAAGGACAAAGAAGAAGCTTCTGGTATGCTGGTTGACCCAGTATGATTTCCTGAGTTCACCTTATAGTGATTATTATATTATAATTATTCATTACACTCTACGTACATTTCATGTTTTACATCTATTTCACTTTTTTCTTTTAATTTTTTTTAAATATTTATTCATTTTTGAGAGTGAGAGAGACAGAGCATGAGCAGGGGAGGGGCAGAGAGAGACGGAGACACAGAATCAGAAGCAGGCTTCCAGGCTCCGAGCTGTCAGCACAGAGCCTGACGCGGGGCTTGAACTCACCAACTGTGAGATCATGACCTGAGCCGAAGTCGGACGCTCAACTGACTGAGCCACCCAGGCACCCCTCTTTTTTTTATTTCACTTTTTTCTAGCGTGAAAAAGTAAATAAAAAACAAAGAACAAACACCAAAATCATAACACTAATTAAGCCTGGGGAGCACTTAACATGTATTTCTTTTATAGGTAGAAATAAAGTCCAATACACATTTAACTTAAAACTGTGATGAAATTTAATTTTATTTAAAAATGTAATGAGGGTTGCTGGAGAGGAGGTGGGGGGAGAGGGATAGGCCAAATGGGTGATGGGCATTAAGGAGGGCACTTTCAGGGATGAGCACTGGGTGTCCTTATGTAAAGTGATGAGTCACTGAGTTCTGCTCCTGAAACCAAGACTACGCTGTATGTTAACTAACTTGAATTTAAATTAAAAAATAATGAGGGGCACCTGGGTGGCTCAGTCAGTTGAGCGTCCGACTTCGGCTCAGGTCATGATCTCACGTTTAGGGGTTCGAGCCCCACGTCGTGTTCTGGAGCCTGGAACCTGTTTCAGATTCTGTGTCTCCCTCTCTCTCTCTGCCCCTCCCTCGCTCACGCTCTGTCTCTGTCTCAAAAATAAATTTTAAAAAAGCACTAAATAAAGGAATGAATAATGAAAAATCTATATTGAATAAATAATAAAATATCTGAAGGCAAAAATAATAAAATGCAAAATGTCTGAAGAGGCAAATCGATTATCCGTCGGAGATAAACAAGGACCTCTTAACACTTTCTGTCCCTAGAGGTCGGCATCAGCCCCAGAGCTGTAGCTCTTAAGCTCAGAAGCCTGGCTGCATCTGAGAATCACTTGGGGAGCTTTTAAAACTCCCAATGGCCAGGATGTGGCCAGACCAATTAATTCAGGGTCTCTCGGGAGAGATGCAAACATCACTATTTCTAAAGTTCGCTGGGTAACTGCAGTGTTCAGCCGAGGCTGAGTATTCCTCTTTAGAGGAAGGTCATCTTGCAGATTTACCTTCTTTCAACATCTTTGTGTTGTTTTGTGTGCGCACAGAGCCTCCTCACCGCTCATTTTTTCACCACTGCTGCAGAGAGTCGGAAATATTAACAACTTATATCTGCATAATTCAAAGTGTTCTCATGCCGAAGGTCAAGGCGAAGGGCTTTTTATAATCAAAAAGCTACCACAAAACATATGGATTTAGCCATTTCCCCCTCATAGTCTCATTTAACTCAGGTTTGTCTAATATACTGTGGGTGTTGCAGTGAATCCTTGACCAACGCCATCTTTCTTGTTTTGCACTGTTCATTGAGAGACCGACTTTTGTACATACTTGCTATTTGGTTGAACGGTGAAAATCCAAGATGAGCCACGTAAAAGTACACTGATTACCGTGGAGATGGTTTTGGGTGGTGTTGGGAATAGGAATGATGAGTAGTGAGAACTTCAGTATGTGGGAAGACTGTTTCAAAACCAATTTAGTGCAACCTTTGATGGCCAAAACTTGGTTTAAAGGTACACTTTTCCACTAAAATTTCCACATTTTCTTTTGTTTACAAAAAAAAAAGCTGTGAGGTAACAAGATTATGAGATTCCATTATTATCATGCAATTATGGTCATTATATTTGAGCTTATACAATATAGGAACCCCCTCAATGCTGAAATCACTGTATTTCACTGAACAAATTACTCACATGGCTCAAACAATGTTAAATATAAAGTAAAATGTGGCAAACGTGGGGGTAGTTTAAATTCTCCGTGTTTGCCAAGTTCTCTGTTTTTTAATGTCTTTTTTTTAAGTTTTATAAAACAGTGTCTACAATTTTTTTTTTTTTTAAGATTTAAATTTTTTAGGTAATCTCTACACCTAAGTAAGGGCCCAAGCTCATAACCCTGAGATCACGAGCTGCACACTTCACCGACTGAGCCAACCAAGCCCCTCTACAAATGGTTTCTAAAAATCATAGTACAGGGGCGCCTGGGTGGCGCAGTCGGTTAAGCGTCCGACTTCAGCCAGGTCACGATCTCGCAGTCCGTGAGTTCGAGCCCCGCGTCAGGCTCTGGGCTGATAGCTCAGAGCCTGGAGCTTGTTTCCGATTCTGTGTCTTCCTCTCTCTCTGCCCCTCCCCCGTTCATGCTCTGTCTCTCTCTGTCCCAAAAATAAATAAATGTTGAAAAAAAATTAAAAAAAAAAAAAAAAAAGAATAAAAATCATAGTACAAAAGATCATATATATATATATATATATACACACACACACATATATATCATACGAAAGATCATATATATAAAAATCATACAAAATATCATATATATATAAATCATGTGTATATATACACACATATAACACTCGTGTATACATGATATGTATACACATGATGTATACACACGATATATATACATGATATTTACATGGTCATATGTAATAAAATAGTGACTGAAGATTTAGCAGACATTGTGCTACAATGAGAAAATGAGGGAGATGAGTAGTGGCAGGAGAGGCAAGGTGGCCAATCCTCACCTGTGGTGCTAGGAAGTCAACAGAAAATGTCTGAAGCAACACAGGACACGCAGTGTAATAAGCATATCGCCTAGAAATGTAGACATAAATGCCCAGAGAAATAGCAAAGGAGATCGATCTGGGGAAGGGAGGGCTAGGACAAAACTCTGCTATTTTCATTCCTTAAAGCTGATTAACACCAGTGACCTTTCACTCTAGGTACGTGTATCACTTTGGTAAAAGTAATTGATTTTTCAAAGTGTGCCTGTAGGAAAACTCATGTAAATTTCAAAGTAGAAATGATACTGCTAATCTTCCACTGCGATTCAATATTCCGATTTCAGAGCTACCGATTTCTAGGGATTCTTCAGCACCCAGCTCTTAATGATACACTTAGAAGAGCTTATTCCTCAGGAGGGGATATGTTATGATGAATGAACGAAATACACAGAGATGTCACTGGCTTCATATAGTCAAGCAAGTCATGATCCTGCTGAGTCCCAGTTAACTTCTTCAAATGCAAAAGGGAAAAAATACACTTGTTCTGCCTGACTCAAAGGCTGTTGTGAAATTAAATATGATTGTGTTGAAAGTGCCTTATAGGGGCGCCTGGGTGGCGCAGTCGGTTAAGCGCCCGACTTCAGCCAGGTCACGATCTCGCAGTCCATGAGTTCGAGCCCCGCGTCGGGCTCTGGGCTGATGGCTCGGAGCCTGGAGCCTGTTTCCGATTCTGTGTCTCCCTCTCTCTCTGCCCCTCCCCCGTTCATGCTCTGTCTCTCTCTGTCCCAAAAATAAAATAAACGTTGAAAAAAAAATTAAAAAAAAAAAAAAAGAAAGTGCCTTATAATGGTAAAGTGCTATTTTTAGCTCATTTTTCTCTACCAGTTAGCTTCTTTTATTTTTTTTTTTATTTTTTAACGTTTGTTTATTTATTTTGAGAGGGCGTGGGCACAGAGAGGGACAGACAGAGAGAGAGAGAGACAGACAGAGAGACAGAGAGGCAAAGGGAGAGAATCTCAAGCAGGCTCCACCCTGTCAGCACAGAGCCCGACTCCGGGCTCAAACTCACAAACCATGAGATTATGGCCCGAGTCGGACGCTTAACTGACTGAGCCATCCAGGCACCCCCCCCCCAAGTTAGTTTCTTTTTTTATAACTCACCATCTTACAGTTTTGCTTTGAAAAGAAGACAGTATTTTTCCAAAGAAGACATCCAGATGGCCAACAGACATATGAAAAGATGCTCAACATCACTCATCATCAGGGAAATACAAATCAAAAACCACACTGAGATACCACCTCACACCAGTCAGAGTGGCTAAAATTAACAACTCAGGAAACAACAGGTGCTGGCGAGGATGTGGAGAAACTGGAACCCTCTTGCACTATTGTTGGGAATGCAAACTGGTGTAGCCACTCTGGAAAACAGTGTGGAGGTTCCTCAAAAAATTAATAACAGAACTACCCTATGACCCAGCAATAGCACTACTAGGAATTTATCCAAAGGATACAGGAGTACTGATTCATCGGGGCACATGTACCCCAATGTTTATAGCAGTGCTTTCAACAATAGCCAAATTATGGAAAGAGCCTGAATGTGCATCCACTGATGAATGGATAAAGAAATTGTGGTTTATATACACAATGGAATACTATGTGGCAATGAGAAAGAATGAAATCCTGCCATTTGCAGCAACGTGGATGGGACTGGAAGGTCTTATGCTGAGTGAAATAAGTCAGTCAGGGAAAGATATCCTATGTTTTCACTCATAGGTGGAACTTGAGAAACTAATAGAAGACCATGGGGGAAGGGAATGGGAAACAAATAGTTACAAACAGAGAGAGAGAGGGAGGCAAACCACAAGAGACTCAAACCATAAGAGGGTAGACGGTGGGGAGGCGGGGAGAGGGGAAAATGGGTGATAGGCATTGAGGAGGGCACTTGTTGGGATGAGCACTGGGTGTTGCATGGAAGCGATGAACCACGGGAATCTATCCTCAAAGCCAAGAGCACATTGTACACACTGTATGTTAGTCAATTTGACAATAAGTTATAGTTAAAAAAAAAGTAAGACAATAAATTAGCCAAACCAAACTGTACCTGTGGCATCACAGTGAAATGATTCCTCTTTCTGTGTAATGATTTAGATGCAACCTACACACTAATGACATTACAATATCTACATTTTCCTCCTTGGTATAATACGTTAGGCGAAAAAAAAAAAAGAATCCTCCCAAACAGGGACCATGTTCAAATGCAAATTCTGGTTTTGCTCCAAACCTAACTGCTTGTACCGCTAACGTATAAACACAGTCTAAAGATACAAAGAGGGGCAATTATTCTCAGGTGTTTTTTGCTTCTTTACTTTTCATTATGGAAAATGTCTACCATACATTGTGTGCGAGGCAAAATAATGTCTCCCAAAAATGGTTCCCGTGAATATGGTAGGTTACACAGCAAAGGGGAATTAAGGCTGCTAATCAGTTGAGCTAGAGATGGGGAGATTATCCTGGATTAACCCAGTAAATCCAATGTCATCACAAGGGTCCTTAAAAGTAGAAAACATTTCCTGGCTGGTGAGACCCAGAAAGATGGCAGCATGAGAAGGATTCAACCCGCCCCTGAGGATTTGAAGATGAATGAAGGAAGAGGGTCACAAGCCGAGGAATAGAGGCAGTTTCTAGAAGATGAAAAGGCAAGAAAACAGATTCTCCCCTAGAACCTCCAGAGGAAAATGCAGGCTGCCCAGCGGGCACCATGATCTGAGCCCCGCGAGACTCATGTTGGACTTCTGACCTACAGAACCATACGATAATAAACGTACACTGTTTTAAATCACTATGGTTGTGGGGGCACCTGGGTGGCTCAGTCAGTTAAGCGTCCAACTTTGGCTCACATCATGATCTTTTGGTTTGTGAGTTCGAGCTCCACATCAGGCTCCATGCTGACAGCTCAGAGCCTGGAGCCTGCTTCGGATTCTGTGTCTCCCTTTCTCTCTGTCCCACCCCTGCTGGTGCTCTGTCTCTCTCTGTCTCTCAGTAATAAATAAACATTTAAAACAAAATTTAAATCGCTATGGTTGTGGTTATTACATTGAATGTGATGAATGAATTTTAGGAGAGGTGACATCCTACAACTTAGGGTTTTTCCAAACATGAATATGATATGCCTCTCCATTCATGCAATTCTTATTTTATTTTTCAATTAAGGTGTATAATTTTCTGAGATGCCTGGGTAGCTCAATCAGCTAAACGACTGACTCTCAGTTTCAGCTTAGTCATGATCTCGCAGTTTCATGAGTTCAAGCCCCACATCAGGCTCTGAGCCTGCCTGGGATTCTCTCTCTCCCTGTCTGCCCCTTCCCCACTCCCGCTGTCTCTGTGTCTCTCAAAATAAATAAATAAACTTAAAAAAAAGATGTATCATCTTCTTCACAAAGTCCTTACATAGTTTTGTTAAATTATTCTTTTTTTTTCAAATGTTTATTTATTTTGAGAGAGAAACAGAGAGAGATGGGGGGAAGGGGCAGAGAGAGAGAGGGTGAGAGAATCCCAAGCAGGCTCTGTGCTGTCTGCACAGAGCCTGACCCAGGGCTTGATCCCACGAACTGTGACATTGTGACCTGAGCTCCCATCAAGAGTCAGACACTTAACCGACTGAGCCACCCAGACACCCCTTGTTAAATTATTCTTAAACAATACGGATTTTGTTGCTGTTGCCAAAGGACCTTCTTAAATACTTATCTTTTAACAACTTTTTATTTTGGAATTGTGATAGACTCACAAGAAGTTGCAAAAATAACCCAGAGGGTTATTATTATTTTTTAAGTAGTTGTTGATGTGTTATTGACTTATGTATATTGGTTCCATATCCAGCAACCTTGATAAGCTATTTATGGCTGTACTAGTGTTTCCGAATATTATCTTCAGATATTCAATCATATCACCTGCAAATAGTAAACATTTTATTAATTCCATTTCAGTCCTTAACTCTTTTTCTTTTTTTTTAAATTTTTTTTCAACGTTTATTTATTTTTGGGACAGAGAGAGACAGAGCATGAACGGGGGAGGGGCAGAGAGAGAGGGAGACACAGAATCGGAAACAGGCTCCAGGCTCTGAGCCATCAGCCCAGAGCCCGACGCGGGGCTCGAAGTCACGGACCGCGAGATCGTGACCTGGCTGAAGTCGGACGCTTAACCGACTGCGCCACCCAGGCGCCCCAGTCCTTAACTCTTTTTCACTTGCTTCATTGTGCTTTTTAGATTCTGAAAAGAAATAGTAAAAGCAAGCCTCCTCATCCTATTTCCTGCTGTAAAGCAGGATTGTTTAATCTCAGCGTTGTTGATATTATGTAGGACGTTTAGCAGAATCCCAGCCCTCTGCTCACTAAATGCTAGATGCCATAACATAGCACCTGTCCCTGCAGGTTGTGACAATGACAACTATCTCCAGGTATTGCCAAGTGTCCCCTGGAGAGCGATAATTCCTCCGGATCAGAAACATGCCCTAAAAGGTAGTTCTTCTAACATTTTACCATTAAGTTTGAGTTTTGCTGTAAGCTTTCTGTAGGTACCAATTAGGGTTTATGGCTACCAACAACAGAAGCTGACTCAGGCTAAACTTATCACAAAAGCAACAACAACAAAGAGATATCAGGTTCCTAACATAATCAACGAGAAGGCTGGAGAAAGCGAGCTGAGAAAATGGACATGAACTAAGGGAAGCTGTGTGGAAGCCCAGGGCACAGGGGAGTGTTCCAAGAATAGCCTAGTGAGGGTTCTGGCCAGATGCTTCTGCACCTGACCCGCTTCTTTGTGATATTTCCAATCCGGGCCACTGGTAGAGCATCCAGTTGTCTAGGTTTAAGTCACAGAGTGGCGGGGGTGGGGTGGAGTGGGAGTGGAGTACACAGGCAGAATCTGGCCTTTGGGGCTTCTAGAATAGGATATGGAACTAGACTCTCAATGAGACTGAGAGAAAAGCGAATTTCCCAAATGTAGAAAGGAGATCAGATGTTGGACAGCCTAGAAGTGTGCACAAATATTGGTTAAAAGATACCCATATTCACTACAATTCCCTTTATCAGGTTAAGAAAATACCTTTCAAATCCTAATTTGCTGCTTTTTTTTTTTTTTTTTGGAATGAGGGTTTTAATTGTTAGTTTGATATGTCAGTTTAATTAGGCTAGAATCTCCAGTTATCCAATCAAACATGAATTGAGGTGTGGCTGTGGCCATGTATCTTTTTTAACGTTCATTTATTTTTGAGACACAGTGAGACAGAGCCGAGTAGGGGAGCGGCAGAAGGAAAGGGAGACACAGAATCCGAAGCAGGCTCCAGGTTTTGAGCTGTCAGCACAGATCTCGATATGGGGCTTGAACCCACGAACCGCAAGATCATGACCTGAGCTGAATTCGGACACTTAACCTACTGAGCCACCCAGGCGCTCCTGTGGTGAAATTTTTTAGATGTGGTTAACACCTACAGTCAGTTGACTTTAAGTAAAGATTACTCTCAATAATGTGGGTGGTCTCATCCAATTAGTTGAAGGCCTTAAGAGCAACACTGAGGTTTCCTGGGGGAGAAGAAATTGTTTCATGACACATTGGCTCATATATGAGAGTTTCCAGCCTGCCAGTCTGCCCTACAGATTTCAGACTTTCCAGCCTGTGCAATCATGTAAGCCAATTGCTTGAAATAAATCTGTGTGTGTGTGTGTGTGTGTGTGTGTGTACAAATGCATGTGTGCGTTCTATTAACGTATAGATTGAGTAGAAATATATACTGGTCTGTTCCTCTGGAGACTGCCAACTAATACAAAAGGTTTTTAATTTTATTAAAAGCTTTATCTGCACTTAATGAGAGGATTTTATTTTCTTTTGAGGCAGAGGCAGCTAGTTTTTCCCCATTATCTGTTCTTTTTCTTCCATAGTAGTAAAGTTAAGGAGACACATTGCCACTTGTGACTTTCCCAAAATCTCTTGGTGCGAGATGTGGCCGTGTGACTACGTTCCAGCTAACGAGCTGTGATTTGGAGAAGTGTGTGCAATTTTCACATCTTGTCCTGTAAGGTGCAGGGGAGGGAGAATGGGGAGAGGGGGGCATGCTCTTTGCTTGACCATTTTTCCCTTCTTGCTAGCTGAGACATATCATGAAGAGAGCAGCTGAATCAGCCATCTGGGTGACAAGACAGAAGCCACGTGTTGAAGGGCACAAGGCAAGCAGTGAGTGTGTGTCACCATTCATCATGAGTCACCACTCCAGCTTCGGGCCATCTGCCTACAGTTTCACGTGAGGCACAAAATTCTATCTGGTTAAAGTTGCTATTATTTTAGATCTTTCTGTTCCAAGGGTCAAACTCACATCCCAATACCTCCCGTCAGCGCACATTACACCAACATATTTTCTAATATTAAACAGTACTCTCATATTTTTTTAATTTTATTTTTTATTTTTTTAAATTTACATCCAAATTTAGTTAGCATCTAGTGCAACAATGATTTCAGGAGTAGATTCCTTAGTGCCCCTTCCCCATTTAGCCCATCCCCCCTCCCACAACCCCTCCAGTAACCTTCAGTTTGTTCTCCATATTTAGGAGTCTCTTCTGTTTTGTCCGCCTCCCTGTTTTTGTATTATTTTTGCTTCCCTTCCCTTATATTCATCTGTTTTGTCTCTTAAAGTCCTAATATGAGTGAAGTCATATGATTTTTGTCTTTCTCTGACTACTTTCGCTCAGCATAATACCCTCCAGTTCCACCCACGTAGTCGCAAATGGCAAAGTTTCATTCTTTTTGATTACCGAGTAATACTCCATTGTGTGTGTGTGTGTGTGTGTGTGTGTGTGTGTATGTATACACACACACACACACACACACATATACCACATCTTCTTTATCCATTCATCCATCAATGGACATTTGGGCTCTTTCCATACTTTGGCTATTGCTGATAGCCATGTGTCACTTCAAAACAGCACACCTGTATCCCGGGGATAAATGCCTAGTAGTGCAGTTGCTGGGTTGTAGGGTAGTTCTATTTTTAGTTTTTTGAGGAACCTCCATACTGTTTTCCAGAGTGGCTGCACCAGCTTACATCCCCAAGTACTCTCATATTTTTAATGTATTTCACATTCATTTTAGTATTGGATTTTTTTAATTGTTTTTTACATCTATTTTCACAGGTGAGATTGGTCTATAATTTTCCTTTCTTTTACTGTGCCTGTCAAGTTTCAGCATGAAGGTCGCATTAGCCTCTTAATGCCCATTGGAAAATGATGTTCCCTTTTTCTACTTTCTGGAATAATTTCCACAGTAAAAGTTGTTGAATCTTGGAAGATAAACGATTTCCCATAAGTGTTTGATGAGATGGCCCTATGATTGACCACTGATACAGTTCTTATAATTGAGTCATATGTTTACCAATGGACATAAATTCCATTTCTTCTTGGCAATTGTTTTCCTAGAAAATTGTCTCAGTTCTTAGATGTTTTCAAATATTTTGGCTCACTCTTTCTCTTTCAATTTTACATTTTCTACTCAATCTATAGATGGATTTCCTCTTTAAAATTCCTAATATGTCGGTGCGCCTGGGTGGCTCAAGTCGGTTAAACATCCAACTTCAGCTCAGGTCATGATCTCACGGTTCGTGGGTTCGAGCCCTGCGTCGGGCTCTGTGCTGACAGTTCAGAACCTGGAGCCTGCTTTGGATTCTGTGTCTCCCCCTCTCTCTGCTCCTCCTCTGCTCACACTCTGTCTCTCTCTCTCAAAAATAAATAAAAATTTTTTTAAAAAGATGCTTTGTTGCAAAAAATAAAATTCCTAATGTTTGCTGCTTCCCTCTCCTTTCCTTAATGATTTATACCCAAAATACACCTCTTTATAAAAGTACTTCCAATGTGTTTGGGTATTATTATTCCCTGTTTAGTACTTATCTGTATAACTATAATTTTGTTACTTTCTGCTCTTACCATTGTTATTATTAGTGCTTTTTTTTTTCAATTATTCTGTTGTTATTTTTGTATGATGTGAATAGGTCTTTCTCAGCCCCTCAAAAGATATGCTTCTGGGGTTGCAACTTTCCTTCTTAGTCCCGTTTCAGGTTCATCCAGGCCTCTACTAGCCCATGAAGCCCCTGTGTGCGAAGTTTCAAAAGGTATTCTCTTAGGGTGGACTCAGTTTGCTGGGTGCACAGCTTGGTCAGTGGGTGGAGCTCTGATTTGGAAGAGGAAAAGTTACCCTTCATCTGGGCAGACACCATTGCACGGGGAGCACTTGATGATGAAGCTTCAGCCCTGCCCAGGGCCCCTTGGACACACATAGCCTACACCATAACCCTACTCGCATCCCACAAGTTTTAATAGATTAAATACATTTTTATTCAGTCTTGTATATGTGTGATATCCGTTTGACCTCTTCGACGCATGAATTTTTTTTTAATTTTTTTTTCAACGTTTTTATTTATTTTTGGGACAGAGAGAGACAGAGCATGAACGGGGGAGGGGCAGAGAGAGAGGGAGACACAGAATCAGAAACAGGCTCCAGGCTCCGAGCCATCATCCCAGAGCCCGACGCAGGGCTCGAACTCACGGACCGCGAGATCGTGACCTGACTGAAGTCGGACGCTTAACCGACTGCGCCACCCAGGCGCCCCGTCGCATGAATTCTTTAGAGATACGCTTTTCAGTTTCCAAACACATAATAGGAAGGAAGAGTGGTGTTTCGAGTGGGTGTTTTTTACATATTTATTTCTTTTTGTATTTCGCTGTGGTCAGAAAATGTGGTCCATATAATAATCATTCTTTGGGATGTGTTAACATTTATCCCATGGCCTCAGCTAGGTCATTACTGTTATCGGTGCTCCGTCTACCCATGTGCGAGAGAGACTTGCTTCTCCCTTTGTCTGTGTAGGGCTTCACAAATGTCAATTCGCATGAGTTAAGAATGGTGTTCATTTTTCTGGGTTTAATTTTCTTTTTGTCGATGTCCATTTTGCAGTGACTTTTTTTTCCTTTCGATGCATTCATAGTAAAATCTTAGTTTTTGACAAAAATGCTTTTATTTCCCTCTTCCATGTTTAAAAATGTCTTTCTTCTGCTTTTACACTTAACGGATAGTTTGGCCAAGTTAAAAAAAAAAAAAGTCTAGGTTGGAAACAATAATCCCCAAAAGAAAAATTCCCTCCTAGCTACTGGTCCTGATACTGAGAAATCCAACGCAATTCTGAAACCCGTTACCTTTCCCTCCAAAGCTTTTAGGATCCTCTCTTTGGACATTTTCAAATGTCCTGTGGTTCGTGTGTGTGGCTGTTGTCCAGTATGATGAGCACTTGGTGGGCCCACAAAATTCGGAGGTGTGTGTCCTTCAATTCTGGATATTGCTCTTGAATAACGTCTTAACAGGTCTCTCCTCCCCCATTTTCCCCTTTCTCTCATGGCCTCTCTGCACCTTCTATTTTAGGATGACCCACCCTCTCATTTATGGTTTGTTCTTTCCTCTTTCACCTTTGTTCCATTGCTTCATTTACTAGGATATTTCCTTACATTTATCTTCTGCCTCTGACCACACGTCCCCTTCTCTGCTGTCATATTGTTAATTTCCAAGAAACCCTTTGTGATCCCTAATCTATTTTTTAACAATCTTCTTCTGGTTCTTCTTATATATCTGAAGACAGCCTTTGGGGGCGCCTGGGTGGCACAGTCGGTTAAGCGTCCGACTTCAGCCAGGTCACGATCTCGCGGTCCATGAGTTCGAGCCCCGCGTCGGGCTTTGGGCTGATGGCTCAGAGCCTGGAGCCGTTTCCGGTTCTGTGTCTCCCTCTCTCTCTGCCCCTCCCCCGTTCATGCTCTGTCTCTCTCTGTCCCAAAAAATAAATAAACATTGAAAAAAAAAAAAAGACAGCCTTTGAAGATTGCCTTTCTTCCATTCCTTTGGTCTTCCTGAAACTCCTGCTGGATGTATTTGGACTTTCAAAGGGTATTATCTTCTTCTGCCTCAGATAAAGTCTAACTGTCTAACTTGGCTTGAACATTAGCTTTCTATCACTATGTAAGCCCAGCACAGACTACTTAGTGCCTCGTGGTTCTGGCCAGGGCTCTGCTGAACAGCCTCACGCCGTCACAAGGTACCGGCTGGGATGGGCATTTACCTGGCAGCTTTGGGGAAGCATCCACTTCCAAGTTCATCCAGGTTATTGGCAGATGTGGTTCACGGAAGCTGTAGGATCAGAGTCCCTCTTCCGTGTGGACCGTCAGGGAAAGACTCCCACGTTCCCTGACATACGGCCTCTCTGACATTCAGCCAGCAGCAGCATGTTGCCTCCTTCCCAAACATGGCATCTCCATCCATCACCATCCAGAAAAAACTCTGCGTTTAAAGGGCTGTGATTAGACTGGACTCACCCAGATAATCTTCCTTTTCATTAACTCCAAGCCAACTGATTGGTAACCTTAATTGCACCTACAAAACCCCATTGGCCGTGTAAGGTAACATAATCGCTAAAACCATGGCCACGATGCTTCATCATGTTCACAGTGGTGGGGATCAGAGCAGGGAATCCTGGGAGACCGTTTCAGAATCTTGACAGTTTCAGAATCCTACAAAGCCATCCATCATCTGGATCTAAATTATCTAGTCTGTCTTAGGCACCTCGGGCTACTGTAACAAAACACCACAGACTGGGGGACTCAAACAACATACATTTAGCTCTCACTGTTCTAGAGGCTGGAAGCCCAAAAACAAGGCGCTGGCCAATTTGGTTCCTAGCGAGAGCCCTCCTCCTGGTTTTCAGACAGATGCCTTCTGGGCTTTCTTGCCGTGTCCTCACATGGTGGGGAGAGAGGGATCATCCTGTGCACTGCGCCTCTTGTAAGGCAGTAATCCCGTTCATGAGGGCTCCCTCCCCCTTCACAACCTCATCACCTCCCAAATCCCACCTCCAAATGCCATCACACTGCAGGTGAGGATTTAACATACGAATTTGGGGCGGACAGAGGCACGAAGTCCACGGCAAGTCTTTTGTTGTTGTTTTGTTTTAATTTTTGTTTTTTGTTTTATTTTTTTTTCAACCTAATTTATTGTCAAATTGGCTAACATACAGTGTGTACAATGCGCTCTTGGTTTTGGGGATAGATTCCCATGGTTCGTTGCTTCCATACAACAGCCAGTGCCCAACCCAACAAGTGCCCTCCTCAACGCCCATCACTCGTTTTCCCCTCTCCTACACCCCCCACCCCCCAAAGAACAAACTGAGGGTCATGGCTAGTCTTATTCTTGGCGTTGACCCTCTGCACTCTGCTTCTGGTGCACTGAACAGTATTTTCCTCCCAACGCACCCTGCTCCCGCTCACATTCAGCCTCTCCCCAGTTTTTTCTCCCAGGAACCCTCCTCCTCCCACGTGACTAGGTCTTATGTATGTTTTAGGTTATATTTCACTTTGTCTGGAGAGCTTTCCCTGTCCCCACAGAATACATGAAGTGCCCTCTCTGCGTGCGCCCCCTGCACTTAGCATGAAACTGATCAAAGCCCTTAGCACATGGCATTCTGCAAGCCTGTCTACCCATCGTTTTCTTTAATAGAAAATAAGTTCCAAGGTGCCTGGGTGGCTCAGTCAGTTAAATGTCCAGCTTTTGATTTCAGACACACAGTTCGTAAGTTTGAGCCCTTGAATTGGACTTGGTGCTAACAGTGTGGGGTCTTCTTGGGATTCTCTGTCTCCCTCTCTCTGCCCCTCTCCCTGCTCACTCTCTCTTTCTCTCAAAGTAAAAAAAGAAAAGAAAAGAAAAGAAAAGAAAAGAGAAAAGAAAAGGGAAGGGAAGGGAAGGGAAGGGAAGGGAAGGGAAGGGAAGGGAAGAAAAGAGAAGGGAAGGGAAGGGAAGGGAAGGGAAGGGAAGGGAAGGGAAGGGAAGGGAAGAAAAGAGAAGGGAAGGGAAGGGAAGGGAAGGGAAGGGAAGGGAAGGGAAGGAAGAGGGAAGGGAAGGGAAGGGAAGGGAAGGGAAGGGAAGGGAAGGGAAGGGAAGGGAAGGAAGAGGGAAGGGAAGGGAAGGGAAGGGAAGAAAAGAGAAGGGAAGGGAAGGGAAGGGAAGGGAAGGGAAGGGAAGGGAAGGGAAGGGAAGGGAAGGAAAGGAAAGGAAATTCCATGCGGGCAGGAACCCTGGCACATGAAAAACATTCAACACAAATGTGATAAATGTGTAGCAATTGTCACTCAGTAAATATTGGAAAACTAAGCGTAGAATCACACCATGCCTCCTTTAAGACATATACCGTTAGCTCTGATTGAATTCTAAGCTTTAGGCAACAGAATTCGAGTTAGAACTCCAGGATTGGTTTCTAGCTGTATGACTTTGCTGTGGACTGAATGTCTGTGTCTGTCCCCACCCACCACCCCCACATCCTCCTCGCCCTGCTCCAAATTCTTACGCCGAAGCCCTAATCCCCAATGCAATGGTATCAGAAAGTGGTCCTTCAGGGGGTAATTAAGTTTATATGGAGCCCTCGCGAGAGGATCGGTGTCCTTATAAGAAGAGACACCAGGGGGGCACCTGGGTGGCTCAGGAGCTTGAGCGTCTGATTTCGGCTCATGGTTCATGGGTTCGAGCCCCACGTCGGGCTCTCTGCTGTCAGCACGGAGCCTGCTTCAGATTCTCTCTCTCAAAAATAAACGTTTTTTTAAAAAGAAGAAGAAACACCAGAGAAATGAGCTCTTTCTTCCCACCATATAAAAACATAACCAGGAATCGTGCCTCACCAAGAACCACCTTGATCCTGGACCAGCCTCCAGCCTCCAGCGCTATGAGAAATGAATTTTCTCATAGCCCCCCGGTCTGATATTGTTAGTGCAGCACAAGCAGACAGGCCTCCTGGGACTGAGGGCAGACATCCGTGGAAAGAAGGGGAAGAGGTCTGAAGTCTCAGCCCTGCCGCTCCCCAAATGCTGGAGGGTGAGGCTGGACGAGGAGGAGGACCCAGGGAAGGACCCAGGGAAAGGGGGCCCAGAGGGAAGCTGCAGAGAGGAGAAGCTGCAGGCTGTGGGGTCCCAGGAGCCCGGGGAGGCAGCCCACGGGAGGAGGGTGGGCCCAGCGGTATCAGGTGCAGGTGCTAGCCAGGAGGAGGGGGTGACGCCTCCGCCAGAACCCTCAGTGCCACAGCGGGGGGAGGGGAAATAGGAGCTGGTGGTGGCCAGAAGGCTGTTCTTTGGAGAGGTTTTTATATTCTTAAAAAGAAAAGTAAAGAAAGGGGGCAGTACTGGAAAAAGAGGGAGGTCTAGAAAGTTGTCTCTGAGTGGGAAGCGAGCGCATGTGTGTGTGCTGTGGGAACGTTCTGGAAGGCAGGGAGCAAGCGGAGGTGCAGATGGGGGCGGGGTGTGATGAGCGAGTGAGTGTCACTGGCAGGAGAGCGGCCCGGCTAGGGGACAGGGGACAGGGAAGAGCAGTTCACGCATCCTTTGAAGGCATCCCCTTCTCTGCGCATCCCCAGCCCCCCCAGGCTCCCTGTCCCCTCCAGCTTCCGCTTTGTGTCCGAGATGGGCTGCAAGGAGGAGGGGTGGACAGTGACTTCCAAGTGTGCGGTAGCACAAGAATTGTGGCAAGCGCAAGCCAAAAGTCCAAGAAAAGCACATCGGTTGCATTTTATTTCCATTTAAACGGCACCGAAAGCCCCGGGGGCCAGTGCGTAACCCAGAGACAAGTTAATTCGTGTCAATTCACAAGTCCTCACTTCTTACACTTGAATGACGGCTTTCAAAACATATAAATATACCGGAGAGGAAGATAATTCTGAAGGACGGCTGTCTCCTCACGCTCTGGGCTTAGAGCTCCCGACAGGATGCCTCACCCCTCCACACCCACCCAGACACTGTCCCCCTAAAGACCCGCCAAGAGTCAGAGCCCCAGGGTGTTTTTTGCTTCTAAAATCCAAGGGAAATAAGAAATCCCCATCTCTTACAAAGATAAGCACGTCAATGTTGTTCAGCATATTTTTCTAAAATCAAAGTCGAATTTCAAAAGTATTTTCCCCAACGGGGCGCCTGGTAGCTCAGTTGGTTAAGCGTCCGACTCTTGGTTTCAGTTCAGGTCATGATCTCATGGTTCATGGGATCGAGCCCCAGGTCGGGCTCCGTCCGCGCTGACTGCACGGAGCCTGCTTGGGATTCTCTCTCCCTCTCTCTCTGCCCCTCCCCTGCTCTCTCTCTCCCTCTGTCTCTGTCCCTCCCCTGCTCTCTCTCTCCCTCTGTCTCTACCCCTCCCCTGCTCTCTCTCTCTCTCTCTCTCTCTCTCTCTGCCCATTCCCTGCTTGTGCTCTCTCTCTCTCTCAAAAGTAAACAAAATTTAAAAACTTTTCCCAAACACAGGGCACCTGGGTGGCTCAGTCGGTTAAGCGTCCAACTTCGGCTCAGGTCATGATCTCATAGTTCGTGAGTTCAAGCCCTGCGTCAGGCTTTGTGCTGACAGCTCAGAGCCTGGAGCCTGCTTCGGATTCTGTGCTTCCCTCTCTCTCTGCCCCTCCCCCATTCACACGCTGTCTCTTTCCCTTTCTGAAAAATAAATAAACATTAAAAATGTTTTTAGGGGCGCCTGGGTGGCGCAGTCGGTTAGGCGTCCGACTTCAGCCAGGTCATGATCTCGCGGCCCGTGAGTTCCAGCCCCGCGTCGGGCTCTGGGCTGATGGCTCGGAGCCTGGAGCCTGTTTCCGATTCTGTGTCTCCCTCTCTCTCTGCCCCTCCCCCGTTCATGCTCTGTCTCTCTCTGTCCCAAAAATAAATTAAAAAAAATAAAAAAAACGTTGAAAAAAAATGTTTTTAAAAATTCCTAACACAAAATAAATATAGAAAGCTTTAATGGAGAAAAAAAAAATTGTCCAGTTTAGACCTCGGATGGTTGGCTTTTCAGGAGGAGGACAAGTTTATCACACCTATCTAACTTAGAACTAGCCACGTAAGTGCATTCTGCCATTTTAATAGTTGCTTTTTTATTAAAGATAATTAGTAAATCATAAATAAACACATACGCCCACTTCCAAAAACTGACATAAGAGTCTAGTACATCCCTTAAAATACAGAGAGACATTTTCCAATATCATTCAGTAACATATAAGTTCACTTTTATTTCTTGTCGTTTAGGAAGAACAAACTTTGACCACAAAGTCTCCTCAGCTAACATTAAGTAATTTCCAGTCATAGTGGATTTTCCTTGACGTCTCGTATGATCAGGTGTAAAATAAATAAGTTCTCCCTCCACCTGACATTTCCCGAAGCAGAACTTAACAAAGGGTCTCGTTACTTCTTTGGTTTATCTCTTTGGGACCCAAGAGACTGGTCCCTTGAGACAAATGACCTGGCATTGACTTCCCAGGAGCGTGTGTGTGACAGGAGCCCCGGGCCAGGCTGTGGAGATGCCACACCAGCTGTCTACGCCTCAGGCAATCATTTCTCAAACCAGAGAATGGAGGTAGAAGAGATAATGCAAAGCAGTGGGATCCCAAAACTACATCTGGCTATGAAAGTAACTTGTCCACGGATACTTAAAGTTGACCACGTCTGGGGGCACCTGGGTGGCTCAGCCGGTTAAGCGTCCAACTCTTGGTTCCCGCTCAGGTCACGATCTCACGACTCGGTGGGTCCCAACCCCACATCAGGCTCTGCGCGGACAGCGTAGATCCTGCTTGGGATTCTTTCTCTGCCTCTCCCCACTCACGCTCTCTCTCTGTCTCAAAAATAAATAAATTAACATTTTTTTAAAAGGAGTATTTTTCAAATTGATCACGTCTGATAAGGAAGGAGTTTTCTTTAATTAAAATCTAATGTTTTTGTTTGCCAGTATTCCAACTGGCAGATGCTAGGACACATTCCTGCTTCCTCCTCTCGTGTGCTCAGCTGGCCCTTTCATGGCTCTCGGCCCCACACTGGGGTGGACAGCTTCACCGCTCAGTGATAGGGCCAATCCGAGAGGAAGGGGTCCTTTCCTGTACGCCTACGTGAGAAGAAGGAAAATCGAGAGGAGTTCCTCCTTCCAGGTTCCCAGCGGCCACAAGCTACAAATCTTTCCACCTATATTCAAAACAGAGAAGGTAGAGGTACCTGGGGGGCTCAGTCGGTTGAGCGTCCGACTCTTGACCTCGGCTCAGGCCCTGATGTCACAGTTCATGGGTTTGAGCCCTCTGCTTGGGATTCTCTCTCTCCCCCTCTCTCTTCCTCTCCCCTGCTTGCTCTCACTCTCTCAGTAGAAATAAATAATCCAGCAAAAAAAAAAAAAAAACACAACAGAGAAGGTAAGCGCATTTCATAACCCAGAGACATGATTGAGAGTTTATTTCAAATATATCTCAGCCCGTGACAAAGTTCCCTAATATTCACATACAGACTTTTGAATCCTGTAGGACCGAACATAAGTAAAAATCAGTGGCAATAACAATCTAGAAAAGAGGCTTCAGGGGGCGCCTGGGTGGCTCAGTCGGTTGGGCGTCCGACTTTGGCTCAGGTCATGATCTCGCAGTCCTTGAGTTTGAGCCCCGCATCGGGCTCTGTGCTGACAGCTCGGAGCCTGGAGCCTGTTTCAGATTCTGTGTCTCCCTCTCTCTGACCCTCCCCCATTCATGCTCTGTCTCTCTCTGTCTCAAAAATAAATAAATGTTAAAAAAAAAATTTTTTTTTCTAAAAAAAGAAAAGAGGCTTCAGGAGTTGGTGTTTGAAGGGACCTTGAGGCTCACTTAACTCCCCTGGTCCAGCTCACTGCTCTGCCTGAACATGTCCCTCAGGAAACCGCCTTAAAACCCACTAGACAATTGCCGGTGTATCCTCTCTACCACGCACCGTGTCGAGGACCTGGACAGAGAGGATTGTAAGCCTGGAGAGGGTTACAGTCTCCAGGAAACAGCTAAGCTATCAGTCCTGAGATGACAAGTCCCGAAAATTAATTCTTGAAAGAAAACTCATGAGAAAGGAAATACTTGCAAATGGAAGAGCCGGAGAAGAAACATCTTCTCATCTATGTCTAAAACGAGAAGGCACAGCAGCTGTTATGGTAAAGCGGGCTTGTTAATTATTCAACGTACCACAGAGCCACAGGATCCTAGTGTGGTGAGCCTGCCAGCGTGGCCAAGGCCAGGCCGTCCCTCTCGGCCCGTGCATCAGGGCAGAGTGGAGCCAAGGACTCTGGACGGCGCTGCGCGCCGTCTGCTTGCGAGAAACACGGCCGTAGTCAGGAGGCTGCTCTACCTTGTGCACCGTATTTCGCTTTTCTGAACATTCCACCTGACACTTGGGAGTCTGGGATAACCTGTGATGGCAGACTGTCCCTCAGCCCGCGTTGCTGGCACACCAGCGTGGCAAGTAGCACACAGTGCGTCACAGGCGTGTGACCAGTTGCACAATGTTGACAACAAGTGACCCCCTGAGCTCCATGCTGTCGCCCCAAACCTAGGGAACTGGACAGGACAGGTCAGAGGGCCCAGCTAAACAGGAAGTTCTTGGGCACACCACAGATGACAAAGGACCCCGTTGCTGAAGGTGAAATAGGACCGGGAAGGAGCAGACAGAGACATGTGTCAACACTCAGAAGGTGGTGCAGGAAAAGGACAAGAGGGCAGGCTTTGGGGTGGGGCCAGCTCTGGGTCCCTGTGGAAGGCTCAGTCCCTGTCCCCCCTCGGCACCGTGCGAGGACTCACCAACCCTGGTGAAGGGCGAGGGGCCAGGTCTCTGCCACGTCCGAGCCCCCACTGAGTCACTGGGAACCTCGGTTTCCTCAGCACAAACTCAGGGTGTTGATTATGATGAGAATGGGGACCCCAAAAGTTTCTTGTGAGGGTTCACTGAGACAGCTTCTGTGGAAATGGGTTGTGACATCTGTCCACAAAGAAGGCGTCGAACAAACGCTTCTTCTTTCAGTTGTCATGAGAGCCGATGCCCCAATCACCTCCTTGGTGTTGTGTGTTCACCCTACCCAGCTAACGCCGTTTGCAAAACCCACAGCCAAGAACCTTGGCTTGACCCTCATTCCTGACATCTTGTGAAAAGCACTGAGCATATGTGCCCAATGAATGCATAAACAAAAGAGTGAATGACTGACATGAGTTTTCCAATGCTGGCTTCTGACCCTGCAGATGCTGCTACCTAGAGGACTTAGAGAAGCCACCCCGTCCTCCTTAGACCTGGCTTTCTCTTCAGTAAAAAGGCGGTAATCAAACCACAGGTAATCTCTAAGGCACCTTACAGCTCCGTTTTTTTTAACCTGTTTAGATTTTCACGAATTCTGAATTGAATCTAGGATACCATGCCCTGAGATTTTGACAAATTCCTCAGATACAAGGATTTTTCCAAAAGTGCCGGGGAAAATTCAAGGAGGGAGCATAGTCTTAAAGACTCACCCCAAAGGATTTCTTGATTTGCGTACAGATCGCCATAAATATGCCATCAGAGTACGCGCCGAAATTCATAGCCCAAATACTGACTATCATCATAAACACTCGTATTACTGAGTCATTTACACACATTGTCTCAACAACCTTAACAATAACCCTGTGAGGTGGGAACCACTATCACCCCATTCTCAGGATGAGAAAACTGAGGTGAAGGTAAGTATCTTACTTTTGGAAGTGAAGGAGGAAGGTTAAATTCAAACCCAGGCAGCCCAACCCAGAGTAACCACACCAAAAGGATCAAAACATTCAATGAAAAGTAATTCCTTTTGTTCTAAAAGATTTCAGTGCTTCATGCAAGCCTTTGGGGATAAGCAGAGCAATTTTGACGTGCCCAGCTGGAGTTGGGGTCACTAGTCCGACCTCTGCAATGGCCCACACTCATGGACAAGAAGGCAGGTGCCCAGAGGCAACCACTCAGCACCCCTGGGTCTCTGAGTTCCCTATTCAGATCTGCTTTTTATTTATTTTTTGTGTTCTTTTAAAGTTTCTTTATTTTGAGAGAGAGAGCACAAGCAGGAGAGGGGAAGAGAGAGAGGGAGAGAGAATCCCAAGCAGGATCCGTGCTGTCAGCACAGAGCCCCACACGGGGCTCGAACCCATGAACCACGAGATCATGACCTGAGCTGAGTCGGACACTTAACCGACTGAGCCACCCAGGGGCCCCAAGATCTGCTTTTAAAAAAAATTACTCTGGGTGCAAAGTGGAGGGTGGGTTGGAAGGAGGCGTGCCTGGAGGGATCCACGAGACCAACCTGGAGGATGCAACATGAGTCCACTTGAACCAAGATGGTGGCCGGGACTGAGGACCCAGTGGTGGACGTGGAGAGAAGAGGCTGGCAACTGTCCGACACGCAGGGTGAAGTGAGGGAGAGCAAAGTAACAAGGTGACCCCTGGCCTGAACGGAATGGATGGAGGGATGGGACAGTGGCCGCACGGCCTGAGATGGGGAAGCTCTGACCTCAGAGACCAGGCTTGGGGGAAGGAGCTGTGGAGTCTGGTTTTAGCCTCACTGTGCCGTGTACACTCTGGGGGTATGCGGGAGGAGATGTTAATTGGGCTGTCGAATGGACAGACGGAGCCCAAGGAGAGGAAGCTGGACAGGGTTTATTGCTTGGACTTCTCTTTCCCCTCTTTTTACACGTGGGGCTGCAGCGGTATGTTTTAAGACAAGTGGGAATTAAGTACGTTTAGTTTGGACAAAGGAAAGAACGAAACAGTATGGCACTGTAGGTACGGTGTCAGGCTGAGAGTCGGGGGTCCGTCCGAGCGCCGAGTTGAAACACCAGCCGAAGATCTTAGTTTTCACGTGTGACCTGAGGGGATGGGACCGAGTTCTAAACCCTCTTTCCGTCCACGAGCACAGAAATCCTACTTTCTTTTGAAACTGTTTTCTCACCTCTTACTGTAGGTGTCACTATCTAGAGAAATCAGAACCGTGACCCCCGGGGCCACGCGCCCCCAGACAACAGGAAAGAAAAGTTGGGAGAATCGTAGGGTTTCCGGGGCAAAAACCCGCGACACAGCGTCGAGGTGACCCAGTCAGAGAAGATGGTTGCCCCAGAGCCCACCAGGAAGTGAGAATCGGCCTGAGTCTGCATTCAGTACAAGACGTGATGTGTGGACCACGTTGGAGGTGGGTAAAGGTGTCTAAAAAGAGTTAACTACTCGATGAGGAAGAGGAACCTGAAGTTCAGGATAATTCGATTACACCTGAGGACAAAAGTCCCCTCGTCGTTGGGGCGCCTGGGTGGCTCAGTCGGTTGAGCGGCCGACTTCAGCTCAGGTCATGATCTCGTGGCCCGTGAGTTCGAGCCCCGCATCGGGCTCTGTGCTGACGGCTCAGAGCCCGGAGCCTGTTTCAGATTCTGTGTCTCCCCCTCTCTGACCCTCCCCTGTTCATGCTCTGTCTCTGTCTCAAATATAAATAAACATTAAAAAAAAAATTTTTTTTAAAGTACCCTCATCGCAAAGTGGCAGTGGTATCAGCCTTTCCACCCAAATGACTGACGTGATTCACCGTAGATTCTCCGAGTCTGGAGGGGAAGGGAACAATATTCAGTAACTTAACAAATGGCAGGTATTATAGTTTGTAAAATTAAGATGCTCTACAATTTCTGTTGCTGTCACATCAGGATGATTTATTCCATCACAGCATTGGTGTGGTTTCCTAGTTCAACCGGCAGGTAGTGAGTTAAACTCTAGTCTCCTGTTATTAAACACAGTCCCTGAAATGTATGCAACAGGTTTGTTGACCGGGAAACTGCCCCCTCAGCCACGGCCGGCTTTCAGCAACTAAGCCCGTTCCGCGGGATCAAAACAGATTCGTGAGGTGCAGGAGTCCGGGAACAACCTTCCTGGGCCATCCACATTCCTTTTCCGTGAGCCGGCCAGGCCCCGGGACGCCAAGCAGTGGCAATCCCGAGTCCAGAATTGACCCACACAGCTCAAGAGAGCGGACGTTGCTTCGGAGTTCTGGTTTTGAAAAACGCCCTCCAATACCGGCCAAGTGTGGTTTTCAGTGTCCCAAAGATTGCCACGTATGTAGTTATTTATTTACACACAGAAAACAACAGCACTGAAAAGTCACATTGGTCGTCCCGTGTGTGTTTTCTGACAATTTGGTTAAGTGTCTTCTGGGACTAAAAGTTGAGGAAAAAAGGCAGATTTCTATAATCATGAAAAGAGGTGGAAGGGGGGTGTCAAGAGGGTGACAGGTGAGACAAGGCTGGCACGTGGGGGCTGGAGGGCGGGCACACGGAGTGCATCATAGGGTCCTACCTGCTACAGGTCCCACCTCCCTACAGGTCCTACTTGTCTGAGGCCTTCTGCTATGGAGAAGGGGGGACATGAAGTCAAGAAACAATGCTCTAAAACTCTTCTAGGTTTTCAGGTCACAGCCTGCAGTAAAAGTGCACCCCTTTCAATGCAGGTGTGCTGTTGCAAAGGGACACATGCACCCCAATGTTTATATGTTTATAGCAGCACTATCAACAATAGCCAAAGTATGGAAAGAGCCCAAATGTCCATCGATGGATGGATGGATGGATGGATGGATGGATGGATGGATGGATGGATAAAGAAGATGTGGTGTGGGGCGCCTGGGTGGCGCAGTCGGTTAAGCGTCCGACTTCAGCCAGGTCACGATCTCGCGGTCCGTGAGTTCGAGCCCTGCGTCGGGCTCTGGGCTGATGGCTCAGAGCCTGGAGCCTGTTTCCGATTCTGTGTCTCCCTCTCTCTCTGCCCCTCCCCCGTTCATGCTCTGTCTCTCTCTGTCCCAAAAATAAATAAACGTTGAAAAAAAAAATTTAAAAAAAAAAAAGAAGTGGTGTATATACACAATGGAGTATTACTCGGCAATCAAAAAGAATGAAATCTTGCCATTTGCAACTACGTGGATGGAACTGGAGGGTATTATGCTAAGCGAAATTAGTCAGAGAAAGACAAAAATCATAGGACTTCACTCACATGAGGAATTTAAGAGACAAGACAGATGAACATAAGGGAAGGGAAGCAAAAATAATATAAAAACAGGGAGGGGGACCAAACATAAGACACTCTTAAATATGGAGAACAAACAGAGGGTTACTGGAGGGGTTGTGGGAGGGAGGATGGGCCAAAGGAGTAAGGGGCATTAAGGAATCTACTCCTGAAATCATTGTTGCACTATATGCTAACTAACTTGGATGTAAATTTAAAAATAAACAAATTATTTAAAAAGTGCATCCCTTTCCTCATCTACTGATTCGCCAGGAGCCACGGTGTTGGCTGTGCTTCAGAAATCCTCCACCTTCCAGGGGCTCCTGGGTGGCTCAGTCGGTTAAGCGACAGACTCTTGATTTCGGCTCAGGTCATGATCTCACAGTCTGTGAGTTTGAGCCCCGTGTCAGGCTCTGTGCTGACAGCTCAGAGCCTGGAGCCTGCTTCGGATTCTGTGTATCCCTCTCTCTCTGCCTCTCCCCCACTCGAGCACTCTCTCTCTCTCTCTCTCTCTCTGTCTCTCTCAACAAAAAACACTTATTAGAAAGTCTTTAGAAACCGTCTGCCTTCCAGTCTAGGCTCTCCTGCCCCCTCTAAAACCACTTCGATAAAGGCCATTTCAGTTCCATTCAACAAATATTTGCTGAGTATCTAGTATGTGCCAGGAGCTGTGCTAAAGTTTTAAGGTGCACCAGTGAGGAAAACAAAGATCTATGCCTGCAGAGAGCTTTCCTTAAAGTGGGTTGAAACATAAGCAATAAACAAAATAGATAATCATAATACATAGATATTATATACTCTGTTAGAAATTGGTAAGTGCGGTGGGGAAAAATAACACAAGGTAAGGGGACGTGGCGGGGGCGGGGGGCAAGCTGCAATTTCATGTAAGCTGGTCCAGGTAAGCCTCGCTAAGAAGGTGATATCTGACCAAGGACTTGAAGGAGGCAAAGGAGTGAGTCATGAGACCCTCTGGGGAAAGGGTGATCCTGGCAGAAGGAACACCAGTGCAAAGGCCCTGAGGCTGGTGGAATCCATCTGTGATGTCCCAGGAAAGGCAAGAAGGTCAGTGTGGCTAGAAGGGTGGTGCTACTGGAGGCTATAGTGGCAGGAAGGGGAGAGTGTGAAGGGACAAAATTAAGGAATAAAGGCAGATGACAATATTAAAGATGTGGCTTTCACTCAGAGATGGGGAGCCTCTGGAGGGCTCTGAGCAGACCAGGAGATGCTTTGATCTGTATTTTCGAAGAAGGGTGCTCTGGAAGCCGTTTTGGGAGCAGACCCACAGGACGCAGCGGTGGGACCCGAGAGAGAGCTCGCGGAAGCCGCTGCAGGAAGGAGGCAGGCAGGTGCGAGGGGCGGGGGTAGGGCAGGGGGCGGGGCTTGGGCAGGTGGCGGCAGAGAGGCGGTGGGAAGAGGTGGGCTTCTGGATACAATCTGCAGGTACAGCCAGCAGCGGACAAGCACAGTAGATGGGCAAGGAGGCGCCAGCATGTGGGAGAACCAAGAGCACCAAGCGTCCTGGGAGCTGGGGAGACGTGAGCCAACCCCACCGAGAACAGCTTGTGCGGTCAGGCCACATGAGGACCGAGAACCCAGCCCGGACCAGCAACACAGGTCCTCGGAGAGGACCGCCTGGTGGAGGGGACCCAACATCTGATTCAGAAAGAGCAGGAGGGAAGAAGGGTAAGACGAGGCAGAACTCCCTGTGGGTGGGGCTGCAGAGGGAACAGAAATGGAGCCCTGGCCGGAGGGAAAGAGGGTGTCAAGGAAGGATGTTGGTGAGTTTTTAAGATGCAAATGACAGCACGCTTGTGTGCATATGGGGTGACCCGGCAGAGGGGGACCCCGTGCAGGAGTCCTGCACCCCAGGACGCAGGGAAAGGCTGGAATCAAGTGCAAGAGCACTGGGGCTGAGGCCACACAGCCCGGTCCCAGAGGAAGGCGGGGGCCAGGGTTCGGACACCTGCGGGTGGGCGTGTGGAGGGATGCACAGGGCGAGCAGGGACGTGCAGCCCACACCACGGGCTCCTGCCTGGGACGCCCGTCCAGGGGCTCACAGCCTGATTCCGCTACTTTGCAGCTCACGCTAGCTGCTCCCCGCTGCCTGGGCTTCCTCGTCTGCAAAGCAGGGCCCCTGCCGGCACCCTCTCCCCAGAGAGCTGCCTCCAGCATTTAAGGGGACAGGGCATGTAATATCACCCTCATCTCAGCACCTGGAAAACAGGGAGCACCACAGTCACTCTTCTCTGGATGCGCGCGAGCCAAGACACCGTCCCGGCTCCCAGCGCAAAACTAATCGTCGGGTGTCACTGGAGAAGCATCGCTTTGCTTCCTAATTCACACTGTCACAGAGCTTCCTACACTCACCGGCTGGCAAGGTGACCTCATGAACACACCCAGAGGCGGAACCCGCGTTCCCGGACAGACAGGCATTGATGTTACTCAGACGCCTCCAATGGCTGGTTAATATCTCCCTGCGTGTGCAGACGTTTTTTACCGGTTGGGGAGAGGCTTTCTGTTCGAGGACAGAAAAGGCTACTGGGGCTAGTTGGGGCTGCCCAAGTCCCTCCCAAGCAACAGGTGGTTGGGGGAGTGGGGCGGGGGCTATTTCATTCTCAGGTTAACCGAAGCCAAGACTCAAGAGGCCAGACGGGAATGTGGCAATAAAATCTTGCCAGACCAACTCCAATCCAGATGGGAAGGACCCTACCGGGTAGTCCTGGCCACTCCCTCCGCTGCAGGGCTGAAGGAATACCCAGCTGGGTCCGGCTCACAAGGATTTAACGCGCCCCTGCTGAGTTTCTCCAGTGCTCGCCCCTGCTGGGGAGAGGGTCCCGTCTAGTCTAACATTTCCTGGGGTGGTTCTGGGTCTGTTGTGTCCTTGCTAGGATTCACAGTAACAACAGCAACAACGACAACAACAACTAACCACGTCCCTTCTGGTCCTGGTGCTTTAGGTCTTTGTTAATAGTAACACGGTGTAAGCAAAATGTGGGAAAATGGGAAGAAAATTCGTTGTTCCAAATTACTAAAACCATGGTCTCAGACCACACCAGAAATTTATCCCACTGCTGGGTTAATGTCACCAATAGGTCCATGGAGAGGCACATAAAGATGTTTGGGGGGGAGGGGGGTCTACCCCGCACAGTGGTCCTGGGTCCAAACCCACCCCGTTTACAGAACCGGTAAATCTCACACAAGCCCAGTCCTCCACACCCACCTGATGCCCGCTGACCTGATGACAACAAAATGCTTTAATCCCTCAGCCATAACCTGATGTACCAAGGTAGATCCCAGGTTGTCCCCACATGACACCTCTTGAGATCCTCATAGTCCCTCCATCTATACTCTGACTGCCCACGGAGCCGGCCTACTTAGCACCCATTTTATGCTCACCAAAAGGTGCACTTAACCCCACCCCACCCCCAGCCCTGACCCCCTTTATGTGCAGAAATACGACCCCCAACTCAAACACAGCCCTGGAGATAAGATCCAGGAGATATGGCTCTGGTGGCACAGTTACCCGGACTGTCACACAAGGCCACAGATGCGTGGACCCCTGGTGATGGCGACCCAGATGATGACAAGAACTCCCTGTGGGTGCCTCACAGCCACTCACCCCTCAGTCCCCACCGATCCCTCCCCAAGGCTGCTGTGTCTGGCTAAAGGAACGGTGTTCCTAGGAATGGTAGATGGGAAGGGGACACCACTTCAATGTCACGATACCAATAATACTAGCAGCGACTGAGCTGTGGGATGTGTCACACCTCGCCCTGAAAATGTTAAAATATTCTCCAGTAACCCTAATGACACTCAGCTCTCACCACGAAGTCCAGGCGAGCTGTAGGACTGCTGATTGCTGGAACAGTCACCTTGGTGAGACTCGTGACAGGACTAGCTGGGGGACTAATTTGAAGCAGTGCGGTCACACAAAATGTCACAGCCACTGTGTCCGCAGTGGTGGCTGGAACCCGACAGGATTTTATACCTATCTAAACATCATCAGACTCAATGGCTTCCATGGTCTTAGAGCACCAATTAGCCTTAGACAATTTACTGGCTGAACAAGCAGAGAAATGTGCTATTGCAAATACATCCTGATGTTTCTACATCAATGTTCTACATTCTACATTCAACATTCTACATTGTTTTCAGAGACGGGGAACAAAGGGTTAACATCACCCTCCACCTGGCCTCTTGGCTACACCATTTTAAGAACCCCAGGCTCAAGCCATCTGGGGCTCCACCTGCCAAGTGTTACCTGTCTCTTGCCTCTCCCTGGGCTATTTTACTGCTGCTTCTATTTGGGCCACGCCTCTTTAATTCATTTGTCCAATGTGCGTCCTCCAGACTACAACAAGCTGATGCTCGCATGGGGATTCAAGTCCATACCGACTGGGGACCATATTTCCATATCAGTGTTAGATCAGATAGCAAGACATTTCCATGACCTCCAGTGATAGGTGGGGTCTCTGCCCTTGATGAGCAGGAAGTAGATAAAAAAGATTGAGGGGTGCCTGGGTGGCTCAGTTGGTTGAGCGTCAGGCTTCGGTTCAGGTCACGATCTCAAGGTTCACGGGTTCGAGACCCATGTCAGGCTCTGTGCTGACAGCTTGGAGTCTGGAGCCTGCTTCAGATTCTGTGTCTCCCTCTCTCTCTGTCCCTCCCCTGTTCACACCCTGTCTCTCTCTCAAAAATAAATAAAACATTAAAATTTTTTTTTTAAAAAAAGAAGAAGATTGAGAACTCGATCCACGTTCCCCTTAAGAATAAGGATGATGGGGCGCCTGGGTGGCGCAGTCGGTTAAGCGTCTGACTTCAGCCAGGTCACGATCTCACGGTCCGGGAGTTCGAGCCCCGCGTCAGGCTCTGGGCTGATGGCTCGGAGCCTGGAGCCTGTTTCCGATTCTGTGTCTCCCTCTCTCTCTGCCCCTCCCCCGTTCATGCTCTGTCTCTCTCTGTCCCAAAAATAAATAAACGTTGAAAAAAAAATTTTTTTAGGGGCACCTGGGTGGCTTAGTCGGTTAAGCGTCCGACTTCGGCTCAGGTCATGATCTCACGGTCTGTGAGTTCAAGCCCCGTGTCGGGCTCTGTGCTGACAGCTCAGAGCTCAGAGCTCAGAGCCTGGAGCCTGCTTCGGATTCTGTGTCTCCCTCTCTCTCTGACCCTCCCCCGTTCATGCTCTGTCTCTCTCTGTCTCAAAAACAAACATTAAAAAAAAAAAAAAAGTTTAAAAAAAAAATTTTTTTTTAAAAAAAGAATAAGGAGGATGAGGGGCACCTGGGGGGCTCAGTCGATTAAGCATCTGACTTCAGCTCAGGTCATGATCTCACGGTTCGTGGGTTCAAGCCCCGCATTGGGCTCTGTGCTGACAGCTCAGAGCCTGGAGCCTGCTTCGGATTCTGTGTCTCCTTCTGTCTCTGCTCCTCCCCTGTTCATGCTCTGTCTTGCTCTGCCTCTCTCTCTCAAAAATAAATTTTAAAAGTTAAAAATATAAAAAAAAAAAAGAGGAGGATAAAATCTCTCAGGAGGGACAGAAGACCATCAGGGACAACAGGACCAAGCCCCAAATGAAAAACGCTACGCACCTGGGGCATTCTTGTCGGCTGTTATTACTAAGCTGCTTCTCTCTCAGAGCAGAACCAGGAGACGACCCCACCCAAGCAAGACTAAAAACAACAGCTTCAGCCATATCCTGTCAACCCAGGAGCAAACCAGAAGCTCTGGAAACCCGAAAGACCCTGGCTCCGAAAACACCAGCTACTGGGTGGCCTGCCAGTATCGACCAATCAGGACGAGGCACTTTTGTGTCCCTTAGTAGCGTAAGGGACTGGAGTGGGAACACTGGGGGGGGATCTTTCTCTATATAAGTAGGGCCTCCCCTTTGTCCAGGGAGGCCAGCATAACCGCTCTCTTGGTGCTGTGTCTCCTTCAGCTCAAGCTGTTTCCCGTGCCTTTGACTTTTGGGTCCGGCCTCATTTCTATCATTGTTGGGCCCAAGAATACGACTTGGGTAACACAGCCACACCTGTGCTCACGGCCGCCATGGCTGAGCTGCAGGCTGATGCAGAGAAGTCCAGATCCTGAGTCAGCCACACCTCACCCACCTAGCCCAGGGGCCACACGGTCACGCACACCAGACAAGGTGGACATCTGGGCACAAACACAGCCCTACCGCCAGACGAACTGCTTCACCCTCAACACCCACCCACCATCACCTTCCGAATCAGGGGCAACCCGTTCTGCAGGACCCAGGCTCTGGCAAAATCCAGGCTTCAAAAACATGAGCTCAGTCCCCGATTTTCCCACCTGGGAAGGAGCGTTTTCCGAACACGACCCAGCACGCTCAGATCAGCCAGGGTAAGGAAACACATCTGCGAAGCAACGACTCGTCCAGATATAACAAATGCAGTTGCAAACTAGGATGCCACACCTCGACCTGCAAGCTAACATCGCCACGGCCGTTTTGCGGCAAATACCTCTTCCTGAGTTCAGGCAGGAGCTTAGTCCAACGTTTGTGAGTTACGCGGCCACGTGGGGCCTTGGCTTTGAGTGCTGGTAAAGTCAAATTGGATAAGGTAAAAAACAAGAACCAGTTATTCCCATAACCAGGAGCAAGGTGACTCCGCGTGCAATCAATGGCGGCCAAACGCGGTTGAGACCCCTCTGCACAGCAGCGCCTCGCGTCCGCGGCCCGCGGAACGGGCCCCTGCAAACGTCCAGGCAGGAAAAAGTCGAAGGATGAAGTCCTCCACAAACTCCGTCGTTCCTTGGCCGTCTGAGAAATCCAAAGATGAGCTGGGGTTGGGTGTGCCAAGCAGGCACAGGAAGACAGCCCCTCCTGACCAGAGTGCCTTCGGCGCTCGGTGTCCCAGGGGGTCCTTGAGGACATCTTGACTTAAACCGCCTGAATTCCCAGGAAAGCTCCCAGAGTCCTTCCCAGGCCGAGCCTTGCACCCCGCTGCCCTCCTGTGGGAACCCCGACAGACCAGGGGCATCCGCAACAAACAGACGCCCTGGGGGAGGTCGGCAGTACGGCCAAGAATCTGTACCACAGGCCGACTCTGCAGCCATTTCTAAGCCAAATCTTCCATATAGGGATGGCGGTTTCTGAGGGGCTCTTGCCTGGGATGTTCTCGTTCTGCCGTGAGCGGAGGGCCGAGACGCTCACAGGGACTCGGGGTCCAGCTGGACCCACCGCAGAGAATTAAGGATCTGGGGGCACGCTGCTTCGCCCCAGGGACAGCGCTAAAAGCACAAGGATTAGGAGCGGAGGCGGAGGGGACTCTACAAAGGGGCTGAAGGGCGTCAGCAGCAGGCGTCTCTCCGGGACGGAGGGGCCGACCGAGTCGTTGGCTGCACCTGAGTTCCAACGGTGCTGGATTTTTCATCGCTGCCCCAACGTTCACTGGCCGGGAGCCTGGGGACGAGGCCCTGTGCCTCCGCACGCTGCTGTTTCCTGTGTGTCAGAGGGGGACGCAGTGGGGACACAGTGTGGAGACGGCCCCTGCAAATGGGAAGACGTGGGCGTGCATCACATGCTTAGTGCAACAGCGTAGGTACTCAGGAGATGGCATCTGTTATTGCTTGGGCACCAAGCGGTTTCTCTCAGGCTCACGTGCTGGTTCAGACGTGGAGGAGATCACCCTCCCCTGCCTCTCCCCACTCCTCGCTCCCCCCCTACCCCCACGTCGATCCTCAGCAGTGCCACCCAAGATCTTCCAAAGCTATCTGACATGTGTCCACGGGTGCCCCCGGGCTCTCCTCATTCAGCTGGGCACTCTTCCCCCAGAGAATTTTCCAGAGCCTGCCAATAGCTCAGCATGTGGTGAGGCTTGACGAAATGGCAGGCCACGATCTTCTTAAAACGACACGTGGAAAAGCGTAACCCGTTCGGGAAGAAGGTCTGCTCGGAGTGAAGTTCCTCCAGCCTGATTTGCAGTTTGGCGAGGCAGAGCCCCACGAAGACGTCTTCCAGCTTAATGAACGGGACGCTCTCCGAGACGTTGTACACCTGACCCGCGACATCGCTGGAGAACACGTAGCCAGTGCCCGAGCAGAAGGGCGGGTACTTGTCCCACGGGTATTCGTACTTACTGACAAACCACTTGTTGTGCTTGTCCCTAATGGGAAACTCGTTCAGTTTTAAGAAGCCGGTGAAAAACCGGGTGGTTCTGTTTTTCTTCAGGAGCAGCTCGGTCAGGTAATAGACGTTGACGAACATGTCGGAGTCCGTTTTCATCACAAAAGCCGCCTGAGGACAGAAGCGGTGAATCCACTCTATGCCCATCATGGTCTTCAGGGTCAAGTTGAAGTAGGCGTCCATGAAGTCCTTCTGGATAATGTCGCGATGCTGCTGGCTCTCCTGTGCCACCAGTCTCGACAGGTCCTTGTTGGCCGTGGCTCCCAGGAGGAAGAACGTTTTTATTTGCTTGCCACTCACGTTCTTTTCTTTCCCCCACGTGTTCCGGATGACCGTGCGAGCAAACAACTGTTCGTGGGAGGAGGTCACCAGCAGGACAAGGAAAGGGGGGTCCTGCCTGCAGTTGATATCTGGGAGCTGAAGGAAGCTCCCTCTTTCTTTCTTGAAAACAAACGGCTCGCCTTTAAAAGGAGTCAGACTGTACATGCTAAAATACAAACAGAGGGCTCCCAGGACCACCAGCGAGACATATACCAGTCGCATCTTCACAAAAGCCATCTGAAAGGAGCAAAGTGGAGTCGTTAGACCTCCAAAGGAGGACAGCGTGCTTAGCTCTGCCCCGGGAGGCTTAGCGGGGGGAAGACAGAGACGCTGGGGTCTCGTTGCACAGGTGGCGAGCCGTGCGTCGGCAGCGAGCATGGATGCCCCACAGGGTCGTCCACTCCAGAGCGTGAGGCCGGAGCACAGCGTTCCGGGCCAGCCCGCCCTTCGCCCATGGGGCTCTCAGACTCCCCCTCTAACACACGGGATCAGATCTCCCACTGAGTCCTTCTAGCTCTGCCCGTCCCGGACTCCATAACGACATCCAGCCAGAGACCCTGCGAGACTGGAAACCACGTGTTCTAGGTCTCAACGTACGAACCATCTGCATTCTTCTCTGACGGAGTCAAGCACCACCCTACCACGCCCAGAAAGAAGCAAGACCAATGTTGTGATCTGTACAACTTCGCTCCCCCCCCTTACCCGGGAGGCTACCTTCCAAGACCCCCAGCAGGTGCCTGACACCGAGCACAGTGCCGAACCCTCGTTCCTATAACTTGCTAATTTTTAAATTAGGCACAGTAAGAGACTAACGGCAATAATGAACAATCCAATAGAGCAGTTTTAATCATACACTGTAATAAAAGTTATGTGAATGTGGTCTCTCTCTCAAGATCTAACTGTGCTGTCCTCACCCTCCTTGGGACGATGGGAGGTGACAAAATGCCTGTGTGATGTGATGAGGTGAGCGAGGCAGGCGGGTGACGTTGTGCTAGGCTGCTGCTGACCTTCTGATGAGAGGTCAGAATGGGGACCATCGGCTTGGGGACCACGGTTGACCATGGATGACTGACACCTCGCAACGCAAAACCTCAGAGAAGGCGGGGGGGATACGCACCTTGGTTCTGTCCCTGCTAGAGGTGCTGGTTTTACTTTTTTAGGTGACTTCTTTCAATGTCCTGATTCTTTCATCTTGTGCCCACTCATCTCTGTCATTGTCAGCAAATCCAGGACCACCCGTGTTAATGCTGTAACATTAAGAAAGGAAATCACTCACTTTCTCCTGGCTCCGACGGAACCTCTGGCTTGAAAGCTAAGCCACGGGGTAGATTCCGGGAAGCAACTTGCCAAAGAGCTGTCAGTGAGTGCCAAGGGGCACTGTCAGGTTCCGGACTCACTTCGTTTGTCCAAAATGCGGATTCTCATCCTCAAGAGTCACTATGAGGAAAAGACAAAAAGAATAGCGCCATTCAAATCAGTCATGCCTCGCCAGCAGCCCCTCCCCATTACATCGGCCGTGCCAGACAGAACCACATTACCACCTACCCAGGTGACCTTGAGAAGCATTTGCCCGCCCCCCCACTCCAGCCTCACTTTTCTTATCTGCACAGTGGGTGCGATCAAGACAAACTCTGCCGCCTGGTTCACCTGTCGACAACAATAACAGCATGCGAATACCCAAGAAGCCTGCTGGGCCTGATGCACTAGGACAGCACCGGGAGCTCAGTAAGGGGACACGGTGGACTCACAAGTCAGTTTGGGTCCAATTCCTCATGCTGAAAACTGACCTCCTACGTAAGAGTCTGTGGTTGAGGCTTACAGAATTTAACACAGGGAAGAAATCCATCTATTCTCAACTCAGTGCTCCTGTCTGCAAAATGTCCTTCTGCAGGGAGCAAGACAAAAAAAGCACCTGAGTGGAATGATGAAAGGATCAGGGCGCCTGGGTGGCTCAGTCGGTTGAGCATCTGACTTCAGCTCAGGTCATGATCTCGCAGTCCGTGGGTTCGAGCCCCGCGTCGGGCTCTGTGCTGACAGCTCGGAGCCTGGAGCCTGCTTCAAATTCCGTGTCTCCCTCTCTCTCTTCCCCTTCCCCTTCCCCTGCTTGTACTCTGCCTCTCTCTCAAAAATAAATGAACATTAAATTTTTTTTAAAAAAAGAAAGAAAAGGAAAGAGCCCTGAATCCAACCTTCCACCGGAGGGCACCCAGCATCAATAAGGAACAGAGCCTGGAACACCACGTTTCAAGCAAAGGAAATACACATCCCCCAGGTTCTGCCCCTCACAGTCTGGCTGAGAGGAGGGAACCCTTAGCATAAAGCAGCTCCATGGACAGAGCCAAGAACAAACAACTGCTCTGCTGTGGAAGCCCCACCTTCAAAACCCACCGGGACCTGTCCGCGTGGCCCAGCCATCCAGTCGGTAACGGAACAGCACTTTATTTAGCAGATTCTGGGTCCCCGGCTCTGCTGTTTCAACCTATGAGCACTACAGACACGGACACAGAGGCTGGGAACTGGAGTAGATCAGTATAGTGCATGAATTATAGATCAAGGCAAGCCAGAAGGCGGCAGGTCCCTCCCTCCCTTCTCCGCCTCCTGCCCTCCACGGGCTCCTCTGTAGGTATCACTACAACTCCAGGCTGGGGCAGCTGTGTTCCTCCTGGGCCGGTGTGCCCAGAGGGCCAGGGGTGTGCCCTCCTAATACTGTACAGGGCTGTGCACAGGTTAGACCCTGGGCACGTTCAAATTACAAGGGAATAAGCAAGTAACAGCACATCAAGGGCCCTAGAGTCAGCGTCTTAACCGACAGTCATGTGGAGGGTCCCTTCCCAGGCCAGGTGGGTAGAACTCCTGACCTAAGGCTACAGGGCCTGAAGACAAACGGAATGGAAATCCATCTCCAAGGGCAGGAAAACATCTGCAAAATCAAGTTTAATGGACTGGGCTGGGGCGGGAGTGGGGGCGCAGGGGGAGGCAGGCAGGAGAGGACCTCCTCGATCTAAAAGGAAAGGGGTGATGAATGGAACTTCAAGAGATACCATAAAAAAAAAGATCCCATCAAGAGAGTTCAAAAGCAAGCCACAGAATGGGAGAACATATCTGCCATACATTGATGTGACAAAGGACTATTATCTAGACTCTGTCAAGAACTGCTATGAATCAACAAGAATACCACAAAAACAAACAAAAAAAACCCCACAATTAAAAAAAAAATGAATTGTGAACAGGTATTTCACAAAAGAAGATATCCAAATGGCCAAAACCCAAGGAAGTATATCATTAGTCATTAGGGGAATGCAAATGAAACCACAAGTACCACAGCCACCCATGAGGATGACTAAAAGGAAATGGGCGTGTAAATTAATACAAACACTTCGGAAAGCCGTAATCATCTGGCAGCATCTACGGCAGGGAAAGCTGGACGACATGACCCAGCAAACAACTCCCGAGCTCAGACACAACAGAAATGGGGCATGGCCAAGAACGCACGGAACACGTTGCTGCCCGTTAGTGCCAAAACCTGTGATGTCCATCTGGGTCCAAACAGGAGAGAGAAGCCACACAGTAATCCAAAGGGAAAGTTTAACATAAAGAATTGTTCCTATAACTAGGGATGTGAGTGACAAGAGATTAGCAAGAAGCAGAGATCTCTGGGGCGCCTGGGTGGCTCAGCCGGTTGGAGCATCCGACTTTGGCTCAGGTCATGATCTCCGGTTTGTGAGTCTGAGTCCCACATCGGTCTCTGTGCTGACAGCTCAGAGCCTGGAGCTTGCTTCGGATTCTGTCTCCCTCTCTCCCTGCCCCTCCCCAACTCTCTCTCTCTCTCTCAAAAAATAAACATTAAAAATTTTTTAATTAAAAAAATTTAAAAAAAGAAGTAAAGAGATCTCTAAAAACACAGGAACAGCAGATATAAGGAGCAGAACTGCCCGTAGCAGAGGAGAAACCCTGAGGACAGTCCCCCAACCCGGCCCTGAGATGCAGACCTCCGTGACAAGGGCACAGCCTGGCCCACTGACAGCACAGAAGCCACTGTGGGCCCAGAGTCATTTTCATCAAGTAGTCAAAAAAAGAATGAACATGGAGACAAGACACAATACATTGATAAAGGCACAAACGTAAATTAAAAATTTCTTTGGACAGCAGAATGGGCCAATCAAATGTGACACAGCCATTAAAAAATACAAACTTCTGATATACCCACTATGTATTAATCTGATAGACATTATGCTGAATGAAAAGAGCCAGACATGAAAGTTATGTTCTGAATGATTCTACTGATAAGAAGCTCAAAACCAGGCAAAATACATCGGTGATGACAGAAGCCAGAATAGTCGTTACCTTTGATGGAGGGATTATTAACCAGGAGAGGGCACGAGGACCCTTCTGGAAAGCTGGTTTTATTCTCGATCTGGGTAGTGGTTTACATGGGTGTAGACATATGTAAAATTTCACTGAGCCATACGGGTTAAGACGTGTGTACTTTGCTGTATGTAAGTTGTACCACCATTATTTTTTAATAATTTTAATTAAAAATAAATCTCTGAAAAGGGGAGATCTTCTATAACATAGCCCGAATTCATTTGGCCACAAATCTGATTCCCCGCCCCCCCCCCCCCCCCCACCACCACCACAGGATGTTTCACGGACCAGTGTATCACAGGACAAACCTGTTTTGTGCCCAGGTCTTAATTTATAAAGAGGAATGAATGACAACCCGGACAAGTCAATGTCATTGAAAGAAAATGTTAATGTTACAGTCTTCTTAGAAACAGAAGACATGGCTTGTCATTCTGGGCCACAGGAAGGTCACAGGTTTTGGTCAGGAAGCAGAAGCAACAGACAGGTTTGAGCCTTTTGTGGTAAAGGCAATACACACAGCAGGGTGAACAGCTTAGGACTGGCTAGTTTGAATAATTCTGGGAGCCAGCTCTGGGGATGGCCCCTAGATACCCAGCACCTGGCCGTGGGATGATCAAGGCAGAGGAATCTTATCTCCTGGGGCACAAGGGCCAGGGAGCAGAGGACCTGTGACTCTGGACAGGTTAGTTTGCATATTCAAGATCTGGTCCTGGCTGGGTCCTACCTTATCCCTAAGAATTGACTCAACCTTGGGGGAGGGGGGTGGGCAGTCCCTGCCCATCCAGAAAGCATTTTTATTATTGTTGTTTTTAAGACGTCAAAACGTAGTAGCTTACAGAAAATTAAAAATAGAATTAATAGGACCCCAGGAAACGAAGCCTGGGGCTTGCTTTTTCTGGGAGCTCTCAAGTGTTGACGGCTGCTTTAACCTACCAGTTGCCCAGACAAGGAAGACAGGCTCCTTGATCAAAGTGTGCGGTTTCTACAACATTCTACGATATTTCATGCATTGCCAGGCCAGGACCATCTCCACTTCCCATTATAAGTCAGCTTAAGATGCCCGACAGCAGATTTTAAAAATCCCTTTTTGTTCATTTCAGGCAGCCTGCTGGGATGGAAACATGGAGGAATTTGGAAACAGAAGATCTCGTTCACGTCTGGCTCCATCAACAGGGCGCCGTAATTTGGCCCAGGACACTTCAAGGCTGCTGATCTGCGTCTTTGTCTCCAACTGGGATCATGACGTCTGCCTCACAGGGTGGCTGGAAAGCTCTGACTTCATGGCAGTAATTATTTCTGTCCTGGGTCTTATCCCAGTGTGCCCTCTGAGACTACCGACTCCTAACTCGACTCCTCTTCAAGCTCCACCTGGCCAGCAGTATTCGGCCCAGCGTGCTTCCGGTCACAGACAAGCAGGGCGCCCTGTTCACGGGGTGACCCAAAGCCAAAGGAGAGCGGACAGAGCGGTCTAGAAGGCCCTCAGAGAGCCTCGCTCCTGGCTGGCTGCTTCCAAACATATAGGATTACAAAGGAAATCAACGACGTCGGAGTAAGTGCACCAAAATAGTTTTTAAAGCGCACCAGGGCAATGTGTGCACTTCTTTATTGCAGCATCTGACAATTTCTGGCTCCAGGTCTGATAACTGCCTCAATTTTGAAGGCAGCGGGAGCCGTGCCCATATTTGGAAACGTTTACAACTACTATCACGGGATGTGAAATCACGGGTGATTTCTTTGAGAGACAGAGTCACGGGCTCTGCTGCGTGGGTCAGTGTCTGCTACGGGCTGATTTGTGTCCCCCTTGAAATTGGGGTGTTGGGAGTCCTGCCCCCCCCCCCCCGCCGCCAGTACCTCAGAACGTGACCTCATTTGGAGACAGGGTCTTTACCAAATCGCCATAAGGTCATCAGGGTGGGCCATCATCTAGTTATAACTCGTGTCCTTATGAAAAGGGGGTATTTGGGGGCGCCTGGGTGGGTCAATCGGTTAAGCATCCGACTTCAGCTCAGGTCATGATCTTGCGGTTCATGGGTTTGAGCCCCGCGTTGGGCTCTGTGCTGACAGCTCAGAGCCTGGAGCCTGTTTCAGGTTCTGTGTCTCCCTCTCTCTCTGCCCCTCCCCTGCTGCTCTCTCTCAAAAATAAATAAACATTAAAAAATTAAAAGATAAAAGAAGTTGTCATCCACTGACTGCCCCCGCCCCCCCCCCCCAACGCCCTGCTCCTTGGCTACACATCCCACTTGTCTGTGCCATATTCGGAGTTGAACCCACCTCTATCCTGGGGTCTCCCCCCACGGCGATAGTTCCTTCCGCTTTATCCGCTGACCAGCTCTGGTTTTTCTTGGAGAGCGTAGAGGAGAGAAGAGAGGTCTGCCGGGATGGGGGTGGGAGGGGATGCTCCAGGGAGGCCGAGGGGCAGAGGCAGGGAATCCGGAAGGGCCTGGTAGGTTCCAGAAACAGGGAAAGTTGTACTAAAGGAAAATCTGGGTGTCAGGCTAGAGACCAGGCAGGGCAGGCTCAGGACCTTGCGTTTTCTGAGGACCCCAGGGAGCCCACAGTCCTTCCCGAGGCTTCCCACCCTGATGAGTCTGGGGTCCGATGGGGCCTCTCTCTCCTACTCATAAGACAACAGAGAAGCCTCCCACTAACTTTGCACATGGCCGCTCCAATCAAACCAAGGAGGCATCTGAGGAGATACAGCGCGGGATTCATGCCAATGATCAGTTGTCTCCGACTCGATGAATTTAGAGCTTTCAGAAGGCATTTTCAGGAATGACATTTTAGGCAACAAAATACCGCAGACTGGGCGGTACTTTGAGCAACAGACCTTTATCTCTCGCAGCTCCGGAGGCAGGAAGTCAGAGATCAGCCCGCCAGCATGGTTGGGTTCTGGGGACAGTCCTCCTCGTGGCTTGCAACAGCCGATTTCTCACTGTGTCCCCACGTGGCAGAGGGGGGAAGAGAGAAGGAGAGAGGGAGAGACAGAGAGGGAGGGGAAGGAAGGTGCACAGGGGCTCCCTTGGGTTCTTGGGTCTCTTCTTTACAAGGACACTAATCCCACCACCACACAAGCCCCACACGCATGACCTCATCGGAACTTCATTAGCTCCCAAAGTCCCCCCACCCCCGCAAATGCCACCACATACATGAATTTGAGGGACGGGGAGCACAGTTCCATCCAGAGCAAGGATCGTCCTCCAGCATTCACTGAGCACCTACTACGTGAAAGGCTGTGTCACCGCGAGCAGTCCCAGAGTCTCCTGAGACTCCTTGCATCTTCCTCAATTACATGAACTTACTACCCAGAGGAAAATGTCGCCTTTCCACGCTATCCGCTGTGCTTCCCACTGGGAAGGGCCATTTCCAGACGCTCTAGACTCATTCCCTCCTGAACATGGACAAGATGATCGTACCTGGCCTGGTGACACGAACCTAGACACTGAGAGAGACGTGAACATGCTCGGGGGGTCTAGAGGCACCCCTGCTGCCCCCTTGCTCTGCACTCTACTCCCTGCTGAAGCTCTCTCTATTAAAAAAAAAATGTTTTGCTAGCAACTCTCAAGCCTTCAGAAACCAAAATCACAGCTCAAGGTTTTTAAAACCTGATTCCTTTAAACCTCTGAAGCGTTCTTTCCCAAACAGTCCAAATAACACTGAGCAGTTGTACGGGACAGTTGTAGCCACAGCGTCAAAGGGAGCGACGGCAACAAATAGTGTCTGTCCACAGATTCAGGAAGGGCCAATCTACAGTGGGCTTCTTAAAGCATAAGCTCTGGGGGCGCCTGGGGGGCTCGGTTGGTTATGCGTCTAACTCCAGCCCAGGTCATGGCCTCTCCGTTCCCGAGTTCGGGCCCCGCATCGGGTTCTGTGCTGACAGCTCAGAGCCTGAAGCCTGTTTTGTATTCTGTGTCTCCTTCTCTCTCTGCCCCTCCCCAGTTCACGCTCTGTCTCTCTCTTTCTCTCTCAAAATTAACATTTATAAATAAATAAATAAATAAATAAATAAATAAATAAATAAATAAATAAAAAGTTTTGGTGGAGCCTGGGTGGCTCAGTTGGTTAAGAATCCAACCCTTCCTGGGGCGCCTGGGTGGCGCAGTCGGTTAAGCGTCCGACTTCAGCCAGGTCACGATCTTGCGGTCCGTGAGTTCGAGCCCCGCGTCGGGCTCTGGGCTGATGGCTCAGAGCCTGGAGCCTGTTTCCAATTCTGTGTCTCCCTCTCTCTCTGCCCCTCGCCCGTTCATGCTCTGTCTCTCTCTGTCCCCAAAATAAATAAACGTTGAAAAAAAAAAATTAAAAAAAAAAAAAAAAAGAATCCAACCCTTCCTATCAACTCAGGTCATGATCTCATGGTTCGTGGGTTCAAGTCCTGCATCAGGCTCCTTGCTGCCAGAATTCCTACTTGGAATTCTCTCTCTCTCTGTCTCTCCCTCTCTCTCTGCCCCCTGCCCTGCTTGCTCTCTCTCTTTATCTCAAAATAAATAAATAAGCATTTAAAAAAATTAAAAAATAAGCTATGGATTATTTCAGTAAGCTAAGAATTGGGGGCCCTTCTTCTGACCAAACGCCAAACAAAACCAACTGGTACGATGCAGAAAGGATACAGCGCCACATCATGAATGGGTCTGCTGATTATTCTACACAGTCAACTATGTGACAAAAACCTGGAAAAACTGGAAAAGCTCTTCGATTGCCTGGGTCTGGTGAAATACAGGCAGGAAAGTACTCTTTAATCCCACGTAAAACAGCCTGAAAACAAGTACAAGAGATTTCTCGGGGGTGGAGGGGCATCTTATCCCTGATTAGTCCACAGTCCTGTGGCCCAAAGGGTAGAGCCACAGAATCTAGGCTGCCTGGATGGCCTCAACGTGAATTCTAGAGTGATAGGAATTGAGCATACGAACCACAGAACAGGGAAGAGAAGGAAGAATAGTAATTAAAACCAGTGAATGTGATCATTCTGCAATTTGGCCTGCCCAGATTTTAATTTTTTTTTAAAAAAAAGTTCATTTATTTATTTCGAGAGAGAAAGAGAGAGAGAACAAGTGGGGAGGGGCAGAGAGAGAGGGAGAGAGAAAATCCCAAGCAGGCTCCATGCTGTCAGCACAGAGCCCGACTCGGGGCTCAATCCCACGACCGTGAGATCACAACCTGAGCCGAGATCAAGAGTCAGACGCTCCACCGACTGAGCCACCCAGGCGCCCCGGGCCCAGATTTCACTTTACATGAGGTTCCCTGAACAAGAGGCAGAGGACAAAACAGGCAGCGTTCAGGTTGGCCCGTGCTGCCTGCGAGGTGTCTTCGTGGCTTGAAATTTCATTTCTGGAAGAGCAGGTTCAGCCAACCTTTACGATGACGACTCAGGGCTCCTTATCAGTTAGCCCCTGCCCTGCACCATCTGTTCCGTTAACATCGGCACCTCTGCCCTCAGGCCACTCCTGTTCCCTTTCAGTCCCACAAACAGACCTGTTCTTTCCCTTCTGTGCAGACGTCCCTCCCTGCGTGCGTTCTGGGCCTCCACCTGCACCCCCACACGCTTCCGCTCAGCCAACTTAGCTCACCCCTCACCCGCCACCCCCAACTCCTCAGCAAAGCGCTGCCTTCATTTACTGCTCATGGCACCCACCGTCCGGTATTTTGTCAATTTCATTAATGGATCGTACTGTATTATTTCCTTTTTCATGTTTATTTATTTTGAGAGAGAGAGAGAGAGGGCGGGGGAGGGGCAGAGAGAGAGAAGAGAGAGAGAATCCCAAGCAGGCTCCACACTGTCAGCATGAAGCCTGCTGCCGGGCTTGAACCCACAAACTGTGAGATCATGACCTCAGCCAAAACCAAGAGTCAGACGTTTGACCAACTGAGCCCCCCGGGCGCCCCATACTTTCTTATTTTTTTGTGCAAACCTTGGACTGGCTTTCCCGCTGCTTGGTAACTCCTGCTGCTTCGTCCAGCAGAGCAAGGACCACTTTCCTTCGGTATTTTTCACTGTGGTAGCAGCTGCCAACGCACCATATTTGCCACATAGAAGCCCAAAGGAAAGCTCTGTATGAGCCAATGAGAAGATGCCCACGTCTCCAAAAGCCAAAGCTTGCTTCTTTGCAACGTGGATACACTTCCTTACTTGAAAACCCTTGCTGTGTATGGCATCTCCCTGGGATGAAATTTTTTTCGCAAAATTTTCCGCTGCCTTAGGTATTTTTGCATTGTGTACATTTCATAAGACCTCAATTATTCCCAGAAGAAACAGAACCTGGCGTACTTCAATGGAAGAAAGAGCCAAACCGAGAGTTTCACCCCCTACTGCTCACCCTGAGGGGGCTGGCGGGTTACCAGAGGCAGCGTGTGGAGTGTTATGAGGGTGTTCAGACAGAACGTCAAATGCTTTCGTGTGGAAGGGAACAAAAAGCCATGCAGAGAAGGAAGACAGGAATTAACTCCACACATTAATTCCAGCATTTGCCTATTGGTCCCAGGAGGTAGGCATATGGTTAAGAGAACGGAAGAGAAATTTCCTTGAGAAAATAGTGCATGTACACGGTAATCAACCACGGCTGTACACACACAAAGGTCAAAAGCATTCATGATTTGTCCACACGGCAGAAGGGACCCTTTGAGAGGAGCTAATCCTCTGCCGAACAGCCTCCTGGCCCAAACCCCGAACACCTCACTCTCCAGGGCCCATCAAGAGCACCCTCGACGTGCCACTTTCCTCTGATGATGGAAAAACTCTCTCTTCACAGATTTGGTCACTCATGGCTACCTCTCAACCCTGACAGAAGAAGACCACAAAAGTCTACAAACGAGCCAAAAAAGCTGAAATCCAAGTGCCAGCAGGCAGGCCCATCCTGAGGCTTCCACTGCTGATTGCAATGATGACCATGTATCGCCTGCTAGAATTAAAGCCCTTCTTCGGACAGTGGGCTCTCGATGTCACCACGGGAGGTGTGGCAGGTGATTTCGACCTCAAGGTGACGAGCTACGTTCTTAGGCCTGTGGGTTTTTTTCCTACAGGATGACCACTTAACTTCCCTCAGCTTCTCTTACTTGCTGATTGTTCAGGAAGGATCGCACTGAGAACACGTGACTGACTAGGAAACGAAATTTGTGTCTCTAACAGAGATAAGGCAACACGTCATGACGTCTGCTCGCTGGGCTCAAGATCACTTGGCTTGGCCTGAAGCCGGTGCCTCTGCCCAGGTTCTGGACAAAACTTCGAGGCCGTGACGCCTGGACAAGAAACTCACTGATCGGGGAGGTTGAAGGGCCCCTTTTCATGATTCAAACACTGACCTACACAGTTGCCAAGACACTTCCCTCAGCCTTGCAGGCCTGTTCAACCTGCAGGTTCATTTACAAACATGAGCCATAAAGAACAAACCAATGGACACCTGAGAATTAGCAAATGTTAGAAAGACTGGGCAAACATCTTCGCAGTCTTCTTAAGAAAGCAAATTTCTACCTGACACCCTAGAAACAAATTTTACAACTGCCATTTGTATACGAATATTGTTCTGGTCACAAATACTCTTACCTAGATCACAGTGCAAGCCTTGTAGAGACACTTCGGTCGCAGGGAAAGTGAACGTCGTTATGCCTCATAACGAGTTCAGTAGTTTAAACTGAACTTTTCCCTCACTACTGAACTTGAGAAAGCCTTACCATAGTGGTGACAAGTAATGTTGAGTCACACCTACTTTTTAGGAGTCCCTTATTGCCGGGGACCAAGCGCAAGACGGCCAGTCAAGGCAAAGCCTCACGGCCCTCAGGTAGTGCACGGAGCCATCCGTCTATCTCCGCTTCCCCCTCTAGGTGCATCATGGCACCCATTGCCCTATTCCCTAAAGTACTCAGCCTTCTAATAAAAGAGTCCAATAGTCACTTTCCATCGGGAATCTTCGGATCAGGAATGATGGGATATGTATCTGCTTTGCTTCACTCCCCAGAGGCCCAGGAACCTCAAGGCCTAACACAGTGGTAGCAGGTGCGCAAATATTTACTGAACAAATGATCTGAAGTGAACATCCCGGCAGAGTCTACGACCATCGCTAAGCTCCAATGCTCTGCTCTCACTCCTTCCTCTCAAGGGGCATTCACACTCACACCTCAATCCCTGTCCACACTCCGGGACCCGGGCTTCAGGTCCGGGGGGAACTGTGAATTTCTTCCTCATCAGTTCCAATGACAATAGATAATAACGAACAACGCAAATGTGTTGACTTTTCACTTAGGATGACAGTCACTGCCTGTGTGGATTTCTGCTGTAGGTCTGACTGCAAAACAAATATTCGCTCCAAAAAAGTGTTTAAGAGACCTTATCCCAACCACCTGACACCTTCTGGGAGCTCACCACTGCCTCGTCCACCAATTAGTTAATTTAATCTTCGACCACAGCAACCTGCGTCCACGCCCACTGCTCATCCGAAAACACCCTGCCAAAGGTGAGCCACAGCTTGTTTGGGGTCAGGAAAGAATTCACAGGGGGATGCGCAGAGCCTAGCCCTGGTCCCCGGTCTATCGAGAACACTGCCCATTACCAGCTTGCTCCTTGCACAGAGTTCGGGTGGTAGATGAGGACAGAGTTGAGAAATGCTGGAAAAGGCAGAGTGACTAGGGGAGCAGAGTAGGGTCGACAGGAAGATGAGAGACACCAGGGCAGGAGAAAGGGTGGCGGGGGTTAGCATACAGAGGGAGTAGCAAGAATTGAAAACTTTGCTGGGCATTATGGATGGACTCATCTTCGGTGTTCTTCCAAAGATCTCAGGAAAGGTTCAAATTGCCGTTCTGGACACCGAACTGGTGACACACACATACATATCAGAAGAGACTTTGAAAACGTCACGTCAAGACTGAGCCACAGGCCACACTGCTTTTCTCGGCTTGATCTTCCATGACCTACTTGTGATGTCAGGGGTTTCTGTCCAAGCTCTTCTCCTTGTCACCGCCACACTCCTCGGCTTCGGTGGGGTGCCCACCTGGTCCGATCTCCCTGATCCTTCTCTCTGACTCTCCTCGATTGGCAATTCTTCCTCATCCTGCCCCTAAAATCCTGGTGTGCCCCCGATGCCCTCTTCTATTTGACACAATTATCCGCTCCCATGGCTAGACACAAAACAATCCCCGAACGCATACTGTCCTTCCACGCTTTTTGCCTGACCCCAAATCCAAGTGCCACTGGACATCCCACCGATAATCTCAAGCTCCACTCTTTCTCTCAGACCGAAGGGCCTTGGAATCCACTCAGTGCCACAAGCACCAGACCCGTGGTCATTCCCACCATTTTATCTCACAAACCCTAGACTTAACCACCTATGCTCTAGCCTCCATGCTGTCAGTCAGAAGAACGTTCCCGAAACTACAAGTCCAATAGCACTGCTCTAACACTTAAGACTTTGCAGTGGCCACCCACCACGGTGCGCCCTATCCTCCTGCCACAAGATGGCTTCAAAGTCCGTGAATGCGCCATTTTGTCTCATGCAGTCTACCTAGTGAGCTTCTTTGAATCCTTTCGCATCCAGCTCAAGCTTTGCCCCCACAGTGGTCTCTTCCCCAGCGAGGAGGCTTGACCGGTTCCCTTCTTGGCACCACAATTCTTCGTACCTACCTTTACCATGACTCCGCCAATCACAGCTATTTGTTTATACACCTCTCCTACTTTACTGTAAGTGGTTTGGTACAGGAAATGTTTTACTCATATTTACTTAAATCTCAATGCCTCATATCACACTTTGCACATAATAGAGGCTCCTTAAACATTTAATGGGCGTGTAAATAAATACTTAGTGTTATGGGTTAGGATTGTGTCTCTTCACCCCCAAATTCATATGCTGAGGTCGTTCGAAACCCCCAGGACCTCAGAAGGTGACCTTGTTTGGAAATAGGATCGTTGGAAACGTAATAAGATCCGGTCATGCAGAGTAGTGTGGACCCCTAATCCAATATGACTGGTGCCCCTATAAAAAGGAAATGTGACACGGGGCACCTGGGTGGCTCAGTTGGTAAAGCGTCTAACTCTTGATTTTGGCTCAAGTCATGATCTCATGGTTTGTGGCTTCAAGCCCCGTGTCGGGCTCCGCACTGACAGCAAGGTTGGGATTCTCTCTCTCCCTCTCTCTCTGCCCCTCCCCATCTCATACTCTCTCTCTCAAAATAAATGAATAAACTTAAAAAAAAAAAAAGAGGAGGGGCGTCTGGGTGGCTCAGTCAGTTGAGCATCCGGCTTCGGTTCAGGTCATGATCTTGCAGTTCGTGGGTTTGAACCCCACCTCAGGCTCTGTGCTGACAGCTCGGAGCCTGGAGCCTGCTTCCGATTCTGTGTCTCCCTCTCTCTCTGCTCCCCCCCTCCTCAAAAATAAATAAACATTAAAAAAAAACGTTTTTAATTTAGAAAAGAGGAAATGCAGACCCAGACACACATACACAGAACACCACGTAAGGTGAGGGCAGAGACCGGGGTGATGCAGCCCCGGGCGAGGGAACGTCAAGGATGGCCATGAAACCACCAGAAGCTGGGGGAGAGGCCTGGAGCACATTCTCCCTCGTGGCCCTCGGAACCAACCCTCCTCGCCTTGATCTGGGACTTCGGGCCTCCAAAGGGTGGCAGCCAACTTCTCTCGGGGAAGCCCCTCGGTCTGTGGTGCCTTGTTCCGGCGGCCCTAGACGCTTCCGCGTTTACTGAGGAATAAATGATAACATGACTCAGAGCAGCCACCACCTGCGAGCACAGTGGTGTGAGACAGAATTCCGCCCACGGCCCACGCGCTCTGTCAGCGAGGGCTTCCTCCTCTCTCTGGGAAGACTTTGAAAGGGAAAAGTGGTTTTTTCCACATAACTCTTCCCCACTAGATTTTTCTTTCTGTTTGGAGAAAACTCGACAGGGAGGGACAGTTCTCCAAGACAAAGGGTTACACTGAAGACTCAAGAACAGCGCGGGGGCGATTCCCATTCAGCTGTGTCCTGCCTTTCCTGTATTTCTGCCTCGTCTTCCCTCCCTGGACGGCCTTCCCTCCTCCGGCCACCTCTAGGCACTCACGGCTTTTCCGTGCACCGATGGAAACCACATTCCCTGAGATGGAAAAAGAAAATGCTAACAGGTGACCATCATCTCTCGTCAAATGCCAGTCACCCCCTCGTGTGTCACTTGAAAACCCAGCACGGACGCCAGGGATCAGTGGGAGAAGCCAGAAATGTGTGAGGAGGACATTTCACTGGCTAAGTCACCCATGCCCAAGTGGTCCTGACTGAGTCACTGCCATACGCGTGTCAGGGAGCGTGGCCAAAATTGTCACTGCCATACACGTGTCAGGGAGTGTGGCCAAGATTGGGAGTGTGGCCCAAGATTAACAGAACCAAGACCCAGATGCCCAGGAAATCCCCGCTCTGACACCTGGCTTTCTTGTGGGATCTGGGACCTGCTTCCAGGCTCACTCACATTCCCTCCCCTCCAAATCTAGCTGAACGTACACAGCTTTCGCTAAAGATAACTCTGGCAGGAAAACCACAGATTTGAATGTAAAATGAATCACAGTGAAAATATGACATTTTTTTTAAAGTTCATTAAAATCGTTAAACATTGGTGGGCTTGTTGGAGAGCCGTCCTGTTCCACTTTTAACAACACCTCGTCATTTTGTCACTCTATCTGGCTCTGAGTGCTGGTTGTTATACAACAGGCGGGACCACTTTCCTATGAAAACCCAAACTGGCAATGTGCCCCCAAGAATTTTATTGAGAATATATATTCTATTTTAATAACAAAAAGAAACACAACGTATCAGTTGGAGAAACAAGAACTCAAATTTAGACTAAAATAAGTGAGGCATAAGCACCGTTTTCAAATCCTGCTCGTGTTCATTTTAAACCAGTATTTCCACTGTTACAACCACATATACTCCCGATAGCAATGGAACTGTATACAGACTTAAGAGGAAAACAATAAGCCATCATCCTGACCATAAAGCAATAAAGGAATTAAGTTTGATCAAGATCATCCCAAATCCCAAGAAATAAAGAAAATTGACTAAGAAGTCAAAGGAGAAATCAAATGTGTAAGAACAGATTACTTATAAAACAAAACAAATGAGACCACCACAGAGCCTTCCTAAGGATGTGTTCAAAGTTGCTTTCAGAGGCAAATGCATAGCCTTGAGTATTTTCATTACACAAGAGGGGAGCCTGGGTGGCTCAGTCCGTTGAGCATACAACTCTTGATTTCAGTTCAGGTCATGATCTCTCAGTTTGTGGGATGGAGCCCCACATAAGGCTCTGTGCTGACAGCATGTAGCCTGCTTGGGATTCTCTCTCACCTCTCTCTCTGTCTCTCTGCCCCTGCCTTGCTCACGCCCTCTTGCGTGCTCTCTTTCTCTCTCAATAAATAAATAAACAAGCAAAAAATAAACAAACTTTTTTTAAAAAGAAAAGAAAGAAATTTTTAAAAACTAAGCTCTCTCAACTAATTTAGAAAACAAACAAAAAAATTACAGAAAAGAGCAGGAATAATAAAACCAAAAAGCAGGACTGGACTAATTCAAACATTAAAACAAAATATTACTGGGGCACCAAGGTGGCTCAGTCGGTCAAGCATCCAACTTCGGCTCAGGTGATGATCTCACAGCTCCAGAGTTCAAGCCCCACGTCAGGCTCTGCGCTCAAACTCAGAGCCTGGAGCCTGCTTCTGATTCTGTCTCTGTCTCTCTCTGCCGCTCCCCAACTCTCTCTCTCTCAAATATAAATAAACATTAAAGAAAAAAATTTTTTTAATAATGCAATTCATAGAAATTGGTGAAAAGGCTAAATTCTCCCAGATTTGAAGAGTCGCCAACATGGCTGTGGATGAGCCGGTGAGGGGGTGGCTGGCGAGGGGGCGGCTGGCAAGGGGGTGGCTGGCGTGCAGTGATCTGACAAGAGTCAAGTGTCCTCCAGAACATACATCCCTATAGCACAATTCTGAGATCTGTGTTACAAGAAGCCTCCCGCTAAAATGTAGTGAACCGACCTCATTAGATCTGCCCGCACAGGGTGGGACGCTTAGATGGCAAGAGTGACACAATGTCTGGGATTAGACTAATGAAGAACAAAGAACAGAATCTAGGAAACACGAGTCAGAAGACGGAAATTGGGAGCGGAGAGGGATCAAGTGGATACACAGGAGGAAGACCACGTTAACGTGCCAACAGTGGCTGACACAGACACGTCCTGCACACGGGCAACCGTGCCAAGTGCTTCTCATGTGATTGCTTGCAAATCCTTCCCACGCATGTTCACGGTGGGCGCCAAAGTTCTTTTTGAGGAGAACCCCGAGAGTGAAGTCACCAGCCCGGGTCCTGGCATGAGTTAAAGGACAAAGTCAGCATCGACAGCCAAGCTAAGGTGCTCCAGGGCCCACAGTCCTGCACCCACTGCTTACTCCCCCACTCGGTGTCACAGAGAAGTATCCCAGGGACCAAGGAAGCCCAAAGAAGGGAGGGCCATCATCAGTGCCAGTCCCATAGAGGGCTGCGGGGAGCTAGAAGCTCTTGGACCTCCACAACGCTGCTTCCGTGGAGTAACCGTGGCTAAAATCAAACAGCGGATGACACAATCCTTTAGGAAGAAAAGGAAGGTGATGGGGAAGTGGACTTAAACAAAACAGCCCAGTCAAGGAAACAACAGCTAAAAAGACAAGGGTCCAAAACACAGGCCGTAGAAAGGGGTGGGAAGGAATGGAGCCTCGCGGTTCAGCCAGAGACTAGGACAAGTAGGACAGTGATAAATGATGGCTGATGGCAGAAAAGAAATTAATGCTGCCAACATCCTCCCCAGAAGTAAAGTTGATGCCGGTAAGAGAGTCTTACCTGTTAACAAGTAGGGGACTCATCGACAACGACAATAACACTGATTTCAAAAATGGGCAACAGACGTGAATAGACAGTTTTCCACAGGAGAAATTCAGACGGACAACAGACTCATGAAAAGATGCTCAGCATCACTCATCATCAGGGAAATGCAAATCAAAACCACCATGAGATGCCACTTCATACCTGCGAGGGGGGCTCTTATAAAAATAAATTTTAAAAAATTAACAAGTGCTGACAGCTCAGAGCCTGGAGGCTGCTTCGGATTCTGTGTCCCCCTCTTGCTCTCTGCCCCACCCCCCCCAAAAAATAAACATTAAAAAAAATTATGGGGCGCCTGGGTGGCGCAGTTGGTTAAGCGTCCAACTTCAGCCAGGTCACGATCTCGCGGTCCGTGAGTTCGAGCCCCGCGTCGGGCTCTGGGCTGATGGCTCAGAGCCTGGAGCCTGTTTCCGATTCTGTGTCTCCCTCTCTCTCTGCCCCTCCCCGGTTCATGCTCTCTCTCTGTCCCAAAAATAAAAAAAATTAACAAGTGTTGGCAAGTGTGTGGAGAAATTGGAGCCCACCTTTGCGCAAGGCTGGCGGGAATGTAAAACGGTGCCGCATTCTACGATACAGAGCATGGCAATTCCTCAAAGAAGGAAACAGAATTACAATATGACCCAGTAACTCCGCTTCTGAGGATCTACCCAAAAAGCCACCCACACGTCCATTGACAGATGACTGAATAAGCAAAACATGGTTTATACACACCGTGGAACAGTGTTCAGGCTTAAGAAGGAAGGACATTCTGGGGGCACCTGGGTAGCTCAGTCGGTTCAGCATCCGACCTCAGCTCAGGTCATGATCTCCTGGCTCACGAGTTCGAGCTCCGCGTCAGGCTCTGTGCCGACAGCTCGGAGCCCGGAGCCTGCTTCAGATCCTGTGTCTCCCTCTCTCTCTCTGCCCCTCCCCGGCTTGTGCTCTCTCTCTCTCTCTCTCAAAAATAAACAAAAACATTAAAAAATGTTTTTAAAAAGGAAAAACATTCTGACACCGGCTACAACAGGGATGGATCTCGCAGACATAATGCCGAGTGAAATCAACGAGTCATAAAAGACCAGATACTGTCTGACTCCATTTATATGAGGTTCCCTAGAGCAGTCAGATGAAAAGTCCGCCAGTAGTACAGTGGTCGCCAGGGGCTGGGGGCTGTGGGGAGAAGTGACTGATAACGGGCACAGGGTTTCCTTTGGGGTGACGCAAGTGTTCTGCAACTAGACAGCAGGGATGGGAGCACAACATCGTGAGTGTACTGAATTTCAGGGAATTGTGGCTAATGTGGCCAACATAATTTACGTATCTTTTACCACAATGATAAAAAAATTGGAAGTTCACTAAATTGTAAGCTTTGTGGATAAAACTTGTATCGATACTGCACACTAGTAACAGTGTTAATAAAACAAGAAAAGGGGAGAAAAAATCAAGGGTTGAAGGGAAGCCGAGATCAGAGCTAGAAGGGATGTAGAGGCTTTTCTATCGCTATAGGACAGGTTTTCCCAAACTGTGCCCACCACACACCCAGAGGACCTGCCGTGTGTCTGGGGGGATGCATCGGGGTGGCAGACAGGTAGACTGCAAGTTGGGGAACCACTGGATTAAAGAGAATTAGACGAGCTTCTCCACTGCAGGACTTTGGGGAAACTTTACAAAGTTAACGTTCAGAGTAAATCTCAAAAAAGAAAATTCCTAGGCAGGGCTGCCCAAACTTTTTGGCCCTAGACCAGTTTATGAAGAACACATCCCACGGACTAATGAAGAAAGAAAACAGACACATTAAAAGATTGACGAGTGGGGTTGGAGCTGGGTCAACAGCACAGGTGAGGTGGGTCGGCAGGTGAGAGCCATGGGATCTACGAATCTGCGTCACCAAGAACCAACTACATGAAAAATGCCTTTCTAACCTCATCATTCGGCTTCTCTAACCATTTAAACCTCCCACACAGTGCCTGGCATGATCAACTTTCATTAGCCTGGAAAAGCTACTCCACGTTTCATCTAATGGAATAACTTAGGCAAACCACTTTCCGTGTGGCGGGCCACAGGATGCTGCCCATGACTCAAGACAGAGCTTCAACACGACAAGTGTTAATAGACTGTGCTACAAGTCAGCAAAACAGGAAACTGGAACAGGTGCCTGTCAGTCAATATTAGACACAGCGCTACCACCTAAGTCCCAAATGGGAAGCATAAGTCTGTCACAGAGCCCAGGTGGCTCAGTCGGTTAAGTGTCCGACTCTTGATTTCGGCTCAGATCACGATCTCACGGTCTGTGAGATCGAGCCCCCACTCGGGCTCTTTGCTGACAGTGTGGAGCCTGCGTGGGATTCTCTCTCTCTCTGCCCCTCCCCAACTCACACACTCACACACATCTCTCTCTCAAAAATAAATAAACATTTTTTTAAAAAAAGAAAGCATAAATCTATCAAAGGATAACAGAAACAGCTCCTTTATGTTGCATGTAGTTCATTTATCTTTCATACAAATTATTTTCTCTCATGGGACAGTCAGCTGGTAAACTAATTCTTAGAACAGAAGCAAAACCAAGATTCACAGGAGAGTTAGAATGAGAAGAAAAAACTACAGTCCTAGAATGATGAATCTTGCACGTTTTGGGAATGGTCACGTGATTAGTTAATAACTAGCAGAGGGGGTATCTGGACACTCTGTCCTTGAGAAAGCCATATTAGGGTATCAAAACAATCCAGTTTGGCTACTTCTGGGTCCTCCAGGAAACTCCTGAGTGTGAGCTAAGAAGCATTGGTGACGGGTTGTATCTATGGCATGTTGACCACCATCTTTCCATCTACACCCCTACCTTAGTAAGGCCACCCCTCAACCACTGATTCTGCCTCATTCAAATTTCTCAGTTTCTTAATCCCTGTCCAATTATATAGACACCTGTTTCCCTCCAACGATGTCAAACACCTGGGCATTGTGCCAGGCTTCATACGAAACGGGGGCACTGAATACCCACTCTGACCTGCTCATGGGTTGAGTAACAGTACCAACTCTTACTGCTTAAATGTGTAATAGGGTATTGAGACATTTGTTTCTCTACTTTGCCCACAATGACATAAAACCGTAAGTTCAAATTGGCCAAAAGTAGACAGGCAACACTCAAATGATAGTATGACTATGGGCGTGGTCCCTGAAAGCGGTGGCCAGGGAAAAACACTGAAAACGCCTGAATTTTACCTGTGGGAAAAATTCACTGGGGAAGTGTACCTAGGGGAAAGGTCACAAAAGTCTTATTTTTATTGGTCTCCCTTCCCGAGCTTGAGAAAAATCAACAGGGGTGGTAAGTAGGAAGCCTCAGGGAAATGGCCCTCTAGACTAAAATGGCATCAAAAACCTACCCCTGCCTTCCACTTTCCACAGTGAGGAAAAGCCCATCTGAAAGGAGAATTATTACCACCCCCCAAAATAACTGCCTCCAACACAGCCAGGACTTACCAGCAAGACAAAGGAGATGTAACAGACAGGTTACGAGGGTCAGCTTGATCTTGTAAGCATTCCTGAAAAAAAGAATAAAGGGAATAGATGAGAAGATATATCAGCTGAGGATTTTCCAGAATGGAACATGGGAGTTCTCAAATCAAAATTGCAGCCTAAGTGCCCAGCACAATGATTAAAAGTAAATCCACACCTCAAATTATCCTAGCGAAACTAACAAACATCGAGGGCAAGGAGAAAGTCTCAAAGGCTACCAGAGAGACAGGAATATTATCCACAAAAGCCCGAAAAAGAGATGGGACAGAAATTTCCCATAACTGATAATGTAAGTCAGACAATAATGCAGTGTTACCTTCAAAACACCAGAGGGAAAAAACTGCCAATCTAGAGTTTTGTACCCAGTTAAAATAACATACAAGAGTAAAGCCACATTTTCAAACACACAAATAGGAACTTTATCACCATGGAGGCTCACTAAAAGAATTATTAATGGATGCACTTCAAAAAGATCGTCAAACTCAGGCCTCTGTCAAGGAATACAGGACACAACGAGCATAGAAATTGACCAAATATGTGGTTAAATTTAATTAATTTATGCCCATAAGAATAACTCATTTTTTATGTTTAATTTTTTTAATGTTTATTTATTTATTTTGAGAGAGAGCACGTGCAAGGCGGAGAGAGGCAAAGAGAGAGGGAGACATAGAATCCAAAGCAGGTTCCAGGCTCTGAGCTATCAGCACCAAGCCCCATGAAGGGCTCGAACCCACAAACCACAAGTTCATGATCTGAGCTGAAGTCAGATGCCTAACTGACTGAGCCACAGGAGCCCCTAATTTTTCATGTTTAAAAAAAACTTAAAACGAGTGGCGCCTGGGTGGCTCAATCAGCTAAGCATCCAACTTCAGTTCAGGTCATGATCTCATGGTTCATAGGTTAGAGGCCCACATAGGGCTCTACCTGAAAGCTCAGAGCCTGGAGCCTACTTCGGATTCTGTGTCTCCCTCTCTCTGCTCCTCCCCCATTCTCTCTCTCAAAAATAAACATTAAAAAAAATTTTTTTTTAATTTTTTTTTTTAACGTTTATTTATTTTTGAGACAGGGAGAGACAGAGCATTAACTGGGGAGGGTCAGAGAGAGGGAGACACAGAATCTGAAACAGGCTCCAGGCTCTGAGCTGTCAGCACAGAGCCCGATGCGGGGCTCGAACTCACAGACCGCGAGATCATGACCTTAACCGACTGAGCCACCCAGGCGCCCCCAAAAAAATTTTTTTAATAATGGAAATACAGTTTGTAGATTGAAAATCAGCAAGGGGAGAAAATGGGAACACAGAAAACTTTACTAATTCAACAGGAAACAAAAAATAAAGAGAACTAAAGAAAAAAACCTAGTAAAGAGAAAACACAGGAGACAATAAAATTAAGTCCAAGTACTTCAGAAACCACACTTATTATAAATAAATTAAACTCACTTATTTAAGAACAATTTATCAGATTGGCCAAAAAAATATCCATCTATATGCAGATTCAAAAGATACACCCAAAATAAAGATACAAAGACAGGTGGGGAAGACACCAGCAAGAATTGGGGTCAAGGAGATCCCTAGAACAGCTCTGTGACACAGAAGAGAATTCAAGCCAGAAGCATCAATACAACACAGCACTTCACCATATAATTTGTAATATAGATCCTGTACACTTTTTACAACTTGGCCTCAAAATAAACAACACAAAAACTGACAGTACCATAGGATAAATTATATTTTTACACATCGTCTCAGAAAACAACACAAGCAAACCAAATAATAATAATGATCTGATGGGGGCACCTGGGTGGCTCAGTCGGTTAAGCATCTGACTTCGGCTCAGGTCACGATCTCACGGTCTGTGAGTTCGAGCCCCGCATCAGGCTCTGTGCTGACAGCTCAGAGCCTGGAGCCTGTTTCAGATTCTGTGTCTCCCTCTCTCTCTGACCCTCCCTCGTTCATGCTGTCTCTCCCTGTCTCAAAAATAAATAAACGTTAAAAAAAATTTTAAAAAAATAATGACCTGATGAAGAAAACTAACAAATTCCATTCTATCCATAGGGAAATAGAGAATAAACAAATCTAACAGATTCTGTTGAATGTTTTACGTATTTGATATTTTGGTTATCTGTGTCTTCCTAGCACACGGGAGGGTTTCACTTCCCAAACTATTTTTTAATGTTTTTTATTGTTTGTTTATTTTGAAAGAGACAGAGCATGAGTGGGAGCGGGACAGAGAGACAGAATCCCAAGCAGGCTCAGTGGTGTCAGCACAGAGCCTGGCATGGGGCTCAATCTCACAAGCAGTGAGATCATGACCTGAACTTAAACCAAGAGTTGGACGTTGAACCCCCTGAGCCACCCAGGTGCGCCCCTCACTTCCTAAACTTTTGAAGTTAGGCACAGCCATCTGGGTTTTCCCGGCCAGGGAAATCAGAGCTGAAGTGGTAAGAGACTTCACTGCACGTGCTCGATTTTCTAGCTCTCTCTTCTCTGCTTTTGCAAGTACATCTTGATAGAAACATGTCATAAGATCCAAATGGCAGAAAATGACAAATCGCTGTATGAAGGGCAGCTGCCTCGAAAAGTAGTTTGGATCAGCAACAGACTTTACCTCTGTGAAAATAAACGTCCAGCATTAAGACCTGAGATTTGGGGGCTGTTTGTTACTATGGCATAACCTGGTCTATTGGGTCTGATACAATATTGTCTGCAAATAAGAATAGCTTAGTTTCTTTTCTGGTCTTTGCATTGGCTAGAACCTCAAGTACAATGTTTAAGAAAAGCAGTGATAATGACATCCCTGTCTTGCTTTTGACTTTAGTGGGGATTCTTTTAAGTTTCACCATGAATATGATGTTTATGTTAGGCGTTTGATAAATACCTTTGGCAAATTAAGAAAGTTCCCTTCTTGGGGCGCCTGGGTGGCTCAGTCGGTTGGGTGTCCGTACGACTTTGGCTTGGGTCATGATCTCTCAGTTGGTGGGTTTGAGCCCCGCATAGGGCTCTGTGCTGACAGCTCAGAGCCTGGAGCCCACTTCGGATTCTGTGTCTCCCTCTCTCTCTGCCCCTCCCCCACTCGCATTCTGCCTCTGTCTCTCTCAAAAATCAACATTAAAAGAAATTTTAACATTCCCTTCTTTATTATGAATTAGTGCAGAGTTTTATTGATTCATTTATTTTTGGTTACATCTTTTGAGGTAATCATGCATTTCTTCCCTCCTTTAATTTATTGATATAGTATATTAATAAAAACCGGATATATTATTTAGGAACATTTCACTTGTGTTTAGAAGAGATACTGGGTTTTTTTAGAAGAGAACCTATTAATTCTTTTTTTTTTACTATCTCTTTCTGAAGTGGAGAACTTTTCTGTTTTCTAAAATAGCTTGCACAATAGAAAGCGTGGTTTTTTGCTGTGCCTTTAAAATTTAGTGTTCACCCCTAAATCTTTGGGGGGTTGTTGTCTTTTTAGGATGGGAGCAGGCAGAATTCTGATTACAAATTCAGTATCTTTAGTTGTTATTTTTTACTCAGGTTCTATTTCTTCTTCAGTGAACTTTGTTATTTGTGATTGTTTACAAAATGATTTTATCTAAACTTTGAAATGTATTGGCATAAAGTTGTCCATAATATTCTGATTTAAAAAGGTTGTTTCTCTGTGCTTGTGGATATTCTTTGTTTTTAATCTGGTTTGTGTTCCTTTTCTCTTTTTGGTTCAATCTTGCTAGGCTTTATGTTGTTGGTTTTTCTTTTCTTTCTTTTTTTTTTTTAATGTTTACTCATTTTTGAGACAGAGAGAGACAGAGCACGAACAGGGGAGGGTCAGAGAGAGAGGGAGACACAGAATCTGAAGCAGGCTCCAGTCTCTGAGCCATCAGCACAGAGACCGATGCGGGGCTCGAACCCACAAACCGTGAGATCATGACCTGAGCCTAAGTCAGACACTCAACTGACTGAGCCACCCAGGCGCCCCTGTTGTTGGTTTTTCTAACAAACATTTTTTGAGTCTGTAGCTACCGCTGTTTGTTTTATTCTCTATTTCATTCACTGCTACTCATATTCTCATTTTCCCCCTTCTCTTGCCTTTGGAATGTTAACTGCCTTTTTCCAGCCTCTTGAATTAAATGCTTAATATATTTTAAATCCTAACTCATCTGTATGTTTGAAATACTTCATACTCTGGGGAAAAAATTTACCAAGCTACATTCTGAATTCGGAGGCAGTTTGAACCCCAAGGGTACCCTGAAAACAACTTGTGATACAATTACAGGACACATAAATAGAGACTAAACCCACCAATCATAATTAGCCATACCTCCTCCTTCAGACCCTCAGGCAACAGAAAGGCAGAGAAAACGTGATATCCAGAACACAGATTAAATAAAGGTCCAAGGCAAACACGGTTCTCCCATTAGGAGAGGTGCAATCCAAGATCATTCACTCAAATTATATCTGAAGGTCTAGCTGAATCTGCCCTTCTCAAATACACTTGACATCAAGAGAGATAGCAGCTACACATAAAACTATAGAGAAGGGACAGCAAAGGGAAGGGAATGTGCAAAAGACAAATGAAGAAACCAGTCTGGACGAAAATACGTCCCGGAAGTGGGTTACGAGTTTCCCCGTAGGTCCCCATGATACTCCGTGAACACAAGGCAAGTATCCCCGGATGGATGGATACTTCTCCAACCCTGGCTCCACGTCTAGCCTTGAGGTTGATTTGCAATATTTCATGAGAAAGTGGGATGATTACTACTGTAAACAATGATTTTAAAAGCTGTCGGTGTAACACCACGCACTTTAAGCTTTAAAAAGATTGACCACACTCCAAGCTAAAAAAAAAAAAAAAAAAAAAAGCATTTACAACAAATGATTTGCGGCTACAAGACGTTAAGAACAGGAAACCAGCAAAGCAAGATGACAATGAGAAAGCATGGGATTACAAGGAGACACTGCAGAGCTCAGGAAACATATGGAGACAAACCACGACTACAGACCAAAAAATATGAGACAGATAGCAAGAAACAGAACAGACAGTTGTAAGCTTACACAGTAAGGTCCAAGAACGGCTTCAGATAGTCAAGAGGGTCAGAGGTTCCATAAAAGGGTCAGGCACCAAAAGTGAGACAACAAATTAAATACTGTGCTCCTGACATTAGTAATTCTATTACAGCAATTCTGCTGTTGTACAAAATTGCTTGGGCACTTTCTTTTTTTTTTTTTTTTTTTTAGCAATTACCTTTAAAACCAGGGTGCGTTTATTGTTTTAATTCAACAAAAGAAAACTAGTTTTGTTGCCCTATCTTCATGCCTCATTCTGGACCTGAAACAATCTTTTAAAAAAAAAATTTTTTTTTAACATTTATTTATTTTTGAGAGACAGAGTGAGCGAGTACGAGTAGGGGAGGGGAGAGAGAGGGAGACAGAATCGGAAGCAGGCTACAGGCTCTGAGCTATCAGCAAAGAGCCCAACACGGGGCTCGAACCCATGAACCATGAGATCATGATCTGAGCTGAAGTCAGACGCCCCTTCAAATATTTTTTAATGGGGGTGCCTGGGTGGCTCAGTCAGTTAAGCATCTGACTTTGGCTCAGGTCATGATCTCATGGTTCATGGGTTCAAACCCCATATTGGTCTCTGTGCTGACAGCTCAGAACCTGGAGCCTGCTTCAGATCTGTGTCTCCCTCTCTCTCTGCCCCTCCCCCACTCGTGCTGTGTTCTCTTTCTCTCTCTCTCAAAACTAAATACACATTAAAAAAAATTTTTTTAATATTTATTAATGTTTATTTATTGGGGGGAGGGGGCAGAAAAAGAGAGGGAGACACAGAATCCGAAGCAGGCTCCAGGCTCTGAGGTGTCAGCACGGAGCCTGACGCAAGGCTCGAACTCACAGACTGCGAGATCATGACCTGAGCCAAAGTCAAATGCTTAACCGACTGAGCCACTCAGGCACCCCCAGGAATTCTTAATAAGAAACTTATACTTACATCATAATTGCTTATTGTTTTTTTTTAATTTTTAAATGTTTATTTTTGAAGCAGAGAGATAGAGCATGAGTGGGGAAGCAGGGGGCAGAGAGAGCGGGAGACACAGAATCGGAAGCAGGCCCCAGGCTCTGAGCCATCAGCACAGAGCCCGATGCAGGGCTTGAACTCATGGACTGTAAGATCATGCTGCAAGCTGAAGTCCAACGCCTAACCGACTGAGCCACCCAGGGACCCCTGGACCCAAAGCAATCTTGAAAAAAAATTTTTTTTTTATGTTTTGCTTTATTTTTGAGGGGGCGAGGGGCAGAGAGAGAAAGAGAGAGACACAGAATGCGAAGCAGGCTCCAGGCTCTGAGCTGTCAGCACAGAGCCCAAAGTGGGGCTTGAACTCACAAACACCGAGATCATGACCGGAGTTGAAGTCAGAGGCTCAACAGACTGAGCCACCCAGGCGCCCCTGGACCCGAAAAAATCTTACGCGGCATGGTAAAACCACAGTAAAGTGCTTGGCAGAAAATGACCAAATAATAATAATAATGGCTCTAACTTATGTAGCTCTTGTTCATATCCTGGCACTGTTCTAAAGCTTTATTCATATGGAACCATTTAATCCTCCTAACCGCCCCCCAACTATGAAATGAGCCCTCTTCTCTTGCATTTCAATGGAGGAAACTGAGGCACAAAGAAACTAAGTAACATACCCAAGGTCACACAAGTGCCTGGCAGAGCTGGGCTGTGAAATCAGGCATCTGGATCCAGAGCCCAAGCCTTTCCTCTCTCCGTGCGTGCTTGCCAAATGAGTAAATGGATGATTAGCTACTTTACGTACCCAACTTGGTCCCAAATGACTTCAGGTTAAAAAAAAAAAAAAAAAAAAAAAAATCCTGGTTGATCTGTTTTCAAACGAGTCTCATTACTCAACAGCCAAATCTCCTAATTCTGGGTTTCAAGTGAAGGCCACATGGAAGATAAGTCATCTTAGCCACCCCCTCTTCAGGCACAGGCTCGGATACCTCTGCTCCCTTGCAGGCAAAAGAAAACGTCTCATTGAAATCCACGGGAGAGCAGCCACAAAGCCTGAAGGAACCCCTGTCCTCGGGCTAGGGGCAAAGGAGAAGAGCCTGGAATTGGGCCACTGGGAGGAGCCCTTACCCACTCGAGGGGCCTCCCTGGGGACAAAGAAGGGAAGCAGAGGCATGCCATCATGGGGGACAGAGGGAGGAAGGTCGGGAGAGTACCACAGGAGGTCCCAAGCCTGGGGTCTCCCAAGGGGACCAATGAAAGAGAGGAGCCCCTCTCCTCTCTGGAGGAGCCCCTGGCTGAATGTTGACAGTTATGCTCAGGTGGATAGAGATGTGGTAGTTCAAGGTCAGTCAAGCTCATACTCTCCAGCATCCCAGTCATCTGGGGAAAGAGGCTGACAAGGACCAAGCAGCGTTTTACGGTCACTGGAACCGGGATTCAGGATCAGGATCTAGTCCTGGCAGAAGACTAAGTCGAAATTTGATCTGAAGCCCAGTCAAATGGACAAGCATCCTGGGGAGACAAAGAGTTCCCCTGGGACACCAGCGCCTGGCTCAGGGCCCAAGGCCAACTCCAGGCTCAGGAAGGCAGCGATGAGGCCCCCGAAACCCTTCCAGGATTGATCCAAACTGGCCGGGGTCTCACTGCCAGTCCAGCAGGACTGAGGAAGAAGGGCTGCCCACTGGTGTCCCCTGATGAACGATGAGACTGGCACCTGTTCGAGGAGGAGTGGTCAGGTATATAGATGCTCATAAAATCAGACATCAACAGTGGTCCTTGTTTATTCAAAGTACCTACTTAGGAATCCTACAAAAGAGGGGCACCTGGGTGGCTCAGTCGGTGAGGCATCCAACTTCGGTTCAGGTCATGATCTCATGGTACACGAGTTCAAGCCCCGCAGCAGGCTCTATGCTGACAGCTCAGAGCCTGGAGCCTGCTTTGGATTCTGTGTCTCCCTCTCTCTCTGCCCTTCCCCTGCTCAAGCTCTCTCTCTCTCTCTCAAAAATAAACATTAAAATAATTAAAAATAAGGGGTGCCTGGGTGGTTCAGTGGGTTAATCGTCCGACTTCGACTCAGGTCGTGATCTCAAGGTTTGTGAGTTCAAGCCCCGCATCGGGCTCTGTGCTGACAGCTCAGAGCCTAGAGCCTGCGTGGGATTCTGTGTCTCCCTCTCTCTCTGTTCCTCCCCCACTCGCACTCTGTATCTCTCTCTCTCTCTCTCAAAAATAAAGATTAAGAAAAAAATTTTTTAATTAAAAATAAATTTAAAAAGAAAGAAATCCCACAAAAGAAACGGCGCTCATGTTCTGGAACCTTTGCAAAGACAACACTGTCCTTGTCAATGTTTCGAGATAACTTAGCGAGGTAGCTTTCTGCTCTGAGTTGCAAATGCAGGAGCTAAATGTCAATGGACCACACAAGTTTAGTTATTTTTTAGTTGGGAAGCATAAAAAATGAACTGACTTGGAAAGGAAAAATTGAAAGGAGACCGAAAACAGGTCTCAATAGATAAGCAGCCATTCCTTAAAGAAAAGATAGATGTCCGTATTTTTTTCTACTACGCTGTACGTTACATCCCCAGGACTATTTATCTTGTAACTCTAAATTTGTACCTTTTCATGCCCTTCACCCTTTTCCCCCACCCACCCACATACCACCTCTGGCAACCACCAACATGTTCTCTGCATCTACGAGTTCAGTTTGGGGTTTGTTGTTTTTTTAGATTCTGCATCTACGTGAGAGCATTTGTCTTTCTCTGATTTATTCCACTAAAAGGAAGATATTAAAAGCCGTCTTTGAAACAATTTGTGTATTACATGCACCTGTTTAAGAAGAAACGCGATTAAAGAGGTGCGCCTACAAGACTATATAACTAAAATGTTTCATTACATGTGAGGATGAGTAGAATCAGTATGTATTTACCCACAAATGTGACCCTAGGAATTTCCATCTATAAAATACCCTAAGGCCCTCCCACCCCCAGGATTCATGGGAATATGATGTCTCCCCCCATGTCTTCATTAAATTTGCTTCCTGCATCTCAGGAAGCAAGGGCAGAAACAGCAAATGAAGGAGGCGTGGACGGGGGCGGTGACGTTAACATTTACAACAGGCAAATACCTAACAGGGACTTTTAGAAGCTTCTCATGGTAACATAAAGGAAGGGTGACATGTAAGTTCACGACATCTGATTACTGCAGAGCAAACTCAAGAGTTTTCTATTGGAAGCTGTATTTATCCCCAACAAGTCAGAGATCTAAACAGAAATTAAAAAAAAAAAAAAAGTGAAGCCGGAATAGGGTAAAAAAAAAAGTCAGGTGCAGGGTAAACTGCACACATTTAACACACACACACGTGCACATGCACAAACGTGACTGGTGGAGACATTATGAGAAACACTGATTATAAAATCGTAAGGCAGCTCACCGCACTTAGGAACGACCTAAAGAGATGTCCTTCTCATCCTGTGGGCAAAGCCAAACCCCCTCCTGTGGCTCCTTCATGAAGCCTCTGAAACCTCCTGCCGGTCAGTCCTCCACAAACCCCACTGCAAGGAGCCACCCCTCCCCCCACCTCTTCCAGCGCGCCAGGGGGTCGCGTTTGTTTGTTTCTCAGGTTGGGTTACTCATTTCAACCGTAGGATGTTTCCATCCCAAGTTAATTTTCCCCATCCTATGTTTGCACTGTGCCCACCTCTCAACACCACTTCCTCAAGTGTGTGGTGTGAGCAGAGATAATACTTTGTACATGGATATAGTGTTATCAGTAGCAGAGGTAATAATAATGGCCCAATTAAAAACTGGGCAAGGGACCTGAACAGACATTTTTCCAACGACATCCAAATGGCCAACAGGTACATGGAAAGATGCTCAACATCACTCGTCATCAGGCAATGCAAATTGAAACCACAATAACCTGCTGTGTGTTAGGATGCCTATTATCAAAAAGACAAGAGATAACAGATGCTGGCCAGAACGTGGAGAGAAGGAAACCCTGGAGTACTGTAGGCAGGAACGCAAACTGGCACGGCTACTCTAGAAAATACAGACGTTCCTCAAGAAAGTAAAAATGGAGCATATGATCCAGCAATCTCACTTCTTAGCACATAATCCAAAGGAAACCAAAACATTATCTCAGAGAGGTATCCGCACTCCCATGCACACTTCAGCAGTATTCACAATATCCAAGGTACAGAAACAACCGGTGTCTGTGGACAGATAAAAGAGACACAGAAAATGTGATGTATGCATACAACTGAACGGTGTTCAATCTTCAAAAAGAAGAAAATCCTGCCGACTGGACAACACGAATGCACTTGGATGGCACGGTGCTAAGTAGGAAGAAGAGAAAGAAAGAAAAAAAAGCCAGATAAAGACAAACACTGCAGGCGGAATTTAAAAAAATAAAATAAAATGGGACGCCTGGGTGGCTGAGTAGGTTAAGCTTCCCACTTCAGCTCAGGTCACGATCTCACAGTTGGTGGCTTCAAGCCCCACGTGGGGCTCTGCGCTGACAGCTCGGAGCCTGGAGCCTGCTTCGGATTCTGGGTCTCCCTCTCTCTCTCTCTGCCCCCTCCCCCTCGTGCTCTATCTCTCAAAAATGAATACACATTTAAAAAAATAAAAATAAAAAAGCGGAACTCACAAGAAGAGAAAGAAAAGTGGTTGCCAGGGGCGGACGCTGGGAAAACAGGTAACCGGTTGGAGGATGTATGTAATATCATGAGCATAACTGCTAACACTGTGTCGTGTAGTTTAAATGTGATGAGTAGAACTTAAATGTTCTCACCAAAAAAAAAAAAAAAAAAAAAGGCAAGGTGAATTTTTTAAAAAAATACACTGTTAGACCAAGTTTTTATTTATTTTTTTAAAAATTCACCTCGCTTCACTGTTAGACCAAGTTTTATGAAATCTGATGTGTAACCATTTTCTTTTCCTTAATTTAAAAAGAAAAAAGAAAACAGGACAAGCCTGCAGAACCCGCGCTCCTCCTAAGCGCTGGGCAGTCAAAAGCGCCCGGGCGCGCCCGCGTCAACCCCGCGTCCTCCGCTCCCAGCCCCCGCTGCCCCCGCAGGTCCCGCGTCCCCGGAGCCCCCTGCACCCCGGAGCCCCGCTCTCCCACTTCCAGGTCCCCGGCTCCGGCACCTCCCGGAACCCCCTCCCGCGTCCCTCGCGACCCCCTCACGCCCGCACCTCCGCGTCCCCCTGCGCCCGCGCCCCCCCCCACCCCTGCACCTCCCACGTTCCCTGCGCCCCCTGCGCCGGCGCCCCCCCCCCGCACCTCCCGCGCCCACGCTCCCCGCACCCCAGCACCTCCCGCGTCCCCTGCGCCCGCGCCCCTGCACCCGCGCTCCCCTCACCCCCGCGCCTCCCGCGTCCCCTGCGCCCGCGCCCCCTCCCCCGCCTCACCGGGCGCCCCGCACTCCCCCGAGGCCCGGCTGCAGCCGCGGCGAGCTCAGAGCCGCATTGCGGCCGGCACAGCCAGGGGCGCGCGGCCAGTCTTCGCAGGCACCGGGTCCAGGCCGAGGGCGGCTTTCCCCTCCGCGCGGCATTTAGGAGGTGGGAGGAGCGGCGCGGCGAGGCGCCCGGGAAATCTGATAGGTGAGGCGGCGGGCGGGCGGGCGGGGACGCGGGGGCGGGGAGGGGCGGGGGGTGGGGGCGCCCCGGATCTCCGCCCCCCCTTCCCCTCGCGCCCGGCGCGGGGCGGGGCGGGGGGGGCGGCGGCGGGACCACCCGGCGGAGCGCCGGCGGAGGGGGCGGGGGCCGCGTGCGGCGTTCCGCCTCCGTAGCCCCGAGGGGAAGAGCATCCTTCGCGGGGCGGCAGACTTTCGGGAGGGTGGAATTTGCTCACATCCCCTTAGGCCGATTCTTTGCGTTTTCCCTCCTGGCCTCCCGGGGGACCGTCCCAAAGTGAACTCGGAGAACACTCTGTACCGGGCAGGCAGTGCGGCCCTGTGCTTCTCAAACCCGAGTTGCCTCCAGAAAGGATACCCTCCCCTCCCCCCCCCCCTTATAGGCTATTTTTGTCGCCAACGGTTTGATTAGCAGCAAGAAGAGAGGTCTGCTAACGGAATGGGGAGTTTGGGGGGCTGTGTAAGCCTTAGGATGAAGTAGGTACTATTCCCATTCCGCATTTCACGGAGGAGGCAACTGAGGCCCAGAGCAGGTAAGGACTAGAGGAAGGTGAGCAGAGGAATAGTGACATATAGATGTGGTGTCATGGGGACCCCCGCCTAACCTAACATGATTTTTTTTTTTAAGAGTTGGAGACACATCACCGATCATCTAATTCCATGGCTGTCGCCTCTGGCTGCAGAGTAACATGCCCTGAAATCCCAGGGCCCAGGCCCTACCCAGACCAAATCAATCCAGCATCTTTCCCTTAATCTCGTATCTGCAGTGCCTCCCGAGGATGCCAGGCCTGATTCCCCCACCCCAAGACTAGCATGCTTCTTCTTGCACAAAGATGAAATAAACTGATGTGGAGGAGAGGGGTGGCCAAGACCCCAAAATAATTCAGTGAGCTGGAGTGCCAAAGCCTTTCTGAAAGGTTGGGCATCCGTCCAGAGTTTGCAAGCAGAGGCCCCCCCAGGAGGGAGCCGGGAGCCTCAGCGGGGTGGAGGGAGGGCAGCCTGCGAAGAGGCTGATGAGTAAGAACATAGTAGCAATGTAGCACAAAGACCAGCCTGGATGATTAAACTCCCCCGTGCTTCTGCGCGGTTCCCGGCTTTTAGACAGCAGTTTCCTGGGGTAACCAAATGGCCTGGCGCACTCAAAGCTGAGCGCTATCAGCCGGCGGAACCAGGCAGGATGCAGTCCAGGGAGCCATCAGGTGGGACCGACCCAGAGGGTGAGGGAGATGAAGCCGGTCCTCACACACTCCCCTACCCTTTCCCTGAGTCCCCTCCCACATCCTTAGCTCGCCAGGCTCAGCCGACTGGCTTCTGGCATCCTGGGGGACTGGGTCCCAGGGCAGCTGGCCTGGGGAGGAACGGACACTGTTCCAGCTGAGAACACAATGATGGAAAGAGCCCGGGGTGAGGAGAACGTCTTCCGGGCAGAGGAAGGGCCCTCAAACAGGCATTCGCCTGCCCAGTGGTTCAGTATTACCATGTGGAAATGGGCGAATAGAACAGGGCAGACCAGGAGCGCCTGGGTGGCTTGGTCGGTTAAGCGTCCGACTTCGGCTCGGGTCACGATCTCACGGGTCTGTGAGTTCGAGCCCCGCGTTGGGCTCTGTGCCGACAGCTGGGAGCCCGGAGCCTGTTTCAGATTCTGTGTCTCCCTCTCTCTCTGCCCCTCCCCTGTTCATGCTCTGTCTCTCTCTGTCTCAAAAATAAATAAACGTTAAAAATTTTTGAAAAAAAAAAAGAACAGGGCAGACCAGGTAGGGAGGTGCACACCAACGGCACAGCCTTGGACACGTCAGGAAAATGAAAGCACCGTCTCAGGGGCGGGAGCCCGTAGTTAAGACTCTGACCTTAACTGCAAGACCTTAGCAAAGACCTTGCTTTGTCCCTTTCACCATGGGGTGGGTCTCAGCTGTGAGCCATGCAAGCTTCCTCGCTGGATGCTCTTCCCTACCCCCACCCCACACCCGCTTCAGAGCAGGGACCCCGGGACCCCGTGACTGCCGGCCCAACGTCCAGCCTTACAGGCTGCTGAGACCCACAACAGGAATATGCACCATCAGTGTAGACAGCAGGGGTCAGAGGTTGGTGTGGAGACTGCTCTGCATGTTGTAGGGTATTTAGCAGGATCCCTGGCCTCTGTCCACTAGATGGCAGCAGCATACACACTCTCACACACAGTTGTCTTCAGACCTTGCCCCTTGTCCTCGAGGGAGAAATCCTGCCCCGAGCTGGGAACAGTTGCTCTAATAGGAAGCAAGGGGACCAAGTGCTCCACAGATCACTATAGAATACAGTTATTTTTTTTAATGTTTATTTATTTTTGAGAGAGAGAGTGAGCAGGTGAGGGGCAGAGAGACAGGAAGACACAGAATCCGAAGCAGGCTCCAGGCTCCGAGCCGTCAGCACGGAGCCTGACAACATGGGTCTCAGACCCACAAACTGTGAGATCATGAACTAAGCCGAAGTCGGACGCCTAACCGACTGAGCCACCCAGGCGCCCCCAGCACACATATTTCTTAGTGATGCCCACACAAAAGGGCCAATTTGCAGATTGGAACCACTGTGCTACATAATGGGGCCCCTGGCCAAAGTCCCATTCCTCCGGTCACACCAGCCTTCTCGTGCTCCTTGAACAGACTGAGCTCATCCCCAGTGCAGATCTGTTCACCTCCTCTTCCCTCTGTCTGGAATGTTCCTCGCCCAGATATTCACGGGACTGTCCCTGGCTTCATTCATCTCTCTGCTCCAATGCCAGGTCCCAGGCAGGCCCTCCCTGAGCACCCAGGCACCCACACCGTCCTGCTCTGTCCTTCCATGTCCTGTTAACCCCGCTCCGTCCTGCCTCGCTGCCTGACATCATAGACCATTTGTTTCATTCTGTGTGCTCTGTCTCCCCTTGCAGAATAGGACTTTAAGGCAGACCACCGCATCCCCAGCAGAGGGCCCGGCACCCAGTGGATGCTTGAGCAATACTTGTTGAATGAATAAGTGGGAAGATGGACAGAAGCGTGTGCAGTGGCTGGAAAGAGCGGAGAAAGCAGAGAGGTCAAATGCCCATGGGTTGGGTCTTGGGAGTTGTGAGAGGCAGAGAGCGATCCTTCCCCTCCTTACGTAGGCCAGTGACGACTGGTGCGGGGAGGACAGTTTGCCTACATCGAACCCATCTCAGAGAGCTTAAGGCCACTGCCAGCAGGAAAATCCTGCGTTTCTGATTAAACAGCCTGGCTGGAAGTGACATTCTGGCTGAGACCCCCAAGGACCCTCATGCAAATTAACAGACCGATCGGAGGTTCCTGGATGCCTGGAAAACGGTGTCCCAAGGAGGCCACTGTACTAATTCGAACTGTGGTGCCGGGAAGGTTTTTCAAGTCCCCAGCAGCATAATGAAACGTTAAACAAAGTCATCACGGAGCAAAGGGAAGGGCTGTCGGAACTGAGCTCCAGAGCTCAGAGGAAAAGACGGCTGGTGTACGTGCTGGCTGTGGGAGGGACCCTTCAGGGGACACCCTACCCACGTGGCCCGCAGAAGCCTGCCAGCCTGGGCTGACCACGCTGAGGCTGCCTGTTCCCCCACTGGGGGTGGGGGGGAAGCTGCAGCTATAATTGTCAAGTAGTTGTAATCCCCACCCCCCGACAGACGACGGACGGGGGGTGCCCAGTCTGGCCCACATAGCTGTAGCCAGTCATACCTTCAGGTTGGGTCGTGTGTGGTCCCAGCCAATGAAGGGATTCACGCCCAGAGTGGGGCTAGAACGGGCAGTCTACACTGGTCTAAAGAATGTCAGATTAGGGAGAAAGGCTGAGTTCAGATGACCCTGGTCACCTCTGAAGAAATAGAGCCCTCCAGCCACCAGGCCACAACCAAAGTGCAGTAAATAAAGTTGCTTCTTTTGTTATAAGTATTTCACCTTCTTTCGGGATTATTCTAGAGTAATGCAATTTTATGGTACATGAAAAACTCAAGGATTCTTAGAGAATGGCCACTGATTTCCAGCTGTCGGCGGGGGGGGGGGGGGGGGGGGGCTTTTGATACTAAATTCTTGACGCTGTGAGCCATTATTCACCCAGATGGATGCTCCCCCTGACATCTCCAGTGAGTGCTGAAGCATGTAAACCTAAGCAGATTCTGAAGTCTAAAAACAGATATTGATCTTGAGGGGCAGCTGGGTGGCTTAGTCAGGGAGCGTCCGACTCCGGCTCAGGTTGTGATCTCAGGGTTCATGGGTTCAAGCCCCACGTCGGGCTCCGTGCTGACAGCTCAGATTCTGTGCCTGTCTCTCTGTCTCTGCCCCTCACCCACTCACTCTGTCTCTCTCTCTCTCTCTAAGATAAATACACATTAAAAAATAAATTAAAAAAAAAACTTTTTAATTAAAAAATAAAAACAGATATTCGCCTTGAATGTGAAGGACAGAAGTTCCAAGCCAGGGAGGCGATGGAGAAGTAGGGGCACCTGGTTGTGCAACGTTCTCCCTGTAAGATGGCGCCACCATCGGTGGCCAAGACAATGGAGTTGTGGTCAGGGTTAAGTAAGATAGTGCGGTCACAGGCTGGGCCCGCCCCTGTGGCACCTCGTGCTTTCATCATTTAGAGTGCTTCATTCTGCAGTATTTTCTTTGTCCAGTTTGTTTTAATTGCATGTTTCGTGGCCAGAGCGTGAAGGCACCCCCTTCTCTCAGCCTTGCCTTTAGAGGCATTTGCCATCCGGAAACCCATCCGTCGAGGGACACATCACCCTTGTCAGAGAAGCTGTCTACATGGTGCTAACTGATTTGTTGACAGATTGAAAATCAAACTTCACATTTAAAGTGTTTTCCACAATTGAGGAGGTTTTCATGTACCCTGAGCTCAGCAAACAGCTCCTGAAGAAAACACATCGAAGGGAGGGTTGAGTCCCTGGGGGCCATTTGCTAAACATGACATTCATTCAAACATAAATTTTGGAGCATTGGCTTAAGACATTGATCATCCCTTGAGGAGGGCACACACAAAAAAAGTCATCATCTTTCTTCTTCATGGACACCCAGTGGCAGGAAAGAGATCAATTTTTCAATCAGTGACCAGAACGTTAACAGAAGTTTAACAAAATATGGTGGGAACACAGAGGAAGGACCAGTTGCTTCTAACCAAGGGTTTGACATAGTTTGCTATATTCCATATCTTCTTAGCACTAAAAAATCCTTTTTTCTGGTTTTATTTATTTTGAGAGAGAGAGAGAGCAGGGGAGGGGCAGAGAGAGAGGGAGAGAGAGAATCCCAAGCAGGCTGTCACTATCAGCACAGAGCCCAATGCGGGGCTCGAACATACGAACCGTGAGATCATGACCTGAGCTGAAGTCAGATGCTTAACTGACTGAGCCACCCAGGTGCCCCTAGAAACTCCTTTTTCAAATGGAATGTGTGTCGGCCTCCAGTGTCGGGAAGCGAGCTGGGTCAGAGCTGCTCTTTTGGGGACTGAGGGACAGCCTCCAGTCCCGTCAATGCTCTCCTTCCTTCCATTCCCCCTGAGGTACCATCTTATGCCCAGGGCCATGCCCCACGATGCCCCCACGTGTCTACACAAGAGGATGGGGGGATTCCTTCCAGTTCTAAGCACCCACGATGGTTAACGGGACCACGGTAGCAAACACAGAGGTAGCCAAGGAGAGTCAAATACTGGCAGCTTCCGAGGATTCACTCCGGGCCTTCTGTCTCTCCTCAGGCTCCTACCCTTTCGATAAGTCCTTCCCTCTTGCCCACCTGCAGCTGTGCCAGAGTGGGGTGAGAAAACAGAGCATCTTCCATGGTGTGGAATCACACTAGAACCAAAAGTGACTTTCCCCAGACGCCCCAGCTTCAAGGCACTTTTTATGCAAGCAGCCCTGTTCACACTTCTAATAACCCCCCCAGGCAGACCCAGTAGGGGACTGGCCTCACAGGCTCCAAAGCCACTTACCAGCCCTGTCACCTCCCTGCCCCATGTCCACAGTGGAGAAGTGTGAAGAAGGTGCTTTGAACTGCCTGGCATGTGGAGTGGCATGGCGAGCCCTCCATACATGCCAGCTCTGACTGAGGGTTGGGTAAATGACCCAGGAGCACATCTCTAAAAAGTGGGGGGTAGGGGCGCCTGGGTGGCGCAGTCGGTTAAGCGTCTGACTTCAGCCAGGTCACGATCTCGCGGTCCGGGAGTTCGAGCCCCGCGTCGGGCTCTGGGCTGATGGCTCAGAGCCTGGAGCCTGTTTCCGATTCTGTGTCTCCCTCTCTCTCTGCCCCTCCCCCGTTCATGCTCTGTCTCTCTCTGTCCCAAAAGTAAATAAACGTTGAAAAAAAAAAATTTAAAAAGTGGGGGGCAGAGGACCAAGACCCAGGCCGCAGAGTACCCCCCCCCGCCCCCGCCCATACACACACCATTATTCCAGGATCCTTTGCATGGTTGTTTGAGTGCCCACAGAAGCACGTTTGAGCTGCAAAATAAAGTAAGGAGTGCTACAATGCTTGGTAGATGCATAAATAACGCTGGGATGTGAAGGCTCTGTTTTCCAGAACTTTTCCTTCTTCGTTTTACTGGGTAATGCCTGGGAGAAAGAGTTGATCATAGTCAACTTAGGCAAACTCACTTGACCATCTTTCGTAAAAGCAGACTTACTATTAGTTATTATTAAAGCTCTATGCCAGTCATTACTCTAAATGTGTTACATGCATTAACTCATTTATTTCTAGAACAACTTTATGAGGTAGGTGCTATTATATCCCCATTTTGCAGATGGGAGTACTGAACCACAGACAGACCAAATGATGGGTCCATGTAAAGCAATCTCTTACCAGCTAGAAATAATCTAAAGTTATAATGTTATGTCCACGCATTTCATTCGCCCACCCAGTTCCCCCCCCCCTGCTTTTTATCATAAATGTTATGGATTTAAAGTTGGGGAAAGAATTAAGGATGCAGTGCCTCCCACTTTAGTCTGAATGAATGGGGAGCTGACAGAGGTTAGCACAGATTGGTTTCAGAGAAGGAAACCCATAAATCCATAATTAGCCCTGGGCTGGGAGCTGGATGAGATACCTTTTAAAATTTTAAAAAGAGATAAGGAACCAATCACCCTACTTTTGTCTGAGGCAAAACATCCAGGAATAGGGTGGAGAGCAATAAAAAATAAATGAACAAACTAGAGACAAGATTTTTTCAAAAGGAGCAGGGGGTAGAGAAATTGATACAAAAGAGGGCAAGATACTCTTTCAAGGTCCAGAAAGAGCCCTGCTGTCCATCACCCGTGGTTCTACAACTTGGTTTTTCCTCTTTTATGGACTGCAGAGCGTGACTTTTAAGGTTCTCATCGTTTGTGCCGGGACAAGATTTGTAAAAGTCTGTCCCCTGGACATTAAAAACCTGTATTTAAAACACAGAAAATGAGGTCCAGGGTCTCGTGTACTAACAACTAATTTGGGGAGATCCTGTCTACACAATTCTTTGCCCCAATTTTATTGAGATGTAATTGTCACATACCATTGTGTAGGTGTAAGGTGTACAACATAAATAATCTGATATAGCTGTATGTTATGAAATGCTTACCAACAATTAGTTAGTATTCCTCACCCCACATAATTAGTGTCTTTTGCTTGTGATGAGAACTTTTAACATTTAGTCTCATAGTGACTTTCAAATACGCAGAACAGTATTGGTGATCACGGTATTCACGTGAATGTTACTATACAGTTTTTTAAGCCAGGACTTCCCAGAGCCCTCATTATGGATTGTGAATTTTTTTTTAATTTTTAATGTTTATTTATATTTCAGAGAGAGAGAGAGCAGGGGAGGGGCAGAGAGAGGGAGACATAGAACCCGAAGCAGGCTCTGGGCTCTGAGCACAGAGCCCGACTCGGAGTTTGAACCCACGAGCCGTGAGATCGTGACCTGGGCCCAAGTCAGAGGCTTAACTGACTGAGCCACCCAGGCGCCCTTGGATTGTGAATTTCAAGAGGGACACAAGAAATTCAGCTTTTTCCAAACTTACCAAATATAACCCATTTTTTCAAAGAGCCTGCTATAGGGCTAACGTTCCAACTTTGGTCCCCGCTTTGGGTAAGAGCATTCTAAAGCAAAATAAACCCATGGAAAATAATTAATGATGTGCTACGTCTGTTATTTCTGCTATTATCTGATACCCATCTGGCACAGCATGACATCAAAGTTCATGAACACAGAGGGGAGGAAGGTTGTCCATGGGGAGGGAACTTGAGCCTCTGACATTTGTGGGGCTGGACCACATTGTTCTCCAAGCCCCAGGGACAGAAAATAACCACCACGCTTGGAAACAAAACTGAGTGCTTTAAACGCCACGTGTTCATGTGATTGTTTTCTTAAGGTCCTGGATCCTTCTCTCCCTGGGACGAGGAGCACGCACTTTTCGGAGCACTGCCTGCCTTTTCACGCCCCGATGCAGCCAAGGAAGGAGTTCTCATGTGTCTTGTCCAAGAAAAGTGAGTGGCAAAGCAGGAAGCTCTAAATCTCCCCATTTGGATGAGACCCAGTCCCTCATCAATGGCTGGCTCCCGTTTACAGAATGCCCAAGCATGAATGTGCCAACCCAAGCCAAAATTCCTGCCGTGAACAGAGATGCCAAGAGACTGTGAAGCAGGCGGGGGGCTGGGGGTGGGAAGCAGAGAAAGCACACGGATGCGTTCGAGATCTTTCCATGTGCGAGGCAAGGGACCTATCGGAGCAGACCATCATCACTAAGCTCATAAGCTTCCCCATCAGGAACGCAGACCTCCCAAGACCATTTCTCTGGATCTACAGTGTTACCCTCCAGCCTGACGCCCAGGTCAGAAGTCTGAGCTCCCTCGTCTCTCCCTCACACACCCCAGTCCATTCTCCCTGAGCACATCTTTTCCATCCAGCCCCTCCTGCCACCCCGGCCCGGGTGCCACCACCTCTGGCTGGTGTTTTACAGGCGCTCCATGACCGGCCTGAGCTCCACTGTTAGAACAATCTGACCTAACTCAAGCCCTTGCTTGGAAACCATGGGTGCTTCTGGAGAGGTGTATCCTCACCTGGCCGCACAGCACCTCCCACCAGCCATGCCGACAGTCTGCCATTTGTGACATAGCACTCTGGCATTATTTATGACTTTCCTGCTCATCCTTCCCTTCCCTGGGTCCCTAGAAAACTCCTATTTAGCCTTCAAAACCCACATCGAATGCCACCTTCTCTCCCCAGCTCAAAGTCAGTGACTTCATCCTCCAGCCATGTCCGTCCCTGCCTCTGCAGTAGCACTCACCACATGGCACACCTGAGGCTGCCCTCCATTGGTTCACATACCTGTCACATCACTTGGGGACAGAGACCCCAGGCATTGGTGTTAATGTTCCTGAACCTTGAATGGGTTCCCACATAAGTGTTAAATCATGCACAAGGGGACACCGAGGAAAGCCCTGCCTGCCTTCTAGGGCCCCCTAGAAGCCCACCCTCTGCATCACAGAGATAGAGATGGCTGTATTCTTGGATACAGCCAGTTGTCAGTCATTCAGGCTAAAATATGAAAGAGCTGGGGCGCCTGGGTGGATCAGTCGATTAACCGTCCGACTTCGGCTCAGGTCATGATCTCGAGGTCCGTGAGTTCGAGCCCCATGTCGGGCTCTAGGCTGACAGCTCAGAGCCTGGAGCCTGCTTCCGGTTCTGTGTCTCCCTCTCTCTCTCTCTCTCTGCCCCTCCCCCACTCACACTCTGTCTCTCTCTCAAAAATAAACATTAAAAAAAATTTTAGATATGAAAGAGCTGTGTTGAAAACGAGTGCGTTATCTGCAGAAGCAGGTGGCATGTAAGGCCGTGTGCTGGGACACAAGATGCCGGTAGGTGTGCTGTCATAGGAGGCCATGCTTCTCTCCATAGGCGGCCACTGCCAAGGACAGTCCCAGCCACAGTGACATCCCTGGAGCACCAGGGGCAGCTGGGCTGGGAACCCGGAGAGGGGAGAGGACACTAGTGATGGTGGCCCAAATCTTGTGTCTCCCTCTGTCATTTTGACGCTGGTCGTGCCCCGTATTTGGGGGAAGGTGTTTTTGTTCATCCTGTCACTTACTTCCAGCCCTGGTCACAGTGAAAGGACTTTGGGAAATTATCTGATCCCATCAACTATTAATTCTTATGTGCTCTAAAGGAGTCGCATCCTGCAGTTAATATTTCTGCAATGCACCCTTGTGGGAGCTGCGTGCAAACAAACGAGGATCCCTTATGTAATCCAGGCTCCATTTGCAGAACTATAAACAGGATGCTTCATGGATCCGTCTTGATGGAGTTATCGTCGACCATAAAAGGATTCCCTCGTGGGAGGAAGCGCAGCGTCATCTGCCAGTGAATACAATTCTGGAATGAATTAAACTGCTGGCATCGAATCAATACATTTAGAAACTGAAGAAAGAGCTCTACGAAGAAAGAGGGTAAAAAGCCAAAGGCGTAGGTGGCTGCCATGGGCAGAGGTTCAAGTACTTCACCCGGCTCTCGAAAAGCAGACACAGGTATTTTCCCCATCGAAGGGTTTAATCTCCATAAAAGAGATCATAAAAAAGACACATCACTAATTTTATAGCATTAGAAATTTGTTGCTTAATAATTTACGCAGCCCAATTCTTCCGTTTAGATTCTACAGAACAGGCAAGGGCAAGACCATCATTTCCAGTCTTTACATTTGACCTGCCCCAAGAGCTCTTGAAAACACTGGAACAACAATGTTTTAAAGTTGTTGGGGTTTTGTTTTTTTTTTTTTTTTAGTGTTTGTTGCTTTTTGAGAGAGAAAGAGAGAGAGTGAGAGCAGGGGAGAAGGAGAGAGAGGGGGAGCCACAGAATCCGAAGCAGGTTCCAGGCTCTGAGCTGTCAGCACAGAGCCCGACGTGGGGTTCGAACTCACAAACCGCGAGACCGTGAGCTGAGCTGAAGTCGGATGCCTAACCCACTGAGCCCCCCTAGGCGCCCCTGGAACCGACAGTGTTTTCACTGGGCATCCTCTGTGATTGCCCCGAGGGCTCACATCAGGTTACATACCCCTGTTGAATCCAAATTGAGTGTTAAAATCCCTGCCACAACTTCCTCCTGGCTTTGCCTTCTCAGCCAGTCATTCCCCCAAACCTGCTGTGCATTATGATAAAAATCATAAAACAGTGGTGGTTGCAAACTATATTTCTTTATCGATTCCTCTGTTCAACACAGATCCATGGGGAGTCATTGTATGTCAGGCACAGTGCTAGATGCTAATGTAGAAACAAATGGGGCATCCTGGTGGGCCTTCAGGAAGAAGTGTGACAAGGGAGAGAAGCGTATGGATAACGATTCCCAAGAGCATGATGGGTATCAGGAAAGGAGTAGCCCGAGGAACCGCCCCCCCCCCCATCCCAGTTCCCAAGCCAGGTTGTCTCACCCTCTGCCAGCAAAGCAAAACTTCACACAGAAGCAGCCATTTGGGCAATCAGTCAGGTGACCTCAGCTCCCCTCCCCCATAGGGAGGTTCCAGAATCTTCCATCCCATTTTATTTGTGGGCCACATGCCCAGGCTTCCATCCACCCTCTGAACCCTCTGGACAGCAGTCCCACCCTGCCTGGTCTCTGGCATTGGGACCCTGACTCTTCTGTTCAGCTCCTGGCTCAGGTACCCCCGTGTCTTGAGTTACCAGCCACCCTCGGCCTCAGCCTAGAGCCCAGCTGAGCCAGCCTGGTACCCACTGCCTTCCAGCCTCCAGGGTTTCAGACGAGGACCGTAGTCACCTGTATGCAAACTTTCCTTTCTCTGTGGCTGTTTCCAGGTGTTTTCTTTCTCTTTGGTTTTCAGCAATTTTGTTTTTCCGTGTCTGGATATGCTTTTCTTTACTTTTTTTTTTTTTCATTGTTTATTTATTTATTTTGAGAGAGAGAGAGAGAGAGAGAGAGAGACAGAGCGCAAGTGGGGGAGGGGCAGAAAGAGAAGAAACAGAACCCAAAGCAGGCTCCGGGCTCTGAGCTGTCAGCACAGAGCCCGACTCGGGGCTCGAACTCATGGACCGTGAGGTCATGACCTGAACCAGAGTCGGATGCGTAACTGACTGCGCCACCCAGGTGCCCCTGCTTTTCTTTACTTTTTATCCTGTTTGGGGTTTGCTGAGTGTCTTAACTGTATGAAGTTATGTCTTACAGAATTTGAGAAGTTTGGGGTCACACGTTGAATCTCTCTACAAGCTCCCTCACTTTTTCCTGTGTCATCATCTGTCAGCTCCACTCTGCTATTGGGTCTGTCTAGCATTGTGAGTTTTGTTTTGTTTTGTTTTTTAATTTGAGAGTTGCATTTTTCGCTTCTAAACTTTCCATGTTACTTTTTCTGCTCCACATTTTTCTGCTGAGAAGTTCTAACTTTCCGTTCATTTCAAGATTGTTACGGTTACAATAGCTGCCTTAATGTGTGTGTCCGATCAGTCCAACATCTCGGGGATCTTGGGGCTGTGTTTTCCCTTGAGAATGGGTCACATTTTTTTGTTTCTTTGTAAGTTGAATAAATATGTATTATATCCTAGACAGTTCAAATACTGTGTTGTGAGATTCCGGGTCATGTTACAATCTTCCGGAGACTGTTGATGTTTTTCTGTATTATTATCTTAGCTGTCAACCAACCGGTTAGTTCAGACCACGAGTTTTGCTTCACCCTCTCTGGCAATGGCTTCAACGTCCGTTCAGTTTTCAGAGTCAGAATTGTCTCTGCATCCTCTAGCTCCTGGAAGCCCCCTGTCCTGAATCTCCATCCAGAAAAGCAAATTTCTAGAAGAGTGTCAGCAGCTCCCACTGCTACCATGGTGTTCAATGCAGCTGGATTCTAACTCAGGGCAAAGCAATGAGGGAAAAGGGAGGGAGAAAGTAGCTCTTTGGAGCACACAAGCCCATCTCTCCAGGCACCCTGGCCAGACACATGCGGCTTCTCTTCAAGGTTTTGCTGCCCACGCTGAGCACACACTTCCCCAACCAGGACAACCCACAGGTCAGAGCTGAAAGAGTAAGAAATGAAAGAAAAAAAGCAAAAACAGAAACAGAAAACTCACCCCAGGTGAGTTTCACACAAGGGAAAATTCACCCTCTCCTTGATCCGTCGGCCATTTTTGCTTTTCAGAGTCATCGGGTAATTTCTATGCATGTTTTGTCCAGAGTTTTTAGCTGTAAACTGTGATAGAGAAAAGCTACGGTGGTAGATTACAGTGGAATCTGTACAATCTGCGGAAGAGAAAAGCTTGCTCCATATTAGGCAGCTCCAGAAGCGGATGGTCTTGGGTCACTTTAGATGCAGCAATACAGACTCTTCCTCGGTGAGGATTGATATTCTGAATTATTGTTATGTTAGCTTTCAGCATGTTCATTTTATTTTTGTAATGTTTATTAATGATTTTGAGAGAGAGAAAGCAAGAGAAGGAGAGTGAATCTCCACGCTATCAGCACAGAGCCCTACCCAGGGCTCGATCTCACAAACCGTGACGTCATGACCTGGGCCGAGATTATGAGTCAGACACTCAACGGACTGAGCCACCCAGGCACCGCACCCCAATGAGCGAAGTTTTTTTTTTAATGTTATTTATTTTGAGAGAGAGAGAAAGAGAGCAGAGGGGGGGTAGAGAGAGGGAGAGACAGAATCCCAAGCAGGTTCTGTGAGGTCAGCGCAGAGGCCCGACTCAGGGCTTGAACCCATGAACCGTGAGATCATGACCTGAGCCGAAGTCAGACGCTTAACCAACTGAGCCACCCAGGCGCCCCAGCATGTTCATGTTAAAAGCTGTATTTTCAGTCTTAGTGATGAGGATGCCAAGACAACATATTTCTTGCTCTGCGGCCAATCTCTTTTGACAAGTCACTTTAATACTGTTTTCCTAAATTCAGGTCCCAAATTTAGAATCACGAAGCTGTTAAGATGTCTTTTACACCTAAAATAGTTTTGCGGTTTCCTGGACAGCCACCAGGTAAACATGAATATTGGCTCCTTTGCCTTATAAAAGGAGAACTAACAAAAATAATTGGGGTTGTTGGGCATTCTCTAGATTTTAATGAAGTCAAAACCATCATGAGAGCTCTTTTGTTTCTCAAACCCAGAATATTAAAAAATAAATAAATAAAAGAGAAACTTAGTCTTCCTAGTTTAATTTTATAGAGGTAATGTGTTGCTAATGTAGCTATGTCTTAGCGATTATGAAGAGGTTTTGGAGTGATGGAGGTTTGGAGCTGAAGGCCAAGAAAGAATTCTTCAGAGGTCTTTGGGGCAAAATAGGTGAATTTATTAAAGCACGGGGGACCTGTGGGCAGAAAGAGACCTGTGGGCAGGGGTGGTAAAGTCGAAAGGGAGGCCTCCAGAAGGATTTTCATGTGCTAAAGAGGACTCCTAAGTTACCTGAGGCCTTGCTATGGTCAAACTAAGGTTGTTTTCCCTCTAGTAAGTCATCAACATTAGGACAGTAGGGGTTGGGGGGGGGGGGAAGCTTTCTACTCTGGATTTGCCTCAAGTATCTGTCAATGGGCCGTTATAAGGAAATTTAATCTTACCTGCCATTTCCTTCTGCCTTTGTTCCCCACATCACTGTGGAGGGGAGGGTGATGTTGGGGCTCCAGGGAACTGAGTCTGTGGGTTTCTGGAGATTAGGCTGTGGATAAGACTGCCTTTTTCTTTTAATTTACTAAGATATTTGTAGACTGATGGAGACTGGTGTCCTGCATGACTCTGATCTGTATCAGTTAATCACTTGTTTTCCCCTTTGTTCTTGGCTGGGGGGGGGGGGGGGAGGCGGGGGAGGGGTGCTCTTTGCAGAGCATCAGCCTACCTTATGCTCCCTTAATTATATACTTTTCAGGTTGAGAAGGATACTCGTGGTCAAGTACAAAGACTGATGTGTTAACTGCCAGTTAATTTGTTTTAAGAAAGTTTGTTTCTACCCATAAGTACCCTTCTCAACTGAGGATAATCCGAACACACTACATTTTAAGATAAAGCCCATCTCAGTGGCTCCGTGGGTAGAGTGTGTGACTCCTGATCTAGAAGGTCCTGCGTTGGAGCCCCACGATGGGTGTGGAGATTACTTAAAATTTTTGTTTCATTAAAAAAAATAAAAAAGAGGGGCGCCTGGGTGGCGCAGTCGGTTGAGCGTCCGACTTCAGCCAGGTCACGATCTCGCGGTCCGGGAGTTCGAGCCCCACGTCAGGCTCTGGGCTGATGGCTCAGAGCCTGGAGCCTGTTTCCGAATTCTGTGTCTCCCTCTCTCTCTGCCCCTCCCCCGTTCATGCTCTGTCTCTTTCTGTCCCAAAAATAAATAAACGTTGAAAAAAAATTTTTTTAAATAAATAAATAAAAATAAAAAAGATAAAGCCCATCTCTGCTGGCTGTAATACGTTCCTACCTTAAGGTAATTATTGACAATATCCTTATAAATGTATATATATCATGCCTTAAAGGAAACTATTTTCTCTCATTCTGGTATTATTAATTATTGTGAGAATTGCAAACGGGCATGATTTCTATTTAATTTGTTCAGTATCGTTGAGTCATGAAATTTCTACTTGCAACTTTTGTGACAAACTGAATCCAAGATGGTAGTGTAGACCTGGGTGTGATGGCTCGCTTTCCTTTCTGTGGTCAGCCAGTCATCTCAGGCAGCAGGAGGGCCCCAGGAGGGTGGGAAGGATTCGACTCCACGTACAACATTCCTTTGTCCAAGAATTATCCACACTGACCAGTGCACAGCAGGTGTTCTTTCGACCACCCAGGTACACACTCATGGCCCTGTTTTATGACGATTTCACAGCATTTTTTATTTGAATCTATCCTGTGACATGTACACCTTCCCACTGAACTCTCCTAACTCTCATAGAAGAGAGAAAATATGGCACTCACGTAGACCCAACTTAAAGTATCCCACTTTTCCAGGGACCCCTGTGGCTGTGGCCTCAGGGCTCCATTCACCTGTACGCAGGCCTTGGCCAACTGGCTGACCCTGCATTGTCTGGGAACCCCACCTGCCTCATCCCTGGGCTCACTGCATCCCCAGCAGGGCTCAGCCAGAAACAGAGCGGGGCAGAGGGTCTCCAGGGAAGAGGAGTTCCAGAAAGGCAGACGACGCCAGCCCTTTGATGAAAAGTATAGGAGGTATTGAACGGGCATTCATTTAGTAATTATTTGTCAAGGTGAGAAAGTAGACTGAGTAGAAATACGTACTCCTAAAACAGGGGAACCCTATAAAATGGATCCAAAGGCCAGGCCCTCCCTCATACAAGCTCACAACCTTGGCGAGTCCACTGAAGCATTCCCAGACGTCCGGGCCGGGTGCGGGTTCAGTGGGAACAGGCCTGGTGCCCAGCGGCCTCAGCAAGGGCTACAGGAAGAGTGAAGGAATGAATGGATGAATGAATGAACAGATGAGTGTAGGGTGGGCTGAGATTCTGAGCCACAGGTGCTAAAACATGGGTAAAGATGGATTTAAACCCTGCATTGCTAACCAAAATCTCCCTACGATCAGCATGGCGTGTGAAGTTCAAACCAAAAGGGGATCTCCTTTCCCGCAGGAAGTCAGGAGTCCGCACTGCCCAGCGAGAGGCTGCAGACGGCGTGGAAGCCGGGGCAGCACCGTGCACACAGTGCTTGAGGGCCCTGGGTGAAAAGCCAAGTTCAGGGATTCCCACATATTTAGCAAAAGGACTGTTTGTTCTTCTTTTCTTCTCATTACATAAAAAAAAAGATGCCCTGCATCCCCACCCCACCCCCCACGTGATGATGTGTGTTGTCTAGGAAGAGAAACATGGATCAAAAAGCCTTGTAAATTTTACACAAATTTGTACCTGCCGTTTCACAACAGCCTCTGCACGTGTACGAACAACAGCACGTGTAGGAACAAGACTCTGCCTGGATGTGCACAACGCTGGGGACGCAGAGCCATGGGACAGCCTCTTTACCAAGCTCTCTGCTCCTCTGGAGTTTGGAAACCCTGTGAAGTAAAAATATCCTGGCCTGGGGGTACCCGGGTGGCTCAGTGGGTTAAATGGTTGAGCGTCTGACTTTGGCTCAGGTCGCGATCTCAGATCTCATGGTTGGTGGGTTGGAGCCCATCGTCAGGCTCTGTGCTAATGGCTCACAGCAGGGAGCCTGCTTCTGATTCTGTGTCTCCCTCTCTCTCTGCCCCTCCCCCACTCACACTCCGTCTTTTCCTCAAAAATACAGATTGAAATAAGTAAATAAATAAATTTCCTCTGATTGACACTCAAAAGAAGTGCAAAAACATTACTGCCGAAGGGCCCTTTTCCCAAAAAACCTACCTACCAGCTGACACCCCTTTCCAAGGCCAATGACTAAAACCAGGTGCACCCATGACTCCCTTCTGGGATCACCAACCTGCCTGTCTGCTCTTCTCGTCCGTCTGAAGGCTAAGCATCAGGATTTCATTCTATTGAACACAGCAACACTAAATTTCTCTCTCTCTATAAGTCAGAAGACTTAATGGTGCATTATATACTGGCCAACTTTCTTAGCCTAAATTTTACACTCAAAACCAATTTTCCCTGTTTCTTTTCTTTCAACTTAATGGCTTGCTAAATAAATGGGAATCCATTTATTTCTAAGTGAAATGGCTCCCCGTGTAATTGCTGGCCCATGGCTTTTCCATCTCCTACTCTGGCCTTCTTTAAGGCTGCACTTTGTTGAAACCATTGTATCATAAAATGTGAGCTCCAGGAGGACAGGGCCTTGTTCTTGCTCAACCCTTTATCCTTAGCCCTGTAGTACCTCTCAGTGAGTCTTTGTTGAATTAATTGAAGAACCTTTAAGCTTTTCTAAATTAATTCCCCTCCCAAAGCTGGAGTCCTTTTTAATAGCATCTTAGTAATCCACCCCCTCTCTAAGCCTCTCCAGCGGCAGGGAGCTCTCAACCACACGTGAGGACAATTCGCCCATCACTAGATCTGTCAACCGCCAGATCTTTGTTTGGTTGGTTTTGGTTTTTGATTTGAGTCACTCTTACTTCCTACACCCAATCTACCTGGGTCCCGGTGGATTCTTCCAAGGTAATGCTCCCCTAGGGCCATAGATACATGACAACCTACAAAAATACCTCTGCTTTGTCTTGTGACAGATTCTTGGAGTTGGACAGGATCTTGGGTTGGGTCTTGGAAATCCTCAGTTTTGAGAATGTCCCCAGTGGATTTGGATGCAATCGGTTCCAGGGCCAGCACTAATCTGGTACACCATTCTAGCAACCGGTTCTCCTTCAAGTTTCCTCCTCCTCAGTTGAATATCTCTCATCCTTTTCACCAGTTCTGTAAAATTGTTGTTTCCAGTTGCCCGTTTCTAGACTTGGTCCAGTCTGTACATTCCTTTTGAAAACATGTCACATATAAATAGATACAATACTCTAGGTGTGATCCGGCCACTACAGACAAAAAAATGGGACCAGACAGACACCACTTTTCTATCCGTGTGGCCTGAGTTTTTCCGTAGCCCCAACCATAGGCATAGCACACCCACAGCACATGCAGTGGGGGGAAAAAGAGAATACGCTAAGTGCAAAAAATATTTATTTATTCTTCTTAAATCTTTTTTTTTTTTTTTTGGCATCTCACAGGTATAATTGATTCACACCACAAAGGAAATACCACGTCTACAAGTACAGCGATGCTTCATGTTCCCATCCAACAGGGCTTGCTGAGATTTGCAGCCAGAAGCATGTTCCATCAGATGTACACGCCAAGGGAAGCTGGCTAATGATGACCCTGAGCAGGTACAGGACTCGTAGCTTTCAAAGCTTTACTTCCTTTTATCAGCGCTCCTGATTTTATAAACAAGGAAGCCCATTAACCCCCTTCGTACCCAAATCTCCCGGTAAACCTGGGTATCCTAAGGCTTCATGGTGACCAAACTTTTTTTTTTTAATGTTATTTTTGAGAGAGACAGAGACAGAGCGTGAGCGGGGGTGGGGCAGAGAGAGAGGGAGACACAGAATCCGAAGCGGGCTCCAGGCTCCGAGCTATCAGCACAAAGCCTGACACGGGGCTTGAACCCACAAACTGTGAGATCATGACCTGAGCTGAAGTCGGACATTCAACTGACTGAGCCATCCAGGTGCCCCGTGACCAAACATTTTTGATAAGGTTTTAAGCATCCTGATGCAGGATTCCCAGCTCAGGCAACCCCAACCTGCATGGCCAGTGACTCAGAAAGGTCCTCTTTTAAAATCGTATATTGGTTTTTGGCAGGTATTCCAATATTTAGAGAAAGTTTTCATCTTCAGTATTCAATGGCAGTTTCCATTGAGATTTTTTTGTGAATTTTAATTCACAAGCATTCCGTTTCTTCATTGATTCTCTCGACAAATACTCACTGATCACCCAATACGTGCAAGTCATTAGCCAAAGCTGTATGTGGGACACGAATGTCTACAAGACTGCTTGCAGGGACCCTGTGGTCTCATAAGCAATCCACTAGCTCTTCATCTGCATGATTAACAGCAAAAACCATCCCAGGCAGAAACTTGTGGCCCAAGGTTACAGCTCTTTACCTCAACACCATGTCCTTAATTGACTCTATTTGAACACAGTCATTCATCGGTTAAGAATCCACCTTCTGGAAAAATGAGATTAAATCAGAGAAGGAGGCCAACCGTAAGAGACTCTTAATACAGAGAACAAACTGAGGGCTGCTGGGGCAGGGTGGGGGGCGGGGGGGGGGAGGAATTGGTAAATGGGGGATGGGCATTTGTTGGGATGAGCACTGGGTGTCATATGTAAGTGATGAATCACTAAATTCCATTCGTGAAACCAATACTGCACTATGTTAACTAACTTGGATTTACATTTTTAAAAAATTAAAAAACAAAGCCTTTGCCACGAAAAAAAAAAAAAAAAAAAAGATCCACCTTCTGGCTGTTAGCCTATTTCTCCATGTCCCCAACTCGTTGAAGAGTATGAGAAACTTCATCAAGTGTTTTCATGAGATGAAAACATGCATGCAATATTCCTAAATGCGCTCATTAAAAACAAGAAGGAAAATGAGGCTAATTGGTGATGGTTCATCAGGAACCTCAGCTGGCACTCAGAGTTCACGATTTCCTTTTGTGAATGTTCAGAAACCGTCTGCTTCACGCACCATTCCAGAAGCTACCAGGGGCCGACTTGACGTTCACCGGTCCAGAGAGTCTGTTTTTCCCTTTTTTCTGAAAAGGACTCGCACGAGTCTATTCCCAGTCTTTGGAGCCCTTATTCATGACTGTGCAGCCTTAAAGGTACCTTGCAGGAGCACCAAGGAATTCTCTGGGCTCTGTCTCATCTGGAGCTGATGCTTCCATCCACCATATAAGTGCCTGTTAGACTTTATGGCTACCCTTCCACGTCTCCTATGTCCGCCTCCCTTTGTATATTGTTCCACTCTTTCTAGCCTCTTTGGCAGACCACAGACTGAGCGATTCTTCTGGCCTTCCTCCTTCTCCTGCATAACAGTATCTTTCTCAAGGAAAGATCTTACGTTTTTCAGTCCCCTGACCCTCTTCGTACAGATCCCTGCCAAAGAGTTTTACTCCATTTAGATAGAGCGCCTCCCCCTCCAACCTTTATACATGATTTCTCAAAGCTGAGCTCCAAGACGTTCCACTGCGGCCTTCCGTCTTCTTCAGATGCCTTTCCCTGTAATATCACTGGTGAGTTTTGAAACGTCATTTTGTTTTTTCAAATCTTCTTTTCCCTAGGCTAAATATCCCTTCTAAGAGTCTGTAGTTGGATCATTGAATTTTAAGATATTTTTAAAAATAAAGAGAACAGAAAAATCCAGATAGTGGGGAAATTTGTGTTTCAACAGGAGACTACGTCAAGGGGATGCCAACAAAAGAGTTTGAGAAGTTTGTGACCACTGAAAAGAGATCATGGTCAGAATTTATAGTACAAGAACATCAAAAGTAGGAAGCCACTTCCACATCATCAGAATAGAAAAGGGATATTTGGGGACATCAGCAGAGACGCACATGATTTTTCCCATAGTTGCACTGAAAACATCAAAAGTACACTTGCTTGCTGTGAAATAATCCAAACGTTCCAGAGCTGCACCAAGTTCTGCAAATGCCATGGGCACAACCCAGAGACAAACCACAGTGAACAGTTGTGTATGTATGTTCCCTAAGACATGAGGATTTCTTTTTCTACAGTAGGCATTGAATCGGAACATTCAAATGAGGTTTTATGACAGAAAGATCAAAAGCATCAGACTTAGTCATGTTTGGCAAACAGGATGTTCTAAACCCAAACGGACAAACATGTTTCTAAATAAGCCATTCAGTCCTCAGGGCACCCACCCAAGGTGAAATTCTAAAGCATAATGTTGCTGTAGAAGACACCCTCCCCAAGGACTGAAGCAAAGCTTAGCCCCCATTTAAATATGTCAGCTGAGAGGGGCGCCTGGGTGGCTCAGCTGGCTAAGCATCCAACTTCGGCTCAGGTCACGATCTCACTGTTCCCGAGTTCGAGCCCCATGTCAGGCTCTGTGCTGACAGCTCAGAGCCTGGAGCCTGTTTCGGATTCTGGGTCTCCCTCTCTCTCTCTCCGGCCCTCCCCCACTCATGCTCTGCCTGTCTGTCTCTCTCTCTCAAAAATAAATAAACTCTAAAATAAACAAATAAATAAGTGAGTCAGTCAGTCAGTGGAGAGGTGTGCACATTCCTCTATTTAAAAGGATTCCATGGGGCGCCTGGGTGGCGCAGTCGGTTAAGTGTCCGACTTCAGCCAGGTCACGATCTCACGGTCCGTGAGTTCGAGCCCCGCGTCAGGCTCTGGGCTGATGGCTCAGAGCCTGGAGCCTGCTTCCGATTCTGTGTCTCCCTCTCTATGCCCCTCCCCCGTTCATGCTCTGTCTCTCTCTGTCCCAAAAATAAATAAATGTTGAAAAAAAAATTTTTTTTTTTAAATAAAAATAAATAAATAAATAAAAGGATTCCTGGGGCGCCTGGGTGGCTCAGTCGGTTGAGCGTCCGACTTCAGCTCAGGTCACGATCTCATGGTTCGTGAGTTCGAGCCCCACGTCAGGCTCTGGGCTGATGGCCCAGAGCCTGGAGCCTGCTTCGGATTCTGTGTCTCCCTCTCTCTCTGCCCCTCCCCCATTCATGCTCTGTCTTTCTCTGTCTCAAAAATAAATAAACATTAAAAAAAAAAGATTGTTAATAATATTTTTAAAAAGAAATAAATAAATAAATAAATAAATAAATAAATAAAAGGATTCCTCAGGGGTCCCTGGGTGGCTCAGTTGGTTAAGGCTCTGACTCTTAATTTGGGCTCGGGTCATGATCTCACGGTTCATGAGATTGAGCCCTGTATCAATCGAGCTCTGTGCTGACAGTGCAGAGCCTGCTTGGGATGCTCTCTCTCCTTCTCTCTCTCTCTGCCTCTCCCCCACCTCTCTTTCTCCTCTCCCCCTCTTTCAAAATAAATAATCTTAAATAAAGTAAAAAATAAAATTTTAAAAATTAAAACAACACACACACACACACAAAATCAAATAAAGGAAGCTAGATCGTAGGTGTCTTTTGGTCTGGTTGTTGAAAGAAGCTTTACAGATTAGAGAAAAAAGGGAAAGAAAAGAAAAGGGAAAAAAAAGTAAGAAAAGGTTAAAAAAATTTTAAAGTGCATACAATAAAATAGAATAAAATGAAATGAAGAAAGCAAAATAGAATTTAAAAATTTACAAAAAAATTTTAAAAAGTAAAAATTATAGCGGAAAAAGGTTAAAGAAAAATATTTTTATGAAAAGAGAAAATGCAAATAAAACCTTTCTCTTTCTGTATACAAGAATAAGAGAAGAAAAAATTGAATACATGGACCAGCGAGCAGAATGAAATCCGAACGAATCTACATCCAGTTTCCCCAAGAAGTCAAACTATGAAGCACTTTATAGTCCATAAACTAAGCAGCTGGAGAGATTTGCGGTGGTCCTCTAGGGCTTGGTTGGCGCAGTTGGGCGGGGCTTGGTGTAACAGCTCTGTTCTCCTCTAGGTGGCGCTGCTTGCCTTACTGGGGTGGATCGGCATGTATGCACATACGAGGGAGAAGTAAAAATGGCATCACCCAGCTCCCCAGTCTCTAGCATAGGGAGGCTGGCTCAGGGCATTGAACATTCATTTTATGACCCACTCATTGGGTTTCAGAACAGTCCAGAATTCAAGAGCTGGAAGTCTCAACTCAAGGCTCTCTTAGTGATTGGACAGATGGTCCCCACCACCTGCAAGTGTCATCCACGGAAGAGTTCTTCTGACCTTTCACCCTAAATCAACATAAACGTGACCATCAACTGGTTTTAAGGTCTGTACATATTTTGTCCTCTTGTGATATGCTTACACGCAGTGAATGTAAACCATACTCAAAAGTTCCAAATTTAGCCAAATAATTTCATTTCTCACCAGTGTTTAGATCTCACCTGCCCATCTCCTCCTCTCCCACCCAGCCCAGCAGCGTTCCCAGGATGGGGGCAGAGAGCAGAGAAACCGTGCTGGGAGGCAGGCGCTCCCCTTAACTCCTCTCCCTGGGAATTGCGTGCCCACCATAGCTAGCTTTCCAGGGACTTTGAAAGGACCGAATCGCCTGCCAGGCAAAGCAGAGCCAGGCCCTGAGGAAGCAGGTCTTCCAGGGTCATCATCGTTCTGTCAGGTTCCGAGGGCGCTTTTCTTCTCAGAATCCCTGCTTAGACCTCTGGCATGCGCTCTGTACCGGGGACGCATTTACCTGTGGCTTCTGGAAACCGACCACCTCCAGCTGGTGGAGAGGAAGACAGCCATGCCCACCTTAGAGCACTGTTCATACACCGCAGTCGGGGGGACGACTGGGCATCAGAATCCTGTATCCCAGGGAGCCTCTAACACTCCCAACAGCAACACCCACATTGCTCACAAGAGCCTTCCAGACCCTCTGGCCAAGTCAGGCCACGTCCTCTTTGGGAAGGTGGCTTTGCTCTTGGGACACACCCCCGTCTGATGAACAACACACAGATGACGCACCTGCATCGTGTCATTTTGGGCCCCAAATGATGTGTGGTGAAAGTTTTGATACCCGTTTTCTGGCATGATCGGTGAGCTCCCATCGAAAGCAGTTTTGAGTCCCGGCAACAATATCTCAGCCAGCGAGGCATTTCCCGGTGACCTGCGGGAGGAAGAGCAGGCGACCAGGTGACTGGGGCGCCTTCCACCACAGGAGGCTGGGGGAGGTCACAAAGGAGACGTGGGGAAACCTCCACTAGGTGCCCCCCCACTATCATTCTGATAAAATCCAACTATTTATAATTCTACACCTGGGCCTTTCTCTGAGCTTCTTTTATGACTTGTTTTTAAGAAACACCTATATCCCCAAACATTTTCATTGTATCCGCTGTGTGGATTTTTAAGATTCCATTTATGAGTGGAATCGTATGGTGTTTGTCTTTCTCAGTCTGACTTATTTGACTTAGTATAAATCCCTCCAGGTCCCTCCATGTTGCCTCAAATGGCACAAAGTCTCCTCCTTTTTATGGCTGTGTAATATTCCATTGTGTGTATATATCACATTTTCCTTATCCGTTCGTCTACTGATGGACACAGAGGTCACTTTCATGTCTTGACTATTGTAAGTAACACCGCAATAAACATAGGGGTGCATATATCTTGTCATGTTAGTGTTTTCATTGTCACTGGGTAAATACTCAGTAGTAGTAATATTGGATCATATGGTATTTATATTTTTAATTTCTTGAGGAACCTCTATGCCGTATCCACAGTGGCTGCCAGTGTATATTCTTACCAACAGCGTACAAGTGTTCCTTTTGCTCCACATCCTCGCCAACACTTGTTTCCTGCCTTCTTGATTTTAGCCATTCTGATAGGTATAAAGTAATATCTCGTTGTGGTTTTGATTTTCATTTCCCTGATGATGGGTGATGGGCATCCTTTCATGTGCCTGTTGGCCATCTGTATATCTTCTTTGGAAAAATGTCTATTCAGGTCCTCTGCCCATTTTTTGATAGGGTTGTTTGTTTCTTAATTTTTTTTTAATTTTTTTTTAATGTTTTTATTTTATTTTTGAGACAAAGAGAGACAGAGCATGAACGGGGGAGGGGCAGAGAGAGAGGGAGACACAGAATCGGAAGCAGGCTCCAGGCTCTGAGCCATCAGCCCAGAGCCCGACACGGGGCTCAAACCCACGAACCGTGAGATCATGACCTGGGCCGAAGTCAGACGCTTAACCGACTGAGCCACCCAGGCGCCCCTAGGATTGTTTGTTTCTTTCGTGTTGAGTTGTAGTTCTTTGTATATTTTGGATATTAACCCCTTAAAAAGAGTCTACATTTTCCTAAAAGTTTTGAGATTATTTTCTCCAATTGATGTAGTGAATTAAATAGCGTCTCCCCAAAATTCATGTCCGCCCAGAAACTCAGAACATTAGTTTATTAGAAACAGTATCACTGCAGGGAAGTTCACTTGAAGTTCTCAAGATTAGATCATCCTAGGTTTAGGGTGGACCCTAAATTCAACAGCGGTGTCCTTATAAGAGGAGGAAAGGACACACAGATGCATCGAAGGGAAGGCCACATGAAAATGGAGACAAAGATGGGTGAGAGGCAGACACAAGCCAACAGGTGCCTGGAGCCACCAGAAGCTGAAGAAATAAGGAAGGATCCTCTCTAGAGCCTTTCGAGGGAGCACAGCCTTGCTGACACCATGGTTTTGGACTTCTGGCCTCCAGAACTGTGAGAGAATAAATTTTTGCCGTTTGCAGTCACCAAATTTATGGTAATTTGTTACCCAGGAGACTAATACCGTTAAATTAAACACAAATCTTATTTGAACCATCATGGAAACACCTCATAACCTGAGGCAAACAATTAATCTGAAAGAATTATACAAAATAATAATTAAAAAAAAAAAAAGGAAACTTTTGGAGGTTATGGTTTATTAACCCATCATTCCAGGTCTGTCCAGAAAGAGTGTGGCCAGATCACTAACAGACCCGATGTCTCCTGACTTGTCTTAATCGCCACCCCTTGGGTTTACCCCAGAGCTTCAGGAGAAAAGGAAGGCGTGTGGGGTTCTACTGCCTCTGTACATCTCCTTTGGGATTTTCACCCGAGCAGCTGTCTCTACAGAAAACTCAGGAGCTGGATCAAGCAGAGTCTGCCCTATTAATCGGGACCAAAGGCCCACTTCCCACAACATCCGATGAGTCAGGCAGAGCAACGTGCCACTTCTTCAGGAGACACCTACGGAGGCCTGCTCTGATAACCACAGAACTAGAAGCATCCCTAGAAGCAGGAGGGTGGCGATATTTTAGTGAGTCTTTCTGAGATTTTCCCAGGGCCCTAAAGTAAGGGAAGCAGGCACTGTTCGACAAAAACCCAGCTGCTTCTCCAGTCACAAGATATTCTACCCCCACCACAAAAATGTCACGTCAACCTCAGACACCCCCTTGCTAGTTAAAGACTGCTGACCCCAGACGCCATAAAAGAGGCTAATAATTTAAGTCCATGACCCTTCCCAATTTCTGCATGAGAGAAAAACACAACATCATAACCGAAGTCAGAAGACAAATGATGATTAATCTAGTCCCAGTAAGTCCGGCACATGGGTAGACAGAACTTACTTCTTCACCACACAAAGAGCTTTTACAAATCTGTAAGGAGCCACCCACAGGGAGAGAAAAACGGGATTGGCATAGGTAGTTCACATGAAAGCATAGGAAAACTGTCTCAAACCGGCTCATACAGAAACTAAGAGAAAAATAATAAAAATGCGTTACTTCCAATGTTGGCAACAATTTTCAGTTGAAGTATGGGAGACAGACATTCTTATACACCGTGGGCTGGATTGTAAGTACAATATCTGGGAAGGAATTTGGCAACATTTATTTAAAGTGTACAAGCTAACAGCGTTTAAATTCTTAAAATCCTGTTTAAGAATGTAGCCTGTCGATATTTACATAAATACGCAATAACAGCTCTACAGAAATGTCCGTGGTAGCATTATTTGTTATAGCAAAGAACGAGAAACGATCCCCAAAGTGTACAGTGTAAGCCTGGGTAAGTCAGTATAGTAACACTGACCTTGGCTTTTCGAAACAGTAAGGAAATCTAAGCCTGCGGATAGGGAAACACTGCCTGGATATTTTACATAGAAAGGAAACAAAGTCAGAACAAAATGTATCATCCAACAAAATGTATCATCCCATGCTATACTATTACCCATAGTAATACATATTATACCCATTACACTATATTATAGCCTTCATATCATTCTACAACTTGCTTTCTCTCTGTTAGGAAATATGTATTTGAATTCTAGAAGAATATGCCAAACTATATTAATCGTTTTTATTAACTATTAATAAGTTACTAACAATTAGCCTTTATTAAATGGTAAAGACTCAAAGAAGGATCAGCAAGTGAAAGGGAAATTTTACTCTCCCTTCTCTGAATCTTTTCTTTTTACCACGAGCATGAATTATTTTTATGATTTTTCAGAAAGACGATGCCGATGCTGAAGTCGAGGGGCGTCGGGGAGGCCTCACCCTGCAGGTCAGGGGCACTCGGAGCAAACTTATAACTGTTCCTGTGAGTCGCTGCTTATTGATATCCTGACATAGTTTATACCCATGCTTCGAGGACTTTGCCCTTTCGAGAAAGTTCTTGACCTTCTTTGGGTTGTCATTACACGTGTGCACGGTTAATTGGGTCTTTTCGGAGTGCGTTAGGATTTGTCTCTGCCCTGTAACTTCTACTGCTGTCTACAGAGACAGAGACAGAGAGAAACAGCCAGAAGGAAGGAGAGATAGAGACTGACACAGAGGGGGCTGCAAGCTTGTCTCCAGCCCTAACCAGCTTTGTGGAGGTGTCCAGGGTCCTCACAGGGACCTCTGAAGGCATTAGGAGCCTAAAACCCTTAACACAGGTGGTTACTTTTCTGGGTTTGCTTCCCAGGGAGACTCCACCAATGTTTGTGGCTCATGAGGGTGGGGGAGGGGGAGGGAGTCTCCTTGCACCTACAGCCCAGAACCCCACGACTCGACTCTCTGACTCTCGGAGCCACCCCGCATCACCCCATAGGGAGCTCACCTAATTCAGAGCACAGCAGGGAGGTGTGGGGGAGCACTTGCCCTTGGGCGGTCAGAAGCCCCCAAGCCCCTTAGGAAGCCCTTATGCCTGAGCTGAGGGCTTTGGGGGCACCATGAGCTGTGCTAGGGACTTAGGGTATATTTTCACGTAATACGTGATAGGGTTTTGGAGCGGTGGGGCTCCGGAGCTGACGGCCAAGAAAGAATTCATGAAGGCTTCTTTGGTGCAAAAAGGTGAATTTATTAAAGCACGGGGGACAGGACCCGTGGGCAGAAAGAGCTACACTGGGGTTGTGTGGAGCGACTGCTTATATACTAGGGAGTTGGGGGCAGGGGTAAAGGCAAGAGGGAGGTCTCCAAAAGGACTTCCATGTGCTAAAGAGGACTCCTAAGTTACCTGCAGCCTTGCTATGGTCAAACTAAGGTTGTTTTCCCTCTACTAAGTCATCAACATTAGGACGGCAGGGGGTTCCTGGAGAAAATCCTACTCTGGATTTGCCTCAAGTGCTGTCAGTGGGCTGCAGGTTATAAGGAAACTAAATCTTACCTGCCATTTCCTTCTGCCTTTGTTCCCCACATCACTATGGAGGGGAGGGTGATGTTGGGGCTCCAGGAAACTGAGTCTATGGGTTTCTGGAGATTAGGCTGTGGATAAGATTGTCTTTTCCATGTAATTTACTAAAACATTTGCAAATTGATGGAGACCCGGGTCCTGTGATCTCTATCAGTTAACCATTTGTTTTCTTTCCTTTCCTTTGTTCTGAGGCAGCCAGGGGTGACTGAGGAATGTCACACACATCCCACCTGGGATGGGGGTGGGGGTGTTTGCCGGGTGTCAGCCTGCCTTATGCTCCCTCATCAATATGCACATTGTTCCTGCATGTCACCTACTGGCATACTTCAAGGCTCTCCTGACGGCACCAAGGCCACTCAAGTTCACGCAGCCATAAAGCAGATGAGCTGGGAGGCCTGCCCCTTTCCCCTACTCCCGGCAAAGTCGTAGACTCAGGTCTTCACACACAGGCTCTGGCAGATCCCGCCCTTACGGTTTCAAGAACGGAAACCCGAGCCATCTGGAAGAGGCCGTCTGGCTAGACCTTCAACTGCTCTGATTCTTGAGTTGTAAGATCCACAGGACACTGTGCTGTCATAGATTTGTAACCACAGGTCAAGGCTCTTGGGCTGGAAATGACCTGGATGCTGATTTCTAACTTCCTGCCTTTGGAATTCCTTTTGGCATTCCCTTTACCCTGCTTTAGACCCCAAGCTTGCAGGTGCTGAAGGAACACCACTCACCTGCAGACATTTCATTCTAATTCTCCTCTGTTGGAAAAAGAACACTCTCCCCATCACCAGGGCAGGACGTCGTGTAGAGAACAGAATGGTTTGCCAATCCCATGGCGAACCCTACTGGTAAGCTGTAAAGTCCAGAAGTTGAAACCAGCATCTTGAATAACCTTAAACTCAAGCCAAGAATTAGGCTAATTCTTACTGGACCTTCCCATCACCACATTCCGTACTGAAGTAATAGTTTCCAAAGAAATGTGCACATGGTCTGACTAACAGCCATCGTGGGGCCATGAAGCTTGTACTGACATCATAACACACAGGTGAAGAAGCACCTCCTGTCCTCACGTACATTACATAGTACACTACCCAGGCCAAATTAGTTAACGTTCACAACGTTCTCGGGGTTGGTACTATTTGTATTCCCACTTTAGCACTCAAGAATCACCCAAAACGATATTTAATAATTCATCAAAAATTTCATACCTGGAAAACAAGAAGCCCAAAATCAAGCCATGACACCTAAGATTTTCGCCATTGTAAATTCCAACGTAGCTGTCATCATGGATTGAAAGAACTGGAATTCAGGGACATGTTTACTGTCCTAAAATTTGCAAACTGAGCACTCTTCCTCTAGAATTCAAAAGTGAGCCTCCTTTCGGGCTCAATACTTCCCACCCCAAACATTTTCTTACCTTTGGATCGATTTTCTCTTGACTTCATTACATTGAGCTGCTAGTTGATGGTAAACTCCCTAAATAATGTGGCTAAAGCAGACAGCCTTAGAAATAAGTGATATGACCATGGCAAAGATGCTACTTTTCTTTTTTTTTTTTTAATTAAAAAAATTTTTTTAACGTTTTTATTTATTTTTGAGACAGAGAGAGACAGAGCATGAACGGGGGAGGGGCAGAGAGAGAGGGAGACACAGAATCCAAAGCAGGCTCCAGGCTCTGAGCCATCAGCGGAGAGCCCGACGCGGGGCTCGAACTCACAGACCGCGAGATCGTGACCTGAGCAGAAGTCGGACGCTTAACCGACTGAGCCACCCAGGCGCCCCAAAGATGCTACTTTTCATCCCACTTCATTTCGGTCGGAAAACTGAGGGTAAAACCGAGTAAGCCAGCGGCATCGGAAGGAAGGATGACATTCTAACAGTAGGAACCGTCTTAGGAACCATCTTAAAACAAACCCATTTTAGAAAGGATGGTGTTTCCAATCCCGTTCAGCCATTTGAGACAGCTTTGGTCACTGGGCATTTGGGGCACAAAATGAGAAAGATTGAAAGAACACGTCCAGACTATGTGGACAAGCCCTAAATGCATTTCTGTGGGAACATGTCTAGTGAGGCAATGATACCTTTTAGGAGAGGAACCCGAATCATAGGAGGACATTCATCAGGTTTGGTAGCATTAAAAAAAAAATTTTTTTTTTAATGTTTATTCCTTTTTTGAGACAGAGAGAGCGACAGAAGAAGGGGGGGGAGGGGCAGAGAGAGAGGGAGACACAGAATCCGAAGCAGGCTCCAGGCTTCGAGCTGTCAGCACAGAGCCCGACGTGGGGCTCGAACCTGTAAACCACGAGGTCATGACCTGAACCAAAGTCGGATGCTTAACCAGCAGATCCACCCAGGTGCCCCGAGGTTTGCTAGCATTTTTTAAATTCATTTTTTCATAAAATGATTAATGATGCGAAGATTAAGATTCACATCTTTCCCTCACAGGTCCTGGGGCTGAAGGTTTGTCAGCCATTGTCACAACCCTGAGCTCTCCTGGGCCCACTCGAACACAAAAAAGGCTTTGTTAGAGGAATTAGCCTCCTGGTCTGAGCGCCTTAGCTCTGAAAGCTACTTCCTTGTGGCAATGCCGTTGCCATAGTTACCAGGCCCTCCTCCACTCTCCACACCTCACCACAAAAGACTGGGGGGGGGGGGTGGAAATAAATAAATAAAACTTAAAGCTGGGCCACATGCTAGTAAATTGGCCTAGATGATTAGTTGTTGACGTCAAATATAAAAAACTATTTTGAAAGAGGAAAGAAAGGTGCAGAGGATTTTAGAAAGCCATCTGTAATTGCTAACCTATTTGGATTTTCAAACGGACAAATAGTTTGTCGGGAAATAGAGGGTGCTTTCCAAATTACAGACGTCTTTTCTTTTTTTTAAATCTGTTTTCAAAGTTTGTTTGTTTGTTTATTTATTTTGGAGAGAGAGAGAGACAGAGACAGAGAGTGAAAGAGCATGAGCTGAGGAGGGGCAGAGAAAGACAGGGAGACCCAGAATCCGAAGCAGGCTCCAGGCTCCAGGCTCCAGGCTCCAGGCTCCAGGCTCCAGGCTCCGAGCTGTCAGCACAAAGCCCGACACGGGGCTCGAACTCATGAACTGTGAGATCATGACCTGAGCTGAAGTCAGATGTTCAATGGACTGAACCACCCAGGCGCCCCTACAGAAATTTCTTGAAAACAGACTGGTTCCTTGGTGTCTATTTATGTAGTTTGTAGTGGCTTTATTCTTGAATGGAAAGCCACTGTGACCCTCTGACTTAGGAGGATAATCCATCTTGGGGCCAGTATTCCACACTCGGGAGCACAGTGTGGCCTTACCAACAGAATTTATGCCTTTACACAAATGTCCTTACATTCTGTCTATTTCACGTCTTGGTGGAAATCCCATGACGAGTCACTTCAACAAGGAAAAAAAAAAAACTACTCTTCTTCAAACATGTATTACTGATAGAATAGAATAAAGTAAAAATAATAGTGACCAACTAAAAACCATCATTTATGTTTTGTAGGCGTGAATTCCTTTCCGGAGATCAGGATTACTTACGGTGAATCACAGATGTACCATATTGGACCTTAGAGGAAAGCAAAGGTCCTGGGGGAATTGTTAGCATCACTTAAGGGGCTGCAAGAGAGGTCTCTGGAGAGACGGCCAGAGGCTGGCCCCCCACGCACCAGTCATGGTAAGCACAGTACGCGCAAAAAGAAATGACCAGCTCCATGAGGGCCAGAATCTCAACTGTCACTATGAAGGTAAGGTCAACCCAACCTACATTAATATATAATGATACAAGGGGCAGGGGCGCCTGGGTGGCTCAGTCGGGTAAGCATCCGACTTTGGCCCAGATCATCATCTTGCGGTTCAGGGTTCGAGCCCCATGTCGGGTCTGTGCTGACAGCTCAGAGCCTGGAGCCTGCTCCAGATTCTGTGTCTCCCTCTCTCTCTCTGCCCCTCCCCACTTGTGCTGTGTCTCTCTCCAAAATAAATAAACATTAAAAAAGATGTTTTTTAAATGATGCAAGGGGCAGTTACTATTTACTTTGAAGTTTCATAAAACTTACAGTTAGGTCTGGGGACGACTGATGCCGAGAGGAAAAACTATGTGCTGTTCTTTCTGCACCAGTGAGAGTTAAAGATAAATGGACATAAGGAGCCATATGAGCAGGCCACGGCCAGAGTAGCTAAGCGCACCAGCTTTGAAGTCAGGCAAATCTGGAGTCGAGTCCCGGCCCCTGGGGAGCCACGAGAACTTAGGGGAGCCGCCCGCTGTTTCTAAGTCAGCCTCCTTGTGGCAAAAAGGGGATGGTGATGCCAACTGTATGACTTAATGAGAAGCTCTAGGCGAAGTGTTGGACACAATGCTCGGAAGGCAGTAAACGTTCAGTGGGTGGAGCTATAATAATAAGCAAGAAGGTGGGCGAGGGGTGGGGTTGGAGAAAGGAGGAGGAGGGTGACAGGAAGGAGGGGGGAAGGAGCAGGAGGAGAAAGGAGAGAGAGAGAGAGAGAGAGAGGCGAGCGGGAGCCTCGGGGAAGAGAAGGAGAGAAAAGGAAGAGAGGGAGGCTGGCAGGTGGGAGTATTTACAGCGCTTATCACCTCCTGTTGTATATAAACAGGGTAAGAGAAGATGAGTTGTGGCTTTTTTTTTTTCAACGTTTATTTATTTTTGGGACAGAGAGAGACAGAGCATGAACGGGGGAGGGGCAGAGAGAGAGGGAGACACAGAATCGGAAACAGGCTCCAGGCTCTGAGCCATCAGCCCAGAGCCCGACGCGGGGCTCGAACTCATGGACCGCGAGATCGCGACCTGGCTGAAGTCGGACGCTTAACCGACTGCGCCACCCAGGCGCCCCGAGTTGTGGCTTTTAGATAATGATTCAAACCCTGACTCCGACATGTATGTATTCAGGACCCCTGAGCAATCTCTGTCAGTTCCAGAATTTACCATTTGACCTTGCCCTCAGACCACACAGGTTGGCTCAGGTCGTGCCGGTTTCGTAACCCAGGGAGAAGAACGAGGCACAAACAAGTCCGCTGCAAGAGACAGCGAGCCGGGGACGACAGCTGGAAGGACGGTCGCCCCGAACAATTCCTCATTCTCCTATTTATTGGGAAAATGATATCAATCATCAGCGGACGTCACAACTCATCACATTGTTTAAGGAGTGTTCTCAGGAGGAAAACAGAACTTGTTGAACGCGCGGCGGGAGTCATCTAGGGTTGAGGGGGCACAATCAAAGCATCTGATCGGATCCACAGAATCTGATCAGATCCATAGTAGGTGGTCATGGTCCCTGAGAAAGCGGAGAAGTGTGAGCAAAGGAAGCAGGCAGCGGTCCACCCTGAGCGGGCCAGGCGTTCCCAGCAGCGGGGCCTCAGCAACGTCAATCAACCGCCTCCCCAGAGAGACATTTCGGTAGAGGTTTTTCTTATAGCTATATCGTTTGTTTTACAGTTCTAGTTAATGTTTTCCTCCAATAGGATGTTTCAAGCATCACGTTGATCTGAGGGGCCGCTACAAGGTCATGATCTCATGGTTCACGCCTTCGAGCCCCATGTCAGGCTCTGCGCTGACAGTGCTGAGCCTGCTTGGGGTTCTCGCCCTCTCTCCCCCTCTCTCTGCCCCTCCTCTACTCGTGCACGTGTGCACTCTCCCTCTCTCAAAAATAAATAAGAAACCATTAAAAGAAAGAAAGAAATGGGGCACCTGGGTGGCTCAGTCAGTTAAGCGTCCGACTTCAGCTCAGGTCACGATCTCGCGGTCCGGGAGTTCGAGCCCCGCGTCGGGCTCTGGGCTGATGGCTCGGAGCCTGGAGCCTGTTTCCGATTCTGTGTCTCCCTCTCTCTCTGCCCCTCCCCCGTTCATGCTCTGTCTCTCTCTGTCCCCAAAATAAATAAACATTAAAAAAAAAATTTTTTTTTAAAGAAAGAAAGAAAGAAAAGGACCCACACCACTACCTCCCCCTGAAACAGGAATATCACAAAGGAGACAAAACGAGGCTCCAGCTTGAGGTGCTTCTGCAACTCTCAGTCTTTCCCCGTTGGCTTCCTTCTCTTGTCTCAGTGGAACAGTCATTCTGTCCCCGTGCCCATTCTCCAGAGCAGAGCCAAAAGGGGGCCTCAGAGGCTGGGTTGTTACTCAGAATTACTCGGGGCCACTAAACCACCCTCCTACCCATGAGGGGCAGTAAAATCGAGTACCGGCCGGACTTCTAGCCACAGGAAATATAAGAGGTCACCTGCTGCCATTTGCAACATTCATCGGCTTCAGGACTGGCCCTGGGAGGCAGGGAGCAAAGATTACCGAAGAAATGAGGCTTAAGGGTTTTTCCACCTTTTGCTGAGACATTTCCACTAAGAACCAGATTTATTTCCCTGATTCCAAGAGCTGGGTAACTGTGCCATTCTGATGGCAGATCCAAGTGTGTGTGTGTGTGTGTGTGTGTGTGTGTGTGTGCGTGAGTTAAACATTTGAGACACCATTTATGGATTGTTAGAAATCAACTCTGCCTTTGCACACACATCAAACACTTTATTCGATCCCACTATATATTGGCCCGAATAATAAAGAACTACACGCATTCCGGGCTCCGACATAACAACGTGAACAGGTCGGAAGGTGTGCAGGGTAACAATGCCTGGATGTGGGCCAACATTTTAGCGAGGAGCTCCCAACTTAGTTCAGTCCCCATGCAGGGCGCCTCAAACAAGTAACACTCGAGTCCCTGTGAACACTGCGAGCGCTCTATGACACAAGCCAGTCTGGTCTCTTTCAGGATTCGTTCAGCCTCTGCATAGACTTAAGATTCCTACAGACTTGGCTTGTCCACTTGGTGGTTGTCGCTGCTTTTTCAGACCCATCTCCTCAGCGTATGGCCACCTTACGCGGCCTCCTCGCCCATGACCTCTACGCCCGTCTTAGCAGTATTCCCCAGTACTTTTGGGTTCCCAAAACAGGGCATTTCGGATTATCTCCAGTCCTGAGATCTAAGACCTAGTGCTGTTTACCCTCCTGATGTATTAGCCACGCCTTCTTCTCTCTATTCTGATGCTCTGACACCTGGGGCCCTGTTGACCCTGGAGAGACTGCCCACCCAGGACTAGCCAGTTCCTAGAGACGGTAAACAACTTGCATGCTTTTCAAGTGCAAACCCAAGTGCAAACCCACCAAGGCAGAGCCCACACGCCTGACCACTTTCCCTCACACTCATGCTTTCTCTCCGCTAGCCGCCTGGGCCTCATCACCTGGGGCCACGTACCAAACAATGAGGGACAGTCCCTATGCTCCAGAGTCTGCTGAAATCTTTCCAGCCGGCCTGTACCATGCCTGCTTACTCTGCGAAGGTTGTGCCTTCCTGTGGGAACCATAGTAAAGGCTCCTGCCCGCATTTCCCCTCTCCCTCTGTCTCCTGACCCACCTGGGGTTTATCCACATGTTCCCCGCCCCGTGTCATAGCGTGGTGCGCTCCCTCCTCTGGGAGCTGTGAATAAGCAACTATCATTTCGACGGCAACTGTCTCCTGATCTGCTGGCCTTACTGAACCTCGTACTTCCTGTGAAGGAAAACACAGTATTTGAAAACATCAAGGAAGCAAAGTCTTCCTGGAGGGAAGAGAGGCAAGGATTGAAGGTTAGTTGCTGGGACCACACATTGTAGGCAAAGTGACCCCAGAAAGGAGTTTCTGGTTCTCACTGAGAGAACGGTCTTCTATCTTACAAAGTCCTAAGTCTGTGCTAATGTCTTCAACCCAAACCTCGCGTCACTGTTTCTTTCTTTCTTTCTTTCTTTCTTTCTTTCTTTCTTTCTTTCTTTCTTTCTTTTAAGATTTTAATGTTTATTTATTTTTGAGCGAGAGAGAGACAGAGAACGAGCAGGGAAAGGGCAGAGAGAGACAAAGAATCCGAAGCGGCTCCGGGCTCCAAGCTGACAGCCCAGAGCCCGACGCGGGGCTTGAACCCACAAACCGCGAGATCATGACCTGAGCCAAAGTCAAATGCTTAACCGACCGAGCCACCCAGGTGCCCCATGTGTCACTATTTCTTATAGTGATCTACCACAAAAGCATCTCCATTTGTATTCTCTTTTCCTTTCTGAGAAATGATTTTTTAATGATCTTTTTGAAATGACTCTCTTGTGCCAGCTTTAACGTATATCATGTATATATAATATATAATGTGTATATAATCTTACATCTCGGGATTCTAGATTATTCCAAACTGCCTTGTTTTGGGAACCCAAAAGTACTCGGAATACTGCTGGAACAGGCATGGAGACCATTGGCGACGAGGCTGCATAGGGTGGCCCCACATGGAGGAGATAGGTCTGAAAAGCAATGCGTATATAGTTACATTTACATAATCAATTATTCAACATAATTATTGAGCACTTATTGTATGTACTGTTCCAGACCCAAGAGATACAGCAGTAAGCAATACAGACAAAAATCTCCAGGGGTGGCTCAGTCGGTTGAGTGTCTGACATCAGCTCTGGTCATGATCTCAGGGTCCATGAGTTCGAGCCCCGTGTCGGGCTCTGTGCTGACGGCTCAAAGCCTGGAACCCACTTCAGATTCTGTGTCTCCGTCTCTCTCTGCCCCTCCCCTGCTCGCACTCTGCCTGTCTGTCTCTCCAAAAATAAACATTAAAAAAAAAAAATCTCTAATCACATGGAGTTTATAAGCCAGTGGGAGATGACAAGCAGTAAACAAAATTTAAAAATGGCATGCTAAATTGGGCTTAGCAGGACAATAAAGCAATTGTATTTGAGGGAGACAATACATGATAGGAGGTCAGGGAGTTCACATTTTTTATAACGGCTTCATTGAGATATAATTCAGACACCATAAAACTCACCATCTTAAACTGTCCAATTCTGTGGTTTCTGGTGCATTCACAGAGTGGTGCAACCGTCCTCACTATCTACTTCCAGGACATTGTCATTATCTATCCCTCCCCCCCCCCAGAAAAACATACCCCTTAGCAGTCCCTCCCCATGGCCCCCTCTCCCTAGCTCCTGGCAACCACTGATCTACCTTCTGTCTCTGGATTCGCCTATTGTGGGGAATTTCATATAAATGGAATCATACAATATGTGGCTTTTTATGTGGTTTCTTTCACTTAGCACAATGTTTTCAAGGTTCCTTGATGCGATGGCACGTGTCTGTACTCCATTCCTTGTTATGGATGAATACGATTCCACCGTATACATTTACTGCGTTGTGTTTATTTACTCATCAGTTGTTGGGTGTTTGGGTTGTTTCCACTTTTTGGCTGCTGTGAATACTGCTACTGTGAACATTCGTGCCCAGGTTTTTGTATGGACACGTTCTCATGTCTCTGCGGGGCACACCTAGGAGCAGAATTGCCGGGTCATATGGTGACCCTATGTTTAGCCTTTGGGGAGACAGTTCCCTTTGAGTCAAGTGATCAAGGGAGGCTTTGCTGGTAAAATGGCATGGAGCACACATCTCAAGGAGGTGATCGAAATAAGCCACACCTAGAGCTAAAGGAGGGCGTGCCAGGCAGAGAACAAGATCAAAGGCAAGAACACAGGTGGCAGGTCTGAGGAATAGCAACCTACAGTATGTGGCTGGATCAGAGAGAAAACAGGGAGGCAGCTATGTGTTGACCTACAATACATCACATTTAAGTGGCAACCTGTTTAAATACTTTAAAAAAATTTTTTAATGTTTTATGTATTTTTGAGAGAGAGAGAGACAGAGCATGATCAGAGGAGGGGCAAAGAAAGAGGGAGACACAGAGTCCCAAGCAGGCTCCCGGCTCTGAGCTGTCAGCACAGAGCCCTAAGCGGGGCTCGAACCCATGGACCACGAGATCATGACCTGAGCTGAAGTCAGATGCTTAACCGACTGAGCCACCCGTGCACCCCAATATTTTTTTTTAATCGAATGGCGCTATATCCCAGCTTCCTGAACTTAACTCAATTAATCCATAACAATGTCCTTAACTGATTGATTCCGATTTCATCCATGATTCTGTCTTCTCCGGACATGTTTCATGAAGGAATACCGGAATATACATGCACAATGATTATATAACAAAGATTAAGTTATAGACACATCGGGGGCGCCTGGGTGGCTCAGTCGGTTGAGCGGCCGACTTCAGCTCAGGTCATGATCTCGTGGTCCGTGAGTTCGAGCCCCACGTTGGGCTCTGTGCTGACAGCTCGGAGCCTGAGCCTGTTTCAGATTCTGTGTCTCCCTCTCTCTGACCCTCCCCCGTTCATGCTCTGTCTCTCCCTGTCTCAAAAATAAACATTAAAAAAAAAAAGTTATAGACACATCTGTGTTTGGGGGTGGCATGAACGAATACACTGCTGCCCTGCCAGATAAAGGAAAGCCCATCGCCACGTCCCGCTAGTGCCCACTATTCCCCAGCCCTGGCGAAGCAGACTAGGTAACAACTCAGCAGTAGGTCTGTGACCTGGCCCCCAGCGGGCTGGAATGGTGGTCCCCTACAGGCCGGCTCTGGATCACCTCTTCTCTCTGTACTGGTCAAACGAGAGAACTAAAGAGTGAGCATATGGCTTGGCCACTTGCTTCTCTTGGAAGTTTGGGTTGCTGTGGCTGTCTCTTGATTTTCCCGAGGTGGCCTTGTATTTATGGCTCAAGGGGGCAATGGGAGTTCTAAACAAATGGTGTGTGCGCTGCTAAGAGGGACTGACCGGGCACAGGGGAGAGTGAGGAGGCCGAGGGAGGCCACGCAGAGAATCTGATATCATGGCTAAAACTTGAAGGGTGAGGTTTTTCTGGATGTGAAACGAACGAAGCCATGACAGGAGAGAGAGAATAGCAGGGGTAAAGGCTCGGGCACAGGAGAGAACACAGGACACTTAATAAAAAAAAATAAATAGCAATTAACTGTGGCCTGGTTGTGGCGGAGAAATGCAGAGAAATGAGCTGCCTTGGAAAGCACAGCCAGGTCACATAGAGCCTCGCTGGACGTTTGGAGCCATCTGGACTTCATGCTAAAAGCCAGAGGCAGGACGGGAAGGATTTCCAGCAGCGAGGGGACGCCGTAAGGTTTGATGAGGCTGACGATCATGGACTGAGCATGGGCGCGACGGGAGGCGAGGCGCTCAGATACATTCCCGGTCCTCTCCACGACATCGGATGCAGCCCCCAGGACCACCTGAGCGTGCCGCTTTGGGAGGTCACATTACCCAGATTTGTGTCCTAGCTCGGCCACCAACTCTATTTACTAACTAGGAAAAGCATAAACACTCCTTGAAATAACAAATACCCCGCAGGGAGCCAAACATGGAGTTCCAGATCAGACCCATCCAAATTCAGCCATGTGAATGTTGTAGTTCTTGCCAAAAGGACCCACAGTAGAAGGGTTCTTTTGCCTTCCCTTCCCTGCTTTTCCTTTTTAACCTAAAAACTATTCCATTCAGGGGCCCCTGGGTCACTCACTCGGTTAAGCATACAACTCTTGATTTGGGCTCAGGTCATGATGTCATGGTTTGTGGAATTCTCTCTTGGGATTCTCTGTCTCTCAAAGTAAAATAAAGAAACTAAAAAAAAGAAGTATTTCAATCAAACAAATGGAATTATATCACGTGTCTTATGAGGCAAAGCAACTGTGACAAATAGATGTGTATGCACATGTAATACATACACATACAATACAATCACTGAAATTTTTCTCTCCACTAAACTAACATTTCACCAAGATAGTCTCTGCCCTTGGAAAATTCTCAGTGGGGGACGGGTTTCCTTCTATGAATGAAACAGGAATTTGAGTCAAATTTAAGTAAATCTTTTTTTTTAATGTTTATTTATTTGGCGGGGGGGGGGGGAGAGAAAGGAGAGAGAGAATCCCAAGCAGGCTCCATGCTGTTAGTGCAGAGCCCAAGGTGAGGCTCGAACTCACAAACTGCAAGACCATGACCTGAATCGAAACCAAGAGTTGGATGCTTAACTGACTGAGCCACCCAAGCGCCCCCCAAATTTAAGTAAATCTTAAAAAAAAATTTTTAACTGTCTATTTATTTTTGAGAAAGAGAGAGAGAGACAGAGCATGAGCAGGGGAGGAGCAGAGAGGGAGGGAGACACAGAATCTGAAGCAGGCTCCAGGCTCTGAGCTGTCAGCACAGAGCCCGACGCGGGGCTCGAACCCATGGGTGCTGTGGTATAGTAAGCCGTATATCTGGTCTTTTTCTCCGGTTCCTGACAGAGCTCCTAAAACCCTTGTAATTTCCTGAGTGATAAGAGTGTCTTTTGTTATTCATAAGGAGCCCCAGTGTGTCTTGAGAAGACGCTTGAGGGGGGAATGGGAGCTGGTTGCCAGAAAAACCAACCCGTGATTAGAAGGTTAGACCTTCCGGCCCACCTGACCCCCACATCCTGGAGAGTGAGTTCAATCATCAATGGCCAGTGATTTGTGCCTACATAATTCATGCCTACATAGGAAACCTGGATAAAAAGTTCAGAAACTAACCCCAGGAGTTAGCGTCAGAACTGAATTGTAAGATATCTGGCTGGCATCAGAAAATTGGAGAACGTGCCAGTGTTAGAAAAACAACACAGGTGCATAGTACCATATAAAGTAAACCTCAGTGAAGCTGATTTAAAAAGAAAAGCTTCCAGGGACGCCTGGGTGGCTCAGTCGGTTAAGCATCCGACTTCGGCTCAGGTCATGATCTTGAGCTCCGTGAGTTGGAGCCCCACATCAGGCTCTCTGCTGACAGCTCAGAGCCTGGAGCCTGCTTCTGATTCTGTGTCCTGCCCCCCCCCTCTTTCTGCCCCTCCCCCACTCATGCTTGTCTCACTCTGTCTCTCAAAAATAAATAAATGTTAACTTTTTTTTTTTTTTTTTTTTTAAAGAAAAGCCTCAACCAAGCAGAACTTCCAAACTGTTTTCTGCATTGGGATCGTCTTCGGGGCCAAGGTCCACAAAATTCTCTCCTTCCATCTGATTTTTACACTTGGAGATCCATTTGAACCGAGAGCTCCATGGCTTAAAAATATATATTTGAAAACCACTGGTTCCTTTGTTAAGAGTCCGTTGGGAGTGATCAGTCTGCTTGGCCCTCATAGGTGACAGAATGAGGGCCTGGCTCTTTCTCAGAGTCTAGATTCCTTCTGGCCAACATTTCTTAAACCCAGCTGCACATCTCATCGTTTGAGGAGCTTCCAAAAATACTCTGATGCCTTCGTGGTGAGTTGAAGACACCATTGTTGTACGAAAAGTCCCCAAGGATGCTAGCCAGGTGGAGAGCCATCTCCAATGCGTGTTCAGGAACCATCTGGAACTCTCATTCTCCTGCCTAAATATTTCACAGAGAACCTCCTCATATCACTGAAATCCCTTGTAACCACTCTGAGATACCATCAAGCTGCCTTTTGGTGGATTTGACTGAAGAGTATCTCAAGATTTAAATCTCTATGAACCTAGTTAAAGGCTGGAGAAGAGCTCCACTCCTTAGAGCAAAATAAAACCAGGTTGTACCTCTCTGCTTCATTTTTGAAGAAACTGAAGAGAAATTAGCCTGTGAGTGTGAGGTTTTTAATATGAGCTTCATTTTCTTCCCAAGATAATTTCTGTTTCTTTGCAGTGGTAGACAGGCATTTTTTTTTTTTTTTTTTAATAAAGGGAACACAGAGAAATCTGATCTGCTACAAAACCGGCAAACTAAAAATTCATGTCCTGGGACTCAAGTGTATGTCGCCTCATTAAATCTTCCTCAACGAAGAGCCAGAAGGAACCATCCTCTCTGCTAAAAATACCATAAGGAGCTAGCTGAGACACTGGGGCATCGTTGGGTGGCCAGTGACAGCTAAGCCCCGGAGGAATTCTGGGTATACCCTTCAGCATCAGCAAGCGAGGTATACCCGAGGACAAGTAGACTGGAAAAGGCAGATGACAGTTTTTCGTTTCTTCACTCTGCAACCTAAGACTCTGGGTCTGAAGCCACCCACCCATTTCTAGAGTACTGTGGGCTGACAGAGGTTCACATCCATCTATAACCGGGCCTGGCGTTGGGGGCCACAGCAAGCGGCCCAAGAATCTGAGAATGAAGGGGATGGAATTGCTCCCTGATGGTTCAACCGAGAAGTCAGCACATGTGGATTACAGCTGAGAAGTTCCAGTTCCCTTCCTCCATGCGTGAGCGTCTTGACTATGGCATTGGGTCTAAAGGCAGAACACGAGGACCGTCACAGAGTCCCGGGAAGGACGCGCTCTGAGGACAAGGCACCCGCTGCCCACTGCCCAACCAGAAACTGTCCAGGGGGTGTGGCTGTGGTCAAGGGCAAAAGAAAAGGGTTTATTGGGAAGGCTGGTCCTGGCCGTGGGGCGGAACACAGGTACATCTCAGTCCCAGCTTGGCCATTTCTGGGCTGTGTGACCTTACGCGAGCACTGAACGCTCTCCCCCGCCCCACCTCCCCGCCACCTCACTTTCACTTTCCTAATCTGCAAAATGAGGATGATGTCTGCCTCATCGGGTTACTTGTGAGGATTACGCGAAGCCCTTAATACAGAGACTGACTCATAGCAGACACCCAACAAACGTTAGCAAATAAAAACGTGATGAAACACAATAACCCGGGCCCACTTTGAACCCTGAACTGGGTGTTTGAATCTTGTGACCAGCCGAGAAGGCATCATACTCCAGTGCAAATGCGTTCCGCCCCAGCTACTCCCTGTCCCCTACACCTTACACACACGACCCACCCCCTGGCTGAGTCACCTCTCACGGTGCACCTTCCGGCCCTGAGAGCATCACCACGTCTGTCAACAACCTCTGGATTTCTAGTTCTGGAAAACAACCCGACCCGCTGATAGGTTTAGAGATTTCACAGCTCATTTTTTTCTACTTACAACAGAGTCCTTCCAAAAGAAATAGGAAAAAAAGCCAAGGATCTTAGACGATCATGAAAGAAATGCTTTTGTGAGGATCATGAATATTATCTCCCGACATTTGGAAATATGCTGTGTTAGGGCCGAAGGGCTTGGAATGGGGAGGGACAATCGGCCACTGGGCTCCTCAGGGCTGTTTATACTCCTGGGAGGGGTTAGAACCATTTATAGGCCACAGGAGGATCATGCACTTACACCAGAAGTGTCCGTAGGCCATCAGTTGTTGACTGACTTTAGACTCCTTCCGGGTAAGGCAAGGAGGTGAAATTCAAATGATCCATCCAAACAAAACAATGGTTTTCATGACATTTAAGAATGCACAACATTTTGGGGGCCACTGGGTGGCTCAGTCGGTTAAGCGACCAACTTTGGCTCAGGTCATGATCTCTCAGTTCAGGGTTCAAGCCCCGTGTCGGGCTCTGTGCTGACAGAGCCTGCTTTGGATTCTGTGTCTCCCTCTTTCTCTCTCTGCCCTTCCCCCACCCGTGCTCTGTCTCTCTCTCAAAAATAAATAAACATTAACAAGATTAAAAAATATATTAAAAGAAAAAGAATGCACAACGTTTTACCCAAGATAAATGATCTCAGATAAAAGCTTTATAAACGATGTGCTAATTAATTGACCAGTGGGTGTGCCGGGTTTCTGTTTGTCCTTCCTCTGTCCAGTTGACAAATCCCCCAGACCCACCTTCTGATTTCAACAGTACCCTACCTTGTACAAGCTGCCAGGGGGTTCTGGGGGCAGCACACTGTGTCAAGAAGCTTGTGTTTTATCACCACCTAATGGTCCTTCTCCATTATTACAATTCACTAGGGTCACTACACCTCACCACGCGTGCACAGGCGTTATGCCGAAACTGGGTTTGCAAGGAAACATTGAAAAATATTCCCCAGGGGCGCCTGGGTGGCTCAGTCGGTTAAACGTCCGACTTCAGCTCAGGTCACGATCTCGCGGTCCGTGAGTTCGAGCCCCGTGTCGGGCTCTGGGCTGATAGCTCAGAGCCTGGAGCTTGTTTCCGATTCTGTGTCGCCCTCTCTCTCTGCCCCTCCCCCGTTCATGCTCTGTCTCTGTCTCAAAAATAAATTTTAAAAAAACGTTAAAAAAAAAAAGAAAAGAAAAATATTCCCCAAAGGAGGCGCCTGGGTGGCTCAGTCAGTTCAGTGTCTGACTTCATTCAGCTCAGGTCATGATCTCATGGTCTGTGGGTTCGTGCCCCACATCGGGCTCTGTGCTGACAGTTCAGAGCCTGGAGCCTGCTTTGGATTCTGTGTCTCCCTCCCTCTCTGCCCCTCCCCCGCTCATGCTCTCTCTTTCTCTCTCTCTCAAAAATAAGTAAACATTAAAAAAAATGTTTTTTGAAATTCCCCAAGGAACTCAGCAGGCAATAGATCTCACTCTGTTCATGCGCCTCTCACACTGAGTCTTAAAACCACACACTGTCTTTATCACACATCTTGGATCTGGGTTCCAAATGAAGATTCCAACCCCAGGAAATGCGAGGAGGCCCCAGATGGGGAGAAGTAGAGTGAAGAAGGGAGCATTTATTGCTTAGGGGCTAGAAAAGTGCGTTTAGACTTTTTTTGTGTAGTTTTTCTACTTACAACATTAAAGAGAAACCATTACTTTGAAATTCAGCCCCCTGTAAACTAATAAATCAAATTCTGTACCTCTATTACCTTCAGATCATCAGACAAGTATTCCATTTTACCATGTTTTCTTTTTTTGGAACGATTTTGCTTGTTCACTTGGGTTTTCCTTTTCAGCTTCTTTTTTTTACGTACTCATAATGCTGTTTGGTTTCTAGAAATTTCCTATGCTGATAAAGTGTGTTTAAAACTGTATTTTGATGAGGTACCTGGGTGGCTCAGTCGGTTAAGCGTCTGACTTCAACTCAGGTGATGGTCTCACGGGTTTGTGGGTCCGAGCCCCGCGTCGGGCTCTGTGCCGAAAGCTCGGAGCCTGGAGCCTGCTTCGGATTCTGTGTCTCCCTGTCTTTCTGCCCCTCCCCCACTCACGCTCTGTCTCTCTCTCTCTCTCTCTCTCTCTCTCTGAAAAATAAATAAACATTAAAAAATTATTTAAGAAACTGCATTTTGATATTGCACAGTCCACATTGGGGGATTTTCCTCGCTGTGCCACTGGACCCACCAGCCACTGAAGGTTAAACCGAGCCTGCACGAAAGCTGATGCTGTTTGTATGGCACTACGGACCTAAGGGAAGTCTGCATTGCAATAACACGTTAAGACAAGGAAAGGAGAGTAAATACGACCACACTCACACAATGTTAATTTTCTGATTACAGAAAGACCGATGTAAGAAAAACAATTCAATTTAAATAAGTGGTCCTTCTTGTTCTCTTGCTTGCTGTTAGCATAAAGTCATTTTCATTTAAAAATATGAGAAATAGAGAAGGAAAACTGGCATCCAGCTAAATAAATCTGTCTCCATCGGACTCCACCACAAAGGAGCTAAAAGTCAACCCCAGCAAGAGCAAAAAGCTTGAGGCTTCTTATGAGCAGAGTTATCACAAAATTATGTGTGCTCTTTAGATAGGAGAACATTTACTGCAATAAAGTACAAAATTGACATTAATTTTTAATGATATGAATTTTCATTTCACTGTAGTCTCACCTCATTTTTAGCAAAAAAGAATTTTTTGTTGCTGTTTTCTATTTTTTTTAAGTTTTTATTTATTTATTTTGAAAGAGAGACAGAGAGAATGGGGGGGAGGGGCAGAGAGAGGGAGAGACAGAATCCCAAGCAGGCTCCACACCGCCCTGACACAGGGCTCAAACCCACAAACTATGGGATCATGACCTGAGCCGAAACCAAGAGTCGGACGCTTAACCGACTGAGCCACCCAGGCACCCCAGAAAGAAATGTTTTTCAGGTAGCTTACTTCAACGATTAGGAACAAAATAATCTTAATTCTCTTCAAAATGCCTCGTTTTGTTACCAGGGTAACAAGAAAAGAGCGGTTTCCAGAGTCTCTGTGATGCCCACAACCTCAGCCACCACCCAAGACGTTCCCAAATGATGCAAACACGCTTCACTGCAAAATCAATAGGCAGACGGAGGAGGTGCCGTTGACGGCCGCTCCAGGGTGAAGGGCCAGAATAATCGTTCAATAGAAATGCATCGAGGGGGCGAGATCTTCTGACAGGATGGAAGCGATACTTCTGCAGCAACAGAAATATTAAGGAATAGCACAGATGCCGAGAGCGGAGGGATGTCCACAAAATTGGACAAGAAAGAAAAAAATACCTCTGATGATCGGAGACGGGGTGGGTGTGCAGAGAAACGCTGCAAGCCTACCTGGTGGACAAGTCAGAGGGGCTGGACTGGCTCTCGGTCAACTGCGGCATCACGAGGCACAATGAGAGTAGCGGGCTCTGCCTACAGCAGCCCTGGCTGCAAATCAGTAAACGGCCGCGGGAACAGAAGCAGACACTCCCTTGGCGCAGAAACGTGCAAAGGCACTGGGGCGCAAGTGTATCTGCCCTCACCATCATCCCCACGCATGCGGATGGCAGACTTACACTTAAAGAAGGCCTCTAAGATAATGTGCCTGGTTGAGTGTGTAACACAAAATATGACCTAACAAGACAACCAGTGTCGTTGGAAAACACGGGCCGAGTAACCGGTGCCTCAGGAAACACGGAGCCCGGCGCAGACAGAAAGGGTGTGCTAAGAATTCAGACTTGGCAACAGGCAGACGGAGTTCAGGCAAATCCAAGTAGACATTATAAATAAAAAATTAATGTTCCTTGGGACAAGATGTCTGCTATTAATCTTTATTTGGAAGATTGTTTTCTGGAAAGCTCTTTATTTTCCAAGCTCTTTATTTTCAGTGAATTATCAGACAAGTCGCATAAGGCACATACAAAGAAATACTTTGATTATGTCACAAGGAGAAGCTGTATGTTTTGAAATCATTTTTCGACATCCTTTTTTTTTTTCAGGGTATTAGTAAGAAGATCTATTCATGCAGAGCAAAAAATAAGATAAAATAAATAAGCAAAGGCCAAAGATGTCAGGCACATGAAGGTACATATGTGTCGTCCTCACGGAGAATTTCACGTTGATAAGATTGGGGAGACATATCCGCGTACATCTCACCATGTCAGATAACGCAATTCCTCAGTGAACCCCGGGCGTACTGAGAGAGGGGTGCTAGCTTTGTGCCAAAGCATTTTGTTGAGGTTGGTTTGGGGGGAGACGGTTGAAATACTGCTTCGTGGCTTGAGTTTTCTAAAAGAGAAAATATTAGGGAGAAGAGTGTTAAGGAGAGACAGACAATGTTCACCACAATCTTCATTATTTATCATGCATTAGGGAGAAGTTTTACCTTTTACTCTATAAACCACTACTCCCCATTTGCCTCCAAGTGCAAGGACAGGAAAGTGAATGTTTTTCATGGAAAACTAGACCGGGTTTATATCCTTTCCCTGCGCTAACACCTATCAAACACCACAAGGATGCCAACATCTCCAATTAACAGTTTCCCCACTGAAATTCAATGGAGAACGGAGAGGCTGAATTTACAGCTTAGCCCCGGACTAGGATGTTTAAATGGTCCACACCGAGACTGGAGGGCAGTATTGAGAAGCAACCGTCTTGGGGAGGAAGAATTCAGTCTCAGACTATAGATTATTTCTCCTGGGGCATTAATTTAGCATCAGTTTCAAACCCAGGAAATGAGAATTCCTTTCTAGTTCGGTTCATTGTTCCCCCCGTGTTGTACCTAAAACCACCTTTTCAGATAAAATGCGTGGACTCCCCATGAGCTATGAGATGGGGTTGGCTTTGGACACTGAGTGGTCTGCCCGGTTGAACGCACGATGGCATTGCAACGTTGCACTTGTAAGGGTACATACGAACTCTCTCCAGGAGTTGGGCGGGGCGGGGAGGACTTTAGGGGGATGTCACTCACTCCTTCACTCTCAGGCATTTTAACCTCACAAAAGACTACTGTGGACTAGATTCTAAACTCAAGAATCAGTGAAACAGGCAAAATGTATGGGCTACAGCTGTATTTGCTTTTTTTCCCCTTTGAATCAACTCAGTGTTTGAGCATTTCCTCCAGGTCCTCAATATCCACTGTCATTAGATACTATCATTATCATATTCATACGTTTACAAACTGTTAAGAATTACATAACGATTCTACATGGTCCGAAGTTTAAAATTACAAGACAGCAAGCATACTGGTCAAAGATACGCCAGGCGATGTGCACTGAACTCCACGATGTTTCTACAGGAGTATTCTGGTGAATATTTGATAAATGAAAATGTCTGTCGAGTACTTCTCGTGAAATCTCTAGCAGCGATATTTTTCTCTCGTGACCAGCAGTCAGAGTTGTGATTTTTTAACGTTGTAATTTACTGCCCTCATTGTGAACCCCGGCTGTCATTCCCCTGTAGATGAGTAAGTTTACTGGGCAGTAGGCGTCGGTGTAATGGAACGTGGATTAACAGAACACGCCCGTGCTTTCACTTAAATGAAGGACACACAGAGGAAGAGGAGGAAATAAATACAAAATAAGCTCCTCCTAGCCTCCAAGGTACGCTTTTTTCCTAGAAATCATATAAACCATAGCCTCCCATACCCTGGCATGCGAGACACGGGTTAGACGGAGCTCACCCGCCCTTGGGCTCCAGAAGGGGGCAGACTGGGGGCTTGGTGGGGGGAGACAGACAGGCCTGAATTGGATCTTTGTCTCCCACTGCCAAGCCAGGGGTACTAGAGATCCAACAGTGTGGTGGCGCCTGGGTGGTTAAGCGTCTGACTTCAGCTCAGGTCATGACCTCAACATTTGTGGGTTCGAGCCCCACATCGGGCTCTGTGTTGACAGCTCAGAGCCTGGGGCCTGCTTCACATTCTGTCTGTCTGTCTGTCTCTCTCTCTCTCTGCCCCTCCCCTGCTCATGTTCTCTCTCTCTCTCTCTCTCAAAATTAAATAAACATTAAAAAAAAAATTTAATCTTAAAAAAAAAAAGAAATCCAACAGTATAATGAACACGTTTTCAACCCCAGGACTTGGCGATTACCTGGAAAAGTTGAAGAAATAAAGCATGAAAAGGCCTAAGAATCTTCTTCTTCTCCTTGTTCTTCTCCTTTTTCAGCTTCCTCTTCCTCTGCTTCCTCTTCTGCTCCCTCTTCGGTTACTTCTTCCGTCTTAATTTTAACAAAATTTTCATTATTGTTGAGGAAGATCACAGATATAGCGAGGAAAGAGACGTAAAATCTCAGACTAGAGATGAGGGCCTCCCACATCCCCCACCCAACACATACACACGCATCACATACACAATACACACAACACACATCACACACACAACACACACATACTCAAAGCACGCACACACGGTATGTATCACACACACAATACACATACACACACAGCACATACACACCACACACAATACATATCACACACACAATATACACAACACCCAACAGACACAATACTCACAACACAAAGCATACAACACACATCACCCACACAATACAGACAACACACAGAGCCCACAATTTAGGACGGTGCTGCAGAGCAGTAGGTTAATTCTAATGGGTTTCATGATTCCTCTTAAGCATACAGTCTTTACTCATATTAATGGACTATTCTCATCAGATTACCTTTAAAAATTCAGAAGCAGTTGGAAGAATAAAATACAAAGAGAATCTCAGCAAACAGAATGTTATCAGAAAAGATGAAGCTTTTAAATGTAGAAGCTGGTTATATTTTGTTACAGCAATCTAATTTTGTCAATCCCAAGTCATCAGCAACCCACACATATAACCTGAAATTACTTCCAAATCAATAGTACCTTTGTCTTATTTTTATATATAAAAATGGATTTTTTAAAATGGAAACTCGCCTCTCAAGAGAAAAACTGATTATTGGAAAGGTATAACTTATAATTTTAAAAATCATAGAGTAAGACGGGCTAGGAATAACCTTTAGGTCTAAAAACAGGGATTAATTTGACAAAATGACATTAAAAATAATGAAGCAGATCTATATTTTCTATGTCCTCCCCCAAAATACACACACATTCCATGAGTGAAAGTAGAATACAGGAGTTTTCATCGAGGTTTGATAAATATGTGCATGTCTGTGTGGATGTACCTGTGTGTTTGTGCATGTGTGTACATGTGTGTGCACATCTGAGTGTGTACATGTATGCATGTTCTGTGCACATGTGTTTTGCACACGTTTTGTGTGCATGTACACGTATGTGTGCATACACATGAGTACGTGCGTGCTCGTGTGTGTTGTATGTACGTGTACATGTGTGCATGTGTGTGCGTGTGCATGTGTACATGTATGTGTGCATTTGTGTACATGTGCTGTGTGTAGCTAGTGGTTATCTCTGGGTAATGGGCTATAAACTATTTTTGTGTTCTTCTCTTATCTGTATTTTCTAAATTTTCTATAACGACCATGAACCATTTATAATTTTAAAAAGCAACATGGGGCACCCGGGTGACTCAGTCGGATAAGCATCCGACTTCAGCTCAGGTCACAATCTCACAGTTTGTGGGTTTGAGCCCCGCATCAGGCTCTGTGCTGACAGCTCAGAGCCTGCTTCGGATTCTGTGTCTCCCTCTCTCTCTGCCCCTCCCCTGCTCGCTTGCTCTCTCTCTCTCTCTCAAAAATAAACATTAAAAAAAATTTAAAAAGCAACAAAGGTTTTTTTAGGGGAATTTCTTTCGATATGTGGGATCCTCTTTAATGCTGATGACCCTCACCAATAAAGGATTTGAAGAAACACCGAGACAACACATTTGGTGATTTTTGGTAAATTAGTCACCCTTTTCTGGAGTTCTCCATTTTATTTATTTATTTATTTATTTTTAAAATTTTTTTCAACGTTTTTTATTTATTTTTGGGACAGAGCGAGACAGAGCATGAACGGGGGAGGGGCAGAGAGAGAGGGAGACACAGAATCGGAAACAGGCTCCAGGCTCTGAGCCATCAGCCCAGAGCCCGACGCGGGGCTCGAACCCACGGACCGTGAGATCGTGACCTGGCTGAAGTCGGACCTTAACCGACTGCGCCACCCAGGCGCCCCATGGAGTTCTCCATTTTAATTTAGCTCTCCCTGATTAGCATTTTAAAACAATCCAAAATGTTCATTCACAGCATTCTTAAAACTCTTGATTATAATGAAAGTCACTGAGACTCAGCTAACATGAGGGCTGGGACGCCTGGGTGGCTCGGTCGGTTAAGAGTCCAACTCTTGGTGTTGGCTCAAGTCATGATCTCGCGGTTCGTGAGTTCGAGCCCCCCCTTGGGCTCTGCACTGACAGTGAGGAGCCTGCTTGGAATTCTGTCTCCCTCTCTCTCTGCCCCTCCCCTGCTCATGCTTGTGCACTCTCTCTCTCTCTCTCTCAAAGTAAGTAAATAAACTTAAAATATATTTTTAAAAAAAAAGAGAGAATCTGAGAATGTCCCTTTGGACTTGCCCTCACAATCCACTAACATTCTCTCAACTGATGCCTCTACACACTGACATGACTTCATCCCTATGAGGGTTTAAATTTAAAACTCCCCAACGCTCAGCTACTAAGCCACAGATTCCACCAGCAAGCAGCCGGGCAAGAATCTCGATTCTGCTTCATTTTGACACGGAGTGCCTCTTGCACATCGTCAGCGGTACAAACACAGGATGCTGCCGTTGCAGCGCTAAACTAATGACAATTATCATGAAGTTCCTTATAATGAAGTCCGCCCCCAGTGCCTATCCGGAAGCAAAACAAAATTTCTCAAACAAGAAAAAGATCATTCTTGAAAGCTTTCACAATTACACTGGTAAAATTAGAACATTTCAACCGGCGGGAAAAGAATGGGAAAGAAGAGAATTCATTCGTAAAAAGACCTAAGCCGAGTTTCAGACATTCCTGGGTCTGGGGTCTCTATCCCCCTTCTCATCTCCTGTTACTCATTTCAATCCCCAAAAGAAAAATAAGGGTTTGGGGTTTCATTTTACCAAACACAAGTTCCTAACATAAAGTAAACCCTATTGTCTTTGAAATTCAATGGACTTTTTATGATGAGGTCAAAACAGTGGGAGTTCTTGGGGCGCCTGGGTGGCTCAGTCGGTTAAGCGTCTGACTGGGTCTCAGCTGAGGTCATGATGTCACAGTTTGTGGGTTCAAGCCCCACCTCAGGCTCCATGCTGATGACGCGGAGCCTGCTTGGGATTCTCTGTTTCCATCTCTCTCTGTGTCCCTCCCCTGCTCGCATTCGGGCGTGCACGCTCTCTCTCTCTCCTTCAAAATAAACAAATAAACTTAAAAAAAAAAACAAAAAACAGTTGGAGCTCTTGCAATTGGCCTCCCCTTGCAAACACATCAGGTTACCTAGAACTTAGGTTCTAATCCAGAGGTTCTCAGACGTGATGGAGCATCAGAAACACCTGAAGAGCTTGCCGAACCACAGTTTCCTGGGCTGCGCCTCAGGGTTTCTGATTCGGTGGATCTGGGACAAGGCCTGAAAGTGTGTGTCCGTACAGGTTCCCAGGTGAGGCTGCGGCTGCTGCCCTAGAACCCCACTTTGAGAACCTCTGCTGCAGTCTACCTCGTCTCCCTTAAATCACGCTGGTTGATAACCAGAGCACGGGGGGCACTCACAAGCAGTACGTTTGCCATCGGCACCCACTGCAGTCTTCACTCTCCAGGATGGGTTATGTTGACATACTTGTGTATGCAAGTTAGAGCCGTTCTGTAATTCCACAATTTCAATAAACACCATGGAAATCAATGAAATAGGAGTACGGAAGGATGTTTTTCCTTATGTGAACTTAATGGAATGCTTTGGAAAGACCCTGTACATGTAAGTCACCTTAAAACCTGTCATCGGGGTGCCTGGGTGGCTCTGTGGGTTAAGCATCCGACTTCGGCTCAGGTCACGATCTCATGGTCTGTGGGTTCAAGCCCCCTGTCAGGCTCTGGGCTGACAGCTCAGAGCCTGGAGCCTGCTCCGGATTCTGTGTCTCCCTCTCTCTCTGCCCCTCCCCTGCTGGCTCTCTCCTACGTGTGCTCTCCTTCTCTCAAAAATGAACATTAAAAAATTAAAAAAAAAAAAAAAAAAAGTAATTCTTCCCAAATCAATAAGGCTCTCCCTGGGTAGGTTCCCACTAGAAATCCCCGGACCATGTTATGGTTTCCTAAGGTCACATACCTTCCAGACACTCAGCGATGCGCTGCATGCTTAAGCTTCCCGGTTTCCACGAAACGTAGCCGTAGCACGGACTCAATATTATGTGCTGCCCTGACATCCGGTAAAATCTGGACAGCCGGAAATGGCCTACACACTGGCCTAAGCTCCCACAAAGGAGGCCTCCTAGCCAAGCAGCCGGCTTCGTCAAGGACCCGGGCACAGTGCCTGCCCGTCCCCTGCGATGAGTCAAACAAGCGAATCCAAACAAGTGAACCAGGACACGCTTCGCTGTCTTGAATCCACAAAGCCCGCCTCCCACGCCCCGATTGTTCACACTGTCCCAGTGCAGCTCCCTGTGTCCCTGCACTGTACTGACGTCTTATTGATGTCTTCATCCCTTGGGCTTTGAGAAGAGGTGACTAGTCATCTGCTGGCAGTCTCATCTGCCCGCTGTCACGCGGCAGGTATCAGCCATCCCCGTGGCCACCGGAAGGGAATCCTTCCCTCACCAACCGGGTCAAAACAGCACTGCCAAGCACCGTGCAAGCTGCATGAAGTGTGCACACTATGCAATAAGGGGTAAAGGCAGAGTGGAAGAAGGACCCGGTCCAGCCTGGCCTGACTCTGCAGACACAAGGCTGGGAAAAGGTCCGCAGCCACGCCCATTCCTCTAGCCACGCCCTATTCCTCTAGCCACGCCTCTTGGATATATTCACCTCCCACTTATATTTCCCTTCTCAGCAGCCTAAGGGAGGCTGTTCTGGGATGCAGGCTGCATCGGCTTCTTCACGTCATGAAGAACAAGGAGAACGTGGCTAAGGCTGCGATTCTCTGACCTAAGAGATGTTTTCATTAGGCACCACCGTTAATTACGCTACTGTACCTCTTCCGTTGCTGCCTCTCCCTTTTCTTCCTTAGGTCCATAAATAGAAAATAAAGGAAAAAATACGAATTCACATAAATTTTAAGTTGAATCTGAAAATGAAGCCAACTACGATAAAAGTACATTCCATTGAAATGAAAGACAGTAATTTGTTGATAAAATATATAAATAGCCAAGACATGATAACTAAGCAATGCCTAATTATTTCATGCGTTATATTTCAAGCCCTTAGAATATTATGAGATTAGAGACGTTTTTCCACCACTCTTACTCCTGAAAAGATATAATTAATTAGTAATACTGCCTAACAGCACCTGGGTAGCTTAGTTGGTTGGGTGTCTGACTTCAGCTTGGGTCATGATCTCACAGTTCGTGGGTTCCGGCCCCACGTGGGGCTCTGTGCTGACAGTTCAGAGCCTGGACCCTACTTCGGATTCTGTGTCTCCCTCTCTCTGAGCCTCTCCCCCATTCACACTCTCTCTGTGCCTCTCCCCCATTCACGCCCTGTCTCAAAAAAAATAAATAAACATTAAAAAAATTTTTAATAGTGTCTAATTATATAATTAATTTTTGTCTGTATTCAAAGAATATTGCAGATCTCTATCACTACCCAGGAAAATTCAGACCATACACGTAAGCAATTAGAAAATCTGAACAAAATTATGTCTCTTCTGACTTTATGTGCCTATAAGTATGCCTTTACTTCAGCTTTGAAACGGCAAATAAAGGTAGGTCATCAAAAGCTTTTCTTCCATCAAAACAAAATACTAACATTGCTGAACCATTTAGTAGTTAAACACTGATTTCTGGTTAAAGAAAGAAATTTACAAGGTAAGAGAGGGTGAGGCCATGCCGAGTTCACACAGGTGTCTACTCTGCCCACTGGAATTTCTACGTCCCTAAAGCTGTAGGACCAGGCTGTATCTCCTAAAAGAGCAAAGAAGGAAGAGTTTTTCCATCCCTTTCCCAAAATGGCCCTATGAGAAGCCTTTGTGAGGCCAGTGTACTACCATTACTTTAATTAACCGAAGGGAACAGTGCCTAAAAGTTCCTAATGCCTTACAACTCAGGCAGTGAGCTCACAGAATCTTGGACTGGGGACATGAAAGCAATCTGTATTCCCAAAGCCTCACACTCAATCCCTCCTTTGGACAGGTGAGGACACTGAGGCCACAGAGTTAAGTAATTTGTCAAAGATTAGAGGACAAGTAAGCACCACAGTCGGGATGGACTTCGAGGTTCCTGGTTCCTGATTCAACGCCCTTCCCACTCCACATGCTATGTCTCAAGACCAGTAACAGAAAAAGCAAAATCGTACAAGGCGGGTGATGAGGGCCCATCACACGGCCACATCCCTCGGTCCAGCTCCATGTTCTTGGTCGGTTCTGGAATAATACTCTCAGATTCCTGAGGTTGGCAGAGAAAACACAGGACCTGAAAGGCTGCTCGAGCTGGCCAGGCTGAGTCAGCCTCAGAGATTTTCCCAATACTGGGAGTCTCCAAACTCACCCTTACATTAAACACCACTGGCGACACGCCAAGTCTTAGCGCTAAAATAATGTCCAAGAAAAGAGAGACCCACACTCGGTGCAGAATTCGGGTGTTGGTTCCTCAGCAATGTGCTGACTGTACCTCTCTAGTATCGCCCAGTTATGCCCAGGCCTGTCCCTCGTCTGCCACGACCCCCAACTTCTCTCACCCGGGTCATGGCGCCTCTGGTCTTCCTTATCGCCGACCTGCTCTCCACACTGTGGCCAGGGATGTTGTTCTAAAAGACAACACCTTGATGCGCCTGGTGGGGCTCAGTCAGTTAATCATCAGACTTCGGCTCAGGTCGTGATCTCACGGTTCGTGGGTTCGAGCCCCACATCGGGCTCTGTGCTGACAGCTCAGAGCCTGGAGCCTGCTTGGGATTCTGTGTCTCCCTCTCTCTCTCTGCCCCTCCCCCTCTCATGCTCTGTCTTTCTGTTTCTCTCAAACATAAATAAACATTAAAAATCATAATAATGAAAAATAAAATACAACACCCTGCCATGCTTTCCTCATGTTGATCACGTCCATCTTTTCATGGAACTTCCAACCATTATTCTTAGAATGGCTGAAAGGCCATCACAATCCAGACCCTGCTTCCCCCACTCCCACCTCGTCCCTCCCCACCCTTTATTTCAACCTTATGGACCATATGCAACTTTCTCACATTGGCCACACCCTCCAGGACACAACTTAAAATGACCTTCCTGACCCATAAGGCTGAGTTACGGGACCCCTTATCTGCTCCCGCGACTATCACTTTTCTCTCTGACTGGTCTGCATTCTTCTTGAGGCACGACCTGCATCTTTACTCATTTTTGGATCTCCAGGATCCAGCCGCTGTCTGGAACCGAGGTGTAGAGCTCAATAAAATGTGCTAAGTGACCAGATCCATGAACGTATACTCTGCTAGTAACTGGATTCTCTTCATATCCACATGAGATCAAATAAAAATACGCAACACTGAATTATCAGCTACACAGAGTTTCACCTTTTTCTAAATTCAATTCTTTACATGAACTGTATTCAGCCAAAACAAACACATTAACAAGATGTGCACTGTGAAAAATGAGGGTACCCTTACAGTGAGGCTGGGGGACTGGAGGGGGTCCCACAGGAATTAAGTACCTGTCTCAACTTTTACAGGTCAGCTAGGAGCAGTTACCGAGGGACCTAGGACTCTCTATCGATATCTGAATTGACCTGAATTTCTTGAAAGAGACATTAAATGGGTTAAGCAATTGCCCAGAGAATTTACAGAAATACTTAGATGCAAAAAACTCAAGTATGCTTTGAAGAACCCCAGCTGTTACCATCACTGGCTCTAGCGGAACATAAGCTCTGTGGGAACAGGGACTTTGTCATTTTCATTGCTCTGTCCCCAGTCCCCAGGATTCTGCCTGGCATGTGGCAGTATTCAATCTGTCAATAAAATGTTGAGTGGGTGAATTTATATTTGCTAGTTCTGCCTCAAATCCCCTGGAGGGGCGGGGGATCTATGATTTCCTTTTGAAGTTTATTTATTTTGAGAGAGAGAGAGAGAGCACAAGCAGGGGAAGGGCAGAGAGGGAGGGAGAGAGAATCCCAAGGAGGCTCCATGCTGCCAGCATAGAGCCCAGCGCAGGGCTCGATCCCACGAACCATGAGATCATGACCTGAGCCGAGGTCAAGAGTCAGACGTTCATCAACTAATGAGGATGTAACATTTAAATAGAACTTACACTTGCATCCTTAGTTCACAGAATTATAAAAGATGAGAATTAGGCAGATATTGAAAGTCATCTATATACAATGCTTGAACAGACGTTTACTACTGGCAAATAATTACACTGGCAAAAAGGGTTTTTTTAAGATCATTGTAATCGCACGGTCAACTGAGCTAAGCTCTTGCAAATCATAGGACAGGCTATGCACCATTCACCTGACGAAGCGACAGCTTGAAATCACTGTCCGTTGCTGTTCCTGTAAGAAAGCTAGTGAGGGGAAGCCTCAGAAGTGGGCTTAGAACCTTCACCAGCAGCTATTTTTGCCAGGACTTGGCCAGCGAGGCGGGCTGCAGAGGCAGCAAGTAGCCAGGACCAAGGACAGGTGTCGGCCGTGGTGAGTGTCAGGCAGTGGCCAGTCAGGGCAGGTGGCTGGTGTGGAAGGAAGCCCGAGGGCCAGCCCAGGGTGACCTGAGGCAGGCAGGTGGCCTCAGAGCAGCTGGAAATCTCAGGGACAAGGGCAGAGTTCTCTCGACCTTCAGGCACGACAGAGACCCAGCCTGAGATTCACCAGCTCCTCACGGACCTAAACCAATGTCCGCCCTTCACGAAAGCAACTTTCCTCAGGGCCGGTTCTGGAGGAAGCTGGGAGGGCCTAATCACGTAGCCAGTCAAGCTAAGGTCTTACAAGGTTTGGGAGAGGACCGCTGAGTTGGCAAAGAACACAATTTAAAATAATTTTACCTCAAGGGAAACCAAAGGCCAAGGTGAACATTTCCAGGCTCCCATAAAGTTCTCACGATGCCCTGGGGCCGCAGCCCCCTCTTCATAGTGTGCCCTCAGGCTTTCCTCCCTTCCTCCTCAGGTACCATTCACAAGCCTCCCCTCCCCTCCCTATCCCCTCATCCCTCCCGGGTCGGCAGGGAAGGGGACCACAAAGTCCCCTCTCCACCGGGGGTCTGAAGCAGCAGGTAAGATCTTCTTAGGCATAAATGAATGGTGTTTCCAGTGTTCACCGCCTCCCAAATGCCCCCCAGCCTGTCAGCACGTAGGTAACACCCATCTTGGCATCTGGAGCTTAAGAGCCTGAACTCTTGGGTTGGTGGTCAGGGGAGGTCCATCTCATTAAAGGAGGTAATGGTTTCTGTCTCCATTTCTGATTTTTTTTTTTATGTTTATTTATTTTTGAGAGAGACAGAGACAGAGACAGAGACAGAGTGTGAGCAGAGGAGGGGCAGAGAGAGAGGGAGACAGAACCCGAAGCAGGCTCCAGGCTCTGAGCTGTCAGCACGAACCATGAGATCGTGACCTGAGCCTAGTTTGAACACTCAACCGACTGAGCCATGCAGGCGCCCCATTTCTGATTTTTTTTAAATCAAGAGTGATATTCTTAGATAAATATTCGTCCCCATTAAAATGGCATCATTTGAGGGGCCCCAGGGTGGCTGAGTTGGCTAAGCGTCTGACTTCAGCTCCAGTCATGATCTTGCAGTTTATGGGTTCGAGCCCCACATCGGGCTCACTGCTGTCAGCACAGAGCCCACTTTGGATCCTCTGTTCCCCTCTCCCTTTCCCTCTGTCCCTTCCCTGTGCTTTCTCAAAAAAAAAAAAAAAACATTTAAAAATAAAATAAAACAAAACAAAACAAAATGGCGTCATTTGGGTGTTTACGAGTATGTGCCCAGTGAGCATGTGCAACAGTTGAGATCAGGTGAGCAAGCCCACGCCTCAGACACTTCCTCAGCTGGCCTGTCACTCGGTTTACCACTGCCAGTTGCTGACGTCACACGCTTGAAAGCTGCTCGTGGCACACAGATGAGTGGCATTTAACGCACAAATGAAAGGTTTGAAATAGTGGTGCACGCCAAATAAGGTCTGTAGTCTGCTTCACAGAGAGGCGCCAACACCGTGTTCCTGGTGTCGCTATTGTACCGTGGCTATGTGTGACGTCACCAGGGGGCAAAGCCAGGCAGGACACTGAACGAGGTCCCGGTTAAGTCTGTAATTATTTCAGAATAAAAGGTGAAAATATGTGTGCATTCTTTGGTCTAAATAGTGTGGCTGAATGCCAGGGTATGAATTACCGTTGGGTTCTCCCCACCACACAAAACTGGGGACAGGGAGTCGAGTCTGCCCCTCCCACATTCCAAGGAGACAGCCCCAGACTGGCTGTGGCTCTGGGATCCCAGGGGAGAAATTCTAGGCCTTGCTTTTCAAAACCCTGGGCTAACAGAGGTGATCCCTAAAAAAGGGGGGCTTGGAGCTTGGGTTCAGAGTGGGGTTGACAGAAGCAGGCAGGCTGAAGACAGAGGGACAAGAGGAGGGACACTCTGCGCCCAAGACAGCAGCCATCCTGCGTCAGAGGCGTGTCTGCCCGCGTCCAGCCGGGGCAGAGGGCCCGACCCAGCCGAGGGGCCAGCACTCAGTAGCTGCAACGGACAGCAGGGAAGCCATGGGCCAGCGCGACCACCACAAAGGACCAGAGCCCTCTCCCCGTCCCACTGTGACTTAGGGGTGACCTAAGTCCCTGCAAAGCCCCTCACCCCAGCTGAAGTTCCTGCCAGCGTTCCAGATGGTTTTCAACAGAGCCAGAGTTTTATCTAAACAAGCACTGGGGGCGCCTGGGTGGCTCAGTGGGTTAAGCGTCCGACTCTTCATTCCGGCTCAGGTCATGATCCTTAGGGTTGTGAGATCGAGCCCCCTCTGTCGGGCTCTGCACTGAGCATGCAGCCTGCTTGGGATTCCCTCTCCCTCTCTCTCTGCCCCTCCCCTGCTCCTGAAGGTACGCGCTCTCAATCTCTCTCTCAAAACAAATAAACATTAAAAAAAAAAGTTAAAAAAGCATTGGCTTTTTCTGAGTTGTAATATCTAAGAGAACCTATTAGATTCATATACTGAAAAAAAAAATTGACAATAAAAATTTCATATATTGAAAAAAAAAAAAGAACCTACTAGAATATGTCTAGTACTTTGAAAATCAATGTTTAAAGGGTAAAACACAACAATCTAATTGGCTTTTCTGTTTGTTACAAATTAGTTTATCCAAGCCTGAGTGCACTTCAGGCAAAAAGATGTTATGTCAAACATCCTGGATGGCCTTCCCAGCTTAACCTTTAAAAACAAACCCCAAAACCACTAAAACAGATGGGAGGTTCTTTAAGTACAAAATACAGGCATTCTAAATATCAGATAGTTTTGTCTCCTTTTTAAATTTCAATCCAGGGGCACCTGGGTGGCTCAGTCAGTTAAGCATCAGACTTCGGCTCAGGTCACGATCTTTCGGTCTGTGAATTCGAGCCCTGCATCGGGCTCTGTGCTGATGGCTCGGAGCCTGGAGCCTGCTTTGGATTCTGTGTCTCCCTCTCTCTCTGACCCTCCCCCGCTCATGCTCTGTTTCTCTCAAAAATATATAAAACATTAGAAAGAATTTTAATTTCAATCCATTTTCTTATATATTCAATCCCAGAGCCAATCACGTTATTGTGTCATTTGTAATGCTTACTGACAAATCATGGGTTCTTTTTATTTTATTTAACTGAATTAAAATGAGTCACACAGCATAGATCGCTTGTCAAATGGGAAAATGTCAGAATCTGTCCTTATGTAGACTAAATGTTATTAAAGAGTTGAAAAGTGAGTTTGATAATTAACGTGACTAATACAATCATCTAAAATTAAAATGTTTTTTACTTAGTGTTTTCTTCATCATAGCACAGGCAAAAATGACAGAAATGATTTTTTTAAATTCCTGTCAGGATTCACAAGATTGCAATTTACTTTGTAAAGGGCTCACAATTAAAAAAAAAAAAAAGAAAGAAAAAGAAAAAAGTAATAAAGAGACCTCCCAGGCCAGATGGCTTAGTACCTCACTAAACAGTAGCTGGGAAGCTAAAGCAGACCCATCCTTGGGGCGCCTGGGTGGCTCAATTGGTTAAACATCCGACTTCACTCAGGTCATAATCTCACAGTTCGTGAGTTCAAGCCCCACGTCAGGCTCTGTGCTGACAGCTTGGAGCCTGGAGCCTTGGAGCTTCAGATTCTGTGTCTCTCTCTGTCTCTCAAACATAAATAAACATTAAACAAAAATTTTTTTGTAATTAAAAAAAAAAATAAAGCAGACCCATCCTTGCTGTAGAAACCAGGGTCTGGTTATGAAAATGCTACCTTCCTCTAGGTCCCCAGGAGAAAGGGATTACGGTATAAAGTTTCTTATCTTTGTGTGTCTTACAAGAAGCAAACTGAATTTCCAAGTGTACATCAATAATACTGTAGGAGCGCATTAGGCAATTCCTGTAAAGCCCGAATTATAAAAACACGAATTTTCAAATTTCAAGGTAATGAAATGGTCACTATATATAACTTAACATTTATTATTTCTGAATTATATAGGCTGCTGTCAAACCCCATCTAACTTCTAGGTCAGGATTAAAGGTTTTATCTTTCTTCCAAACAAAAGACTTCAAAGAGTCTTAAGTAATCAACACTTTGAAATAGCAATCTTTAATATGAGGAATTTACTGACCCGGCCCCTCCCAAATTTAAATCCCTTAAGATAACAACAAATTGATGGCCCCCCCCCAACCCAGTCTTCCATAGCCTGCTTCCCTAGTGTCCTTCCTAACCACATTCCATCTGCTGGGAATGGGAGTCCAACACCTCTCCCAGAATCAGTAAGTAGGTAAAAATGCAAACCATCAGTACTCAGTCAACAGTTTTTGTTACAAGTGGCCCAATGCGTTTACACCACTGAGACTCTAGAAGGAGGCCAGCAACCCCCCCAGTCAGCTCCCCGTGCACCGGGGTCTCCCCTTACCTGGGTTCCCAGGCACATTTTCAGAATTCCTTGACTAAGTAGCCCATCTGATCCCCCTTTATCTCTGCTTGGCCATTCTAGAACCACAGTCTCCCCTTCCCTCCCATACACCTCCCTGCCCCGCCCCTTATTCTGTGACCCCCTGACTGAGACCCCCTTTAGAATTAGATCACAGGCCTTGAAGCAGGTCACATTCCCATGACTGCATCAGAACTGGGTGGCCTTCCCTCCCCAAGGCCCCTTCTCTATCCTCAGCTCCTGTTGGCTTCCCACAAAATGCCCCCACCCCCTTACCTCTGTGTCCCTAGTAGGCAGTGCTGTTGGTGGGTGTTTGCTGGGAATCCGCCATTACTCATGACCAAGGAATAAGGTCCCTTGTTCTACAGAGAACTTGAACCTAACCCAACCCTAACATCACAACTAAGATAACTGAAGCCTTGTCTAGCCTGTCCCTCCAGGCCTGGGTTCAGGGTCCCTCCCCCACTCCTTTTAGCCCTCTGCCTTGACCACAGTCATTAGCACTTCCTCCTGCTTCCTCCCTGGCTAAACCCTCAGCTCCGGGCTTCCGTGCTCACTTCTGTGTGCCCAGAAAGATTCCTGGCACCCAGGAGGAGCTCAGAAAATGCTTGATGAACCGAATCCAGTGAAATGATGGTGAAAAAAAAAAAAAGACAAACACTCACATTCTTCTCTGGAGACTCAGCGAGGTTGCCCGAATCCTCATTGTCCTCTTTTTGTGCCTCATTTTCTCCACTTTCTTCAGCCTTCTCTGTTGCCTGGTCATAAAGCAAACCCATGGTATCACTAACCTTAGATAAGCTTTCAAGGGAAAACCAAGCCGCACATGATTTGGTTTTCTTATTTGGATAATAAGTAAACACAGTATATATACGAAGCAAACACAGACTTCCTATTTATCAGGTCACCTGGCTACTACAATTTAGGATCCGCAACCCGCAATATTGCTCACTGCACCTGCTGTTCTAAGTCAATAGACCTGATTCATATGCCTGGTAGAGTAACAGATTCACTAACGAGGAGCTATAATCCACCCATTTAAGGCTTATGAAGAGAACTCCAAAGGATTCAATGTTTAGGTAGAGTTGTTTTCTGTTGCTTGAGTAGAGGCAGGCTTTATAATTTTAGAGAGTAAAAAAGATGATAGAGGGTAAATAGATGATAGATAGATAGATAGATAGATAGATAGATAGAGACAGAAAATGAGTAAATGGATGGATGGATGGATGGATGGATGGATGGATGGATGGATGGATGATGGATGATGATAACTGATAGATACATAGATAAATAGATATTCTATCTATGTAGAGGAGAATGACAGAAAAATGAGAACTATGTAGACATTCTGAGCAAGCAAGTCCAAAATGTAGACATTCTGAGGGAAGATGGTTCAAGACCCCAACTCTTACCTCTGTGGCGCTCTGCACCTCTCCCACGACATCACCGTTGGGAAGGGAAGATGCTTCCTCCGATGATTTCGTCACCTGTGTCATATAAATTGAGACTGTTTGAGAATTTTCTTGAGGATAATAGCTTGCATTTTAACACCTTTTAACTATTCAAATTATGTTTGTCTTCAGCCCTCATTTTATCGTTACAACAACACTGTAGCCTGATAAGGAGCATGGTCACTACCATTCACACTCTAGAGAAAGAAAGTCAAGGCAGAAGCGTTACATTGCAAGTTCGGGGTGGAGCTAGGTCTACACGTACTAATTTATGTTCTTTGAACTTATCCACAGTTCCCTGTCTTCTAAAAGTTATTTTTCTCATCGCAATAAAAAAATTGTATAACCGTGTGAGGTAGTGGATGTCAACTAAACTTATTGAAGTAATCATTTCACAACATACACACACATCAGATCCTTACGTTGTACACCTGAAACCAATACGATGTTCCATGTAAATTGTATCTCAATAAAATTGGGGGAGAAATCAGTTACTTTCATTACAAAGGCACTTAAACCATAGACACACCCTCCAGTAACATGTTCCTATGATAATCAATACTAAACTGTGATACATACCTAAATCTATCCTAATACATATCTAGAGGCTATTTTTTTTTTGGTTGATTGCTATTTTTGTTTTATTTTTGTGTTTTTTAAAACAGACATGGGAACACAGGGTATAACTTGATTGTTTATTTTAATATATCACGGACACTTGTCCAAGTTAATTCAGATGGTTCTAACTTCGTATTTTTAGCATCTGCTGCATGTTACATATATAATCTATCCAAATATTTCCCAGATGATGGTTGTTCAAAATGTTTACATATATTTGTGCTTCTACAAACAACACTATACTAAGCTGAACAGTGGGGTTTTTTTTTAGATTTATTTCCAAAATAAGAAATTGTAGCAATTCATATTCCATAGTAAATATATGAATGTCCTCTTTTCCTTTATCATGAAGATAGAGGCCATGAAGGCCAATGAAGATGATCTCTGTTTTTGATCTCTGCCAAAGTGTTAGGGAGAAAATGGAATTTCATTTTTGTTTTCATTTACAGTTTCCTAATTACTAGAAGAGAAAAGCATATTTTTCACAAGTTTTAGCCACTTACTTTTCTTGTTCAGATACTTGCCTTCATATGTTTTGCTCCTTTTTACTTGAGTTGTTTGTCTTGTCAATTTCTAGAGGTTCTTTAGATAATAGAAATATTAGCTCTTTGTCAGGTTACAACTTTTATTTTTAGTCTATAAAGTTTTACAAGTTTGGGGTTTTTTAATTCTTAGCCTTTTATAAAAAATTAAATTTATCTAATTTTTCTTCTCTGAAATGCAGCACTATTATTTTACCTGAGTTATTAACATTTGGAGGCCTAATCCATCTAGAATTTAATTTTGTATATAATGTAAATTAGGGCTCTGTTTTCATCCAGAAAAACAGCAAAAATATGTCTGCATTATTTATATACCATCGTTTTCTCATTTAACTAAGATGTTTTTGTCATTTGTTAAGTTTTATGTATATATTTGGATCTGTTAATACACAATTCTATATATGAATATATAGGCATATCCATGAATGTATTTATCAGTTCCCATGCCAATATACTGCTTTTATCAGTGTAGCTTTTAAGATTCAGAAAGGCAAGGTGCTACACAAAGTCTTTGTAAAAATTTTCTTGGCTCTTCTCAGACATTTATTATTCCAATAATTTTTTTTTAATTTTAAGGTCATTTTTCCTAGTGTCAAATTTTTAAAAAATAAGCTTTTGTCTAAAAGGGCACTACATATTTATTAGTTTAGAAATTTTTCAGTTCTTTTTGTAAAGTCATCCTACCCAGAGACACTGTAGGGCTATTACTTTAGAAGCTGTGGGCGTCCTTCAGAGTAAAATTATGTTCTTTATAACATGAAGCCCTGTATGCTTCTTCATAAATTTATTCCTAAATCATTCACAGTTTTATCACCACTGTGAAGATTTGATTTTTACACTGTAACTTCCTATCCATTATTGTTGATATAAATGAAAACTCCTACTAATTTTTTTTAATGTTTAATGTTTTTAATGTTTTGAGAGACAGAGAGAGAGACAGAACGTGAGCAGGGGAGGGACAGAGAGGGAGACACAGAATCCGAAGCAGGCTCCAGGCTCAGAGCTGTCAGCACAGAGCCCGATGCGGGGCTCGAACTCACAGATTGCGAGATCGTGACCTGGCTGAAGTCGGACGCTTAACCGACTGCACCACCCAGGCGCCCCAATAAAGATAATTTTTAAATTTCTTACATACTACATATACAAGACATTTTCTTTCTTTTACATTACTATAATAAATACAGTTTCTAAAACAAAGTTTAATAATAATACAGTGATGACAGGCATGTCTGTTTTGCTTCTAATTGTAAAAGAACTGATTTCAACATTTCATGATTCATTGTGGCACAGTTGCCTTTTGATAGTTGGTTTTTATCATGGTTAATTAGTTTCTTTCTATTTATATTTTAATCCACTTTAATTTTAACTAGGAATATTTGAAGAATTGTATCAACTCTCTTCTTTGTACTTATGGATTCATATAGGCTTTCTCCATTAATCAGTTCTGTGTAATTAATTATGTTAAGAGAATAAATTCTGCTTTGCATTATACATTTGCTAACATTTTTAGACTTTTCCCCTCCGTATTTATACCAGGAATTGATCTACGTATAATGGAAAGTATTCTGAGTAATATGTCAACTGGTGAGGGGTTTTATCTATTTCATTTCTCTGTTAAAATTATAATCAAATTACATTTCTTCAAATCACATATAAATTATATATATGTACCTATACACATGTCCATAGGCACACAGACACATACTTTCTCCTTCTTTTGTATTTATTTTGGTTGTTCTTTTTTTGTTTTTTTTTTTAATGTTTATTTATTTTTGAGAGAGAGAGAGACAGAGCATAAGCAGGCGAGGGGCAGAGAGGGGGAGACACAGAATCTGAAGCAGGCTCCAGGCTCTGAGCTGTGAGCACAGAGCCCAACACAGGGCTCGAACCCGCTATGAGATCATCACCAACTGAGCCATCCAGGTGCCCCTGGTTTTTCTTTTTATTGGTTCATACTGACTACTTTTTAATTTTATTTTCCTGTTGTTACTTTTTTTTTTAGAGAGAGAGAGAAGGTACACACACACACACACACACACACACACACACACACACACACAAGAAAGGGAGGGGCAGAGAGAGGGAGAGAGAATCCCAAGCAGGTTCTGTGCTGTCGGTGCAGAGCCCGACTCAGGGCTCCATCTCACAAACTGAGATCATGAGCTGAGCCGAAATCAAAAGTCAGATGCATAGCTGACCAAGCCACCCAGGCACCCCTCCTGTTGTTAATTTTTAAATTGAATATTTATTTTACTAAGCTTTTACCCTGGTTTTGTAGAGTGTTTAAAGTTAACAATTTCACTCTGTACAGAGATCTGGCTCTATATTGGGGTTTGGGTATGAAATAATCTCTCTTGCTTATTACTTGATGATCTGTAATATCAGTGCTAAATTTTTTTTTGGATACGGAGTTATTTGAAATGTACGTTTATTTCTTAATTTTTTACAATATTTTTCTTTCAGATTGTGATTCTGTAGTTGGGATAAGAATGCAGTCTGTAAAGGGGCACCTGGGTGGCTCAGTGGGTTAAGTGTCCAACTTCAGCTCAGGTCATGACCTCACAGTTCATGAGTTCCAGCCCGGCGTCCGGCTCTGTATGGACAGCTCAGAGCCTGGAGCCTGCTTTGGATTCTGTGTCTCCCTCTCTCTCTGCCTCACCCCTCTCATGCTCTGTCTCTCTCTCTCTCTCTCTCTCTCTCTCTCTCTCTCAAAAGTAAATATTTAAAAAATTAAAAAATAAATAAAATAAAAAGGGCTTTCCAAAAGCCATGAAAAAAAAAAAGAACGTAGTCTGTAAAATCATCCCCTTTTGAAATTTACAAAGGTTTTCTTTGTGACCCGGTGTATGATAGCTATGGAAATTGTTTTAGGAAGCACAAGGGAAGAATGTATTTTATTAATATCTATCTAACATACTGGTATTGGTATGGATGTATATCCTATACATGTGTATTAAATGAAGTTTCTAATTATAGTTGTGTGCATGCTTAAAATAGTGTCCGCAGACGGCTCCGCTCCGGGCTCCCGCGCTCAGGGAACCAGGGGCTCCAGCATCTTCACCTGGCCGGCCCTCCCGCGTGCCCTTCACAATTCCTTCTCTTCCATCGGGACTTCTGTTCTTCCTGGAACCCCTGTGTGTTCGCAGGTCGGGCCTCTTGCGTCCGAATTCCAGACTCCTGGCTCCCACGCACGGTGTCTCCTTCACGGTTCTATTTCCTGCTCCGTGTATTTCCCCCTGCGGAGCCCCTGGACCACCATCGGGCCTCCCCTGCGTCCACGCTGTCGTTCACCTTGCAGTGTCAGGTCAGGAAGTCCCAGAACACGTGCTTGTGCCGCAGACTCGGGCCTCTCACGGCTCCCCGCCCCCAAGGTTTCTCCGCGTCTCCGGTGGAAGGCGCCCCAGTCACCTGGTCGCCTGCTCTTCCTCCCGCAGGTCACCGGGAAATGCCTCGCTGGCTGAGATATTGTTGCTGGGACTCAAAACTGCTTTCGATGGGAGCTCACCGATCATGCCAGAAAACGGGTATCAAAACTTTCACCACACATCATTTGGGGCCCAAAATGACACGATGCAGGTGCGTCATCTGTGTGTCGTTCATCAGACGGGGGCGTGTCCCAAGAGCAAAGCCACCTTCCCAAAGAGGACGTGGCCTGACTTGGCCAGAGGGTCTGGAAGGCTCTTGTGAGCAATGTGGGTGTTGCTGTTGGGAGTGTTAGAGGCTCCCTGGGATACAGGATTCTGATGCCCAGTCGTCCCCCCCACTGCGGTGTATGAACAGTGCTCTAAGGTGGGCATGGCTGTCTTCCTCTCCACCAGCTAGAGGCAATCTAATTATATATATAAGTGGATGTTTGCTGTTGATAGCTTAGTAATATTCCCGTGCCTGAAATAATGTATCAAAGACACTGATTCCTAGTGCTTCTTTTCCTGACATTTGACAACCGTGGTATAGGTTATCAATCATAACTTCAGTAATTTGCTTTAAATCCTAACTTGATCAAATCTTTACTTCTTTCATTTCAATCTAGCATATTCTGGAACAGTAGTTTTCAATTGGGTATTCCCATCACCTACTCATATAGTTTTATGAATATATAGGTGTTTAGGATCCACTCCAGACCTACTGAATGTCCTTACTGAATATTATTATTATTATTTTTTACATTATTTTTTTAAACTTTTTTTTATTTATTTTTGAGACAGGGAGAGACAGAGCATGAACAGGGGAGGGTCAGAGAGAGGGAGACACAGAATCTGAAACAGGCTCCAGGCTCCGAGCTGTCAGCACAGAGCCCGATGCGGGGCTCGAACTCACGGACCGCGAGATCATGACCTGAGCTGAAGTCGGCTGCTTAACCGATTGAGCCACCCAGGCGCCCCCCTTACTGAATATTATTGATATATTCCTACCATATATGGTAAGAATGTGCTTGGCATTCGTGGTATATTTCATGGCACATATGCTGGGTATATTCGTGGTCTAGTATGTTTCTGGGTAATTGTGTTATATCAAGAGTTTTCCTCAGGGCGCCCGGGTGGCTCAGTCGTTAAGCATCTGACTTTGGCTCAGGTCATGATCTCACGGTTCATGAGTTCGAGTCTCACATCGGGTGAGCATGAGCGCCACGTGGGGTGAGCTCAAGCCCCACTTTGGGTAAAAAGCATGAGCTCCCCTTCAGGGGAGCCCTGCTTCTCACTCCCTCTCTCTATATCTGTCTTTGTCCCTCCTGGGATTCTGTCTCTCTCTCTCTCTCTCTCTCTCTCTCTCTCTCTCTGCCCCTTGTTCACTTGCAACCTCTCTCTAAAAAAAGACAAAAACAAAAACAAAAACAAAAAAAAACTGGCACAAAAACAGACACTCAGATCAATGGAGCAGAATAAAGAACCCAGAAATGGACCCACAAATGTATGGCCAACTAATCTTTGACAGAGCAGGAAAGAATATTCAATGGAATAAAGATAGTCTCTTCAGCAAATGGTGGGAAAACTGGACTGAAACATGCAGAAAAATGAACCTGGACCACTTTCTTACACCATACACAAAAATTAACTCAAAATGGATGAAAGACCTAAACGTTAAGACAGGAAGCCATCAAAATCCTAGAGGAAAAAGCAGGCAAAAACCTCTTTGATCTTGGCCGCAGCAACTTCTTACTCAACATGTCTCTGGAGGCAAGAGAAGCAAAAGCAAAAATGAACTACTGGGACCTCACCAAATGAAAAGCTTTTGCACAGAGAAGGAAACAATCAGCAAAACTAAAAGGCAACCGATGGAATGGGAGAAGATATTCACAAATGACATATCAGATAAAGGGTTATTATCCAAAATCTATAAAGAACTTATCAAATTCAACACCCAAAAAACAAATAATCCAGTGAAGAAATGGGCAAAAGACATAAATAGACACTTCTCCAAAGAAGACGTCCAGATGGCCAACTGACACATTAAAAAATGCTCAACATCACTTATCATCAGGGAAATACCAATCAAAACCACAATGAGATACCACCTCACACCTGTCAGAATGGCTGACATTAACAACTCAGGCAACAACAGATGTTGGTTGGCGAGGATGCGGAGAAAGAGGATCTCTTTTGCACTGCTGGTGGGAATGCAAGCTGGTGCAGCCACTCTGGAAAACAGTATGGAGGTTTCTCAAAAAACTAAAAACAGAACTACCCTATGACCCAGCAATTGCACTACTAGGCATTTATCCAAGGGATATAGGTGTGCTGTTTCGAAGGGACACATGCACCCCAATGTTTATAGCAGCACTATCGACAATAGCCAAAGTATGGAAAGAGCCCAAATGTCCATCGATGGATGAATGGATAAAGAAGATGTGTATATATATATATATATATATATATATATACAATGGTGTATTACTCGGCAATCAAAAAGAATGAAACCTTGCCATTTGCGACTATGTGAATGGAACTGGAGGGTATTATTAAGCTGAGCAAAATTAGAGAAAGACAAATATCATATGACTTCACTCATATGAGGAACTTAAGATACAAAACAGATGCATATAAGGGAAGGGAAGCAAAAATAATATAAAAACAGGGAGGAGGACAAATCATAAGAGACTCTTAAATATGGAAAACAAACAGGGTTGCTGGAGGGGTTGTGGGAGGGGGGATGGGCTAAATGGGGAAGGGGCATTAAGGAATCTACTCCTGAAATCATTGTTGTACCATATGCTAACTAACTTGGATGCATATTAAATAAATAAATAAATAAATGAAAAATTAATTAAATAAAAAAATTTTTAAAGTTTTCCGCTATTCATCCATTTTTACAAATAAAATATAATGTTTGCTATCTTCTTTGAAAATAGGTTTAGTGATTGTGTTTATAGATACTTTGTCTAAAACTTTTTGGATTGACTTTATTATTTTGTTTTGCATGCCACAGAAACAACCAAATGTTCATACCGGGCCATTATTCTTGTTATAATTCCCATAAAATCTTTCACCTTTGAAAATTATCAGTTATAAAATTAACCACAGTTATTTTAAGTCTTTTGTCGTCATCCACAGAGATTTTTCTTAGCTTGTTTTATTTGGATGCTTCCCTGAAAGCTTTTCCAGTCCACGGGGAGCCAGAATGCCTCACCTGCCACACAGAATGACCCAGAGCCCCATGGAAAAGGATTATATGGCAGGCGCTTTTGCAGATAGGCTTCTGATGGCAACGCTCAAAGATCACTGGTACCATACCAGTGGACTGAGTCAGGATTTCCAGAATTTCACTTGAGAAGCAGATGGGTTCATGAAACTACGAACCGCAGGTCCAGTGGAACAAGAATTACATAGACCTGAATGAATCAGTGATGGATGAGGACAGGTTTTGTTTGGAATACTGTTGATGTTATTTTAATGTCCTATTTTCTGGACATATGAGGAAACCCTCTGTCTTTCCTCTTAAGCTTTTTATAAATCTCAACAATGTAGGAGGCTCTATTTTTGTAAGTTGAAATGAGACATTTGTAAGTGATACTCTCTCTGCCTGACTCCTTCAGAATTCGAAGATTCTTGTTAAGTCTTTCCATGTTTCAGGGCAATAATAGTTATTTGCCTGGGTTCAGTAAGAATGTGTATTCCTTGGGGCGCCTGGGGGGCTCAGTCAGTTGAGCATCCGACTTCGGCTCAGGTCATGATCTCCCAGTTGACAAGTTCGAGCCCCGCGTCGGGCTCTGTGCTGACAGCTCGGAGCCTGGAGCCTGCTTGGGATTCTGGGTCTCTCTCTCTCTCTGCCCCTCCCCCGCTCATGCTCTGTCTCTCTGTCTCAAAAATAAAATAAACATTAAAAAAAAAAAGGAGAAGGATGTGTATTCCTTATTGCCAGGGCATTAACTGGAAACTGGTTATGCAATCAAAGCCTTGCCTGGAGTGTGGTATTAAGAATGATGCTCATTTAATCAGATATGACCAGATGGCTTTAAAGAACTAAAGTTGCCTTAATGGAGCCAGTGCTCACTTGCAAGGCCCTCTTGGGGAAAATGACCTGCTGCTCCCGCCTTAGACAAGAACAATATTCTAAAAGCAAAAATGTGGTGTATAATACTTAATATTTTATAAGCATACATTTTCTATGTAATTGTCAAGGTGTCTATTTTTAGAGCTAGATTAATTTCCTTGCTGCTACTTCTCCACAGTGTTGTTTACTACAAAATGACACTGTGACAAATAACATCATTTCCATAAATCATGAAGTGTCTGTCTTCCCAAAGGACACCTGAAGGACTTTCTCCATGTGTGCATGCATAAACACCTATAAAGCCAAGCAATGCTGACACCACCATTCTAGCACAGTCTATGCCGCTAGTGAATGGAGTATCTGTAAACCCTGTGGGCTTCAAGTCCCTCCTCTGGAAGAGAAGAATCTGGACTGGATGGTCTCTTAGCTCTCGCTATGCTGGGTTTTATAATGCCATGGCCATCCCTTTATTCTCCTTAAAGAGAATTTCAGGGGCGCCTGGGTGGCTCAGTCGGCTAAGTGTCCGACTTCAGCTCAGGTCACGATCTCGCAGTTCGTGGGTTCGAGCCCCGCGTCGGGCTCTGTGCTGACTGCTCAGAGCCTGGAGCCTGTTGCAGATTCTGTGTCTCCCTCTCTCTCTGACCCTCCCCCGTTCATGCTCTATCTCTCTCTGTCTCAAAAATAAATAAACGTTTAAAAAAAAAAAAAAAAGAAAAAAAAAAGAATTTCATGTAACATGACAGTATTTAAGCACAAATCAAGGAAGGATTTAAAAATTAAGATTAGAGGGGCGTCTGGGTGGCGCAGTCGGTTAAGCATCCGACTTCAGCCAGGTCACGATCTCGCGGTCCGTGAGTTCGAGCCCCGCGTCAGGCTCTGGGCTGATGGCTCAGAGCCTGGAGCCTGTTTCCGATTCTGTGTCTCCCTCTCTCTCTGCCCCTCCCGCGTTCATGCTCTGTCTCTCTCTGTCCCAAAAATAAATAAACGTTGAAAAAAAAAATTAAAAATAAATAAATAAATAAATAAAAATAAAAAAAATTAAGATTAGATATTTTTTAAATGGGACAAGATAAAACACAGCAGAGGCTGAAACAGATTTACATACGTTAGTGTAGATATATCTCAAAGCATAATGTTGTTTTTTTAAAGAGCCAGCTATAGAACATTCTAAAAAAAGTGATACTGATTAGGCATTAAAAATACAAAACATATGTACTGCTTATGCAGATAAATATACAGTTTTTACATATAGTTTTATATATAATTTTTTAAAAATTCATGATGTTTATGGTCTCCAGGGAAGGAAGGAAGCAAAGTAACCTCATAGTTTCTCTACGAGTTTTTTAACCAAAGCAAATATGTTATCGCATTCATTTTGGAGAGGCATGTACATGAATATTTAAATTTTTTTTAACGTTTATTTATTTTTGAGACGGAGAGAGACACAGCATGAATGGGGGAGGGGCAGAGAGAGAGGGAGACACAGAATCGGAAGCAGGCTCCAGGCTCTGAGCCATCAGCCCAGAGCCCGACACGGGGCTCGAACTCGCGGACCGCGAGATCGTGACCTGAGCCGAAATCAGATGCTTAACCGACTGAGCCACCCAGGCACCCCTAAATCAAAGAACATTTTTAAAATGGAGATCCTTCGGCCTCTCCCCAGCAATTCAGGATCAGTGGGTCTGAAGCAGAACTCAGGTACCTGGATTTTTAAACCTATACAAGTGATTCTCTACTAAAAAATAGCACTATTTAAAATAAAATTAAACAAAAGATACACAAATGGTCGTAAGAGCATTACTCATAATAGCCCCAAAATGAAAACAATTCAAGTGTCCATCAACTGGTGAATGGATAAAGAGAATTGGTCTATCCACAAAATAAAATGTTATCTGCATAAAAAAGAAGTCCTGATATATACCAGAAAATGGATGTACCTTGATAGCATTATGCTAAGTTAAAGAAGACAGGCACAAAGAACAAAATGTTGTGTGATTCCATTTATACAAAAGGCCCAGAAGAGGAAAATCTACATAGAAAAAAGTATATTTGTGGTTCTTTAGTGCTGAGAGAATGGGTAGTTTTTTTGGGGGGGGGGGTGGGTAACAGCTAGTGGGGGTTGGAGTTTTTGGGGGGTGACTGATGAAAGTAGATCATGGTGATGTGATGGTTGCACAACTCTGTGAATATACTAAAAAGCCGTCAATTGTATACTTTCACTGGGTGAATTGTGTAGTGTATAAATTACATCTCAGTATAGTGTTTTTAAAAAGACAATCAAAAATCAGACATTTAATTTCATTATATAACTGAAATAAATTAGATAGAATTAACTGACATATGGAAAGAACTTAATAGAAGAATAGAGGATGATACTTTATGAGAAGACTGGGGTCATTGAAAATGAGAGGCAGTTTCTAGTTATTTGTGGGAAATTAAATGCAGCTACTTGCCTTGGCTCCTTCCCGGAACCCCACTGACATGATAGCAAAGACATTTTCAGGGCATCTGGATGGCTCAGCATGTTAACAACCAACTCTGTATTTTGGCTCAGATTCATGATCTCATAGTCATGAGATTGAGCCCCTCATCAAGCTCTGCGACGAGTGTGGAATCTGCTCAGGATTCTCTCTCTCCCTCTGCCCCTCCCCAGCTTGCACTCTCTCTCTCTCTCAAAATAAATAAAATAAACATGTTTTTTAAAAAAGACATTTTGTTGTATTAAAAAAAATTTTTTTAATGTTTATTTATTTTTGAGACAGAGAGAGACAGAGCATGAACGGGGGAGGGTCAGAGAGACAGGGAGACACAGAATCCGAAGCAGGCTCCAGGCTCCGAGCCGTCAGCACAGAGTCCAACGCGGGGCTCAAACTCACAGACCGCGAGATTGTGACCTGAGCTGAAGTCGGATGCTCAACCGACTGAATCACCCAGGCGCCCCAAAGAGATTTTCTTTTAAAGGGTAAACTTATTGGGGCGCCTGGGTGGCTCAGTCGGTTAAGTGTCCGACTTCAGCTCAGGTCACGATCTCGCGGTCCGCGAGTTCGAGCCCCGCGTCGGGCTCTGGGCTGATGGCTCGGAGCCTGGAGCCTGCTTCCGATTCTGTGTCTCCCTCTCTCTCTGCCCCTCCCCCGTTCATGCTGTGTCTCTCTCTGTCTCAAAAATAAATAAACGTTAAAAAAAATTTTTTTTTAAATAAATAAAATAAATAAATAAATAAAGGGTAAACTTACAAGGACAAAAAGAACAAGTGAGAGGCTACTGCATTAAAAAAAAAAAGTGCACAAATTTTGAAGGCAGAAAAGGAAACGGTTGAGTAATAATTGGCTTAACCTCAAAAAATCTAAGACATCATTTCTTACAAAAAGGGATGAGGGGGAATGAGAAGCAGATTTAGATTCCCTCCACATTCCTGGATGGCAGGCAACTGCCTACTCAAAGAGGATTAGTCTCTGCACAAGTTGAACCAGAAAGACTCTGACCTCTTGATCATGAGGCCAGCTGAAGTGGGGACCCAGGATCTACCTGAGAAGTCCACGTCATAAAAAAGAAGACATTCCTATCCCCCTTCCCAACCTGCATCCAGAACACTGGCAACCAGAATTACTCTCCGCTTACCACCACAGTCATCATCTCCATTATCACCTCCACGACCACCACCACCATCACCACTGCCATCACTCCCACCACTATCCCCTCCACACCCACTAACACCATCCCCTCCACCACCATCACCTCCACCACCCCCACTACCACTTCAGGAAATGGAAGATTCCTCCCTGGAGAAGTTCACCTGAACCAACCGAAAAAGCCCACGGTACAGGATCCCTAACAGAAAGCCAGTAAGTCCTGTCTAAATCATCCCATGGGAAAGTCTACCACCCGGACAGTCATGATCATGGATATAGAGCATCCATTCAGCCTTTTAGCACCTTGATCTTAAATACAGTCAAGGGTCCCCACACATCTGAGAAAAACATCTTACATAAAAATAAAAAGGAAACAGAGAAAGGGGGCACTTAGAGAAAGAATGCAGAGAGTTGAAGAAAGTGTGTAAAAAGAAAAACCATATTTAATAAACTCAGAGGTAAGAAAAATAATGAACCTGTACAACAAGAACAGGAAGCTGTTTGGTAAGGGAGTAGCCAGAGAAAACCAAAGAGAAAAAAAAGTTTGTGAGAAATAAAACAAGATCGATAGGGGAAAAAATAGAAGGTGGTATAAAAAGTGGAAGAAATGTCCCAGAAGGGAGAGAAAGACAAAAACACAGAAAATGAAAGTGAAGAGATTAGAACATTGAAGAGTTAGTGGGGCACTTGGATGGCTCAGTCAGCTGAGCGTCCGACTTTGGCTCAGGTCATGATCTCGTAGCCCGTAAGTTAGAGCCCCGCGTCGGGCTCTGTGCTGACGGCTCGGAGCCTGGAGCCTGCTTCGGATTCTGGGTCTCCCTCTCTCTCTGCCCCTCCCCCATTTCACGCTGTCTCTCTCAAAAATGAATAAACGTTAAAATAAACAAACAAACTTTTAAAAAGTAACAAATGATCATTACGAAAAACAGCACATTACAAGAAAAGAAATGGAAAGAACATGACGCCCAGGATGGTCTGTGAACAGAGAGGGTGTTCTGCTCTGCTGCCCCTCTGCCCCCCATTCACTGTGACTCCTGGGGAAGGGGGGCTCTGTCGAAGAATTTGACCTATAAAAGGTTAAAGGAAAATCCTCCTTCCTAGGCTTGGCCAGACTACCATTGACCCGGAATAGAAAAGTCTTTGTTGTTTACAAAACCCCCCACTGGGTCTTCAGCTGTAAAATCTAGACTCCCCTCCTACCGCCCACTGGTCTGGGGCCTGGAAAGGGGAGGATGAGAAGTAGCAGGAGTCTGTCCAGCAGGTGGCAGGAGAGAGAAGGCAAGGACACCTGGCGCCAGCAGCTCAAAGCGCCTGGACCCAAGGTTCCCACAGCAGTAATATGCAGACGCTTTAAAAACAATGCTGCTGCCACATTCTCCCGTCCCTGGGAAACTCCCCAGAGATAACTGACCATATGTAATTCCTCCTTCTTACACCAGCTCTCCTTCAACCCCCCCAATCTTGCTTCTATCTTCACCCCTCCTCAGAGACTACTTCTGACATGGCTACCAAGGACCTCTGTGTTATCTAGGCCGATGGTCACTTTTTTGTCCTCACTGACTCAATCTCTCGGAAGCATCAGACCCTCTTGTGTGAAAAATGTTCCCCCTTGGCTGCCTTAACACCACACGCTCTGAGTCTCCTCGTGCCTCAAGACTGTCCACCTTTGCCTCCTCAACCGGCCTCTGCTTATCCTCTACGCTTTAAGCTTGGAGCACCTCCAAGCCCGGCCTCCTTGCTACTGACCCCCTCTCTACTTTAGCCCCAGCCACATGCTAGTGGATTCCCCATGTGCCTCCTCCACCAGACCTCAATGAGACACAGATCAATTCACTACTGTCTACCTCACTTCTTCACTTAGATGTCTTGTTCAAACTTAACACCCCCCTGTAAAGATGGCACCTCCAACCAAAGTGAATGTCTATACCCAACGGCTAGAAGCACTCATTCATTCCATCCCCACCCCCACATTCATTCCATCAGCAAGTCTTACCAAGTCTTCCTCCAAAACAGGCCCTAAAATCTCCACTCTGTATCGTTCTATCCCACCCCCCTGGTCCAAGTCGCCATGATATCTCATCCATTGCCAAGACGGTTTGTACCCTTCTAGTCCATTTATCCCATAGTAGCCAAAATGAGTTTTCAAGAAGGAGATAAGAATACTTCTCCACTAGACAAACCATAAGAGACTCTTAAATACAGAGAACAGTCTGAGGGTTGATGGGAGCGTGGGGAGAGGAGAAAATGGGTGATATGCATTGAGGAGGGCACTTATTGGGATGAGCACTGGGTGTTGTATGCAAGCAATGAACCACGGGAATCTACCCCAAAAACCAAGAGCACACTTTACACACTGTATGTTAGCCAATTTGACAATAAATTATATTTAAAAATAATAATAATAATTAATAAAACAAAAAACAAACAAAAGAGAGACTACTTCTCCACTTAAACCTCTTACATCATCTCCACTGCACCTGAGATAGAATCTGGAACATTGCTGTGGCCCATGGGCTGCCTACCCGCAGATCCCACCTCCTGTGGTACCCCCACCCCTCACTCTGGCAATGCCGACCTCGTGGCAGCTCTTACAATTTCCAGGCTCTTTCCTGCCTCAGGGCCTTTGCACTTGCTCTTCCCTTTTCCGAAACAGTCTTCCCTCTACCCTTCCTTCCTATCTTCAAGACACAAGTCACCTGAGCGTCCCCACCAAGAAATATACCTTAACACCAAGGCACCGTGTCTTAAACATAATAACTAAATAGGACCCAGTTAACAAACTCTTATACCAAATAAAACCCTCATACCAAACTCCTACACCAATTAAAAAAGATTAGATTGCATGTAATACCCTTTTTTTGATTGTCAATACGGCATTTGAAATGTGTTGCATTCAAGCTGACTCAGGCCAGAAAGGTATTTCACTAAAAGGGAAGATTTTCTTCCTCCTATAAACCCATTAACCAACTGTGAAACCTACATGTTACCTTTGGACAAGGAATTGGTGCTAGACTCGCACATGTTAACCTGAGCACTAAGAGGTCCCAAATGGCATTACCTGAAGAATGCTGACATATGAAAGACAGCACGGCCACATGCCTCTGAGACCAACCCATCTCTATAAGGTAGCATTTTGAGGTATTTCTCCTACAATGAGAATTAATTTGGACTCAATCATCACAAATCATTTTTGAAATGAAGCTGAGTACAAACAAATTAAGAAATACATGAATCAAACAAATGTGTACTTGTCTTGTATCTGTGGACAGTCATGTGTGAGATCTTGGGAGAAACAAGGATGCAGTGATTTGGTGCAGAGACTGAAGCTAGGTGATCTCCAGTAGGCAAATTCCTAATATTAGCTTCATTAGCATAATTCTGTACGAAACTGAAATAATTTTACGTAATCAAAGATGAGACAACACCAGAAGAAAAAAAAGCCGCTGAGACTGTGTCTAGACTTTACTTTCCCCCCTCTTTATCAGATAAAAAAGCAAAGTTCAACTCATTTTAAATAGAATTAAAATAGGGTGATATAGTATTGTAAAATTAGCTAAAATAAGTCACATAAGAAGTCAGTTCATTAAAAAATAATTTCATAAACACAATCTGGGAACTCAAATTTGTACATCTTTATTTAGTGTATTTTAAATTACTGAATGCAGTATTTCTTAATTTCAGTATTGTAAAACTTACTACAACAAGGTATAAAATATAGAAAAAATATAGCAAAAATATGAAAAGCATAGTTTTGGAACATACTTTAGTAAAAACCTTGCATTATCTCTATGCATAAGACTTCATCAGAATAATGAATATATTAAAAATCATGTTAACTTAAAGATCATCATTTATGGGGCGTCTGGGTGGTTCAGTCAGTTAAGCGTCTTTGGCTCAGGTCATGATCTCACAGTTTGTGGGTTTGAGCCCCGCGTCGGGCTCTGGGCTGACAGCTCAGAGCCTGGAGCCTGCTTCAGATTCTGGGTCTCGCCCTCTCTCTGCCCCTTCCCCACTCATGCTCTGTCTTTGTCTCTCTCTCTCAAAAATTAATCATTAAAATTTTTTTTAAAAAAGGTCATCATTTATTAAACAGCTTGGATGCTGATTTCTATCTTCATTTACTATGACTCGTACTGAGCCTCAATGGGCTGTGTAAGCTTACCTTTGAGCCTGGAGGGGGAGCCAAACCAAGAAATGAATAAATAATATTCTCTTCTTTGGCAGAGAAGAAAGAGTCAAAATCCTTGAAGCAAAAAAAAAAAAAGAAAAAAGAAAAAAAATGTTTAAACCACTGCACGCTGGAGAGCCAGAATATTTACCTAAGTTGATCTTTTTTATTAGTCATTAAGCTAGAAGCTAACACAAAAGGTTATCCCAGTTTGTTTTGTCAAAGATGACTAACCCCCAAAGTTAAGAATCTCTAACCATGAACTTTACATTTGTTTTTATCATTTCACTGTGTGGAATACAGAACAGTGAGAACTCACACACACCCCCACACACACCAGTTTGTGTTCAGGAATCGCTGACAGGACTCAGATATATAGAGTGAAGGATTCTCTAAAAGTTTCACATCTTTAGCTCCTTTCCTTGTAATCTGGCCCCGTGGATTTGGACCCTGATCAGCGGGGACTAAGACGACACAGGATTTCTCCAGTGTTACTATAGGAGCTTCTAGGGCACCAGCCCCATCTCAGACCTTCTGGTCCCAGCAGCCTTAAGATTACGGAGGGCTTACAGCAACACTTGTTTCGGCAAAGGGGAGAAACTACAGCAGGAGGTGAGACCTGGTAACTGGCTGAAGTCTGGGGCTCAGTGAAGTCCCTCTGCCACCCCGCTGCCCCACCACAGCCCACCCAGCAGGCGGGTCCAGCCCTAAACCAGTAGTGCGACGGTCCACAGCTCAGAAGAATTTCATTTCATATCCTTGAAAGAGACAGAGGGAGACAGAGAGCTTACAAGTTGGGGAGGGGCAGAGAGAGAAAAAGACCCAGAATCGGAGGCAGGCTCCAGGCTCTGAGCTGTCAGCACAGAGACTGACAGGGGGCTCGAACCCACGAACCGTGAGATCATGACCTGAGCCGAAGTTGGACGCTTAACCGACTGAGTCACCCAGGCGTCCCTCATTTCATACAATTAAAACATACGAGGTATTCCCCAGACTACTTCTCCAGACTGCCAGTGTGTGTCATCAGGACAGTGATATAGTCTCTTCACACACTGAGGGCAGTGTGTCTGGCCCAGCTTGAACAGACGGCACTCACACCAACTCAGTGGTGTTACTGTCTACCCTACTCTTATGTGTATTAAGAACCTTAAAACCAAATACAGGCCACTGACATGGGGAAGAAAGTGTTGTGTATTCTTGTGTGTCGACCTTGCCCAAAGCTTTATTACTTTCCTACCTGTTGCCTGGATTCCCTCAGTGATTAAATTTATTCTTGTATGCTGAATTCATGTTTGTAAGCCGCCTCAAATCTGAGCTGAAGGAAATAGAGCATCGTGAGCAAGTGATCCTTTGGTGTCAGAAATTCGGCTGATTCCTGGGGCACCCACTTGCTAGGCGTTGGTAAAGGATCACATGATAGAATGCGTTAGTACCCGTAGAGAGCAGGTGAAATATAATAAAATAAATTTATGCTGTTTTTCAAAAATTCCGAAAAGATCTATGACTTCTCTAGTTGGCCAACTCTAGAAGCTTTCCAGTCGAGAACGATTTCCTCATGGTTGAGTGAACTGTCCTCTGCTTCAACTTGGGTCCAAATAGCTCCTTCAGCTTCAGAGGACCAAAGAACAATTTGTCGTGATTTTTGACTTGATGCTAACAAACAGATACAGGAAATCATGAGTATGAGATGGTTTTTTCAACTTCCAGTCACGTTAGAGTAGCATTAGATGCCCTGAAGAAGCCAGACTGAGAAAAGAAGCGTAGGTGCACTGCTGAGCTGGTGATACGAAAGGAAAGATCACGACCAGGTGAGGCCAGGAGTCCTAGGAACAAGCACACACCAAGGCTGAGTTTGCAACAAAGCTGGCAGATCTTTATGCCAACTTTGATGCCACGGTGAGTAAAAGCGAGAGTGGCTAAAGCCTCGAGCCTCCTCAAGGTGGGGAGTTTTATAAAAGGGGGGCAGAGTGGGAGGGGAGAGTGAAGGAGGCAGGGGCAAGGGGGAGAAGGAAAAAGACCCTTCCCCGTGACAGAAAGACAATTAGATTGACAAGTGGCTTCTGGACAGCAACACAGAAGTTGGAAGAAAGCAACATAATAGTTTCATGTGTTTAGAAAAAATAACCATCAACCCAGAATTTTAGACCCAGTGAAACTTTTTTTAGACATGAGGTAAAACCAACATTAGTCTTTTTTTTTTTTTTTTTTTAGAGAGAGCATGAGCAGGGCAGAGGGGAGAGAAAGAGAATCTTAAGCAGGCTCCACACTCGGCATGGAGCCCGACTCGGGGCTCAATCCCACAACCCTGGGATCATGACCTGTGCTGAAATCAACAGTCAGATGCTCAACTGACTGAGCCAACCCAGGCACCCCTGAAAAATGTCCTTTTTACTCCAAAATTTAGAGAACTTACCACCAATAGATACTCACTCAAAGAAACTTTTACAGGCTATACTAGGCAAACAGAAAGTGACTGCGGATATATTATCTAAGATGCAAGAAGGAATCATGAGCAAAGATATTAATAAATATGTGGGTAAATCTAAACTAAACAAACATTGACTATAAAAACAATCATTAGGAGTGCCTGGGGGGGCTCAGTCGGTTAAGCATCCAACTTCGGCTCAGGGCATGATCTCGCGGTTCGTGAGTTCGAGCCCCGCATCAGGCTCTGTGCTGACGGCTCGGAGACTGGAGCCTGCTTCGGGTTCTGTGTCTCCCTCTCTCTCTCTGCCCCTCTCCCACTCGTTCTCTCTCAAAAATAAATAAATGTTAAAAAAAAACAATAATTAGAAATGTCTAAGTTGTGGGGTAGGATGAAGACCAACAAACTAAAGTACTAAAAACCAAGACAGGGGCTCTTGGGTGGTTCAGTCAGTTAAGCATCCAGCTCTTGATTTTGGTCATGATCTCACGGTGTGTGAGAATGAGCCCCGAATCGGGCTCTACGCTGACAGAGCAAAGTCTTTCTGGGATTCTCTCTCTCTCCCCCTCTCTCTCTGCCCCTCCCATGCGTGCACTCTCTCAAAATAAATAAATAAATTTTAAAAACACACACACGTAAATAAGGAAATTGTGAGTGAGGTGTTGAAGTCTCTTTTGAAATCTGGTACACACATGGCTTTTTTGTTTTGTTTTGTTATTTTGTTTTATTTATTTTGAGAGAGAGAGAGAGTGAGATAGCAGGGGAGGGGTAGAGAGGGAAGGGGAGAGAGAATCCCAAGTAGGCTCCACGGTCAGCAAGAGCCAGACGTGGAGCTCAAACTCAGGAGCCGTGCAATCTGGAGTCAAGAGTCGGGTGCTTAACCGACGGAGCCACCCGGGCGCCCCTCATAATAAGTTTTCAACGATGTGAAATAGCTTGTTCAGTAACATCTATGCGTTGAGAGAGCCCTGCCCTCCCCCCCCCCCCCCCCCCCCCCCCCCCCGCCTCACTGGCCTTGCATCCCGTCTCCCTCGCAGCCCTGAGAATGCCAGCCTGGGCTGAGTGGCCCAGGTCCCCTTTGGTTGTGTTCAGGCCCAGGCAGGCACCCAGTCCTTACCTGGGCTAAGATGCACAGCCTCCAACCTGGCATCGACAGACATGTCTGCTACGACCAGTTAGCACTCCTCTGCCAGGCGGGTAAGCTGGCCTCCACTGTGCCTGGCTTCCCGTCGGGTGTCCCCTTTCTCTAGCTAATGGTGGTTGGCCACGCCCTCGGGATAATGTCTTCATCTGCTCTGCACGGGGCAGTTCGCACAGGCAGGGACACAGCGGTGCTCAGAACTACCTCGACATCCACTCCTCTCCCTGCCCTGGTGCGAGAGACCACTGCTTGTCCCTGAGGTTCCCTCTACCATTTTAAACCTGACAGAGGGATGCCTGGGTGGCTCAGTCGGTTAAGTGTCTGACTTTGGCTCAGGTCATGATCTCGAGGTTTGGGAGTTCGAGTCCCATGTCAGGCTCTGTGCTGACAGCTCAGAGCCTGGAGCCTGCTTCGGATTCTGTATCTCCCTCTCTCTCTGCCCCTCCTTCTCCCTCCCCCCACCTCTCGAAAATAAATAAACATTAAAAAAAATAAAAAACAAAATCCTGACATAGTCTTCAGAACCTTTCTTTGAGTCTCCTTTTAAAATCTGAACCTACAATACAAATAATCATTTTTAGCTACTTTCTGGAAACAAAGCCCTCTGCCTCATCAGTGCACTTTTGTTAAGAGTGTCCACAGATTAGGGCACCTGGATGGCTCAGTTGGTTAAGCGTCTGACTTTGGCTCAGGTCATGATCTCACGGCTTGTGGGTTCGAGCCTCACGTCAGGCTCTGTGCTGACAGCTCTGAGCCTGGAACCTGCTTCGGATTCTGTGTCTTCCTCTCTCTCTCTGCCCCTCCCCTGCTCTCACTGTCTCTCTCTCTCTCTCAAAAATAAATAAACGTTAAAAAAATAAAAGAACAGTTAAAATAAGGAAAAATAGAAGATTTAAAATATTACTTTCATTGGAAAAGTACTAATAGAAAAAAATGAAATTATTCTTTTGATAATTTCAGAGTGCAGAAAGCTTTTCTAAGCAAGACTCGGGGTCAGGAACCATAGAGAAAAAAAGATCAGTGAATTTGTCTACATAAAAAAATTTTAAGTTCTGCTTAAAAACTCAAAAGACAAAAAATGTGTGAAAAGAATTTGCAACATCTATGGGAGTAAAGGGCTACTTTCCTTCATAAATAAAGACTCTTACAAACCAGTATCACCTGTGACACAACAGAGAAAGAGCAAGTCACAGAAAAACACAAATACCTCATAAACATAGGAAAAGGAATTCAGCCTTACTCATCCAGACAGAAATCCAAGTCAAAGCAGTGAGAATATATTTTTCATCTATTAGATTGGCAAAGATTCAGAAGTTTGCATATGGAGTGTGGTCAAGGTCACAGGGAATTAGCCACCCTCAGACTAGGTTGGTGGACACATAAGTTGGCACAGGGCAGTATAGGGCCATTTGCCAACATCTACTGAAATACAAAGTGCATACGTGTTTTAACTTAGCACATTTTCTAGGAACTGATTCCTACACGCATATATTCATACTGCGAACAAGAATCTGTATGTATCAAAAGATTTCCTGGGGGCACCTGGGTGGTTCAGTCAGTTAAGTGTCCGACTCTTGATTTTGGCTCAGGTCATGATCTCATGGTTCCTGGGTTCAAGTGCCATATCGGGCTCTGCGCTGACAGCGTGGAGCCTGCTTGGGATTCTCTCTCTCCCTCTCTCTCTCTGCCCCTCCCCTACTCACACTCTTTCTCTCTCAAAAAACATAACAAGGGGCGCCTGGGTGGCGCAGTCGGTTAAGCGTCCGACTTCAGCCAGGTCACGATCTCACAGTCCGTGAGTTCGAGCCCCGCATCCGGCTCTGGGCTGATGGCTCGGAGCCTGGAGCCTGTTTCCGATTCTGTGTCTCCCTCTCTCTCTCTGCCCCTCCCCCGTTCATGCTCTGTCTCTCTCTGTCCCAAAAATAAATAAATGTTGAAAAAAAAAATTTAAAAAAAAAAAAAACATAAAATTTTTACAAAAAAGATTTCCTGCAGCATTGTCTGTGTGCTGAATGTTTCCTGAATATTCCCCACTAGAGGGCTGTGTCGATAAATGATGTCATATACAATGGAACATTTGGCAGCCATTAAAGTAAGGAGCTTGTGCAGCTCAGGGGTCTCTGAGATACGGTTATGGACTGAAAAAACCCAAGTGTTATAGCACACTCCTATTTTTAAGGGATATACAATATATCAATATATAGCTGTATAATGTATCCTGTGTCATAGATATTACAGGTATCTATAAAATATATATGTCATGTATATTATAAATATACACAGAAAATCTCTGGAAGGTCAAACTAGAAATTGCCAACATTGGTTTGCCAGAACAGGACCCTCTATGTCATTTGCAGGGACCCCATGCAAAAATGAAACCCGGGTCCCTTGTTCAAAACCCGTTGTGTCGGGGTGCCTGGGTGGCTCAGTCGGTTAAGTGTCCAACTTCAGCTCAGATCATGATCTCACAGTCTGTGGGTTTGAGCCCCGTGTCAGGCTCTGTGCTGACAGCTCAGAGCCTGGAGCCTGCTTCAGATTCTGTGTCTCCCTCTCTCTGCCCCTCCCCTGCTCATGCTCTGTCTCTCTCTGTCTCAAAAATAAATAAAAACATTACAAAAAAAAAAAAAAAGAAAAATTGTGGATTTCAAGAGAGCGACAGCAGAGGGTGCCTGGGTGGCTCACTTGGTTAAGTGTCCAAGTCATGATCTCAGGGTTCAAGTTCCAGGCCAGCATCAGGCTCTGCACTCACTTCACGGGGCCTGCTTGGGATCCTCTGTCTCTCTCTTTCTGCCCCCCTTCTGCTTGTGCATGTGCTTTCTCTCTCTCTCTTTCAAAAATAAGTAAACATTTAAAAAAAATTCAAGGCAGCAATAGCAGGGTGTTGAACGAAGCAGAGAGCTCTCTTAAGTGTGGGGCCTGGGTGACTTCCCAGATCACAAGTCCGTGAAGCCAGCCACCTCGGGGAAGGAACTAGAATCACAGGGGTCTGACATGGGAGGCAGAATAATTTTTACCAGAGGCAACTTTTGAACCATTTAAATTTTTTTTTAAAAACTGAGAACAAACTGAGGGTTGATGGGGGGTGGGAGGGACGGGAGGGTGGGTGATGGGTATTGAGGAGGGCACCTTTTGGGATGAGCACTGGGTGTTGTATGGAAACCAATTTGACAATAAATTTCATATATTGGAAAAATAAATAAATTTTTTTTTTTAACGTTTATTTATTTTTGAGACAGAGAGAGAGAGAGCATGAACAGGGGAGGGTCAGAGAAAGAGGGAGACACAGAATTTGAAACAGGCTCCAGGCTCTGAGCTGTCAGCACAGAGCCCGACGTGGGGCTCGAACCCACGGACCGCGAGATCATGACCTGAGCCGAAGTCGGACGCTTAACCCACTGAGCCACCCAGGCGCCCCTGAACCATTTAAAGTTTTCAGTGTGCACATGTATTGATTTTTCAATTATTAAGAAAAGTTATAAAAAATAAAATTAAAATTGCCCACCACCACTATTCCTTTCCTCATCCAATAAGAGCCCCAAGTCTTATGGGACACCTGGGTGGCTCAGTTGGCTAAGCGTCCAACTCTTGGTTTCAGCTCAGGTCATGATCTCATGATTTGTGAGTTCGAACCCCAAGCCGGGCCTGCTTGGGATTGTCTCTTTCCCTCTCTCTCTCTGCTCCTCCCCTCTGCTTGCTCACACACACACTCTCTCTCTTTCTCAAAATAAATAAATAAACATTTTTTTAAAAAACAAAGAGCCCCGAGCCTTAGAAATATGGGTCAGGATGCAGGGATGTCAGGATGTGGGGAGGGCAGGGGAAGGCAAGAGTGAGAGGTGGAGGGGAGGACCCTTCCTCACATAGGAATTCCATTCTACATCCTGGGAAGCCCCAGCTTAAACCCACAGGAGGCCTGGGCTGGACTATACGTTCTCTTAAACAAGAGTTTGCCACGTTCAGACTGTTTGAAAACACCCCCCCACCCACAGGACTGAGCTAAGCCTCTGAACAATGCTAACACAGCCATGTAAATCCATACAGCCCTGTGCTGTTCCCCACAAATCCCCGTCCACCCAGAACCTGAGAAAGTGACCTTATTCGGAAATAGGATATTTACAGATGTGATTAGTTACAAGAGGCTATACTGGAGTGGGGTGAGCCCTATTCCAATGACTGTTGTCCTTAAAGAAGCCAAGTGAAGACAGAGACCAGGAGAACACAAGGAGAGATGGAGACAGAGATCGGAGAGAGATATCTTCGAGCTGGGGAACACCAAGGGTTGCTGGCAAGCACCAGAAGCTAGGAGAAAGGCATGGAACAGATCCTCCCTCATAGCCTCCAGAAGAAACCAATGCTACTGACGCCTTGCCTGCAGACCTCTGACCTCCAGAACTGTGCGAGAGTACATTTCTGTTATTTTAAAGCACCGAATTAGTCAGCTTGGATTGCATAACAAAATGCCACAGACTGAGGGGCTTAAATGACAGAAATGTGTCATCTCACAGCTCTGGGGGCTGGACTCCCGAGACCAGAGTGCCAGGATGGCTGGGTTCTGGCTTGCAGACAGCTGCCTCTGGCCGTGTGCTCACATGGGGGAGAGAGAAGGATATCTCTCTCTCTCTCTCTCTCTCTCTCTCTCTCTTCCTCTTCCTCCGAGGACATTAATCACGTCACAAAGCACCCCCTCCCTGCATGACCTCATCTCAGCTGATACTTCCCAAAGGCCTCATCTCCAAATACCCTCACCATGGAGGTTAGAGCTTCAACCTATGAATTTGGGGAGGGCACAGACAGCTCACAACAGCCACCATGTTTGTGGTGTTTTGTTACATCCACCTTATGAAACGAATACAAACCTCCAGTAACCAAACAAGTCAGTGCTTCACGTCGGAGGCAGGCCCCCAAAGCTTCTCTGTAAATGGGCAGATACTAAATACTTCTGGCTTTGTGAGTCATATGGTCTCTGTGGCAACTACTCAGCTCTCCCACTATGCAAAATCAGCCACAGGTGATGGGTCATTGAACTAGTGTGGACGTGTTCCAATAACACTGTATTTACTAAAACAGGCAGCCACAGGCCTTGGCCTTCAGGCTTTAATTGGACCATGCCAGCTTTAGATGAGACACAGAATCAAGAGGAGCTAATCTAAAGAACCAGCCATTGGGTCGCCTGGGTGGCACAGTCAGTTAAGCGTCCGACTTCAGCCAGGTCACGATCTCACGGTCCGTGAGGTCGAGCCCCGCGTCGGGCTCTGGGCTGATGGCTCAGAGCCTGGAGCCTGTTTCCGATTCTGTGTCTCCCTCTCTCTCTGCCCCTCCCCCGTTCATGCTCTGTCTCTCTCTGTCCCAAAAATAAATAAACATTGAAAAAAAAAAAATAAAGAAGCAGCCATTTTGCGTGCAAGGAAAGAGGTGAGTCAAGATTCCTACAGGTGGCTCCAGCCTTCAGGAACAACACAACACTGACCGGCTCCCTCCACCCTCCGGAGCCCTGATGGAGGCATCTGAAAAATGACCTAGAAGGCTCAGATGACCCCCAGACAGCTTCCAGTGCGCGTGTTCTAAAGCCCTTTGAGTTTTTAAATGTTTCTTTTCAACAATTTGATTTACAAAGCAGAACTGTGGAAAAAACTTTGAGGAAAAAGTGATTTTCTGGGGAAGTGAACTATTAAATGTATAAAATAAAATTGCTGCTATAATTAAAGTGTTCAGGACAGTTTTTAAACAATCTAGATACATTTAAACAAATTTAAGGTATCTGTATGAAGACCCGACTTCTGAAAATCATTCTTTTTTAGAGAACGCAAGCAGGGGAAGGGCAGAGGGAGAGGGAGAGAGAGAATCCTAAAAAGGCTCCACACTCAGTGCTGAGCCTGACACGGGGCTCAATCTAACCACCGTGAGATCAGGATGAGCCCAAATCAAGAGTCGGATGCTTAACCGACTGAGCCACCCAGGTGATCCTGCAAATCATTTTTATAAAAGTGAAAGAAAGCCGGGGTGCCTGGGTGGCTCGGTCAATTAAGCATCCCACTTCGGCTCAGGTCATGATCTCGCGGTTCATGGGTTCCAGCCCCACATGGGCTCTGTGCTGACAGCTTGGAGCCTTGAGTCTGCTTTGGATTCTGTGTCTCTCTTTCTCTCTGCCCTTCTTCTGCTCGCACTCTGTCTTTCTCTCTCTCTCAAAAATAAACATTAAAAAAAAATGTTTTTTGTAAAGTGAAAGCCTACCTGTGTCTGCCTGGGTTCATGGATGGGTACCTTGCAAGACTGGTCAGAATTCCTTTCCAACAGGGGCACCTAGGTGGCTCAGTCGGTTTAGTGTCTGACTCTTGATTTCGGCTCAGGTTATGATCCCAGTGTTGTGAGATCGAGCCCCCAGTCACACCCTACACTGAGCGTGGAGCCTGCTTGGGATTCTCTCTCTCCCTCTCCCTCTCTGCCCCTCCTTCCCTCCCCTGCTTATGCGCACACATGCTCTCTCTCTCTCTGAAATACAGAAAATGCTTTAATAAAAAATATGTTAAAAAAAAGAATCCCTTTCCAACAAAATGCATACTTTATTTGAACAAGTGAGCTAATTCTTCAAAGCAAAATAAGGAACCTAAAATAATCCCAGGAACTTCCAAATCATCATTTTATTGTTTCTCTCCTTTTGTAAATCTCATGCACTGACTACTCACAATGGATCCACCGTCCGGGTACTGGGAGAAACAGATCGTGTCCTGAAACTGTCAACAAGTTCAAATTCTGCCTCCAAATTAATCTGCTTTAAACCATTTCTGGTAAACACTCACGCAAGAGAACTTCCCAAGAGATCAAACACTCACCCCACAATACTGCTCTTCATTGAAGATCTGGGGAGGCAAAGGGATCCCGTTTTGAGGTTTCTTCTCTCCAGGAACATTCTCCCTCATCCACTTCCTGTTGTCTTCGTCTCCAGCAATGTCCAATTCCTTAAAGTCGATCTTATTAGCTTCCAAAAAGCCCACTACTTCTTGCTGCTTCTTCCTAATCTGAGTCAAGAGTAGAGAAAGATTACGATTCGACCGGCTTTATTTTGTAATGTCTTGCTTAGATTTACAGAAGTCCTTTCTCCAACTATACCATGCGACACAAATAATCCCGCTATTATTGAAACAAGGTAGACAATGAGATCACACCTCTTCATTACAAAGGATCAACCAGAGTGATTATTTAAATTCTAAAATTGTAATCTCACCAATGTTTCCATCATGGTATAATCAGCCTAATAAGAATAGAGATGCCCTCATCCTAGGTTTTATTTGAGGTCTTTGACGTACTTTTAATTCTCCACTAAGCTTTCACGCCAAAAAAAAGAAATAAATAAGAATTGGTTATGAAGAAAGAGGAGGGGGGGGGTGGGAGAAGAGAAGGAAGAAAAGAGACAAAAGAGAATTCGCTATGAAACGTAAATACCAAGCACACCCAACTAAAAAGCACTTCCCTCACAGTTATGAAAACGGGCACGTGAGTCACATTGAACAAAAGTGGCTTTCGAAACAGGACAGGAGATTGGAAAGCCCACGTGGAGAGCACTGAAAGGGGAAAGAACAGAGGAAAAGACAGAAACAGCCAGTGGCTGTGTCTCCCAGCTCGCGAAGCGCAACACAGGCAAAGAACCCTGGTCTCTCCCGGCTTTCTCCTCTCTGCTCACATGGGGAGCGGGCGCCAGCCTCGCCTGAGATGCAGCTCTTGGCGCCCTTCTCCCAACCCAGAGCTCTCGTCTCCCAGCCGCCATTTCTCAGGACGCTGGGCCTCTCCACAACTCAGACCTCCATCCCCAGAGACAACCACAGCCACTCTCTCTCTTCAGAGCATTCACTCCCCAAATGCATGACGCCCCTTTCCTGCACAGACCCCGTGGCCTCCCCTTAAGAGCCTCTGACAAAGAGGTCCAGAGTGGTCAACCGAACCATCAATCAACACTGATTTATCCACTCTCCTCGGCACAAGACATCGCACCGAGTTCTTCGCGTGAACAGATCCGTACGCTGCTTATCTGGGTGGAAAAAAAAAATGCAAATAACAACCCATTTGTACATCCTAGACAGCGAACACGCTGTCGATGATCAGCAAAATAAAGCAAAATAAGTCATTTCTTAAAAATATGAGTAAAATTTTAAATGTTTTCTTTGACACGAAAATACCTAGTATCTTATTATTTTGTTAGTAGGCTCCACCCTGGGCATGGAGCCCCAGGTGGGGCTTGAACTCACAACCCTGAGCTCAAATCAAGAGTCAGACACTTAACCAAATGAGCCACCCAGGTGCCCCTAATATCTCAATTTTTTAAGTTCTCTGCATAGAATGTTGTCTCCTATCAAAACAAGTCATGAAAAACATTTTATTAAAAAAAAAAAGGGATGCCTCGGTGGCTCAGCTGGTTGAGCATCGGACTCTTGATTTTGGCTCAGGTCATGATCCCAGGGTCATGGAGCGAGTCCTTCGTCGGGCTCAGCACTGAGCATGGAGTCTGCTTAAGATTCTGTCTCCTTCCCGGGGCACCTGGGTGGCTCAGTCGGTTAAGCGTCTAACTTCAGTTCAGGTCATGATCTTGTGGTTCATGAGTTCGAGCCCTGTGTCGGGCTCTGTGCTGACAGCTCAGAGCCTGGAGCCTGTTTCAGATTCTGTCTCCGTCTCTCTCTGGCCCTCCCCTGCTTGCACTCTATGTGTCTCACTCTCAAAAATAAATAAACATAAAAAAAAAAGATTCTCTCTCTCTCTCCTTCTGCCCCTCTCCCTTGCTCATGGTCTCTCTCTAAAATATATACACATATTTTATATGTATATATGTACATATTTTATAGGCTCCCCCTTGTTATTCTTGTGTAATTCATTTATCAGTAAAGAGACTAGAATTTGAGAATCCCCAAAAAATGATATAAAAGGCCCATGCCCATCCCTCTTTGGGTCAAACCTAATTCCTTCCAGAGACATGCATACAAAAAATTATTATTATTATTATTACTATTATTATTATATTATTATTATTGTTATTTTAAGTAGGCTCCATGCCCAGTATGAAGCCCATCATGGGACTTGAACTCATGACCTTGAGATCGAGACCTGAGCTGAGATCAAGAGTCAGAGGCTTAACCAACTGACCCACCCAGGCGCCCTCCCAAAAATTATTGTTCATTTTTCCCAAAATAAATGAATCCTTCAATGACTTGTGTGTAGAGTATTTCTTTCTTAATATAAGGAAAAAGAAGGCACGTATGGATGCTTAAGCCCGGGAAGCAAATCACCACCCAAATGAAATTCTGTATCATATCATTTTGGTGGTGCTCTGATTGCATATTAATTAAAAATATAACATAAATGAATATAATTTGTAAATTCCTTACAAGTAAATATAAATTATACATAAGATTGTATATATGTTATGTGTATACCCATATATATAAGTGGTCATCACACATTTACTTTTTCATTAACATTTGTTCTAACCAACATAACAAAGATAATGGGTCTAAAAGCATGAGATCACTAAATTGAAGGCTGCTGTTAGCTACAATACAACACTTAATCAGAAAGACTCAGTTTGGGGCAAGCATGGACCAAAATAAAAAATAAAAGTCATACAGAAAGGTGTGGGGTGATGGAATTTCCCTCAGGCTCCCGGCACACACATGCTGGTACATTCCTGAGTGTCACATCTATCGGAAGCAAAGGAAAGGCTCCGATTTCTACACCCACGTGTCCTCCCCCAAGGCTGGGCCCTTGGACCTTCCGTTCCTCCGCACAGAAACTGTGCTCCCAACGCCACAGCCTCACAGCTGAATCTCTGAATGACAAAAATCCCATCAGACCTGATGACAGGTTGTTGGACTAAATTACTATGTTAATTAATCATGTTTCCTATACATACTTTCCAACCTGTCCGTAATTATCCGTGCCACTCTATAAATTGCTTATTCCTTAAGCTATTTCCAGAGATAACTCTGCGGCTTGAAGAGAGGAGACGTCTTCATTTTAGGCAGGTTTGCTTGTAATTAAATAGGCAGAAGGCAACATCCTTCATTCTGTCCAAAGCCCCGTCTTCCTTCCTTCTCAGATACCCTCCCGGGAGCCCGGACCAGCCTGGCCGAGGTCCATGGCCACCTCGCCAACATTATTTCCATCTCTATTAATCATGCGTCAGGACTTGAGGTGAAATACAAGAAGGATTTCATCTTACTCCCTGATTTCTGAATAGATGAAAATCCCCTTCCCCAAGGGTGCCTTGGGGACCCTTGCCCAAGTCCTGACTTGTGTTTCTTCTGTGAGAAGGTCAAAGAGGGCGAGAGAACCAGGGAGGGGAAGACCCGTCATTTCTTGCCAGACAAACAACTGCATGTCCAGGAACTTAACGGACTGTTGGGTGCATGATACTGTCTTAAGTGCTATCTCCCAGCCCCTCGCCCCCCCAAAACAGAGAGGAAAAAAATCTGCACCCTGAGTGGGGGCCCTCTCCCCCACAGTCCTCCCTCCTGGTGGATATCTATTCAAGGAGCCCCACCGGACCCTCACAGGCAAAAAGTGCTCACTCTTCTTTACACGGCCTCCCAAGCTGACCCCCGAGAGCCATCAGCTCCCAGGGGGCACCTCCCTTTATGGTCCCCGGGGGAAGGTGCGGGCACGGCACCCAGTGGTTCCCACCACAGACACCCTCCCCTCCCCACTTCCTGCCCCTTCTCTTCCCTCCATGGCACCCTGGCCAGTGCCGGCCCCACAGGCTACAGCCTCTTTCTAGGTAGCCCCTCTGGAGGACCTGGGGGTCCCTGGGGTCTGGGTCATGTGGAGCCTTTGGGACTTCGCCGAGGCTCAGAGATCTCTGCTTTCCCATCCTGTTTCATTCACTCATAAGAAAGTGTTGTTTTCGGGGCACCTGGGGGGCTCAGTGGGTTAAGCATCTGACTTCGGCTCAGGTCATGATCTCACAGTGTGTGAGTTCAAGCCCCGCATCGGGCTCTGTGCTGACAGCTCAGAGTCTGGAACCTGCCTTGGATTCTATGTCTCCCTCTCTCTCTGCTCCTCCCCTGCTCACACTCTGTCTCTCTCTCTCTGTCTCAAAAATAAACTTTTTTTTTAAATCTTAAAAAAAGAGGGGGGGAGAGAGAGAGAGGGAGAGAGAGAGAGAGAGAGAGAGAGAGAGAGAAAAAGTGTTGTTTTCCTGAAGTCACCAACCACTGTTGGTTACTGTAATGTGTCAGAGGGATCACTGAGCCACTTGCTTGGCACCTCCCTTTTATTGTCTTGTACAGTTAGGAGCTTTTCCAACTGAGGCCATTGCACTTAGTGAAAAGCACACTGCATTTGGGGGAGGCGACTTTCATTTCCCTCCTGGCTCAGAAGGCTGCTGTCAGCCTCCTGAGGGGATCCACTCTAAGGCTGCAAAATGTTTAAGCGCCACCCCAGCCCCACCCCAGGCTCTGGTGAGAACCAGGGAACACGGTGCGTGGATGAGCATTTTGCACAAGGTGAGAGCCTGCGTGGTCAGGCACCTGGCACGTTGTTACCTCACTGACTCATCCCGATGACCAGGCCAGGCTAAGTCCTCTGATCACCTTTTTTTTTTATTTTTTGAAAGTTTATTTATTTATTGAGAGACAGAGAGAGCAAGCAGGGGAGGGGCAGAGAGAGAGAGAGAAAGAGAGAGAGAATTCCAAGCAGGCTCTACACTGTCAGCACAGAGCCAGATATGGGGCTCAAACTCACAAACCGTGAGATCATAACCTGAGCCGAAACCTAGAGTAAGATGCTTAACTGACTAAGCCACCCAGGCACCGCCCCCCCCCCCCCATCACCATTTTAAAATTACAAAGCTGAATTACCGGTGAATTACCGGTGAATTAAGGAGTTTTCCAAGATTTACACCCAGATCCATCTCATCCAAGAGCCAAGATTTTTCCCCATCATATTTACACTCAGTCAAGACTGGAGAAAGGATCGAGAAAGCCAGGAGCCACCATTAAGGTCTGTCCTTAAAGATCAAGGTTCCAGGGCCACCTGGGTGGCTCAGTCAGTTGAGCATCCAACTTTGGCTGAGATCATGCTCTCACAGTTCACAAGTTCGAGCCCCACTTCAGGCTCTGTGCTGACAGCTCACCCTGGAGCCTGCTTCAGATTCTGTGTCTCCGTCTCTCTCTGCCCCTCCCCTGCATGTGCTCTCTCTCTCTCTCTCAAAAATAAATAAGAACATTTTTAAAAATTAAAAACGGGCCACCTGGGTGGCTCAGTCGGTTGAGCGTCCGACTTTGGCTCAGGTCATGATATCATGGTTCATGAGTTCGAGCCCTATGTCAGGCTCTGTGCTGTCAGCTCCCAGTTTGGAGCCTGCTTCAGATTCTGTGTCCATCTCTCTGCCCCTCACCTGCTCATGCCCTGTCTCTCTCTCTCTCTCTCAAATATAAATATACATTAAAAAAAATTAATGAAAAAAAAATTTTTTAAAGATCAAGTTTCCAGGGGCTGTGCAGTTTGCAAACAGTGAGAACCGTCTTCTCTCCCCTTGTCCCCTCAGCCCACTGTGGCAATGGCCTTCAGGAAGACACAGATCTGCTCCTGCTACCAGGGTCTCTTCACCCACATTCCTCTGTAAAGCAGAAAAATATGTGACAGTGCTTTGTGATCAACTGTTCAGAAATATGACACACAGCTGCATATGCATAAGCCCTCATAAAGAGATTGCAATTTGTTTTTTACTTTTTTTTAATTTTTTGTAACATTATTTTTTTTTTTTTAACATTTATTCATTTTAGAGACAGAGAGAGACAGAGCATGAATGGGGGAAGGTCAGAGAGAGAGGGAGACATAGAATGTGAAGCAGGCTCCAGGCTCTGAGCTGTCAGCACAGAGCCCGATGCGGGGCTCGAACTCACGGACCGCGAGATCATGACCTGAGCCGAAGTCGGTCGCCCAACCGACTGAGCCACCCAGGCGCCCCTAACATTTTTAAAATTTATTTTGAGAGACACATAGACAGAGAGTGAACAGGGAAGGGGCAGACAGAGAGGGAGACACAGAATCCCAAGCAGGCTCCAGGCTCTGAGCTGTCAGCACAGAGCCCGATGTGGGGCCTGAAATCACAAACCATGAGATCATGACCTGAGCTGAAGTCTGACGCTTAACCGACTGAGCCATCCAGGTGCCCTGTTACTTTTTCTAAAAAAAAATTTTTTAATGTTTATTTATTTTTGAGAGACAGAAAGGGAGACAAAGAATCCGAAGCAGGCTCCAGGCTCTGAGCTGTCAGCACAGAGCCAGACGTGGGGCTCAAACTCACGAACCTCAAGATCATGCCCTGAGCCGAAGTCAGATGCTTAACCGACTGAGCCACCCAGGTGCCCCTGTTTTTTCCTTTTTCATTAATTATGTTCATCCAACAGAAATCACATGCCCTCATCAACAAAGTTGCAGGCAAGAACCCATTTTTAAAAGTAAAGAGTGTAGAAATAAGTAGTAAAGGTTTCGCAGAACGACCACCACATACACAGCATCAGTGCTGGCAGTCGCTCTGGGGTTCCCCTGCCAAGAAGCTTCTGGATAAAATCTCCCCCCCCCACCCCGCCCCAGGAAAAATCAGTAGCACTGATACCATGGGAATAATCCGTTCTCATCCTTCAGGATCAGACAAAAATCTTTCCACTTAAGTGTCTTGGGACAATTCTTCTGAAACATCATCATCACACTCACATGTACTAATATTAACTAATAATTACAGCAACTACAATATTGATTAATATTGACTAACATTAGCCAACGATTATAATATATAATATATATGATATAATAGTTATAATTATATTAAGTAGCCATATGTAATAATTATAAAGTTAACTAATAATTGTAGTATGTGTTAAGCACTGACTGAGCATTTGACACCACACAGGGCACTCCATGCCTTCTTTCCTAAATCCTCAAGAGGACGCCAATGAGATGAGTACTATTCTTATCCTCACTTTACAGATAAGGAAATTGAGGCTTAGCAAGGTGAGATAACTTTCCCAAGGTCAAACACTTCCAAGCGCCAACAAAACATTTGCTTAGGGAACCAGCATTAACGTGGCTTTTCCGAGACCCTGGAATGAACGGTGCCCCTCCAGATCCTCGGAGGCTAACTCAGTCATGTGCCCAAACTTCAAGACTGTAAGACATCAAATAATCCTAAGACGTCCACGAGTTTGTTCGCTGTCTCTGGAAGGATGCACAGGGCACAGAACATGAGGAGATTGGCAGGGCAGGGGTAAAAGTTGCCCGCAGTGAGCGTCAACAGCATATTGAGAGCCCACTAAAGCTGTTTCCTTCATTAAAAATCACGTTTTGTCTAGTAATCCACAACTGTGCTCCTTGTGGACCAACTCAAAGTTTCTGAGGTCGTCAACGGCCACAAAAGACTTTGCAGTTTTACAACTGGAACGTTCCCTCCTCTGTTTCTGTTAAAAGATGTTTTGCAGAGATACTAAGCAGTTGCTGATGCGCTGTGCCCACAGGGACACACAGGCTCATCGCTCTTGTTTTCTTCTTGCCCTCTAGAAACTGCGCGAACTTTCAGGGCTGTGGGTGGGGGCGTTGAAGAGCCAGCATTGGGGCTGTTCCCGGCCAGTGGCTGGCCTAGGGTATCATCCTGGCTGAGTGAAATCCAAGCAGCAAGATGGCCCAGGAACTAGATATAAAAGGAAACTGCCCCCTTGCTGGTGTCCAACCGTCAGCTTTCTGCCCGTAGCCCCCTAAATGTTCAAATGCTCATGGAACTTTCACTCTCAAGACTGATAGACACCTCAGGCTCAAGCCTAAAAGCAAAGCGTGAATCACTGCCAAGGACAAATGGCTCCCCGTGTTACCCCTGTAACTTCAGGCAGGTCTCTCCTGCACAGAATGAAGGCTGGAACGGGAGGGGTGACTCTAAGCCTGGTCCCAGGGAAATCAGACAGTGTTAGGGGGGTCAGCTCTTCGTACCTATTTTTGGTCTGTTTGAATTCCTAGAGCATTTAAAACTGTCGCCTTAGAGATATTTGCTCCTGTCACTGTGACATCATTTTCCTCAAATAATACTCTTACACATGCTAACTTTACACTTTCGGTTTGGTCACATCGCACGCGCAGGTACAGATGACCCTTGAACAACACAAGTTTAAACCGCACCAGTCCACCTATAGGTGGATTCTTTTTCTTATAAATACAGAAAGCCCTATAAATATATTTTCTCTTCCTTATGATTTTTTTAATAACTTTTTCTTTTCTTTAGCTTACTTATTGTAAGGATACAGTATATATTACATATAACATATGAAACCATGTGTTAACCGACTGTTTATGTTGTCAGTAAGCCTTGTGGTCCACAGGAGGCCATTAGTAAAGTTTTGGGGAGTCAAAAGTTATACAGGGATTTTCCACTGCGCGGGTGTCCGTGCCCCTAACCCCTGCATTGTTCAAGGGTCAACTGTAATTACACCCAGGAGTCATTTTAGGAATGGGGTTCAGCACACCCTCCAAATGGGGTTCAGCACACCCACCAAATATCATTTGCCTGCAACTTTAGTCTTAAGTCTTACAGAATGATTGGCAGAAATACGCCACCAATAAATAAATAAATAAATAGCCCCTGATTCTATAATCTATGCGACACAACACGACACAAATCACATGTTAAAAATTGTAGCATCAAACACGCCCCCTTCCTGGAATCCCCTTTCACACCCAGCTCGCCTGGATCACTCACTTTACACATTCCTCCAACACGGTTAAAACGAACGCAGAAAGCAAAGGCACGCGGGCTTACTGCAGGGCCCCGGCTTACTCACACACTCCTCCAAAAAGAAACTTAAGGCCAACGCTGGGCCGGACCCGCTGCTTCTACTCCCCAGTCTGAGCTCCTCTGAAAATACGATAAGGAAGAAAGCCCCACGAGTTCCATCAGACACCTACCGCTATGGACCCAGAAGATGTGGCAACAAACACTTTGATAACCATTTTGACAGTCGGAAAGAGGGCTCCCCCCAACACACACCCCCGGGAGGGGACGCGGCGCTAGCCCGGCCGAGCAGGCAGCAGGTGCCAGGTGCGAGCTGGCGGCCGCCCAGCGCGGTCTGAGCCCCTGCGCCTCCCGCCGCAACTTAAGCTCTGCGCCTGCCCGGCGCGGCGCCGGCGGCGTGGGCTTCCCCGCCATTGGCCCCGGAGCGGTGGGCCTCTGCCAGGCAAATACGTGATTGGTCGATAAAAGCAGCCACTGACTTTGAACGCCCGACAACAGCCCCTAAAAGGCAAGGCTGCGCCGCGCACCAATCAGACCGCGGCGCGCAGACAGAGGCCGGCCGGCGGGCGGGAGGGCGGAGGGAGGTGGGCGCGGGTGGCGGCGCGGGGCGCTGGAAAAGCCCAGAAGACGCCAGCTCCGTCCCCGCGGACGCCGTGTTCGCGAGGCTTTTGGCAAACGAACAGAGAGGGGCCTTGAAATAAACAGAGGCTTCCCGACTTTCGAGTTTCCCGGCCGATTAAAACACTTCGGCCAACTCTCCAATAGATTCCTTTATGCGTGGCCCGTTGACAGTTTTCTCCCTTTACCACCTGTTCCTCCTAAAGAACAGAGGCTGACAGGCCGCAGACGGGTAAGGTTTCACTGATATCCCAGACGAGGCAGGGCGACGGAGGCGGGCTGTCAGTACGGATGAGTTCAACAAGCAAATTGTCTGAACTATTGCAGAGGCGTTGGGAGAAAATAAATGTCGCAGTCTCTGTCCATCTGATCTATGCAGACCATTTGAATGGTGTTAAAAGTTAGAGGACTTAAAAATCTAGTAAAAAGCCCAAATGCTACTGCCCAATGTTTATCATGCGTTTCAAAATCAAGATCAAGGACATAGGAGACAAAAAACATCAGTCTTATTTACTCCTTTTAGATAACGGAGTCTCTCTTTCCTTTCTCTTTTTTTTGTTTTTTGGTTTTTGTTTTCTCTTAAATCCCTGCTACCTCTGGAGGAAGTGTTACTGGCATACTGGAGCAGGGAGGGATCTGTGGGCCTTCTCTACCCGCCCCCTTTTCCAGAGTCCCAGGGGCCTGGAGGTCTAGTCCCACCCCCTTGGATAGGTGCCTTTGATGAAAAAGGTCGCCCCATCCCTGTAATGGAGATCAAACTCATTTACATCAGAATGAATGATTTAAACCACTACCTTTTAACTCAGAGCTTCACTTCTCAAAGTTTACTTCCCAAATTAGGCCCTTGGTAAAGATGCTTACTGGTTCCCCAAATTTAAGTCATTAGCATTGTAAATTTTATTTTTCAATTTTTAAGTTTATTTATTTTGAGAGAGAGTTGGGGGGGGGGACAGAGAGAGAGGGAGAGAGAGAATTCCAAGCAGATTCTGCACTGTCAGCACAGAGCCTGATGCTGGGCTCAAACTCACAAACCGTGAGATCATGACTTGAGCCAAACAGTTGGAAGCTCAACGGCCTGAGCCACCAGGCGCCCCTGTAAATTTTATTTTAAAGGCCACCTAAGATTATAAATCATTTTTGCTCCTCTTCTTTTCTGTATTTTCAAAATTACAAAGGATTTACCATTTTTGTCATCAAAGTATTCTTTCAACACTTTAGTCTCAACATCTACCCCATGAGCATGCTACTTTTTTCCTAAATACAAGAGATTAATAAGCTATACATATTTCTCAACGTGTCTGTAAATTAGTAACATAAACTACAGCTGGACTCTCAGGTGCTGTACAGAATATACATCTGCTGATCATATAGGGCAACACTGCCTCTGACAATGACATTCCCCCTCCATCCATGCGCCCTAGGGAGAAATAAATACCCTACCTGAAATAAGAGCTAACAGTTTTTAGGTGTTTGCCTCGTGCCACATCTGTGCTAAGCGTTTTGCATAGACCACTTCCTTAATCTGCGCAACACTAGCACTGGATTCTGCTACTTTCCCTCCTCAAGGATGAAGACCGAGGGGCACCTGGGTGGTTCAGTCAGCATCCGACTTTGGCTCAGGTCATGATCTTGTGGTTCATGGGTTCGAGCCCCGCGTTGGGCTCTGTGCTGACAGCTCAGAGCCTGGAGCCTGCTTCGGATTCTGTGTCTCCCTCTCTCTCTGCCCCTCCCCAGCTCACTCGCTTGCTCTCTCTCTGTCTCAAAAATAAATAAACAGTAAAAAATTTTCTTAAGAAAAGGATGAAGACTGAGAACTGGGGATGATAGAACAGGAAATGGTACGTCCAAGACGCAAACCCAACCCATCTGTCTCTGCACCACATCAGAGAAACGCCTGATACACTACCCTCAAACTCCTAGTGCCCTCTCCTTGCACTATGAATTATCCTTTTAATAATGAATTGATAGGGGTGCCTGGGTGGCTCGGTCAGTTAAGCGTCCAACTTCAGCTAAGGTCACAATCTCACGGTTCGTAGGTTTGAGCCCCACTGTCAGAGCAGAGCCAGATGCAAGCCTCCAATTCATGAACTGTGAGATATGCCCTGTGCTGACATCACCCAACTGAGCCACCCAGGCACACCCCCCCCAAGTGATAAAGCTCAACAAGGGGTGCTTGGGTGGCTCAGTTGGTTAAGTGTCCAGCTGTTGATTTCAGGTCAGGTCATGATCTCACAGTTCATGGGATCAAGCCACGAGTCTGGCTCTGTGCTGACAGCACATATCCTACTTGGGATTCTCTCTCCCTCTCTCTCTGCTCCTCCCTACTCAAGTGCCACTTGTACTCTCTGTCTCTCTCTCTCTAAAAAATAAATAAAAACATTAAAAATATTTTTAATAGGGGCGCCTGGGTGGCGCAGTCGGTTAAGCGTCCGACTTCAGCCAGGTCACGATCTCGCGGTCCGGGAGTTCGAGCCCCGCGTCGGGCTCTGGGCTGATGGCTCGGAGCCTGGAGCCTGTTTCCGATTCTGTGTCTCCCTCTCTCTCTGCCCCTCCCCTGTTCATGCTCTGTCTCTCTCTGTCCCAAAAATAAATAAACGTTGAAAAAAAATTTTTTTTAATAAAAAAAATATATATTTTTAATAAAAAAAAATAAAGCTCAACAAATCTCTGATTTAGAAAATCCACTTCAGCAATAAGCTGTATGCTCCAGTGAAGAGGTAGAAGGCTAATCATTTCATATCCCAAGTCCTTGATACTAAGTGAAATGACAGCAATTATAGATGTGACCTCATTTTTTAAAAGAATGTTCTTCAGCTTCATTGAGGTGTAATTGACAGATAAAATTGTAAGATATGTAAAGTGTACAATGTACACATACATAATGAAAGACTGATTTCATCTAATTTTTTTTAATGTTTATATATTTTTGACAGAGAGAGAAAGAGTGTGAGCTGGAAAAGGGCAGAAAGAGGGGGAGACACAGAATCTGAAGCAGGCTCCAGGCTCTGAGCTGTCAGTACAGAGCTCAACGCGGAGCTTGAACTCATGAACTGTGAGATCATGACCTGAGCCGAAGTCGAATGCTTAGCCGACTGAGCCACCCAGGTGCCCCTGTAAAGGCATATTTGATGTAGAATGACAGCGGTGACTACCAGAGTAACCGCTCAGAAGTGAGTTGAATAGTGTCCCCCCAAAATTCACATTCACCCTAAACTTCAGAATGTGACCTTATTTGGAAACAGGATCTTAGCAGATGAAGTTGGTTGAGGAGCTTGAGATGAAATCATCCCCGATTTAGGGTGAGCCCTAACCCCAGTAACTGATGTCCCTACAAAAAGAGGAGAGACACGCCGAGAGAAAAAAAAAAAAAACACCTTGTAAAAGCAAGGGTAGAGATCGGAGTAGTACTGTCACAAGCCAAGGAACACCAGGAGCCAAAAGAGGCAAGGAAGGATTCTCCCCAAGAGCTTTCGGAGAGAGCATGGCTCTGTCGGCACTTTGATTTCAGACTTCCCGCCTGTACAACTGTGGTTGTTTTAAGCCACCGGGTCTCTGGTGATGTGTTACAGCAGACTTAGTAAACTAATACAGAGAAGTAAGGGCGTACGTCAATATGTATCGGAATTACTAAAAGGCATTTCTTCAGCTTGGCACTGCCCCGGGGTCTCTCCCCTTCCATAACACAGGTGGACACAGATGTAAAGGCAGAAACAAAGGCTATAGACTGAGACCAGCTAGCAAAGAAAAGGAGAGACCCTTCAGATGGGAAAGGAAGTTCTGAGGAACCTCCATCTTTCAGGTTCCTCCAGTCCTGAGTACCGGCATTGGGAGGGTCATGTAATAATAAACTGCCGCTTTTTTTTTTTACTGTCGAGGCAGCACCAGCAGCCATAAAGCAGGCATCTTTCCATGAATGTCAAGTCTAGGGTGACACTTGTCTGATGCGGGTCCTCCTGGAGGTGCTTGCTGCCCGACTCAGCGCCAACAAAAACTGCCACCACCCACCTTATAGGAATAACTCGCCACCGAAGGTTGTAGAAACGCAGTCCACCAACATTAAGAGTGGGCACTCTAACAGCACAAGAAGGAAGGGTGGTGACGTGAAGGGGAAGCCTTGCCCCCCACCCACCCCTAAAACACTAGATGTAAACAGTGTCAGTGTAGAAATGCCCTCTGCCCCTATTACTTAAAATCCAAATGCAAAAACCATAAAGGGAAGATGTGATAAAGCTGACTCTACACAAATATCAAAATACATTGCAAACAAAATTTAAAAGCAAGTGACAAACTGGAGGAAATATTTATAACATATACCACAGACCAAGTTTTCGCATGCCAGACCTGAGCTTCACAGAACATCAAAAGTTCTACAAAGATGAACACAAGTGAAAAATGGGCAAAGGGCAGGAAAAGGCAAATCACAAAGTAAGTACAAATGGTTACTAAAAATATGAAAAAAAAAGTGTCCTTCCTAGCAACCAAAGATGTGAATAAAATCAAAATAAAGTGTCAACTTAAAATGCGCAAACGTTTTTTAAAGAAATTAAATTTAAAAGATTCTCCCCATGGGCGCCTGGGTGACTCAGTTAAGCGACTGATTCTTGATTTCGGCTCAGGTCACAATTTCATGGTTTATGAGTTCGAGCCCCACGTCGGGCTCTGTTCAGACCCCCTCTGTCCCTCCCTTGCTCACACTCTTTCCCTATCTCAAAATAAATAAACTTAAAAATAAATAAATAAGCTTAGGAAAAGATGATTCCCAACGTGGGTTAAGGATTGGAGACATTTGCCTGGAAGGCAAACTTTCATACACCTTTGAAAAGCCTCAAAGTGGGCATATCCTTTGATCCTTCAATTTCACATGTAGGAATTTGTTCTAAGGAGTCAGGAGTGACCTCTGTTAACCTTAAAAACAAAACTGTCAGGGGGTGCCTGGGTAGCTCAGTAGGTTAAGCATCCAACTTCGGCTCAGGTCATGTTCTCAGGGTGTGTAGGTTCAAACCCAGCGTTGGCCTCTGGGAGGACAGCTCAGAGCCTGGAGCCTGCTTCAGGTTCTATCTCTCCCTCGCTCTCTGCCCCTCCCCCACTAGCGCTCTGTCTCTCTCTCAAAAAATAAATAAACATTAAAATAAAGTAAAATAAAATAAAACTGTCAGTTATCTTACCAGCAAATGGGTTTATTCGGGAATAACAGAGAATTGCAACTTGGGACATCTGAACGATGGCAAAACCTTAGGCAAGTCCAACAAACAGGAGAGGAACGGTATTTTATGGAGAAGGAAAAAGTTGAGAATGGCTCAAAAGTACATCCAGGAAAGCAAGAGTTCAGGGTGAGGACCGATTCTCGTTGACTGAGTTGCAGGAGTGGCCAATTTCTTGCCGGAGACGCAGTGCACATCTTCGCTGTTGGGGCTGGAATCGATCATTCTTTCCTGTGGACAGTCTTCTGTGGGAGCCTGTAATTAATTGAGCTGAGTAAGGGCTTCCCCCTCCAGTCTCAGAGCTACTTTCGTGAGATTTCCCTTTAATTGTCACACCTCAAAGATTCAATTACGTGGATACTAAACATGCCATTAATACAATGAGGATAAAGGGAAGAAAAAAAATGTTCGTTAACTCTGCCTATGCAGTCATTTAAAATTCCTAGGTTATCATTAAAAATCACCTGCAATTCCATCATCTAGGTGATTTTAAATTTTTCTTCGTACTTTGTTGTATGTTCTAAATTCTCTACAACAAACGCATTATTTGGGGATCCGATTTTCTTTTTACCATAGAAATCTATCTTTGTGAAGAGAGGTTGGGGTGCCTGGGTGGCTCAGTCAGTTAAGCGTCTGACTTTGGCTCAGGTCACAATCTCATGGTTCATGGGTTCGAGCCCCACATCAGGCTCTGTGGTGACAGCTCAGAGCCTGGAGCCTGCTTTGCAATGTGTGACTCCCTCTCTCTGCCTCTCCCCCACTCTTGCTCTGTCTCTGTACCTCAAAAAATAAATAAATGTTAAAAAAGAGAGAGAGAGAGAGAGAGAGAGAGAGAGAGAGAGAGAGAAAGAGAGAGAGGTTAACAGGAGCTCTCTGGTCTCTGTCCACTCCCTTTCCAGACAGGGACGACGACTCCACGCCCGCCTGCCTGGGCTCACCCCCTTCCCGGGGAACCCAGCGTCTACACCCGCCTGGCAGGGTCCACTCTTTCCCAACCTGCCCGCATCCAACTTGGAGCGCCCGGCTCGGGGTCCACGCACCGCGCAGGCGTGGGAACCACATACGCGCAGGGGACTCGGATTCAAAACACCGGTACAGGGGCGAGCGCAACCGAGAGCGTGAAGGAACGGCGGGCCCGCCGCGGGACCGGTTCGCCAGCCCCAGACGCGGCCAGGGCGAAGGTGGAGGGCCCCGGGCGCACAGGTGGGCAGGCGAGAGGCTACTTGGCAGGCTTCTCTACGCTCCGCTCAGCAGTGCGCAAGCGCGTGGACCTCGCGGCGCCCGCGGCCCTATCCCGCGGCTCAGCCAGTCCCAGGAGGCCTCGCGCGCGGGTTTCCGAGGCGACGCGCGGGAGTCGGGGGGCCGCGGGAGCCGCGCGGAGCAGGTAACTGCCCTGTCCAGTCCCAGCCAGGTCCCCCTGTTCAAGCCTCCGGGCCCTCCGGTGCCGCCGGTCACTCAGCCCTGGCCCCTTGCTCAGCCAGGGCCAAGCAGCCTCGCTCTCGTTAGTAACGTAGCCGGGCCGCCGGCCGCCTCCTCCCGCAGAGCGCCGCCTGGTGAAGAGCCGGCGTCGGCGTGCCCTCCCAGCCGGGGTAGGGGGCCTAGACTCTCGCCCGCCCACGCCGCGCCCCCATTCCTTGTCCCCCCGACTGCGGGCCCGCCACGCGGACTGGCCGCCCGGGGGCATTGGGGCAGGGGCGGCCCCAACCGACCGGCCCTCGTAGCGCCAGGCGCCAGGGAAAGGGGCCGGGTCGTGTCTGCCACCCACCCCCCACCCCCACCCCCACCCCCGTAGCGGTAGCGCGGGGCCGCGTTCACCCCTCATCCCCGAGCTGCAGGCCTTCGCCGGATGCTTTTTTGCTGTCTGAAACTGATGCCTGCAGGTTCGTGTCTACCTTCCTGCTTTAGTTCCCCGCCCCTCCCACACCGGTCTAACCTCAGCGCTGACGTTTCCTTATCCTCAGCCCGTGGAAATGGGAATTCTTTGAAATTTCCGCAGTGTGTGTCCCTCACTCGCTCAGCCTTGGAGCTCTTTGTCCAGTTTCCCCTCGGCGCTTTAACATTTCATTGCTACGCTTGTGCCAACAGGTGACTTTTTGAGGATGGGGTTTTCCACTGCTGAACATGACCTTGAACCTATGTTCTATCTACACTGGCTCCCTACACGAATCCATCCAGTGTCAGGCTCAAATCCTATCTAAATGCCAATGAGCCCCAAAAGTATCTATCTCCAGCCCTGACCTAACACTGAACTTGAGACCCGTGTACTCAACTGCCTGCCTGCGTCTGTACTTGGGTGATGTCTAAGGCACCCCCGACAGTCCCTCACACCTGGTCTTCCCACACTTTTACCCACCCCATTACTGGAAACCAGTAACGTCTTTCTCCTTCCTACGTTCAGTCTGTCAACACATCCTTCATAATGTACTCTGAATAGGTGACACAATCCTGTCTTTTCTTCAAACCCCCAGTATCATAACCCAGGTCCAGGCCACCATCCTCTGGTGCCTGGATTATTTCAGTAGCCTCTTTTTTTTTTTTTTTTTTTTTTTTTTTTTTTTTTTAGCGTTTATTTATTTTTGAGACAGAGAGAGACAGAGCATGAACAGCAGAGGGGCAGAGAGAGAGGGAGACACAGAATCTGGAACAGGCTGCAGGCTCTGAGCAGTCAGCACAGAGCCTGACGCGGGGCTCGAACTCACGGGCTGTGAGATCATGACCTGAGCCGAAGTCGGACGCTTAACCGACCAAGCCACCCAGGCACCCCTCAGTAGCCTCTTAATTGGTCTCTGTGCTTATGTGTGCCCTCCCTCCCTTGCATGTAGACAGTCTTACCTTTTTTCTGTTGTTTCAAGTGAATAAGGCTTTCTTTTAAAGATAGGAATTTCATAGTTTCCATAGATGAAAATAATTTTTAATACGTATTTTGAAGATTTCAACTTTTATTTTTTTTTTAATTTTTTTTTTCAACGTTTATTTATTTTTGGGACAGAGAGAGACAGAGCATGAACGGGGGAGGGGCAGAGAGAGAGGGAGACACAGAATTGGAAACAGGCTCCAGGCTCTGAGCCATCAGCCCAGAGCCTGACGCGGGGCTTGAACTCACGGACCGCGAGATCGTGACCTGGCTGAAGTCGGACGCTTAACCGACTGCGCCACCCAGGCGCCCCTGAAGATTTCAACTTTTAAACCAGGTAGCCAAAGCTACATAAACACCTAACTATTAACAAGCTAAAAATCGAAAGATGCCCCTCAGCTTTCTTGGGTACCTGAGTGTGTCCCTGGATTGAACTTTGACAAGAACTTTAAAACTGGCTGTACAGAAGAGTAAAAAAAAAAAAATCCAGAGCTTCCTTTTAAGTGAGAAAAAGAAGCCATGTAGGAATTTAGGCTCTGTTTATTCCCTTCTCTTTCATCTTTGTTTTTTTAGAGAAGCACCAAAAGAGGTGAATTGAAATGGAGATCAATGATCATCCCAGTGCTGGTCATGTTGGTAGTGAGTGCCTGGGCACTGGTATTCCAGTCCATCAGGCACAGAGTGATGCAGCGATTGATAGGACAGGTCCTTGCCCTCGGGGAGCTCCTGGCCCCCACGCACCTGTACCCTGGCAGTCGTAAACCCCCAGGCCCCACTTTTTCTTTTTCCACCAAGGGAAGCTCCAGTTGGCCAAAGTAGCAGGGTAGGGTTGCTGCTACTCATGGAGGGTCCACACGATATTGCCGATCGGAAACCTCAACTTTGACCTCACACCTCCCCCTCTTGCCGTCACTTCTTGTCTGATGGGAAATCTCCTCAAGCTCCAGCCACCACAACTGCAAGCCTTACCTACATCTATGTGCACATCGTCCGTCCTATCCCCGGCCACCCTCCCTGTGCCCTGGATCCCACCCTCACCTGCTTGTCCGAAACCTACGCTCTCACTATCAGCTGTCACCTGTTGTGTCTCAACTGGCTCTTGCCCTTGGCTTTTAAACATGCTCCAGTCTCCCATCCCGGAAGAGAGAAAAAAATCTCCCTTGACCCCCGTTCCCTTTCGTTTTCAGCTATTGCCCAAGGTCTCATTCCCTTCGCAGGCAAACTTGTTTAAAGAATTGCCACCTTCCGTGTATCCATGCCTTGCGTCTCATTCCTTAGCCCGCTCTAGTCTGCCCTCCACCCTCATCTCCACGTACCAGAACAAAAGCCACTGATCCGACATTGCCAGGCCTCTTCTTGCTCGGCCTCCGGCAGCATTCGCATTTGACACTGTTGCTCCCGGTTCTTGAAGCACTGTCTTCCCTTGGCTTCTTCGCCCCAAACACCACCACCACCCCCCCCCCTGCTTCTCCCGCTACCGTGCTGGCTCGCCCTCTTCTCAGGGGCTCCTTGGTCTTGCAGTTCCTCAGAGCTCAGTCTGTTCTCGTCGCATTCTCTCCCGTGCCCCCCATAATCCGAGATTGGGCACAAATCTATGCACACCATCTATGTGAATCCCCATCCATGTGGACTCCCAACTTCATCCCTCCAGCTGGGCCCTCTGAGCTGACCCATATGTCCAGCGAGCGGAATGGCCTTTCCTCTTAATACATCTCCGACACCAGCTCCACGTGCCCAAGACCAGTCTCCCACCACCCCTCCCAGCCGGGGCCTCTCGCATTGGCAGCAAGGATTCCTCCTCGGCCTTTTCGCTCCCCCAGCATCCGGCAGGTCACCAAGCCCTGGTGACACTGTCTCCCGTGCATCTTTCACTTCTCAGTCACCATTGGCACCTTAGCCCAAGCTGCCACCTTCTTTCTCCAGCCTTCCGGAATCCTCTCCTCTGGCTTCTGTCTCTTCTGCACTCCACACTGCAGCAGGAGTGACCGTCAGAAAGCAGAGCAAATGATGGCATTCTTCCCCAGCCTCCCGCTTTTTCTCCCTGCTAGCTTCTCATTGCTCTTGGATTAGTGACCCAAATCATACACCTGCCCTCCTGTGAGCCTGCAGCGGCTCACCCCCACCGACCTCGGGAGGCTCTGGGACCACTGGGACCCAGCCAATGGGCCTCGTCCGCCCACCAGGCCTTGAAAGTGTCTACTCTCTCTATCCAGTGTACTTCCCTCCTACCCTCCATTCCTTTTTGCGTGGGTAGCCCCCACCGGCCTGTCTTAGCTCGGATGGTCCTTCTCTAGAACCTCCATGGTCACTGTCCAGGTCAGGTTTCTCTGTCAGTCATGTAGCTTCAGAGAGTTGTCTCTTTCCTCTAAAACATTTACAACAGTCACTATTGTGATTATTTTATTGCCAGCATGAAAGCCCCATGAAAAGAGAAACATCTCCGTTTGCGTTCATTACATCCCCCACACCTCATACAGTCCCTGGTGCACAGAAAGCTCCCAAATCTGTGTTGAAAGAATGAATGAATTGAACATTTTACTGTGTGAGATATATCAAATGTAGGGTATTTTAGTACGATTTATTAAAATAGAAGGACAATTCTAGGAAAAAATTGCCAGGTCAACACTGAAAATTAGAAGGAAATGTGGCCGTGGCCAGGAGGGGGAGCTGCAGATGCACACTTCCAGAAAAGTAGCCCTAAACCCACATTTGGTTTCTTGGCGTCAGGCGGTGAACTGCATTAGCCACCACTTGGTGGGAGCAGAGAGGCCCGGTTCCTCCTTTTTCATCCCAAAGGCACTTCTTGGGGACACTCGGTCTGGGAATGAATTCAAAGTTTTTGTCAAAAAATAAATAACATCAAGTTGTAAAATGACCAAAACCTACATCGCTTGTCTATAACCAGCCAAACGCTGAACATGACACATTTTCACATTATCAAGGCTTGAAATTTCTGATAGATGTACATATGTTTAATTTACAGATTTTTCACGCTGGACTGGATCTTAGACGTTACTGAGAACAGTGAGCTAACTTTAGACCTTAGACAGTTGACATCAAGCAGCCAGCTGTACTGGAAGGCCTGCTACTGTCATTCAGATGCCTTTTCTTTAGAGCAAACACCCTCTCTTCTGAATCAGTGCTAATTCTTTTTTTTTTTTAATTTTTTTAATGTTTATTTTTGACAGAGAGAGAGAGAGACAGAGCATAAGTGGGGGAGGGGCCGTGAGAGAGGGGGACACAGAATCCGAAACAGGCTCCAGGCTCTGAGCGGTCAGCACAGAGCCCAATGCGGAGCTCGAACTCACGGACCACAAGATCATGACCTGAGCCAAAGTCGGACGCTCAACCGCCTGAGCCACCCGGGTGCCCCTCATCTATTTTCTAAGTCATCTTAATTTGCATATAGAAAAGATTGATTTTTATATCCACTTAACTACAGTTTTATTAAATATTCTTTAGAGTGTTTTTAGAGTTTTCTAAGTATACAGTCATGTCGTCTGCACATGATAATAATTTGCACAGTATATAATTGGGCTTTTCTTTCCTAATGTTTATTCCTCTTATTTCTCACATCTAATTTCATTGCCTGCTGCCTCCAAGACAGTATTCATTCGCAGAAGTGATAGTGGGCATCCTTATCTTAGTCCTTGCGGGAGGGTACGTTCATGTTTCACTAGTAAGCATGAGGCTGGCTTTTGAGTTTGAGACATCTATTTGTTTACCGTATTGGAAAAGCGTTCATTTAAAGGGCACTTAGGGCATTTTAAGTTGAGTCAGCAGCAGTGCAAAGCTTGTCAGGAGTAATGGGCATGGAGACAGGAATTGAGGGAGCTAAGAAAGAAGCACTCTCACCATTAATTTACTTAATCAATATTTATTGAACACTTATGTTTCCCTGGGAACTCCTCTGGGCACTGGGGCTGCAGCAGTAGACACAACAGTCAACATACTGTAATCAAGAAGCACATGTCAGTGGGGAAGTCAGGCAACGGATAAGCTAAAGGAGAATAATACAGATTGTGTCAGATAATGATCGCTGCTACAGGGAAAAGTAAAGTGGGAAAGGAAGTAGCGAGTGCTGAGAATGGATCAGAAAAGAGGGAAAACTTGAACGTCAGCTATTGTTTTCCATAAAGCAGGACTGGTTAGGAATACAGTTACCTCCCCACACGATAATTTGGGGTGGGAAACCTAGTTGTAACCTTTGAAAACTAAATCATTCTCCTGAATGCGTTACAGCTTCACTACAGAATATTTACTTTAAGAATTGGGATTTTCTGGGGGCGCCTGGGTGGCTCAGTCGGTTATACGGCCGACTTCAGCTCAGGTCATGATCTCGCGGTCCGTGAGTTCAAGCCCCACGTCAGGCTCTGTGCTGACCGCTCAGAGCCTGGAGCCTGTTTCAGATTCTGTGTCTCCTTCTCTCTCTGACCCTCCCCCATTCATGCTCTGTCTCTCTCTATGTCTCAAAAATAAATAAACGTTAAAAAAAATTTAAAAAAAGAATTGGGATTTTCTGGTTGTAGTAATAGCCAAGAATGTAGGAATTTGTGAGACGGTTGAAGAGCAAGTTGCGATATATAACACCATGTCTGGAATATCAGTGCTTCTAAATTAAGATCCAGTGCCCACCAGTAGTACCAGGAGAGTCTTCCTTTCCTTATTTTTGTTGTTTGCAGATAAGTAACAGGTAACCCAAAAACTTTGGTTACTCATGTTCAACTTTGTACTGGAGAGAAAGAACAGGCAGGTTGAGCCACACAACCTTTTGTTCTACCCACAACATTTTCAGAGGCGCTGCCCTGTTGTGGCTCCTTCGAATCCCATTTCCTGATCAACTGCAAAGAGCTGATTCACTTTGATAAGAAGCCTTAGTGTGTGGAGTAGACAGCAATCCATATACAAAGGAGTAGATATAAATTAATCAATACCGATTCAAAACTTGTAACTGATTCTTCTCATATAAATGTTCACTTGTGACATCTTGACATTTTCCTTTTGTAATGTTATTCTAGGTTTTTTGAAGTATATTCTTTCCTTAAAAAGAGACCAAAACATGTCAAAAACTACTACCCTGGAGACCTCCTAAATACTGTGGTGTGAAGGACCGTCCACTCAGAATGTATAGTTAATCGTCATACATCTTAGGAACGTTTGATGAAGGACAGCAGGTATGCGTTAATTCATTTTAAAACATTTTGGCATATTTTTTTGTCTGCTTTGTCGCAAAAGCAGATTGAAGACAACTACCCACAAAAAATGTAGTTTTCAAATGATTCAAATGTGCATCTTGATCTTGAACATTTTTCTTTCCAATTCTGTAATTAAAAGAACATGATATACAAATTTATTGTTGTTCTGGGCAGCCATGCCTTTACGTGGCGCGTTCCAGGAAAGCATAGCATCAGTTGGGTTACATTCTCTCCATTCAAGCCGTGTTTTTGATTGTAAGTTTTGTTCCTGAGTCATAACAGCAAAGAAACTACTATCAACCCTGTCATGATAGAAACATGTGCAATTATGCTTCAAGAGCAATAAAACAGGAACTTTTTTTTAATGTTTATTTATTTTTGAGAGGGGCAGAGAGACAGGGAGACACAGAATCTGACGCAGGATCCAGGCCCTGAGCTGTCAGCACAGAGCCTGATGTGGGGCTCGAACCCACAAACTGTGAGATCATGACCTGAGCCAAAGTTGGACCCTTAAACGACTGAGCCACCCAGGTGCCCCAAACAGGAACTTTTATACTGTAAACACTAGTGTTCAAAATATAAATCTTGCCAAAATCTGAACTATACACCACCATAAACTCAGTATATCAAAAATTAGTATGCTCGCTCTATAGTAAGAATAATAACATAATTACTAACGGGTTATTTTTAAATCCTTGAAGGCAGAAGTTTGCTTTCTTCATAACCCCAGTGCCTAGTAGACACTAAGTAAACGTTCTTTGATTGGACATTTTCATTAATTAAGTGGTCAACAAACTCAGAAGAACATTAGATGGTTGGCCTAAGACTTTGATTTTTCAATAATGCACCACATAATCAGAAATCCATGTGTGGAGCCTACATACATTTTTTAATTAATAACAATGAGGTAAGACCAGTTATATTAATACAAAGACACACAGAAACAGTTTCATCAACTTAAAAGGGTATTTATGGACCTGATACTAGTCACCAAGCCACCTATCTTTAACAGATCAGTGAGAAAACTGGTATTTAACAGACTGAATATTCCAGAGAGCTGCTTGATATATGCATTCATGGTACATCTCATTGCCGACCAGTAATATCCAAAAATACAGTTCATTTGACATTGTTGATGAGACTTCTCAGAATCCGTTTCATGAAAAAGAATGGAATTACCACAGGTGAACCCAAATAGGCCCAAATTTGGGTCCTACAGATAGAAATTATAGAACAGTTCTGGGGTCCTGAGACTTCCAAAATTCTAAGAATGTTCTGTGTCCTTAGTGGGTGTAATTTATGTTAAGCTCAAGTAATTCTTCTGGTAACTGAACCATCCTGAGAAGACATGTCTGAGTGTATTAATTATCTATGCCTGTGTAACAAATGACCCAAAAAACTTAACAGCTTAAAACAATAGTGTGGTTGGCCACCACTCCAAAAAATTATTTTAAGATCATGATTTGATTAAAATTAATGGATTAGAGATAGAGAAAATATGGCATTATATAGATTTTTTTCAGAATCAAGTAAACATTCTAGAAAGCATCTGTTCACCTAAATAAGATATTTAGCATTAAATCCTATTCTCCCGTGTTCTACAAGATCACTGTTGATTTTGAAACCTCCTAAAGTAGATTGACACAGAAGTTTTCTGTCTATTATAAGTCTGTCCCCAATTTCAAATGAACACTTACTGGATGGAAAAACAACGACAAACATTTATTATTCTCTGGGTCAGGAATCTGGGCATAGCTGGGTTCCTTGGCTCAGGATGTCTCTTAAGGCTGTAGTCAACACGTCAGTTTGGGCTGTAGTAATCCCCAGACTCACCTGGGGGTAGTTCCAGGCTTCCAAACTCACTCCAGCAGTTGGTGGTAGGATTCTGTTTTTCACAGCCTGTTCAACTGAGGGTCTCAGTTCCTCCCTGGCCGTTGGCCTGAGGCCTTAGTTTCTTGTCATGTGTACTTCTCCATGGGTCTGCTTACAACATAGCAGTTGGCTTCCATCAATGTGAGCAAGTGAGAGAAAAAGAGAAGGTGATGACAGAAATCAAAGCCTTTTAGTTAATCTCATCTTGAAAGTGACATCTGAGTCACACCGTAGGGAAGGGGATCACACAAGGACATGAGTCCCAGGAAGTGGGAGTCTGTGGGAGCCATCTGAGAAGCTACCACTCACACTGAGCACATTCCAAAGACAGCCTCAGAAAGGTAGATGAGGACTCCCTTCTTCATCCCAGGAGCCACTGGCATGCTCCAGGGCTCTCTAGGGAAAGAAAAGTGACAATGTAGAGGAATCACCTGGTGGTTTCCCCAGCTGACTGAAGGTCTACAGTTAGGTGATTGTTACCATTCAGTAGACGACAAAAGGGATGCGGCCTCTGCCCCTTGACAACCAGCAAAGAAGCCTCCTAGTCTTCCAGATAGTGCCTGACTACCCTTTCCTAAAACCAGCATAGTACAGACAGAATCTAAGGGAGCCCAAAGTGGTTCTTACAGAAAGATTCAGGAATAGAACTGGTTTGGGAAATTAAAGCATTGTTTCTGTGTTCTAGCATGTAGTGCCTGCTTGATGAGGCAGATGTCCACTTCCTGAGCTGGGAGGCGAAAGGGTTTCCCTGGTGAATATTCCCTAGACTTTCAGCAGGAGCCCCAAATGGACTTCCCTCATATCCTAACTTTCTCTGCTTCTCCCTTTTATTTATTCCCCCTCTCTCGATAACCTCTCTCTTCCCACTTTTCCCTCAAGATTTGCCTTACTTCCCTAGATAAATAATGAATGGAAGGGAACTTCCTCAGTCTAATAAAGGAAAAACCTACAACTAACATCACACTTAATGGTGAAAGACTGGACAGTCTCCTTCTCAGCTCCAAGGCAAGACAAGGACGTCAACTCTAGCAACGCTTCTGTCCAGCATTGTACTGGAGATTCTGCCAACCAGTCCGGCAAGAAAAAGAAATGAAAGGGTCCATATTAGAAAAGGAGAATTCAGCCCTCTTTATTTACAGATGACATCATCATCTGTGATGAAATCTATAAAACAGCTACCAGAACCAATGATCAAGTTTACAGGATATGACATCAATACACGAGCATCAATTGTTTTTCTATATACTAGCAGCAAACAATTGGAAATTGACATTAAAAGATAATACTACTTAACAACACCTGTATAATAGCAGTTATCAAAAATATGAAATAGTTAGGGATAAATCTGAAAAAAAATATGTAAGAGATCTATGCACTACAAACTACAGAAGATGGCCTAACAAACCAGAGCTGTTTTTGTCAGGGTGTCAGTTCTCCATGAATTTATCTGTAGACTCACAATCACAATGACAATTCCATGAGGTTTATCTGAGGGAACTGACAAGCTGATTCTAACATTCTCATGGAAACTCAGAGAACCTAAATAAAATGGCCAAACAACTTTGAAAAGAAAGAAGAGAGTTGGAGAACTAATGCTATTCCATTTTAAGATTAATTATAGGAGTGCCTGGGTGGCTCAGTCGGTGAAGCATCTGACTTCGGCTCAGGTCATGATCTCATGGTTCATGAGTTTGAGCCCCGCATCAGGCTCAGTACTGACAGCTCATAGCCTGGAGCCTGCTTCGGCTTCTGTGTCTCCCTCTCTGTCCCTCCCCACTCGCACTCTGTCTCGCTCTCAAAAGTAAACATTAAAAAAAATAATAATTTTTAAAAAGATTAATTATAGAGCTGCAGTAACAAGAAAGGTGTGTAAAGTGTCAATGTAAAGATAGAGAACTAGGTGAGCAGAGCCAGAGAGAGCTCAGAAATAGACTCACACACGGCATCTCAGTTATAAAGGTACAAAGGCAATTCAGTGCAAAAAGTGTTGGTCTTTTCAAGAAACGGTGCTGGAACAATTGATGTCCTTATTTTATTTTATCTTATTTATTTATTTATTTTTTAACATTTATTTATTTTTGAGAGAGAGAGACGAAGTGCGAGCAGGGGAGGGGCAGAGAGAGGGAGACACAGAATCCAAAGCAAGCTCCAGGCTCTGAGCTGTCAGCACAGAACCCGACACGGGGCTTGAACTCATGGATTGCGAGATCATGACCTGAGCCGAAGTCAGACACTTCGCCGACTGAGCCCCTAAATATCCTTATTTAAAAAAAAACAAAAAACAAAAAAAAAAACTCTGGTCAATTTCTGACCCATGATAATTAATTCAAAATGGATCAAAGCAAAACAAAATTATAAAATTTCTGGGAGAAAATCTTTGTGGCCTCGGGCTATGTAAAATGTGTTAGATGCAATACCAGAAGAATCAGTAAAAGAACAAATTGGTAATTTGGGCTTCATCAAAATTAAAAACATCTGCAGACACTTTTAGAGGAATGAAAACACAAGCCACAGGCTAGGAGAAAATATTTACAAACATGTATCCAGTAACAGACTTATGTCCAGAGTATAAAAGAGCTCTGAAAACACAGCCATAAGAAAACCAACAATCCAATTTACAAATGGACAGAAGATTTGAACAGATACTTCATCGCCCCATCCCCCCAAAAAAGAAGACCCAAGGATGGCAAATGGGCGCGTGAAAAGATGTTCAATATTATCTGTCATTTGGGAAATGCAAACTAAAGCCATATAGGGTATCCCTAAACAGACCTATTAGGTTTTTATTTTATTTTATTTTTTTTCTAAATAAAACTAAAAAGAGTGCCCATATCAAGTGTTAGCAGGAATGTGGAGCAGCGGGAGCTCATGCACCGCTGGCCAGAACGCCAAATGGTGCAGCTACTGTGGAGAACAGTCTGGCAGCTTCTTAAGAAGTTAAACATGCACTCACCATACAGTCCAGCCAACCCACACCTAGGTATTTACCCGCCAAAAAAAGAAATCCTATGTCCATACATAGGACCCGGGTATGAATGCCCATAGCTGTTTTATTTGTAATGGCCCAACAGTGAAGATAGCTGAAAAGTCCATCAGCAGGTGAACGAACAAACAAATTGTGGTGTGGTCACACAATTGGATACTAACCGCAGATGAGATTGGGGGGGGGGGGGCGGGTGGGGATGAACTGCTGATATACACAGTAACTTGGATGAATCTCAAGATCATTATGCTGAGCGAAGAAGCCAAGCCAAACAAAAGTGCATACTGTATGACTCCATTTATAGAAAGCTGTAGAAGATGCAAACCTAGAGTGACAAAACAGTCAGTGGTCATGTGGGGGGAAAGGGAGGAGCAGGGAGGGATGGGAGAAAGGAACCTCACAGGGGTCCAAGGAAACTTTGTAGGTAGGCTCTACTGATCATGGTGGTAGTCTCACGAGTATATACACATGTCTAGCGTTATCAAATTGTACACTTTAAATATGTGCAGTTTATCATATGTCATTTCATACTGTATTTCTATGTACTCAATAAAAGATTGAAAAAAAAAGTTGCATCTCAGTTGCTTAGGAATTTGTTTTCTTATATATACTCTTAGTAAGCCAAATAAGTTGACCTACTGGATGCATTAAAAATGATGATTGAAATGTTGGTGACTCACCTAATAAACTCATTTAAGTTTATTAAGTTGGTACCATCGTTACTGAACTGCTTCATAGGAAACCCTCTGGTCCCCTGTGTCTCTTATGACCGTTTTTTTGTCGAAGACTGCTATTAACATTAAGAACAATTGCCTTTCTATTTGTTACAGCAGAAAGAAGCACATCACATTTACCTAAAAGCTGATATTAATAAACAACTGACATTCATGAGTTGTAGGAAATCACTGGAACAGCCAGCTCATCTCCTGGCTGTACCAGGTTGTAAATGTATTGTTGCAAAAGAATATAGCACTGTGTAAAACATTTATGACAACTCTTAAGCTTAGTAAATTACAAAAAAAAATTAACATCTTAAGGATATGGATTGAAATTACAGCTTGTAATTCTTAGATATTTGTGCTTATTTAATTATGAGAGTGATCAGTGAACCCAGTAATTAATCCGAAGTTGCTTATATTTTCAGTGAAATAGATTAGATTATAATAGTGATCAAGAGTAAAATAACTGTGTCTCATACCATGTTCTATAGAAATTTATTGAAAACAAGCTGACAGTACATCCACTAGATAATTGGTGACAATGATGAATTTTCTTCCCACACACTCACAAAAATACTTTCTATATAAGACTGCATTTTGGCCCATCCTGTGGAAATGATACCGATTGTATTCGGTGAATTATTGAGCAGGAAAGATTATGGACAACTTTGCTAATATGGCATCTTCTCACTGGGATGTTTTTAATTGTATGCGATTTTCTCAAGCATTTTAAAGGAGCTATAGTTACTGCCTCCTAGCTGTAGGGACCTTGCAAAATAGAGACCCACAGGAGATTGTATACATTGAACAATTCAGCCAAAAACAGAGGCTTATGGCTCTTGCAAATCTATATGGGGAGAGCAATAATGACTTCAAATCCACCTTCTTTTCCATAGCTAAACCTATAAAGCTTTCTATTAGAGTACATTTTAATCATAGAATTATTTTAAGAGCGAGGCTGTTTATAGATATTAAGGCTTATTTGGCTCCAATGGATTTCAATTAGAATTTTGTCCTTTTTTTTTTCCTGTTACATCAATGTTTATTAAACAAAGAGACCAGGATGGCTAGTTCTCTGCTGTATCAGACATGGGGCAATCAACTCGTTTTAGCCTATGTAAGCATGTGATTCAGAGGAACTACTTTATTTTTTTAATAAAAAAAGTTTTTTTAATGTTTATTTCTTTTTGAGAGAGAGAGAGAGACAGAATGCGAGAAAGGGAGAGGCAGAGAGAGGAGACACGGAATCCAAAGCAGGCTCCAGGCTCTGAGCTGTCAGCACAGAGCCTGATGTGAGGCTCGAACTAATGAACCATGAGATCATGACCTAAGCTGAAGCTGGACGCTTAATCAACTGAGCCACCCAGGCGCCCCTATTTTTCTTCAATTTTTTTTAACGTTTACTTATTTTTGAGAGAGAGACAAACAGACAGACAGACAGAGTGTGGGTAAGGAAGGGGCAGAGAGAGACAGAGACACAGAGTCGGAAGCAGGCTCCAGGCTCTGAGCTGTCAGCACAGAGCCCGACATGGGGCTTGAACCCGCGAACCATGATATCATGACCTGAGCCAAAGTCAGATGCTCAACCAACTGAACCACCCAGAAGCCCTGGGAATATTTCTTTAAAAAAATTGTACGTGTATGGGGCACCTGAGCATCCAACTCTTGACTTCGGCTCAGGTCATGATCTCGCATGTGTGAGTTCAAGCCCAGCATTGGACTCTGTGCTGAGAGCTCAGAGCCTTGGGATTCTCTCTTTTCCTCTCTGGCCCTCCCCCACCTGCTCTCTATTTCTTTCACAAAATAAAAATAAACTTAAAAAAGTTGTACATGGAATACAAGCACATCACCAAACCTCAATATTCTAATCTAGGAATGGAAAAAAAACACTCCTTCACCCTAACTTCCTTATCTATATCTCTCACTGTTCCCGTCATGTCAGATTCTGAGTGAGTTGTACTGATTAATCTAAAAGGTTAAGGGATACGTGATTGGTTTCAATATAGTCTCAGATTTTGGACTCTAGACTAGAGGTAAAACATGAAAAGCTGAAGAGTGAGTGATCCTCATAGGTTTATCACAGGTCTTGACATACTTTAACATTTTACAGTTGCAGTGACAATTAAGTTGGGTCAAATTATGTCCATTTGGGGTCAAGTAGTATGGTACGGTGAAAAAAACTCAGCAGACAGACCTGCCCTAAAAACTGAGTTCTCCCCCTCACTGGCTTTGTGACCTCAGATGGGTTACTTGATGTTTCTGAGCCTTACTTAGTTTGCTCAACAGTAAAATACGATGACTGATCCCTATTGCACAGGGCTGTCATCATGATGAAGTCAGCCGCCATATGGAAGCTGCTGCCTCTGTGCTTGGCATACAGTGTAGGGGGTGATGGTGGTGATCCGTATTCAAGTGGTTACAAATTTTGGTTGTGAGGCAGCAGTGGGTGGCCTGAAGTTACAACAGAAACAAGACACAGTCTCTGTCTTCAGAGAGTTTTCAGTCAAATGCCATTTGTCAAGCAATTGTTCCCAGTAAAATAGTTGATGTGGAAACAGACTGACTCTTGGTTGCATCTCTCACATAAAGACACGAGCAGGGCCCTCGAGAGTCCTAGTGTGTGTTCAAGAATTACTCTTCCAAGAGGCAACTAGTATTTGCTGATGGCGTGCTATGGGACAGGTGCTGTGATAGATATTTACAAACACTATCTCATTTCTCCCTGTGATAACCCTATAGAATCGGTGTTGTTATTCATGTCTTATAGATGGCCAATATCACTTCACTAACTGACAGACTTAGGTTCAAGCCCATGTCAGCCTGCCTTCAAGTTGTCCACCACCTTCGACTGTCACACTCCCACTCTTGTAGCATTGGACAGTTTGTGACTGTAAATGAAAAACACTCTTGAATTAAGCCTGTATCCTACAAAACTGGGATGGCTGTCTCAAAGGAGAGTTCTGAGGAAGGAGAAGGGAATTTTATTTTATTTTTTATTTTTTATTTTTTAAAATTTACATCCTAATTAGTTAGCATATAGTGAAACGATGATTTCAAGAGTAGATTCCTTAAGCCCCTTCCCCATTTAGCCCATCCCTCCTCCCACAACCCCTCCAGTAACCCTCAGTTTGTTCTTCATATTTATGAGTCTCTTCTGTTTTGTCTCCCTCCCTGTTTTTATATTATTTTTGTTTCCCTTATGTTCATCTGTTTTGTCTCTTAAAGTCCTCGTATGAGTGAAGTCATATGATTTTTGTCTTTCTCTAATTTCACTTAGCATAATACCTTCCCGTTCCATCCACATAGTCGCAAATGGCAAGATTTCATTCTTTTTGATTGCCGAGTAATACTCCCTCGTATATATAGACCACATCTTCTTTATCCGTTCATCCATCGATGGACATTTGGGCTCTTTCCATACTTTGGCTATTGTTGATAGTGCTGCTATAAACATGGGGGTGCATGTGTCCTTTCTAAATAGCACACCTGTATCTCGTGGATAAATGCCTAGTAGTGCCCCTGCTGGGTCATAGGGCAGTTCTATTTTTAGTTTTTTGAGGAACCTCCATACTGTTTTCCAGAGTGGCTGCACCAGCTTGCATTCCCAAGGAGGAGGGAATTTTTACAGGGCTTTAGCAGCAGAGGTCAGCCAACAACTGGTCAAAAATTTGTCTCACAGATTACCAGCCATTGGCTTCTTGCAGTGATTTGGATTTAACAAGACGCATGGAGGAAGTTAGGGGCTAAAGTCATGAGAGGGAAGAGGTGAGGAGGGACAGCTCCTAGGGTCAAGGACAGGCAAGGCCATGAGGGCCACAGCAGAGCATTTTTGGTCCTTCAGGATCTTGTACACCAGCAACTTGGTCTCTTCTTAATCCATCTGCAAAGGTTCAGAAGTAAGGATCTTTGCCTGTGCATCTACCCACTGTTACATGGCAGAATGCGTCTGGAAAGATCAATTCTTTGCCTTAGGATGTGTGATGTTACCACCAGTGTGATGTTTGCAGTTGTAATGCCTAATGAAAAGAGTCCTGACCTGGAAGCAAGAAAACAGGGACAACTGCTTAACCTGCTTGAGCCTGTTCCCTTCACGTGGCCAGGATGAGATGATGCAAACACAGCTTGGGTGAAGTAAAAACACTCACTAAATATGAAGTACGGTACTAATGTTATTAGGATTATTTGGGCTAAGATTTCTGTAGTGGGGAGATGGTGAACTGCCTCATGTATTTCATCAGAAGAGAGAAAGCTTGACAGTCCAGCCAATGCAGAAAGAGGCAGAAGCTGACTCGGGGAAAAAAACCAAAAACTCTCAGTAGAGCCAGTGACGTTAGATCCCTGTTGGGAAGGGTCTGGTGGCAGCTCATTTCTCTTCTGCCTTCTTGATGAAACAGAAGTGGGGGTGTTGAATGAAAACAATAACCCCCGTAAAGACCTGGGAGATGGGTTCCTTTGTTTTGAACTGCTGTCAAAACAGAACTGGTATTCTGTGCCTTCCTGCAGCGGCATCATAGAGGATTCCAGAGCCTCCTTGTGTCTGAGTTCACATTCTGTCCATTTTAAATTCTCACATCAGATGACTAAAGGCTTACCAACGGTATCAAAAGTTCGGGTACAGGGGCGCCTGGCTGGCTCAGTCAGTGGAGCATGTGACTCCTGATCTCGGGGGTGGTGAGTTCGAGCCCCAGGTAGGGTCCAGAGATTACTTTAAAAAACAAAAAAAAAAAAGCTTGTGTATATTGGAATCTAGTCTTTGTATATTAACCACGGACAAGGGCATGTGAAAGCTACGTATAGTATAGTTGCTGTCCTGAGCTATCTTGGAGCTGGACTCATTGTACCTCAGAGAACTTTCCTGTGAAACTTTTGTATTCTTAGGGAGTGTGCATTTAGCTGTGGGCCATCATGTCTCCCAGGGTCCTTAGATCAAACAAGAATCTGGATGGAGGATTGCAGACCTCGTGGGGCGTGTGTAGGAGAGTCTGTGTGAGAGACCTTGTCATCTAGCCTTACTGGTCACACAGATTATTCAGCTGAATCAAGTTCAATACTACTGCCTAGGCTCTATACCAAGAATTTAAAAATAAAGTGGAAGTAAACTACAGTACCTTTGTTTTCACTGAATGTCAAGCAGGTGCTAGCAGCAAAGTGCCGAGAAGTTATTCTAGATGCATAGAACCCTGCAGTGATGTGTGACGTTGCTTTGGGGAGTAATTCACTGCAGTAAAACATTCCTGACCTACAAATGAAGACCTGCTATGTTTATTAAACCTTCTGTTGCACTTAATTTGAACCAAATCTAACCGAAATAAAAGTGACTATGTCTGGGTCTTAATTAGTTTTTCAGTCATGGCCTTTGGTTACAAGGACTTTGGACTACATGGTAGCTTTCATCCCTGATGAGAAATTAGGATCGCATCATCAAATTTCATTTCATTTTTAGTTTTTATTTATTTTTTTAAAAAAATTTTTCAACGTTTTTTATTTATTTTTGGGACAGAGAGAGACAGAGCATGAACCGGGGAGGGGCAGAGAGAGAGGGAGACACAGAATCGGAAACAGGCTCCAGGCTCTGAGCCATCAGCCCAGAGCCTGACGCGGGGCTCGAACTCACGGACCACGAGATCATGACCTGGCTGAAGTCAGATGCTTAACCGACTGCGCCACCCAGGCGCCCCATCATTTTTAGTTTTTAAACACATTGCTTCGAAGTCCGCTTTAGTCTTGTTTAACTCCCAAGTAAGGTTTTGATTTTTCACATTGAATGATTAAATTTCTAATAATTAGACAAACTTGGTTTTGATTTTTCCAAATCCATTCTTATAAAAGTTTGGTCTTTGTGTAGCTGCAAAAGTATGATCAGTTCTTTATTAAACAAATGTAAATTTTCCACTGGGTGGACTGTCTTCAAAAAGGTTCCAACAATGGGATGATTTTCCATGCAAATCACATTTTTTCCTGAATTGTTTTCTGTCATCATGTAGCTGTAATCGGGGGAGGTCCTATTCATGTTATAATAGTCCAAATGGAGCACAGAAAGGAAAGCACATTTTTTTAATTAAAATATGACAAGCCTTGTAATTATGGATCAAGTTTATATCCCTGGGATCCACTATTACTCTTAATTTAAAACAAGTATTAACTCTAAAAAAGTAGTAGATTAATTTGTTATATTCTATGCTATATGTTTCATCTCAAAAGTGTGATTTCATCACTAATAAATAAAAGTGTGTCCATCTCCACAAATATGTCTGAATTTCCTAAGTATTGCATTTCATACCAGCCATCCAAGCTTACCAAGTACTGTCGTTTTCTTCAAGGCAAAATCTTGCAACATTCTTAGAGAATGAAGATGTAATTCACTAATTCACAAATTGCTGTCATTGTTGTCCTCTGATGTGAACTTTGTCTTGTATTACCTGTGAATAGAGTCTCACCAAAGTTTGTCTCAGGGGTCTTACATTTTATGTCAAAGAAAAAAACAAAACCCAACTGAGATTTTTTCCAGAAAATACTTCCACAAGATGTGGTGTTTCCCATTCCTAATGATCCACTTATAGTTAAATATAATAAAGCAGAGGTTCATTTTAATGTCAATAGCTATAAATCTGAAAACACTTTTCTCCTATCAGGTTTTGCTATGTCTCTGGCTGATCCAGCAGAAACAAGTGTAGATGAGCACCTCCCCTCTGTGGCCTTAGGTCCCAGGAGGAGGTCTGCAGAATGCACGGGAACCCAGGACGCAGGTGACTGTTCAAGAGGCAGCCCTAGTCACGCTTCTGATAGGAGTGTGGATTACAGCAGATCTCAGTGTTCCTGCAGAAGTTTAAGTTCTCCCTGTGATTATTCAGAAGACTTTCTCTCTGAATGTTCTGAAACAGCTCGTAATAGAAATTATTTTGAGAAGACTATGATAAGAGAAAAAAAGAACGAGAAGAAAACGTATAATGTCTCTAAAGTCTCCCAACCTAAAGGTAAGAAGCAAAATTTCCCAAGCAAGACCAAACTTCTGTTCCCAATGACATTATTATTTAATGCACTAGTATTTGAAGTCATCCCTATTCAGTTTTATTGTTGTCCCCTATTTCAAATGTGTGTTTATAAATGAACTTGTATGGAAGGAAATAGAGAAATTGGGAATGATTACAAGATGGCAGGAAGTTAGGCTGAAAACATAAAACCTAGCCCTCTTGTACAACTTACCCTGCTGGAGCCTATAGTGAGGTTAGTTCCGTTTTTAGTTAACAGGTGGCCTTGTTACAGAGTACCACGACACTTGGACTTTGCTGGCCTCTTGCCTCGCATCCCAGCTGAAGAATCAAGGTTTGAATTGCCAATGAACTGTAAATACCCGAGTCAGCACCCCAAGAGGATGGTCTACAAGTCCGGTGAGGCAAAGATCATCTTTTGAGACAGAGGTGGTTCAAAAGGCTGTTAACAAGGTCATTCATTCCCTTGTGGACTGTAAGAGTACCGACACCAGTTCCTAACTGTCCAAATGGAAGTAGCCTTGTGATGTCCTTGACCTCACTCCCTGCCTCCCTGACCAGACTGTGAACACCTCCTCCCATTTTAGGCAATCCTGGGCTTATAAATATTCCTAATATGGAAATGGTTGAAACTTTCTTCGGCTGTGGCCATCAGAACTGCCATCAGTGAACAGCTGGAAACTACGTCAATACTATGTGGACAGCATGTCTGCTGTCAGGTGTACCCCGTGTCTCCCCCCCGCCAGCCCCCTGTGACCAGGTGTGCCTAGGACTCCCTCTGCTACCTCAGAGTCATCTAGAACCTTCAGGTCCCCTTCTTCCCAGCTATAGGGTAGGGATTCTTCATCTTAGTCGCATATCTCTGGGCTGCATGAAAATCTTTGCATTTTTTATGTCTATTTACATTTGTGAACTCTTCTAGGGAGAAGGACCCATGAGCTTCCACCAGATTCTCAAAAGGCTAAAAGCTCCTTTTCTAGAGAGGTAGGAGTCTTATGCTCACGGTCAAGGCCGAGGGTAGAAGACGAAAAGCCTAGTTCCTTCTGTCACATGGGACTCTGTCAAAAGAAGTCTGTTTGTGGCATTTGGAAGAGATTATCACAACAGAAACTACATCGTGGTTAGGCTCCATCGTGGTTATGATCCCCTATCCACGTCTGAATTTACAAAACTCTGAAAAACAAACAGTTTTTATATCTTTGGTACCTAAACTGATTCAGCAACAAAAACCAGATCTGAACTAACATGAGACTGATCTCTATTTCAGTTAGTGTGAATAGCCACATATTTCACAAAAATATTCTTTGATTAAAGTATGCTATTCCCAGCCCTACTGGAAATTCTATGGGAAATACTGTATATGCACCAAAATAATAATAATAATAATAATAATAATTCAGAAACAGTCTGGCTCCAAGGTTTTATGACAGGGATCATAGATCTATACACTACACTTTGTATTGATTCTACACTTCCGTGGGGCTGTATGAAAGGCTGTTAGCATTTATAAAACTATTTCTACACGAACTGCACTTTGAGTTCTAAGTGCCTGACAATTTAACTTTTAAAAATTGTTTCCTCATTTATTTATTCCACAAGTATTTGAGTTCTTTATGCAAAACACCTGGTCATAAATTGGGAGCAGCCAAAATTAATTTTGTCACTTCATTAAGAGTAGTTTAACCATTGGGCTAAATCTGCCTCACTACATGAAATGAGATAGAAATGATAAATTTGGTCATTCTTACCAGGCAGGGGTTAGTATAATGAGATGCAAAATCATTAAGGACTAAACTCTATTTCCGTTTTCCATAACCTTGATTAGTATACAAGTATACATAATGTCTATAGAATAAATTTATTCTATGTCACTCAAATACAAGTGGTATGTTTATCTTCTGAAGCAAGTAGATCTGGTTCATCCTCCCCCAAGCACCAGCTAGGGTAGGCAAGCAATTCAGTCTCAGATGTGTTTGCGGGAAGGAGGGAGTTTGGGTGGCTTTACACAGACCAGACACTTGGGGAAGGGCTTCTGGTCCTCCATTTGCATCACAAACATTCCTTGTCCAAACACATGGGGTCACCTCCTGTTTTCAAAGTACACATGCCCTGTATGTACATCTCAACCTGGGACCTTGGCAGGTGTGCCCATGGCCACAGGGATTAGCCCCCAAGCACCCATTCATGCTGCCTCTGTCCTCCCGTCACGTGAGCACAGCATATGTCAGGGACATAAGCCTCCACAGCCCACAGAACCCACCACCCTCATCCTTCTAGTCTCAGGGAGAGCCCTCTCTCCTCCGGGAAACACATCACCCAAGAGTAGTGAGACATTGTAAGTTGGGAGTCAAGTTCCGGTCATGCTGGACGTGGTGTAGAACATGACATTCCCCACCCCACCCCACCCCCTGTTTTAATCCAGCCTGACCCACCTGGGTCTGGGCCTTTCCCAGCCAGTGCCCAGCCTCAGAGGTTGACCTCTGCTTTCCAATTTTCAATGTGCTCAAAAACCTATTCCAAAATACTCAAACGTTCAACCACAGCCTTTACTGAATCGTTCCCAGTGGGAAAATAAAGACCTGTGGGGGCACAGTTGTAAAGACCGCCCATTGATTACTGATGTGATACGGATACTGTAATCGTTGCCACATCTATGTGTTCTGTCACAGTCACAATTGAGATGCCTTGTCCCCAGGAAGCACCTTCCATTTCTGTTGGCTCGTGATTTCCATCACAGGCAGAATCACCTTTTCCACCACCTACACCAAACATATTAAGCCGTGTCTCAGGTGACGTGTCCACATGTGGGCAACAGCTTAAGGCTAGGACTCCAGTGACACTGGCCACTAGATGCTTTCTCTCTCCAGGATGAGGACCATATATTTTTTTAGATTCTAGAATCCAGTTTCAGTCTCTCTCATAATACAGATATACTAGGGGCTCCTGGGTGGCTCAGTTGATTAAGCATCTGACTCTTGATTTCAGCTCAAGTCATGACCTCACGGTTCATGAGATCGAGCCCTGAGTCAGGCTCCATGCTGGGAGGGTGGAGCCTACTTGGGATTCTCTCTCTCTTCTCTCTTTGCCCCTCCCCTGCTCATGCAGTCTCTCTCTCTCTCTCTCTCTCAATATAAATCAATAAACTAAAAAAAGAATATAGATATACTAACGTGCACACGCACATACACAGTATGCACATAAACACATGTAAATGTCATGCAAATGCACATACATATGGGGCAGTAGCACAGGCACACAGACATGGGTTCCATTTCACCACTGACTAGCTGTGTGCCCATCAAGCAGGATGTCGCGAAGCATCAGTTTGTTCATCTTTAAAATGGGATAATAATGCAGTGACATTACACATACATTTGACACAACTCAGTTATATAAGCTTGATGTGACATTGTTTAGATACATTTTGTTTGAAATAGACTTCTGAATACAAGCCAACTAACTACTTCCTTTAGAGCCCAAAGTAACAGGAAAACTTAGCTATGTTGGATTTACTGAGAAATGGAATATCTGTACACACAGTCTAAGCAGTTCAATGGCTTTCTAAGGCTCTTTTTGAGTAAAGGAGATCTTCATATATAACACTGGGCTCTCATGTTACACTCGAATTGCCTCACAACATATTATTGGAAGGATTATATCAGATAATCTACATATAGCATTTAGTTCAATGCTTAACATGTGGTAAGCCCTTAGTAAATGTTATCTATTATTGTGGTTTTTAATAGAACTTTAATAATAGAAATAAGTACAGGTTTTACAGTCAAAGAAAGCCTGGTTTTCCATCCATTCTATGCCACTTTGTGGTTCTGTGACCTTAGACAAATGAGTCATAATCCCTAGCTGTAAAAAAGACGACTACTGACCTGAAATGAGGTATCTATATATGAAGTCCCTACCTGAAGCACGTCTATATTACATGTTCGTTCGCCTTGTATGTGTGCGGGGTGCAGGTGGGGGTAACACATATGCGCATATCTGCATATCTCTATCTATATGACTAGTAACAAACTGGATTATCTGCTCACGCAGGCCAGAAGGAAATCTCAGTTGAAAAAAAGCACAACTGGAATGCGCCACTTTTAAATGCTCAGAACAATGTGATTGCCCAAAGAAGAGATGCTATGACTCATCGCATCCTCTCAGCAAGGCTCCAGAAGATTAAAGAGCTCAAAAACGAACTATGTGATATACGTCGTAAATTGGAAGCCACGGTCATAGAAAACCAATTTTTGAAACATCTTCAGCTTAGGCACTTGAAAGCAATAGGGAAATATGAGAATTCACAAAATAATCTACCTCAAATTATGGTAAAACATCAGAATGAAGTCAAAAACTTAAGGCAGCTACTTAGGAAATCCCAGGAAAAGGAAAGAAGCGCATCCAGGAAACTTCGAGAAACCGACAGTGAGCTGCTGAAGACTAAAGACTCCTTGCAGGAGCTGCAGAGGCTTTCCGAAGACAAAAATCTTGCAGAGAGGGAAGAACTCACTCAAAAATTGTCTGTTCTCACAACGAAAACAGAGGCAAACAACAAAAAAATACAGGTCCGTATTTCAGAGGCCTAGAAATTGTAATGTCCCAAGAACGATACGCAGGGTACACGTGTGTCACGCTTGCCCCCCTGCAGTGAAGCATTCCCAGCTGCTTTGCTCACAGGCCACACCAGTGATGGCATCCAGTGCGGGGGGGGGGGGGGGGGGGGGGGGGAACACAGGGGGCGGGGCAGGGGAAGATGTCCCTTCTGTTGTGGCCAGGCTCGTTTGTCTGGAAATGACCATTCTGTAAGGGTGCTCATGTGCTGGAAAGGTGTTGGGTTGGGTTGTGTGAAACCTCTTAGAAGCCAACCTTCTTCTCCTGGAATCTGTTTCTTAAAGACCCACTTCCCTAAAAGCCTGCCCCCCGCATCTCTCCAGCCCCTCTCCTTGCACTCCCCCTGGTCAGCTGTCTAGTCACTACCGCAGAGACCTTGTTGGTAGGCTGGAAACAGAAGTGTTTCCCGGAGAATGCTCCTGGGAACTGAGCAGGGGGAAAGGAATTAAAATCATCTAATGAATGGGCTGATTTTCTAGAATAGCCGTGGGTGTCAAAGTCTTGGAGACTGCTCTATGAGGGATGATTTGGGGGAACATCCTGATTATACTGAGAATTTTTTGTGTGTTAGTTCTTGGTCTCTACGGACATAAACATAAATAAAATTAGGTTACTGTTTAATTCCTTATTATTTAAATGACGGTGAGAGGCAAGTATTTTTTACAAACTTGAAATAATAAGAAAATATCAAGTTCATTTCATCCACTTCCTTATTATTTATTTCTTCTTTGGTAAAAATCCTCTATTTTCAAGGAGAACTTCCTCCCACGAAGTGGATATGTGAACTACAGAAAATGACGAGCAGCCGCATTTTCAGTCACATAAATAATGTAGAAAAGTCCGATTATTTGGCCTCCTGTGTTAATAGCGGACCCATGTTAGCTCACGTCTGTCAAGTAAATGGAGTTGTATCTCACCTACCTATTTTTTATGTATACATGTGAATTAGTTCATGTTTTTTGTAGCTGTAACCAAAACCAATAAGAATTCAAGAACCCTTTTCTTATCAGAAGCACTTGGTTGTGTGAGAAATTTGGTTGGTTGTAGGGCATTTGCTGGGGGAGAAAATGTTGACGAGCCAAACAAAACACGTCGGTATTTTTCTTCAGTGTTAATACTTTGGGGACTGGGATTTTTACTGATTATTTCATCCTCTCAGCTTACCATATTGCCCACTTTTCTTTAATGACAGAGTATTAATATTAATATGGGGGGAAATGCACTTAATGGGAAAAAAGACAAAAGGAAAGAAAAGGCCTTTTGGTCAAGCCTCTGTCAAAGTCCAGATCAAAGAGTTCTGCAAAAAACTGCTGAGGAGGTGCCCGCGCACCAGTGAGCCCCTGGGCACGGATGGCCTGCAGCTGCCCAACCTCTCCTGGTCTGAGAATTCCTTTATCCCTGGGGAGGGAATCCCTGACAGGGAATTCCTTTATCCCGGGGGGAAGGGGCGGGGCTGTGACCCCTGCGGGAGCTTCCGGGACCAGGCATCCGAGGCTCACGCATGCGCGGCTGCCCTGCTGCTGGCCCGCCCCCCGGCGGACGAGGCGGGCCAGGGCCCGGTGCGCACCAGCCGCGTTAGCAGGTCTTGGAGTTGGCACAGCCACCTGGGTTGAGTTTTAAAGCATGGCGTTGGTTATATTTATTAATTTTCAGGAAGTGTTCAAAGGTTATGTTTTTAATCAAAATCAGGGGTGTGAAAATCACTGGGTTCCAAACACATTTATTCTCTAGAGTTGGAATATGTGGGTTTTTCGGCTTTTGTATTTGTGCGTGTGGTTATGTTCAGCTCTAACATATGTCCCCTGCACCGGTCGTGCGCTAAAGTTGTATTAAGTTAAAACTGTGCACTTCTCGTAAATGCAATTAGTTCCATTACAGTTGAACTTTGTTAACAATACTACATTGGTTACAGAAGAGTTAAAATATATACTGTTTTCAGAGCTTGGAAAAACAGTTGAGGCTGAACAATAGAGTCTTTAATCGGCAGTTGGCCACTGAGAACCGGAAGACGTTAGCAGCCCAGGCAGCTACAAAGACTCTGCAAATGGAAATAAAACGCCTTCAACAAAAACTTAAGGTACTTCTTTAAAGCAAAATGTAACAAAATTTGTTCAGTTCTGCTTCCCAAAATATCAGAGCTGTTCTTTAAATTGTTTAACTTTGGGAATCTTTCTCAAATTAACTTTTCCCCTAGACCATTGGAACAGATAGAGGATCTGAATTACGAGGGTGGGTTCACAGCCTGGTGAGCGTGTGCTGTCACTAGAAGTTAAAGCTCCACACTCTTCATTAACAAAAGCTTCGTCCCATGAATTAATATTACTGTATTTCGTTACCATCTTAATGGAAGCCAAACTAAGTTTTCAAATTTGGAAATTAACTTACATCATTAAAATATTTAGTCATTTTAATGGCCCACAAATTCACTTTAAGGCGTACTTGAATTGGGGCGCCTTGGCTGGCTCAGTTGGTTAAGTGCCCAACTCTTGATTTTGGCTCAGGTCACGATCTAATGGTTGTGAGATCAAGCCCAGTGTCAGGCTCCATGTTTAGCAGGCTCCATGCTAAGCACGGACCCTGCTTGGGATTCTCTCTCTCTTACCCTCTCTCTCTGCCCCTCCCCTGCTCACACTATCTCAAAATAAAAAGAAACATTAAAATAATAAATAAAATCTACTTGGAAATGCTTGCAAAACTGTCTTTTAAAGTGTGCTTTAGGGGCACGTGGGTGGCTCAGTCGGTTAAGTGGCCGACTTCAGCTCAGGTCCTGATCTCACCATTTGTGACTTCAAGTCTGTGTCAGGCTCTGTGCTGACAGCTCGGAGCCTGCAGCCTGCTTCGGAATCTGTGTCTCCCTCTCTCTCTGCCCCTCCCTTGCTCACCCTCTGTCTCTCTCTCTCTCTCTCAAAAATAAATAAACATTTTATTTAAAATGTTTTTAACATTTATTTATTATTGAGAGAGAGAGACAGAGCGTGAGCATGGGAGAGGCAGAGAGAGAGGGAGACACAGATTCCGAAGCAGGCTGCAGGCTCCGAGCTGTCAGCACAGAGCCCAGATGTAGGGCTCGAACCCACAAACCGCGAGATCGTGACCTGAGCCAAAGTCAGCCGCTTAACCGACTGAGCCACACAGGTGCCCCAATAAATAAACGCTATAAAAAATTTTTAAATGTGCTTTAAAGATAAGAATTAAAAATATTTATTTTTTCAGACTTTTGCTATCTTTCTGCCTTCAAGATTTCTAAAATGGCCAACAAGTTGGAAAAAACTAGATAAACACTTAAGAAATATAGCTCTTTCAAGCCTCAACTAGCAAATCTTAAGTTTGATTCTTTAAGACAAGAATCTCTAACTTTTTTATGACAAGTAGAGAATTCAGATTTCCCAGGAGCCTGGAGAGCACTCAGAGGCAGGGAAAGGATATTAGGAGAGAAAGCTGGGGGGGGGGCGGGGGGGAGAAGAGAAAGTTGGATGTAAATTTTCCCTTTGCAAAGCAGGAAGAGAGTTCTGTTTCTTTCTTCCCTAGAGTCTCAGGTAACTTCAGAGAGAAAAGTATGCCAGAAAATGGGTGTGGCCATAGCAACTAGCTTAGAAATCTAACAGAAGAGTCTTCAAGAACCACTGGTCAAGGCAAACACACCCACATATATGGAGACACTATCAAAGAATTTTAAAATAAATTTTGGGCTTTCATATGCAATGATATGCATATAAATACTATGCAATCATTAAAAAAACAATTTTGAAAGGGGAAATGCTATTTTAATACTTAATGAAATACTTAATGAAAAAGAAGATGCAAAATTCTATATGCAGTAAGATCCAAATTTATTTACAAAAAAAAAAAAAAGTAAATATACCTCTATACATTTCTGTGCATCTGTAGAAAGGAATGGGGACTCTTTACATTATAATATGGTAATCTCTAGGATATATGGATAAGTGAAAAAAGGAAGACAGAGGAAACAGGAGGAATTTAAAAACAGGAGGACTAAAGGAGCACCTGGGTGGCGCAGTCAGTTAAGCATCTGGCTCAGGTCATGATCTTGCAGTTCCTGAGTTCGAGCCCTGCGTTGGGCTCTATGCTGATAGCTCAGAGCCTGGAGCCTGCTTTGGATTCTGTGTCTCCCTCTCTCTGCCCCTCTCTCTGCCCCTCCCCTGCTTGTGCTCTGTCTCTCTCAAAATTAAAGAAACATTTAAAAAATTTAAAAAACATATGACTTCACTCATATGAGGACTTTAGGAGACAAAACAGATGAACATAAGGGAAGGGAAACAAAAATAATATAAAAACACGGAAGGGGACAAAACAAAATATGGAGAACAAACAGGGTTGCTGGAGGGGTTGTGGGAGGGGGGATGGGCTAAATGGGGAAGGGGCATTAAGGAATCTACTGAAATCATTGCTTCACTATATACTAATTTGGATGTAAATTTTAAAAAGTAAAAAATAAAGTTAAATTAAAAAACAGAAGGAATACAAATATATCCACATTTTTATTTATGTTTTTAAAAGAAAAGGAATAGTGGGGTAACAACGGAAGTAGGGAGATAACAGATCAGAAGGGGTGATTGTAGAACCTAGATTTCCTTGAATATCTTTTTTTTTTAACATTTATTTTTGAGAGAGAGAAAGAGAGAGGGCAAAGGAAGGGCAGAGAGAGAGGGAGACAGAGGATCCCATGTGGGCTCTGCCCTTTCAGCACAGAGCCCAATGCAGGGCTTGAACTCACAAACCGTGAAATCATGAACTGAGCCAAAGTCAGATGCTTAACTGACTGAGCCACCCAGGTGCCTCTCCTTGAATATCTTTTTGGTAGATTTGATTTTAGAACCATATCAAATTGTGGAATCACCAAATGGTTTGCATAATTATGAAGCAGAATGAAATGCAAAAGGAAAAATGGAAAAGCATTCCCTAAAAATCAAAAATCAAATGAAAACAACCCACTGTAAATTCCAGTGGCAGCGAAATTGTCAGAGACACCATTCCAAGAGACTTAAAACATGTTAATTTCACCGCATGTGCCTAGTGAAATACGTTCTTGATTATAGTGTGGGCATGGTTATTTTGAAGCTGTTGTGTTTATCCTATGGGATGAAACACACGATGAATTATGTTGGTGTCATTGAGAACTAGGATTTGGGGATGGAAGAAAGAAAATACAGAAGTAAGATGAGGTCAATAAAAATCCTGTAGTCCTGGGGAACCACCTGGGGGGCTCAGTTGGTTAAGCATCTGACTCCTGATTTCGGCTTGGGTCACAATTTCACGGTTTGTGGATTTAAGCCCAATGTTGGGCTCTGCACTGACAACGCGAAGCCTGCTTGGGATTTCTGTCTCCCTCTCTCCCTGCCCCTCCACTGCTCAATCTCTCTCCCAAAATAAATAAATAAACATTTTTTAAAAATCCTATAGTCTTGTTTGTGAACTGAAGTGAAAGTATGCATTTATGATATAATTTATCTTTAAAAATAAATAGGGGTGCCTGGGTAGCTCAGCTGATGAAGCGTCCAACTTCGGCTCAGGTCATGATCTCATGGTTTGTAGGTTCGAGCCCCACGTGGGGCTCTGTGATGACAGCTCAGAGCCTGGAGCCTGCTTTGTTGGGATTCTGTGTCTCCCTCCCTCTGCCCCTCCCCCACTCATGCTCTGTCTCTGTCTCTGTCTCAAAAATAAATGTTTTTGTTTTTTTTTTAATTTAAAAATAAATACAATGGGGCGCCTGGCTGGCTCAGTTTTTGGTAGAGCGTGTGACTCTTGATTTCAGGGTTGTAAGTTTGAGTCCCATGGTGGGTGTAGAGATTACTTAAAAATAAAATCTAAAAAAGAAAGAAGGCCCTCCCCAGAACTAAATCTGCCAGCCTGCCAGCACCTTGATCTTGGCCTTCCCAGCCTCCAGAACTAAAAATAAATACATATTCTAATGTGACCAGCCCATTAACATTGAATAGCCCTAGTGCCCAGATTATGGTCTTCAAATTCCATACCACACTAAAAAGAACCAAGGCACCTTAAAAAAAAAAAAAAAAAAAAATCTCAGGTCTGGAACATGAAATATACTGCATGAGCCTGGGACATACTGTCCTACAAAAGCAAGGAAACTACAGAGAACTAAAAGTGTAATATCAGGAGCCACCTAAGATTGGTTCTTATTGGCCAAAGGTGGGGTAATCTGAGGATCAGTGAAGTAACTCTCTGGATTGAATCTCATCAAATATATAGACATCCAAATGTCCATAATGATACTTTAAAAAACAAAACAAAACACCTCAGTGATTAGTCACCTTTAGAGAATACTAAGATCCCAGCACACTATTTCGAAGACTGGTAAATAAAGGCAAAGAAACAATTCTTTCTACCTTTCCTATTCTCAGAGCGACCAAATAGTCTGTGAGGAGGGAAGAGCCTCCTTATAAGAGCATTCCAATTACTGAAAAAGGAAGGAGAGGATTAGAGTACCACTGTTCTGGAAGTCCCAGTGAGTTGGCGGATCCAAGTTGTCGGTGGCTCGTAGCATGACAAGAGAAGCCATCAGACACTATGTACTTGCTAACTGACGTACACACCACCGCCTACAGTGGGTTCTTGCCCAAAAAATCATACCCAGGTGTGATCCAATATTTGTTTTTAAGATTATTTTTCTTAAGTCATCTCTACACCCAGCACGGGGCTGGAACTCACAACCCCGAGATCAAGAGTTGCACACTCTACCAACTGAGCCAGCCAGGCACCCGGTGGTCAAACATTTAGATCGAAAAGAAATATACGGGCAGCGGAACACGGTAATACCTCAGGGATGCAGTCAGCAACATCAGGCCATCTGAAACTCTACAGCACAAACAACCCAGTTTCTACAGCAAACAAATAGCGAATCAAAGCAAAAGAGATGAGGGAGGAATTTATAGAGTAAAAGAGATCATGAGAAACCCTCAACAACTAAAAAAAAAAAAAAACCCAGTTCAAAAATGGGCAAAGGACTTAAGCATTTCTCCAAAGAAGAACTACAAATGGCCAATAAGCATGTGAAAAGATGCTCAACTGAATGCTGGGAAAATGCAAATCAAAACTGTGAGGAAATACCACCTCACAGTCATTAGGATGGCTACTATAAAATAATAATAACAAGAAAGAAAGAAAGAAAGAAAGAAAGAAAGAAAGAAAGAAAGAAAAGAAGGAAGAAAAGTATTGAGAAGAATGTGGAAAAATTGGAACCCTTGGGCACCACTGGTGGGAATGTAAAATGCTACAGCCACTATAGAAAACAGTATGGAGGTTCCTCAAAAAATGAAAAATATGTATGATCCCACAATTCCACTAGGTCTATACCCAAGAGAATGGAAAGCAGGGTCTTGAAGAGATATTCGTCCCCCCACGTTCACAGCAGCATTATTTACAATCGCTAAAATGTGGAAGCTACCCGAGTGACCGTCAACAGAGGAGTGGAGAAATATAATGTGTGTGTATATATACACACACACATGGAGTATTATTCAGCTTTAAAAAGGAAGGAAATTCTGACACCTGCTACAACATGGATGAACCTCCAGAACATTATGCTAAATGAAATAAGCCAGTCACAAAAAGACGAGTCCTGTATTATTCTAGTTTATAGTCAAAATCATAATGACAGAGTGTAGTGGTGGTTGCCAGGAGCTGGGAGAAGGAAAATGGGAGTCAGTGTTTCATGGGGATGGAGTTTCAGTTTAAATAAAAGTTCCGGGGAGATAAAAAAAAAAAAAAGTTCTGGAGGTGATCAGTGGGTATGGTTGCATGACAGTGTACTTAATGCCACTGACCTGGGCACTTAAAACGATTGAAATGGTGAATTTTATGTTCTGTGCATTTTACCACAATAAAAAAAAATAGAAAGAAAACCCACTGGATTGTACAATTTGAAAGGGAAAATTACATGGTACCTGAATAATATCAAGAAAGCTGTATACAAACAAGGTTTCTTAAAGACTAAGAGACCTATTAATCTCAATGTTTTGGACCTTGTTTGGATTCTGATTCAAGCAAACTTAAAAAAAAAAATTATAGGACAGGGGCCCCTGGGTGGCTCAGTCGGTTGAGCGTCCAACTTCAGCTCAGGTCATGATCTCCTGGTTTGTGAATTTGAGACCTGCATGGAGCTTCCTGCTGTCAGCACGGAGCCCTCTCCACTCTGTTCCCCTCTCTCTTTGCCCCTCCCCCACTCACACTCTGTCTCTCTCTCTCTCTAAAAAATAAATAAACACTTTATGGGGCACCTGAGTGGCTCAGTCAGTTGGGCATCTGACTTCGGCTCAGGTCATGATCTCAGAGTGCGTGAGTTTGAGCCTGTCGTCAGGCTCTGTGCCTACAGCTCAGAGCCTGGAGCCTGCTTCGGATTCCATCTCTCTCTTACCCTCCCCTGCTCGTGCTCTGTCTCTCTCTCTCTCAAAAATAAATAAACATTTAAAAAATAATAAATAGATGAAATATTTAAAAATTATTAGACAGTTGGAAAAATGTGAAACAAACTGGATGTTTATATTAAGGGATTTTTTTTTTTTTTTTTGGTAGGTGAAATGTTCATACTGTGGTTAGGTTTTAAAAGGGATGCCGTTGTCTCCTATAAATACATAGTGAAATACAGATTAAATTTATGCTGTCTAGGATTTGCCTCAAAATAATTCATAGCTGGGGAACGGGATCAGAGGGCGGTGTGTAGAGAGAGACAGACAGGGTAGGAGTTGTTCATTAGTGAAGCTGGTTCACTGGTTCATGGAGATTCACTGTACTATTTTCTCTACATTTGTGTATGTTTGACATTTTTTATAATAAAATCCTTTCAAAGGGAAAAATAAGAAAAGTTACATATTTTATGCCCTAAAGAGTTGAACCAGGTCAAGAAGACGAGCTAAATACACGCTTTTCATCTCTTCCTGCCACAACCCCATGGAAATGATGCACAACATATTTTAAAGCAATAACCCATAACCCCAGAAAGGATACCATGATCGTACCAGAACTTCCAAAGAATTTCTGGAAGATAAAAAGATCAAAAACAATGTTTCGGATTGATCGAGAAACCAGACACCAATAATCACAACCTAAATAACAGTGCAAAAAAATTGCTGGTGACTTAACAGGAACAGGGAGAGAAACCCCAAGCTCAGAATCAATACAAGTGGACAGCAGGAGCGGAGCCTTGGGGCAGCTGTCTTCACATTTGGTTGAAACCATGGTCCTCAAACGTGGCCACATGTTGATCATCTGGGGAGCTTTGAACACTCCACTGCCCCAGCCACACCCATATCCGTGAAATCAGAATCTCCCGGTGTGGGTGCCTTACACCACATTCACCAGCTGATAGACAGGGACTCTGGTTTGGCCTGAGAAGGACCTTGTTCACTCTGGCCTCAATTGTTGGTGATGACAGACTCTCTGTAACTTCCCTCCCGTCAGAACCCCACAGAAGTGATCAGTGAAGGACAGAAAGTGGACCCACAGAAGCAAAGAGCTGGGGAAAGTCACCAGCCAACAGTAGAGATTTGGGGACATTTGTTGAAGACAGAAAACAGGTGGAAGCATCTCTATGGGTGTCACAGAGCAGAAGAAGCCACAGCATGAGGTGCTTGGAGAAGCATTTGCCCCAGGGAACACAGGAGCAAGAGACACTTGAGCACAGGGGACTGGGTCATCAATCTCACCTGACTGCCCTCTCAACGGGACTCACAGCATCAGAGTCCAGCATTTTCCATCAGGCAGAAAGGCTGTGAATGAAAGACTTGAGAAGAAATGGGGCTGGGACACCTGGGGTAACTGCCAGTATCCCAGGTAATGCCCTTCCAAGGGGAAATTCTGGAATATGGGAGGCACTTAGTCAAATGACTCCCCTCAGAGTGAAACCTGGCAGTCGGCAAGTCCCACTGATTTACCCAGAGCCAGCCTTTCCATTCAGGAAAGAAGCCTAACTACAGAAATGAATGTCCACACAAAACAGTAGGTTAGTAAAATAATCCAGCCTCCAGCATCGTGAAGAAAGAACAAGAATGACAAGCAGACCAGCCCACCCTGTAGGCTTAGTTTAATATGCAGAAGAGATGATACTGTGTGCCCATAAAATAAGAATGTTATGAAAATGGGGAAAAAATCAGAAAACAGTAAGTGGAAATTTAAAAAGATAATTCCATCATACAAAATTCAGTAAAAGAGCTGGCAGATAAGGAAAATCTAGGGATATTGAGGAAATCTCCCCAAAACAGAGCCAGAAGACAGATGAAAAACACATGAAGGAAAAGAAGATACCGAGGGAGTGTGCTATACAAAAGAATTTAAAACAATCCACTGGATCATTTCCCATAATGCAAATCATTCAAACCCATGGCCTATCACCTATAGTTTCTTCCTCATTCAGGATATACTCCTACCCCCTTACAGTCCTGTTTCAGGAGGAAAAATAAGATAGACTTTTATACTTCATGGTCATCCCGGGTACTGACCCAAGGAATAAAGGGATGGAACCTTTAAGGATGTGTTAGTAACCTGACTGTTCCAATCACTATGGCTGCATAAGATATTACTCCACAACTTAGTGGCTTAAGAAATGACAATACTAGGGCGCCTGGGTGGCTTAGTTGGTGAAGCGTCTGACTTTGGCTCAGGTCATGATCTTGCGGTTTATGAGTTCGAGCCCTGTGTGGGGCTCTGTGCTGACAGCTCAGAGTCTGGAGTCTGCTTCCGATTCTGTGTCTCCCTCTCTCTCTGCCCCTTCCCTGTTCATGCTCTGTTAAACGTTAAAAATTAAAAAAAAAAAAAAAAAAAAAGAAATGACAATACTGGGGGGCACCTGGGTGGCTCAGTCAGTTAAGCATCTAACTCTTAATCTCAGCTCAGGTGTTGATCTTGGGGTGCTGGCTTCAAGCCCCACACTGGGTTCTGTGCTAGGCATGAAGCCTACTTCAAAAAAAGAAGAAGAAAAAAAAGAAATGACAATATTAATTTTGCTCACGAATCCACAATCTGGCAGGGCTTGCCAGGGTTAGCCCATCTCCGCCACTCTCGACATCAACTAAGGTGGTTCAAAGGCTGGGGCTGGAGTGCTCTAAAGTCTCGCACGTATGTCTGCAGTTGGTGTCAACCAACAGCTGAGACGGCAACTGGGGTGTTGGCCAGAACTGCCCACATGTGGCCTCCCCATGTGGTGTGGGCTTCCTCACAACATGGCAGCCAGGTTCCAAGGAGCAGAGTGGGGAGATACAGACAGAAAGAGAACCAGTCACACAGCATCTCTTCCACCCCATTCCCTTTGTCAAGGCGGCACCATGGGAGGAGCAATAGATTCTACCTCTTCATGGGGAGTCACAAGTTTCCGGAAGAGCATATGGGACCGGAAATACTGCTGAAGCAATTCTGAGAAAATGCAATCTGCCACATTAACATAAATCACTAGCACCTGACCTTGGGAAGGCACAGTTCCAAAGATCAAAGTTTCTGTTTTGGTACTCTGAAACTTATTTTCGAAGTCATCCAACACCAATTCTAGACACTGCTCTCTTTCCAGAAAATGGGCCAAAGTAAAGGCATAAATATCAGTCCTCCACGGCTCCCAAATGAGGTACTGCAACTCTACCCAGCATCCAGGCTACAAGCTCACCCCTGCCAAAGTGGCACTGTCTGTGTAGACATTGTTTTCTGACTTTTGGAACCCATCTGCCCTGCTCTTTTAACATGGTTCCCCACCATGACCCAACCTCCAATGAACTCTGACCTGATAACCTTGGAGCTGGTGAGTCCTCTTTCCTATGAATATTCCACAAACATGCCATGAGCATTCCTACATGTGGATTTTTATTGTGTGGTTTTTTTTAATGTTTATTTATTGCACACCAGCAGAAGGGCAGACAGAGAGAATTCCAAGCAGGTTCCACACTGTCAGCACAGAGCTCTGTTGGGGCTCGAACTCATGAACCGTGAGATCATGACCTGAACCAAAATCAAGAGTCGGACGCTTAACCGACTGAGCCACCCAGGCGCCCCAGTATTTTTTCTCTTGATTAACTGACTGACCTCAACTACACAAGTATCCTGGATTGTGTTCTGAACCTGTTGTCTTTGATCTTGGACCCAGGTCTGTGGACAGCATCCAGACTTGAACCTTTGTTCCAGGCCTGAGGGAGGACTGTCCTTCCCTTTTGCCCCCAGCCAGCCCTGCACCTGTCACCCGTCAGCCAGCATTTCTCATCTGCCTTCTTCCTGCGCTCTGCTGCTGATGCACATGCTAGACCCTCCAAGGAACCAGCCTGAATCAAAATAAGTAACTGGATTTTCCAGACGATCAACGCTTGCCCCTCTAAACATCAAAATCTTTCTTGTCTTAACCAGTGGGGGGTAAAAAAAAAAAAACTTTCTAAGATGTCCTACACTATATTCTTCTTAAACATAATATCCAGGAGTGCCTGGGTGGCTCAGTCGGTTGAGCGTCCGACTTCGGCTCAGGTCATGATCTCATGATCATGAGTTCAAGCCCCGTGTCAGGTCTTGAGTTCAAGCCCCGTGTCAGGTTCTGTGCTGACAGCTCAGAGCCTGGAGCCTGTTTCAGATTCTGTGTCTCCCTCTCTCTCTGACCCTCCCCATTCATGCTCTGTCTCTCTCTCTCTCTCTCTCTGTCAAAAATAAATAAACATTTTAAAAAATTTAAAAAAACATAATATCCAGAATAAACTTGGCCACCTTCAGGTAATAAACTGTCACCATTACCGTTCTTTCTTGCTAAGTGAGGTGTTATTACAAGAAAAGAAAGAAAAAGAGAAATATACTGATATTTTTGCTCCTAGAAACTTAAATTCTAGAAAAGGCTAATATTCTCATATTGTATCCATTTATGTACCTCTGATAATAAATTAATTTTTAAATTTTTTTAATGTTTATTTTTGAGAGGGAGAGAGAGACAGAGTGCGAGCAGGGGAGGAGCAGAGAGAGAGGGAGACACAGAATCGAAAGAAGGCTCCAGGGTGAGCTGTCAGCACAGAGCCCGACGCGGGGCTCGAACCCACGAACCGCGAGATCATGACCTGAGCCGAAGTCAGACACTTAACCGACTGAGCCACCCAGGTGCCCCGATAGTAAATTAATTTTATGATTAAAATAAGTACAGGGGCGCCTGGGTGGCTCAGTCGCTTAAGGGTTGGACTTCGGCTCAGGTCATAATCTCATGGGTCCGTGAGATTGAGCCCCAAGTCAGGCTCTGCACATCAGTGCAGAGATTCTCTTGGGATTCTCTCTCTCTCTCTGTCTCTCTCTCTGCCCCTCCCTCACTTATGCACTCGTGCTCCATCAAAATAAACATTAAAAATGGAATCAGTACAAAACCTGCCCATTCCAACTCAGATGTGCACAAATATGTAACATTTTTAGTTTCCATAACTGACCCATACTTCCTTATGAGCCCCGTTCCCACAAGTCGGAGGTGGGGACAGGGATGGACACGGAGACTAGGCAGAAGCTTGTCTCAGTCTGTTCTAATCAAAGCTGGCCCCATTTTAGGTTGTCTCTGAGACTTGCAGCGTCTCTTGGTGGAGACAGCATCTAGCGTTAAGAGGGGGTGCGCACTGGTTACCCTGCTGGTAAAAGAAGAAGGAGTCCCCCGACCCTCTGGAACCTCTTGCCCTCGTCTGAGGAGTGACTGGTCCTAACTAGTGGGGTGCCCGGGACCTGTGTGGCAGGTGCTGAACGTGGCCGGTGACGCCCACGGCCTCTGCTCCGTCGGTCAAATCTCGGCCATCTTCGCGTGTTGTCTGTCGATGCCAATGCCTTGAGGTGCCATCGGATCCTTGGCTCGACGGTCGGTCCCAGAGCCTGTGCTGTGGGATCACCTGGGTCAGTAACGTTGAAGACTCGGAAGCAGGCTCCCTGGCTCCCGCTCTTCCCTCTGCTCCCGTCCCCTCTCTGGGTCTCACTCCTTGTGCAAGTGAGTGAAGTGCTCTCTTTGGCCCTTTGCCTGGATGGCGTGTCTGCCCTTTCAGCTTACCACTGGCAATGCATTACTACTCTGGCTCCACGCCGAAGGGGGGCTTGACCGCGGGCTTTGAATGTCCCAGGCCACACCAAGGCCTCCTGCGCTGAGACTTTTCCAAACCTCAGAGTTGTTTCTTCACCTTCCTAATATCCCTGAGGGGCACAGGGAGCCCAGAACCCCATCTGATTTCTCTTTCTCTCTCCCTTCCTCCTAGCTCTACCCTCCTTCTCTGGGCCCCTTCCTCTGACCCTTTCTGTCTAACCATACAGCAGACAGCCTTAACTCATATATACCCACTCCATTTTTGTGTTTTTAAAGGGATGGGGGAGAGGGGCAGAGGGAGAGGGTCCTAAGCAGGCCCCAAACCCAGGGCAGGGCCCAACACGGGGCTCGATCTCACGACCCTGGGATCATGACCTGAGCTGAAATCAAGAGTCGGATGCTTAATTGGTTGAGGCACCCAGGCACCAGTGCCCACTCCTTTTGACTGTGGCTTTGACTAAAACTCAGTGGTCTTGAGTCTAACAGGCTGGCCTCTTGGTGCATGTGTAAGAGGAGTGTTTGGTGCTTAATGAAATCTTTTTTTTTCCCCTCAACAAGCCAGGATTTCAAAACTTTTGTCAAGACTTAAAAAAAAAGCTTTTAATGTTTATTAATTTTTTTTAAATTTTTTTTCAACGTTTATTTTTGGGACAGAGAGAGACAGAGCATGAACGGGGGAGGGGCAGAGAGAGAGGGAGACACAGAATCGGAAACAGGCTCCAGGCTCCGAGCCATCAGCCCAGAGCCCCACGCGGGGCTCGAACTCACGGACCGCGAGATCGTGACCTGGCTGAAGTCGGACGCTTAACCGACTGCGCCACCCAGGCGCCCCAATTATTAATTTTTGAGAGAAACAGAGCATGAGCAGGGGAGGGGCAGAAAGAGAGGGGAGACACGGAATCTGAAACAGGCTCCAGGCTCCGAGCTGTCAGCACAGAGCCCGACGCGGGGCTCGAACTCACGAGCTGTGAGATCATGACCTGAGCCGAAGTTGGGCGCTTAACTGACGGAGCCACACAGCACCCCTGTTTTGCCAAGACTTTAAAAAGTCAACCCTGACATTCAAAGCTGAACAGTGATGCCTTTGTTCTAGGCTTCACCCACCCTGCACTCGTACTGTCGAAACACAGGCCTGTCTCGTCGAACCTCGTGCCACGTGGGAATGTTCTACCACACCGTGCAGTCACGTGGCCACCAGAGATGTGCGGCACTGAGCACTGGAAATATGGGCAGTGCCACGGGGGACTGAACGGTGCATTTCATTTTAATTAGTTTAGACCACAGCGTGGCTAGTGGCTGTCCTGGACCACGAGAAAAGCCAGCAAACTTCACGGCACAGACCCGGGGGGACAGAACCTGCAGTGAGGGCAGCTGGCTTGCAAACCCCTCAGCAGTACTGTCCCCGTCACAATGGTTTGTTGCTCTGTTAAAAGGTACTTTTTGGTGTCAGGGATGATCTAGAAGGATATGGCCTATTTCTGTTCCTGCCAGCATCTACAGAGTTTATTCAAAGAATGCTGAGCTTGCTCAACGTGTTTTATAGAAGAAATCCAGGCTGCTAAAAGCAAGTATTTATAGAGAGATTGGTATTGTGGTTCTCTTTAGGGGAAGGACCGAGAGCTTGAAATCAGGAACATCTATGCGAATCGGATACTTAAAAATTTACATGACAAAGATTATCCGACAGGTACGCTTTATTTTTGCTCAAAATCTACTTGTAAGTACGTAGTCCTATGTTCCTACTTTATATCACGAAATAAGGGGTATTTTAAAAACATCAGTTTATTAGGCATTGAAACATTTTGTGATTCCAGAAGAACAAGGAGCTGCGACATGGGGGAACAGGTAGGAGGGACTGCACGTGCTCCCTGATCCTCCCAGCCTCTGCTCAGTCCCGCGTGCCCTTTCTGCAGGCAGAGTGAGAGGGCCACCTTCCGGCCTGGAGGAGAGTGTCTGGCAGACAGCGAACTTTCCAAGCGCATCTCTTAGTGTGTGGCTTGTTTTTTTTTAATATATATAGATAATATATATTTGATATAATTATAGTATATATAATATATATAATATATTATATTATATTATTATAATATATAATTATTATAATTATATACTATATAATTATAATATATTATATATTTTAATATGTTTATATGTATTTATGTAAATTAATTTATAATTTATTTTATTAATATATTTATTTTATATTTATACATTTGTATATATTTATATGTATTAAATATATATATATATTATATATTATATATATATATATATATTTTTTTTTTTTTTAGAGAGACAGACCAAGCAGGGGAGGGGGGGAGAGAGAGAGAGAGAGAGAGAGAAAGAGAGAATCCCAAGCAGGCTCCGCACTGCCAGCACAGGGCCCCACGTGGGGCTCGATCCCACGAACCATGAAATCATGACCTGAGCTGAAACCGAGTCGGACATTCAACTGACTGAGCCTCCCAGATGCCCCAAAATGCACCCATTTTAAGTGTGCAATTCAGCAGGTTTTGACCATAGTCAGTGCAGAACCTCTCCCTGCTCAGGAGGCCACCCACGCGCCCCCTGCCATCACGAGTCCCTGTCCTTGTCCCTGGGACAACCACTGATTTCCCTTGTCACAGCAGCTTCGTTTACCTGTTCTCAAGTTTCCCGCAGGTGGGATCACACAGCACGTGCTATTCGGTCGGCTTCTCGTGTCCAGCCTAATGCTTCAGAGACTCACCCATGCTGCTGCTGCCATCATCCGTGTGTCCCTCTTCATTGCTGAGTAGTACTTTTCCTTCAAGATGGGGTGTACTTATTCCCCCCACCCCCCCCCCCCACCGCCACCCCCCAGATCTGCCAGCATCAGGCTTGGCTCAAAAGAGGTACAATAGAAACACCTGTTTTGGTAGAAAAAGTCACTACGTGCTCACTTTTAAAGGCAGTAATTTCAGGGGCACTGGGGTGGCTCCGCTGGTTAAGCACCTGACTCTTGATCTCAGCTCAGGTCGCCATCTCAAGGTCATGAGTTCAAGCCCTGCACTGGGCTCCATCCTGGGTGTGGAGCCTGCTTTAAATAAATACATAAATAAAGGCAACAACCTTGACATTTTCTCGCCTTCCTTTGTTTGCTTCTGCTGTGTAATCCAGAACAGCCAGCAGAGATGATCGTACCAGCCATGGGGCCATTTAGATGGGATAACACTTTGAGGAAAGTGAGGTGTAGATTTAGCGGTGGACGATCTAACCGCTGGTTACCAAGAGCACTGACGCAGGACGTCCCTGTGACTCACTCCCTCACGACTGTGTGTCTGTGGCGGGGACAGCAGGTCCTCCGAGACGTGGACCTAGCCTAAAGCCTCCTCGCTCTGGAGCCTAACATTGTGATTCATGCAACCTTGGTGGCCCCAAAAAGAGACAAAACAGGCAAAATGATAGGGAAGAAAGGAAACTGACAAATGTTAAACATATATTGGAAGAAAAAATTTTAATATCTGGTATACTTTGTTTTACACAACAAATGTGTTATTTTCTCTGTAAAGTCAATATTGCACCCACATGTAAAATATGTTCCTTACATATAATGTACCTGTTCTGCAGTTTCTTCAACAAAATCCGTACAAGCAGACAGAAGTTTTTTGTTTACAAGCATGAAACACCAGGAAACCCAAAAATCAGAAGATGTTCCATCTTTGACAACTAAGGTACAACAAATTTGAATTCTTGCAGTGTCTATTTACAAAAATAGACTATGAACAGTCTCTTACTCTACACAGAAAGTATTCGTATTCAGTGAATAAAATACAATTTAAAACTATCTGTACCCAAAAAAATGGTTTGTTTTTTTTTTTGCTGCTTTCCTAAATTATAGGGTAAAAAGACAACTGGAAACGTTGGTCATAAAGAAAAATCCAGCGGAATGACCTGTGCGGTTCCTCCCTGTATCAGCAAACTACCAAACCAAGAGGAGTCCAAGAAAAAATACGAAGGTAATTTTAACTGCTTTTAAAAGTGTCCTTTACTCTTACCTGATCTTTTTAAGGTGTGAATTACTCTGTGTGTGTGCGTGCGTGCGTGCGTGTGTGTGTGTGTGAGAAAGTATACATAAAACACATACATACAGGGGTGCCTGGGTGGCTCAGTCAGTTGAGCATCTGACTTCATTCAGCTCAGGTCATGATCTTGCAGTTTGTGAGTTCGAGGCCCACATCGGGCTCGCTGCTGTCAGCCTGTCAGTGCAAAGCCTGCTTAGGATCCTCTGTCCCCCTCTCTCTGCCCCGCCCCTGCTTGCACCTTCCCAAAAATTAGGGGGGAAAAATCATACAACATAAAGAATTATTATGAAATGAACACCTACGTGGCCATTCTCCTGCTTAAGAACTAGGTCATTTGGGGGCACCTGGGCGTCTCTGTTGGTCGAGCATCCAACTCCTGATTTCAGCTACGGTCATGATCCTGGGGTCGTGGGATGGAGCCCCACATCGGGGTCCGTGCTGAGCGTGGAGCCTGGTGAGATTCTTTCTCTCTCTCCCCTTCTGCCACCCTCCCCTACTCGCTCTCTCCAAAATAAAAAAATTTTTTTTTCTTTTTAATTTAAAAAGAGCTAGGACGTTAGTGTTGCCCAGAACACGCGTGGGCCCTTCCTAAGCACTTCCCCGCCCCCCGGCCACCAGAAAACAACCGATATCTTCAGTTTGCTGCCGGTCACTCCCTTGCTGTTCCTCCCCATGTCCTGTCCTCGTACACATCTTTAAACAGTATGTTCCGTTCTGACAAACTGAGTAGCAAACCCAAACCCAGCTGCGTAGAGGGCGATGCTCCCGTTAACGAAGACTTGACGTGAAGACTCCAGGAGGAGATGCACAGACTGGCTTCAGCCTCCCAGGATGCTCCTCCGGGAGCACCGAGGAGGCCACGCAGCTCCCTGGGAGGCTGGGGAGCACCGGAGCCGTGGCGTCTACACTCCGGGACAGGGCCAGTCTGAATTCCCTGTGCTAAGATCAGCACACTCACCTCCAGCTCCTGGGGGGAGGTCCCAGCAGAACGCTCCTGGGGGGGTGGAATGAGAGTCCCCAGCCGACCCAGGCTGCCACTCACGATGGAGAGGGCAGCACCTTCATCGGGCCACGGGCAGGACAGGCCAAGGACATCGGGGGCCCGGGAGCTTTGCAGAGCAGGGATCCCGGTGACACCAGCCCTTGATGCTTCAGCCTCTTTGCGTCCGGGCTGGTCGCCCTCTGCCTCTGGCGCGCAGCTGTCGTGCTGGGACCTCCCTTCCCCTGCAGGCTCCTGTCACCCCCTCCTCTGCTAGGTCTTGTTCTTAAACCGCGTCCTCCTCCTCCTTGGCCAGTGCCATCATCTCTGAGAGCCACATCTTGGGAATGGGTGCATGTGGGGGAAATGTGTTTACCTTCACCTGGAGATGTGATTCTGCCCTCCTGCCTGATTAATAACTGGCTAGAAAGAAACTTCTAGGCTGGAGATGATTTCCCTCCAGAATTTTAAAGGCACTGCCCCACTGCGTGCATGCCACATTATTGCTGCAGGGGAATGCGGAGTCCCTCACGGCCGTGTGAGCACAATCGCCGTGAGGGAACTGTCCCCCAGGGCCCCGGGTCACCTGCTCCCCCTCGGCAGAGTGGGGGGCTTCAGGAGAGGCTCTGGAGGGGCCACACCTTTGGTGTGGGGCCAGACTGGCTTTAGAATGTTTCTTTTCTTTTTTTTTTTTTTTAAATGTTTATTTATTTTTGAGAGAGAGAGAGAAACAAAGACAGCATGATTGGGAGAGGGGCAGAGAGAGAGGGAGACACAGAATCCAAAACAGGTTCCAGGCCGAGGTGTCAGCACAGAGCCTGACGCGAGGCTCAAGTTCACGAACTGTGAGATCATGACCTGAGCTGAAGTCGGATGCTTGACTGACTGAGCCACCCAGGCGCCCCTAGAACACGTTTCGATAACACAAAGGCTTGGCACGACTCACCTGTAAAGCCGCCGTGTCTGGTGCAGTGGGCAGAAGCCAACAACTCCATTTTCACTTCCTCCTGGGGTCACTGGTCTTAAGTTTTCCGCTTGTCCTTGAGCCCGTTTGTAATTCGTATTCTGCTAGAAACTTCATCCGTTCATTTGATGGATGTTCATTGAGCATACACTGTGCCCTGGGTACTGCCCTGGGCACTGGGGGCACAGCGATGAAGACAAACCGCCCTGCCCGCACACGTGTCCGCTCCAGCGCAGACGGACAGACATTGGGTAAAACAAGTAAGGTGCGCAGTAGGTTGAGGGCGTGAAGTGAGGGTGGGAAGACAAGTGGAACAGAGGAGGCTAGGGAAGGGCAGCTGCGGTGGGGCGGGGGGAAGGGGCCAGCCCCGCGGACCCCCGAGAAGAGCATTCCAGGCCAAGACCCCATGGCCCGGAGGACAGATGTCATGGGGTGGGGGTGGGGGGAGCCGAAGAGAGGGGAGGGGAGGCCAGATGTGGTACAGCTTTGTAGTGTGCTGGGCACACGGGCCTTCTCTCCGGGGGGGAGACGGGGAGCCGTGCCAGGATTCGCGTCAAGGAGGGACCAGACCTGCCTCCGTGGGCTGCCGTGCAGCCGGGAGGAGCCTCCCACCCCGGCCAGGAGGGAAGGTGACAGACCAGGGCTGGGAACAGCAGAGGCACAAAATGAGCAGTCTCCCCCAACTCCTTCACATCTGCATCAAGTATACAGTGCACAGCTAACAGTCATTTAGAATTAACTAGAGTCTGCTGGCTTCTTCCCTCACCACGAATTCTTAAAACAACTTCTCTTGCTAGAATTCCTAGTTCCCTGGATTAAAATGAATAATTTTTTTTCTGTGTGTTCATGCGAGAAAATCCTCCAACTCTGTGCACGCATGCCACTGTCTCCATTGTCCCTCCCAAATGGGCGGCCGGTCAGTAATCAGGTGGTGGGGCGGCCCGTCCTCGGGAGGCAGAGGGCAGGGCCTCCTGAGTGCCCGGAGAAGGACCGGGGAAGTTCACCTTCAAGTGGCTTTTTCATTAACAACACACTGTGAACGTCCTTCCCCGTCAGCTCACGTGTACGCAGCCCATTCTCTGTAACCACCGCCCGGAACCCCCTCGACGGCACGTGCTATGGTTTCTGTAACCGTGACCCCTCGACAGACGCCTGGGACGCTTCGCCATTACCAAACCGTGCCGCAGTACACATCCTGGGTGTGTGTTTATCGCGTCGGTCCTAGAAGCGAACTTGTTGACCATGTGGCCATCCAGAAAACGCTGTACCATTGACACACACACCAATGGGGACCCGGAAGTTCCAATTTCCCTGTATTCTCACCGAACCTGGAAATCACTTGCCCATTTGGATGGGTGAAAAATGCTCTCATTGTTTTAACTGGTACCACACCCAGCTGGTAATGATGAACATCCGCTGATAATTTCTTGGCAAATGTTACTTCTTCTTTCATAATTTGGGTTCATAAATCTATTTACCCGGTATGTTCTAGGAAAGCCGAGCATTTCAGGCTCGTTATCGGCACCTTCCCCTGTGTTCTAATGTTGGGTGCGTTTGGTTTCTCACCTCTCGTTGTCCCTTTCATGTGCCTGTCGGGAGATGTCAGTAAGTGTGCTACACGTGCCACCTTGAAATAGAAACCGACTGGATTTAAACATCACCAAACAGGGGCGCCCGGGTGGCTCAGTCGGTCTGATCTCACAGTTTGTGGGTTCGAGCCCCGCGTCGGGCTCTGGGCTGATGGCTCAGAGCCTGGAGCCTGCTTCGGATTCTGTGTCTCCCTCTCTCTCTGTCTCTCTGCCCCTCCCCCGCTCATGCTCTGTCTCTCTCTCTTGCTCTCTCTCAAAAATAAATAAACATTAAAAATTTTTTTACAAAAAGAAAAGAAAAGGTTAACGGTGCCTACCGCTTGCGGGAAGAACCCGGGGTGAGGTTTTTGCTCCCTTCTTTATACCGTATCCTTTCCTGGCTGGCTTAAACTGTTCTCCAGGAGGATATATTATCTTTATAACCAGGAACATAACAGCTCTGGGGCCGCTGTTTAGTAAAAACTGGCAATGACCCCGAGAGACTGAAGATGCAAATGGCCAGACCGCAGACAAAAATAGAAGCCGACCCACAGGCTGCAGCAGGCCGGGCCCGGAAACCCTTTCCCGCCGGGCAGGTACAATCCGCAGCCCAGGACGCCAGCGGGCTGGACGTCACACGGCACCTCTAGGAACGACCCAGGCGGCCAAGCGAGGACTTCCCTAACCGCTGGCCCAGAATGGCCAGGATTCGATGGATAACCTGCCGCCTCCCTGGTTTTTGGTTCTTCTGTCGCCTTGGCGGCAACCAGACAAAGGCGAATCCGTACCCCCTGATCAACCGATCGCTGAGGGGGCCCCACTGCCAGCTGCCCACGGCTCTTCCAGGCCTATCGCCCCCATCAGGGCCTGCCTGCAGCCCTTCCTTTTCTCCGGCCGAAGCTTTCCTACTCCCCTGCCTGCCTTTGGGTGTCTGCCAAAGTGCAGGTGACGTGGCTGACTACCTCGCGGTGGCAAATCCATTTAGTCCCACAACTTGAACGGTTCTGTTAAGCCAAAGGGGACCATGAGGACAACCTATGAGGGAAAGGTTATGGCACTGGGGGGTCTACTGGCAGTGGGGTGAGGGAAGGAGACAAGCATGTCTCCGGCTTCTGGCTTGGGGTTCTGACCGCGAGCTGATGCCGTCCGTGGAGTCAGTAAAGGGAAGGGACACACGGGAGAGGTATGTGTCGGGGTCTTTGGGAGACAGGAAGCACACGTGGTGGGACGGACAGAGGAGGGTTAGAAGATTCTGGAGGCGCGGGATAGGCCAGGGGAGACCAGCCGCGGATGTGGAGGCACCCCGGGGCCGGGAACAGCTGGAGCCATCACCCTGAGCCTCAAGGTGCAAAGGGAGAAAATTGGACAGAACCACTGAACGAGAGTATGGTGGCAGGAAGAGCTCGGTCCGTTTCAGCTCCGCCCGGGGCCTACAGGAAGATTCCATTTTCCACCTGCCCTTCAGTCTCCTGCCAGTGCCTCCCATGAGCCCAACCCAGCAGGAAGCCAGAGCACGTGAGAGGTGGATGCAGGTGCATCCATAAGAGCCATTCTATGGGGATGTAGGGAAGCTCCGTGGGGGCAGGTGGGGAATAGTTAGCCCACACAGCATGGGGGTGATGAGTTCCATCTTGAAATTGTCCACTTTGAGGATCCCACAGGGTCTCCAGGTGGGTATGTCTCACGAGCAAGTCAACCTGGTGGTGTAGAAACTAAAAGAAAGATCTCAGTTGCAGAACTCTATGTGAGAGTCATCTAAGTATAAGAATTTTAGAATGGGGACCTCTCCCTGAGAAAGGGTGAGGTATTGGGGCACCTGGGCGGTTCAGTCAGTTGAGCGTCCGACTTCAGCCCAGGTCATGATCTCGCGGTCCGTGAGTTCGAGCCCCGTGTCGGGCTCTGTGCTGACAGCTCAGAGCCTGGAGCCTGCTTCGGATTCTGTGTCTCCCTGTCTGCACCGCCCCTCCATACTCTGTCTCTCTCTCCCAAAAATAATAACTACACATTTAAAATAATAACGATCACTAAACAGACTATTTTTCGCATAGATTTATCAAAGGAAGAGGACCATTTGGAAGTACGAGCACCTCCAGAGGACCCTGAGAGACAAAGGGAGAAAAAAGAAGATCAAGAGAAGAAAACCACTTTAGTGCCCGAAGAACAAGAAGTGCCACCAAAGAGAATTCAAGAGACTCACCCTGACAGGGAGGACACGCGGGAAGACGACGCAGGGAAGGAAGAGTTCAGAAGTCTCCAAGTCAGTGACGTGGCTGAGGGGCCCAAGAAAAACGCAGCTGCAAACGTCAAAATACCCTTCCGGCAGAGAAAGCATTACTTGTTCACGGAAGCCACCGAGAACCTGCATCTGGGCCTGCCCGCGTCAGGGGGGCCGGCTGGCGCAGGCAAGGCCCACGGGCTCGCGGAGGGACCGAAACCAGAACGTTCTGTGAGCGGGTACGAACCCTCTTTCGGCAAGTCTTCCCGACCCAAAGCAAAAGACACCTTCAGTGAGAAGAAAAGCAGTCTCATGGAGGAACTGTTCGGGTCAGGCTGTGCCTTTAAACATGACCCGACCAGCACGGTTGCCCCCAGGGGGGCCGAGGAGACTGCAGAAGGCATGGCGCACCATCCGCCTCCCGGTCAGGCCTCGGCCAGCAATGCTTTTGGAGATTCTAAAGTAACTGTGGTAAACTCCAAGTCGTCTTCGCCCACCGAAGAGAAAAGGAAAATAATTATTTAAATAGAAGCCTTATCCTAACATTCTGATTTGATATTCTCATTCTGACTTGCCTTCCATCTTACGTTAGCGTGTGTGTGTGTGTGTGTGTGTGTGTTGTAGTACTTAGACTGACTGGATAAGTAAGGTTTTGTTTTATTATAATCTAATTCTAAAAATCCAGGGGCACCTGGGTGGCTCAGTTGGTTAAGCGTCTGACTCCTGATTTCGGCTCAGGTCATGATCTCATGGTTTGTGGGTTCGTGCCCCGTGTCAGGCATCTCGCTAACAGTGCAGAGCCTGCTTGGGATTCTCTGTCTCCCTTCCTCTGCCGCTTCCCTGTTCCTGCCCTTTCTCTCAAATAAACACTTAAAAATAAATAAATATCCATTGTGATTAGCCAATGAAAACATTTCAAATATAAAACTGTATCTTTTTTTCCCTACAAATGAAACATGTCCATTATCTTTTGCACTTGATCTTAGCCAAAAGGCCGAGAAGCGATCCATTATCTTTTGGAAAACTGATTGCATGACTTTCATATTCTACGGACCTCGATGGCTCATAAGACCAAGTTAGTCACCAAGAACACACACGTCTCGTATATATAACAATGTTCTCAGCAATCACACTGGGTTTTAACTAAAAAACATGGAAGCAGCTGTGAAAGGGAACAATATGATCAGAAGACTCTATTTAAAAAAAAAAAAAAAAGGCACAGTGATTACCAAGCTTGGTTTCATGAAAATTATTTTTGAGTGCTCTCCTATTCGGTTAACCAGGCCTGTGTGGTGACTTTCCTCATGTACACCTGAGATTCACTCTTTTTATTTCTACTGGTTGCATACACGCACCTTGACCTGTATTCTTTTAATCTTGTTCTGAAAGAGCATATGGGCCTAATCATTGTCCACTCCAGCCAGCCACTCTGTCCTAACAGATTCAGGATACTGACAGCATCTCCTGTGGGGACAAGATGGGGGCTGGACTCCCAGTGCTAAGTAGCTTACTTACCTGCATTGATTTTTAAGGGCCGCTTCTTGATAACGGAGACCGTGCTATTTCCAAAGAGGTGTATTGGGTTAGAGTGTGATAACACTTAAAAAAATTGAGAATAGTAAAACAAAACTTTTAAAAGAGAGTGAAAGCCATGGTGGAAAACCATTGTTTTTAAAACCAAAGATGAGATAAATATTGTAACTGCAATGCGTTTGACCGTTAGGAAAACTACCCTGGGGAACAGAGTAGGAAGGGGAGAACAGGAGGCAGAGGGAGAATGAGCCCTCTCCCAGGCTTGTAAGGGGAGATTTGCAAATGCAGGTCAATTGACATAAATGCCTGGCCCTGAATTCTGGGAAATTTACTAAAAGGATTCTTAAAAATGGCATACGGAGTAATATTCCATGTTATAACATCTACTTGCCTTGTAGCAGATGTAGAAGTTTTCAAGGGGTCTTTTCTTATGCCTACCCACAACAAAAGCATAAATCAAAACATTAAATCACAGCCATCCGAAAGTGCTTCTGTAGGGAACTACTTAATAAAAATATAATCCAGGACTGTTGCTTTCTGGTCATCTCAACTTTTAAAAAAATTATGCATAGGAGCACCTGGGTGGCCCAGTCAGTTAAGGGTCCAACTCTTGACTTCAGCATAGGTCATGATCTCACAGTTCATGACTTCAAGCCCCACATTGGGCTCTGTGCTGACAGCTCAGAGTCTGGAGCCTGCTATTCTGTCTCTCCCTTTCTCTGCCCTGCCCCTCCTCTCTCTCTTGCTCTCAAAACAAATAAACATTTTTTTAAATTATGCATAGGAATGGTTATATAGGGTAATAAAATGCTAACTTTTTATTTCTGAAAAATAAAATTGTGGCTGACTTTTTTTTTTCTTTTGAGAGAAACAGAGCACAAGTGGGGGAGGGGCAGAGAGAGAGAGAGAGAGAGAGAGAGAAAGAAAGAGAGACAAAGAATCCGAAGCAGGCTCCAGGCTCTGAGCTGTCAGCACAGAGCCCAACATGGGACTCAAACCCACGAACCATGAGATCATGACCTGAGCCGAAGTCGGACACTTAACAGAATCACCCCAGTGCCCCAATTGTGGTCAACTTTTAAATTTATTCCTATGATTTTCGACAATGAACATACTCTATAACCAACAGGAAAAAAAGGTTTTATAATAAAAACAAGAGAGCCACTTCCTGTAGTCTGGAAGACAAGGAACTCCAGCATTCCTGCTCATTAAGAAAGCTAAAAATGTTGTACCAGTTCTAACGAACATGTGTTCAGTTTTCAACTAGGTCGCACAGCCGGTAAACACGAAGTGAAAGCAGGTACCCAGAGAGGCAGGTAAACAGAGCTCTGAAGTCAGCTCTTGCCTAAGGCATTTGCCACAACTGGAGAACTGAGTCTCTAGGACAAAACCCAGTGGGACAAAGTCTGTCCACCCAAGCAGGGGCCTGCCAGGAGCCCCACCCATGGGACGGAAGGCTGGGACATCCAGGGCCTCCAGCCTCCAGGACCTGGAGAAATTGTCTCAGACTCTGAGAGTCTGTAGCCAGTCTGCCCTCAACCTCCCGGGAAGCCTGAAAACTGGATTACCTACAGAGGGCAGTAGAAATGCAAACTGTCTGGAAAAGCCTGTCTTTAACCCAGGTCTCAAGAAATCCCCACAGATAATTTTGTTTTGTTTTGTTTTAATGTTTATTTTTGAGAGGGAAAGAGAGAGACAGAGGTGAGTAGAGGAGGGGCAGAGAGAGAGGGAGACACAGAATCCGAGGCAGGCTGCAGGCTCCGAGCTGTCCGCACAGAGCCCAACTCGGGGCCTGAACCTGTGAACCGCGGGATCATCACCTGAGCTGAAGTCGGATGCCCAACCAACTCAAGTCATCCAGGTGCCCCATCCTCACAGATTATTTTAAAACTCCGGCCAGGTCAAGGAAGAGTGAACTAGTTGACTAGGATTCTACCCCTCATCCAGGCAACAGAAGGGTATCAACCCCAAAAGGAAATGTTGGTGGGTTTATGTGTAAAGATCTCCACTTGATTTATCATAAATGTAAAGCAGACCATAAAGAGAGCTTTAGGTGTTCAAGATCATGACCTGAGCCGAAATCAAGAGTCAGACACTTAACCGACTGAGCCACCTAGGCGCCCGTATATCCAGTATTTTTTAATAGAAATGCAAAACCTATAGCTATCCATAAATAAATAGAAAAAAAGAAAAGCACAAATGTTAATACCAGTAATCCCCGCTCTGTGCAATCATGGACTTTGTTTCCTTGCTTCCAAGTAGGAGTTGTTTGTTTTTTTAATTTTTTTTTTAATGTTTACTATTTATTTTTGAGAAAGAGAGACAGAGACAGAGTGCGAGCAGGGGTGGGGCAGAGAGAGAGGGAGACACAGAATCTGAAGCAGGCTCCAGGCTCTGAGCTGTCAGCACAGAGCCTCACATGGATCTCAAACTCACAAGCTGTGAGATCATGAGCTGAGGTGAAGTCGGTCGCTCAACCGACTGAGCCACCCAGGCGCCCCTAGGTATTACTTTTATAATTAAAAAAAAATTATTTTAAAACCACATCCATCAATATTCATATACACACCGGGTATCGTTGGAAGAGTCGTTTTTTTCTTTTTAAATGAGCACTTACTATTTTTTTTAGGTATTACTTTTTTTTTTAATGTTTATTTATCTCTGAGACAGAGACAGACAAAGCATGAGTGGGGGAGGGGCAGAGAGAGAGGGAGACAGAATCTGAAGCAGGCTCCAGGCTCCGAGCTGTCAGCACAGAGCCCGATGCGGGCCTCGAACTCACAAACCGTGAGATCATGACCTGAGCTGAAGTCGGTCGCTCAACCGACTTGAGCCACCCAGGCACCCCTAGGTATTACTTTTATAATTAAAAAAAATTATTTTAAAAACGCATCCATCAATATTCATATACACACGGGGTATCGTTGGGAGAGTCGTAAGAAACTGGTACTGACAGGAAACAGAAAGTGGGCTGACAGGACACTCACCGGTCAGAAGATAGATCTACTTTTCATTGTATCCCTTTCTGTATCTCGTGAATCCAGTACGATGTTTATTATCTATTTAAAAACAAACAGACTTTAAAAAAGCCGCGATGCTGTAAAACACGACGGCCGTGTAAACGTCCCTGACGTAACCTTCACAAACAAGTACTGCGTGCGGAACGGACACAGGCCCGGACTGCGCATCTCCTCCTCCGGCCTCGGTGACAGCTGTCAAAATTCTTGAGTATTAAGCGGAAGATCAGATCATTAGGAGACGAGCAAGGGTCTTGTCAGGGAGACTGAACACGGACTAGTGATCCACGGGTGTCCCTGCGCACGCCGTGCCCGGCCACCGACGGCTCCATACAACCTGCCTCCAGGCCTGCGGCTCGCTCAGCGCGGCGGTAGGCACGCGGCCTCGAGGGCCTGGCCCCGGAGGCTCCCTGGTGCCCCCTCTTCGCCTCTGCAGGTGGGCCTCTCATCCTTTGTGGCCAAAACACCCCCTCGGATGCTTTCGCTAGAAATACTCCCGTGATGCCTGCTCCACGTCCTTTCTGAGAAAAGCTAAGTCAGCCCGGGGCTGGGAAGTCTGAAGGAACGAGAAGGGGAACCTGACCCCAACTCTGGAGACACACACTAGAGCGTTCTGGCACTCTGCCTTTTCCCGGCACAATTGGTAGCTTCTCAGGTCATTAGGGGACTCGGGAATACAAATACTACCTGTTAAAAACCGGTGACAGAAAAAAAAAAAAACCGGTGACAGGATTTAGTTTTAAGGTGCAGTGGCCAACTGAGTTAACAGTCAAAGCCCTCTGTCACCTGTCACATTTACAAACTGGTCATAGCAAGTTAAGTAACCATAAGGAAGGAAAAGTCACACAAGCCCTTGCAAAACTTTTAATTATAAAAAAGTGTTTTACACAGAGAAACTAGACTCATCGTGATCGTTTCACAGTGTGTACAAATACCAATCACTATGTTGTACTCATGAAACTAACACATTATGTGTCAATTATAATTCAAAAAAAAGCAACAGTAAAAAAGAAGTGTTTTTAAAAATGTATACACTCAAATTAATTTAATCAGAATTCCCAGTTTAAGTTTGTTCCATTCTACAGAGCATAAATATTAAATGCTTAGAAAACACACTTCATTTGAAATGCTTTAAATATAAAACATACAATTCAAGCATAAAACAATGCATTATGATCTCATGGATACATTACAAAACACAGTGATGAAAAATCAACAGCTTCAGATAAGTAGATAATACTACACAAAGGCTTGCCCAACACGTGACATTTCAACACAGGAAGGGAAAAAACACAAGCAATGTCAGTTAGTGTTACTCTTAGCAGTACTACACGAGATTCCAAATTCCACTGGCGGTATTAAAGTTGAATTGCTTTCTAATCTGGGTCAAGAATAGCACAAAGTCTTTAGAGTACTTAAGTTAGAAAACCGACTTCCCATTGGCAACATGACCTTTAAAATTCGCCAACAGGGCAAACCCCGAGTCACAGCGTGTGGACACCCACGCCACACCCTTCTCCCGACAAACATGCGACTCTGCCGGCTGGGGCACTCGCCTGAGAGACCAGAGACTGGCCGTCTGGCTCAACGACAAGTGCACAAGATCAGGCCTCTCGTATCTCACATAAGATCCAAGAACAAACACATTCAACAAAAAAACCTAACCTGTGTGCTTCTGTTTCCTTTAAAAAAAAAAAGTATCAGATTTTTAACCTATAAGGGAAAATCCACTGTTGACAAGCGTCTCAGCTGGACTCGTCTGGTCTCTCAGCTGAAAGGGTGCAGCACAATAGCCACGACTTTGTTACAGACTAAAATCCAACAGGTGATTCCAACACCACCTAGAAACCAAGAAATTCAACATCAGAGAGCATGCCAACGGTTCTGCCCGTATTTCCGGCCTCTGCTACCTTTAATTTACCGGAATCCAACTCTTTCTCAGCAGTGCTAGGCTACGAAAAACTCAGACTGTGTCTCCTGGATTCAAACTCATCAGACCTGATTCACAGGCTGCCTCCTTCATTCAGTAAGAATCACACGAACTGGCAATGATGCGAATTTCTTTCCTGCCAGAGAGGTGTGTTGTTATTTATGACATTAATAAATTAGAAAACCACCCTGTAAGACTATTTGTTTTTCCTTCTCAAAATACTGTTATAAACTAGGCCATGTCTACCCTTGCCGTTCGTGCCCAGGTGATGACGAAGCAATAGGAAAGCAGGCTGCAAGATGCCGGGGCCTCGTGCTCTCCTGCTCAGCAGCCCTGAGAGCCCACCAGCAGTGCCCACAAGGCTGGGGGGAGAAGAGGGGCAGAGGGAGAAGGATGCGGTGAAATTGGAATCTTCGGGAACAGTCATTGTTTTTCACTCAGTAAATTACTTCCAGCGTGATCACAAAACACAACCAAAGGCTGGCGGGCAAGGATGCACGTTGCATAACCAGACTACGACAGTAAAAAATTAGGACCTAAACGAGTATCTTTAACAGAGAAATTAATGAAGAGCAATTTTTTGAAATTCCTTAAAAAGTCTACTGATACGGGAAAGGGTTTACAATATAAACTAAAAGGGGATATAAAGTTACATGTACCAGACGACTTTAATTGTATAAAACAAATAGAAAATAAGACTGGAAAAACATACCACAAAGTTAAGAGAAGTTATCTATAGCCCATGAGATGGTTTTAAAATTGTTCTTGTATTTCTCATCATTAATGATATGTACTGCTTTTAACATCCCAAGGATGTTACCTTTCAAAAATAAAAGAACAGCCAATAGCAGTAAATGCTGGAGAAATGCCAAGCGTGAGGAACGAAGAGAGGTCACAGAATCTAGGGACTAGAGACGGGCGTTTCAATGAACAGGGTATCAAACTCAAGGAGTGGACCTCGATTCTGTAAGCAGACTGGACAGAGAACTCTAGCACTCCTACCGAACATGCCGGTGACGCTGGCCACGGCAGGTAACTTCTCTAGGCCTGTTTCTTCACCGCGAGCCTGCTGTGAGGCCCAGACACCAAGAACTGCTCACTAGTGAATGGACGAGGTGGGGGTCACTTCACCTCATACCCCACATGTCCATATTCTTCCCCTGGGATTTCCAGAAAACTCTTACCTGCTACTCTGGTAGGAAATGCTACCAGGCGGTCTAGTGGAGTTATCCATTTACTCGGTACCACGGCCACAGGGACAGAGTAGTATTTCCAAATGAGCGACACCATCAGGGCAGCCTGCAAAGACACTGCCGGTGAGCGGACAACCTGCCAGTGACACAACCAATAACCAAGAAAGACGAGAAACACGCAAACATACTAAGGAAACTCTCCAAACCGATGAGGTCAAGCCCTATCAATCAGTCCTCGCGGGAAACAGACCCAGATGCACAGCCACTAATTTCCGCTGGCGGAACCCTGAAATAGTGTCTAATTAGAGACTCGTCCACAGGACATTGGCACGCACTGCTGCCAAGTGGGGCAGCCTTCTGTGAGCTGGCATTTTACTGTTTTAATATGAATAACAAATATGCACTATTAAATTAGCTGATAAATCAACCCGGGTCCCGCATAATGAAGGGGTTCTTTCCTCATGGAGCATCTCCTTTAAGTAGCCAGACTATGATAAACACACCTTATTAGTGACAAAAGTGATCTCACGCCTCTGTGGTCCTTGGAAAGCCAGTCGATCTCCCACCCACACACGGTGCTGGCCTCTACGCGTGGAGGGAGCCCAGGGAGTCTACACAGTAGGCAGTGAAGCAGCATCCCTTCAGTTGTCCTCACCCATTTCGTGGCTTTGAATCAGCCACTCAAACGAGCGACCATAAAAGAGGGAATCTGGCTCGATTCCTGCCCTTGGGAAACCAGCCAGTGTCACAGTGACAATGCCTTAGGGTGATACTTAAATGTACCCAGACAACCTGGGCTGTGTGGGGCGGGCCCAAATCCCTTCCCCAGTGAGGACCACGTGTAGCGCCGAAACCCAGAGGTCACTGAAGGCAGCCGCTCGTGCGTGCGCAGCACATCCATGACCTCAGAGTATCGCAGCAGAAACAGGGGTTCCGCAGGAACCTTCCGACCCCAGACAGGAAAGCTGGGAATCAATGTGCTGGACTTTAACGAGAACAGCAGCACCCCCCCTCCCCCGCCCCGGAGAGCGGGCAGTCACTTCCACGTCCACACACCACACAACAGCCAGCGACCCAAACTGGCACTCTCACAAAATACGCTCTCTAGGGGCGCCTGGGTGGCTCAGTCGGTTAAGCGTGGGACTTCGGCTCAGGTCATGATCTCACAGGTTGTGGGTTCAAGCCCCGCATCGGGCTCTGTGCTGACAGCTCAGAGGCTGGATCCTGCTTCGGATTCTGTGTCTCCCTCTCTCTCTGCCCCTCCCCTGCTCATGCTCTGTCTCTCTGTCTCAAAAATAAATAAAACATTTTTTTAAAAAATTAAAAAAAAAACAAAAAACAAAGCACTGTCTAAATAAGCTTCTCTCCTTTCTCCACACGCTCCCCAAACTGCATTGGCATAAAGGCAGTAGGAAAGAGCTCCAGGGAAGCCACTTCAGCATTCATGTGCTGAAAACCTCAACGTCTCACAGTTCCAACCGAGAAAGGCTTTCTCGGAGCCCTCGCGCACCGCTGGTGGGAACACAGCCGGTGCAGCCGCTGCGAAACAGTATGGAGGTTCCTCAAAACATGAAACACACAATTACCGTAGAATTCCATTAAACATAGAATTCCACTTCTGGGTATTTGCCCAAAGGAAACGAAAACACTAATTTGAAAAACTATACAGCCATCCTTATGTTTACTGCGGCATTACTTACATTAGCCAAGATACGGAAGCAAAATGTCCAGTGACAGATGAGTGGATAAAGAGGAGGTGGACACACACACACACACACACACACACACACACTCTCTGGAATACTACTCAGCCATTAAAAAGGATGAGATCTTGGGGCGCCTGGGTGCCTCAGTCGGTTAAGCGTCCGACTCTTGGTTTCGTCTCAGGTCATGATTTCATGGTATTGTGAGTTCAAGCCCCGTGTCAGACTCTGCGCTGGCGGCACAGGGCCCGCTAGGGATTCTGTGTCTCCCTCTCTCTCTGCCCCTCCCCCGCTCGTGCTATCTCTGTCTCTCTCAAAATAAATAAATAAACTTAAAAAAAAGAAAAAGAAAAAGATGAGATCTTGCCATTTGCAACAACATGGACGAACCTAGAGAATACAGTGCTGTATGAAGTAAGTCGGACAGAGAAAGACAAATACCGTATCATTTCGCTCACATGTGGAATCTAAAAAAACAAGATGAATAAACACAAAACTAGGACCTAAATAAATTTTAAAAAAAGCAGATGGCGAGCACCAAGTAACACAGAAAACGGTTGATTCATTATGCTGTACACCTGAAACTAACACTGTATGTCGTACTTCAACTCAAAGAAGGGCTTTCTTCTAGTCTAACCTATAAACCCACAGAGCTCGGTTCCATGCTGGCAGGATGACGCAGCACAGCGGCCGAGAGTGGAAAAGCCTGAATTCTCGCACCTGGACTCTGGGGGCTGCAGAGTTCTGGAGGACAGTCTGGTACCAATTTTAAGGACCCCAGGTGACACAATAGGGCACTTACTTGCAATACATAGAAGGCAACGCTTATAACCCATTTTATCTTGGCCAATTGGGCTGTCCGAGCTTTCACTGAAAGGAAAACAAGGATGAAATCATTATTATCAGTCCTGAAAAATGAAGAAAATACTCAAAGTACACAGATGTGTCATTTTCATTTTATAAAATGTTTTCTAATTCAGTGTATTTAGAAATTATAAACCAGACAGGTGCCTGGGTGGCTCAGTCAGTTAGACATCCGATTCTGGACTTCGGCTCAGGTCATGATCTGGTGGCTCATGAGTTCGAGCCCCAAGTCGGGCTCGGTGCTGACAGCTCAGAACCTGGAGCCTACTTCTGATCCTGTGTCTCCCTCTCTCTCTCTGCCCCTCCCCAACTTGTGTGTGTGTGTGCGTGCTCTCTCTCTCTCAAAAATAAACATTGAAAAAAAAAAAAGAAAATATAAAACAGAATTTCTTAAAAGCCACACATTATGCCAGTCGCTAAAATAGAATCACACACAGGGGCGCCTGGGTGGCTCAGTCGGTTAAGTGGCCAACTTCGGCTCAGGTCATGATCTCACACGGTCAGTGAGTTCAAGCCCTGCATCGAGCTCTGTGCTGACAGCTCAGAGCCTGGAGCCTGTTTCAGATTCTGTGTCTCCCTCTCTCTGACCCTCCCCCATTCATGCTCTGTCTCTCTCTGTCTCAAAAATAAAGAAACGTTAGAAAAAAAAAATTTTTTTTTTAAAAAGAAATAGAATCACACACAGATTATAAAATTTGAAGCTTTAATTGTGAAGATGCTTAAAACTATCCATCTACATCAGATTCCTTTTATAGTGCACTTATCACTCACCAGGAGGACTATATTTGCTCCCCAGGCCTCCCTGTCTACACAGCACACTAATCCAGAAGTGGAAACCTGGCTAGTCCTGGGCCTGGGTGGGCCCTTCCATATGTCTTACGAGCCATGGAGACAGCTCTCTCACCCAGAACATGGGTGAAAAACGTCTTCATCACAGGAGACTGCTAGGGGTGGTGGCAAAAGTAGCAGTGAACAAGACCGAACCCCGACCCTGAAGTCTATACTGGGGTAAGGACACTGCTGGGCATTTTTGAGAGTATTCACAAAAGCCCGTGGGAATCCAGGATGACATTTTTTCAGGCTTGTCTCAAAATGTATTGAATTTGAAAATGTCTACCTACAGAAAACGAAGAAAAACTCAGAAGATGTTAGTTGTTTCTGTGTTTAGGAAGCAAAGGTTCACAGGCAAGTAAGGAGAAAGTAATAATGATCACTGGGTTTCTTCCAGAAACTGGGTTTCTTCCTCCTTCCTTGAAAGGAACCTAAAAGTTCCTTTCAACATTTGGAACATCGAAGAATCAAAACGTATATTCTACGAATCTTTATGTAAAAACTTCTCTATTAATCAGCTCTCGCAAAGCTTTCCACACTACAACTGAAACCAGTACCGTGAGTTTTAAGCTTATCCGTCATCTTGTTGATCTTTCGCTCCAGCCTGGCATATCTGGCGAATTCGTCCATCATGTTGACGGTGGAGAGTTCTTGCTTCATACCCTGGATCTCCGCTCTCATCTGCGACTCCTGCTCGGCGTCCTTCTGCAGCACCCTGGACATCTGGTGGGGCGGACAGCGGGGATCAGCGCCTCTCCATGGGGGTACGTCTTCTCCCCCACCTCCTCCACCACTCCACTGAGGTCTCTTCCAGCGGGGCGGGCTGCGCCTTACCTACATAGCCAGCCTCGGCTGCCTGGTCCTCCTGCCCCCACAACCACCACAAAGACAAAAACTCCCTCTGATGCGGACCATTATTCACATTCTACGTTTCCTTTTGCCGATATGCTCATGGATCGCTCCGGTGCAAATGGACGTATCTTTCACTCTAACCACAAAACTGTGATTACAAAATGAAAACCAATTCCAGTTGCCACTCGGGTGACAAGGAGCACACATCCTCTTAGGTAGGCAGAGGAAGGTGGGCGTAGGGGGCCAGTGAGGAGGGCGTGGCCCAGCAGGAGGAGGGCACTCCCACAGAGGGGCACCGTGGCAAGGGGGTCAGAGCCAAGCACAGTGGTACAGGGGTCTCCAAGAAAGGGCGGCCTGGCATTAGAGTGAGCGCAGGAGTCATACAGGACACTGGCTGGGAGCACCCAGCCAAACACAGAGACAGAGCCCAAGAGGGGCTGGCCGGCATGGGGGATGGGGGGAGCAGGCATTGTGGGGGGCAGGCACGGGTCGGGGGAGCAGGCATGGGGGATGGGGGAGGAGCAGGCATGGGGGAGCAGGCACTGGGGTGAGGGGGAGCACAGGCACAGGGGAGGGTAGGGGGAGCAGGCCTGGGGGATGGGGGGGCAGGCACAGGGGCTGAGGGGGAGTAGGCATGGGGGAACAGGCATGGGGGGTGGGGGGGAGCAGGCAGCAGTGAGGATGGGAGTTACAAAGCCTTAATCAAATACAGCAGACATAATGAAAATAATGGGCGGGGCGCCTGGGTGGCGCAGTCGGTTAAGCGTCCGCCTTCAGCTCAGGTCACGATCTCACGGTGCGTGAGTTCGAGCCTCACGTCAGGCTCTGGGCCAATGGCCCAGAGCCTGGAGCCTATTTCCGATTCTGTGTCTCCCTCTCTCTCTGCCCCTCCCCCGTTCATGCTCTGTCTCTCTCTGTCCCAAAAATAAATAAACGTTGAAAAAAAAAATAAATAAATAATGGGAGCCAGTTTTCTGACTGTCAGAAAAGGGGATTAGAAATATGGATCTGGAAAAGAATACAATGAATCCTGCAGTGTTGAATTAGAATTGGAGGCATATGGGTGTGAACTTGCGATTTTCCGCAGATGGAGAAATATAGATGTAAAGGTTTGTGAAGGGGCACCTCCGACAGCCAGGCGCCCATCGCTCACATGCACCGTCCCCAGATACCTGCGCACGCACACACACAACTCCAGGGTCACTCGCTCCCACCCCAGGACCAGGGAGCAGTGGCCACCAGGTGGCGCTGGGCAGCGGCCAGGACAAGTACAGATCCCCTGACAGCAAGGGTGGAGTGAGACCCACCCACAGCGCAGGTCTGGGGCGGGAAGGACTGAGAAACCCTGGAGCACCCACCCCAAGCGGAGAGTGAACACCCCTAAATCAAAGTCCACAGCGCCAGAAGACCCGCAATGAGAACACGGCATCCCTTCTGCGACATCAGACAAGGATGCTCCAAGAAGGCCGTTGTGTGAACTCACTGCCCTTGCCCTATTCAGAAATGTCAGCCCTGCAAGTCCAGGAAAGACGGAGAATCCTTCCAGACTGAAGAGGCGTGACAAGTATGTGCAACGCATGGTACTGACCAGGGTCCTTTTGCTGCAAAGGACCTCACTTGGGAGGAGTGAAAACAGGAACGAGAGATCAGGAAGGTCCCTGATGGTTGTGTTGTGGACAAGCCACCTGTTTATACACTGGTGCATCCAGGAATGCAGGGACGCAGGTTGACAGCTTAATTTCAATGTTTCAGGAAACAATATTGGTTCCTTGCACTGTATGCCTAACTTTCCTACATGTTTGTTTCAAAATTTTTAAAAGCTTGATTAAAAAAAAAGATGAGGGGCACCTGGGTGGCTCAGTCGGCTGAGCCTCCGACTTCGGCTCAGGTCATGATCTCACAGCTTGTGAGCCCCGCGTCAGGCTCTGTGCTGACAGCTCGGGAGCCTGGATCCTGCTTTGGATTCTGTGTGCCTCTCTCGCTCTGCTCCTCCCCTGCTCGTGCTCGCTCACTCGCTCTCTCTCTCAAGAATAAAGAAAACATTAAAAAAAAATTTTTTTTTTCTTAAAGACTAAAGAGGAGCACCCGGATGGCTCAGTCTGTTAAGCATCCAACTCTTGATTTTGGCTCAGGTCACGATCTCATGGTTGGTAAGCTGGAGCCCCTCGTCAGGCTCTGCTCTGACAACGCAGAGCCTTGTTGGGATTCTCTCTCTCCTGGTCTCTGCCCCTCCCCTGCTGGCATTGTCTGTCTCAAGATAAATAAATAAACTTAAAAAAAAAAAGAAAGAAGATAACGTATGACATGTACTGGCACATAGCACGAGCACAATGAGCCGGTCCCTCCGGCTTAGGCTCCCCTCTGCACAACAGGGCAACTCTTCAGAAAGAGACCGGGAAGCCGTGTCCCCGTCACGGGTCTCCCCCGGCGCCCGCGCAAGTGCCAGGTCCTGGGACCCCCTCTGAGATGGCAACCTCCGGTGCCTGCGCAATGAAGTGCTTCTCGTGGGGACACGAGAGGTCTCTCAAGGGCACCTGAACAAAGCAGTGTGTTTGCTACCGCACATCTTCCCTGCAGGCCTCATGCCAAGAGTAGCTCTGTCTTCACCCCCTCTGCCCTCGCCTGGCCCCTACCCAACCCCCTAACTAAAGGACAGATACACTCCAACCTGATCCACTCTGGAGATGAAAATAGGACAAATTTTCTTAAGAAAGTCACAGAATCCTCTTTAAGAGCAAAGAGTCTATGGATGTTTAAACTTAACACATCAAGAAATGGGCAAGAAGTAGATTTTTTGAGTGAAAGAGATCCTATCTTGATTGTGATGGTGGTTATCCTACTGAATAAGGGCACAAACTCATCAAATTGCCCACCTACCTAGAAAACGTCAATTTCACTAAATGCAAATTACACATCAATAAACCTCGCTTTTAAAACTAGATTTTCAAGGGGCACCTGGGTGGCTCAGTGGGTTGGGTGTCCCACTTTGGCTCAGGTCATGATCTCGTGGTTTGTGGGTTCAAGCCTCGCGTCGGGCTCTGTGCTGTCGGTTCAGAGCCCGGAGCCTGCTTCGGATTCTGTCTCCCTCTCTCTCTGCCCCTCCCCTGCTCACGCTGCCTCTTTCTGTCTCTCAAAAGATGAATAAACGTTAAAAAAAAATTTTTTTTTAAACTAGATTTTCAAGAGAAGAAACAGAAGCACAAACACATTACTTAGCAGTATACAGAACACACAAGAAAATTACAAACCGAGAAGGCCCAAGGTGTTTGCTCAGCACTCGGTGAGCGAGGGTGGGAAAATGAGCTTGGGGAGAAGTGAAGAGTTTTGTGGTTAAATTAGACAACTGCAGTGCTTGGGGGGGGGGGGGGGGGGGGGACGGATAAATGACATCTGCAAGTATACAGAACTATTCGAAAGTGTTTAAATTTGCAAATATGTACCCACATTAACCCAAGACCTCCCGATAAGTGACAACTAAAACATTCTAGAATTATGAATTGAATTGTAACACTTAATGAGATTTGAATGTAAAGGTTTTGAATATTAATGTTTAAAACAAAAATAAACCCCTGTCCTCCTTATGTACTCAAAAGCACCTTCCAGGACATTAAACCTCCCACTTGACAGAAACAGATAGGCTGTGTGGGGTACAGCTTTTCAAAGACCTGGAGATGGGTCTACAAAGAATTCTCAAGCAGAAAATGAGTTATTAAGATGACAGGCAGTAGGAGAATCTTGGGAGGAGACGAGGATAGAACCGATCCTTCTCGTCACCCTGATGCCCCAGACGCTGGCCGCCAGCCTGCATGAGCTCAGTGTCCTACCAGACTCACCCTCAGGTCCTGTCCAAGTTCCACACTCCCTTCCCAACAGACAAAATGCTAGGGCTTGAACTTGGGGTCACACCGGGTTAGACTGAAACCCCACTCTACCACTCAATGGCTGGCACCTACCTCCCTGGACCAGACCCATCTGAAAATTAATCAATGCATAATGCCATTTAAGTTCCAAAGGCTCATCCCTCCTGGAGGCACAGGAGGCACAGGGGGAATGACATGCTGGGGTTGCCCGCTCAGATGTGTCCCTAATACAGGCGACACATTCCTCATCCTGCGAAGGGACCAAGGCCCCTTCTGCGGACCCAAAACGGCCCAACGTGCCACGCCCGGAGGGCCAGCGCTCTCCAGTCGGGAGCCCTCCTCACAGCACGGGTCCCCCGCACGTGGACGACCCCATTCACAAGGCCGCACCTGCGCACCCAACCCCCAGCGCCCCCACAACTAATACTTGGGGGTCATCCTCACGCCTGGTCTGCAACAGGAACTCACTAGGTGACCATGCTCCTTGGAAAGGGAGAGGAGGGTCCCAGGAAGGCACCTACAGTGGCAGGTCCTGCAGTGTCTGCCCCTCGTCTCAGTGGCCTGGGCCCCTATAGGGAAACGGAGGCGGCCACTTTTTAAAGCAGAAAATGAAGGCCATTCCAAAATCATCAAGTATAAAAATGGCAAACCACAAACCAAGTCCCAGGGGGACAGCCTGCGCTGTGCCCGCGTCTAGGGTCAGCAAAGCGAGGACCCGTGAAGCAGGGGCTGCTCACGCCAGCGCTGAGCTCACCCTCGGCCGCGTCAATCCTGGGGCGTCTGCGCAGTGCGCCTCCCTACACCCCGCCCTCTGCCGCGTCAGTCCTGGGGCACCTGCGCACTGCACCTCCCTACACCCCGCCCCTCACCGTCGTTCCCGGGGCGCTTGCGCAGTGCACGCAGCTCGCTGGGACGTTCACTCGGCCCAATGCCCTCGTCAGGCTTGAGGCGCCTGCGCAGTGCGCCTCCCTACACCCGCGCAGAGTGGGCGCTCGAGGGGGCATCTTCGTCCACCTCTTCCTCTGCCTTTGGCTGAACAAAGTCCTGGATCGCCTACTATAGGAACTAGGCTCTGTCATCCATACGTCCTGTGACCAGCTTGAAGACGAGAAAGAACTCTGAGGAAACGCCAGCCAAGTCAACACCAGGGACTGGGTAGCCTCATCCAGGCCCCTCCTCCGCCCCAGTGTTGAGCTGAGATCCCCTGCCAGGACCTGGCCAGGCTTTGCTAGGCAGGGGACTTGTGATACTTAAGAGATTATAGGGCCTCAACCAGCCTACCCGACTAATGGGACGGCGTGCCCCTCCTCTGCTTCTGGCTGGGTGGGAAATGCTTCCGAAACACTGTAGGGAAGGCTATAATTGGAAGTACGAGGATATGGCCCATTCCCAATTAAGCTTTCTGAGTCTCCTCGGGAGGGCCTGTAATGGGCAGCCTCTAAGTGTCGTGAAAGAACAGCATTTGACCCGACCCAGGACCAAAGCATGCCTTACAGCTTTACACTGACCCTCGCCACAAACCCAGCCGCCAGGCTATACAATCTCTTCATTACTCTTCCCTGTTCTGAACACCAAAAATAAGGGCTGTACTCTGATGGGATAACTATACATCATCCGTTGAGCCTGGCTCACAACCCTGGCAAATAGCGCTACAACCAAGGGGAAACGGGTTTAAGAAAGCTAACTGGATTGAGGTCAGAGAGGCTGTACTTCCTGTGGGAAGCGGCACAGAATGTGAACACAAGTCCAAAGGCAAACCCAGGGCTCTTTCATCTAAAGGATGAACATCCACGGGTGCAAGCCCCAGGCACAACTAGACTGCAGCGATAACCTTTAGTGAGTGTGCGCTAGCTGCAGAGCACGAGTTTGGTGGAAGCTTAGGTAAGGAGCCTGAGATGATGACAGATCTTCCTTATAGCTGCTGCCACACCCGAAACAAACACTCCTCTTTCCCGCTCTGCTAATGGGAAATTATGAACGATTCACAGAGGAGCACAAAAGCAACACAGCCTCTTTGAGCAATTTAGGTTAGTTTCATATGGCTCCCACGAGAGATGAAATGGGATGGGGTACATAAGAATCCAGGTGATACTCCAAGAAAGATGGGCAAGCAACCCCCAGAATGGAAGAAAATATGTACAAATCATATACCTAATAAGTAGTTTAATCCACAATATACAAACAGCTCCTCACTCAACAAAAAACCAAATGAACAAAAAAAAAACAAACAAAAAACCATTCACTCCCTGCTGTGGGCCTACAGAGGATGCCCTTCCCTTAGGGACAGCTGCATTAAAAAGGGGAACAGGGGCGCCTGGGTGGCTCAGTCAGTTAAGCGTCCGACTTGGGCTCAGGTCATGATCTCACAGCTCGTGAGTTTGAGCCCCATGTCGGGCTCTGTGCTGACAGCTTGGAGCCTGGAGCCTGCTTCGGATTCTGTGTCTCCCTCTCTGTCTGCCCCTCCCTGCCTCACGCTCTTTCTCAAAAATAAATAAACATTAAAATACATACATATATATTTAAAAGGGACAAAGGACTTGAATCGACATTTCTCCAAAGAAGGTATACAGATGGCCAATAAGCGTATAAAATGATGTTCAACATCACTAATCATTAGGAAAATGCAAATCAAAACCACAGTCAGATGCCACCTCACATCCATTGAGGATGGCTGTTATAAAAACAAAACAAAACAGAAAATAGCAAGTGTTGGAAATTGTGGAGAAATTAGAACCTTGTACATTGATGGTGACGATGCAAAATGGTGCAGCGGCTATGGAAAACAGTTTGGCAGTTTCTCAGAAAATTGAAAATAGAATTACCACATGATCCAGAAATTCCACTTCTGGGTATTTACTCAAAAGTACTGAAAGCAGAGACTCTAACAGGTATTTGTACACCAATGTTCCAGTAGCATTATTCACAAGGGCCAAAAGGTGGAGACAATCCAAATGTCCATCAAAAGATGAATGGACAGGGGTGCCTGGGTGGCTCAGTCGGTTAAGCGGCCGACTTCGGCTCAGGTCATGATCTCGCGGTCCATGAGTTCGAGCCCCACGTCGGGCTCTGTGCTGACAGCTCAGGGCCTGGAGCCTGTTTCAGATTCTGTGTCTCCTTCTCTCTAACCCTCCCCCATTCATGCTCTGTCTCTCTCTGTCTCAAAAATAAATAAACGTTAAAAAAAAAAAAAAAAAGATGAATGGATAACCAAAATGTGGTCTATACATACAATGAAATATTATTCGGCCTTAAAAAGGAAAGAAGGGGGGCGCCTGGGTGGCGCAGTGGGTTAAGCATCCGACTTCAGCCAGGTCACGATCTCGCGGTCCGTGAGTTCGAGCCCCGCATCAGGCTCTGGGCTGATGGCTCGGAGCCTGGAGCCTGTTTCCGATTCTGTGTCTCCCTCTCTCTCTGCCCCTCCCCGTTCATGCTCTGTCTCTCTCTGTCCCAAAAAAAAAAAAAAAAAAAAGTTGAAAAAAATTTTAAAAAAATTATTAAAAAAAAAATTTAAAAAAAAAAAAAAAAAGGAAAGAAGGTAATCCTAGCACATGCTGCAACAGAGAGAGCCTTAGAGACATTATGCTGAATGAAATAAGCCAGGCATAAAAGGGAAAATATTGCATGATTTCACCTACATGAGATAACCACAGTGGCCAAATTCATAGAGACAGAAAGTAGAACTGTGGTTGCCAGGGCCAAGGTGACAGAGGACAGGGACTTACTGTTGAATGGACAGAGTTTCAGTTTAGGAGGATGGAAAAATTCTAGGTGGATAGTGGTGATGGTTGCACAACAATGTGGATTACTTCATGCCACCGAACTACACACCTAAAAATGATAAAATGGTAAATTTTATGTTATGTGTACTGTACCACAATTTTTTATTTAAAAGGAAAAAGGGGCGCCTGGGTGGCTCAGTCGGTTGAGGTCCAACTTCGGCTGAGGTCGTGATCTCACAGTTGGTGAATTTGAGCCCCACATCGGGCTCTGTGCTGACAGTCAGAGCCTGGAGCCTGCTTCGGATTCTGTCTCCGTGTCTGTCTCTCTCTCTCTCTGCCACTCCCCTGCTCCCCAAGTGTCTCTCTCTCTCTAATGTAAATATTAAAAAAAAAAAAAAGAGATGGACAGAGGCCAGCTCTTCAAGGGTCTTTTATGCAATGCTAAGTACTTGGGACATCATCTTAAAGACCAGGTAGCATCAGGATAGATTCTGAAGGGAGGTTGGGGGGTTAGAGAGAATTCTGTATGCCTTAGGACAATGCAGGTAGTAAAGTCCTGGCACAGAGTTTTACACAAAACAGGCACTCAGTGAATGCTGGTAGAATAAAGAAAGAAAGTAGAAATCCTGCCTAGTCTTCAATTCCACCCCCACCCTCCGATACACACACACACACACCATCACCACCACCACCACCACTTTAAATCAGCACAGAACTGCGTTTCCGGCAATAATGCTCCAATGCTTGCACCCAGTCTCTGAGCTCTGTCAGACAGTCCCTCACTCCCGCTGTGGACATAAAGAGGGCGCCCACATCCCACACACACCTGACATCAAATTTGCCACCAAACCTCTCTTTGGGCTCCAACAGGCAGAGGGACAAAACTAGGAGAATCACAAACCAAGATCAGTCTCCACCCCCGCAGTCCCGAACCGGATGACACAGTGCAACCCCTTGACCCTCTGTGTCAGACTCCTCCTCTGCTAGTAAAAGGAGACGGGATGACATTCATATCTTACAGCAGCCGTGACGACTGGACCCGAGGTTATGCACTCATGCCTACGCAAAACGCACGGCGGAGAGCTGCATTCCAGTGCCCTTTGCTCCCTTGAATACAGGAAGCATCACACAGTGCCGAGATTCTGTCTACACTGCCTCTCACCCCAAGAACGGGGGCTGCTGCACCCTGAGATCCTTCCATATGGGACCTGGCAGAGCTGGCGCTCTGGCACTACATGCACGAAAGGGCCAGGGCCTCCAGGCACTGGACCCCCAGCAGCGAGGCTGCTGGATGCCTCCAGGGACCGGGGGTTAACGGAATTAAGTGTGGCTGGCAGAGGGGCACTGAGAACTCCCAGTCTGAGGGCTGCTGCCACGTGAAAACGTGGCCAGGTGTTACCAGGTCATTCTTTTTTTTCTCCCCGAGAATCTAGATATCCGGATTTGGGAGTAAAGCCTTGCAACTTTTAGATGCTAACAACGGAAGGAAGGAAGGAAGGAAGGAAGGAAGGAAGGAAGGAAGGAAGGAAAAAAGAAAAACCTTAAGGCGAACAGCCCAACCAAGACGCTTCTCCGGCCCTCACGCGGTTGGTCTGAGTCCCATGTGTCTACACCGGGCTCGCCGGGGACAGCGGCGGAGACCCACCGGCCCCCTGGAAGGCCAGACAGTCACTTACGAAGGAGGAGAAGGACGGGAGGAGAATCCTGAGGACGTTGCACCCAAACACGAAGCTGAGCACCAGCAGCCACGCCCAGCGGTCGGCCTCCGCCGCGCTCATCCCGGAATCTCCTAGAGCTGCCGGCTCGACTAAGGTAACTCCATGGGGACCACGCCGGCGCCCACGCCCTCGCGGGCGCCTGCGCAATGAAACACAGCGACCTCTGAGGCGCGCCGCCGCGCCTGCGCACTGCGCCGCACTTGGCGGGGAGGCGGAGTCATCTTTTCTTCTTGGTCCCGGCGAACGCTTTGCAGCATGCTTCTTGGCCTTTCGGGCTTCCGTAGTTTTCCTGCACCCTCCCCACCGTGTCCTGGCTGCAGTTTTACCGGTTCTGGTGATTCGACTGCTCCCGTCTCTAATTTTGTTGTCGCTGCGAACCACTTACGTAACGAGTACTTTCTTTAAATTGACTCGCTTTTATTCCTAGATAAATTTATTTTAAAATAAGCCTTTCCGTAAATGGAAAACTATCGTAATTGTAGTAGCAAGTGACTAAAAAGAAAGGTTTCGTAGTTATATGTAAAATGCCTTGAGTTTACATTTCAAAACAAAACAATGAAATCTAAACAATTTACAAAGCTGCATACCTAAAAAATAAGTTTTAATCGGAAGGTACTGCTTACAGTCAGCCCGTAATAACGTTAAGTTTAGGTGAAGATGAGGTTTTACTGCAAAATAATCCCAATTCACATTTATATATGAGGGGTAAAGCAAAAGATGTTTGGCTCACCCCTCTGCCAAGGTTGGGTTTTGAGAATTAACTCTAATCAAATGAATCAAGGAGCTGTGGTTCTACTGGCCTTGCAAAATAAACAAACCTTTTAGAATCTCTAAAAGAAAAGTTTTCTTCGAGCCCATGTTAGGACAGTTGTTTGGGAAACGTGCTCTTCACAGGGAAGAAACTGTTCGAAGAATAATCAGTTTTTACAAGGTTATACTTTTTTACATCTTGCACAAGCTCAAGAGGTTACAGATTAGCATATAAGAAGGAATCATGAGTTTCATCACAAAGGAATGCAGGGAGCAGGAGTCTTGATTGATATCTTAAGATGGTTTTCCTTCAGGCTACTCATCCCCAGATGTACAGTACATGGGTGGAGGGCCGTAAATCAGGCTTTTGGTTTGAACAAAGTTTATACACAGTCATGCTGACTGAGAAAGAAATCTAATAGCATCCCTTGTATATCAGACCTTTCGAGAGTTTTTCTCTCATCATTTCCCCCTTTTGATCAATAATCTTTCAACAGAAAGCATTGATCATTATTTTCTCCCTTGATGCCAGGGTGATTGTTTATCTGCCCTGGGTCCATCATGTCCCTCAATGCTAGGCTCGATTTAAGTCACCTAGGAATCTATGTTGCAGGGGCCAACAGTATGTCCTTTAATAGGGAATATTACAATATATATACATAGATATATAGATATGTACACGTTTTTTTAGTAAGATCCAGTTGTAGTGTAAACATTGTATGTGTGCTGCTTTTGCACTTTTGTAACATTTATAGCATACACACAGAAATAGCAATAAAAATCCAATTAATAACACTTGAAGCAGGGGTGTCTGGATGGCTCAGATGGTTAAGCCTCGGACTCTTGATTTCAGCTCAGGTCATGGTCTTGCAGGTTTTTGAGCTCAAGCCCCACGTCAGGCTCTGTGCTGGCAGCATGGAACCTGCTTGAGATTCTCTCTCTCCCTCTCTCTCTGCTCCTCCCCCACTTGTGCTCTCTCTCTCAAAATAAATAAACTTAAAAAAATTTTTAATAATATTTGAAGCAACCAATGGGGACTAGGTACAGAATTGGAAAGAAAAGAATCAAAAAAAAAAATCCATTACAGGTACTTTGTAATTCTGAATTAATTTGAGTATCTATTTCCTTTGTCTATACTTATTTGTGCTTTGTGATATGTTTGGGCTGATTGGTTTAAAATGGTAAGTAAATTGTCTGTTATTATATGGAACAATTTCTCTGGCCAGTTAGTTTCCATAGATATTACATCTTGTTGTGACTGTAATGCTATCTCCCAAAACATTTCATCATCAATATCAATATTAGTTTAATTTTTGTTAGAAGCAGGCAATTCTATTTGAGATACAAGGTCAGTATTACCCTATATAGCAGTAGAGTTGTGATGAAAAGTACTCTGGTTACAAAGCAGATCAAGGAGTATTACAGAGGTGTTTTGTAAACCTTCCCAACAAAATCTTCCTTTTCCCAGATGCCATATGTTAATTTGTAGAGGCATAACCATTATAGGCCAAGTTGGAGTGAATTCAGGGCTCTGTTGTTGTTTAGGACCTAACCATATATTTTTCCTGAATGCACAGATGTCAGTAGATGCTGTAATCCAAAAAGAATCATTGCCTAAGTAGTCACATCTTCCTCCAATGGGAGGAACTCTGGTGGTATTTACAATAGTTTCTATCCCTATGATGACATTGAAATTAGTTTAGTTGGCCATAAGTTTGGGTACCAATGCAATAATTGAACACTTATATAAATTACTGGAGTCTTTAATGATTTCCCACAGATTAGGAGAGCTGTGCATTTTGGGTTTCTTTCAACAGTATTTTTTAAATTTTTTTAACATTTATTTATTTTTGAGAGAGAGACAGACAGAGTGTGAGCCGGGGAGGGGCAGAGAGAGAGGGAAACACAGAATCCAAATAGGCTCTAGGCTCCAAGCTGTTAGCACAGAGCCCGCGGGGCTCGAACCCGCAAACCATAAGATCATGACCTGAGCCAAAGTTGGATGCTTAACCAACTGAGCCACACAGGCGCCCTGAGTGGGCTTCTGCAGTTAATAAAGAAGGCCATTGGGGCGCCTGGGTAGCTCAGTTGGTTAAGTGTCTGACTTCAGCTCAGGTGATGATCTTGTGTTTATGGGTTCAAGTCCCGCATCCGGCTCTGTGCTGACTGCTCAGACTGGAGCCTGCTTCGGATTCTGTGTCTCCCTCTCTCTCTGCCCCTCCCCTGCTTGTGCATAAAACACTAAAAGGAAGGAAGGAAGGAAGGAAGGAAGGAAGGAAGGAAGGAAGAAAAGAAAGAAAGCCATTGACCCAAAGTTACCTCAGAGTCTTCTGGGTCATATGACAAAGTTAGATTTAGGAGGTTACTGAACCCACCAAGTCACTCCCAAAGTAGCGTTTTTGATAGATGCCCATTGTTTTTTATTATTTTGTCTTAGGCCTCTCCATCCACAAAAACATGATTTCTTAGTACATTGGATATTTTGGCATGTTGGGCAAGGTGCAGCTAAGTTTTTCCCATTGTACTTGGGGATCTTTCTTAAGAAGTTATCATCTAACTTTACAGAGATTCAATGGTCAATCTGTCGAGTGTTGTATATAATGTAGGTTAAATCTGAGTTGGGTGGCACTTCTTGCAAAGCTTTTCCTAAAGAGGTACTTTATAAGCAGCAGAAGCTAAAGCTAGAGTATGTACAAGAGGTCGTGAACATTTTATCTAAGTTCTCATCATAATAAAGTACTAGGGTAGTATTTGAAGTTATGTTAGTTAAATCAGTGGGTAACCATCATGTTTTATCAAGACGTAATAAAGGGGGAGGTGAAAGCAAACGAATAGGTTTACTATCTTCTAATATCACAATTTATTAAAAAAAAAAAAAGAGCTGGGGAACCTGGGTGGCTTAGTTGATTGTGTGTCCAACTCTTGATTTCAGCTCAGGTTATGATCCCAGAGTCGTGAGATTGAACCTCATGTCAGACTCTGTGCGGAGCATGGAGCCTGCTTGGGATTCTCTCTCTCTCTCTCTCTCTCTCTCTCTCTCTCTCTCTCTCCCTCCCTCCCTCTCTGCCCATCCACTCCTCATGTGCATGCACTCCCTCTCTAAAAAAAATTTTTTTTAATTATTTAAAAAATGAAGCCTAGAAATACAAGCCTGGTCCCAAATCTTGGGAAAGCAATCTACCCTGATGTTTTATCTACTTTTTATCCTCGTTGTAGCTCAAATGTCTCTGATGCTCTTTGAGTGACCCATTGAGCAATTAGGCACAAAGATTTTGTCTATTCATGAGCTGTTGCAGGGATTTCTTTGCATCGTTTATTTATTTATTTTTTTTTTTTTTCAGTTTGCAGGACTTCAGGGAAAAGGACAGTTTTAGTTCTCAAATGATTCCACGTCAGAAAGATGGGAGAAAAATCAAAATGTTAGTTTGAAGAGTTTTGGCTGGGAATTGGCAGACACTAGAAGAAATCAGAATTGAGTCCAGTTTATAATGAATAGTATTAAAATCCAATATCTACAAAGATATGTTATTGAAATATTTTCTTTCTAGACTTACTCTCGTTTTTCCCAAAGATAGCCAAATTAATACTAATTTGTTTGCAAAACAAGTCCAGTTTTAATAAACTTGGCCTAATTACTTACATAAGCAGAGCAAGAATAGTGATTGACCATACAAGGTTTTTAAAATCTGCTTTGTTGGAACTTTTTTATAAGGAATTTTAGGTTGAACTTTTAATAGCGTTTCAAGGCCAGAAGCCAAACTAAATTCTTGCTCTCAGATTCGCCCGCAATACCTGTAGATTTGGGTGAATTCATCCTCTCGAGGTCCCCAAAATATTCTGAAGTTCCTGCACCTGCCAGGAAGTGACTTTCTTTACTCATCTGGTAAGGATGCTGGGAACTCTGTAAGCAAGGTCTCAGGCCAATTTCCAAGGGGCTTTAATGGCTCCATGCTTCATAAAGTCAACCTCAGTTCCTTAAAGCTGCCCGGTCATATCTGAGTCTATACATGTCTCTTTGAAATATGACATTCTAGTCAAAGCCTTCATAAAATAACCAACGTTTCTAATGGTGTCCTGTTCCAAGGAGAACAGATTTTTACTGAACTTATGCAAACAATTATAACTGCCAGGAAAGAAAGAAAACTCACTGAGAGTTTCTGGACTTTGGAGAGTTCAGGGAGAGAGAAACGATAAATGTTTTCAATTTGTTCACAAAGGTGTATTTTATCATATTTCTGTAAGTCATACATACCTTAAGAGAAAAGGCTTCCTTAAATCTGGAAGAGCAAATATTAGAAAACCAGTAATGTTTCAAAGAAGAGCCATAAAAACCATAATCATCTTCCTCAATTCATTCAGTCCTGTATTATTAATTCTTGTTCTGTTTGAATGGAGCTTCCCCACTAGTTCTAGAAATTCTTACTCACCTTAGTTTTATAAACTCAAGGACATCAGAAACCTGGTGTTTGTCAAAAAGTCTTTTTCATGAATCTCCTTAAAGATGAAACACATTTTCAAGAGCATCAGAACAATAACTGTAAACGGCAAAAAAAGACTCAAAATGGACATGGTTAAAGATCTGATGAGAGGTCATTATAATGCAGTTGACAAGGATATCCAGTTGTTTTGGTGCCTCACAACATATCAATAATTAGAATGTCAAGTGATGACCATATACCAGAACATATTAAAATTTTAGAAATTTCATAAAATTTCTGAAACAGTTACAGCATTTACCCCTACAACATAATCTAAGAAAGTTTGTCATTTGTTTGACAATGCTTCCCATGTAACTTAACATATCAAATAAGCAAGCCTAATTAGTCAAAAGGACTTCATTTACAATTTGAATCTTGGCAAGTTTTGTTAAAAACCTCAGTAGGTTTTAAAGTGCCTGCCTATGTGAAAAGATGCTCAACGTCGCTCCTTATCAGGGAAATACAAATCAAAACCACACTCAGATATCACCTCACACCAGTCAGAGTGGCCAAAATGAACAAATCAGGAGACTATAGATGCTGGCGAGGATGTGGAGACACGGGAACCCTCTTGCACTGTTGGTGGGAATGCAAATTGGTGCAGCCACTCTGGAAAACAGTGTGCAGGTTCCTCAGAAAATTAAAAATAGACCTACCCTATGACCCAGCAATAGCACTGCTAGGAATTTACCCAAGGGATACAGGAGTGCTGATGCATAGGGGCACTTGTACCCCAATGTTTATAGCAGCACTCTCAACAATAGCCAAATTATGGAAAGAGCCTAAATGTCCATCAACTGATGAATGGATAAAGAAATTGTGGTTTATATACACAATGGAGTACTACAGGGCAATGAGAAAGAATGAAATATGGCCCTTTGTAGCAACATGGATGGAACTGGAGAGTGTGATGCTAAGTGAAATAAGCCATACAGAGAAAGACAGATACCATATGTTTTCACTCTTATGTGGATCCTGAGAAACTTAACAGAAATGCATGGGGGAGGGGAAGGAAAAAAAAAAGTTAGAGAAGGAGGGAGCCAAACCATAAGAGACTCTTAAAAACTGCGAACAAACTGAGGGTTGATGGGGGGTGGGAGGGAGGGGAGGGTGGGTGATGGGTATTGAGGAAGGCACCTGTTGGGATGAGCACTGGGTGTTGTATGGAAACCAATTTGACAATAAATTTCATATATTGAAAAACAAACAAACAAACAAATAAATAAATAAATAAATGAATGAATAAATAAAGTGCCTGCCTAAATAAGATCATAGATCATTATACTACTTAATATTTAATTATCTATTTAACCAAGATGGCAATAAGAGATTCCAAAGGCAAATACAAAAGGTTACCTAGTTGTTAGCAAAACTTAGCTCCTTTTAATATTGAGACATCTCAAATTTGTTAAGTAATCAAAGACCTGATAAAGACAAAACAAAGCAACTATGGTTGGGCACAGGGAAAGGGGGAGGGGAGGGAGGGCAGATAAGAAAAACTTTGTTCACAATTTCTTACCAAGAGCAGATCAATAATCCAAGAAAGCTTTCTCTTTTTAACGAGAAAAAGGCCAAATTTCTATTTTATATCAATTTACTTTTAAAACTCATTCATTCCAACCTTCATCAGTCCTGACCATGCATAAAATTCTTTTTCCAAAGATTTCACAAACCTGCAACTTTCTTTTTCATTCAGATTTTCCTAAGCCTTCTCTCTCTAAGTAGCCAGTCTCATATTAGGACAAAATTACTTTTCTTTCCCTCAACCAAAATGTATTCCCGTTCCCCATATCTTTCTTGTTAAAAACACAGCGTACTTTCCTTACATACAGAGTGGCCTTCTTTATCACTGTCTAGCAGTCTCAATTACATTTGTCAGAATTCTTAATGCTTAGAAACCTTAATTTCTGGTAAAAATTAAGTAGTAACCAATTGTGAATGGTCACACTAGAATACTTAAGATCAGAAATGTAGGAATACATTTCAGAATTTCTAGGAAACTTTTTTTTTAATTGTACAACTTTCAATAAAACACAAAGTATGTTTACCAACAGACCCAAGTATCCCCAGTTTCTCCACAACAAGAAGGCAGAAGGGGACCTACATTCAGTAATCAATGCCTTAGTATTCTATCTTATTTGGCAAAGACTTGGATATCCAATAAATTCAACCCAATTTGTCGTTTAACTTAGCAAAACTTCAAAGTTTCAGGTAACCAAAGATTTTGAAAGCTATAAACCTTTTTATTTATTTAACCTAATTGCTTGTGACAGTTACCCGGGAAAACTTCATGAGACAGACAAAATCAACCATCATTTTAAGTCATTTTTCTGCTGCCAAATTGCAACAAAGATAACACAAGCTTATTTGACATTTAGTAAACCTTCACAGAACAATGGTGGTTTTTTTGAATTTTTTAAAATGTTTTTATTTATTTTTGAGAGAGAGAGGGATACAGAGTGAGATCCAGGGAAGGCAGAGAGACAGGGAGACACAGAATCCGAAGCAGGCTCCAGTCTCTGAGCTGTCAGCACAGAGCCCAATGCGGGGCTCGAACTCACAAACCATGAGATCATGACCTGAACCAACTCAGAAGCTTAACCCACTGATTCATGCAGACACCCCAATGCAGATAACTCTAAAGACATGTCTATTTTAATTAAACCAACAAACTTGAACTAGTTTTAATATTGAATATTTTCCCAGATAGCATAAATTTGAAGAACATTTGGGTTAGTGTCCATCTTTCTGAGTTTTAAAACGCCCAATTCATTCTTATAAGCACTTGGCCTTTAAGCCAATTAAATAGGGCTCTTTCATGAATTAATTTTAGCAAGACCAAGCGGGAGGTAGAAAACATATCTCACATTTTTTATAACACACATGTACACAAACAAGATGCAAACAAAATCTAACCTTCATTTCATTAATATTTGTGCAGAGGACATTGAAAGCCTGATTTCCAACTCTTTTTTATTTTATTTTTTTTTACATTTTTTTTTCAACTTTTATTTATTTTTGGGACAGAGAGAGACAGAGCATGAACGGGGAAGGGGCAGAGAGAGAGGGAGACACAGAATTGGAAACAGGCTCCAGGCTCTGAGCCATCAGCCCAGAGCCCGACGCGGGGCTCGAACTCACGGACCGCGAGATCGTGACCTGGCTGAATCGGACGCTTAACTGACTGCGCCACCCAGGCGCCCCTCCAACTCTTTTTTAAAAAAATAAATCTAATTGCAAAATAGCATTATAATTTATGGATCCGTGAATTGGTCATTTCCCATTTTCCAATATAACACAGCTGGTGTTGTCCAAAGATGCCAAAAGCTACAGCAACAAATAAACCGCATGAGGCCCAGAATACCTCTGAGTGTCGGTTGCTCCCCAAAGCCAAGGGCTTCACCGACTAAACCAAATAGCTTCCTAGTTTCTGGCTGCTTAGTCTTACAACCAGCTCTCTCTATGCTGGTTATGCACACACAAAAAAACTAAGGGGTGACTGGCTGGTTCAGTGGATGGAGCATGTAACTCTTGATCTCAGGGTTGTAAGTTCAAGCCCCACTTTAGGTGTAGAGATTATTTCAAATTAAATAAAATATTTTATTTTATTTTTTATTTTTATTTTTTTAGAGAGAATGCGCAAGCAGGGGAGAGGAGCAGAGGGAGAGAAAGAATCTTTAGTAGGCTCCATGAGACCACGGAGTCTGACTCGGGGCTCGATCCCACAACCCTGGGATCAGGACCTGAGCCAAAATCGAGAGTTGGATGTTCAACCCACTGAGCCACGCAGGCGCCCCTTAAATAAAATCTTAAAAAAAAAAAAAAAGAGAAGAGAAGAAAAGAAAACTAATTTAGACATATCAAAGGTTATTCTGTTAAATTTTCCCACCTAAGTAAGTGCTTGCAAGTAGAGTGCTGTGTGTGTTCCACAAATAGTCTGCTGGAGTTCCTGTGGGTGCCTGATGGTTTTCTGGGAGCTGTTCGGCTTTTTTTTTTTTTTTTTTTTTTTTAGTGCTTATTTATTTTGAGAGAGAGAGAGAAAGAGAAAGCAGGGGGAGGGGCAGAGAGGGAGACAGTCCCAGTGCAGAGCCTGACGTGGGACTCAATCCTATGAACCATGAGATCATGACCTGAGCCGAAATCAAGAGTTGGAAGCTCAACTGACTGAGCCACCCAGGAGCCCTAGCTGTTCGACTTTTAAAGCACAATGCCCTAGTCATTTTTGTTTCCATTTTGGTAGAAGGCTTGAGCAAAATCTAAGGATGTGGAGTGTGATGGATCAAAGGGTGCTTCTTGTGAGTGTCACTTCCAAACAGCCATAATACATTCTTCTGGGTCTCGGTTTCTCCCAGCGCGGTCTAAGACCATTGTGGGGGACTCAATCCCTATGTGTGCATCCGCAGATGAGCCAATCGCTAATTACTTTATGAGATGGAAATTCCTATGGGACTTGAGGAATACCCTCAGCCACTTCCGCGAGACTTTCAGTCACCTGAAAGTGGCTTTAGGCCAGAAGGAGCAAGAGTCCCTTCTCTTCGGAGATGAGCGATTCAGTCTCTCATATTTCTAGCCAGCGAATCTACTCAAGCCTTATATGAATAACATCAATTAGTATAATGTCAAATTAAAACAACCTACCCATAACTCCAACCCCTCTAGATTATTCCCACGTGGAGAATATTACCAGTAACTCTCAACAGCTTGAATAAAAGTCAGTACTGCCAACCTAAATCGAGGAGGTCTGGATATTCCTGCGGGGAGGTCACCAGATACACCTGTGAGGTGCCGAGACGTCAGAGGGCCACACAGGGCCCCTGCTGATACCAAGCACCAGGCCCGGTGGGCCCCCCGTGTTTCTCGGGCTAGCTGCTCTGCTATCCTGCCTGCTATACCAAGAAATGCTGAGGAAGAATGAACAAAACTTTTTAAAAATTTTAAAGAGAAAAGAAGAGTCTCATTCAAGCCCAAGTTAGGGCAGCTTCCCGGGGAAACACACTCTTCACAGGGAAGGAAGTACTCCGGAGAATGAACAGTTTTGCTAGGGTTGTATACTCTTTTTTTGCATCTTGTAAAAACTCCAAACATTATAACTAGCATATAGGCAGGAATCACAAGTTTTGTGACCAAGGAATGCAGGGAGTAGTATGATTGATATCTCAGGCACAAGATGGTTTTCCTTTAGGCTACCCATTCACAGAGCAGGTGCACAGCACATGGGTGGTGGAGCCACAAGTCAGGCTCTGGGTTTGACTTATGTACAGTCACATTGACTTGGAAAGAAATCTAAAATGGCATCCTTCGTGTATCAGGCCTCCAGAGGGTTTTTGTCTCATCACTACACATTTCTGCTTCAAGAAAACGTGAGGTTGGGGCACCTGGGTGGCTCAGTCAGTGGAGCGTCCGTCTCTGGCTCGGGTCACGATCTCACAGTTCACGAGTTGGAGCCCCACACCAGGCTTGCTGCTGTCAGCACAGAACCCACTTCAGATCCTCTGTCCTCCTCTCTCTCTGCTCCTCCCTGCTCACACTCTCTCTCTCAAAATTAAAAATAAACATTTAAATAATAATAATGATTAAAAAAAAAAAAAACGTGAGGGGTGCCTGGGTGGCTCAGTCGGTTAAGCGTCCGACTTCAGCTCAGGTCACGATCTCGCGGTCCGTGAGTTCGAGTCCCGCGTCGGGCTCTGGGCTGATGGCTCAGAGCCTGGAGCCTGCTTCCGATTCTGTGTCTCCCTCTCTCTCTGCCCCTCCCCCGTTCATGCTCTGTCTCTCTCTGTCTCAAAAATAAATAAACATTAAAAAAAATTAAAAAACAAAAAACAAAAAACGTGAAGTGAAGGGACTCGAGAGCGGTCAGGTAAACTCTTTCTGTGGAATGGCATCTCAGCTCGTAGGTGAGGCTGAACTGACCAAACCAAAGGACAGGGTGGAGCTTGCCTCACCTCTTTTGCCTTCAGCTGGACCATCCAAAGCTACCAGATAGTCCTATTGGCTCCTCTACTCAATGGAGACTTAGATGAACTGGGAGGGAGAACCCCCCTGAAGTGATAGCAACTCCTGCCCCCCTGCCTCCCTCCCCAGTGACTTTCAGGCAGAACAGGAGGCATCGCTATTCCCCACCCCTACCAGAATACCCCGCTACACTACCACATCCCCCAATCAGGAGGATTGCCAATTCCTGGTAAGGCAAGAATTTGACCAAAACCAAAAACAAAAAAAGCTGAAGAATGCCCTTGACTGTGCAGCCACGGTGGAAGAGCACCAGCAGTACCTGGCCTTCAGAGACAACCCAGTTTGAACAACTAACATCTCTCCTGTGGCTTCATTTTGACAGCTCACAAAAAGAGCACTAACGCTGAAAGCTGAATCACTCTACTAGCAAGTGGAAAGAAAGCATGAACGCCAGGACATCTCAGGATCAATCCGTTTCTATCTGGTTCAGGTTAAGCCAACAATCACACCACTCCAACCTCTGCTTCCGTTGCCACATCCTCCCTGACACTCCTCTGGCCCTCTTGACTGAAGTCGATCCAGACGGGAAAACTGGGATAATCTCCCTCCCCATTTAAAAATCTTTAACTTAATGGGGCGCCTGGGTGGACTCAGTCCGTTAAGCGTCCGACTTTGGCTCAGCTCACGATCTCGCGGTTCTGTGCTGACAGCTCAGAGCCTAAAGCCTGCTTCGGATTCCGTGTCCCCTTCTCTCTCTGCCCCTCCTCCGCTCACGCTCTCTCAAAAATGAACAGATGTTTAAAAAAATTTTTTAATGAAAATCTTTAACTTAGTCACATCTACAAAGCCCTTTTGCCACATAAGGTAGCATCGTCACAGGTTCTGGATATTAAGAGGCAGATATTTGGGGGGTGGGGTGTATTCTCCCTACTTGTAAAGACCATACTAGGGGCACCTGGGTCATCAACATTTGGGTGAATTAAGTAAAGCCTGCATCGGTTGTGTCCGTGACTGGCACAAACCAAGCACAGGCAGTGACCTGGAAGGCACAAACTTCCCAGCCCCGCGGTGAGCGTCAGCTGCCAGAGGCCTGCACGGGTCTGGTATGTTGGCGGCCTGCTTTAGGGTCCAAGGGTCCGAGGAATGAAGTAGGAGAATCTCTTGGAAAATTGCACTTGAGTAAAGCTGAATCTTCAAGCAGTCTTGAGTGTGTGCACACAAGTGTGTGTGTGTCCCACTGCGTGAGGACCTAAGGAGAAAGAAGGAGGTAACATAGTTGCAGGATCGTTTACCACCATGCCCGGGATCCCTGGTCTCACCGCTTTGAAGAATGAAGAGGCGGACACAAAACAAGCAGCGGGCATTAATATTGCTAGATAGTAGTTGAACAATATTGTGAATGTACTAATGCCACTGGATTGTACATTTTAAAATAGTTTCGGGGCACCTGGGTGGCTCAGCCGTTTAAGTGCCCGACTCTTGGTTTTGGCTCAGGTCATGATCTCACAGTTGTTGGGACTGAAGCCCACGTCAGGCTCTGTGCTCCCTCTCACCCCCGTTGGGAGCTCGTGTGCACTCTCTCTCTCAAAATACACAAATATCTAAAAAAATTAAAGTAAAATAAAATAGTTACATGTTATGTGAATTTTACCTCAATTTAAGAAAAATACCGCTAAAACCAAATAACCTTTTAAATGTTTTTAGGTCTCATGGGGCGCCTGGGTGGCTCGGTCGGTTAAGAGTCCGACTCCGGCTCAGGTCATGATCTCATGGTCCGTGAGTTCGAGCCCCGCGTCGGGCTCTCTGCTGACAGCTCAGAGCCTGGAGCCTGCTTCCGATTCTGTGTCTCCCTCTCTCTCTGCCCCTCCCCTGTTCATGCTCTGTCTCTCTCTGTCTCAAAAATAAATAAACGTTAAAAAAAAAAAATAATAATAATAATAAAAGTAAATAAATAAATGTTTTTAGGTCTCTTTGTTATGGTATGCCTTTCTGAATATGCAAAATTCAGTAGTTTAAAATGTAATCTTATTAGTGTAAGAAATTTCATTTAATTCTCAAATTTTCACAGGCTTTGGACTATGTCCAGAAGAAATGTATCTCTAAATAAATTTTTCGTTAGCTTTCAAAAAATTATTTTAAAATAATCTCAAGGGGCGCCTGGGTGGCGCAGTCGGTTAAGCGTCCGACTTCAGCCAGGTCACGATCTCGCGGTCCGTGAGTTCGAGCCCTGCGTCGGGCTCTGGGCAGATGGCTCAGAGCCTGGAGACTGTTTCCGAATCTGTGTCTCCCTCTCTCTCTGCCCCTCGCCCGTTCATGCTCTGTCTCTCTCTGTCCCAAAAATAAATAAACATTGAAAAAAAAAAAGTTAAAAAAATAATCTCAAACTTATAGAAACGTTGCAGAAAATTAAAGGTGGAGTCAAAAGCCAGGCTCGTCTATTTCTGCTAATAATGCTGTATCTGGTTTCTCTGAATGCAAAGGAAAATGAGAAGACATTCAGATGGGAATAACATTTTATATCATTTGACTACATGAAATGTCATATTAGGTTCCCTCTCCTGTTTTTGCCTTAATAAAAATTACACCAAAGTGAAATCTTCATCAGTTACATTGCTTCTGAGAAAGGACTCAGAAAAAACTTTTTAAAAATTACGTTGACCTTTGAACAACAAAGGAGTTAGGGAAGCCAACTTCTCCGATGCAGCTGAAAATCCATGCATAACTTTTGACTCCCCCAAAATTTAACTACTAATAGCCTATTGCTGCAGAAGCCTTACCAGTAACATAAACAGCCAATTAACACATATTTTGTACGTTATATGTATTATATATATAAAACGTATATTGTATGTGTATATAATACATATTGTATGTATAATATTTTATGTATTATATATGTATAATTTGTATTATATATAATACATATATAATATATACTAATATATATTATATGTATAATATTGTGTATATATATATTGTATATATATACATATATCTTATACTGAAGCTAGAGCAAAGAAAATGTTATTAAGAAAATCATAAGTGGGGCACCTGAGTGGCTCAGTTGGTTAAGCATCCGACTTCAGCTCAGCTCATGATCTTGCAGTTCTCGGGGTTTGAGCCTCGCATTGGGCTCTTGTTGACAGCTCAAAACCTTGAGCTTGCTTCAGATTCTGGGTCTCCCCCTCTCTCTGCCCCTCTCCCCCTTGTGCTCTGTCTGTGTCTCTCTCTCAAAAATAAATAATAAACATTAAAAAATTTTTTAAAAATCATAAAGAAGAGAAAAATACATTCACAGTACTTTACTGTATATATCGAAAAAAGAATTGTGTGTAAGTGGACCTGTACAGTTCAAACCCATGTTGCTCAAGAGTCAAATGTATTTGAAAAATGTAAAAGTAGCATTAAGAGAACTTTTTTTTCCTTCTTTTAGTTTCCTTCTTTTAGTTGTTATTCTGGCCAACACTCCAAACCACAGACGTGGGGCGACATCTAACCAAAGGAAACAGCTTCCTCTTGTAGGCTATGAATGGGCATCCCTCAAACCATGTCAGCTGAACACACCTATACCGCTGCCTCTGCTTTTAGAGTTCACACAAGCCAGGGAAACCTTGAACCCTTTCGTGTGATCTCAAGAGTCAGGTTGAACAAGTGCCTCTTAACAATGGAGTAGAATATTTCTGCTCAAGTCTCAAAGAGTATGAAGTGGCTGCCCATTTGAGGGGGTGATTCCCTTTGGAAGCCACAGAAGCTGAATGATCTGGGAGAGATGCAGAGAATGTTCTTGAACTGTGCTCCCCAGAATTCAATTGTTGAAACCTAATCCCCATTAGGATGGTATTTGGAGGTGGGGCCTTTGGGAGGTGACTAGGTCATGGGGGCGGAGCCCTTGTGAATGGGATCGGTGCCCTTATAAAGACCCCAGAGAGCTGCCTTCCCCTTCCTTCCAAGTTGAGGACACAGCAGGAAGACAGCCATCTAGGAACCAGGAAGCAGGGAAGCAGGTTTTCGTCACACATCGAAACAGCCAGCACTTTGGTCTTGGACTTCCCAGCCTCCACAACTATGAGAAGTAAATGTCTGTTGTTTATAAGTCATCTAGTCTACGGTACTTTGTTAAAGCAGCCAGAACAAACTAAGATGCTTCCTTTCCATATTTAGAAAGGCAAGGTTCACTTGTGAGCAGAAAAGAATAACGTGACCAATTTCTAGCTGGCTTATTGTTCTGTCTAAAATAACAATCATAAGAGCCCACATGAATAAGGAAGAGGTGGTATATATACATATGTGTGTGTGTGTGTGTGTGTGTGTGTGTGTGTATATATATATATACACACACACACACACAATGTATATATATGTATATATATATACGTGTGTATATATATATATGTATATATATATGTATATACATATATATATGTATAACGTGTGTATATATATATATGTATATATATATGTATATACATATATATATGTATAACAATCATAAGAGCCCACATGAATAAGGAAGAGGTGGTATATATACATATGTGTGTGTGTGTATATATATATACACACACACACACACATATGTATATATATGTATATATATATACGTGTGTATATATATATGTGTATATATATACGTGTATATATATATATATATGTATATACATACATGCAATGGAATATTACTCAGCAATAAAAAGAATAAATTTTTGCCATTTCCAACAAAGTGGTTGGAAGTAGAATGCATTATGCTAAGCAAAATACATCAGAAAAAGATAAATATGATTTCACTCATATATGGAACTTGAGAAACACGACAGATGAACATAGGGGGAGGGAAGTAAAAAGATAAAAACAGAGGGAGAGGCAAACCATAAGAGATTCTTAAATACAGAGAACAAACTGAAGGTTGCTGGAGTGGGGGGAAGTTGGGTGGGAGGATGGGCTAAATGGATGATGGGCATTAAGGAGGGCACTTGTGGGGGTGAGCACTGGGTGTTTTACGTAAATGATGAAACACTAACTTCTGCTCCTGCAACCATTATTACACTTTATGTTAACTAACTTGGATTTAAATAAAATTTAAAAATAATAAATATATAAATAATTACAACAACAAAAGAATTAAGAAAGGGCACATGCCCAGATACCATAAAAGTGAAATGAAATGACATGAATATAAAATAAAAAGAAATGAAATGAAATGAAATAAAATATCAGTATGATGAACTGCCAAACAGGCAACCTTGTAATAACAATAATTCCAATTATCTAAGAACACTTATGTAGTCACGCACTCATAAAGTTTGCAAACAGGCTAGAAACATAACTACATGGTGACTTCTACAACTATCTGTCATCTTAGGGCTCTCTCTGTTCTGGCGTTTCTGGCACATTCAGCGCAGTGATCATCAAAAGCTCCGTATGGGGGCCTAGGTTTTTGCTCTTTTCTGCCACCCTTGCACCTCCCCCTTCCGCAGCAGCGTGGATATCCAACAGAGTGGTGAACGGTAGGCGTTCAGTGTTCCCACCATCTTGGGAACCTTCTCTTGCTCACAGGCTTGTCTCACACCTACCCCAGTTTATCATGTCTTCACAACCTGGACACACTGGCCCAGAGACTGGGCTTCTGGAGACACAGCACGGTAGGGCACAACGCAGTGGGGGCCGGAGATGTTTAATTTCCTCCCCTCCCCTACTTTCTAACTTCAGTCTGGTTTCTGCCCTACCTCTCACTGACACTGCTCCATCAGGACAATCGGTGACATCCTAGTGGTCAATGTAGTGGGCACTTTACAATCCCCCCCTCCACACCCTCTCCACACCCCTGCACCCCTCTTCTTTCATCCCTACCTGGCTGGTTGCCCCCCATCCATACAGCCTAAGAAACGCACCGGATTCTCAGCCCATTGCCCTTTTTGTCCTTCCTGACAGAACCCTTCTTTTGTTCAGGTATCCACTCCCTGCACCCCTGGCCCTACCCCCAACTCCAGGGTTGGGGGGGGGTCTGATTTAATCTAAGGGTGGCCCATTTCCCCTCGCATGTCACCCAATTCTGGCCAGCAAGTAAAGGCAATCGAGTAAGGGATTCTGGGGGAAAGGGGCTTCTTTCTCTGGATGTTATAAATTTGGATGTGATGTGCAGAATTCCCCTTTCTTTTTTTTTTTTTTTTTTTTTAACATTTATTTATTTTTGGGACAGAGAGAGACAGAGCATGAACGGGGGAGGGGCAGAGAGAGAGGGAGACGCAGAATCGGAAACAGGGTCCAGGCTCTGAGCCATCAGCCCAGAGCCTGACGCGGGGCTCGAACTCACGGACCGCGAGATTGTGACCTGGCTGAAATCGGACGCTTAACCGACTGCGCCACCCAGGCGCCCCCAGAATTCCCCTTTCAACTGAGAATGAAGCCAATTTGGAAAGAGGCACAACAACTGGGAGAGAAAAACTGGGACTGTGATAACACATGAAGCTGCTGAATCCCCCAGTCCAGAACATTCTACAGTGGAGGAGCTTCCATTTCCTTATTGCTTATGCTGATATGGGTTTCTATTACTCATAGCCAAAAGTCTCTCTTGTCTCCTTCGCACCCAGTTTAGGGAAGAGCCCTGTCAGTTCCCCGCACCAAAATATATCCCAGATCCTTCCTTCCACTGGTCTTCCCCACAGTCAACATTCATTGGCTCGACTGCTTTACGTCTCACCTGCTGTGCCTTCTTGCGACAACCTGACTTGACATGGGACCTCTCAGCCTGACCGCACCTCTACTTGGAGGCCAGATCAATGACGTCAGTTCCCCACTACAGCCCGTCATTGCTTCTGTCTTGCACTTCCTGGCCGCTGCTTTCTTCTCTAGCCCCGTTTCCCCTCTTCAGATACACCAAGGTCCATCCTACTAGCTGTTTCCTCTGTCCAGAAGCCTTCTCCTTCCGAGCCATCAAAGGCCCAGGACACCTTACCCTTCCCTTGCGCCCTGAGAGGCCCCTGCCTGACTGTCCTGTCTACAGCAGCCCCGCTGGGCAGACCTCCAGCATGCTCTATATTGTGACAACTTTTCTTCCTTCAAGGCACCATCACTATGTGAAAGTATCTTGCTTACTTCTTTATTGTACTTCCTGTAGAAGGAAAACCCCGTGAGGACAGAGGCTTGTGTTCTGTGTTCACTGCTGTCTCCCCAGCACCTAGAACACGGGACAAGGTAGGCAACCTACTTACTGTTATTGATTCTCCCCGCCCCCTCGATTCCCTCAGAACCCTGCCTGTCCCCAGCAGTTCTTACATTAGCCTTGGGATCCACCTCTCTAGAACTCCTCAATCACCACCGCACCATCCACCAGTCAGCATCAATGCAGGATTTTCCAAAGTGGGGCACGTGGACCCCCGGGTGGAGTGGTGGAGAGGATACTTGTATACAAAGATCCTGAGGGTTCTTGAGGAATTTTTAAAATTTCGTGTTTTCATGTGATTATCCAACATTCTGGATCATCCAGTATAGATTCCCACTTTTTTGCGGGGGGGTGGTGCACAAGTGAGCAAGGGGTAGAGACAGGGAGAGGGAGAGAGAGAGAGAAGCGGGTCTCACCGGGACTTGTGTTTTACTCAAAGCGGGGCTCGTGTTCACCCGAAGAGGGGCTCGAGCTCACCCGACGTGGGACTTGAACTCACCAATGGTGAGATCATGACCTGAAGTCAGATGCTTGATGACTGAGCCACCGAGATGCCCCATTCCCACTTTTGATCAAGCACTGCCTCGTTCTAGTGCCTGTGTTGTGTGTGTGTTTAGGTTTAGCAACAAGTGGGACCAGCTTTCCAATTTTATAGGAAAAGCACACAGACACACACGGTTATACACTGCAGCATCCTTTGCAGGATCAAAAGACTGGCACTATTTGAAAGTCAACAGAGAATTGGTTTACAAATGTTTGGTACATCCATACAGTAGGATATGATTCAGCAATAAAAATGTGCTAATAGGAAACAGACTGCATTAAGTGAAAAATGCAAGGTGCCAAGCAGAATGGAAAAGCAAGGGGTGGGGGGACAAAAAGCACAGATTCACTTGCTTGTATATGCACAAAACATTTCTGGAAGGACACACAAGCAGCAACATTGGTTTCCCCCTGGGAGAACTAGATATCTAGGAGCACAGAAGTAGAACAGAGCCTTCTCTGGAAATAAATCTGAGCCCTTAGAATGTTGAACCACATAAATAGTTCTTTCAAAAATAAATGGAAATACAAAAAGTGGTGTCTGCAATTACCCTCGTTTACTCACAGGCATCACAAACACCTTCAGAGGCCAGGCAGAAAATACGGGTGAGACGGACTTCAAGCTGTATTACAAAGCTGTGATGATCAAGACAGTATGGTACTGGCACAAAAACAGACACTCAGATCAATGGAACAGAATAGGGAACCCAGAAATGGACCCACAAATATACAGTCAACTAACTAATCTTTGACAAAGCAAGAAAGACTATCCAATGGAATAAAGACAGTCTCTTCAGCAAGTGGTGCTGGGAAAACTGGACAGTGACATGCAGAAGAATGAACCTGGACCATTTTCTTATACCATACACAAAAAATAAACTCAAAATGGATGAAAGACCTAAATGTAAGACAGGAAGCCATCAGAATCCTTGAGGAGAAAGCAGGCAAAAGCCTCTTTGATCTTGGCCGCAGCAACTTCTTACTCAACACGTCTCTGGAGGCAAGGGAAACAAAAGCAAAAATGAATTATTGGGACCTCCTCAAGAAAATATGGGTGAGAAAAATCAGCAGGGCTGGGACACTGGCAAACTGGACAGAGTGCCTCTTTATAAGTTACAAGGTCAAGGGCATCCCATGGACTGCACACAAAGGAGGCCAGGGGAAGGTAAAGAGCTGAATCTGTATGTGAAATTGTCTGATTTTGACATGTTGCTTAAAAAAAAAATCTTTAAAACTTTATTGTTATGTATCCAGAAATGTATATACTAAGAGCACAGCTCAATTAACAAAAAGTGAACACAACATCCAGACCAAGAAACCAACATCCAGACCAAGAAACCAACATCCAGACCAAGAAATAGAACATGACCAGCCCCCTAAAGTCTTTCTCATCCAGCCACGGGCTCGCCACCCCACCCTCACACAGGAACTAGTTTCCTGACTCCTAATGGACTAGATTCATTTCCCTGCCTTTGGACATTATGTAAATGGAATCACACTGTACGCATTCTTTTGGAGCTGCATCTGTCAACCTGTGTTTGTGAGATTCCCCTATTGTGTTGTTGTGTGTGACTGTAGGTAGCTCTTTGTCATTGCTGATAAGACTTCCATCCGTTCATGCAATTCATGGGCATTCCAGTGCCAATTCATGGGCATTTCGGTTGCTACCAGCTGGGCCTATGAAAATAAGCCAGCTATGAATATTCTACATCATGTCTTCTGGTGAACGGATGTAAGCAATTTTGTTGGGCATATTTCTAGGAGTGGAATTATTGAGGCATGGAGTGCTTGCTTACCTTTAAGAGATACTGCCAAATGGTTTTCCTATCGAATTCTTGTTCCTCCATGTTCTTATGTGGGCCAATTAAAAAACAAAACAAAACAAACAAGCAAACAAACAAACAAACCTGGTCCAAAGCAAACATCTGTAGGCCACCAGTCCGTCACCTCTGGCTTCGTGCAGCTTTAATTCTCATGGGAGAAAGTTCACGAGTTAAGTTCAGATCTCAGCCCGTCATTCCCTTCGAAAGACCTTTCAGCATCTCCTTGGATAATGGCCAAACTCAGCTTGGCATCAAATGATCCCCTGCAGTTTGCCCTTTTTTTGTATTTTGTCTCTTTTCTCTAATTGTCATTGGCCATTCTCCATGTGTCCATCACTGCCACTTAGCAGGCCCTGGGGGACCGTCACATTCTAGTAAGTCCACATGCCCTGGACTGTGCTGTCCCCTGCCTGCGGCTTCCCCTTTCCCTTTCCAGGATGATTTGGGTGACTTCTCTCCTCTAAACTACTACCCAGAGTCCTTACCCTACACGTCCTGTCTGCTGTCTCTCTACCCCAGGGCCTAACATAATGCCTGGCACAGCACAGGTGCTCAGTACATGTCTGTGCCATAAACTCAGGGGCTGATGTTAATTTTTTTTTTTTTTTGTAATGCAGATAGGAGTGAGGAAAAAAAGAGAAAAGGATAAATTTTAATCTCACCCTGCTGCTAGTTGTTCTCCACAGAGGCAACTGCTGGCACCATTTTCTCATGAATTCTTTCTGAGTTGCCTAATGAATGTATAGCTTTATATTCAATATAGTTACATATTCAATAGACACCACGTAGAAAAAAAAAGGCAGAGAACAGAGATGGGGAGTTGCAATTTTAAACTGAAAGGTCAGGACTGGCGCTAATTGAGAGGGTGAAATCTGCGCAAAGACGCAAAGCCCTAAAAGAAGAGAGCCATACTAGTCTGAAGCAGGGCATTCCAGGCAGAGGGAACAGCAGGTGACAAGGCCCTGAAACAGAGGGTGCCCAGCCTGTTTGAGAAGAGGAAGACGAAACAGAAGGAGCATCTGTGAAAATCAGTGAACTGGGCCAAACTGCAGAGGACTTTATAAGCCACTCTAGGCCTCAGACTTCCTTGAATGAGAAAGGAAGACGCTAGTTATTGAGATCAGGAGGTACATGGTCTGACTGGTGGTTTTCAAAATTCACTTCCTCTATAAAGAGCTGGCTCATTCTTTGTTGTAGTTCACTATTACACCATGCGAGGGGCCATAGTTTGGCCAGGCCCTTCAAATGAGGGACATTTGATGTTTCCTATCTTTTGGATGCAGAGTCCTCCAACATTTCCTTCTTTCCAAGAGTTCTCGCTGACAATTCTGATTAAAAACTTGTAACCTCACTCAATTCCTTCTTCTAAATGTAATTTTTATGGCGCCTGGGTCGTAAGTCGGCTAAGCCTCTGACTTCAGCTCATTATACCCCGGCTCAGGTCATTATCTCCCGGTTGGCGAGTTCCAGCCCCACGTTGGTCTCCGTGCTGACAGTTTAGAACCTGGAGCCTGCTTCGGATTCTGTGTCTCCCCCTCTCTCTCTCTTTCAAAAATAAACATTAAAAGAATTTTCTAAAAAACCTAATTTTCTTCTTCATTAAAGAAATGGGGTAACAGGTGAGCTCACTGGTTCCGGGGTTCCCGGCTCAGCCTCCCAGCGTGATGCCCTTTTTCCACTTTAAAAAGGTGCTTAGGTGAGCAACCGGTTAAAAACGGGCTGGAGAGGGTGGGCGTGCTTCCCGCTTCACTTCAGGGAAGGAGGGATCGGCCGGCCCAGGAGTCTGCGAGAGGGAGGGCACGTCCTGGGGACCGTGGAGACCCCGGCCCCTCAAGGAACAGATGATCTAAAGAAAGCGACACAGAAAGAGCTGATCTAGAAAAACCGCGCAGCAGAGACGGGCCTCCGGGGGCCGCGAGCCCAGAGACGTCGCAAAGACCCGCGCCTGCGCAGTGGCACGGGGAGCTGAGCCCGCGCGCCAGCGTTCCTTCCCACGACCTCCCCTCCGGCGCCTGCGCACTGAGGCCGGTTTCCCGAAGGCCTGTGAAACTGGGGCCCACAGATAGCCCTTCTTGCCGACCGAGAAGGGAGAATTGGCTCGTACTTGAATCCGTCGTCTCTCCCTTCCCAGTTTATTAGACTAACTATAAATGCCCCATTCCCAATACTCCTAAAAGGGACGGACTCAATCCCTGAGGCTCTCTGGGCGCCGGGGGAGCCCAGGTAACTAGGGAGGCTGTGGGTGGGGCCACTCGGCGATCACGTGGCGGAGCTCCCCCAATCGCCGCGCAGACCGCACTTTGCGGCTCGGCTTCAAACAAACTACCGTGAGGTGAGAGCGGCCTCTGGGGCCCCGCCCCCCTCGCCTGGGTCTGGGGCCCCGCGAGACGCCGGGCGGGGGTGGGGGCGCCGGGAGCGGGGGCGGGGCGCAGTGGTCGAGTGACGGCCCGCCTCACCTATTCCGGGCGCGGGCCGCGGCGCGGTGGGCCTCACAGCCAATGGGCGGGGGCGGGGGCGGGGGGCGGCCCGGCCGGCGGGGAGGGGGAGCCAGCGGCCGGGGGGACGCGGGGGGAGGAGGGGGCGGGCTCCCAATCCGGTTCCATCCGGTTCTCCCACCGCCCCCGCCGCGGGTCGCAGCAGCTCCGGCGGCGGGAGGAGCGGTAGCGGCCAGGCAGCCCAGCTTCGCGAAGGCTCTCGGCGCGCGGCGGCCCGCAGGCACCCGGCACGCGCCCGCCCCGCCGCCACGATGCCCAAGAGGAAGGTGAGCGGCGGCTCGCACGCGCGCCCTCCGCCGCCCGGCCCGCCGCGGCGCCCCGCGAGGCTCAGGTCCCGCCTCGCCCACGGCGGCGCAGGGCCCGGCAGGCGGCCCGGCGCCCGCGGCGGGCGGGCGGGCGAGCAGGCCGCGCGCTCGCGCGGCGGCGGCCGCCCGGTCGCGATGTTCTGGAACGTTCGGCGGCCGAAGAGCCGGGTGGGAGATTCGAACGCGGCGGCGGGAAGCCGCTGACGTCACGCGGCCGGGCATTGTTCTCGCGGGCGGGCGCAGGGCGCGCGGGCACTTTTGTTTGCGGGCTGCGCCCACTGGTCCGTGTGCTTCCTTCCGCAGGTCAGCTCCGCCGAGGGGGCGGCGAAGGAGGAGGTAAGAGCCCGCGCCGGTGCCCGGGGGTGGGGCCCCTTCGCACTGCCCCGCTCACTCCTTGCTCCTTTTCCTTTTTGTTCCTAAAGCCCAAGAGGAGGTCGGCGAGGTTGTCAGCTGTAAGTAAAGCGAGCCCCGTAAGCGTGTCTTTTCCGTGGGGTCGTGCCCAGTGAAGACACTCAGTGCTACCTTTGCCTTTCAGAAACCTGCTCCTGCAAAAGTGGAAGCGAAGCCAAAAAAGGCGGCGGGAAAGGTAGGTTTCAAACTTACGGGACCGCGGTGTGTTCGAAATGCTGCAGCGCCCCTCGACGCGTGACTTTTCTCTTAATAAAAAGTCATCAGCGGCGACTCTAAGGTCTTGTGACATTGTTGGTGACTAAGATCTTGCCTTTGAAAGTCTCAGAGTAATCAGATGTTACACTTGCCCGAAAAGTGGAAATTGTCTCCTGTTTTCTTACTGAAGTTTTATAATTGCAGCGACCAATTTTTTTTTTTTTTTTTTTTTAACCCCTTGGCCTGGGTAAACAATAATGGATCTGGTCCTACTGGTTCACGGGAGCGTAACGCATTCCCTTCATTGTGCTTGCTGCAGAATTCAAGACTCAAGACGAGTGAAGATACTAACAATTTTGATATCTGGTCTTTGCGTTGTACGTCACGGTTAGCGTTTGCCCGTTCGATGCATACTTGTGCCTACTCTTGTGACGGTAAACATCAAAGCCAGGATCGCGACCGGGAGAAAGGGGTTACGTAGGTTTTGGTGTATAAAGTTCTCAAGCCAAGGTGCAGGGAATCCCGTGTGCAGGGGTAAGGGGTTTGTTTTGGTGTTCTGGAGGGGGAACAGCTGTGTTCAGAGGGGTACCCTACATCTTTTTCCCCGAAGAAACTTTTGAGTTAATCCTGAACGACATTATAGTTGTCTCCCTGGAGTAGATTCGAGATTGGGTTGTTCACTTTGAAAGTCTTTGGAATGAAATTGTTCTTGAGTATATGTTTGAAAAGTCGGGAAAACAAAATCTGTGTAAATCATTATAACTTTGATTTGAGGTGGAGCATCGAAACCGCCCTTTGCCAAGCCCTGTGGTCTTCAGGGGAAATTCATGGTGTGATTACTGTTCACTCACAGCTTAAGTGAGAGTTTGTGGTGTTAGGCCCCTTTTCTAAAAGCATAGATGGAAGCTTAGCACTGCATAGGCCAAAGGTTTTTTTCCCGTTTCTTTATTTAAACGTTGTACAGAACTGAGAAAAATCTTAACTTTTCCAGTAGAAAGTTCTATTTTTTTTTTTTTTTTAAGTATTTGCAGAAGGTGTAAGTGTGGTATGTTAATTTAGTATTTTTCACACTAGAGGATAAAGCAGTACATCTTTGTACAAGAAGTTAAAGTAGCCCGGGAACTTTCCGTGAATGGCCAAGAAAAATAGTGGCTCTTGTTGCATGATGATAGAATGAGCTATGTACTATTATTACCCGTCTTTGATGCTTTTGAGTTCTTTCAATAAACCAATTTGCTGAAGTAGTATGACTGTTTTCCTCTTAGGTTTTTTTGGTGTTCCTTGTCCTATATTTTGATTTACTCTACAAATTTTTTTTGGTGAAAAAGTTATCCTCATGTTATGCTCACATTTTATCCTCAGTTGGGTTTGGGACATCAGGTGTAATCACTTTTTTTCTTTCTGTCCATGAGAGGCCAACAGGAAGTCTTCCTTGAGGAACAAATTTGCCAACTCAGTTGACAAATTTTCCGTTGCCAAAGGAAAAATGTGGGGTTGGAGGGCTTGGTTTTATTTTACTTTCTAGAATACATTTTTCAGAGGCAATCCAATTCAAAGCCTGAGTGGAAGGTAAATATTTTGATGTATTAATTACAGTGTAGACACTTTTTTAAAAATGTTATTATTTATTTTTGAGAGAGAGAGGAGAGAGTGAGTGGGGGAGGAGCAGAGAGAGGGAGACACAGGATCGGAGGCACGCTCCAGGCTCCGAGCTGTCCCCACAGAGCCCGAAACCCCGTGAACTGTTAGATCATGACCCGAGGGAGCAGAAGTCGGACGCTTAACTAATTGAGGCACCCAGGTGCCCTGACACAGTTTTCAAAGTATATGTTTGCCACTGTGTATGTACTTATAACTTGTATAAAATTCTCAGATTTATTTTAAGGGTTGAAACATATGTATGTTAGGAAAACACGGATTTGTTTCCTCTGTCTTGCCATAGGTAATTAAAAGTGGTATTGCTTTAGTCCAGGTTATGGTTGTATATTTTGTTTCCATTTTTAAGGTTTTTACATTTCTACATTAGTGCCCTAGTGGTTACAAAATTAATGAGAAATCTAAAGAGATCAGATTACAGAAGAATGGTTTTGTAAGTACAGAAGTGATTGTGATACTTCATGGTACCAGTATGAGCGGTGCTGTCCTGAATATTTATAATTTATAGGGGTTTTTTAAATTTTACTATTTTCCCTCATGTGAGTGTTGACACCTAACAAGGAAGCTTAGTCTTTAAAGTTTATGTACAGAGAGGGAGAGGCAGAATCTCAAGCAGGCTCTGCACTGTCAGCACAGAGCCCAGTGTGGGGCTCAAACTCACAAACTGCGAGATCATGGGCTGAAGTCGGTTGCTTAACTGACTGAGCCACCCGGGCAGTCCTCAGAAATTATAGTTTATTCGTGTATTATTAGTGGCTGTCATGCCATCTTTATATATGGAATGCCATCATTGGTTTAGAATACATTATACTGGCACCCCCCTCCCTCCCCCCTGCCGCCCCCTTAGCATTGAAATCGTTTGACCTGTTTGCATGTCTTTGTGGCTGTTTAATTCAAATATTGGTCAGTACTGTTAGGGCTCTTTTATACAACTCCCTGGTGACCTAACTTAATTTAGCTGTTGCTGCATTCTTCATTTACAGAGAATAAATGTCAAGATTTAAACTCCTTCCCCGTTGATGGAGGGTATCCAGAAACACTTTAATATTGCTTAAAAGTGGTTTACATTTTTGAACCTCTTTTATTGTCATACTAATACCTGTGCTTTTCAGATTTTTCAAACATCTGAATGAAAACGATAAACTCAAAATTGATCCTTTTAGCTACTCATTATATAATATCAAGGGATTAGCTGTAGCAAGATAGTCAACCTGACCACACAACATGGTGCTGTGTTCAGGTGAATGGTCTTACTGTGAGGGTGAACATCTTGTCAGGACAGTGGATATATGACAATTTGATCATTATTCAGGCTTAAAAGAAGTTTGGGGATGGGTAGGGTTACAGTGGAAAGAGATTTCCTCCTTTGTTTGCTCATGTGGAACTTCAGAGAATAGTGGGTGATTGAGAAGGCAGAGGAGGATTGTAGCTCAGGCTTTAGGTTTAGAGAACAGAAGTCTAATGAGGCTCGATAATGCCAGTACGGTTAGAGTTCTTAGCGAACGATGTTGTCCTGACTAGTGGGGATGGACCTTAGAGTGTCTTCCGTAAAAGATGTGTCCTGGATCTCAGGCTGATGTGTGACATCGTGTTGACATCGCAACTCTTGTGGGGATACTAGCCCTATAGCAACTGAGAAAATGTTCGTGCCAAGTTTTTACTTAAAATATACTCTTACTGTATCCTAGGAGAAATCTTCAGACAAAAAAGTGCAAACAAAGGGGAAAAGGGGAGCAAAGGGAAAACAGGCTGAAGTGGCTAACCAAGAAACAAAAGAAGACTTACCTGCAGAAAACGGAGAAACTAAAAACGAGGAGGTCAGAAGTGCTGTGTGTTGTTGATTTGACTCTGAACCATAGATAATCTATTGTATATTTTTATGTAGCAGATAAGACCGTCTTTATTATTGTCTTTTTCTTACAATGTTGACAAAGGTTTGTACAGTAACATCAAATGAATAGACAGTTGGCTTTTATTAATTAGATATTTAAAATCAGTAGGTAGATGGCTTTTTTTTAAAGAAGTGAATAAGAACTTTTAATATGCTCAGAATTTCACCAGTAACAAGTTCACACAAGTACAGCGGTATGTTGTACGCAGGATTCGTTATAATAACTACTGACGTGAGTTAATTTTTAAAAGGTTTAATATACCAAATGGTGTAACACTCATTTTTCTTTCATGTTTTGGGATATTGTTTAAACAAACAACTTAGGCCCTTATTTTTGAAATTGCCATCTATAGAACTGTTAAAAATCATGTTTTTATTTTGGATATTGCTTCAAAAATGTTTTGAATCCATTCCTCATTTGGGACATTTTTCCCACTTTCATTTCAGATAAGTCCATTTTTCTTAAAAGTGGCTACTTGTTTTAGGATTAAATAATAACTTAGATCAAGCAAATAAAAAGACTTGGTGTCCCTAATCGTTACGTTTTTAAGCCACGAGAAGAGGCCTTTTCTTGAACAAATAGGCTACAGGTTTCAATAAATAGTTTTTCTTAAGCCAAGCATTTTTTTAATGTTAATGGTTAAAACTGGAAAGATAAATAGTGTATGGTATTTTAAAAACATTTATAGATCAAATCTTAAAACAACAAACCACTTGTTTCTAACTTGTGAAATCTGTTGCCACAATTTACTTTTAATTTGTAGTTCTGACCACACATCAAATATCCGGTGATGTTATGATGAGATTACTAATCTAGCTGTTAGGGAAGAATTTGACCATCCGGTACATGTTATCACACTACACTTGATTCTTAATATTCATGGTGTTGTGTTCTAGAAGGTTGTGTGAATACTGAAAAATTGCACATGGAGGAAATACGACGTTAGATTCTTAGCTGCACTCTGATCACGTTTCCATCAAACAGTTGATGCATAATCTATGTGTTTCTGTTGACTACGTGTTGTTGATGCATCAGCTTTGAACTGGGCCAACAGAAACAGTACTGGAACTCAGGCCGAAATGATGCTATCCAGCATACGTATTTTCTCCATAAGGCACATCCCAACCTTCTTGCATTTAGCCATAGTAGATGGTATCATATTAGTCCAGTCAACATCAAGAAGCACAGAAAATGTGAAATGTATGGCACTTCAAATAAACTGCAAAAAAGGTACCTGTTTAGAACTGAAACAGCCATCCCAGCTGGGAATTTGCATGTTTGGCATTGCAAAGAAAGTTTTAAGTCTATTGAAGTGCCATGAGTATTGATTTTGTGGTTGCAAATTTTAGTGAAGAGGCAAATTTACAAATACAGAATCTACATATAACGAGGGTCACCTGTAATTACATACAAGTAAAACTTACATTGCATTAAATTTTAAAGATCTTGGAGATCGTAACAGTGACCCAGAAATCAACTATTTGATCATTATTTTTTCTTTGATTTGCAGAGTCCAGCCTCTGATGAAGCAGGAGAGAAAGAAGCCAAGTCTGATTAGTATCATATCCCATGTCTTACCAGTGGTCCCTGTCTCCCTTCTTGTACAATCCAGAGGAATATTTTTATCAACTATTTTGTAAATGCAAGTTTTTTAGTAGCTCTAGAAACATTTTTAAGAAGGAGGGAATCCCACCTCATCCCATTTTTTAAGTGTAAATGCTTTTTTTTAAGAGGTGAAATCATTTGCTGGTTGTTTATTTTTTGGTACAACCAGAAAATAGTGGGATATTGAATACGGGAGGCTTTGATCGTCTTGGGTGTCAGCTTAACATTCCATAGATGGGGTAGTTTTTATATCCTATAATACCAAGCATACTAAATGGCAATTTGGAGTCAGTCGTGCATTTAATATGTCTTGAACATTTTAAATTACTTCTATTCCCATGTTGTTTTTGGTAGAATTGTTTCCTAAAGAAAACCACTCCTTGATCTTGGCTCTCCCTGTCAGAATTTTGTGCATTCTGTAACATCTTGGTCGTGGTAGTCCAGTTTCCTAGTAACTTTGTTAATGTGCTGTGCGAGATTGAAAATTTGAGTATGTAGAGTATATGACATTAAATTGTGAATTAATGGGACTTAACAGTGTAACAGCATATCAACATTTGAAGATACCGGTACTTGATATACTGTTAAGGGAAATTTGCCTCCAAATTTTAAGCTGGAAGGTCACTGGAATAACTTTGAGAAAAGAACCACAGCTACATGGTTTTTTTAGGTTTTCGGTACGTACATTAAGAATTATGTACAAATTGAATTGTCTGTACTGATCCTCAGAACAACAAATAAAAACTCAATTATGAAAGAATTTCTTGAAGCACATAAATTAAGTCCTGGCTTATATTTTATTACAAGAATTTCCACATTTGTTCTTGCAGAGTTTTCTTAAAATTTGAAAGTGGAGTATTTATTTTTTTTTGTAATACTTGAACATGTACAGTGTTCTTTGAAGATACTTTGGCCTAAATTGATTTAATAGTGAGCAAATGGTCCAGCGTCCTCTGAAGCAAACTAAACGTAGCTCTTTGTTCTTCATATGAAGTGAGCTTGTAAGTACTGAGTAAGCTAGAACTGCATCTACTGTGGTTTGTGTTTGCATATTATTCTGAGATTTGCTCTCATATGTATCGTATTTCTGCTCTGCCGTGTAAATGGTCTTCAAGAGGTAGTATTGGAGACCTGCGCCCAATCGGCAAATGCAAACACGGCCAGAGAAAGCACCAGGCCAGGGTTACCACTGAACAAGGGGAGACCTGGAAACAGTTTAAACCTCTCAACACTTGACATGTTAGTTTGCCCTGGAGTGAATACTGGGGGGCAAGAATGCGCTGGAAACAGGAGTCCCCAAGGGCTCACACCTCTGCTAAGACTGTCCCACGGGAGTGGCTATTTTGAGCAACTTCATAGGGAGTGGGGAAGTGCGGCCCCTTCGTTGGAACTACGGAACGTCCGTGGAAAGAGGATGTTGACCTGGGATGAAGGGGCGCCCACGGGAGGGCTGTAGTAACCCTGGGGAGGGGGCAGGGCCTGGGAGCCATGTTCCTCAGTTCTCTGTGGTCCTTACTCCACGGAGGGCCTGGAGGCAGGATAAACAGTTGCCTGTAGTTTCTAAGTATAGGTAGCACAGGGTTTGGGTTTGTAAATTTAAGCACTGAACTGAAAACATTCTCTCCCTGTGCAGGGATACTTGACAGAATTTTATTGTACCAGAATTTCACTAGCACCTGTCTATTCATAGCAGTTAAAAGTGGTCTCCAGGCACCTGCCTGGGTGGCTCTGTGGGTTAAACATCTGCCTTCAGGTCACAATCTCCCCACTTGTGAGTTCGAGCCCCACATCAGGCTCTGTGCTCACAGCTCAGAACCTGTAGCCTGCTTCAGATTCTGTGTCTCCCTCTCTCTCTGCCCCTCCCCTGCTCACGGTCTTCCTCTCAAAAATAAACATCTCTAAAAACCAATGGGAAGAAAACTAGAATTTTAACCCTACGACCCATCTTGTACGACCTAACGCTCACCACCCCTAGGAACTGATCATTATTTACAGTCACAGGTTTTCTCGGTTTGGGACTCCCTGCTAATAAAGAGATTTACTAGTATGAGAGAGTTTTGTTTTTACTTCTTTCAGGAAGATTTATCTAAGATTATCTTCTTGTAGAAAGATTGGGAGTACTAGATCCTACCTGCCTTGAGCATCCTTTTCTGAAAAAATGAACCCCCACCTTATTTTATGAAAAAGCAAGCTACTTTGAGGCATCTTAAATTTTTAAGTTCTCTCTGTAGCCCGACATGATGCTTGAACTCACGACCAAGAGTTACATCCTCTGCCAACTGAGGCAGGGACCCAAGGCATATTTTCTAGAATCGGTACCTACAAAAAGTTAGCTCTTCCTCTAAACAAGTAGTTGTGAGCAAAAAGAACTGAAAGATAAGAATGCTTGAATGGATGTCAATTCAGACATCCTGAAAGGACAGGGAAGATAGCTTTTTAATAATGCAAACAAATCCGGTTTCAATTTGTTAACTAGCAAAACCAGTAAGAACTGGCTTGTCAGAGGCTTGTCAGAGGTTCAGTTTGACCTTTCAAATGTGGGTTAATCAGGGCGCCTGGGTGGCTCAGTCGGTTGGGCGACTGACTTTGGCTCGGGTCATGATCTCACAGTCCGTGAGTTCGAGCCCCGCATCGGGCTCTGTGCTGACAGCTTGGAGCCTGTTTCCGATTCTGTGTCTCCCTCTCTCTCTGACCCTCCCCCGTTCATGCTCTGTCTCTCTATGTCTCAAAAATAAATAAACGTCAAATAAAAATTAAAAACAAAAAACAAAAAACAAAATGTGGGTTAATCAGAAGACTGACTCCTAGAACTTGGTGCCTCGTATGACGACCTGCCAATCATGGAGGCCCCAGAGAAAAGATGGTCTGTTGTAGCACCGTTAGGGGAGAGTGTGCAAAAATGTGGGCATGGGGACAAAAATTAGGGAGAGTAGGCTGGTACACGGAGGAAGGTATGTATATATGTGTGTAATTGAAGTACACAGGTGAGTCATACTGGGGGAAAACTCAAATGCAGACAAAAGCCAAAAGCACCCATAATTCATTTACTAGGCATCTATTTTATTTCTTATGTGTTACTTAGTTTTGAGAGCGTGCTCGAGCAGGGGAGGGGCAGAGAGAGGAGAGAGAGAATCCCAAGCAGGCTCTGTGCTAATAGTAGCAAATGGGGCTCGAACTCAAGAACCGTGAGATCGTGACCGGAGCTGAAGTCGGCCGCTTAACCGACTGAGCCACCCAGGCACCCCTAATGGCTTTTTTAATGTTTATTTTTGAGAGAGAGAGAGAGAGAGAGAACATGAGTGGGGGACGGGCAGAGAGCGAGGGAGATGCAGGATCCAGGCTCTGAGCTGTCAGCATAGACCCTGACGCAGGGCTTGATCCCACAGACCTGGAGATGGTGACCTGAGCCAGTCAGACGCTTAACTGACTGAGCCACCCAGGCTCCCCTCTAAACCAGAATTTTAAAATGCATTTTTCTCAGATTTAAATGATGTCATTATACATCCTATTCTGGAATCTTTCTTATACTGTGAACTTGTCCCTATGTTAATAAATATACTTGCATAGCATTTGTAAGCACTGCATAGGATTTTATTTCTAGAATATAATTTGTCAGACATTTAGATGGTTTTTTTCCCATTAAATAAGCATTGTGAAACCAAAATATGGATAATTTCTCTTGATCCTTACAGATCCTAAAGGTACATCTGCCTGGCAATGGTGTTACATGAGTTTGCAGCAAAAATATTTAATTTTAAGACGGTTGGAAGTTTTAAAACATTAGGCTTAGGTAGATGATGAATCAAATAGATGATGGAAAGTAGCTGGGTTTTACATCATGAAAAGTTGGGATATTAAAAAAAAAAAAGTTACCTTGAAAGTAAAGTAAAATCATTTAATCCCAGAAGCCAAAAGTAATTATTTTAGATAGGCTAGAATTTATTTGTAAAATGTTTTAGCACTTGCTTAATAGTTCGTGTGACTATGCCATAATTTGGTCGTTACAAGTGGAGTCTTTTTCCCTTAGTGATAACTTTGCCTGTGCTCGAAATCAGTACAGTATACTGAACCCCACACACCAGTTAACCGTGTCCAGTAGCCATCAAACCATTGCCAATCTCGTCCATAAATACTATCTATAAACAGGAAAACAAGATGCACAGAAAGCATATAACGACATTTCTAATAAAAATTGTTCAGGGGCCCTGGGTGGCTGAGTCGGTTGAGCGTCCGACTTGGGCTCAGGGCATGATCTCATGGTTCCTGAGTTCGAGCCCCGCATCGGGCTCTGTACTGACAGCTCAGAGCCTGGAGCCTGCTTCAGATTCTGTGTCTCCCTCTCTGCCCCTCTGCTCACACTGTGTCTCTCTCTCTCTTAAAAAAAAAAAAAAAAAAAGACTTAAAGGGAAATCCAGTGGAAATGTGGGGGAAAGCTGTCCCTTCTAATTTTCTAGCAGCCACATTAAAAAAAAAAAAAACACAGGTAATGGGGTGCCTGGTGGCTCAGTTAAGGGTCCCACCTCTGCTCAGGTCATGATCTCACGGCTCAGCTGGTGAGTTTGAGCCCTGAGTCAGGCTCTGTGCTGACAGCTCGGAGCCTGGAGCCTGCTTTGATGCTCTGTCTCCCTCTCTCTCTCTCTCTCCCTCCCCTGCTTGCTCTCTCTCTCAAAAATAAATACTTTAAAAATTGTTCAAAAGAAATAGTTCATTTATTTTTGAAGTTGTACACATTTTGTCCAGGTTGGATGCAGATTCACTTGAACAAGAAGCTATTATTTTTTAATCCAGTGTGGCTAGTTCTGTCTTTCGAATCAAAGTATTCCCTTCTAAATGCTGATTCCAAACTGATTTTAAAAAGCAAGTGGGTGTTTTGAAGTTTCCTGAGGGCACGAAAATGTTAAAATGATGTGATTAATGATGGGCACTGGGGAGAAGGGAAACAGCATAGGGAGGAAACAGATACTCCCTGTGCGGTGCGAATACAGACCTGCGTTAGGGACGGTCGCAGTGGCCGCTGTTCCCATCTTCCTGTGTTCTTCCTGTGGAGGACTGTGGCCCCACAACGGAAGGGGTGAAAGGGAATAGGGACTTAACTGAAGAGCCAATCATGCCTTTCTCAGAGGGTCCTGAGGGGCTAAAGCAACGGCTAGTGCACAGTGTCCAATAAATGTCCGATGCTCTTCCCTTCAGTGATTGTCCCAGCTTAGGGTAACTAAATTCCTGGTGCACTTTCCCCCTTTTCCAACACTATAGATTGCTGAGTAAAACCTTAGAAAATACCTCGGATTTGGGGCGCCTGGGTGGCTCATTCGGTTAGGCGTCCGACTTCGGCCCAGGTCATGATCTCACGGTTCAGGGGTTCGAGCCCCGCATCAGGCTCTCTCTTCTCAGCACGGAGCCTACTTTGGATCCTCTGTCCCCCTCTGTCTCTGTCCCTTCCCCACTTGCATTCTCTCTCTCTCAAAAATAAATAATAAAAACATAAAAGAAATTACCAGATGGGATTTAAAAAAAAAAAAAAAAAACCTCGGATTTAACTGACTTTTTAAAAAATTTTTTAATGTTTAATTTTGAGACAGAGAGAGACAGAGCATGAACAGGGGAGGGGCAGAGAGAGAGGGAGACACAGAATCCGAAGCAGTCTCCAGGCTCCGAGCTGTCAGCACAGAGCCCGACGCGGGGCTCGAACTCACAGACTGCTAGATCATGACCTGAGCCGAAGTTGGACACCCAGCCAACTGAGCCACCCAGGTGCCCCAACTGACTTCAAGTTGAGCGTGAAACTTGCGAACTCCTTCTCATACCGTCCGGCTATGTTACCTTAGTAGGACACAGCATTACCTCCACCAGACTTTCCTCACCCCCCGAACCGCCAGGACTACTACCTCTGCAGTACAGGCTTAATTCATAACCCAATTGTGTTAATATTAAATGTTGCCTCTGAAAGCCCTTGATGTTGGGGCGCCTGGGTGGCGCAGTCGGTTAAGTGTCCGACTTCAGCCAGGTCACGATCTCGCGGTCCGTGAGTTCGAGCCCCGCGTCAGGCTCTGGGCTGATGGCTCGGAGCCTGGAGCCTGTTTCCCATTCTGTGTCTCCCTCTCTCTCTGCCCCTCCCCTGTTCATGCTCTGTCTCTCTCTGTCCCCAAAATAAATAAACGTTGAGAAAAAAATTTTTTTTGAAAGCCCTTGATGTTGCCCACGGAAAATACGAGTTGAACAATGCATAAAGGCTGATGGTAAATTCAAGTTATTTACGAAAAAATTTAAATACGCTCATTTGTTACGCATGACTCAGAGGAAACGTTAAGAGGCTTGCATGCTTGGATGTGTCTGTGTAAGGATGTGGCTGCATATTCAAATGTGCAGGAGGATCGCTTCAACCAGTGCTGATTTGGGGTTTTGCAAAAAAAAAAAATATATATATATGTATATATATATAAACTATACATAAAATACATAGTATATGTAAATATATATACTATATATAATATATATAATATATAAAATATGAAATATATATAATATAAATAAAAATATACAAAAATATATAAATATATATTTATATATATTGGAAGGAGTCTGAACTGTTGTCGCATAATGTCTCACTTTTTGCTTCACTCTACTTATCTCATTGATCTTTGAAACCAAAGGAAACTAAACGTTAAACTAATTTAATTGAGCTCATATGAATAAAGTGGTTTCCCAGAAATCAGGATAAATGGATCCTGGGTATTTGGCAAGACAGCACGGCCTTCCGAATTTCTGGGACTCAAAATGGGTCTTGGTCAGCCTCAAAAATTAGCATTTTTCTGGGGCATTTGGGTGGCTCAGTTGGTTAAGCATCTGATTTCGGCTCAGGTCATGATCTCACGGTTTGTGAGTTCAAGCCCCGCCTCCGGCTCTGTGCTGAGAGATTGGAGCCTGGAGCCTGCTTCGGATTCTGAGTCTCCCTCTCTCTCTGCCCCTCCCCCATGCACACTCTGTCCCTGTCTCTGTGTCTCTCTCTCAAAAATAAATAAACATTAAAAAAAATTAGCATTTTTCTCCGAGAAGGAAAATGTAAGACTGGACTGGAGGACATAAAAGGTCTGAATAAATGAAAAAACAATCTTCCTGACAAGAGTCAGTATGTAAAGGGGTCGGTTCTTTTTACCTAAAAAAAGTTATGCAATTCCGATCAGGATGCCAGCGGGATTTTCATCAGGAATTGGAAGGCTGATTTTAAAGACCACCAGAGGGGCCCCCGGCTGGCTCAGTCGGCACAGCGTGCAACTCTTGATCTTGGGGTTGGGAGTTTGAGCCCCATGTGGGGTGTAGAGATTATTAAAAATAAGATCTTTGGGGACACCTGAGTGGCTCAGTTAAGTGTCTGACTCTTGATTTTTGGCCTCACGGTCTCACAGTTCGTGGATTTGAGCCCCAAATCGAACCTGGGATTCTCTCTCTCTTTCTCAAAATAAATAAACATTTAAAAAAAGAAATAGGGGGGCGCCTGGGTGGCGCAGTCGGTTAAGCGTCCGACTTCAGCCAGGTCACAATCTCGCGGTCCGTGAGTTCGAGCCCCGCGTCGGGCTCTGGGCTGACGGCTCAGAGCCTGGAGCCTGTTTCCGATTCTGTGTCTCCCTCTCTCTCTGCCCCTCCCCCGTTCATGCTCTGTCTCTCTCTGTCCCAAAAATAAATAAACGTTGAAAAAAAAAATTAAAAAAAAATAAATAAATAAAATTAAAAAAAAGAAATAGGAGGAAATAGTATGAAGAGACAATTCAGAATAAATACAAAATTTTGAAAACAGTTTTTTGTGTGTGTGGTAAAATACACATAAAATTGATCATTTCAACCATTTTAAGTGTCCAGGTCAGTGGAGTTCAGTACATTCCTATTGTGCAACCACCCCCACCATCCGTCTCCAGAACGTATTCATCTTCCTAAACTGGAACTCCGTCTCCATTATACACTGACACCCCCCGCATTCTGCTCTCTGCTCGGCCCCTGACGCCCACGGTCCCACCCGTCATCTTTATGGACCAGACTCCTCTAGAGACGTCATCTAAGTGGACTCAGACGGTATCTGTCCTTCTGTGATTGGTTGACTGTGCTTAGCATGTCTCCAGACTTCATCCATGTCGTAGGGCGTGTCAGAATTGCCTTCCCTTTTTAAGGCTGAGTAATATTCCATCGCGCATATAGATGGACGCTTGGGTTGCTCCCGTCTTTGGTCTGTTTTGTGAAGAGCGCAGCTTTGAACACGAGTATGAAAACATCTGTTTATGTCCCTGCTTTCAATTCTTTGAGGCATATACCCAACAGTGGAATTGGTGGGTCATAAGGATCATTTTATGCTTACTTTTTTGAGGAATGGTCATGCCGTTTCCACTTTTTTGAGGAATGGTCATGGCAGCACCATTTTAATCACCAGCAGCAATGCACTGGGGTTCCAATTTCGCCACACTTTTACCAACATTTGTTATATTCTTAAAAATAGTTCCAGGGGCACCTGGGTGGCTCAGCTGGTTAAGCGTCCGACTTCGGCTCAGGTCACGGTCTCGCCTTTCCTGAGTTCAAGCCCTGCGTCAGACTCTGTGCTGACAGCTCAGAGCCTGGAGCCTGCTTTGGATTCTGTGTCTCCCTCTCTCTCTCTGCTCCTTCCCTGCTCGCACTCTGTCTCTCTCTGTGTCTCAAAAAACAATGTTAAAAAAAAAAAAAGGTCTAAATGCATTAGAAGTGCAAATAAAAACAACAGAGAGATCATTTCTGCCTATTGGATTGGTAAAAATTTAAAGGAATGATAATATTTCCTGTTGGTAAGGATGTGAGTTAAAGAGCATGCCCATACATTTACTGGGTGGATATGTAAATTGGAAATGACTTTTCTAGGGGCGCCTGGCTGGTTCAGTCAGTCAAGCATGCAACTCTTGATCTCAGGGTTATCAGTTCAGGCTCCACATTGGGTGTAGAGATTACTTAAAAATAAAGTCTTAAAAAAAAAAAAAGGAAATGACCTTTTTAGAGGACAATTTGGTAGTACTTATCACAAACTTAAAGGAACATATCCTTTGTGATGCTTAATTTTGTATACTAATGTTGCTGGTCCTTGATGATCAGATATATCGTCAAACGTTATTCTAGATGTTTCTGTGAATGTGTTTGGGATAAGAGGAACATTTAAATGTATAGTCTTGGAGAAAAACAGCTTGTCCTCCATAATGTGGGTGGGCCTCATCCAATCAGTTGAAGACCTGGATACAACAAAAAGACTGACCTTTCCTGAGCAAGAGGGAATTCTGCAGCAGATGGCTTTCAGACCTGAACTGCAGGTTTTGGACTTATCAGCCTCCATAAATCATGTGAGTCAATTTCTTAAAACAAACAAACAAACAAACAAAAATATATATAAAACACACATCCTGGGGCGCCTGGGTGGCGCAGTCGGTTAAGCGTCCGACTTCAGCCAGGTCACGATCTCGAGGTCCGGGAGTTCGAGCCCCGCGTCGGGCTCTGGGCTGATGGCCCAGAGCCTGGAGCCTGTTTCCGATTCTGTCTCCCTCTCTCTCTGCCCCTCCCCCGTTCATACTCTGTCTCTCTCTGTCCCAAAAATAAATAAACGTTAAAAAAAAAATTAAAAAAACAAAACAAAACAAAAACAAAACAAAACAAAAAAAAAACCACACATCCTATTCTTTTTTTCCCTGGAGAACCCTGATCAATACTTTCTTTGACCTTAACATTAGAAAAATTTGGGGGGGGTGGCACCTGGGTGGCTCGTCAGTTGAGCCTCCAACTTCGGCTCAGGTCATGATCTCACTGCTCATGAGTTCGAGCCCCACATCGGGCTCTGTGCTGACAGCCCAGAGCCTGGAGCCTGTTTCGGATTCTGTGTCTCCCTCCCTCTCTGCCCCTCCCCTGCTCACACTGTCTCTGTCTCTCTCTCAAAAATAACTAAACATTAAACACATTTTTTTTATTTATTCTTGGGACAGAGAGAGACAGAGCATGAATGGGGGAGGGGCAGAGAGAGAGGGAGACACAGAATCGGAAACAGGCTCCAGGCTCCGGGCCATCAGCCCAGAGCCCGACGCGGGGCTCGAACTCCCGGACCGCGAGATCGTGACCTGGCTGAAGTCGGACGCTTAACCGACTGCGCCACCCAGGCGCCCCATAAACACATTTTTTTTTAAATACCTCCTTTGACCTAATAATTTATTTTGTAAGAATCTACTCATAAGAAAATTACAATTGCAGAAGAATCTATGTACAAGGACATTCCCTGTATTATAATTTGTGACAGCGTCTACATGTCCTATGGTAGATTATAGTACATCATCGTTGATCCTTATCACAGAACAGCAAATGGCACTTAGCTAAAAAGACAATAGACTTGTATGGGTCGACGTGGAAGACGGTCCAGAATACGAGGTGAGGAATAAATGCCAGTTGCAGAACGCCACGCAAAACATAGTTGCGTTGCCCTGATGTATTTGGTGAGCTTGCAATAAGGGCACTTGGAAAGTGTTAGCCGTGGCCCTCCCAAGGGAGTGAGACCCAGCGACGAGGGAAGCAACGGTTAGCGAGGGAATTTAAGTTTTTCATGTCTTTTGATCGGAATGTGTTAAGTAAGTATATAATAATCTTGTAAAATAAATTTGAAACCAAAGAGAGAAAAAGAAATCCAGGCCAGGATTTTTCAGTTTAGAGCTGAGCTAAAGATTCTCAAAAAAAAAAAAAAAAGGTCAAGATGGGCCACCTGGGTGGCTCAGTCAGTCAAGCGTCCGACTCTTGATCTCAGTTCAGGTCATGATCTCATAGTTTGTGACTTTGAGCCCCGAGATGGGCTCTATGTTGTAAGCACAGAGCCTGCTTGAGACTCTTTACTTCTTTCTCTGTTCGTCCCTTCCCCTACTCTCCCTCTGTCTCTCTCTGTCTCTCTGTCTCTAAATAGATAAATAAACATTTTTTTAAAAATTTTTTTTTCAACCTTTTTATTTATTTTTGGGACAGAGAGAGACAGAGCATGAATGGGGGAGGGGCAGAGAGAGAGGGAGACACAGAATCGGAAACAGGCTCTGGGCTCCGAGCCATCAGCCCAGAGCCTGACGCGGGGCTCGAACTCACGGACCGCGAGATCGTGACCTGGCTGAAGTCGGACGCTTAACCGACTGCGCCACCCAGGCGCCCAACATTTTTTTTTTTAAATGGTCAAGAGACTGGGGTTTCCGTTTGAGGGCAAATTGGACACATTGCTCATGGAATCTGGAGGTCCTGACCTAAACTGGAGCTTTGGGCCTTCTCTGGGGTATTTTCACCCTCCAGCCCTACCCCACCCTACAATGCCAAGAATCAGAGTAGTGAGGTTGAGGAGACCGGGACACCCGGCTCAGAACAGGAGACTGCGTTGCTGATGATGTAGCACTCATTACTGATACATTGAGGAAGTTTCTGGAAAAGATCTCGCAGGCAACTCTTGATAACCCATGCCTTGGCAGGTGAGAGGATCGGTGTCCTTTAAAATGGTTTGTAATTAAACCGCCTTTGCATTTGGACAATCAACCCTCAGCTCTGTCACAGTTCCTTTCGGATGAAAGGTCTAGAAAGATGTGTTCAAGTGTCTGTAAACATGTTGTAGATGACGAGTTGGGGAGCATTCAAGGGGAGCAGGACCACTTGACAAGAGTCCGTTCTGATCTCTCACAGTCCTGTGCTCACCCTCTCTCTTCCACCCTTGCCTGAATTCCCCCCCCACCCCCCAGAAAAAGCCTCTTGCACAAAAAACCACAGCCTCCATTTAGATTGATCTGAAGGAGGGAAAGGGCTTGACATGGTGGAGAGTGAGGGGAGGCATCTGACTCGGCAAAGATCGTGAAAAAAGAAAAAGATCTCCAGCTGTGTACTGCGGGGGAGATACTTTTGAATTGAGGTCCTTTTTCACTTAGTTCATGACTGGCGGGACTTTTCGCTGATTTTTTTCCCAGCTCTGCTAGGAAGCACAGGAAATAAAATAATCAGCAATCCAAAATGCTTGACCAACTCTTGCCTCGTGTTGCACGCAAACTGATGTATCAGTGAGAGGGTCACTGGTAAGACAACGCTGTAGGACCAGGAAGGGAGAGTCTGTTTACTCATTCACTCAACATGTATGTACTAGGACGGCCCATGTGCCTGGCTGAACGTGCTAGAAATACTAAAGTGTGAACAGGCAAATTCCATGCTCCCTTGGAGGTTCCATTCTACTGTGGAGGCAAGCAAGAGACACAATATGTATATGATATAATTTCAGAAAGTCATGTTACAAAGAAAACTAAAGAAGGATAAGAAGCTAGAAAATGGAGCAGTATTGTTTCGGGTAGGGTGTTTAGGGAATGTTGCTTTGGAGCAATGTCATTTCAGACATAAAGAGAAAAAGGAACCAGTCACGCAAAAGCCTTTGGGAAGAGCGTTCTGATCAGCGGAAATGACAAGTGCAAAGGCCCTGTGGTAGAAATAAGTTGAGTTTAGTCAAGGAAGGGAGGCAGAGTAATCAAGGCTATGGGGAGAAGTAGGGACCAAGGAGGAAGACGTAGGTGGGAACCAGATTATAAACAGAGTTTGGATTTTATCCTGGATTTGATGGGAAGGCACTGGAGATTTTCAACAGGGCATCAGTGTGCTCTGGTTTACCTTTTTAAAAGCTAACTCTAGCTGCTGGAATAAATCACCACAACTCTGGGGGCTTGGGACAGCACAGTTTTATTATCTTCATTTGGGGGCCATTATTCTGGAGGTCAGAAGTCCAAGATGAACTCATTGGGCTGAAGTCAATGTCTAGCCTTCCTTTTGTGTTCTTTCTGGAGACTCTAGGAAACACGCCATCTCCTTGCCTTTTCCACCTTGGAGAGGCCATCTGCATTCCTGGGTTTGTGCACCACCCCCTTCAACAACTGCGTCACCTGTCCTATGTTTCTGTCCCCACACCTCTTTCTCTGCCTTGGACGCCCACCCACCTCCCTCTTATAAGGACATTGGGCCCACCCGGCTGTTCCAGAATACTCTCTCCACTTCAAAGTCCTTAACTGAATCCCATCTGCCAGATCCATTTTGCCAAGTAACATGTCCACAGGTTCTGAAGATTCAGGCGTGGACACTTTGGGGGCCATTATTCTGCCTACTCCGCAGGACAAGAGTGGAAGAGAGAGACACACGCAGGAGGCCATAGCAATAGTCATGCCGGGAATCGCCATGACTCGTGCCTTGGAGGGTGCGGTGGAGGCGGGCTGCTCGGATTCCGGGGCGTTTGAATGGCACCACCTCTCAGTGCTCCGTTCCTCTTGAATTTTTTTAGTCTGCACTTTCAGGGTGAGATTGGCCTGGGGGCGTCTGGGGCCCAGGAAAGAGAGGACTCACTGAAAGCTGCAGCTCCTTCCAGGTATGGTTTATCAGGGCATCTTTGGGCGGGCGGAGGATAAAGAGAATGGAATCTTGTTTCAAGAAAGTTGCAAAGCAGGAGACGGTAAAACTCTGCTCTGAAACAACAGCACTGAAAATGGTCTTCATTTTGGTATTTAAACGTCCTGCCCCTAAAAGGCGTCGTCGGGCCATGTTAGATTTTTCAACAAGTCTTCCCTTGTCTGGAGATTCACATAGGCAGATATTTTAACTTACCTCGAAAAAACAAAACACAGGACTTCTCTCCTCACCGATCTTGCCAAACATGCTCATTCTTGTTTCTCTGCCTTTTCTCAGGAATGCCCTAGATTTGCTCTGCCTGAATTCTCCTCTTTTAAAATCACCCCTCTTCCAGGAAGCCTCCTTAGGTTTTTCTAGTCTACCTTGAGGGCTATCTTTTTTTTTTTTTCCTTAAGTTTTATTGATTGATTGATTAATTAATTTAATTTACATTTTAATTTATTTTTGAGAGACAGAGCACACGTGGGGGAGGGGCAGAGAGAGAATGAGACACAGAATCCCAAGCAGGCCCCAGACTCTGAGCTGTCAGCACAGAACCTGGGCCTGAACCCATAAACTGTGAGATCATGACCTGAGCCGAAGTTGGACGCTCAACCGACTGAGCCACTCAGGCGCCCCAGTTTTATTTTATTTTTTAAAGTAATCTCTACACCCCCTGGGGGGCTTGAATTCACAACCCTAAGATCAAGAATCTCATGCTCCAGCCAGGTGCCTGAGGGCTATCTTTTGTGAAGTCTGTACGTTATAGTCGCCCATAACGATAGAAAAGCTCCTGTTCGTTGTTCACCTGCCTTGTCTTTCACATTCTTTTAGTATATTACCTAAATTCGATTCTCACAAAACCTTACAAAGAGAAAAGAATCTTCTCCACATTATACTGAGAAGACTGCTGAAAACACATACTGAGTGACTAGTCAGAAGGCTGCATGGCTAGAATTTGAACTCGGCGTTACTTGGCTACATTTCAGCCTTCCGGCGAACCATCAGTCAAGTTTCTCCAGTTTGTGGCACAGTTTTTGTCCCAACATTTTATCATGAGAGTTGCAAATATACACAAAGAGCTGAAAAATCTTATAGAGAACACTGAAACCCCCCCACCCCCCAGATCCTACGATTTATGTTTTCACTACATTTGCTCCACTCTGTCCATTCTGTCCTCTTCCCACTCTTCCATCCACCCATCAATTCGTCCTACTTTTTTCATTTATTTCAGAGAAAGCTGCAGACATCAGTACACCCCCCTCCCCCCAATACTTCAGCATGCACGTTAATGGTCAGAGCTCAATATTTGTTTGCGGTTCTATTTGTTTCCTTTTGAGGTAAAATTTGCATCTGATGAAATTTACAAATCTGGAGTGTACTGTTTGATGAGCTACACCTGTGAAAACCAACCTCCCGTGACGATTTAGAGAATCGTCATCACCCCGGAGGTGACTTCGGCAATGCCCCTTTCACCCCGTCCTTACCCCCACCTGGAGCCTTACCTTTTCCCCCCGGGGCTTAGTTGTGCCTATTCTAGAGCTTCATATAAATGGAATTGTGTGATGATTCAGAGCAAGTGTCTTGAATCAGGCTTCTTTCACTCTGAATGTTTTTGAGATTCATCCATGCTATTGCAAGTGTCAGTTGCCCATTGTTATTACTGAGTAGGAATCCAGTGCATGAATATGCCATGACTTGTTTATCCATTCTCCTGTTGATGGGCAGCTGGGATGTTCCTACTTTTTGGCTATTATGAATAAAGCTGCAATGAACAATCTGATACAAAGGTGTTGTTAGGTTTGTGTGTGTGTGTGTACATATTTTCATTTCTTTTGGATAAACATGATACAATTTTGAGTTTCTGAGTTTCTGTAATTATGGACCAAATTGGAGATAGTATATTGTTAGAAAGGTAAAAATCTGGGGGCGCCCGGGTGGCTCAGTTCGTTAAGCATCTGACTCTTGGTTTCGGCTCAGGTCGTGATCTCATGGCTTCGTGGTCTCGAGTCCTCCCTCAGGCTCTGTGCTGTCAGCACAGAGCCTGTTTGGGATTCTCTCCCTCCTCTCGCTGGCCCTCCCCTGCTTGTGCTGTCTCTGTCTGAAAATAAATAAACTTACAAAAAAATAAGAAAGGTAAAAATTGGGCTCTTGTTTGAAAATATATTTGAAACAGTTGAAATAGTTGAAAACTATTTGTTTCAATTAGCAAACCAAGAAAGGTTATCTGGTCCAAAGCCAGACGAGCATGAACATACACGTGTTGAGTCCCTGTCACGGTTGAGGCACTGTCCGGAATATTCTAAGCTCACAGCAGCAAGAATACCCAACTCCTGACTAGAAGGAACGTTGCTTCTCAACCTCTTTTATCCTCTGAGGTTAGAACAGCACCGGCACATAATAGACACTCAACAGATATGCGTTAAGTGAATTAAGTGAAAGATTTGTGCGCTGGTTACTCAAGCAGATTTAGGAGAGACGGGACCTAAATAGCATATTTTAGGAACACCTGCCCAAACATGCTTTCAGATCTCCAGGGGCCTCGAGAATGACTACAGTGGTATAGTATGCTGCTAACCTATCCATTCTAGACATTTGAAGAATCGACTGAGGAATTCAGCAGCACCGATTAAATTAAAATGTAGAGGGGCGCCTGGATGGCTCAGTCCATTAAGTGTCCGACTCCTGATTTCGGCTCAGGTCATGATCTCACGGTTCATGAGATCAAGCCTCACGTTAGGCTCGCACTAATAGCATGGAGCCTGCTTGGAGTTCTCTCTCTCCTCTCTCTCTGCCCCTCCCCTATGCTCTCTCTCTCTCTCCCTCTCTCAAAATAAATAAATAAACTTAAAAAAATTAACTTCATCAAACCCTGTTTCATTGACCTAAGACCTCTTTTACATTCACCACACCTTCAATATTAACATAAGAATAAAAGCTTATACTCTTGTGGAGGAAGGAGGGATGAACAGCAGAGCACAGAGGATTTTTTAGGGTGGTGAAACTACTCTGTATGAGCCATACTGATGGATAATATATGTCATTATGTTTTTGTCCAAACCCACAGATTGTATAACACCAAGGAAGACTCTCAATGTCAACTATGGACTTTGGGTGATAATGATGTGTCCACGTACATTCACATACTGTAACATGTACCACTCTGGTGGAGAATGCTGATAGCGGGAGAGGTTTGTGGGAGGTGGGGGCAGGGAGGATGTGGGAAATCTTTGTTACTTCTTTTTTTTTTTTTTTAATTTTTTTTTAATGTTTATTTATTTTTGAGACAGAGAGAGACAGAGCATGAATGGGGGAGGGGCAGAGAGAGAGGGAGACACAGAATCGGAAGCAGGCTCCAGGCACAGAGCCATCAGCCCAGAGTCTGACGCGGGGCTCAAACTCACGAACCGTGAGATCGTGACTTGAGCTGAAGTCGGACGCTCAACCGACTGAGCCACCCAGGCGCCCCATTCGTTACTTCTTCTTAATTTCGCTGTGAACTGAAAACTGCTCTCAAAAATTAAAATCTATTGGGGCACCCGGGTGGCTCAGTCGGTTAGGCATCTGACTTCAGCTTGGGTCATGATCTCATGGTTCGTGAGTTCAAGCCCCCCATCGCGCTCTGTGCTGACCACACAGAGCCTGCTTGGGATTCTCTCTCTCTCCCTCTCTCTCTGCCCTCCCCCCACTCATGCTCTCTTTCTCTATCTCAAAATAAATTTTAAAAAATATTTGAAAAAAATTAAAAATCTGTTAAGGAAGATTTATTAGCCCCCAAACTTGTACCGTCACCCTCAAGTACATTCCGCCACGAACTGTGTGCCTTTCTCATAAACGAGAAAAGAAATTGTAACAAAAGGAACATAGCATGTATGTAAAATTTGTGGGAGAAGCCTCGGTTTAAACATTATGCAACTAGCCGTTCAGCTTCATAGATTTTAAACGCACAGTTGCCTGTGAACGCACTTAATGCCACTGAATTGTACACCCCAAACGGTTAGGATGGTAAATTTTGTGTTGTGTATATTCGACCATAATGAAAAGCAGAAACAGTGGCTCTGCTAATGAAAGCCATCTGAAGTGAGGTGAGGTGGCCTGACGGGGTCACTTCTGCCCCAGGAAAGCTAATAAAAAGCACATGATACTTCCCGCTTTGATGAAATTCTTGGTTGCAGGCAAAGCCCTCCCCTCCCCCCCATCACAGACATCTTCACAGTAACATTCCTCGTTCATAGCAGTAAAAACTAGAAACAGACGTCCATCCACGAGAGAATGGACTAATGAATGGATGTACCTATCCACCCAGCGACATATGAAACAGTACTTAAACATAAATGAACTGCGGGGCGCCTGGGTGGCTTTGTCGGTGGAGCGCCCGACTTTGGCTCAGTTCATGACCTCATGGCTCATGAGTTCGAGGCCTGCATCTGTTAGCACGGAGCCCACTTTGCATCCTCCGTTTTACTCTCTACCCCTCCCCCTAGTTCTCTCTCTCTCTCTGAAAAATAGATATTAAAAAGGAATGAATGAACCACAGCCCTTACAACAGGGATGAACCTAAGACACAGTCCTGTACTGAGTGAAAAAACATTGACAAAGATAGTTGGGTTTTCCTTTATTCGCTTCCAACCACCTGCCCAGATCACCATGTGTCCTTTGCTCTGCCCTGCGTCCCAAAAGGCTCCACCTGTGGATTGTAGCATTGGTATTTTTTTGGCAGCGGGGTTCCAGCTGGATTCTTCCAATGGGAAATGCCAGGAGGACATCACAGGGCAGATGGAGTATTTCTTCCAGTGCTTCTGGAAGTGGCTGTGATAACTTCTACAGCTACAACTCCTCATCCAGTGGGCCCAGCTCTCTCCGGATCTTGCTTCCTTGCTCCATCAGACCTAGGGGGTAATGGCTCTCCACTGCTCCTGGTTCCTGGGAGCCCCAATACCCTTTGTTGGTGCCCTCAATTTTGGCCACATCTTATAGCTCCTTCAGTACAATCTCTTCATGGGAACCACAGAGTAGACTTTTGTTTTCTGGAGAGATCCCAGCTGATATAATCAATACATGTTATGATGCCGTTTTTACAGAGCTCAAGACCATGAGAACTAAACTCTATGTTATTGAAGGACTCCTGCATGTCTAGTAAAACTGTTTATGAAAAGCAGAGCAAGTGTCTGATAAGCATACAGTTCAGGCCAATGGGCACCTCTGCGGGCCAACATGGGATAAGATTGGGAGGACAACTACAAAGTTGATAATGTTCTAATTCTTTATTTTAAAAAAATGTTAGTTTTTATTTATTTTTGAGAGAGAGACAGAGAGACAGAGTGTGAGCAGGGGAGGGGCAGAGAGCACGGGAGATACAGAATCTGAAGCAGGCTCCAGGCTCTGAGCTGTCAGCACAGACCCTGACGTGGGGCTCAAACCCACAAACAGCTAGATCATGACCCGAGCTGAAGTCGGATGCTTAACCAGGCACCCCAATGCTCTAATTCTCTAGTTGGAAGGTATGTTCAAGGGAGTCGATTTTAATATTGGGCTTCGTAACTTACATTTATATTATATATATTCTTTTATGTGAATTAAATTTAGAAGTCAAAAAAGTGTAGAGGGGCAGATCTGCTAAAACATAAGAAAAAGAAAAATGTCTCAGAAGCAGACTGAAATAAATGTCATAACCTAATGTTATGCAAGATATTGATTACAGCCAAGAGCCAGGAGAAAATCCCTTGACTAATATCTAGGCTATTTGATTTCCTGAAATTTCCATTTTTTCTATTTTTTAAAAATCATGTTTATTGTATCATTTTAGACAGTAATATTCACTTTTTAGCAATTGATTTGATGAGGGCTTTTTAATAGTTTATTATGTTGAAAGAGAGACAGTGAGCATGAGCAGGGGAGGAGCAGAGAGAGAGAGAGAGAGAGAGAATCCCAAGCAGGCTCCTCTCAGAGCCCAATGTTGGCCTCAAAACCACAAACTGTGAGATCTTGACCTGAGCTGAAATCAAGAGTCAGATGCTCAACCGACTGATATACCCAGGTGCTTCAAAAAAATTGGGGCACCTGGGTGTCTCCATTGGTTGAGTGTCTGACTTCAGCTCAGGTCATGATCTCACAGTTCATGGGTTCGAGCCCCACATGGGCTCACTGCTGTCAGCATGGAGCCTGCTTCGGATCCTCTGTCCCTCTCTCTGTGTCCCTCCCCCATTAATGCTCTCTCTCTCTCAAAAATAAATAAAAACATCTAAAAAAAGATTTTAATTTTTAGTTAATTAATCTTTTTAATGTGTATTTATTGTTGAGAGAGAGAGAGAGACACAGAGTGAGTGGGGGAGGGCAGAGAGAGAGGCACACACAGAATCCAAAGCAGGCTCCAGGCTCTGAGCTGTCAGCCCAGAGCCCGATGTGGGGCTTGAACTCACGAGCCGCAAGATCATGACCTGAGCCGAAGTTGGATGCTCAACCAACTGAGCCACCCAGGCGCTCCAAGATTTTATTAAAAAAATTTTTTTTTCACGTTTTTATTTATTTTTGAGTGAGAGAGAGAGAGTGTGAGCCGGGGAGGGGCTGAGCTGTCAGCACAGAGCCGGATTCCGGGCTTGAACCCACAACCCATCAGATTGTGACCTGAGCCAAAGTCGGATGCTTAACTGACCGAGCCACCCAGGTGCCCCAAAAAAGATATTTTAAGTAATCTCTACACCCAATAAGGAACTTGAACTTATAACCCCAAGATCGAGTCATAGACTCTACTGACTGAGCCAGCCAAGCACCTCTGGTTTGATGAGTTTTGACAAACACATGCAGGCATGTAATCACTGAAGACACAGAATATTTAGAAAGTCCCCGTGTGCCACTTTGTAGATAAGCCCTCCTCCCACCCTTAGTTCCTGGCAACCACTGATCCGTTCTCTGTCCCTATAGTTTTTGCCTATGCAAAAAAGTCATATACTGTATATGGAATCACTGAGTATGTAGCCTGTTGAGTCTGGTTTCTTTCACTCAGCACAATGCTCTTGAACTTCTTCTAGGTTGTTGAGTGGATCACCAGTTTGGTCCTCTTTGCCACTGAGTAGTATTACATTATATGGCTGTACCATAATTTGTTCATCCATTCACAAGCTGAAGGACATTTTCATTGGTTGTTTCCAGTTTTTAAAGATTTCATCACTGGGGCGCCTGGGTAGCTCAGTCGGTTGAGCATTCAACTCTTGATTTTGGCTCAGGTCATGGTCTCACAGTTCATGAGATCAAGCCCCGCGTGGGGCTCTGCACTGACAGCATGGAGCCTACTCGGGATTCTCTTTTTCCTCTCTTTCTGCCCCTCCCCCTGCTCTTGTGCCTCTCAAAATAGATGAATAAGCATCTAACAAAATTTCATCACCAAGGCCCTTATAAATTCTCACGTATAGGCTTTTGTGAGAAGATACATTTTCATGTTTTTGAACTAGGTATGAAATAGCTGGATCCCACGGTCCCCGAGACCTTGGTGCTCCCCAAAACAACCCTCAGGCTTGATGAGTCACTAGAAGGACCCACAGGATTCAGAAAAGCTCTTATACTCATGGTTAGATTTTATTACAGCAAAAGATAGATTCAAATCAGCAACAGAAAACGGATATAGGGTGGAGTCTGGGGGGAACTAGGCTCAAGCTTCCAGTGGTCCTTTCCCAGTGGATTCTCCAGCAGAGTCGCACAGAGAGCACTTAATTCTTGCAGCGATGCTGTGTGACAACACGTACAAAGTGTTGCCAACCAGGGAAGCTCACCCAAGTCTGGACGTCCAGGAGTTTTATTGGGGGTCAGTCCCGTAGACATGCGGCACCCATTTGACTGACCTCACCTTCTCAGAGCCCCGTCTCCCAGAAGTCAAACTGATACAATTTGGCCAAAGCCTCAGGCACACAAAAATGAGCATTCATCATAAATCACATTATTAGCGTAAACTACCTGGTGTGGTCCACAGCTGCAGCATGAAAATATACTCTCATCAAGAAGGACATTACAAAGACTCAGAAGTCATCTCCCAAGTGCTGGACCAAGGGCCAGTCCCAGAGACCTTGGAAATAGGAAAGGTCTGATCAGCCCAGGCCTGCTGAGTTAACCCTTTCCTGAATAGAATGTAAATTTGTGTTTAACTTTATAGAAATTTCCAGGGGTGCCTGGGTGGCTCAGTTGGTTGAGCATCAGACTCTTGATTTCAGCTCAGGTCATGATCCCAGGGTTGTAGGACTGAGTCCCACGTTGGACTCCATGCTGAGTGTGGAGCCTGATGAAGATTCTCCCTCTCTCCTTCTGCCCCTCTCACCTGCTCATGGGAGCTCTCTCTCTCCCCCCGCCCCCCTCTCTAAAATAGAATTTTATTTTTAAAAAAAATTTTTTTTTCAACGTTTATTTATTTTTGGGACAGAGAGAGACAGAGCATGAACGGGGGAGGGGCAGAGAGAGAGGGAGACACAGAATCAGAAACAGGCTCCAGGCTCTGAGCCATCAGCCCAGAGCCCGACGCGGGGCTCGAACTCACGGACCGCGAGATCGTGACCTGGCTGAAGTCGGACGCTTAACCGACTGCGCCACCCAGGCGCCCCTCTAAAATAGAATTTTAAAAAATATTAAAAAAAAATAAATTGCCAAACTGCTTTTCAAAACGGCTGCATCATTTTGCATACCCCTTATCAATATGTGAGAATTTCAGCTGTGCTACATCCTTGCTGGAATTTTCTATAATTGTTTAAAAAAAAAAAAATTTCAGCCATACTATACTATGAGTGCAGCAATATCCCCTTGTGGAGGAACTAAAGTTCAAATTTCCTTTTAAAAAAAATATTTCTAAAATAAGATTTTTTAAATGTTTATTTACTTTTGTGTGTGTGTGAGAGAGAGAGAGAGAGACAGAACAGGAATGGAGGGAGGGAGCAGAGAGAGAGACACACACACACAGAATCCGAAGCAGGCTCCAGGCTCTGAGCTGTCAGCACAGAGCCTGACACAGGGCTCAAACCCATGAACTGAGAGATCATGACCTGAGCTGAAGTCAGCCACTTAACAAACTGAGCCACCCAGGTGCCCTGTGGTTGAAATTTTCTTAATGATCAGTGATGTTGAACATTTCTTTATCTACTGTTCTCTCACTCTGGGTAATGTAACTATTCACCCTTTGTTTAAAACAAATGGCTGTTTATTTATCGTTGAGTTTCAAGTGTTCTTTCCACAGTCAGGATACAAATCCTGTATCAGACAGGTGTTTCACAAATAATTCCTCTCAATCTGTGGCTTGTCTTTTCATTTGGTTCACAGTGTATTTCAAAGAGCAGAGCTTTTTAATTTGGTAGAGTCTGGGGTGGACAGACATTAAGATGGCCCCAGTGATCACGGTTTCTTGATAGTCATGGTCTTGTGTAATCTTCTGTCCTTGAGACTGGGCAGGACCTCTTGCTTCTAACCAATAGAAGGCAGCAAAGGTGATGGGATAGCACGTTGGGATTATGTTACATAAGATTGTCATGTCTGCCTTGCTAGACTCTAATGCAGACTCTATTGCCTTCTTGGCATGTACAATTTGAGGAAGCAAGCAGCTGTGTTGGAGACCCATGTGTGAAGAGACTGAGGCCAGCCTCTGGCCAATAGCTGCTAGGGTCTGACGCCCTCAGACAAGAAACCCTCCGGGAACTGAATTCTGCCCAAAAGCACATGTGCCTGGAATGGGTTCTTCCCCAGTTGCACCTTCAGATGAGCCCCCCAGCCCTGGCCCACACTTTGGAGCCTTGAAAGAGAGAGATTCTGGGGCGCCTGGGTGGCGCAGTCGGTTAAGCGTCCGACTTCAGCCAGGTCACGATCTCGCGGTCCGGGAGTTCAAGCCCCGCGTCAGGCTCTGGGCTGATGGCTCAGAGCCTGGAGCCTGTTTCCGATTCTGTGTCTCCCTCTCTCTCTGCCCCTCCCCCGTTCATGCTCTGTCTCTCTCTGTCCTAAAAATAAATAAACGTTGAAAAAAAAATTTAAAAAAAAAAAAAAAAAAGAGAGAGATTCTGAGACAGGATCCAGATAAGCCAGACCTGGATTTCTGATCTACAGACACTGGTGAGATAATAAATCTGCATTGCTTTAAGCCACTAAGTATTGGGATAATTTGTTACGCAGAAATAAATAATAAAAAGTTTGGGGGCACCTGGGTGGCTCAGTCAGTCAAGAGTCAGACGCTTAACTGACTGAGTCACCCAGGCATCCCATCAATTTTTATTTTATGGATAATCCGTTTTGTTTTATGTTCGTGAAATCTTTGCCTAACTGAAAAATATAAAGATTTCCTCCTAGGATGTTTATAGTTTTAGGTTTCTACTTAGCTCTCGTCTCCATTCTGTGTTAGTGTTCATATATGGAGTGAGGTATTTCATCTAGGGATGTCCAGTTGCTAACGGACTGTTCTCGAAGACTATCCTTTCTCCACTGAATTTCCTATGCATCTTTGTCAAAAGCCAACGGGCTGTATTTACATACACCTGTTTCTAGACTCTATTCTGTTTCACTGGTCTATGTGTCTATCCTTTCACCAGTCCCAGACTGTCTCAATTATTACAATTTATTTCACAGAGCTTTGAAATCAGGTAATATCAATCCCCCAACTTCATTCTTTTTCAAAATTGTTTTGGTTATTTTGGTTCCTTTGCTTTTACATAAACATTTTAGACTCAATTTTTCGGGGCGCCTGGGTGGCTCAGTGAAGCATCCAACTTCAGCTCAGGTCATGATCTCACGGTTCATGGGTTCCAGCCCCGCGTCGGGCTCTGTGCTGACAGCTCGGCGCCTGGAGCCTGCTTCGGATTCTGTGTCTCCCTCTCTCTCTGCTCCTTCCCCGCTCACATTCTGTGTCTGTGTCTGTTGCTCTCTCAGAAATAAATGAACATTAAAAAAATTTTAGAATCAATTTTTCAATTTCTATAAAAAAGCCCACTGAGTTGGGGCGCCTGGGTGGCTCGGTCAGTTGAGCATCTGACTTTGGCTCACGTCATGATCTCACGGTTTGTGAGTTCGAGTCCCACATCAGGTTCTGTGCTGACAGCTCAGAGCCTGGAACCTGCTTCGGATTCTGTGTCTTCCTCTGTCTCTGCTCCTCCCCCGCTCACTCTCTGTGTCTCTCTCCTTCAAAAATAAATACATATTCAAAAAAAATTTTTTTTAATCCCACTGGATTATTTTATCGCAAAATATACATAAAAGAAATTTTACCATCTAAGCCATTTTAAGTATACAGCTTGGTGGTGTTACTTTCCTAATGTTGTGCAACCACCAACACAGTCAATCTCCATAATTTTTTTCATTAAAAAATCCCTGAAACTTTGGGGGCACCTGGGTGGCTCAGTCGGTTAGGCATCCGACTCTTAGTTTCTCCTACGGTCATGATCTCATGGTTCATGAGACAGGGCCCCACATCAGGCTCTGCACTGAGCATGGGGCCCACTTGTGATTCTCTCTCTCTCTGTCTCTCTCTCTCTCTCTCTCTCTCTCTCTCTGCTCCACTCCCGTTCAAGCACATGTGCTCTCTTTCAAAATAAATAAATAAACTTAATTTTTAAAAAGCCCTGAAATTTTGTACCCATTAAACAATAACTTCCCATTGCCCTTACTCCCAGCCCCTAGCAACCACAATTCTTTCTGTCTCTATGACCGTGACTACTCTAAGTATCTCCCATGAGTGGGGTCATGAGGACAGTTGATTCTTCTGCACCTGGCTTACTTCACTCAGCAGAATGTCTTCAAGGTTTATCCTTATCGTAGCAGGTGTCAGAAATGTCCTTCATTTCTAAGGGTGACTAATATTCCATGGTAAGAATATACATTCAGTTTATCCGTTCATCTGTTCATGGACCCTTGGGTTGCTTTCATGTTTTCACTACTGCTGCTGTGAACATAAGTATACAAAGATCTTTTCACATCCTTGCTTTCAATTATTTTGGATAGATTGAATATCCAAATATTCATATGGTAATCATGCTGAATCATATGGTAATTCTACATGTAGTTTTTTGAGGACCCCCCCCATACTGTTTTCCATAGCCGCTGCACCAATTTACATTCCCACCACCAGGGCACAAGGGTCCCAATTTCTCTACATCCTTGTCAACACTTGTTATTTTCTGGTTGTTTTTATAGGAGCCATCCTAATGGATACGAGGGGGTTATTTCATTGTAGTTTTTTCTTTTTTTTTTTTTAAAGTAGGCTCCACACCCAATGCGGGCCTTGATCTCACAACCCTGAGATCAAGAGTCTCATGCTCTACCAACTGAGCCAGCCAGTCGCCCCAATTTCATTGGAGTTTTGGTTTGCGTTTCCCTAATGATCATTGACGTTCAGCATCTTTTCATGTGCTCATTGGCCATTTGTGTGTCTTCTTTGGGAAAATGTCTGTTCAAGTCCTTTGCCTATTTTTGAATTGGGTTGTTTTGGGGTTTAAAGAAATCTTTTTTAGAGAGAGAGAGCAAGTGTGCGTGCAGAGGGGAGGGGCAGAGAGAGAAGGAGAGAGATAATCCCAAGCAGGCTCCGTGCTGTCAGCGTAGAGCCTCATGTGGGGCTCAATCCCACGACCATGAGTTCATGCCCAGAGCTGCAATCAAGAGCCGGATGCTTGACTAAGTCACCCCGGTGCCCTGCATTGCTTATTTTTTATTGTTGAGTTCCAGGAGGTCTCTCTCTGTATTCTGGACACTAACCCCTTATCAGATCTATGATTTTCAAAATTTTCTCCCATTCTCCCACTGGGATTTTGACTAAGCAAAATTTGGGCCAAGTCGTGAGAAGGTAGATGTCTCAGTCCATCTGGGGGGCTATAACAAAAATACCATACACTGGGTGGCTTATACACAAATATTTATTTCCCACAATTCTGGAAGTTGACAAGTCCAGATCTAGGTGCTGGAAGATTTGGTGCCTGGTGAGGACCTGCTTCCTACTTCATAGACAGCCATTTTCTTGCTGTATCCTCACATGGTGGGAAGGGTGAGGGAACTCCCTGAGATTTCTTCTTCTATGAGGGCACTAATCACATTCATGAGGGCTCCTCCCTCGTGACCTAATCACCTCCCAAGGACCCGATTTCTAAATAACATCACATTGGGGATTAGGGTTCAACATATGGATTCCGGGGTGGGGTGGGGGGAACACAAACATTCAGTCTATATTAGTAGTTATCCCGGATTTTAGCAAGCATTTAATACACCACCCTATGGAATATTAAGTGACACTTTGAAAATGAAAAACATGATGGATCTACTAATATAGGAAGATTTTCAAAATACATTGAGAGAAACGAGCACATTATCGCATCACTTAATTTATGTTAAAAAACCAAGTTATCAAACTTGGCATCACCCAAAACTATCTGAACTGATTATTGCGCACGTCCTAACGTGAAGCAATGAGAACTAAGTTGTGTCACCTATGAGATATCCGTGTCCCAAATGTTTGAACTGAATCTAGTCATGAAGAATAATTGGACAACCTCAAATTATAAAACAGTTTAAGAACATAAAAGAGGGCTCTTACACAAAAATCAATGTCTAAGAAAAAGGGGAGAGGGTTGAGAGGACTTGTTCTAGAGACCAAAGAGATAAAACCAAATGGAGTATGTGAGACGAGACTGGATCCCAGATTAAAAAAAAAAAAAAAAAAAGTGTGTATATATATATATATATATATATGTATATACGCTGTACTTGGGGCGCCTGGCTGGCTCAGTTGGTGGAGTGTGTGATTCTTGATCTCAGGGTTGTATGTTCTAGCCCCTTGTTGGGTATAGAGATTACTTAAAAGTAAAATACACACACATATGCTATACTTGACAATTTTAGACAATTGAAGAAATCTGAATATATGCTGCATAATAGATAACCTTGAAAGATTTTTTTATCTTCCTGGGTGTGGTTATGGTATTGTGATCATGTAGGACAATGTCCTTATCCTTTGTCTATACATATTGAATTATTTGTGGTGTTAAGTCATGATGTGTATGATTTAATCTCAAATGGTCCAGTAAAATAAATACATAAAAATAAGCAGGGGGGGCCTGGGTGGCTCAGTTGGTGAAGCGTCCGACCTCAGCTCAGGTCATGATCTCATGGTTCGTGGGTTCAAATCTTGAGTTGGGCTCTGCACTGACAGTGCGGAGCCTGCTTGGGATTCTCTCTTCCTCTCTCCCTGCCCCTCCCCTGCTCTCGCTCTCAGTCTCAAAAATAATAAGTAAACTTAAAAAACAAAAAGCAAAAAAAAAAATAAACAAATGTGGCAAAAAGTTAGCAATGGATGAACTACGTGAAAAATACATCGCTTTTTCTGGTATCACTCTTTCAACTTTCCTATAGGCTTGAGAATGTTCAAAATAAAAAGTTGAGGGGGAAAAATCAAAACAACAGAAGAAGAAGAGGAACACTAGTTAATAAAACCCTGTTATTCTGGTGCTCTGGCCTTGCTAAACTCGCACTGCATTTATTTGGAGTCTGGAAACAGATATTTTTAAAATGTGGATAATTTGGCTGAGGCATCTAAATTTAGATGACGGGGTAGCATGGAGAAATATTTGCCCCTTGAATCAGACGTTGAAAAGGTAAGAGTTTTGCTTGGCAGGGTATACCTTTCCTGCTACTGGCCAGAAGAACATGTTTTCCCTATGCTAACCATGCTTGACTTTTACAGTACAGCTATTCGAGATGCCTTTCTTGCTTACCTAACAGCAGTTAGGACAGACGCTGTCACTCTTCTGGAATGGAAGAGCGTGCAGGGGCCAAAGGTCAGGAATAATGGCAGGAAATCCTACAGACAGTGAGATGCAAGCTCGGCCTTGGGGACACAGAAAGCATCTAACTCATAAACACTTATTTGTAGATGTAGGAGCAGAAGGTAGAATGAGACCGGAATGAATGGAGTCAAAAGAAAGGGCTTGGAAGAAAAACAAAGGGATTTTTGGCCCCGAGGAGGCTTCAAAAATAACGTGTAAGTTTATTGTCGATGATTCGGAAGACGGAAGAGCTCAAGGAAGACAACTAATGACCCAGCATCCGGCCGCACAGTTAGCATGCAGGTCTCTGTATACTTCAGACTGTTTTCTGCACAGGAATAACACTGATGGTGACGACGATGCACTTGCTGTGTGCCAGGTACTGCTTTAAGCAGTAACCCGTGTTTCCTTGGTCGGTGCTCCCGAGTTCTCTGGGGGAACGTGAGAAGGACTATTCTCCTCTCGTATGCACGACACAGCCCCACGTTCACCTAACTTGCCCACACAACTGATAGGAGGTGGGGCCAGAGTCGCGTCCGTGTCCTCTGCCCACGCAGCCGTTTTGTATACAATGCTTCAAATGTTTGGGGCGCCTGGGTGGCTCAGTCGGTTAAGCGGACAATTCCGGCTCGGGTCATGATCTCTCGATCCGTGAGTTCGAGCCCCGCGTCGGGCTCTGTGCTGACAGCCCAGAGCCTGGAGCCTGTTTCAGATTCTGGGTCTCCCTCTCGCTGACCCTCCCCCATTCACGCTCTGTCTCTCTCTCTGTCTCAAAAGTAAATAAACATTAAAAAAAAAATTAAAAAAAAACAACAATGCTTCAAATGTTTGATAAAAAGGGAGACGTACACTGAATATTGTTTTTATAAATTGCTTTTTTAAAAAACAGCCCAATAGAAGGGAAGATAAAATTTAAGTACAGTATGTGTATTTAAGGCGTAGGGCTCTTTGTTCTATAGAAATGGATACAAAACTAATGACGTTATCACTAATTTGAAGTTTGTATGTAATAATTCTCTTACCACTTCAAGGAGCTAATTATCTTTATGAGTAACACAATTACACCAAAACACATTCTTTAAACATCTAAGTTAGTAATGGGATCAATGAACTAATTCAACCAAAAATTTGAGGTCTTATACTCTAGGCCTGGCACCTAGGACATACACTATTTCACTTAATTCTTGTGCAAATCCATGTGTAATTATTATCATTTTAGTTTCTCGGATGGAGTGAAGCACAATTCCCCAAAGGTACACCAGCTGGTAAGGGTACGGTCATGAGGTGGGCTTTGTAACCCAGCCATCTTGGTGAACTGAACTTCATTTTTCCAGAATTCTCCCCCTGTATGCATTAGTTAGGGTGGGCTACAAAAGACATTGTGTACCAGGTTGTTTTCTTCTTATAAGAGCCTGTGTGATACCATTGGGCCTACCTGAATAGTCCAGGATAGTCTCCCCATCTGGAGATCCCTAACTAAAGCAAATCTACAAAGTCCTTTTTGCCCTGCGACATAATGTATTCACAAATTCTAGCGGTTAAGATGTGGACATCTCTGGGGAGCCATTATTCTTTAAAAAACATTTTTTTTTAATGTGTGTTTATTTTTGAGACAGAGACAGACAGAGACAGAGAGACAATGAAAGCGGGGAAGGAACAGAGAAAGAGGGAGACACAGAAAGTGAGGCAGGCTCCAGGCTCTGAGCTGTCAGCACAGAGCCTGACATGGGGCTCCAAGCTCACAAACCGTGAGATTGTGACCTGAGCCGAAGTCGGACGCTTCATGGACTGAGCCACCCAGGCTCTCCTGAAGATTTTATTTTAAAATAATCTCTACACCCAACATGGGGCTCAAACTCACAACCCGAGATCCAGAGACACATGCTTTACCAACTAAACCGGCCAGGCGCCTCATGGATCCCTCCCATTCTAAAGCCATTCCTGAGCCTGTCCCTTCTCCCGGGACTGCCTGTTATTCTGCCCATCCCATGCCAGAGCTGGTGATGGGGTGAAGTTCAATACCGAATGAGGCTGAGGATCCGATGAATATGTCTGCCTCATACGTGACTTGGTTGATTTTTAAGACGATGTATTTGTAATGTGCCTTGGGTCAAAATGGGGTGTTAAATTCAGGGCTGTACCAAAATGGTGGTATCGCAGGATGCATTCAGAAAAATACTGGGGTGCTTTGTACTTGGTGGCAGGACAATAAAGCCTCTAGAAGAGTCAGGTGGGAAAGAGGACCAGGAAGCTTAAAAAAAAAAAAATCCCCGGAGACCAGCCAAAAAAAGAGCTTCTTCCATCTGTTGGAATCTTTGCTGGCTGTGGATGGTACAGTCTGCAGCCATGGGTTCTTGTGGGGAGTGTAGAAGGTTCTGGAAAGCCATGCTTGACTGGGATCAAGCAGCAGATATCTGTCTCCTGCTTTCTGCAGCTGTCAAAGTTTACTTCTGGGTACTTTGTCACTCAGAAAACTTCTTACCTATGGGTCAAATCATCCCCATCTTTTTTTTTCTAATTAAAAAGTTTTTTAAGTTTATTTATTTATTTTGAGAGAGACAGAGAGAGAATCCCAAGCAGGCTCTGCACTGTCAGCGTGGAGCCCGATGCAGGACTCGAACCCACGAACTATGAGATCATGACCTGAGCTGAGATCAAGAGTTGGACGCTTAACCGACTGAGCCACCCAGGTGCCTCAAACTGTCCCCATCTTTTTTTTTTTTTTTTTAATTTTTTTTTCCAACGTTTATTTATTTTTGGGACAGACAGAGCATGAACAGGGGAGGGGCAGAGAGAGAGGGAGACACAGAATCGGAAACAGGCTCCAGGCTCTGAGCCATCAGCCCAGAGCCCGACGCGGGGCTCGAACTCACGGACCGCGAGATCGTGACCTGGCTGAAGTCGGACGCTTAACCGACTGCGCCACCCAGGCGCCCCTCAAACCGTCCCCATCTTAATGAGACAACCATGCAATTAGAACACTTGGGGAGTTGTATCGAGAGAATTCAAAGTAGTAGGCTGGTCATTACTCTTTTTTTGTAAAGATAAAAGAGAAAGCTAAAGAATGTATATACCAGCAGTTCCACAGTTATTAATTAGAAAGCATTAGCCATTTAGGACCAAGATCTGGTTCAAGGTAAACTACGTATTTTATTTATCTTGTCATCATGAAATTGAGTTTCCGGATTATTTACTGCAAAGTGCAAGATGTTCTCCTGTCATGTTCTGCTCTCTGCAAAGCCTTTATAATTAAATTTTGTGGAGCGTGTGCCCTTTGCAAGGTTAGATTTTGGCATAGCTCCCGCTACGGGCTTGTTGCAAGAAATTGTATCCTTTAGCCGTTGTTGTTACGGAAAATGAAGCTACTCACAAAAAACTGTAATGAACGTGCCCACTTTGTGATAATTCTCGTGCTACTTGTGATTGTGTTAATTTTGTGGTATGTCTTCTGTATAAGTAATATGAATACCTGGCCTGCTCAATGTGCTGGTCTCTGCTGTCTTAAAGGCCAATTGGAAACCAACACATGTCCAAGCCACTCAAAGCCCAGTTCTTCCAGACTACAGGCTGGGTCCTATGACAAGAGGGGTTGGTCACGTCTTTCGCTGTCCCGCAGCTGGAAAGATCTGCTGGGTGCAGGAGCCCTAGCCTTGGCAGGAGCGGGTCTCTATGAGCTTTGAGGGCACATGTTTGCTATTAGTACCCCTTTTCCCCCAGCTCTGCCTAGAGGCTTGTGGGTGGCTTTGTGTTAGTTTCCCAAGACTGCCTGGCCTGAACATACTTTCCGTGCCATTTAGCCTAGATCACCAGGGGATGAGGTCAGGGTTAATACAGTACCCTTACAGCTAATGTCCTCTCCTTGGAGACCTTGTGGAAGTGGCTGATTAAAGGCAAGATTTGGGATTCTGGGTTCTTTCTTTCTTTCTTTCTTTGAGAGAGAGTGCACAAGTGAGGGGCAGAAAGAGAAAGGGAAAGAGAAAATCACAAGCAGGCTCCACACTGTCAGCGCAGAGCCCGATGTGGGGCTCAAACTCACGAACCATGAGATCATGACCCAAGCCAAAGTTGGAGGCCATCCGACTGAGCCACCCAGGCGCCCTGGGATTCTGGGTTCTTAACTGAAACATCATCTGAATTTCACCTCATTACCAATATTCCTATCTTATACCTTTGGTGGCTCTAATTTTTAAAGTGAAGATTATTTTGCGTTAAACTGTGTTTTTATTTATTTATTTTTTATTTTTATTTTTTATCCTACCCTAGGGCAGACTTGCCTATCAGTAAAAAACAGGGACCAGGAAGCTCTCTCCAACTTGCAAACAGGGGAGTTATTTCTGCAGTTAGGTGTCAAATGTCATCGCAGAAAATGGGAAGGCCTTGAGGTAGGCACTTAGCTGTTGCATAACTAGTCACAGGGGAATATTCCCTAGTGAGATGGCCCAGTGACCTTGGAGTGCTACCTTCTCACCCAGCCCCGCCTTCTTGGAATTTCCCTCCATCCTTTGTTCTTTCTTGTAGATTTCCTCTTGGGCCCGCTCACCTCCCCCATAGGCAGGGCCAGTTTTCCTGGTCTCCTCCTCTTTGTGATCCAGGTTGTGCTTGCTTAAGGGAGAGGTGGGAAAGCCAGGGGTGTGTGCTCTGCTCTCTCCTGTGGGGGCTCGGGCTAGCCCCCGAGGGCACGGGGGCACTGGGTGGCCAGGGAGGAGGTGGAGGCCAGGCTGCTTCCCTGGACGGGACGTCCCATCGTCCCATCCGGTGGTCTGGAGGTCTCTCTACAGGAGCCTCCCTTCCTGCTCCTGAACATGCTCTTTCCACACGCCCTTCCTCTCTCCAGGCTCTGATGACTTCTCTCTGCTTTTCAGAGAAGGCAGGAGGCCCACGTTCCGTAGGGCCCCTGTGGGGAGACATTGCAGAGAGGAAGAAAGCGTCTCTGGTCTTGAGCGAGCTCTATTTCTGCTGGCCTTGACTTCAGAGCCCCGTCTCCAGGTATGTCATGAGCCAACAGGTGGTTGGTGGGCTCTCCACCGACCAAACCACCACACCATCTGAAAAGATTTATGAGGGAATGTTGACAGCAGAAGTATCTCATATTTGAGGGACTGTCTAGTTGAGCAATTTTTTTTTTTAATTTCGTGTGTACCTACCCTATATCAGGCTTTGTTGTAGCTGTAGAGATACACCAGAGAGCAAAACAGACAGCAAATCTGCCTGCCTTCAGAAAGTGGGAGGAGATAGGTGATCAGTGCCAATGATGAGCACCTTTTACAGCAGGGTAGAAGGTCAAAAGCGCTGCTGCAGAGACAAAGGAAGCAGGCAGGACAGAAGGGAAGTGGGAGTACAGAGTGGGGGTAAGTTGTATTTTATTTAGGGTAGTCAGGGGAGGGCTCACAGAAAATGTAACCTTTGAGCTAAGACTTAAAGGAGGTGAGGAACTGAGATGCTGGTTTTCTAGGGGAAGAAGGTTCCTGGCCGGAAGAACAGCAAGTTCAAAGGCCCCGGGGCAAGGGCGTGCCTGGCAAGTCTCGGGAAGGGGAGGCCAGTGTGGCTGCCGCAGAGTGAGAAGAGGGAACCAGAGGGAACCGTAGCGAGACAAGAAGTCACAGAAGCACCAGACAGGCCGGATCGTGGAGGCCTTGTAGGTCTTGGGCCTCTCCTCTGGGTCAGATGGGAGCCATCTGGGGTTTTGAAAAAGGAAGACGTAACTGCCTTAGGTTTTAAGCTGCTACAGGATAAACAGAGAAGCAGGAAGACACTTAGAAAGTTGTTGAGCTCACCTAGGTGAGAAGTGCTTATATCCTAGATAGGTTTTGAAGGTGGGCTCATCAGGGTTACTGATGGATTCCTTGTGCATGTTTTTTTTTTTTTCTCCATGTTTATTTTGAGAGAGAAAGAAAGGATGAGCAAGGGAGGGGCAGGGAGAGAGGGGGACAGAGGATCTGAAGCGGGCTCTGTGCTGACAGCAGAGAACCCGACGCGGGGCTCGAACTCACAAACCCCCGAGTTCATGAACTAAGCTGAAGTCAGACGCTCAACTGACTGAGCCACCCAGGCACCCCTGCGTGTGTGATTTTAAAAGAGATAATTCTAGGACTTTTGAAAAGAGATTAACAAGGACCAAAACGACTCCGGAAAGGCTTTGTGAAGGAAGAGTTAGGGATCTAGGTAGATCCTTTCAAGCTATAGGACAAGATGCATAGAGACAAGGAAGAGATAGGGAAGTAGAGGCAGCTTTAGTAAGGGACACTAAAGCTTGCTGGGCCCCCTCCAGTGGCTCCTATCTGGCTGGGAAGGGCAGCCCAAGTCCTAAAGGCCCGGGGGAGGCAGAGGTATTAAAACCCAGAGGGGGTGGCTGTATGGAGATAGGGCTGTCCCACATGTACTGTGGCTTTCGTTACAGAAACTGCAGCCACCACCAACCTGGAGCTTGGCAGGAAAGTCACTGGGAAAATAGAAGCCTGCCCTCACCCTCCTCCTGCTCGGCTGTCTCCTACTGGGGTCTTCTACTGGACGGCCCATTGGGAGGATGGCAGAGCCCCCCCGAGTGGTGCAGTCAGCTTTCCTGGGGACACGACCGAGGGGAAGAGGGTAGAAAGCAGAGAGAATATGTTATGTTGTACTTAAGGAAGTGTAAAAGTTGTGATAGGATGAACTGGGCAGGGAGTCAAGGAGGAGACCTTTGAGGAGACTCGTTGGTGACTGAGGGAATGGAGAGAAAAATAATTTTTACGTTAATAGTATCACATGGAGAGCTAGGCATTGTTTAGAGAGCTTTATAGCCAGTTCTTTCTAAAATGCTCACAAACTACTCATGTTTTCTAGCTATCCCATAGCATTAAATAATACACGTGCACGGGTTAGTGCAGTGTTCCGGATATAGAAACCTTCAATTAATGTTATCTATTGTTGTTATCCCCATTTTAAAGGTGATTAAAAAAACACCAAATGAACACTGAGCCACAGAGTTTGCTCAACTACTAAGCTCAAACACAGCCATATTCTGATTCCAGCTCCCATGTTCCCAAGGTCTTGTCCAATCACTCTGTGTTCTAACACCCTGAGAAACGTTTCAAAAGAACTGGTAAGACTTGGACACAGACACGGGCCAGTGCCTGCAACGTGGGAACACGTAGGGACAGAAGCCAGTGACAGGGGAGAGGCAGAAGCCGGGGAGGGGAGGATAATGTGGAAGCAATTTGCTGAAGGAGGCAGGGACGAGTAGCATGAAGGGGACAGCTGGTTGGTTCAGATTTAAAGGGAGGAAGTGGTCCCGAGGGAAGAGCGGACACTGGGAAGAAATGGAGGAGGAGTGTCAGGAATCAGATGCAAGGTCTGCTAGTGACTGGGGGCTTATCAAAAACCAGATACCTTTGTTCTTTTTTTTTCCCCCCAAAGTCCTCTGGAAACCTATCAAAATATTAACTCTCCTACTTCTGAGGGATGTAGCTCACAGAAGCCTGGGAACCAACGATTACCAGATACTGCCTGCCTTAGAGAAGCCTTTCAATACACCATTTTTGTGAAATGAATAAAATGACACAAGTTTCTGCGTGCACTTGATTTCACTTCTGGGTCCTGATGTAGTGTTGCGGAGTCACTCTTCTGTAGGTCCAGTGTCACCTACCCTACTACGTCCCTCAGAACTATGCTATTGTGCATACATTAACAGTGCCTGCTGGTTGAAACAATCGCTGTTAACGTATATTTGCATAAATATATGGATATTAGAATTTGAAGCAGGTATACAATTTTCTTTGTGCGATGTCCACTGATCTCACTTTTTTTATTCTTTCAAAGTTGGCCCTGACTCTGGTTTGCTCACCATTTTCCAGATACGCTTTTTACACTTAATGCTTTTGCGACTCCCAAGTGGTAACTCGGAAGGTCCGGCTGGATTCTTTTTTTTTTTTTTTTTTGTAAGATTCTACATCCTTAGGCAAAGAGTTGCATTTTCTAAGCCTCAGTTTCCTCATGCTTAAAATGAGATCAGAATCCACCTCAGAGCTGCCTGTGATAAATGAGATCGTGCACTTGCAGATTTCCAAGCTCAGCTCTCTCGTGCATAACCTGTGTGATCTTGCGCGAGTCCCCTCTTATTCAGGCTCTGATTCCTCCCTGGTGAAATGTGGCGAGGGGAGAGAGAATTCTGCAGAGCTTGGCTTCGGTCTAAGGTAGTTCTGTCCCAGCTGGGATTGCAGCCTGGCTATGTGCCCTGGGGACCTTCTCAGTCTCTCTAGGCCTCCGCTTTCTCACCTGGGAAGTGAGTACTAATGGCACCTAAGGATCAGTGATGTTCATCCAGGAGAGGGGTTGCTTGCCAGTGACTAAAATGTTGCAGTTCTCCTAGAGCGGAGATGGGTGACAGCATTATAGCTGATGTCACTAGCTGTTCAGATCTCCCAGCCCATGCTTATCTAGCAACTTTTCTAGAATTTAGCCCTCCTTATAGCTTTCCTGTGCTGAAACTCAAGCTATTTCCATTTGCCCAAAAGCAAATCTTAGTGTTTGCATTGGGAGTGGCTTGGGTTTAGTTGTGTGTGTGTGTGGGGGGGTGAGGGATGCATACATGCCTTGTTTGGAGACCCCTGGCAGGTCCCCACTGCAGAGCTGACGATGGAGAGTATATCCCCTTTTCCTCCTCGTCACTGGCTGAAGTGGGAGTCAAATCTGGGTCTCTATCACTTGAGAGTTAAACAGGGGAGATATTCTGCCTCTTGTCAGAATCTTTGTGTCTCCCTTTCAAATATACCAACAGTATTTGTCATGGACATCAGAGTAGGTTGTAAAAGGACTAGCAGGGCCTTTGCAAAGGAAAACTGTCCTTGCTCTGATGTCTTGTAATGGTTTACCAGGCCGCGCACACAGGATTGTAGTTTTGGACAATAACCAGTACTTGGGATATACGTTGTTATTATACGTTTTGGGGGCTATCTTTTCCTTTTTTTATAACTTTTACTTTTATGACATTGTTACAAAGGGAAATATATTGGGGCTCAGATGGTGGAGTGAGTGGGGGACTCTTGATCTCGGTGTTGTGAGTTTGAGCCCCACGTTGGGTGTAGAGATTGCTTAAAAAGAAAATCCTTGAAACAAAAACAAAAACACAACCCCCCCCCCCCCAAAGTGAAATATGCAACTCCTTGGGCAATCTTGAAAGCTTAATGTTCTTTATGTCTTTGTCACTTGCTAACTGGTAGTCTTGGTCATTCTGTCCTACAGGAATGTATGTGCTGTAACTTCAAATCATCAAGTTGTGCAAAGCAATTATTTACCTTAACAATCGAGCTACAGCCTGTATGCCCTATCTTTGTGGCACAACCTTGATCTACTCAGCCCCAAACTTGAGACTTCTGACTTCTGATTCCTCATCTTGCTGACTTACTCTCCAGCATATTCCTCATCCTGTCTTTGCCTCTAGGTCCTTATAATCATTGCCCAGATGCATCTTCATTTCTTTCCTATTTAAAGGGTTATCTTATCTAAGTGGTTTTCCTGCCTCTTGGTCTTTAGTCTCAAATCTATCCTAAAATTAAAAAGCACCCTTCCTGGCTTAGAACCTTTCAATTGCTCCCAATTTTAACTTTTTTTGTGTGTGTGTGAACATCCTTTGCCATGTTAACTTCTGACATCATGGGTCCCATCCACACCTCCAAAGTCAACCCAAGTAGTCCTACTAAACTTGAGTTCCTTAAACTTGAAATGTTTCTTATGTCTTGGCCTTTTGTTGTTCAGATGCCTGGAATCCCTTCCCACACAGAGGCTGGGAAGACTCAAACCTCTCTAACATCCCCCCCCCCCCCCCCCCCCCCGATAGGCAGGTTGGTTTCCTATCTCTGCCCTAAATTTTGTCATGATTTGCTTACATCTGTTTCTCCTAAAAGACACTGAAATCTTTGATGGCAAAGATATGGCTTATTCTATCATGTTTGTCTCCATCACTCGATAGTGTTTGCTGAATTAACGGAGCGCACTACCGATGCACTTGTCTAAACATGTTTGGGTTGTTCGTCTACAAACGTATGTAAAACTTTTACTATTTGGTGTAAATAATTACGAAAACCAGCAGGACACAGTGTTGACTACACGCTAGGAACACACACTAACCCACAGGGTCGTAAATGCTCACCACCCTACAAAGAAGGCACAAATATTATTTACAGTTTATGTGTGAGAGAAACAGGCTCGGAGGTTAAGTGATTTACTCACACATCTAACAGCTGCACAAGACCCAGGGTCAGCCCCACCACCTGAACCTTATCTGAACCACTACATTTAACCTCCACACGCAGGGGGCAGGTGTGACGCTGAGTGGACATTAGAATGACAATGTACACCCCACTGAGGGTAGGGATATTGGTTTTGCTCGTTGCTGTTTCTTTCGGGCTTAGAATAGGATGCCCTGGATATGCTGATGAATCCAGTTAGGCCAGAAGCCAAGCACGGCAATTAAGAGGCGGCAATTAAGAGGCGAAAGCCCTAGTCCACCGCTTTAACCTCGAATCCTAATGACACGAGGTTCCCCTTTTGTGTCGCCCCAAGTTTCTCGCTTCTCTTCCTCGGAATGGGCTGCTGCCTGTCGGTACCGCCCGCTTCCTCCCACCCCTTTTCCTATCCGGCTAAGTCATCGCCGGCTCCGGGCCGCTTTCCCGGACTAGCGAGGTTTACATCTTCTGCGATGTTCTGCATTTTCCTTAACCATTTCTGTCTGCTGGGTTCTCCCAGGGCTGCGGCTCGGTCTTATGTATCCAACCTGCCGTCTCGGTGGACGTTTGCTGTGCCCTCCAAGCCGGAGAGTGTCCGTGTCCGAGGACCCTCAGCCTCGCGGCCCCCGCCCCCAACCTGTGGCTTCCCCGCATTCGTCCTCCACCCCCGCCCCCCGCCCCCCCTGGGAAAGCTTCGGCTGGCCGACGTTCTCCTCTCTGCGGATGGCGCGATTCTCAGTTTTAAGGGTTTCGCGTCCTCGAAGAGAGCGATCTTTCGTGGGGGGCCGGCACACCGGCCCCACAGGACCGTTCGAGAAACGTCCCTTCCGTGAGCCCGAAGAGGGCGACCCCGCCGGCCCCCGCTGCGCGTCCCGGGCTTCTGGGCATCCGCGTGGAGAGGCTTCGTTCCGCCCGGGGGCGCGGGAACCTGTCCCCACCCCCACCGCGCCCCCGGCCGGCCCCCGCTCCGGCGCGCCGCCCGACCTCCGCCCCGGCGCCCGCCCCGCCGCGAGCCCGGCCGCCGCGCCGCCGCCTCACAATGGCCGGGGACCGCCTCACCGCGCGCAAGGATCCCAGCCACGCGCGCTCCCCGCCCCCACCGGCCGCCCGCCCGGGCCCCGGCCTTCGCCCACCCTCCACGTTCCCCTCGCGGCGCCCCTGAGACGAAGGAGAAAGAGGCACGGCTCGCCGCTCTAGTCACGGCCCCAGAGTCGGTCGGACGGGGGCGCAGGGCCGTCGCCGCGCGGGGACTACTTTCCCTCTCGCGGAGGGACTACTTCGCGGAGGCATCGGCGTGGCGGCGCGCACGGCATGGCGGCGGCGGCGGCGCGCCAGAGGTAGAGGGACGCCGGCCCGCTCAGGCCTCGGCGCGGCCTACACGCTTCGCTCGCTCGCTCCCGCCCCGCGCCCCGCGCCCGGCCATGGCGGAGCCCTCGCCCGCCCGACGCCCGGTGCCCCTCATCGAGTCGGGTAAGACGCGCCGCCTGCGCCCTCCCCGCGGCGCCCCCGGCCCGGCCCCGGCCGCGGCCCCCTCCCCGCCGCCCTGCCCGCTCTTGACCCCACTCTCCGTTTTCCCGCAGAGCTGTACTTCCTCATCGCCCGGTACCTATCGGCCGGCCCGTGTCGGAGAGCCGCCCAGGTGAGTGCGGGCCCCGCGGGCGGCGGCGGCGGCGGCGGCCGCGTCCCAGCCCCGGCCCCGCTGCCGCCGCCTGGGGTCGCGGGTGGAGGGCGTCGGGTGGACCCGGGTACCCCCCGCCTCCCTAACTGCGCGTCTCGTCGGCTGCAGGTGCTGGTGCAGGAGCTGGAGCAGTACCAGGTCTGTGCTTCGTGGCGCCCGCCGCGCCCGCCCCGCCGCGTCCCCTCCGTGCTCCCTCCCTACCCTGCCGGGGCCACTCGCCCAACTCCCCACCCCAGCCCACCCCGCGGCCCCCCGCCCGGCCCCGCGGCCCCCAGCCCGGCCCCGCGCGGTGGTCACTCGTGTGCGTCTGGTGTCTTTGCAGTTGCTGCCGAAGAGGTTGGACTGGGAGGGCAACGAGCACAACAGGAGCTACGAGGAATTGGTGAGATTTTTGACATTTCTATCCCCGTGTTTCCGAACATCCGCTCCCCGCCCCCTTGTCGGGGCTCTGGCTCTTGGGGTGAAGCGATCGAGCCGTGCTCGGGGGGCGTCCCGGGATAGCAGGACTCCCTCGGGAGGTTTTGTTTTGTTTTGTTTTGGGGTGGTGGGTTTGTTTTGGTAGGAAACGGCCCCGGGGGGGGGGCGGGTGGAAGGTGGGGGCGACCCCGCACCGCGGTTTGCGGTGGGGTGGGTCCCCAGGTGCTGCTGCCTATGGTGAGAGCCGGGGGCGCGCGTGCGCGCGTGCTGGGGTGGGGGAGCGGTGCGCCAGCCATTCAGTGAGCTGCTCTCATCCTTCTGTTTTCGTACCCGACTTGTAACTCGACCTCTGATTGGTCTTCCCTCCTTTGCCCCGCCCAGCTCCTCTAACCACTTGTTCCCTAGGAATAGAATCATTGGTGTCTGAAAGGTGAAGTGTTCTTCTGTTTAGCGTGTTTTTCTTTTCCCTCAGCAGCGTAATAAAAATCTTGCTGCTGTGACAGTATGCAACTCCTCCAGTACTTTTGCCTCTCTGAACTGTACACTTGTTGAATTCCTTAGAAAACTTTTGAGTTTTAATATTGACCTTGCTGTACTTAATGTAGGCTCTATGCAGTTTCTCGTTTTAGAGCAGCATTGGCATAGATTTCAGTTTTCTTTTTATTGTACTTTGTCAACTTTTTTAGTTGCGCTCACGATATAGAGTCCTTTTTTTAAAATGTTATTTAGTTGAGAGAGAGAGAACTCGCGTGCTTGCGAGTGGGGTTGGTGGGGAGGGGCAGAGAGAGAGAATCCCAAAGAGGCTCTGTGCTGTCAGCGCAGAGCCCAGGTTGGGCTCCATCCCAGGAACTGTGAGGTCATGACCTGAGCCAAAATCAAGAGTTGGACGCTTAACAGACTGAACCATTGAGGCGCCCCTAGCTTCGGTTTTATCCACTCATTTGCCCTTAGTGAAATAAAACATTTTTTCAGAAAAATATTTTTGCCAATTGGTGTATTAGGAAAAAGGGTTTCTTAGTTGCCAAGCAATATCGGCATCTTGTATGAGCCATATAACTGATGACCAAACAAAAACTCTTGAAAGATCTTTTACTTATGACAGTCATATTATCTGTAACGGAATTTGGTAGGATATGGTCACCATTCTTGGATTAAACAAAAGGACAAAAAGTAAACAAGGGGATTTGTCATCTGCATATGAACAGTTAAGTGTTATTGACACTTAAAGTCTGGAGTAACAAAGGATTCTGTTTCAGTTGTCAATTTTAATGTTTACTGGTGTGGACTTTTTATAATTTTTAATGTTCGTGTTTTTTGAGAGCGAGAGTGTGTGAGCAGGGGACAGGCAGAGAGAGAGAGAGACACAGAATCCGAAGCAGGCTTCAGGTTCTGAGCTGTCAGCACAGAGCGGGATGCAGGTCTCCGACTCAACAACTGCGAGACCATGACCTCAGCCGAAGTTGGATGTTTAACTGACTGAGCCACTTAGGCGCCCCTGGTTTAGATTTTTTAAAAGCAAGCACTTAAAATTGAATATTTCCAAGGAAGATTTAAAAAATTCAGCATCATGGCAGAGGTTTTGTTTTCTTGAATTTCTTATTTTGATATTTAAGTCTAGGAAACGTTTAAAGGACTATTCATTGTTTTACTTCTATCAATAAGAGAAAATCGCTTAAATCTTGAGATGCTGTAACTACTGGAAAATGCACTTTTAAAATTTGTGTATATTTTTGGCTTCTTTGTTAGAGGTGCTTAAAACCCCACTTTTAAAATTCTGTTTAAAATTATCCTAGTTCTCTGTGGTATCTCCCTGCGATGTGCAATGCCCTGGGTCATGTCTCATCACCTGGCTCATAGGGTCTGGTGGATAATGTCCTTTACCTTCTCCCGCCTCCACCCATTCCTAGCATTAAGTACGAAGGATGAACTTCTTGTGTATGGGAGAGTTATTTTGTCAGAGTACGTGAGTAGCTGCTAGTTCTCCAGAGTCTGCTCTTTTTTTTTTTTTTTTTTTTTAAGTTTATTTATTTGAGAGAGAAAGCATGAGCAGGGGAGGGGGAGAGAGAGAATCCCAAGCAGGCTACACACATTCAGTGCAGAGTCCGGTATGGGGCTTGAACCCCATGAACTCTGAGATCGTGATCTGAGTGGAACCACCCAGGCGCCCCTGCTTTTCATTTAATTAAGAAGTATTTCAGATATACACAAATAATAATGTCATGAACCATTTTTGCTATCTTTACTTTGGCTTCTATTTGAAGTATTTTTTTTATAAATTACCAGTGCAAATCTTCAAACAGAAAAATAGTGAAATGAACCATACTACTTATCAACCTTGTGATTAGCAAAGAATGTTGCATCTGTTACCTCACTCCCCTGGGCTGTATTGTTTTAAAGCAAATACCAGACATTCCTTTATTTTATTAGTTAACATGCTGAAGTATTTTAAGTAAATCCCAGATCTTACATGTCTTCTCTAAATTCTGCATAGCGCGTCTTGAAAAAATCGAAGGGCTATTTCTTAGACCACCGCAGTGCCAGCATCACACACAATCCAAAGAATAATGTTCTTTGATAATGTGTACATGTAGGCATTACACTTATATATCTATAAGTGTAGATCTATCTATATGTCTGTATGTGTCTAGATCTATATATCTGGGCATTACATTTATATATCTAGTCCCTACTCAGATTTTCCTTTTGTTCCTTGGATTTCTTTTCTTTTGTTTTTTTTTTTTAAAGTTTATTTATTTATTTTGAGAGAGAGAATCTCTCCTTGCAGAACCCAACTCAAGGCTAAAATCCATGAACTATGAGATCATGACCTGAGCTGAAAGAATTGGTCGCTTAACCAACTGAGCCATCCAGGCGCCCCTCCTCGCATTTCTTTTTATATTTAGTTCAAATTGGTTTCAGGCAAGGTCCACGTGTTGTACTGAAGTTACTTTCCATCTCTTTTTTATCTTCCATAGTTTTTGTTCCTGTGCCATCGGTATTCTGAAGACATTTGAGATAGCCTGTAGAATGTTTCACATTCGGGTTTTGTCTGATAGTTTCCTTATGCTATTTGTTTCTTTGTGTTGTTTAATTTACTCCTTTTTCTCAATAATAGTCCTCCTTCTTGGATCAGAGTCATCTGGGGAGCTTTACAAAATCTGGATGCCCGGGCCACGTTCCACACCAGTTAAATCAGAATTTTTGTGGTGAGACTGGGTATCGCTATAGTTTGAAACCTTTCAGGTGATTCCAGTGTCACTGTTGACAGAGTTATAGTTTATCTTAGACTTGGGACTATGTTATCATTCCAGCCTGTACTTTGGAAGCAAGATTATTTTTGATACTTAAGACAATTGAGATTCTTTATCTCTCAGTACCTAGCCCTGCGTTAGCAGTTGGGCCTGTGAATTCATAAAATGTAGTTCAGATTTTTATGATTTATAGGTGGTGAACACAAGAGAGGAAGAAGGAAATGGAGCTATAGAGTGGGGCCCGGGAGTGAGGAAGAACTCGATTTGTAGAGGAGCATGTTTAAATGAGGCGAATGTGATTCCATAGACTTCGTAATTTAGTAGTGTGCAGTTTTATAGGCCACTGTCTTCCTTAACCAGTAAATAAAATCTGAAAGTCCTTCTATTGGAGTTTATCATTAGGGGATTTATTGTCATGCTTTTTTTAAAAAAAAAAATAATGTTTGAGTAGGCCTATAGCACAATGAAGACTTAAAAGTTATTTTTATTTATGCAGTTTATTAGAGTTATAAGTAGTAATTTTTCTTAAGTCTTTAAGTTACAAATCTTATAAATTTAGTGATATTTCTAGAAACAAGTTTATTTTATTTTTTACTGTTTAATTTGTAATGAGAATTTAATCTTAAGATATTTAACACCACTTAATTGTCTTAAATTTCCTTGGGCATTTCACACTATGTTACAAATCTATGATTATTTCAGTCCCCTCAAGATGGCTAACTTTGTCAAATGTGTTACCTTTTTTTTTTTTAAGCTTATTTATTTATTTTAAGAGAGAGATTCCCAAGCAGGCTCTCTGCATTGTCCATGCAGAATGCAGTGTGGGGCTTGAACTCCCGAACTGTGAGATCATGCCCTGACTGGGCATGAAATCAGGAGTTGTATGCTTAGCTGACTGAGCCATCCAGGTACCCCTAAGTGTAATCTTTCTAAAATTTAACTTTTGTAAATATATTTTAAATTTACTGTAGTAAATTATTCTTTTTTGCTCTGCCAAACATTAAAAATAGTTCAGTCATTACGAAACTTGTTACTATATCAGAATAACTAATTGGCACCAACATATCAATACTTTCTTCTTTTTTTCATTTCTTAGTTGTCGATCTTCTTGGGTTACGAATTAACTCCCCAAATCAAGGTGGGGGTGGGGAAGCAGTATTACCATCGTGAACTCCCTACTGGATTAGGGAATCAGGCTTAAGGTAGATCATAAGGCTAGACTTGGAATTTGGGTGCCTAGTTAGATAGACTCTACTCGTGTGTCAGGTTGATCGTTTTTAATGGCAAACTTCCTTATTTACCTATTTAAAACAAAAACAACTTTATTGGATAACTGTATTGTAACTGACTCCACTATTTTGTTTTCATTGTCGGATTCTAGCACTAACCTCTTTCCTCTGGGGATTCTGCATTTCCTTTGTAGTTGACTATAGCGATTTATTCTATAGGCATTTCATTGATAATTTGGGAACACTTGATGATCATGGCAATATGATGACAAGTTACTGCCTAGCAATGTAACGTTATAGACATTAGAAACTTGGGTTTTTGTGCCGGGTATATGGGCTGTAATCCTGATTTGTGCTGCCTAGCAGGTGTTTAATCTTACGCAGTTTGTTTATTATTTACTTATTTTTTATTTATTTTTTAATGTGAAATTTATTGTCAAATTGGTTTCCATACAACACTCAGTGCTCATCCCAACAGGTGCCCTCCTCAATACCCATCACCCACCCTCCATCAACCCTCAGTTTGTTCTCAGGTTTTAAGAGTCTCTTATGTTTTGGCTCCCTCCCTCTCTAACCTTTTTTTGTTTTTTCCCTTCCCCGCCCCCATGGTCTTCTGTTAAGTTTCTCAGGATCCACCTAAGAGTGAAAACATATGGTATCTGTCTTTCTCTGTATGACATTTCACTTAGCATAACACTCTCCAGTTCCATCCATGTTGCTACAAAAGGCCAGATTTCATTCTTTATCATTACCAAGTAGTATTCCATTGTGTATATAAACCACAATTTCTTTATCCATTCATCAGTTGATGGACACTTAGGCTCTTCCATAATTTGGCTATTGTTGAAAGTGCTGCTGTAAACATTGGGGTACAAGTGCCCCTATGCATCAGCACTCCTGTATCCCTTGGGTAAATTCCTAGCAGTGCTATTGCTGGGTCATAGGGTAGATCTATTTTTAATTTTTTGAGGAACCTCCACACTGTTTTCCAGAGTGGCTGCACCATTAGGCAGTTTATTTAATCTCTACCTCAGTTTCTTGAGCTGTGCAACAAAGATGATAATAATTGTATCAAAGCATTGGTAAACATGGGAAAAAAATGGCCTTCAGTGCCCGGCACACAGTAATAATCAGCATTTACAAGTAATGCTGGTAGAACAAAAGTCATGATTGTGTAGCCTGCCCCTTCCCTTAATTTATTTTGGTAGGGTCTTAATGAGATAATAAAATACAGTCTCTCTGAACTCTTAGGTCTAAATGAATGATACCTGCCACTTAACCCCTTTATGGATGAACACAATGTGGGATGGGGCACTGATGGTACTTTGTAGCTCAGTGCTGAATAATGGTAGTGCTGTTGCTACATGTGAGTCACCCAGCCTTGACTGTACTCCTTTATTTTAAGCCCTACTCCCAACATGGGGCTTGTACTCAGTATCCCGAGATCAAGAGCATGCTCTACTGACTGACCCAGCCAAGCACTCCAACTGTGCTACTTTGAAAGAATAGTTATTACTTTGTTCTCAGAGGCTCACCTAATCATAACATTTATTTCCATCTAAGGGACAAGTCACATGACTTTTTTCATTTCAGATCTTCTAAATTCTACAGATTGTCGCCAGCTAGTTCTGTTGGTTTCTGAGAAGGATTGTGGATAATCTCCAAGTGTGACTGTAGAGTTGTCTTTTTTCTTTTTCCAGTTTTTTATTTACGTATGTTATTAGGTATATACAAATATATAATTGTTATCTTTCTCTTGAATTGACTTCCCCTCTTTTTTTTTTTTTTTAAGTAGACTTCATTTTTTAGAGCAGTTTCAGGTTCACAGCAAAATTGAGCAGAAGGTAGAGATTTCCCCCTGTAAGCGCACAGTCTCCCTCATTATCCGCATCCCTCAGAATGGTATGTTTGTTGCAGTCGATGGAGCTATATTGACCCATCATAATCCCCCAAGTCCTTAGTTTCCATCATGACTCTCCTATGTTTACATTAGGTACTCTTAGTGTTGTACCTTTTGTAGGTTTAGACAAAAGACACGTACCCACTAATAGAGTATCATACAGAGTAATTCTGCCCTAAAAATCCTCTGTGCTCTGCCTGATTATCCCTCCCGCCCTCTCAACCACTGATCTTGTCCCTGTTTCCATAGTTTTGTGTTTTCCAGAATTTGACTTTTTTTTTTTTTTAATTGGGAAATGTTCTTTATCTCATAAAAGCTTCTCACCCCCAAGTCTGACTTGGCCTCACTTTACTACAGCCTGCCCAGCTTTCTTTCCATTGGTGATGGTGTAGCACATCATTTTTTGTTTTCTCTCCTTTTAGTAAAGCCGTTTCCCCATGTGCTCATTTCTAAGTATGGTTCCGGTAAACAACATATGGTTTTATTATTCAGTCTTTTAGTTAGAGTCTTCAAACTATTTGCAATTTAATTAACTTACATAATTACTTAAAATTGTGTGAAGTCTACCAGGTACCTGTTTTTATATGTGTTCCATCTCTTTAGTACTGCTCTCTTTTGGATTATTACACTGTTCTTTATTGCTTTCTGGCTATATACCCTTTTATTATTATTTTAGTGGTTAGAGGTTACAAGTTACTTCACCACTTCCCAAATCAATAAAATTAAAACTGTTAGTTGATACCCTTTTGTCCTTTGGACTATTATGGTATTTTATGTATGTTATGAATTTTCCAGATATTATTGCTGTAGTTTTAAAGTTGATATTCATTTGCTTACCCCCCTGTATACCTTTCCTTGTATTTTTAGTTCATTCTTGTCTTCCCATTTGTCTTATCTGTGATTATTTTTCTTCAGTCTGCACAACTTATTCTGTTATTTTTTTTAATGAAGTTTTGTTGGCAATGACTTTGGTTTTCCTTTAATTTTTCCTTTTAATTTTTTTGGTCGGAAAACATTTTTGTTTTTATTTAAAAAAATTTTTTTAACATTTATTCATTTTTGAGAGACAGAGAGAGACAGAGTGTGAGTGGGGGAGGGGCAGAGAGAGAGGGAGACACAGGATCTGAAGCAGACTCCAGGCTCTGAGCTGTCAGCACAGAGCCTGACGTGGGGCTCGAACTCACAGACTGTGAGATCGTGACCTGAGCTGAAGTTGGGACGCTCAAGCAACTGAACCCAGGTGCTCTGTTATGTGTTTATTTTTAAAGATTGTTTTATTTATTTTTTAAGATTGATTTATTTATTTTGAGAGAGAGTACAGCATGCAAGCAGGGGAAAGAGAGAGAGAGAGATGGAGAGGAAGAATCCTGAGCAGGCTCTGCAGTGTGGAGCCAGATGCAGGGCTTGAATTCATGAACCATGAGTTCAAGACCTGAGCTGAAATCAGGAGTCCTAATGCTTAACAGACAGAGCCACCTATGGTGCCCCTTAAAGCTTGTTTTAAAGGTGAAATTCTGATTGGTGTGTTTTTTTTTTTTCCTTGTAGCACTCCATATTAAAAAATTGGCATTCTTACTATTTCCCCTTTCAAGATAATGCTTTTTTTCCTGGTTGCTTTTTAAGATTTTCATTTTGCCTTTGGTTTTCAGCAGTTTTACTGTGATATACTGTAGTTGTTACCTATTGCTGCATAACTGGCTACCCCAAAATATAGTGGCTTAAAACAACGAAGATTGTACTTGCAGGCTCAGCCGAACTGAGTCCTCTCAATCCCTCTCAAGGCTGTAATCCAGGTGTTGGCCAGATCTGGGGTTTCAACTGAAGACCTGACTGGAAGGGTCTGTTTCCAAGCTCACATAGTTTTTGGCTGGATTCAGTTCTTGGAAGGGGTTGGACTGAGAAGTCTCAGTTCCTCCTTGTCTGTTGGCCACTCTCAGCTTCTTGCCACTTGTCCAAAATGGCAGCTTGATTCATCAAAAGGTGAAAGCAGAATAGGCAATAATAGTCTGCTAGTTAAGACAGCAGTCATAGTCTTCTGTAACCTTACAGGGGAAGTGGTATCGATACCCTCCACGTTAGCTGTATTCTGTCAGTTGTAAGTAACCTACTCAAGGGGAGGGGATTTCATAAGGTTGGCAGTACCAGGAAGTGGGGGTCATTGGAGGCCACGTCAGAAGTTGCCTCCTCCAGGCATGTAGGTGGTTTTCTTTGGATTTACTCTGCTTGAGGTTGTCCGAACTTCTTGAACCTATAGGATATCAAATAGTCTCGTGTGTAAAGTTCAAAATGGGGGGGGGGGCACCTGGGTGGCTCAGTTGATTGAGTGTTCGGCTTCAACTCAGGTTGTGATCTCACCGTTCGTGGTTCAAGCCTTGTATCAGGCTCGCTGCTGTCAGCACAGAGCCTGCTTCGGATCCTTTGTCCCCTTCTACTCTGTCCTTTGCCTGCTTGTGCTCTTTCTCTCTCTCAAAAATAAATAAACCTAAAAAAAAAAAAAAAGAGTCCCAAATGAAAAGAATGGAAGAATGAGGCAGAAGAAGTATTTTGAAGAGATAATGGTTGAGCATTTTTAACATCTGGGGCCTTCTCTGGGACCACTGTTGACTACTTCCTCTCTTGGTTACGGATCACATTTTGCTTTGTTGTGTATCTTATCTGTATCTCCTCCTCTTTTGAAGTATGTTGGGCTGTTCTGTGTGAAAAGAGTAGAGGTTTAGGTAATGTAATCGGTCTCGGTAAAGGATGCCCCCTTTTCTCTCAAGTTCTTAGTGCTGGGGGCTGAGTTATCTACGTTGTGTCGTGTTTGGTGGTCTCTGGGCTTTGTGGCAGCTGTAGTTGCAGTCAGTTCATTGGCATCCCACGGTTTAAGGATGGGACCAGGACTTGCCTCTCCAGCAGAGTTTGGGGTTTGGGCACAGGTGAGATTCCTGGGATGTCTGTGTCATAGCCAAGTTGCCAGCTTCCCAAACTTTGTAAGATCTTGCTCTGTTTTATAGCCCAGTTGCCGACTTTTTTGAGTTGCTGAGATCTCTTTGCTTTCCAGTTCTGCCCTCGGCTTTCTACTCTGCTGTCGCATCCCTAGCGTTCAGAGGGTCTCTGGAGCGCACTTGCAGTGGACAGGGGGCTCCCCCAGCTGTTCCGCATCCCGTCTTTCGCCCCGTGCAGTTGGTGACTCTGTCCCGAGGCCCCAAGCATTCTCCTCCTCAGGCATCAGGCATGATAGCCGGCAGGTGGCCGTGAAGTTTAAGAGGTTGGCAGGTTTTTCCTTATTCAGTTTTTCCTGTCTCTCTGCTACAAATCAAAGCAGCTGTGAATCTTTTTCTGGTCACAGACGGGCTCACCAGTTTCTGGGGTGGAGTTGATGCAGACGTGTTTTGTCAGCTCAGTGATGGGTTAAAACATCATTTTTAAGCTAAACCAACCTGTTCTCATTGTTCAAGTGAGGGCAGTAGCTTCAGACATTATCTCTTTTTAATGGTTGGAATATGTGACTACATGCGGGGCATGTAACTGCAGTCTTCTGCGGGTGCACCTGTCCTTCCTGGCAGTAGTGGGTTCTCAGTGTTTATTGAAGGAGTTAAGGTGGCTTAATGCTTAAGGTGTGTTTTCTAAGAACCGATCATCACTAATTTGGTTATTAAATGATTTTTTTTGGTACGATCTTTTATTTCTTAAAATCTCTCAGGTCTGCGCTTCATTTGTAGGTCAGAGCAACTTACGGCACCAGAATGGCTGTGAAACATGGAAGTTATACGTCTTTTTTTTTTTTTTTTAATTTTTTTTTTTCAACGTTTATTTATTTTTGGGACAGAGAGAGACAGCGCATGAACGGGCGAGGGGCAGAGAGAGAGGGAGACACAGAATCGGAAACAGGCTCCAGGCTTTGAGCCATCAGCCCAGAGCCTGACGCGGGGCTCGAACTCCCGGACCGCGAGATAGGGACCTGGCTGAAGTCGGACGCTTAACCGACTGCGCCACCCAGGCGCCCCTTTTTTTTTTTTTAAAGCTCTTTAAACCATTTCATTAGGAGCATACAAAATAGAATCATTCAGTGATTATTTACTATCTTTCCTTTATTATGTAGAAGTGGGAAAGTGGCATGTTGAGCACAAAACTTTTGTGTTAATGTTATGTAATAACCATAGCAGCATAGGATGAATTATGCGTGGGGTATTCAGAATTTGGCGGAGGCTTTGACTTTGCTTGTTATTGGTAATGGGGTGGGTGAATGACATTTGGATGTTAGAGTCTAGCTACTTAGAAAAAATTCTCTATGTTGATTTTTTTTTATTTTTGAGAGCGAGGTCGCACACACGTGTGGTGGAAGGGGAGAGGGAGGGAGACAGAAGGATCCAAAGCGGGCTCTGTGCTGAAAGCAGACACCCTGATGTGGGCTCGAACTCGCTGAACCACAAGATCGTGACCTGAAGTTGGATACTTAACCGACTGAGCCACCTGGGCACCTACCTCTCTCTATGTTGATTTTAATCGGTTTGCATATATTTGGCTTTAAAAACTTCCAGGGGCCACTTCGGCTCTAAGACTTTTGATGCTCCTTAATTATCTTGTTACTTGGCATTTTTCTTAGGATGCAGGATAGCCGATTGCAGTGATGCAGTGATGCGGGGAGTTGTGACCCTAGACAGCCTGGGTTCTTACTTTTAGCTTTGCCGTTTATCAGCTCTTTGGTTCTGGGCAGGTTCTTTGGTGTCTGTGCTTGTGTTTTCTCACCTGTAAAATGAAGGTGAATAGTTTGGAGGTATAGTAAGTGAGCGTATATAAAGTTCTTAGAACAGCATCAGGTAGTAATCACCGTGTAAGTGTTAACTATTGTCAGTAACGAAGAACTGAATGAGTCAAAACCTTAAAATACTTAGAAGTGTACCTTGTACGTTGCAAGTGTGTAGTATTACCTATTGTTTTTGCTTAGAAAGTACCTTGTCCCAGGTCCCATAACTAGTTAGGTAGGGCTGTTAGGCACATTTCCTCAGGGTCAGAAGAGTCTAGCACCCTTCTTATTCCAGTATTTGTTAAACTCTCATTGGTATGTTTGAGGCTGGATTCCACATTGAGAGACTTTTGCTTGAGAAAGACTTTGTGGTAGAGCCTCAGTTTGTTTTCTATTATTATTTTTCATGTTTATTTTTTAATTTACATCCAAGTTAGCATATATAGTGCTATAATTTCAGGAGTAGATTCCAGTGATTCACCCCCTATGTGTAACACCCATACGAGTTGCTCATCCCAACAAGTGTCTTCCTTAATGCCCCTTACCCATTTAGCCCATCCCCTCACCTACAACCCCTCCAGCAACCCTCTGTTTGTTCTGTTTTTAAGAGTCTCTTATGTTTTGTCCCCCTTCCTTGTTTTTATATTATTTTTGCTCCCCTTCCCTTGTGTTCATCTGTTTCGTGTCTCAAATTCCTCATATGAGTGAAGTCATGTGATATTTGTCTTTCTCTGACTAATTTCACTTAGCATAATACCCTCCAGTTCCATCCACGTAGTCGCCAGTGGCAAGATTTCATTCTTTTTGATTGCCGAGTAATACTCTATTTTATATATGTACCACATCTTCTTTATCCATTCATCCATCGATGGACATTTGGGCTCTCTCCATACTTTGGCTATTGTCGATAGCGCTGCTATAAACATTGGGGTGCATGTGTCCCTTTGAAACAGCACACCTGTATCCCTTGGATAAATACCTAGTAGTGCAATTGCTGGGTCGTCGGGTGGTTCTATTTTTAATTTTTTGGGGGAATCTCTATACTGTTTTCCAGAGTGGCTGCACCAGTTTGCATTCCTACCAGCAGTGCAAAAGAGATTGTTAGAGCCTCAATTTAAAGTCTTAAGTTTTGTCTCTATTAAATTTAGCTTCTATTTATATGTAAATGTTCGAAGATGTTGATAGTGGTCTTTCTATAGGGGTGTAACTAAAAAGTGATGTAATTAGTTCATTAGCCTTTTCTCTGTAATCTGACCAAAAATTGTCCTAATATTAAATAAAAATTTCTGGGGCGCCTGGGTGGCTCAGTTGGTTGAGCATCCGACTTTGGCTCAGGTCATGATCTCGTAGTTCGTGAGTTCGAGCCCCACATCCGGCTCTGTGCTGACAGCTTGGAGCCTGGGGCCTGGTTCGGATTCTGTGTTGTGTCTCCCTCTCTCTGCCCCTTTCCCCCTCGTGTTCTGTCTCTGTCTCGCAAAGATGAATAAACGTTAAAAAATAAATTAAATGAATAAAAATTTCTAATGTTTATTGTAGAATATTTAGAAAATGTGAAAGTGAGAAAAAAATCATGAAAGTGAGAAGTGCTTATTTTTCTTCATGCTAGACTCTAACAAAAATAGGATCTTTAAAAAGATACTATTTTGTGGGGCGCCTGGGTGGCGCAGTCGGTTAAGCGTCCGACTTCAGCCAGGTCACGATCTCGCGGTCCGGGAGTTCGAGCCCCGCGTCGGGCTCTGGGCTGATGGCTCAGAGCCTGGAGCCTGTTTCCGATTCTGTGTCCCCCTCTCTCTCTGCCCCTCCCCCGTTCATGCTCTGTCTCTCTCTGTCCCAAAAATAAATAAACGTTGAAAAAAAAAATTAAAAAAAAAAAAAAAGATACTATTTTGTGAATTCCTTTCAATTTCTCTGGAAAATTTTATCTGTTTGCCTGTTGTACATTTGGTTGGTTTCTAGTTTTTTTTTCTGTTAGTGATTCCATGAATATCAAAGTAAGATCTGTGTGTCTTTGCATTTGTACATAATTATCACTTGTCATAAACTTCTAGAAACTTAATCATTGAGTAAAATGGTTTACTTTTTTTTTTTTAAGTTTGTTTATTTATTTATGTAAGCTCTACACCCACAGTGAGGCTCAAACTCACCACCCCAGGATCAAAAGTCTAATGGTCTTCTGACTGAACCAGTTAGGCGGCCCTCAGTAGCTAATGTTTGAGTCATTTTTTTTGCCAAGTACCGCACAAAAGTTAGGAGATTTAACCTATGTAATCTCGTATCCTTTTAGCAATCCTATCACCTTGTATGTATTGTGATTTCCCAGTTTGAGATGAGTCGTGAAGGAACAAGTAACTTCAGTGAGGTTCTATTCCTAAGGGGCAGGTCCAGCTGAAGGCCGCTTTGTGTGATACTTATTCATGAACGTCTGATGCATTTGTTCAGTAAATGAATGCCTGCTGTAGTCAGAGTTCCGGGGAGACCAGTGTGGATGAGATGGACAAGGCTTCTGTTCTCATGGGGTTTTACACCCTCGGGGTAAAACTGACCTGAAGCAGCAGACAAGCTACTGTAATACAGATTCACAGAGGTGTTAGGGATCGGGAAAGGGGGGGGGGGCAGGATATTTTAGGTGGGTGGGGAGGAAAAGCGCTTATTGATGGGGTAACCTTTGACCTGGAGGGCGGAAAGGAAATGTGGAGCCCTGAGAGAGGACGGGTAGAAAGAGTGGTTGCAATCCGTCTTAAAAACCTGCGTGACGTCTGACCCACCAGTTACAGGCTTAAGATGTTTTTGAAGGAAGTTTGTTTTGTGACTTGACAATTCATCTTTTCTGAATTACCTTTTTTTTTCAACGTTTTTATTTATTTTTGGGACAGAGAGAGACAGAGCATGAACGGGGGAGGGGCAGAGAGAGAGGGAGACATAGAATCGGAAACAGGCCCCAGGCTCTGAGCCATCAGCCCAGAGCCCGACGCGGGGCTCGAACTCCCGGACCTCGAGATCGTGACCTGGCTGAAGTCGGACGCTGAACCGACTGCGCCACCCAGGCGCCCCCTGAATTACCTTTTTATATCTTTTACTTGCTTTTCCACTGCTGTCTTAAGCCATTTTGTAAGAATTCTTCATCTCTAGGTTATTCTTTAGTCTGCTGAGTTCTAGGTTCCTTTCCCAGCTTGCAGGCTGCTTTTTAGTTTCGCTGGGAGTTTTTTTCCAGAGGTTTAAGATTTTTACTTTTGTTATATCTGTGAATCTTTATTTTGTCTTTAGGGTTGTCCTTAAAGCCCTTCTGTACTCCAAGATTAATATTTTAAAAGGCAGTGTTATGTATTTATTCCTCAATACTTTTTCTAGTCTGTTTGTAGTTTCTCTGTAATGTCTCCATGTTCAGTTTATTTGAGCATGTGGTTGATGTGAGGTATGAATCTAGCCTTTTGCAAATTGTCAGTTTGCAAGTACTGTTTGAGTCTTGTCTCCTTTCTCTACAGGGAGCGCTGTCATCATCATTTACTACGTTCTTGCTGACTTGCATCTGGACTTTTCTGTTCCTATAATATCCAGTTCTATTTTAGTGGTCAGATTTTATATATATATTAAAATTCTTTAAGTGTTTATTTATTTGAGGGAGACATGACCTGAGGCAAAGTCGGACGCTTAACCAACTGAGCCACCCAGGCACCCCTGACTAGGTTTTATTTCTGTTGGTCGTTTGGAATATGACAGACTTCTCGACGAAATGATGAACTAAGTCTGACTAGAAGATGTTTTGCATTAATCTTGAAATCTGTGATCTTTACTATGTTCATGAGGCTGGAATTGTTACTTGATCAGTACTTTACTATTTCATATTTTCTGTAGGCTGTTGCATGTTTAAAATCCATACATTTTGAAGTGTGCCTCTTGTTTTAATACATCTTGTGAAGCAATATTTAAAAAAAAACAAAAAAAAGGTTTGGCTTTTGGGAAGTATTTGTCTCTTCATTAAGTTCCATGTAGGATCCAGACTTTTAATTAGTCTTCACACAGGCTTATTTTAATTATGTTCTGCTTAGAAAATTTAGTTATTTTCACATGGTACAACAGAATAATCTCAAGTTTAATGGTTTCTTTTCAGAACTCAGTTGATTTAAGGATAAAGCCTTGAGTATTTTGCTTTTTGAATTTTGTTCTTTTCAGATGATCTTCCTCTATTTGATGGTCTGAACTCCCTGTCAAGGAATGTTAGAAGTCGGGTGCACCTGGATGGCTCAGTCATTTAAGGGTCTGACTCTTGATTTTTATTCAGGTCATGATCTCAGGGTTGTGAGATTAAGCCCCTGGCATTGGACTCTTCACTGACAGCACGGGGCCTGCCTGGGATTCTCTCTCTCCCCCCCTCTGTCTCTCTGTTCCTCCTCTGTGCATTTTCTCTGTCTCTCTTTAAACATTTAAGAAGGATATCAGAAATCAAAAAATATAAAAAATCTTAGATTTCTTCTGAATAATTTATAATTTGGAAAAGCTTTTATAGTCTAGAAGTAGGGGTCATTGTTTTGCTAAGGGAAGAAGAAAATGAAATGAATAGATTGCATAGAAATGCTAACTAAGGATATATCTTCGTTTAGTATTGGCTTAAGCATTAATAGTATTTTCTAGGCAAGCCTCACTTTATGGGATGGCTGGTAGGTGACTTTGCTTCAGATTTGCAGGTTGGTGGACAATGCTGTTATGATTTGTGTGATTGCATTGCATGTGATAACAGCCTCATGAAATACTTCATTTCCTTAGAAGCAATGGCCTAAATCATAAAGATATATAATGCTTTCTTTCATTTAATGGTTTCATTAAAGATAGTCTCTGTCTCTTGGATAGGGCAGATTGACGTTTGGTTTTTTCCTTCTCAAACTTCTCGTTTTATTGTTACCATCATATCCTAGAAATAATGGGAAAGAAGGTTTTTTTTTGTTTTTTTTTTACCCCCCGCTGTGGTTCTTTTATTAGGGAGCAGAATTTTTCAGGAACATTCTCCTGCCCTAGAAGATTTCTTCTCTGTTTCATTGACCAGAACTAGATCAATGGCTGCCTAGTTAGGAAAGAGTTTAGAAAAACGAGGCTCTGCTGAAGTTGGGGAGGTAGTGGCTATTGGATAAACAAACATGGTCTGCTCTGGGAAGCTAATAAACTCTTTTCTGAATTAAAATAAAAGCTTTTTTTTCCTTTTTTTCTTTTAAGATTTTATTTTTAATCTCTACACCCAATGTAGGGCTTGAATCCACAGTCCTGAGATCAAGAGTCTCACGCTCTACCAACTGAGCCAGCCAGGTGCCCCAGAATAAATGCTTTTGAATGAAGGATTTTCATGCTAACATTAGAACGTTTCTCTGCCTAGGTACCTTTGTATAAACCGAGGGTTAAGCTCTTTTCCCCTCTTATTTCTATAACGATATTTATCTTGCCATTGACTACTAAGCTTGCATTTTTTTTTTTTATTTTTAAAAATTCACTTATTTTTAAAAATATGCCTCATGCCTCGTGTGGAGCCCACAGTGGGGCTTGAACTCACGATCCTGAGCTGAGATCAAGCGTCGGATGTTTAACCGACTAAGCTACCCAGGCGCCCCAAACTTGCATTTTTTTTATAAAGCTTAGAAAAGAGGCCAAGAACTTGTATCAACCAGAGGCTGAGGGGACTTACTTAAGGAAGACGCCAATTTTTAATTTTTTTGTGAAAGACCATGCTCCGTATCCCTTCGTGTTTCATTGTTGTATGCTCATTGTATAGGAGTTGTGATGTGCTGTGGTAGTTTACTTAGGCATTTTCTCTTGTAAGTTTCTAGATGTAGTTTAAAATGATCAGGGAAAAACTAAAGGTCAGATGGGTATATGTTACACTTGATCTTAGCCAAAAGGCCGAGAAACGATCACATAGGTATATATTAAAGATATTAAATATTGGGGTGCCTGGGTGGCTCACTTGGTTAAAGTGTCTGACTTTGGCTCAGGTCATGAACTCGCTGTTCATGAGATCGAACCCCGCACTGGGCTCTGTGCTGACAGATTCACATTCTGCTTCACGTTCTGTCTCCCTCTCTCTCTGCCCCTCCCCCACTCGTGTGCACGCTCTGTGTTTCTCTTCTTCTCTCAAATAAACGGTAAGAAAAAATATATTAAATACTCATTCTAGATCCTCATTACATGACAGATTCCCAAACTTGACAGAAAAAGCTCCTTTCTCCCATAACTTTGCAGTTACGTTCTCTAGACTCTACTACCACTTTACAGCTGCTTCCCTGGGCTTGAAGAAGCTCATGCTCACCGCATTATTTGGTAATAGTGGCGGTAATATAGGGATCCTATGATTGTGGCTGAAAAACTTCCTGAGACTAAGTATGGCTACCAAAAATAAGATGGTACAGAGAGTGGCTGTTTGACTTAGTTCTGGCCTGATTTCCGAGGACATCGTATCACTGGCTTACTCATGGAAGTTGCTGGTAGAGATTGTTACTAACATTCAGGTAAAGGACTTGAAAGTAGTGAAGGAACGTTATCTATCATATTGATTTGGTCAGTATATCTTTAATAATCTAGAACCATTTTCTGTTTGTTATTTTTGGGACTAGAACTGCATTACTCTCCAGAAACACTTTGTCTTATACAAATATAGAGTAACAGTCTCTCCTCCCCCCGTCTTTGATAGTTATGCTGGAATCCTTAGAAATGTAACGAATCTATAAATCCCTTTATGGGAATCACAGCTGCTGCATGGAATCCATGTTCCTATTAACGCCCGGACTTGGCCTAAGTTTACTTGCCTATGTTGAAACTTCCTGTTATTTTAATGATGAGTTTTACTGCTTCTTCAATTCAGGCAGTGAGTTTAGTCCTATAAAGTTTCCCTTCTAGATCATTTAAGAGAGAGAATAAAATCATATCCAACACTGGGAAGCACTCTGTCTAAACTTTTCTGTCTCTGTCTTTTCTGTCTAGAGAAGTTGTTTTTGGCTTTGTGTGTTACAGCTTGTCTTCAAGAGCAGGTGTCCACTCAGGAGACAGGCTTGAGTGTGTAACCTCAAAACTGAAAGCCAATTGAGAAGGACAGATAAATGCTTTCACTCATATGTGGAACTTGAGAAACTTAACAGAAGACCATGGGGGAAAGAAAGGGGGAAAAATAGTTACAAATGGAGGGAGGGTAGCAAACCATAAGAGACTTTTAAATAACAGAGAACAAACTGAGGGTTGATTGGGGGGGAGGGGCAAATGGGTGAGGGACATTGAGGAGGGCACTTGTTGGGATGAGCACCGGGTGTTGTATGTAAACGACGAACCATGGGACTCTACCCCCAAAATCAAGAGCGTACTGTACACGCTGTATGTTAACCAATTTGACAATAAATTATATTAAAAAAACCTGAAAGCCAATTATGTCAGTTCTCTATCTACCTGAATAGTCAAAATCTTAAAGCTATTAGAGTGATTGTCTACTGTATAAGAAGCCATGTTGCCATTGCCCAAGTCCTTTTATCTTTCTTAAGCCTCGTGGACACATTATTTAGGTTGATCAGTGCGGAGTACTTCGGTGGGGTTTTGTTTTCAGATTTGCATTCCTGACAGGTTCTTAGATCTGTGATTTTCTTGGCCCTGTTGGAGTTACCTTCTGGTTCCTCCTATCTTTCTTTCCCTTCCCTTGATGAGCTAATTATCTATAATAGATTTGGAACTTCTACATGCTGACACTTTGAAGCACAAGAGTGCTAATTAGTATTATGAAACACTTTGATGTCTACCTGAGCTTTGATAGGTCTTTAGGGTTTTGCCTTGGGATATCTGTCAAGGTAGAAAACATAAGTCATGTTGAAAAGTTGAAGATATTTTATTTAGCCTCTTCTGTCACTAGTGCTTATGAACAAAAACTTTATATTGAATCTGGGCTTTTTTTTTTTTTTTTTAAATATTTATTTGTAAGTAATTTCTACACCCACTGCGGGGCTTGAACTCAAGAGTCACATGCTCTGTTGGCTGAGCCTGCCAGGCGCCCCGAATCCAGGCTTGTTTTATATTTGAGTTAATGCATAAGAACCAGAAGTGATCTTGAACTATGTTTCAGGTTTTCTTTGGGGCAGCGTTTCTCAGGAGTTTGAAAATGTATGGGGCATTGCTGGTGTTGTGTGGCATGGGGAATGCTGTCGGCACGGACGGAAGGGAGCCAGGAGTACTGTGTGTTCTGCGCACATGCACTGTCCAGAGCAGCACTTTGTCTTTGCTCACACGTTGGTGATGTCACAGTTGAGAAACCTCATCTCGTGATTGAGGAACCTTAATGCAGTGTTAAAGTTTAGGACAGATACATTCAGATCAGGTGTCATGAGGCCTCTTCATGAGTTTAACTTACACGGTAGCTTTTGTGTTTTTATTGTTTTGAAGTATAATTAAACTGCACACATTTATAAAGGTTCAGGTTGATGACTTTGGATGCGTGTGACACTGAAGAACCCATCTGTAATACCTCCTGCTTTTCTTTGCTCCCTGCCCCCAGCAACGTCTGATCTGTTTTCTGTCACTGTAGATTAATGTGCATTTTCTAGAGTTTTGTGTAAATAAAACCATACAACTTGTACTCTTTCTGGCTTCTTTCAGCATAATTTTGAGATTTCATCCATGTCATCACGTGTTATTAATGTGTCACGTATGTTTGTTTTTTTATTACCAGATAGTGTTCCATTTTACAGATGCACCGTAACGTGTATATCCAGTGACCTGTTAGTGGCCATTTGGGTGTGTCCACTTTTGGGATCTTAACAAGAAAGATGTTTCAGTCATGTGCAAACTTTTTTTTTTTAAAGAACTTTTAATTACTTTTCTGTACAGAAAATATAATGGTGTCCACTTAGCCCAGTTTGGGGGCCAGTTTTTTTAGGCTTCGCCTTTTTCACCTTGGCGATGCGAGCCACTGACTTTGGACCCGGGATGTTGCCTCCCCAGTGATTGCGGGTCTCATTGTATCTGTCATTGTCATTGGTCCCGATAGCTTCCAGCAGCTTAGCCAGAGCTCCTTTTTCTTCTGAGTTAACCTGTGGGAAGGTGACAGTGGTGCCGGTCTTCCTGGGGACCAGACACCCCAGCCTGGCCTTCCTCTTGATAACGTGGTAAGGGACCCCCGTCTTCGGACACAGGGCAGGCAGGGAGACAGCCCATTCACTGGGCTCCACCTCGTGTGCAGTCGCTACCTGCCAAGCCTTCTTGCTTTCCACCAGGGCGGCGACAGTATTAACCCCAGCTCGAAGGACAGGCAGCCTCTTGGAGGGGACATCCCCTTTCCTGATCGCTCTCTTCTCAGCCTGGACTAACAGTCTCTTCTCCTTCTCTTGCTTTGTCTCTGGGCTGTACTTGGGGGCCAGTTTAAGCATTTGAGTAGCCGTTTGCCCATCCCAGGCTTGGGTGAACCGGTTAATTGCAGGAGGCACTCTCTTAGACGTTTATAGAGAACAGCCCTTTGTTCCTGCGGCCAGACGTAGCAGGGCCATGTGCACGTACAGACTTCTAGTATGAACACGTGCTTTTCTTTTTCTTGAGTAAATACCTAGGAATAGAATAGCTGGTTAATACGGTAGGTATATGTGCTGTTAAACTGCCCAACTGTTTTCTTCCTATCTCTCTCTCTTTTTTTTTTTTTTTTAAACTTTTATTTGCATTTATTTTATATAGAATTTACTCCCAGGCTGTAAGTTTTGTTTCTTCATTTTCTTCTGGGATATCTTTTCCGTCTTTGCAGCTTCCTCTTCCAGCTTAGGAGCAGTCTGCCCTTTTAGTAAGGATCGTCTCAGTGTGGCAGGGAGAGCTCATCTATGGGTTAATCCGACCATGAGCCCTGTAAGCTCTATACTGCGTCCTGCAGGCTTTGTTTACCTGGATGTGCTCAATGACCAGAGGATCATCTACATCCTTACGTTCAGCATGACTCTGCATCTTTAAGCATGTTCACTAAAAATTGAGCGCTCTCGGGGCGCCTGGGGGGGCGCAGTCGGTTAAGCGTCCGACTTCAGCCAGGTCACGATCTCGCGGTCCGTAAGTTCGAGCCCCGCGTCAGGCTCTGGGCTGATGGCTCAGAGCCTGGAGCCTGTTTCCGATTCTATGTCTCCCTCTCTCTCTGCCCCTCCCTGTTCATGCTCTGTCTCTCTCTGTCCCAAAAATAAATAAACGTTGAAAAAAAAAATTAAAAAAAAAAATTAAAAAAAAAAATTGAGTGCTCTTTTTGGACCACTGATTCTGTGTGCAGCCCCACTGTGTGGCCTGGGTGCACCTATCAGCTCTACCATGGCAGTGATGGAAAGGCACACATTGCTTCTCTAAGGTGGTGACCTTTGGATACGCATACCCTTGATGGCCTGGGCAGTTTCCCCTGGGTCCTTGAAGTGAACACAGGGATTTGAGCCTCTTGATTTGTGTGATTATGTAGGGTTTCCTGGGTCAAGTGAATAGCGAACCATTTTCAAAGATCACCCCAGGCTGCCTATGGGAAGAGTGGCCAACTGTTTTCCAAAGTGGTTGTGCTATTGTACGTTCCCACCAGCAGTTTCTCCACGTTCTTGCCAATCTTGGTCTGGTCCTTTTGATTTTAGCTATTCTAACAGGTGTGTAGTAATATCTCATTATGGTTTCAATTTGTTACCAATGAATGGTGCTGTGCATCTTTAGAGTGTGTGTATGTGTGTTTGATGGTCTGTGTAAATCTTTCTCCTGTTTTTAAAAGTTGTTTTTTTTTATAATTGAGTGTTGAGAGTTTTTTTAGATTCTAGATGCAAGTCGTTTATCAGATAATATGCTTTGCAAACATTTTCCTTCAGTCTGTGGGATGTTGTATTCACGCTCTTTTGACGAAAACGGAAGCTGTTAATTTTGATGAGGTCTAGTGTATGGGCTGGTTGCTGTGTGGATTGTACGACTGTTGTCATATGAGAAATCTTTGTCTAACCTCAGGTCATGATTTTCTCCAGGGTTTTCTGTGATAAGTTCTGCAGTTTTAGATTATACATTTAGGTACGTGATCTGTCTTAAGATAGTTTTTGTTTATGGTGTGATGTATGGATCAAAGTTCATTAAAAGAGAAACCTTTTTGGCAAATGGATATCCAGTGGTTCCAGCACATTTTGTTGAGAAGATGATCTTTTCTCCTTTGTGCTTTTGTCAGAAATCAGTTGTCCTTATATAACGATTCCCGAAGTCAGATATTATTTTCATAACTCAACTTTGTATTTTTTTAAAGCTGCTTTGGCTTTTGTAGGCACCTTACATTTGAATGTGAATTTTAGAATAAAATTAATCAGTTTCTACAAGACAGCCTGCTTGGATTTTTATTGGGATGGCTTTGAACCTACAGATGAGTTTGCTCTTTATTTAATGTCTCTCAGCAGTGATTTATAGTTTTCGTTGTACATGTTTCTCACATGTTTTGTCACACTTACCCCTGGCTGTTTAATGTTTTTTGATGCCATTGTAAATAATGTTTAAAAAACTTGCTCTCCAATTAGGTCTTGTCCAATAAACATGTGGCTCCTGATCATCTGTTGCAAATCTGCCAGCGCATTGGTCCCATGTTGGATAAAGAAATTCCACCCAGTATTTCAAGAGTCACTTCTTTACTTGGTGCAGGAAGGCAGTCTTTGCTACGTACAGCAAAAGGTACCTTAATTTGAAGAAGTGTTCTGCTTTGTAGCTTAATGATAATTATAATTGTGAAGTAATGTAAGCATTGTGGAAGAAAGGCGATATGTAACTATAAACCATGCTGTGGACTATAAAATTCTCTGCATTTAGCATAGACATTGAATTTTACTACGTAAGTGTTTAATGGGTCCTTCTGCATTAAAAAAAATGACAAAGGTATAGATGTTAAGCGAAAAAGCTTGAATTTATTCTGAGATGTGTTTGAGGTTTTCTTGATGTGAGTTCTTAATTTTCTATTTTGTAGCTCACTTATAACTTTACTGAATGTAATTGTATGTGTCTAATAAACTCTTTAAATGCTAGAAGTATTTTATTTGGTATTTAGATTCCGAAAGCCCTTTGTTATAAGGGGAAGTGATTTTCTAAATTTGGGAGCAGTTTGAAAACAAGCACCAAAAATGTACAATTGCATGGTTCTTTTTTCACCAATTTAATTTTTTTGCAAAGTTATGTGGTAGCAAAATGTTTGGAATTGTTGTTCTTCTCCTGTTAGCTTGGTATAAATCACTTAGACTAAGTACATGTATGTGATATGATCTATGTATACAACGTGGCCTAACTGCTGATGGGCAAGAATGTTGGCTCTTCGGATCCTGAGCATCCGTCCAGTTCGTCCCCCGTGATTATCTTTAAGATCTGTTGCTGATGTGATGCCACCTCTTAGGTGTGCCACCAGTACAAAGCTTGACTGAGAAAGAACAACCCTCCTTCTTGGTTCCATGCCAGACCGCTTGTCGCCCTTAGTCATTTCTTAGTGCTCTGTGGCCCTGCCACACTGTGGCTTGGCTCAGGAAACTGTTCTTACTCTCCCTTCTCTGTGTTCCTATTCACCTTGTAATTATTCTATTTTAGGCTGTTATGTAGTAGTTGCCCCGAATGGCCTGTTTCCCTCTGTTTTCTTTACTTGTGTCAAGCTCCGTGTTGTTTTGTGATGAGCACTGCTTTAGAACTGGCAGACCTTAGAAGAGACTTGAGCCAGCTGCCCTAGGGTAGGGTCCGTATCTCTCTGTTTTGTACTAGTGTCACGAGAGGATGCCTTGTAACCGCTCTTTGGTCATGATGGTGGCGATGAATCCATTCATGTAAAACGTAACATGCGTGTTAGGTTGGGGCACCCGAGGCTCAGTAGAGGTTTCTGTGATGCCTTCCTTCCCTTCCTCTTTCACTTGTGAAGAAGCTGATTTCTGGCCCAGCGTAATCTGTGCTCTGCTGCTCTCTCCTCTAGGGGGGGCAGATGATGTTTCTTCGTATGTATTTGCCGATAGGTCAAAGAGGGACGGGACTTGAGAATGAGTGTTCAGACTCCCAGATCCTACATGCGTGCTCTTGCGTAAAGGATTATCCATGATCCCAAAACAAGAGGAAAGGCATTTGATTTTGTCCGTATTTCCTAGGGAGATTAAAGTCATGGTAATATTGGCCAAAATTAATTTTAAAACTCCGTTAACGTTTTAAGGATTTTCATACAGATCAAATTTTTCTTACAAAAATTTCCATTTTTTGGAAAGTTGGATCAGTTGTGATTAAGATCTCGTATCACTAATACCGTGTGGTATGATTCTGCATGGCAAAATAAAAACTTACTTGGCATTGAATAGGACTCGGAAGTCCAGTGATCTGGTTGTATGGTCCATGTAGACTTAACCACTTGCAGCGGATCTCTTTCAAGGTCCTGGAACCTTTGAGCCTCAGTTACCTCACTTGTACATTGGCGATCATACCTACCTCACAGGGTTGTTGTGAGGATTCAATGAGATCATGTACGTGGAACGCACTTTGTAAATTGTAAAGTGCTACGCTGATGTTAGTTGTTGTTGTTGTATCTGAGATGTCTTCATTTTTTTTCCCCTTCAGAAATAGTCTAATAAACCTCTAGGGCTTTTCTGTTAAAGTATATTAGTTGGTACAACTTTGAATAAACAGTTTATTACAATATACGTAAGTATTCTATAAAATCTTTCTTGGGGTTAACTTTCAAGATTTTATGTGTATCTAAAATTCGTTTTAAAGACTGCAGGCACACAGTTTGGAAGGGCTCTGCCTTTGCTGCTCTTCACAGAGGAAGACCTCCCGAAATGCCGGTGAATTATGGTTCCCCACCAAGTCTTGGTGAGTGAGCTTGCCTTTTCAGATGAGCGAAACAGTCTTTTTATTTTCTTGACCAGTTTTGTAACTGCTCTATTAAAATTTAAAAGGAAATACTGGTAGTAGTGTTTCAGTAGTGATGAGTACCAGTTTCCAAAGTGGTTTTCCTGAAGTTATTCCTAAACACAATAAAAATTAATGAAAGACAATCTTGTTGCAATAAGCCCATAATAGTGATTATAGTAAAACAGAATTGGGGAGAAACTTGTGTCTGTCCTTAGGATTTCTGGAACATAGGTTCTGTGACCTCTAGAAATTGTTGTGGAGTTTTTCGTTTTTTTACATATTGGCTCTTCCTTAACCATTTTCATTGTTTTTATTTCCTAGTGGAGATACATCGAGGAAAACAACTCACAGGGTGTTCCACTTTTAGCACAGCATTTCCAGGAACCATGTATCAGCACATCAAAATGCACAGAAGGATTCTCGGACATCTGTCTGCTGTTTACTGTGTAGCATTTGATAGGACAGGACATAGAATCTTTACAGTGAGTTAATGTTTTAAACTCCATTTGGTATCAATCTGGAGCACTTGCGTGTGGGTTAGAATCATCTAGACAATCTTCTAAAACATGTAGGTTCTATGCTTCCTATTCTCAGGGATTTTGACTCCATGGGTCTGATGCGGGGCCCATGAATTTGCATTTTTATTAAGTAGCCCAAGTGACTCAGATACAGGTAGCTAGGCCTTTAAGGTGTTGGTGAGACATTGATGTAGAGCTGTGGTTCATGGGCCTGATTGTCAAGGATCTTAAAAATATACACGCCTAATACTTCCCCTCCAGCCTATTCTAGACCTGCTAATGATGTTTCTAGTATGTCTAATAACCAGAACAAACCAAAAAACTTCCATAAAAATCTAAATCTCTACAGGTGATTCATACTCACATCGATTACTCATTGATACAGAGAAATTGATTAATACTGCAAGATTATTTTACAATTATTATAAAACTGTACATAAATATTTGTAATTTAATTTACCATTTTAATATTTTAAGGGAAAATTATAAGGGGTCACAAATTTAAGTTTCCTTTTTCAGTTGCGAGATTCGGAGTAGAGACTCAAAAGTGGGTTGAGTTAGATGGGTGTTGGCTGGTGCTACAGATTTGAGACTCTCTTGTCTGGTTATTTAGAATGAGGGTGCTAGTCCCATTATTTTTTAGTTGTTTTTGGGATTTCCACTCAGCCTGTGATCCGTATATCTGTCCTAACGTGTATCAAATTATTTAGCTTGATGTGAGCTAAACTGACATTTAACCATTGTTAAGTGAAATATGTGAGTGGTGAACTTTTGATTGGGCTCATTATTTGGCAGGCAATTTTGGGAAAATAGTATTTATAATGTGGTCTGGTCCACAGAAATGAAAACTTCACAGTATCTTTATGTAGATGTGATTTGAAGAAGAAAAGAACTATTGTTCCGTAAGTGTTCTGACTGTAAGAGTCATAATTTATAGAGTATTCTACAGTTGGAAAGAGGAGTTATAGATACTTAATTTAAGTGACATATTAATGGTATTTTTAAAACTGCTGTAAAGGACTTGCTGTGTTAACATTTATTTTGGGGTATATTTTTTCTTAGGGTTCAGATGATTGTTTGGTGAAGATTTGGTCAACACACAATGGCCGCCTATTATCCACATTAAGAGGTCATTCTGCAGAAATTTCAGATATGGCGGTCAACTATGAGAATACGATGATCGCTGCAGGGAGCTGTGATAAGATCATCAGAGTGTGGTGCTTGAGAACTTGTGCCCCGGTCGCTGTGCTCCAAGGACACACGGGGTCAATCACATCTTTACAGGTAAACTAGGTTCAGTGTGCATATATGTATATGATCTCCTTTTCCTTTGAAACTCTTTCTCCTCAGAGGTGACAAATAGTAAGATGCTTAGCAATTGTGTGATTTGTTTTAGTAACCAAGAGAAATGTAATTAATCATACCTCCATGACTCTTGGAAGGGTGATGTAATGTCTAATGCAGTTAGAGCTTTACAGGAAGGCATGATGGATGATGTATTGCTTCTTTTAGGCTTACTATTGAACTGGGGGAGTGTCGCTTACAAACCTGAGGCTACATTAATGATTTTTCTACTTTATTTTTTATTCTTTGAGAGAGAGTGTGTGAGTGGGGGAGAGGCACAAAGGGAGAGAGAGGAAGAATCTTAAGCAGGCTCCATGCTCATTGCAGAGCCCGATGTGGGGCTCGATCTCATGACCTTAGGATCATGACCTGAGCTGAAATCAAGAGTTGGACGCTCAACCAACTGAGCCACCTGGGCACCCTGATTTTTCTACTTTAAAACCTGTGGATTTTGCTGAGTTGATTAAATTTGTTGAAGTATATTTAAACAATTTTTTCACTTTATTGTGGAAGCTAATTTTGCACATACACAAAGTAGCCTCATATAATGAATCCCTAGGTGCCCATGGCTAGTTGTTCCCCAACCACTTCACTTTGTACCTAAAGCAGATCCTAGATTTCATATCCTATCTTCTGTAAATAGTTCAATATGTCTTTCTAAAAGATGAGAATTTCTTTTTAAAAAACACAACCAGGGGCGTCTGGGTAGCTCAGTCGGTTAAGCATCTGACTTCGGCTCAGGTCATGATCTCGTGGTTCGTGAGTTCGAGCCCCGTGTTGGGCTCTGTGCTGACAGCTCAGAGCCTGGAGCCTGCTTCAGAGTCTGTGTCTCCCTCTCTCTCTCTCTGCTCCTCCCGCACTCATGCTTGCTTTCTCTCCCTCTCTGTCTCAAAAATAAATAAACGTTAAAAAAAAAAAAAAGCAACCAAAACATCATCATACTTCCTTTTTTCATATTCAGATTTCCATTTGTCTCATAAATAGAGTTACTTTGAGCAGCCAGACAAAACCTATACCTTACAATTGGTTACTGTCGATAAAAAGAAGCTTAAAACAAATTGCATTCCCTTGCCCAACTTTTAAAACCCTTTACAGTAAGTGTCTCTGTTGAAAGAGTTGGGTTCCCACAGTTTGGCTGTTACTGCTTATATCCTTGTAGAGCAGCTCAATATGTCCCTGTATTTCCTGTAACTTGGATGTTGGATCCAGAGCAGTAATTCTGTTTAATGTAGGCCTGGATCACGTGGAGGCCTTGTTTCAAGCACAGATCACTAGGCCTCACCGCCAGAGATCCTGACTGAAAATGGTGGAGGTGGAGCCTGAGAATTGGCATTCCTAATAAGTTCCCAGGTTCTCCTCCTCCTTCTCCTCAGGCTACACTTTCAGGATCATTGATCCAAAGGCTTGATCACCTTGAGGTGTACGCTCTTCAAGGCATGGAATGTCTGGGGGTCTCTCTGTAGTAGCCATCGATGATACTGCCTTAGCTCCATTAGTTCATTCAGAACTGAAAATGGTGCATTTGGGTCATTATTTCGAAAATCACATTTTGTTAGGAGATAATGACTTGTGAGGCCTTTTAAGGTACATTGGTGCTTCTGATTTGAATTTGGATAAAACTGGGGGATTGGTTCCATTTTCAGGTATGAATTCACACAGGCTCTGTGCTAAGTGGTCTCCAAAGAGATTTGGTGTGAAGTCTTGTGACAAGAGAGATTTTTTCCTAAACTCTTCCGGTCAGTTTTCTTGAAGGATAGAGACAAGAAACTTATTTTTGAATGAAGACAACCGTCATCGGGATAGTGTTATATTTTGAAAATTTAAGCGAGATTTTGGTGGATCTGTTTATTTTAAGGCAAGGAGTGTAATTGTTTTCTAGAAGACTGTGTTTCACAGTTAATGTTTTGTTATTTCATATGAATTTGTAGGCAGTATAGCAGCAAGTGAGAAAACTTCTAGTACTCTGTGCTGGTGTCTGTCCTAAAACCATTATGGAGTCCCGCACTGTGAAAGTGGAGCTCTGGTCTTTCCTGAGGCCCATTCTTTGGTAATGGGGCCACGTGTGGTTATCATCTACTGAATATACCTGAGAAGTCTGGGTGATAGTAAGCTTTTATACATCAGAGGTAATCTGTGCTTGCCAGTGGTTACCAAAGTTCACAGTCAAACAGGTACACAGTTTTAGTTATTAATCTTTTTCATGTTCTTTGCTCTGTTACTGGCATATAGAAAACATTTTTAATTTTAGTAAAGGTTTTTTTCTTCCAATTTATATTGAAAATGTGTACAAGTAATATCGTTTGCAGAAAAATGAGCATATAAGAAAATAAGCCTCCATGATCTTACCATCTAGAAGTAGTCACTGTCAGTATTTTGGTGTACACGCTTAAGGGTAGCGTAATGTAGTGTCATTGGATATAACTTACATTCTCAAAAACATTAGTATTAGTAGAACCAGAGGTAGAACCTTTTGTCTGTCTGAAAGAACAGTAAATGAACATTCCGCAGGAGTGAAAAGACATAATGTATAGCTGGTTTGGATTAGCTTTCTTTTATTTATTTACTTATTTTTATTAAAAAAAAATTTTTTTTTAACGTTTATTTATTACTGAAAGAGTCAGAGTGTGAGCAGGGGAGAGGCAGAAGGAGAGGGAGACACAGAATCCGAAGCAGGCTCCAGGCTCTGAGCTGTCAGCAGAGCCTGACGGGCTCGAAGTCACAAACCGTGAGATCATGACCTGAGCTGAAGTTGGACACCTGACCAACTGAGCCACCCAGGCACCCCTGTTTATTTTTATTTTAAAAATTATTTTATTTGGGAGCGAGAGTGTGTGAGCAGGAAAGCGTGGCAGAGGGAGAATGAGAGAATCTTAAGTGGGTTCCATGCCCGGCCCAAAGCAAGCCTCAGTCTCACAATCCTGGGATCATGACCTGAGCTGAAATGAAGAGTTGGATACTCAACGGAATGGGCTACCCAGGTGCCCGTGGCTTTCGTGAAGAAGTACGTGAGGCACTAATAAGAACTTAGAACGTCAAGATATGGTAGGTAAGGAAAGGGCAGAGAGAGGAGCCTTGAGTTGTAAGGCATTCGCCGATTCCACTGGGGGTGCCTGAAAAGCTTAGTAGAGTATTTGACACACTGGTAAGATTGGAGAGGAAATATTTTGGAAATACCTACACAATTTATGTGTAGCTGCATTTGCAACTAATTAGAATAGAAAAAAATTACAGCAACTGGAAATTCCATGTGTACTTGGAATTCCTGAACAAGAGGACAAGAGAGAGTGGATCAGAGCTGCACTTGAAGCAATAAGAGCTGCGAAGTTTGCAAAATGCGCTGAAGAAATAGAGCCACAGATTGAAGAAGCACCAAGGACCCTGAGCAGAATAAACATACGGAAAACTGCAGCTAATGAACGTGGCCAGAAAACTTGTGTTTGGTTTAATTAATTAATTAACTTAGTTTATTTTTTGAGGGAGAGAGAGAGAGAGCGCAAGCAGGGGAAGGGCGGAGAGAGAGGGAGAGAGACAGAATTCCAGGCAGGCTCTGCACTGTCTGTGCGGAACCCGGTAGGGCTCGAAGTCACGAACCATGTGATCGTGACCTGAACTGAAACCAAGGGTCGTTCACTTAACCAGCTGAGCCACCCAGGTGCCCTTTCATCACAATAAACCTTTTAAAGCCAAAGAGAAATCTTAAGGTAACCAAAAGGAAAAATAAGCAGTAAGGCTGATGATTAGCTTTTCAGTAGAACAGTGGGAGTCAATAGACAAAAAAAAATGCTCTTTATTATTTTTTATTATTATTATTTTTTTATCTTAGAGAGGGAGAGAACACACCAGTGGCAGTGGGGGGAGAGAGGGAATCCCAGGCAGGCTCCGTGCTCAGCGCTGGAGCCTGATGCAGGGCTCGATCCCGTGACCCTGGGATCATGACCTGAGCTGAAACCAAGAGTTGGATGCTCAACCGACTGAGCTACTCTGGTGACCCCAAAGAAGTGCTCTATTTTTTTTTTTTTTTTAATGTTTATTCATTTTTGAGAGACAGAGCGTGAGCAGGGGGATTGCAGAGAGAGAGGGAGACACAGTGTGAAGCAGGCTCCGGGCTCTGAGCTGTCAGCACAGAGCCCAACATGGGGCTCAAACACACAAACCGCAGGATCACGACCTGAGCCAAAGTCAGATGCTTAACCCACTGAGCTATCCAGGTGTCTCAAGAAGTGATCTTTCTGAAGTGCTGTTGGGGGTGCCAAGCTGGCTCTGTTGGTAGAATGTGCAACTTGGTCTCGGGGTCGTGCGTTCAAGCCCCACATTGGGTGGAGAGCTTTAATGAAATAAAGACATAAAAATAATCTTATATTTGGGTTTATTTAAAATTAATAAAGTGATCATTGACAGTGACTATCCATCAAGGGTTCTGAACCCATCAAATCTGTCACTGAAGCTCTCTAAACACATTTTCAGAAGTCTCCCAGCAGTGGAACAGGGGATTTCTAAATAGTCTTCTTTAGGCTGAGAGGGAAATGTGATCCTAGGCTTGGAGATGCAAGGATGAATGAAGAGTTAAAAAAAAAAAAAAAAAAGTGCGGACAAATGGAAAAAAGCACCAACTGTATACAACAAGTATATGGGTTTAAGGGTTTATGGGTTTAAAAATCTAGAAACAATTGGGGCACCTGGGTGGCTCAGTCGGTTGGGCGTCCAACTTGAGCTCAGGTCATGATCTCAAAGTTTGTGGGTTTGAGCCCCGCATTGGGCTCTGTGCTGGCAGCTCAGAGCCTGGAGCCTGCTTCGGATTCTGTCTCTCTCTCTCTCTCTCTGCCCTTCCCCCGCTCGTGCACACACTCTCGCGCGCTCTCTGTCTCTCTCTATCTCTCTCTCAAAAATGAATAAACATTTAAAAAAATTTTAAAAATATAGAGACAGCCAAACTAGCAAATAATAGTAATAGGGCTTGTATGTCCGCAGGAGGTACCCGTAGTATTCTGACATCTTTGCGTCGAGAAGTGAAAAATACAAGTTTAAATAAGACTTAATAAGATGAAGGTGGATTTAGTAATCTCTAAAATAGCAAAAGAAATGTAAGAGGGTGTATAGCAAGCAATAGGGGGGAAATGTGGAATAATAGTAATAAAAAAAGGGCAAGAAAGGAGGGCAAAAGAAAGTCGGGAAGTGCTGGAATGTTACCAGGCTGTCAGCAGACAGCAGTGTGTTCATGAGCACTTCACGTACAAGTGCATTAGGTGGTTCCAGTGAGAGACAGACTTCAGACATAACTAAGAAACAAAACCCCGCCTGCGCTATGAGGCTAAGGGGAGGCTGGAAGTAAAGGATGGGAAACTGTTATAAACATTAACTGTAAGAATGCTGATACAGTATGCTAATATTAGATAATAGGCTTTAAGGAAATTACTATTTTTAGAGGTAAACAGGGGCAATTTGTAATGATAAAAACAGAAGATTGAGTTCTAAATTTAGTAACATGGAGTCAAAATACATAAAGCAAAAATAGAATTCATGGGGAAAAGTAGATCTCCATAATCATAGTGGGAGATTAAAACATCTCTGTCTCTCTCAGTAATTGAATGAAGAGTCTATACTCTTAAGAAACATAGAGGCGCCTGGGTGGCTCAGTTGGTTGAGTGTCCAACTTTGGCTCAGGTCAGGATCTTGAGGTTGATGAGCTTGAGCCCCATCTCAGGCTCTGTGCTGACAGCCTGGAGCCTGCTTTGGATTCTGTGTCTCCCTCTCTCTCTGTCCCTCCCCTGCTCGTACTATGTCTATGTCTCTCTCTCTCTCTCTCTCTCTCTCTCTCTCTCTCTCTCTCTCAAAAACAAACAAACATTTAAAAAATTATAAAAAAAGAAACACAGCTTTGAACAACATAAATAATGACTTGGATGCCACATCGAAACATTGTGTATAATATCAGCATCATTTCTTTACAACTGTAAGTGGGGTGTTTATTGTATAACTACTGTCGGCATTCTGACCCTTTAAGCAAGTTCTCAACAAATTTGAAAATACTGAAATAATCCTAAGTATATATTCTCTGACAGTAGTGGAATTAAGCCTGAAATTATTAACAGCCAGAATTAATAGCAGAGTAATCCTCACATTAAGCAATATTTTAATTTTTTATTTTAGTAAAAAAATTTTTTTAATGTTTATTTTTGAGAGAGAGAGAGAGCGTGCGCTCATGAGTGGGGGAGGGGCAGAGAGAGAGAGAGGGAGACACAGAATTTGAAGCAGCATCCAGGCTCTGAGCTGTCAGCAGAGAGCCTGATGTGGGGCTCGAACCCACGAACCGTGAGATCATGACCTCAGCCAAAGTCAGATGTTTACCCGACTCACCCACCCAGGTGCCCCAAGCAATATACTTTTAAATAACCCATGTGTCAAAGGAGAAACCACAATAAGAATTTGGGAATACTTAACAAATTATTAATGAAAATATTAGGTTCTTATCTATCATGGAATGTAGAATTCGATAGCCAGCCACCAAGATGGTGCTTGGTGATTTTTGCCTCCCTGAACTCATGCCCCTCGATAAGTCCCCATGTCGAATAGCGTGGACATGTCTTTTTTCTTTTTTTTAAGTTTATTTATTTTGAGAGAGACTGGAAGAGTGTGAGCAGGGGAGGGGCAGAGAGAGAAGAGGAGAGAGAGACCCCCAAGCAGGCTCTGCACTTAGCAGAGAGCCTGATGTGGGGCTCGAGCTCACAACCATGAGATCATGACCTGAGCTGAAATCAAGAGTTGGATGCTTAACCGACTGAGCCACCCAGGCGCCCTGGGTTGACCTTACTCTCTTGACTCACTTATCTTGAGGGAGGTCAGCTGTCGTTTGGATAGGATACTCACAACCTTAAGGACAGGTCTTCATGGCAAACACCTGAAGTCTCCTGCCAGAGGCAAGGGAGTCTGCCCTTTTGGAAGCTGGTTGGACATCTCCTGCAGCCTCGTGAGACCCTGAGCTGGAACCACCTAGCTAAGCTTCTCTGAATTCTTGACCCTTAAGAGACTGGGAGATAATATATATTGATTTTGGTAGCTACGTTTTGGGGTAATTTGTTACATGGCATTGGATTACTAATACACAGCTGAAGCTGTGCAGAAAGGGAAATTTATAACTCTCAATGCATGTATTTTAAAAAGGTGAAATTCAGTGATCCATTGTATTTCTAGGAAGTTAGAAAAATAACAGGAAACCATAGAGGATGAGTTAGGGAGATAAGTACAAAAATTAAGGATAGAAAACATAAGCATAACAGGATCAGCAAAGCCAAAAGTTCTTTGAAAGACTGAAAATGTTGGTATAAGATTGAGGAAGGAAGAAAAAAAACGTCAAAAGTAACCATTATCAGCTTTAAGGGGGCATCTCTATAGACTCTTCAGACATTAAAAAGAGGATACCTTAGGGGTGCCTGGGTGGCTCAGTCGGTTAAGCGGCCGACTTCGGCTCAGGTCATGATCTCGCGGTCCATGAGTTCAAGCCCCGTGTCAGGCTCTGTGCTGACGGCTCAGAGCCTGGAGCCCGTTGCAGATTCTGTGTCTCCCTCTCTCTCTGACCCTCCCCCGTTCATGCTCTGTCTCTGTCCTAAAAATAAATAAACGTTAAAAAAATTTTTTTTAAATTAAAAAAAAAAAAAAAAGAGGATATCTTAAATGACCATACGAGAAATTTGAAAATAAAGATGCAACAGGTGAATACTCAGAAAAACACTTATGAAGACTGGCACAGAGAAGAAGAAAATCTGAATAGACCTGTAACTATAAATGCATTGACTCTACAGTGAAATTTCCTTATTTTCCTGTTAGTATTTCTGTTAAAAAAAGTTTAACCTGAATCTCATGAGGAAGTAATCAAATTCAAACTAAGAAACAGTCTGTGAAGTAAATCCATATCCTTCAATCATTTAGTTTCAACAAAGGTTAACTCAATAAGTAAATAAAGTTACAAGGAAACTAAGAAAATAGTACAAGTATAAATGTGATATGTGAGCCTTGATTTGGATCCCGGCTTTAGGAGTCAAGAAAATCTATAAAGCAGATTTGAGAAATCAGGAGAAATTTCAGTATGAATTCTATATTACATAACAGTATTATATTGATAGTAAATTTCTTGAGTGTTGACACATTTGTTGCATTTAAGGATTAGAAATTCAATATTCTTAGGAGACTCATGCTGAGGATCTTGGGCTGTAGTGTCATGATTCAGGTTCACATGGTTCACGTCTATCCACTTACAGCAAGAGACAAGTATGGCACCATATTACATGTATGCTATACCAAGAGAATCCACTGAAAATGCTTTGACAGGTTACAATTTGTCTTATAAAATGATAGCTCTGGGACCAGATAGTGGTAATGGCTGCACTGCACGTGAAAGTAGTAAGTGCTGCTGAGTTACACATTTTAAAATGGCTCAAATGGTGAGTTTTATGTTGTGCAAATTCCCCCTTTCCATAAATCTGTCTAAAATGCACATGTAATAAACACACAGGAAAGATTTGCATTTTTGGCAGTATTTTAATAAGGGTCACTAGCTACCTTTGACGAATGCATTCTTTAAAAGCAACATAGGGGCGCCTGGGTGGCTCAGTCGGTTAAGCGTCCGACTTCAGCTCAGGTCATGAATTAGCGGTTTGTGAGTTCGAGCCCCGTGTCGGGCTCTGTGCTGACAGGTCAGAGCTGGGGGAGCCTGCTTCAGATTCTGTGTCTCCCTCTCTCTCTGCCCCTCCCCACTCAAACACACACACACACACACACACACACTCACTCACTCTCTCTCTCTCCTTCAAAAATAAACATTAAAAAAAAAAATTAAAAAAAAATAAAAGCAACATAGAGGCTCAGCATACATTAAACTTTGCCACCAGACAAGTTGTAGAAGTTGTGTTCCAGGCATATGTTATATACTGAATACTCAGAATTTGTAGATTTGGGGGCTCCTCGGTGGCTCAGTTGGTTAAGTGTCGGATTCTTGATTTTTGGCTTGGGTCATGATCTTGTGGTTCGTGAGTTCGAGCCCTGCCTTGGGCTCTGCGATGACAGTGCAGAGCCTGCTTGGGATTCTCTCTCTCTGCCTTTCTCTCTGCCCTTCCCCCTGCTCTCTCTCACTCTCTCAAAATAAATAATAGACTTTATTAAAAAAAAATGTGTAGATTTCAGGAAAACGATTTTGACTTTGGAAGTAGCTACGCGAGATTGTAGTACAGAGTCATAAAGCTGCCAGGGACTTTGAGAAATCATACTTCTTATGTTTCCTTTATGCATAAGGATTTTCCTTGGAAAAATGAGACTCTTATTTTCAATATCCAGAGGTACATGTTATGGTCATTGATGAGTAGCTTTGAGGATGATTAATGAAACATGGCTGTCAGTATATTGTATTTGAGGAATGTTGCTCTTACAAAAGGGAAAGCTTGAAAGGTTAAAAATATGCCTGTTGGGCATTAAAAAAAATCTCCTAAAAAGAAAACTCCAAAGCTGAGAGGACTCGCTGGTGACTTCTGTTAAAACTTACAGAATTGTTGAGAGCTTAGTAAACCAGATACAGAACCTATGTCCTAAAACCAAAACTTGGCTATAAACCATCAATAACTAATTAGCAAATATAACAGAAGAACATAAATCACAATAGCAACAAAAGCCTTCATACACATAGGAGTAAGCTTTACCAGGAAATTAGAAAACTCTTTATGAAGAGAGGTCTTAAAAAATAACGACAGCCTTGGCATTGGGTGGCGAGGGAATAGTCTGTTTTAGTGAAAATGTCTAGTATAGTATACTCCTGAACCAGAAGATTCAGTGCTGTAAAGATGTCATATCTCTCCAAATCATGGTATAAGGTTAGTGTGTTTATATTTGAAATCCCAGTTGCTTTGTTTTAATGGAATTTAGCGTGCCATCAGGTTCATTTAGGAGAGAAGATAAGCGCAAATAGCCCCCCGCCTCCAACCTAACCCAAACAAACCTTGCAACTTTTGCCATGCTAGGTATTTAAAAATATTTTTGAAGTGTTACAGAGAGGACGGTATTGTGTCAAGCTAGGGACAGAGTTGTCAGTGAGATGAACTAGACAGCAACACCACTTGTGTACCTAAGACTTTGATTTAGTTAGAACATAGGAGACTTCAGGTACAGTTACTTTTCTGTAGACATTCGGGTTTGGAATTCTTAAAATACCCTATGCAAAGTTACAAATTTTACTGTGACATTTTTTTTTTATTTTTTTTATTTTTTTATTTTTTTAAATTTTTTTTCAACGTTTATTTGTTTTTGGGACAGAGAGAGACAGAGCATGAACGGGGGAGGGGCAGAGAGAGAGGGAGACACAGAACCGGAAACAGGCTCCAGGCTCTGAGCCATCAGCCCAGAGCCCGACGCGGGGCTCGAACTCACGGACCGCGAGAGCGTGACCTGGCTGAAGTCGGACGCTTAACCGACTGCGCCACCCAGGCGCCCCATAAAATTAAAATGTCACAGGGGCGCCTGGGTGGCACAGGGGCGCCTGGGTGGCGCAGTCGGTTAAGCGTCCGACTTCAGCCAGGTCACGATCTCGCGGTCCGTGAGTTCGAGCCCCGCGTCGGGCTCTGGGCTGATGGCTCAGAGCCTGGAGCCTGTTTCCGGTTCTGTGTCTCCCTCTCTCTCTGCCCCTCCCCCGTTCATGCTCTGTCTCTCTCTGTCCCAAAAATAAATAAACGTTGGAAAAAAAAAAAAAGGATTCTTAATTTTAATTATAAGAATATTCAGCTGTTAATATACCTTTAGTTATTACTTACTTACTTACTTACTTATTTATTTATTTATTTATTTTAAAGTTTATTTATTTTTGACAGAGAGAGAGGCAGAGAATGAGCAGGGGAGAAGTAGAGAGAGATGGAGACACAGACTCCGAAGCAGGCTCCAGGCTCTGAGTTGTCAGCACAGAGCCTGACGCGGGGCTCGAACTCACAGACTGCGAGATCATGACCTGAGCTGAAGTCGGGTGTTCAACCAACTGAGCCACCCAGGCGCCCTTAGTTATTACTTTTAATGAGATATTCCCCAAAACTCAGTTTTAGTCTGCCTTCTGGAACATACCTGCTTAGATGTAAATGATCACTTTCAACATTTTAAAAAACCCTTCCTTTTCTATACTTGAAGAGAAGGAACTTGGAAAAAGCTTCTTTGAAGAAGTCTTAGATTCAAATCCTACCTCCCTTATAAAGTGTATAATCTTGGGAAAAATCATAAAACATAATAAACCGTATCTCTCTGGGATGTTATAATGATGAATAATTATGTGAATAACCTAGAAAAATTGCTTCTCAACTCTTCTTTCTTGTTAATGGCTGTACTTTGTTTGCTAAGCTCCTTTGTGTTGAATGCCTGGTAGTCAGCAGGTGTGTTTCCTTCTGCATGGCTCTCCTCCCCCACCCTGGGGGGAAGGAAGGGACTACTTCCTTGCAGTGAAGGTTCTTGGATTTAACTGGGTTGATTCTTGGTGGTTTGTCTTATCTGTTTCCTTTCAGTAAATATTGTACACTGTTGTCTGACAAATCTTTGCATTTTACTTGAGAACAGCATTTACCTCTTGCTCTTACTGGGTCCAGATTCTCTACCATTTAACCCATTTCCCCACCACTTCCACAAACGAACACAGTAGTCCTATAGATATTTCCATTGCTGTCATATACCATAGTCCCTCTCACTTTTGTACTTTGGTTCATATTCTTTGGCCTAGTGTGTTTTTCTTGTTTTCTTCGTACCTTCCTTTCCATCTTTTAAGCCTTATTGGATGTCTCTGGTCCAAATTGATCTTACGTTGTCTAGCTTGTTTGTGTAGCACAGTTGAACGCCCAGTTCTGAAGTTAACAGTATAATTGTTGTGTTTTTTAAATATTTGGATAATTGATCCACTTGGAATTTATCCTGGTCTATAGTCTGAAGAATAGCTTCCAGATTGCTCTACGATTGGTAAATCATTTATGCTTTGATCCATCGTTTCCCCAACTGTTTTGAGACAACCCTTTATCTTAACTCTTCTATTAAGGGCCATTTTGGAGTTGATAATCTATTTTTCCATTGGTCATTCTGACCCTGTACCTACCATGCCCCACAGTTTTAATTATTGAGGCTTTGTGATAAGCTTTCATATTGGTAGGACCAACTCTTCACGCTCTTCACTTTCTCTTTGCAAAAGTTTTTCTCTTTATTCTTGTTTGTTAGTTTTGACAGTAATCTTTTATTGAAATTGCATGACATTTACAAATGAGAGATAGACCTTATTTTTGTAGGTTATGATTTTTCACTATACTGTCACCTGTATTTTGCAATGGTTATGTTTTACTTAAATTTGTGAGTTGAAATTAACTTTGAAAAACCATTAAACTATGACTTTAGTAGGCACTTAGGAAACTGAATTGTATGTGTTGTTCTTTTTCAGTTTAGCCCAATGGCCAAAGGCTCCCAAAGATACATGGTCTCTACTGGTGCTGATGGGACAGTTTGTTTCTGGCAGTGGGATTTAGAATCCCTGAAATTCAGGTAGGTGGCTCTAGTAGTGTAACAAGTTTTCTTTTCAACTTTTTTTTTTAACGTTTATTCATTTTTGAGAGAGAGAGTGCGCGTGTGCACGCAAGTGCGGGGGAGAGAAACACACACACACACACACACACACACACACACACACACACACACACACACACACACACATATATTCCGAAGCAGGCTTTGAGCCATCAGCACAGAGCCTTATTCATTTTTGAGAGAGAGAGTGCGTGTGTGCACGCAAGTGCGGGGGAGAGAAACACACACACACACACACACACACACACACACACACACACACACATATTCCGAAGCAGGCTTTGAGCCATCAGCACAGAGCCTGATGTGGGGCTCGAACCCACGAATTGTGAGATCAGGACCTGAGCTGAAGTCGGACGCTCAGCAGACTGAGCCACCCAGGCGCCCCAAGTTTTCTTTTTCTAATGTTACAGTTTAGTCTAATGAGATGAAGTCTGATTATAAAGTGAAGTTGTGTATTGTGGTTGCCTTTTTACTTTTTACTATTTACAGCATTAGTGCCTTATTGACTGTGTACTGTTTGTAATGTACTGTTTGGATGGTTGGATAGATAAAAGAATCATGTTCTTCTATCTTAGAGGGCACATTCTACGGGGGAAAAAAGTGAGATCATATGCGAAACATCTTGAAAAATGTTAGAAGTGTATAATTGGACGTGTAGTCAGAAATTTAGGCAGGATTACTTAAGAGTCAGAAGACCTGGGTTGTAGATATGTGCTGTCCAGGACAGTACCCGCCAGCCGCATATGACTGGTGAGCACTTCGCGTGTGTCTGGTGCAATCGAGGAGCTGAATTATTAATTTCAGTTTAAAACCTGATACTTGATTCAGGTATTATAAAACCTTTAAGTGTATTTCAAACAACTTGAGTATGTGAATTAAGGTTTTATGAAATCTGAATGCAGATCCGGTGTCTTTGGTGAAGAGATACAGTATGCGTGCCGTATGTTCTGGAAGATTTCAGAGATGTGATATGAAAAGAATCTAAAGTTCTCATTAATGTTTTTATTAATATCGATGTGATATTTTGGATATATTGGGTTAAATGAAAGAAAACTAATCTTTTTACATTTAACGTGGCTCCGATAAAAATGCAGAGTTACACCTGGGGCTTGCATTGTTTCTGCCGAATGGCGCTGTCCCCTGGTGGTTGTGTTCCCCGTCCTACAGCCTTGATGGCGGGTTCACTTGCATTCTGGGTTTTAGTCCCCTCAGCTACAAGACCGGGGCTGGTAGGTCTGCTCTTGCTGTGTGGTAGCGTTCTTGTGAACATAGGGATTGAGCAGTCTTCCAGAACCCATCCAGCTGTAATATTATATGCAGAGATACTTGACATACTGTGAGGTGCTTCATAAATAAGGTCATACTATTTAAATGTGCTAGATTCAAACCAGTATTCTGAACCCTGTTGATGTGTTAAACTAATGAGTTCTAAAACGACATCTTCTTCTTTTCAAGTCCACGTCCCCTGAAGTTCACGGAGAAGCCTAGACCAGGTGTTCAGATGCTTTGTTCTTCTTTTAGTGTTGGTAAGATGACTTTAGTCATTCTTTTTTTCTTAGTTTTATTTTAGCCTTTATTGAATGGCCACAGAATTGCTTAGAGCCTTTCTCAGATGGATAGTAGATGACTTAGGTTTAATCTATGATGTTTATTTAATTAACTTCGTTCTTGTCTTTCACTGTCCCATTCTGCCACTCTCTGATTTTTAATGACCATCAGAGTCTGTGATAGACGAGCTGGCAGAAGGAGGCTTAAGGCATCCATGTGTCCGTGGTGAGATACACCAAAACTGATTCTCTTTAACAGGCTGCACTGTGTACTTTGATTGTTTTCCACACATCCTGGTGAAATCATTTCCGCATTTTCTTTTCTTACACAGTGAACTTGGGTAGCAGTTTTTCTTTTTAGGTGACGTCAAAGACTTCCCCCCCATGAGTCTGGAAACTTGAATGAGTGAACTTGTATTCTGAAGCGAGGTGTGGGTGTGTGAGGTTCTTTCGAAAGCAAAGCCTCTTTTGTCAGTCATCTTTAGACTAGTAGCACATAGGGTCATTGCCCAGAGTTTGTAAGGCAGTGGGAGATAGTGAATATTTCCGGGTTGAATTACTTTTTAAATTAAAGTCCCATCTGATTTATGTGTTTTTTGTTTTGTTTTGTTTTGTTTTCAACACCACCAAACAATTCTGTATCTAGCACCAGCTGGGTGTCCTACAGTTCGTTCAGTACCGTTCTGACACTGTCTACCTAAAGAATAGTGTGAGATCCCACGGGTGAAGAGCTCAGTCCTACAAGACTCCCCCTGTCCCAGATCATGTTGTCACCTGTGCTCAGACTCATGGGCTAAAGATCGGAGGTTCCCACAACACCCTCCTTGGGTCTGATTATTCTGCTAGAACAGCTCACAGAACCCAAACATTTTACTTACTAGATTTCCAGCTTATTATAAAAGGATATAATTCAGGAACAGCCAAATGGAAGAGACACAGAGGATAAAGTGTGTGGGATGGGGCACTCTGTAAGCATGCCACACATCCCCAAATCTTCACGTGTTCACCAACCTGGAAGCTTTCTGAACTCTTTCCTTTTGGGTTTTTATGGAGGCTCTATTACATAGGTACAGTTGATTAAATCATTTGTGATCGATTCAACTCCCCCTCCCCCCCCACTTCTCGGAGGTCAGGGGAGCCCTCTGATCACACGGTTGGTACTTCCGGCAGTCAGCACCCCCATTAATGTGAACTTTGTTAATGTGAGCTCTGGTGTGGTTGAAATGGGTTTGTTATGAATATCAAGATACTTTTATCACTGTTGTCACTTAGGAAATTCCAAGGGTTTTAGGAGCTCTGTGCCAGAAATAGGGATGAAGACCCAGTATGTATTTTTTATTATAAATTGCAACATCGCTCTGCATTATATTAAAGTCTTTATGTAATGAGTTATAAAATGGATCTATTGAGATAAACTTAGTTTTGGAATAAGAGATTTTGCTTAATTTGATACAGAGATTTGGTTTGTTTGGATATTTGTTACAAACCCAAGTTTTTTAACCTTGACGTTTTTATTGCAGGTGGTATGTTTTTAGCCACAGGTAGTACTGATCATGTAATCAGAATGTATTTTTTGGGTTTTGAAGCACCTGAAAAAATCGCGGAACTTGAAAGCCACACGGTAAGTACAAATGTTATAAAATTCTGTAGATTAATTGTTAATACTCCTTTTTAAAAAAAAATTTTTTTTTAACGTTTATTTTTGAGACAGAGAGCATGAACGTGGGAGGGTCAGAGAGAGAGGGAGACACAGAATCTGAAACAGGCTCCAGGTTCTGAGCTGTCAGCGCAGAGCCTGACGCGGGGCTCGAACCCACGAACTGTGAGATCGTGATGTGAGCTGAAGTCGGACGCTTAGCCGACTGAGCCACCCAGGCGCCCCAATCGTTAATATTCCTGTTGGTACATGGTCAAATATTGCTAACGAAATTGTTCTTGATTTTAATTTTAGATATAGGAGGGATTGCATGTATAAAGGTGAAGGATATTACTGACAAGTATGTGACAGTGCTAATATTTTGTGGTGGTTATTTCAGCTTTAAGTGACAGTTTGGGTGGGGTTAGTTTCAAGGGGACTACTCCTCTTAATCACACTAATTAAATCAGAATGCTCTTTTATTAATGTATAGTAAGATAGATAGCTCTCAGGATTCTAGAATACTGGTCAGTGGCCAGGTTATCTTTTTTTCCTGTAGGAAGTTCTGTGAAGTTATTTGATAAACAGATCCAGATTACTTTAAAGGGAAAAACATTTTGAACCTAAATAATCATCAAAGTGAATAGGACTTGTTTTCAACTGTTAAAACCTTTATGTTTTGATCACTTTCCACATGTGAATTTTTACACAGATGTAATTCATTGTAAATACAGTTTTAAATTTAGAATGAAGTCTTCTTTTTTTAATAGTCTCGTTAGATTCACGTTAGGTTTTTGCACCTAAATGTAAGATACGTGTTTGAATGATGAAGCTAAGCAGCACAGATTCTCCTTCTTGTGCTAAACCAGATGTGTTTCTAGCTCTAAAATGGAGGGGGGTTTTTTGCTTTGTTTACAAATAAGAGGGTTGATCACTTTTCTGTTTGTTTTGTGCCCCCCTCCCCCCCTTTAGGATAAAGTTGATAGCATCCAATTTTGTAACAATGGTGATCGGTGAGTAAGGGTTTTTGTGTTTGTGAGTGGGTTTTTAGGCAAACATACCGTGCTGCATAGTAGTGCAGCTAATACATTGCCTTGCAAATTGCAGGTACTTAGTAGTAATTGTATGAATTGAATGAAATGTGTCTGTGGGGGGGGGGGGCCGGGAGGGACACATTAAATGCAAGTGTTTAGAATTGTAGCTTCTACCAGCTCCTATGACCAAAAGTAGCTTTCCTTAACTCACTACTGGCTAAATGTTTGATTTGCAGGAAAATTAGATGTAAAGATAATAAAATTCCTGATGTTTGAGTAGTTAAAAAAAAAAATCTCCTAATCAACCACTGTGATGTGTCATGTGACAGAATTGTCACTTAAATTATATACTCTCTTATGGTCCCAAGTGTCTTTCAGGTGCCTTTCCTAAACTGCAGTTTTTAATAGTTTCTCTTGTTAAAAGATTGACGTATTTTTACATAGTGGCCAACGTGAATTAGCTTGAGTGTAAAGATGCTAAAATGGAGCTTTTGCTCTTACTGATTTTCCCACACACACACCTTTAATTCTTCCTAGTTATTTTTCCTTGTCCAGGTACTTCTTGCACATTGTCTTCTCAAAACTCCCATCTATTTGACAAGCTATTGAATGAGTTTGAAATGTGCATTAACTCCATAGGGCCAGGCGAATTACAGCAAACCATTTTTTCCCACTCAGATAAGCTCTGAATCCCTGTCTTTCGAGATAACACCTCTGCATTTACTTGCAGTCAGAATAGCTACATTAAAAGTGTTCTGGCTTGTGATTTTATCTGTAGTTCTTAGTGGCATGTTTGTGAGCATAAGATCTTTTTCTGAATATTTTAAGGTTCTTAAGTGGTAGCAGAGACGGAACAGCACGGATTTGGAGATTCGAGCAGTTGGAATGGAGAAGCATTTTATTGGATATGGCGACCAGAGTCTCAGGGTAAGTGGAAGCAGGTGCATTGTAATTACTTGGTCCTTCTCTCCCTGGTGGTTGACTGCTGTGTTCAGGGGATTGGAGCCACTTCTTGTTAGGAAGAGCAGTGATCTAAATGAATGGCTACTTCCTGCGTATCTGATGGATACATAAGATATGTAAATCTCATTTTTCCCAAAGAATTGATCCTTACATTTATGTTTCTAGTACACTGCCTGCTATAGGGTAGCCATGTCAAAGGTTTTATCAGTTTTTCTGAGAAATGTTTCACATTTAGTCCTTTGGAAATCCTCATGTCTGCTTTATTTTTAGTAATTGTAGGGGAAATTAACTCATTCTCTGCTGTGTCTCAAACAGTTCTAATTTGGTTTCAAAATAAATGAGATATTAACATTTTTGTGAAATGATCTGTGGTAGGGAATGGAAGCAAGATGTACTGGAAATCTGATAATCCTTGTTCACAAACAAATCACACCATTACCATGATTGAAAAATGGTCCGTCTGGATACTCAAAAGCACCTTAGTGTGGGAGTGAATACTGTTAGTCCTTGACTGGTTGAAATAGTGAAGGTTATTTCACTATTAAGAGGATAATTTGAAATCACACTCACCTATGAAAAATTATTTTATTAAGCAAAATACGAACATCGATGTAAAAACTTCAATATAGGAAGTTTTACTGAGACAGAAAACTGCTTTTCTTGTTGCCTTGGAGAGCACTTTGCCTGAAATCCCCCCCATGGTGGGAATTGTCTTTTCTCATTTAAAGTTTTACCTCTTTCCAGTCTTGAAAAACAGAGTTTTCTGTATGTAAGAATTAATGGGTATATTCGTTTTAGTGTTCTAATCTTGGGTGATCAACTTGGTGAAGGACAAAATGTCTGTTGGTTCAAAGCTATTAACAGGTGAATGCCTTTTAGTTTAAAGTGAAGCATGGATGGGGAGCCTGGGTGGCTCGGTTGAGCGTCCCATTCTTGGTTTCTGCTCAGGTCCTGATCTCATGGTTAATGGGATCAAGCTTGGCATCAGGCACAGATGCTCTCTTTTCCTCTCTCCCCCCCCCCCCCCCAACCCCTTAAAATAAATAAATAAACTTAAAAAATAAAGTGAAGCATGGAGTCTTTGCCTTTACTCCATTTTGCCTCTTATGTTACACTTTTCCCTAACCAATCTAGTTAGGATTATTCTCTTTTTTTTTTTTTTATTTTTTAAAAAAAATTTGTTTTTTCAACGTTTTTTATTTATTTTTGGGACAGAGAGAGACAGAGCATGAACGGGGGAGGGGCAGAGAGAGAGGGGGACACAGAATCGGAAACAGGCTCCAGGCTCTGAGCCATCAGCCCAGAGCCCGATGCGGGGCTCGAACTCCCGGACCGCGAGATCGTGACCTGGCTGAAGTCGGACGCTTTAACCGACTGCGCCACCCAGGCGCCCCTAGGATTATTCTCTTGTCTGTGTTCCATTGTGCTTATATAGAGAGATACTATGGGATACTTCTTCCATATTCTTATGGTGGTTTTCTTTAATTACAATGTATGTTTGTGGCACAAGAACAGACACTCAGATCATTGGAACAGAATAGAGAACCCAGAAATGGACCCACAAAGGTATGGCCAACTAAGCTTTGACAAAGTAGGAAAGAATATCCAATGGAATAAAGACAGCCTCCTCAGCAAGTAGTGCTGGGAAAACTGGATAGCGACATGCAGAACAGTGAACCTGGACCACTTTCTTACACCATACACAAAAAGAAACTCAAAATGGATGAAAGACCCAACTGTAAGACAGGAAGCCATCAGAATCCTTGAGGAGAAAGCAGGTAAAAACCTCTTTGACCTCGGCCGCAGCAACTTCTTACTCGTCTCCAGAGGCAAGGGAAACAAAAACAAAAATGCACTACTGGGATCATCAAAGTAAAAAGCTTCTGCACAGCAAAGGAAACAATCAGCAAAACTAAAAGGCAACCGACAGAATGGGTGAAGATATTTGCAAGTGCCATATCAGATAAAGGGTTAGTATCTAAAATTTATAAAGAACTTCTCCAACTCAACACCCAAAAGACAAATAATCCAGTGAAGAAATGGGCAGATGACACGAATAGACACTTCTCCAAAGAAGACATCCAGATGGCCATTCAACATATGAAAAAATGGTCAGCATCACTCATCATCAGGGAAATACAAATCAAAACCACAATGAGATACCACTTTATACCTGTCAGAATGGCTAACATGAACAACTCAGGCACAACAGATGTTGGCGAGGATGTGGAGAAAGAGGATATCTTGCACTGCTGGTGGGAATGCAAGCTGGTGCAGCCACTCTGGAAAACAGTATGGAGGTTCCTCAAAAAGCTAAAAAAAACTACCCTACGACCCAGCAATTGCACTACTAGGCATTTATCCAAGCGATACAGGTGTGCTGTTTCGAAGGGACACATGCACCCCCATGTTTATAGCAGCACGATTGACAATAGCCAAAGTGTGGAAAGAGCCCAAATGTCCATCGATGGATGAATGGATAAAGAAGATGTGGTGTATATGTACAATGGAGTATTACTCGGCAATCAAAAAGGATGAAACCTTGCCATTTGCAACTACATGGATGGAACTGGAGGGTATTCTGCTAAGTGAAATTAGAGAAAGATAAACATCCTATGACTTCACTCATGAGGACTTCAAGAGACAAAACAGATGAGCACAAGGGAAGGGAAGCAAAAATAATATAAAAACGGGTACAAAACATAAGAGACTCAAATATGGAAAACAAACTGAGGGTTGCTGGAGGGGTTGTGGGAGGGGCGGTGGGCTAAATGGGTAAGGGGAATTAAGGAGTCTACCCTTGAAATCATTGTTGTACTACCTGCTAACTAATTTGGATGTAAATGAAAAAAAAAACTAAAAAAAATGTTATGTTTATAATTTCTTGGGATGTATTCTCTGATTTCAAACGCAGCTAGGCCTTACCCTATCTCTGTGTATTACGAGTATATTTTACAGAGAGACTTTGCATGTCATGTTCATAAAGGCTGCAGATCATTGCAGGTGTTTGTGTCCAGGCCTTTCTTGCCAAGAGAGCCTGTAGGAACCGCCTGTAGGGCACTGTAAAGGGATGAGTACAGTTTTACGTACAGTTAAACAGATTGAATATCTGTATGTCAGGCACTTTTCTAGGTGCTGGGGATGTGAAGATGCTTTCCTTCTTTCTGTTTTCCTAAAATTTCTTGTCATCTTCTCTGGAGAGAGAAACAACTTTATTGCTGATAGGGCTTGATGTCAGGGGAAGGGAATAATAGAAAAGGGAGAGAGAGAAAAAGCTTTGCCTTTATGAGCAGTGGTGGTGTCCTAACATCTGCCTTCATTCAGACTCAACTGTTTCTAAATCATCCCCTCCCTGTCCCATTTTTGCCATAATCTGTTTATAGATAATCTGCTGTGGGTCAGATGTGTATCAGACATATGATGATGTATATACATGAACTGGATTACTTTTTGCTATTTTCGTATTGATTGTACCATTCAAATGAATTTACACATTGTGTGTTTTTTCATAGGGACTTATCTTTGGAAGAGGAAAGGTTTATGAAACCCAAAGTAACAATGATAGCTTGGAATCAGAATGATAGCATTGTTGTCACAGCCGTGAATGATCATGTCCTTAAAGTGTGGAATTCTTACACTGGACAGCTGCTTCATAACTTACTGGTAAATAGTTTTTATACAATATAACAAATCAAGATTTTTTTTGAACTGTAATCTGATTTTTGAAAATATAAAATTAATACATAGTATGTATTAATACTAATACATAAATCACTGTCATTAACACATTTTTAAAAGCCCTTACATACTACGGCAATACGGGTTTTTAATTTGAAAGTTCAAGCTTACGAACTCTCCTTAACTATATGATTTTGTTGAATAAAGGGACATGCTGATGAAGTCTTTGTCTTGGAGACGCATCCCTTTGATTCCAGAATTATGTTATCTGCAGGACACGATGGCAGCATATTTATATGGGATATTACAAAAGGCACCAAGATGAAACATTATTTTAATATGGTAAGTGAGGTGTATCTTCACGTATGCTTGCATTGCTTTCACGTGTCTGGATTATGATGGTTGGCCAGAAACTGATCTGTGTGTTTCGGCAGTTTATATTTCTAGCAGTCAGGATACTTAAAGGCTAATAAATATCCGACAGCCATATGTATTTACACTCTGTGTAACTGGGTCACATGAAGGAAAGATTTTCAAAAGCTATTAATTTAGCTCTCTATATGTGTGAATGTGTTTGAATTTGTTTAAATTGGCAAAGTTACGTTCATTGTATATAACTTTTTCACTAAATTTATTGAATACTTTGTAGTAAAAATAATAGTAAAGTCATCTAGGAAATCACAAACATTGTTGGGTTTTTCCAGCCTTTTTTCTTTTTGCACATGGAATATTCTAAAACCAAATTAGGATCCTATTACATATTTTTTAGAATTTCTCATCTACAACCACAAGATAGTTACCAAAACCAGCAAATTTAACATTGATAAAGTAGCATTATATAATCCATATTCAAATTTTATCAGTTGTCCTAGTAATGTCTTTTTAGTTATATTTTGCCCCTTGAAACAGTGTTTAAATAGTTCAGGATCATGAATTATATTAAGTGGCTGTATGTTTCTAGGTTTCTTTTTGTTTTTAAACTTTTTTTTTAATGTTTATTTTTGAGAGACAGAGCATGAGTAGGGGAGGGACAGAGAGAGAGAGGGAGACACAGAATCCAAAGCAGGCTCCAGGCTCTGAGCTGTTAGCACAGAGCCCAGTGCGGGGCTGGAACTCATAAGCTGTGAAATCATGACCTGAGCCAAAGTTGGACGCTCAACTGACTGAGCCACCCAGGTGCCCCTATTTCTAGATTTCTTTATTCTTCAACAATTCTTCCTTCTTTTTTTCTATTTCCCACGTTGTAACTTTTTTGATGAGTACAGGCAAGTAATGTTACAGAACATCTATTTTTTTGTCTGATGTTTCTTCATGATTTGATTCTGTTAATACTTCTTTTTGGTGGTGATAATTAAAAAAAGTTTTTTTTTTTAACATTCATTTTTGAGAGAGACAGAACGCGAGTGGGGGAGGGGCAGAGAGAGGAAGATACAGAATCCAAGGCAGGCTCCAGGCTCTGAGCTGTCAGCACAGAGCCCAACGCTGAGCTTGAACCCACAAACCGTGAGATCATGACCTGAGCCTAAGTCGGACACTCAACTGACTGAGCCGCTCAGGTGCCCCTTGGTGGTGATAATTTTAAATATTTGGTAAGGTGGTAGTTCCCAGGTTTCCCCTTTATAAAATAGTTGTTTTTCCTCTTTGTAACTATTAAACTTATTTTTTCAGGAGGTATTTTGGGACTCTGTAAATATCCGATTCCTCATTAAATTTTCACTTACAAACATTAGTATCCAGTGCTATTTTTTTTTTTAATATAACCAACATAACATTTATTGCATTAGGAGAAACCATGGCAAGTTACTGCGTGATTTGGAACATGAAAATAAGTATTGTGAATCCCTGAACAGAAATAATTAATTGACCAAATATCCGTTGCTCTTACCAGACTCTGAGTAACGTTAGCATGAACAAATGCATAAACGAGTCAGTAAACAGATGATGAACGAGCTGTGCTTTCCTCACTGTGAATAGTGAAAACTGGTTCAGTTGTTGAGGGTGAGTGAGGGCCCTTAGATCAGTAAGGCTGTCCGGGGTCCTGCAGGAATAGCCACACCATGAGTGATGGTGTTTTGTTTTTTACATTTATTTATTCTCGAGAGACAGAGACAGAGTGCAAGCAAGGGAGGGGTAGAGAGAGAGGGAGACACAGAATCTGAAGTAGGCTCCAGGCTCTGAGCTGTCAGCACAGAGCCCGATGCGGGGCTCGAACTCATGGACCGAGAGATCATGACCTGAGCCGAAGTCAGACGCTCAACCAACTGAGCCACCCTGGCGCCCCCGAGTGATGGTTTTTAATGGCATTATTCTTTCCATATTTATTAGTTGGCATTCTTGCATAGTTTTGTAGTCTTTTTTCATTTTACATAGAATGTTTTCCAAAATCTTAAAGTATTTAAAGAATTTGCAGTTGTATTTTTGACTCTAACTTCAGCCTTTCTCAGAAAGTACCATATGTAGTGAACTTAACTGTTGTTGAGCGTTTAAGTGGTTTTTGAATATCCCGGTCCATGGCTGCTTATGTAGATCCGTGATTATTTCCTTAGGGTAAATTCTGAGGGAGTTATTGTGTAAAAGAGTTTCTGTGTTGTTAAGACTATTGACTGATACACATGTGAGATGTTTTATAAAATTACTGTACAATTCATATTGAGTTTCAGTTCAAACTGTAATTCATTTTGGAGGCAGTCTAGTAGCAGGGTAGATAGATGAGTGGTTCTTAGACCTTTGATTGAAGGCCATCTGAGTCCATGTGTTTTGTGTTTTTTAACCTTAAAATTTTATTTCAGTATGTTTATTTTGGATAATTCTTGACAAACAGTTATATGCATTATTATATTTACTATCATAAAATGCACTTAAAAAACTCAAACAGTATGGTCAAACTGAACATGTGTTACTAGGCATCTCTGAAAATTACATCTCTGTGGGTTTGAATTATCGGAAAAATAAGTCTTTCCAGCAGTTTTTCTGTGGTCTTAAAATTTATAGGTGGCTCTATTTTCTTAATTATTCTTTAAAACTCATTAAGAACATTACTCCCTGAGGGGCACCTGGGTGGCTCAGGCCATGATCTCAGTTTGTGAGTTCGAGCCCCACGTCAGGCTCTGTGCTGACAGCTCAGAGCCTGGAGCCTGCTTCAGATTCTGTGTCTCCCTCTCTCTCTGTTCTTCCCCTGCTCACATGCTGTCATTCTCTCAAAAATAAATAAAGATTTAAAAAAAAAAAACCCAAAAAACATTACTTCCTGCATTTAACTCATCAGAACAGAAAACTACATTAATTCAGGTTTTAAGCAGAATATAAGCTAAACAATTTGTGAGCCAAAGAAGTCTCAAGTGCGCAACAATGATCTTACTTTTGGTGAGACACCCAGACTTTGCTGTGTATACAGAGTTCTTCTTACCTTCACTGCTCAGCTGAGAGCTCCCAATTCTGTTAGATTACTTAGGATTGTAAATTACTGACATTACAAGATTTCATGAAATAGATAATAATCTTTAATGTGACATTGAATTGCTGTGCAATTGAATTGCATTGAATTGCAAAATGCAGGTTGCATTTTGTCAGGAATCACTGGAGGATTCTTCAAACTATGGGTAGAAACCCAAGTCTGGCTTACTCTGCTTAGATAGGTTGGCCTGCTCAGGAAAACTTCCTTTTTAGCAGGTACCTTAGCAAAACTTTTGGTGCACTTAGGTCTCCGCGTATGACAGGAGAGTAGCTGCCAACATCTTTGACCTATAAGCCAGGGGTCCCTATCTCTACTTAGACTTGGAGGTTCCAGGCCACGATGCGAAGTGGTGCCAGGGTGTGGGTTGGGCTGTAGAGGTGTCTCCTTGAAGGACTGTGTGGGTGAATCTCTATTCTTGTGTTTTCACAAAAAATTAATAGAAAAGTATTTCTATACCATTTGTTCCTTTTTAGGTTATGAGACAACACAAATTTGTATATGTATTATGTGGATACATCATAGGCAGTGCCTTAAATAGCCCAGGAAGTTAATTTTTAAGTTTGTTAGTCGGTGTCCATTTGTGCGTGGTATAGCAGTTGTAAAGTGCTTCTGATTTTCAAGCAGGTATTTGGGCATGGTGTAAGTTTGTTTTGGCAGTTAGTGGGTGGATGGTTCATCTTCCAACACTGATCAAACCTGGCATAAAGTTTACTTATTAGAAAGTTACAGGCTCAGACAACAACCATGCATGCAATAGCGATATGCTGTCAGTGAAACAACTCCTCTAACTATAAATTGGTAGTGCTAACCTAATATAATTACAGTTGAAGAGCAAGAATAAAAATTTAAAAGCAGTCTGTTTAAGGCAACATTCATGATGTAATTGGAGCATCCTTCCTGAAATTTGTGGTAGTTTGAAATGAAGTAGGTTTAGGCATTTATATGCGCACCTTTGTGACTTGGTAGGATTACACTTTTGCATACAGTGGTCAGACATCTTAGGGGAAAGTTTAAACTCCAGAGAAGTACTGATTTTAGTTCATGAATACCATACTTCATTGATCTTTAATCATTTATCTTGTGGGTAATTAGTCAGTAGCCTTTTGGTATGTATTGAAACAGAAGTTTATGAAATTGCTTGTCATTTTCACTTCTAAGAAATTAAAGCCTTTACTTTGAATTGGCTTATGATCTTTCATTCTGTCATTTTGAGAACTACTTGGAATACCTTTTGAGATTTTTCTAGGCTAGTGGAATCAGAAGTGAATTTTATTTTCTGAAAATACATGTGCTTAATGCAAAATTTGTTTTTAAAGATTTTCTTTGAGAAGTGATGTGTTTGTAGCAGGAAACTGGCAGCAAACAGTTGATAAAGCAAAAGTGCTTGTACAGAATTGGTTATAACCTTTTCTCTCTGCTTCCTAGATTGAAGGACAAGGACACGGAGCTGTTTTTGACTGTAAATTTTCACAGGATGGACAGCATTTTGCCTGTACAGATTCTCACGGACACCTTCTGATATTTGGGTTTGGATGCAGCAAGCCATATGAAAAGGTCTTTTGTTTTTTATTTTTTGGTAGCATTTTTAACCACTTAAAAAATGTTTTCATTGCAGTGTAGTTAACATACAGTGTCGGCCACGTTAGCTTCAGGTACACAGAGTAGTGACTCAGCAGTTCTGTCTGTTACGTGCTCATCAAGAGAAGTGGACTCTTAATCCCATTCACTTACTTCCCTCATCCCCCGCCCACCTCCCCTCTGGTAATTATCTATTTGTTCTCTATATCAAGAGTCCGTTTTTTGGTGTGTCTTGAAAAGGTCATTCTTAATACTTTCTTACAGTAGTAAAATAAGTAGTAACAGTATTTTGAAAATGGGTTAGGTGTATTGATTTGGTTTCCAATTATAAATTGGTTTTTCAGATTATAAATGTTTAATATTTGTATTCTTTAACATATATAAACCCCAAAATGTCAATCTGTAAACTTCTTTTTTCAGATTCCTGATCAGATGTTCTTCCATACCGACTATCGACCACTGATTAGAGATTCTAATAATTATGTCTTAGATGAGCAAACTCAGCAGGCTCCTCACCTTATGCCTCCACCGTTCTTGGTAGATGTAGATGGAAATCCTCATCCAACTAAGTATCAGAGATTAGTGCCAGGCCGAGAAAATTCCGCAGATGAACATTTGGTTCCACAGCTAGGCTATGTGGCAACAAGTAAGTGCAAAGTCTTTTTTTTTTTTTTTTTAACGTAAAAAATAGTATACAGAACTCATGTACTTTCAGATTCACAAGTTACTATTTTGCAATATTTTATCATTCTGTCTCTAGATACATATAATTGTTTTTAACCATTTGAGACTTAAGTTGTGGACTGCATGTTCATTTATCTCTAAAATTTTTTTTTTTTTTTTCAACGTTTATTTATTTTTGGACAGAGAGAGACAGAGCATGAACGGGGGAGGGGCAGAGAGAGAGGGAGACACAGAATCGGAAACAGGCTCCAGGCTCTGAGCCATCAGCCCAGAGCCTGACGCGGGGCTCGAACTCACGGACTGCGAGATCGTGACCTGGCTGAAGTCGGACGCTTAACCGACTGCGCCACCCAGGCGCCCCATGTTCATTTATCTCTAAATTGTCAATACGTGTTTTCTGAGAACACAGGTATTCTCGTATGTAACCATAGAGAGTTACCAAAAGCAGGATATTTAACACTGATACAGTATTAAATACATATACACAAATCTATTGTCTGTAATCAAATTCTGTTATTCTAATATCTCTTAAAGCTTTTACTGTTCTCCCCTGATGTGGATTTCAGTATGGGACCGCACATTAAATTTATCATTGATAACGTTCAGGTTGTACAGTTTTTGGCAGAATACAGAATAGAATAAATGATGTTGTAGCCTTCCTGGAGCATCACGTCAGGATGCTTGCTTCTGATTGTGTTTTGTCCAAATGTTGGGGTAATGTTGTCTTTGAAAACTTGGTTAAGGTGGTGCCTGCCGAGTGCACTTTCTCCACTATAAAGAAGAAATGTGTGGGGAGATAGGAGACAAATAATCAGGTCTGTACTAAACTTTACCCATAAGTTTTAGGATCCACTGATGGTTTCTGCCTGAATCAGTTGTTGTTATGAAGGTTGCAGAATGGTTGTTTCCTAACTCTGTCGTCATTGCATCTACATTTTATTAGCCTTCCTTTTATATATTTACGTAGTTCATTAAGTTTTAATATGGACTTAGGGGTTGTTATATAGTGGATTATAATCCATAATGGCCATTATTTTGTTGTTAATAGTAATTTTAGATTTGAGTGTCAGAGTCTCAGGCTAAGTGTTGTTCCCTTTCTGAGTCCCTTGAACACTTCCTTACTTTCTGGCACAAGATGTTTGAGTCCCATCTTGTACTTTGCCTGTCCTCGTCAAGGGCAGAGTTTTTTTTTGTTTTTGTTTTTTTTTTGTATCTGTTCCCAGCAGTGTCTCCATACAGATGTTATTAAGCAAAGGAAAAAATGCTTATGTTTTGTTTGGATGAGGATTGATTTACTAAAAGTTAATCACCAGTTATAGTTAAGACTAAGACTTAATGTAGATCGCTATATGTTTACTGTTTCAAATGTTTATTTTTTGTTAGTTTAATTGAAGTATAGTTTACATATAATAAAATTCACCAATTTCAAGTGTACAAGTCAAGTGAGTTTTGGCAGATGTTAAGCAGTCACGTAACCACCACTACATTCAGGGTCCCCAAAAGTTCTGTTGGACTTATTTGGAGTCTTCTTGTCCTTTGTAATGACTGTTCTATTTTGTCACTTTAATTTTGTCTTTTTAAGGAATTTTATATAAATGGAATTGTGCGATATGAAATCTTTTGTATCTGGCTTCTTTAATTTAGCATGGTGCCTTTATAAAAATTAAAAAAAATTTTTTTAATATTTATTTTGAGGGAGAGAGAGATAGAGCACGAGGGGGGAGGGCCAGAGAGAGAGGGAGACACAGAATCCGAAGCAGGCTCCAGGCTCTGAGCTGTCAGCCCAGAGCCCGATGCGGAGCTTGAACTCAGGAACTGTGAGATCATGACTTGAGCTGAAGTTGGACGCTTATCCGACTGAGCCACCCAGGCACCCCCGCCCTGCCATTTTTTTTTTTTTAATGTTTATTTTTGAGAGAGAGAGAGAGCGAGCATGAGTGAGGTAGGGGCAGAGAGAGAGAGGCAGACACAGAATCCAAAGCAGGCTCCAGGCTCTAAGCTGTCAGCACAGAGCCCAGTGCAGAGCTCGAACTCATGAAATCATGACCTGAGCCAAAGTCGGACACGAAACCGATTCAGCCACCCAGGCACCCCAGCATGGTGCCTTTTTAAAAATTTTTAAAATTTGAGGCGCCTGGGTGCCTCGGTCTAGTGTCCGGCTCAGGTCACGATCTCACGGTTTGTGAGTTCAAGCCCCTCGTCAGGCTCTGTGCTGACAGCTCAGAGCCTGGCACCTGCTTTGGATTCTCTGTCTCTTTCTCTCTCTGCCCCTCCCCCACTTGTGCATGATCTCTCTCTCAAAAATTAACAAATGTAAAAAAAATTTTTAATTTAAAAATTTTCTTTATTATTATTTAAAAAAAAATTCTTTTTTAACGTTTATTTATTTTTGAGACAGAGAGAGACAGAGCATGAACGGGGGAGGGTCAGAGAGAGGGACACACAGAATCTGAAACAGGTTCCAGGCTCCGAGCTGTCAGCACAGAGCCCGACGTGGGGCTTGAACTCACGGACCGTGAGATCACGACCTGAGCTGAAGTCGGCCGCTTAACCGACTGAGCCACCCAGGCGCCCCTTACCTTTATTATTATTATTATTATTATTATTATCATTATTATTAATATTTTTGGGGTGGGGAGAGAGAATGTGTGCATGTGAGTGGGGAAGGGGCAGAGAGAGAGGGGGAAGAGAGTATCTTAAGCAGGCTCCAAGCTTAGCATGGAGCCTGACACAGGGCTCAATGCCACAACCCTGGTATCATGACCTGAGTGGAAATCAAGATTCTGATGCTCAACTGCTCAACCGACTGAGCCACCTAGGCGGCCCAGCATGGTGCTTTTGAGATTCATTTTTGTTGTTGCACATATCAGTTGTTTGTTCCTGTTTGTTGATAGTACACCACTGTATGCATATACCCTCACTTATCCCTTTACTAACATTCGACAGACGTGACTTTTTTCCATTCGGGGTTATTAATAAGGAGTGCTAAAATATCTATCATGTGGGTTCGTCTTATTTCTCTTTTTGGTTCTATTTTATATATATTTTAAAGTTCTTTTATTAGGTGCAGACACATTTCAGATTGTCCTCTTGGTGAATTAATTCCTTTATCATTATGAATTGTTCCTTTTTCCTTGGTAGTATTTCTTCTTTTGAAGACTATTTTTTTGTTTCTGGTTTTGTTTTGTTTTTAATGTTTATTTATTTATTTTGAGAGAGAGAGAGAGAGAGCGAGAGCGCACGCTCATGAGCCAGGGAGGGACAGAGAGAGAGGGAGAGAGAGAATCGCAAGCAGGATCCACACTGTCAGTACAGAGCCTGATAGGGGCTCAAACCCATGAACCATGGGATCATGATCTAAGTTGAAATCAAGAGTGAGATGCTCAACTGACTGAGCCACCCAGGCGCCCCTATTTCTTTGTTTTGTATCAATATACTAATCCAACCAATTTTGATTAGTATTGTCATGGTGTGTCTTTTCAGTTTTTATAGCCAGTTTGTTTCTTTATATTAAAACCGATTTCTTGTAGGCACCAATCCAATCTGACAACCTATCTGTTAATTGAAAAATGTAGACCATTTACGTTTAATATAACTATTAGCATGGTCAGGGTTATTTCTCTACCATTTTGCTGTTTTTTTTTCTCTTTATCCTTTCTGTTCTTTATGCCATTCTTCTTTTTTTCCCCGCCTTGTTTGAAATTGATTACTTTTTAGTATTTCATATTATCTTCACTAATTAATGGCTTACTGGCAATACTTGTTTATTTTAGTTATTTTTAATGGTTGCTGTAGGACAAGAATTGCCAGTGTGTGATTTGCAGACCTGTAGTTTTATCCATGACCTTTTATGTGGGGTCTTCAAGTTCACAACTATTTTCATAATAATATGGAAATATCAGTTACCTTTTTTTATAGTGTTGACATTTGCACTGATGATACAGAGGCAATGGTGTGTAAAACTTCTGGCACCAAAGCACTAGCAGTCATTGTATTCTTCATTGTGTTGAACACACGTTTAAATATTCTGCGTTTTAAAATTGGAAGTATGCATTAAACAATTCTGCTGTGTATTCTGAAGTTTCTTTATTCAGGCTGTTGGGAACATGGACTATTTCCAGCTCAGTGAGAGCTCTGGGAATTTTTGGGGATACTGCTTTTTCATGTTTTTTCCCCTAGTATGGTACAGTTTTACCCAGTGTGTGCACATATCATTATTTAGTCAAATAATCGATTGAACCTCACTGTACATCTCTGAGCTTTCTGTAGAATTCATTCTTCTCTGATGTTCAGCCCTGCGTATTGTTGTCTTTCCCTCTTCTCCCAAGCTCTGATCTCTGTCTCCTTCACTCAGTGAGACCTCTGGTTGCTGTTTGGGTTTCCTCTTCTGGAAGCTGCTTCGAGGCTGTTCCCCGGAGTAATCAAAAGGCTAGACTCCATTGTTTATCTTCTCTTGGGGATTGCAGTCCTGTGTATCTGTTGTCCAGTTTCTGAAAACCCTTGTTTTTCCAGGGTTGTTGTACTTTCCAGTGGGAGGGCAGTTCCTGTAGCACATAAGCCTTCATGTTAATATTTCAGTGTTTGAATAGCATTATGCCAGCTAGAAACAGTTATTCTGATGATATTTGCCAAGTTATATATAAATATTCTGTGCTGTGAAAGAAAAGTTATATAGACTATGGGATTTTGCAGGGAGGAGGAGAGGACTAGAAGTCTCCTTTTCTACTGTTTTCCCTTTGGTTCCGTGTTGTGTTCTTAGGAATCTTTGTTCCCAATTCAAATTAAAATCTTTTTATCTTTTTAGATTAGGGCTCCTCTTTTTCCTTTCTAGCTCATGTTTTGAAACTATTAAAAAATGTTAGTGGTTTTAAGACAGTCTTAGTTACGATATTTAACTCTTGTAAGTTCTTTATTGATTGCCGTGGTAAATGGAGATGTTATCCATGAGATATAAGGGAATCTAACGCAGGTAGTAGGATGCAAATAAATTGCCAGATCCCACAACCATCTTACACTTTTTATCCATTAATACTAACTGAACCTGTTAGGTGAAAAATAAACAAGCAAAGGGGCGTCCGGGTGGCTCGTCAGTTGAGCCTCCAACTTCAGCTCAGGTCACGATCTCACGTTTCACGGGTTTGAGCCCCTTGTTGGGCTCTGTGCTGACAGCTCAGAGACTGGAGCCTGCTTCGGATTCTGTGTCTCCCTCTGTCTCTGCCCCTCCCCTGCTTGTGCTCTGTCTCTCTCTCAAAAATAAATAAAAACATAAAAAAAGAGAAAAAATAGAGAAGCAAAGACACTTAAAAAAATCTGATTTTGTAGTTGAAGAATTACGTGTACTGGCTATGCTAAAAGCATAAAAGAGCACCTAAAAGAGCAACTTCAGCTTAGCGGGAGAGGCAGGTGTAGTATAGCTGCAGTTTGTTGAATAGTATTACTCTTTTTGTTTTATTTAAAAAAAAATTTTTTTTAATGTTTATTTATATTTCAGACAGAGAGACAGAGCATGAACGGGGGAGGGTCAGAGAGAGGGAGACACAGAATCCAAAACAGGCTCCAGGCTTTGAGCCGTCAGCACAGAGCCTGATGTGGGGCTTGAACTCACAAACCGTGAGATCATGACCTGAGCCGAAGTCGGCCGCTTAACCGACTGAGCCACCCAGGCGCCCCTCTTTTTGTTTTATTAAGAGAGTAGAGGAGAAATCATACATTGTTGCTCTTGTCTTGTCAGAGACCTTGCAAATGAGAGTTTAATGAAACCTATCTTCTATAAGGTGAGGGTAGGGTAGCATTAGTGTGAAACAGCAAAGTAAAGCTTCTACAGAAGCGTGTTTCTGTTTGCTCACTTCAGGGGTTTCAGAGGCTATCTATGGAGGTTTTTGTGCTGTTGGGTATAAAGAAGGGTTTTGTTTGTTTTGAGTCTTTCGTCTGTCTCAGTTATAAATATATAGGATATCTTTAATTGCTTATTTTTGAAAAGAAATCTGAGAATTGCTAATGATAACTTTAATTGCACTCTACTGAGTTTGTTTTCCTGTTCGTGTATATTATGATTTTGTATTCATTCATTGAATTTACAGGCGATGGAGAAGTGATTGAACAAATTATAAGCCTCCAAACCAATGATAATGGTGAACGCAGCCCCGAGTCCAGTGTTCTTGATGGGATGATAAGACAGTTACAGCAGCAGCAGGATCAGAGACTGGGAGCAGATCACGATACCGTTCCAAGTGGACTTCCCAGTGGGGAAGAAACACCCCGAAGAGGTAGGATAGATGAGAGCTATTGCGTCTTAACATGACTGAAATCTAAGAGGAAATGAAGTCACTGTCCGGTACACGCAGTGAAAAATTTTCAGCAGTGTGCTTTTACAGCTTAGGTAGCAGTAGCCTGGAGGGAACTTCACTAGGCTTTTGTAAAGTTGATGTGCCAGCAAATGGACATTGAATTTTCAAGTACTTGGAAGTTTATTGAAACTTTTTTTTGGTCCTAAATAAGAGTATTTACAAAATTATATTAAATGAGTAAGGAACAAAGTATTTTTTTTTTTTATTTTTTTTTTCAACGTTTATTTATTTTTGGGACAGAGAGAGACAGAGCATGAACGGGGGAGGGGCAGAGAGAGAGGGAGACACAGAATCGGAAACAGGCTCCAGGCTCTGAGCCATCAGCCCAGAGCCCGACGCGGGGCTCGAACTCACGGACTGTGAGATCGTGACCTGGCTGAAGTCGGACGCTTCACCGACTGCGCCACCCAGGCGCCCCCAGAGTATTTTTTTTTTTTTTAAACGGAAAACTACAGTTGTAGGTTTCCCTTTAAATACTTTTAATTAACGGGGTGCCTGGGTGGCTCAGTCGGTGAAGCGTCCGACTTCGACCCAGGTCATGATCCTACGCTTCGTGGGTTGGAGCCCCACATCAGGCTCTGTGCTGACAGCTCGGAGCCCGGAGCCTGCTTCGGATTCTGGGTCTCCCCTCTCTCTGCCCCTCCCCTGCTTACACTCTGTCTCTCTGTCTCCCAAAAATAAATATTTAGAAAATAAATAATACTTTTAATTAAAAAAAAAATTAGTTGGGTAGAGCACTAAATGTTTCTTCTGGAATCGGAAGGCTTGAAATGAATTTGTAGGGCAAAGTTCTTGAGACTGGCATATAATAGTAATATAGTTCCTCAGTGGGGGAACTCCTCTCGAGGAGCAGGCAGTTGTTCAGCAAATGGAAACTCCTTCTGGGGAAGATAAATGCCTGTGGAACGTTAGAGAAGCCTTGAGCACCACAAAAATCATCCCTGCCGTGTCACACCTGCATGGGTTACTTGGCCACAAATTTCAGTATCATTTTTGCCAAATGTTGCTTCCTGTCTACGTAAAAGAAAAATTCTCCAACAGGCAGGTTAAATATTTTAGGCAGGAATACCGCACAGTTGATGCATATGCGTTCTTCTCAGCTTTGCTTTTTCCCCTCGATGATATATTCTAGAAATCACTCCAGATCCACTCATAGCGCTTCCTCATCCATTTTCGTAGCATCGTGGTACTCCACGGTGCGGAATAACAGTCTCTGTAATGAATCTGTTTATGACCACTTGAGTTAGTTCTCATGTGATGATATGAGACCCTGTGCACATGTTTTCTTCACAGTGTTGGAGAATAATAGTATTACTCGAGCATTCAGATTTAGAATTTATTGTTGGTTCTGAATTCAAAACATGTTTCTTTTTTTTTTTTTTTTTTTAATTTTTTTTTTTTCAACGTTTATTTATTTTTGGGACAGAGAGAGACACAGCATGAACGGGGGAGGGGCAGAGAGAGAGGGAGACACAGAATTGGAAACAGGCTCCAGGCTCTGAGCCATCAGCCCAGAGCCCGACGCGGGGCTCGAACTCCCGGACCGCGAGATCGTGACCTGGCTGAAGTCAGACGCTTAACTGACTGCGCCACCCAGGCGCCCCCAAAACATGTTTCTTAAATGGCAGTTTGTTTTAATGTAAATGTTTGAATTTACACGATCACGCTGCCTATTAGGCAGAGTATGGTGTGTCGTGCAATGCAAATTGGTTCACATTTGATTGGTAAACAGAATGCTGTAGCTAGAAGAAGGCAGGGGTGTGTTTAGCCACGTGGATTTTGCCCTGGGCAAGGAGAGCTGGCAGAGGTGAAGAAGAATGTTATAGCCTCCTGCAGGCAAGGATACAGCCCCCAGTTTCTCTGTTGCATTAATAGCAGAAGTCCCTTCCTCCAGTGTTTTAAGAAAACAAGCACTTTACCTGGGACACCTGCCACCACGCTGGTCTCCGTCCTCCATCCTCCATCCAGCTGACTTCCAGCTTGTGAGAGGTTGCCCTGTCTCCTGTGGCCCACCTAATCAGCTCTGCACAGGCTTAGGGCTCACTAAGCCTTGTTATCTGTGTTGCCTTGTCATCTACTCTCTTAGCTCTAATTCAGGTGCGGCCAGCATTGCCCTGCTCTGCATTTTGTTGAAGTTTTGATACCCACTCTGGCAGCTAGCCTGCCTGAGTGGCTCAGATTATCTCTTAAAGTCACAGGTAATGTTGTTCGAGCTCTTGTTATAGAGCCACCACAGTTTGAGGAGGCTCTCTGCAATGCTAATTTTTCCAAAAAGATGTGTTTTTAGTGTATGGTTCTGAAAAAGGCAAGGAAGGGTTTTACGAATGCAAATATAGCATTATAATAGAAAATATCTATGCATTAAAAAATTCCAGAAAGTCTAGTAATGGAAATTGAAGTGAATAGATGTTTGTTCTGTGTTCTGTATATTGATCTTAGTCTCATTAGGATACTTTCTGACAAAGCGTTTTGGATTTGTAGTTTTGGTTTGTATCTTTATTTTTGGTTTGTGTCTTACTGGGTGGAGTGTATATGCTTATTATGTGTTAAATGCATATTAGATTGAAATTTCTCTCGGAATCCGTTTTGACGTTTCTTTTTTGTAGGTTTTAGAAGACTGAGCTTAGACATCCAGTCCCCTCCAAATATTGGTCTGCGTCGTAGCGGACAAGTGGAAGGTGTTCGTCAGATGCATCAGAATGCTCCACGCAGTCAGATTGCTACTGAGCGTGACCTGCAGGCTTGGAAACGAAGAGTGGTTGTACCAGAGGTACCACTAGGCATATTTAGGTTTGTTTTAGGATATCTCTTAATATTGTTTCTTTTTACAAAAATATATCTATGTGGTTATTTACACCTTTTTTTTTTTTTAACCCCATTAGTGGTGTAAATAATCACGTAAGTATATTTTAGTAATGGGTTGGAATCTGGTTTACTTGTGGTAGGAAAATGTTGAAATCGTTCTCAAAGTTTTTACTGTGGTTCCTTTTTTTGTAAATTGTTTTTCGTATTCCTGTTCCATCTTTACAAATACCTGCTTTTGTCCCTTTATTGTTATTTTGAAATAAATCCCAGGTATATAATTTTGTTTAAAAATATGCCTAAAAGATATGTGTGTGTGTGTGTGTATATATATATATATATATATATATATATATATAAAAGATCAGGGATTGTTTTCAGTTATTACCTCAGTGCTATTGTCATACCTTAGAAAAATAATTCCTCAGTAGAACCAAATGTCCAGTGTTTAAATTTCCAATTGTCTCATGTCATAAATGTTTTTAGTTTTTTGCAAGACTATTTCTTAAAGTGGCATAATTTTGTCAAAAGGCACATAATAAGTATTCTCTTTTTGTGACACTGGCAGGCATGGGAACTCACTGGTTAGGTTCATTAATTCATTAGGGGTCATAAAACTGATCACTCAACTCTTTGAATTCTTCATTTGTTACAGTGGGTACTTCTAAAAGAGAAATTTACCCGGATGTGCTGTTTGATTATCTAATAGTAAAGTTCATATAGAAAAGACAAGATAGATGTTTATTTTGCTTTATTTACCTTCAAGACGAAGATTTACTCCCTTTCATCCTCCAGCGTTGACCAATTTGTCTTTGGGGTTTTCGCTATATAAATCACACTGCTGCGATTTAGTTTATTTCTAATATCTTTATTGATTTTTAAGTTTTTCCACCTCTAGCCAGGAGGAGCCTCTTCAAGTTGGCTCTTTAGTCCTTTTGAAGTGACTGTAGTATCTTTCTGTAACATCCCTGCTATCAGACATGGCAAGGTGTTGAAGTTCATCTTGTGAATTTCTCGTCTTGGATGTAGAGTCATTCTTCTCTCTTAAGTAGCCCTGTTTTCTTTTAGTGGGAAGTATTTCATAATTATAATCTGGGCAGTAGGGTCTTCCTTGCTACTGAGTATAACCTAACTGATTTTTGAGTTAATGCAATGGACATAGCAAATACTGCTTTTCAGTGATAACTGAAATGTTCAGTATTCCGTTATCTTATATCTCCTAGTAACTAATGCCTTGAAGATGGTTTTGTAAAAGTGCGTCCTTCATGTGTTTAGGCCAAAGAGTTTCGGTGATTGGTGGAGGAATGTAGTACTTACATACTGTATGGTGAATTTAAGAATGTTTATAAATACACCATAAAATAATGGAAAGCAAAATCTGGTATTGGGATGAGAAATACAGAAAATCACCATCATGTATGTACTATGCTATCATTAATCCTTAAAATTGTGTCTGAGTTGCATGGTCATCAGAACCAAAAGTGTCACTTTGGGATACTTTTTGTTGTCAGAACCAAGGGAAGCAAACCAGTATCAAGAGTGAAAGACCTGAAGAATAGTTCTTTCTCCTTTTTTTTTTTTTTTTTAATTATTTATTTTGAGAGAGTGAGAAAGAGAGAAGCAGAGAGAGTGGGAGACCGAGAATCCTAAGCAGATTCTGTGCTGTCAGCACAGTTCCTGGTGTGGGACTTGAACTCGAACCGTGAGATCATGACCTGAGCCGAAACCAGGAGTCAGATGCTTAACTGACTGAACCACCCAGGCGCCCCGACAATAATTCCTCTATTATTTATTCTCTTCAGATGAAACACTGGAAACAGTTATGTCCAAGACAGCTGGTCTTTATTATGGTAGCCATCATGTCTGCCTTTGTGGTGGAGAGCGAGGTTTAGGTCAGAAGAAGGGAGAGACTGAGGCAAAAAGGACATTTGTTGAGTAAACTTGATTTAAGTAGCTGTCATGGTTGCACATGAGATCTTCTGCTCATAATTCATTGACCAGAATGTTGTCATCGTATGGCTGTACTTAGCTACAGAGGAGGCTAGGTGATGGTTTCTATTTAGGGCAGCAAAGAGCCTAGATAAAAACAGATCTGTTTCAAAGGAAGAAAAGGAGAATGCAGTTTTTGCACCAACTAGCTGTCTGCTATAATAAAAATTTCCCGAAGAAGAGCGTAGCTCCTCATAGTGCTGTATTCTAAAATACATGTGAGATTTTGCAGTGGGGCGCTAAGCGATCTAGCAACGGTCGGTGCTCTTGATGACAGTCCTTATGAGTGGAAGCAATGGGAATTTTACGTAACTTGTAATTAATTAATTAGAGTGGCACTTGATGAAGATGGAGAAAATTAAAATTTTGTTTCCCAGCTATAAAAGTAGTTGTGTGTCCCTTGTGAAAAATTTAGGTGATAGATGAAAGTGTGAGAAAATCAATGATCCTCCCGTGCAGAACCATGAGCACACAGTCCTGCTTCCTAGTAGATGAAGTTTCGGTTGGGGCTAGATCTCAGACATGTAGTTTGTCTTAATTCAGGAATAGTGGAGACTCTGTCCTTTGTATTCATTCTAATTCTGTTCATCCTCTGATCTTTCTAATACCACTTTTCTTAACTGACGTCTCATTTAGGTGTGGGATTGCAGTTGCACACCATTGAAGGTGATACTGTACTCACGAAGGCCTAGCATGTTCCTAGCATGTTCTCAGCCATGTTAGTGATTGAGAATGAAGTGTATGTGGTGGTTCGTTTTCAAAGCAAAGGGAAGCGTACGGCTATGGGGTAGGAATTCCATAGTTCCTTAAATATATGTACAGTTGGTGAAACTGAGAACGTGTGAAGGGCTGAGTCTGATTTAGAGCTGCCCTGCGGATGCAGCATTGTTCTGTTGGCATCTGAGTGTGAGCCAGAGGTGGATCCTGAGAAAACAATTTCTGTAGAATCAAGTTCTTACTTACTGGCATTTGCGTGCAGACTCATTTGAGCGTCTAGTTGTGTCTCGGGCCGTGGCCCATATGTCTGTTTTGAAACTGGCCCAAGAGGGGTTTTAAAGTGAACATAAAACACAAAGCCATATGTTTTCAGCAGCATTCAAGTTGGAGAAAAGGGACATTCAGTCACCTGGATTCTCTCACCACGGAGGAGGAAACTGAACTTCGTTCAGTACATTCCTCATGGTGGAAGGTCCCCTGCTTTGAGATCGGTCACAGGAACATAATCTTTGTTTTGTATCATGTGAGTGAAATATAGGTGATTAGAAAAAGTAGTAACACTGCCATTCTGGTTTTCTACCAATTACAAAACATGCAGTTTGAATAAGTTGGGAGGAGGATTCTGTTTTTATTGTTTCTTTAGAGAAAAGGATTGTAGTCTTGCCCAATTTACAGGGAGATTGAGTAGCTAATGTGAAAGATTCTATTTGAGTTGGTTGTATTGGGGTCTGTGAAAATATAAACATCTCTGTCTTAAGTGCGAAAAATAAGACCTCCTAACTGCCTCTGAGATTATATTATGTTTCTTTTTTTTTTTTAATTTTTTAAAAAAATATTTGTTTATTTTTGAGAGAGAGAGAGACAGAGCATAAGCAGGAGAGAAGCAGAGAGAGGGAGACACAGAATCCAAAACAGGCTCCAAGCTGTCAGCACAGAGCCCGATGCAGGGCTCGAACCCACGAACTGTGAGATCATGACCTGAGCTCAAGTCGGATGCCCAACTGACCGAGCCACCCAGGCGCCCCATATTACGTTTCTAACATAAAGTATAGCTTGACTTGTTTTATTAGAACTTTAGGGACTTTTTGTATTAGTTTAAAAAGCATATAAGCTTATGGTGCCCCAAATCGTAATGATTAGTTTTTCCTCTTTATACCCTTTACTTATCCATCGGTTCATTAACCAGTATAACTGGATACTTACATTTGTAGGAAATTGGAAGACTTCAGAATAGAGAAGGGTGAAGAGGAACGAAATCTTTATATAATAGGAAGAAAAAGGAAGACTCTCCAGCTCACACAGAAGGTAACCAAAATTCTGTTTTCTGAGGAATAAGCAAATTGGAAATTAAACTGAATTTATACTTTTATTTTTTTGATCCTTGAGAATATTAGTACCTTTTGCCTGAAGTAGAATATTTCTTGCTCAAGGTCTTCTGTTTGGGATTTAAAATAAGGGGCATAAAGTTGTACAGCTGTTGGGAAAGAGTAGTCTGAAACTTGAGAGGAGCAAGTAGCCCAATGGCTGGCTACCAGTGGTAAAGGATTCCAGAAAATTCCTGTGTGGTGACCACTCAGGTCAAGAATTGGAATGTTCTGGGCTTATCTCAAGCACGGCAGGTCTGTCCCTACTCACTGCATCCACAGCTAGCCTGTCGTTTGACTTCTAAAACTGCTGGTTAGCTTTGTCTGTTTCTGCAGTTTATCCTGATGATGCAGTTCCAAAAAATCTGTAAAAAAAACCTTAGACCCTCCAAAACTTCATCCTGCTGAAGAAAATCTTTGTCCATAATATTTAGTGTCTCTATTTGGATTTTCATGCACATCACATGAGCAGTGTTAACACTGATGCATGGAAGGTGCACAAAATGTGTGCAAGATCAGCGCTGCAAAACTTTGTGGACTTGCTCGCAGTTGACCGTTCAACGTCACAACTGATGGCCTGTGCACGTACTCATGGCTGCCATTATGTGCCTTGTCATTGAAGCTTGATTCTAATTAATTTTTAGAAAATTTACTTATTTTGAGAGAGAGAGAGAGAGAGAGAGAGAGAGAGAGAGAGAGAGAGAGAATTAGTAGTGGTGGAGGGGCAGAGAGAGAGGATCCTAAGCAGACTCCACACTATCAGCACAGAGCCCGATGCAAGATCATGACCTGAGCTGAAACCAAGAGTTGGATATTTAAGCGACTGAGCCACCCAGGCGCCTGTTACCTTTTTATTTAATTTAAAAGTGATTCAACTCATCATGTCAGGTACTGAAAAGAAAAAAATGTTGACTGACTAAATGAATATCTTTGGCCTGAGTTAGGATGTTTTCTCATGAAAAAATTTGAAAGTTAAATTTACTAAAATAAGTTATAAGTAACTGATAGATTCTTTGATTGTTTTATTTTTGGTAGAAAAAATAAATTTTGAAAGATTTTAAAAACTGATTATATTGCTGTTCCTTATGTAGTCACGGTTTTCTAATTTGGATATGTTACTTGATATATTACAGTCTATGTAATTAAATTATATTAAAATTATTCAAGAAATGGTTATGAAGTTAAATGTATGAAGTTCTTTAAAATTTTCAATTTTACCTTTAAGTCAAAAATTATGATTATTCTTAATCCTGTATTGAGTAAAAAGGCTAAACTTTATATTTATTCTTATGTACAAAGCTTGGATATATACACTATGTAAACACTGATGACATATATCTGCAGCATTACATCTTGTGGGGGAGCAAATTAGGAAACTGTTCCAAGTTTCCTGTACGGTAATGATAATGCAAAAACATCGAGAAACACTGATCTAAGTGGAATCCTACATTTTGCATTCTTTTGTATCTGGCTTAATCATTTGACCTTGTGAGATTTATCCGTGTTGTTGTGAGTAGTTGAAGTTCATTTATTTTCATTGTTTGTTGTGTAGTATTCCCTTGATGAACATACTGCCATTTATTCAGTCTGTTCTTGAAAGACATTTGGATTGTTTTCATATTTTGACTATTAGTAATAATTCTGCTGTCAGCATTTTGTACGTATCTCTTGGTATCTCTTTGTATATTTTAATCTATGCCTTGGAGTGAAATTTTTAGATCATGGAATATGTGTATATTCCACTTAGTTAATGCCACATGCCATTTCAAACTGATTGCACTCCCTACCTATAGTGAGATATGTTAAAATCTCATTATCTTTACAAATTTCTCTGTTTCGACTTGTTTTTCTTAATATGGTTTGCAGCTATATTATTTGGTATGTGCACATGTAGAATTTCATTTTTCCCTGTTGAATTGAACCTTTTTAAAATTTTTTTTTTTTCCGACGTTTATTTATTTTTGGGACAGAGAGAGACAGAGCATGAACGGGGGAGGGGCAGAGAGAGAGGGAGACACAGAATCGGAAACAGGCTCCAGGCTCTGAGCCATCAGCCCAGAGCCTGACGCGGGGCTCGAACTCACGGACCGCGTGATCGTGACCTGGCTGAAGTCGGACGCTTAACCGACTGCGCCACCCAGGCGCCCCTGAACCTTTTCTCAGTATGAATTTTCACCCCTTATTTCTTGTAATGTTTTTACTCTCCAAACTCTTTTTTAATGTTTATTTTGAGAGAGAGAGAGAGAGAGAGAGAGAGAGAGAGAGAGAGGTGCAAGCATCACTCGCACAAGCAGAGGAGGGGCAGAGAGAGAGGATCCCAAACAGGCTCCACACTGTCAGTGCAGAGCCCAATGCATGGCTTGATCCCATGAACCATGAGATCATGCCCTGAGTCAGAGTCAAGAGTTGTATGCTTAACAGCCTGAGCTGCCCAGGTGCCCCTTCTCCAAATTCTTTATACAGCTATGCTAGCTTTCCTTTGGCTAGTGTTTGCATCGAATGTGTTTCCTTCTTCCTCCTGATACTGCAGTTACATGTATGTTAGACTTTTGCTATTGATTTCTTTTTGTTGGGTTGTTAGTTGTTATTCTGATTTTTTTTTCTCCTGACCTATATTGCAGTTCATTAGTTCTTTTAGCCGTGTGTGATCTGCTGTTAAACCTAGTTTTGTTACTGTATTTTTCAGTTCATAATTTTTACTTGGTCCCTTTTTTGGGGCTTTCAGTTTTCTGGTGAAGTTCTCATTAACTTCTTGAAAATCAGCCATGGTTATTTTTAAAAATCCATGTCTGCTGATTTCATTATTTCAGTATCTTGTTCCCCTGTTTCCATTGCTTGTTGATTTTTTTCTCATTTTTTTTGTTTACATTCTTTGTTGCCTATGGTTTTGATTGAATGTTAAAGCTAGAGATAATTTGAAGCCTGGGATGATACTTCTTACCCCAGAGAGGATTTACATCTGATTATGGTGAGCTGCTAAGGCCACTGTCAAGCCTGTATTGCCTTAATCGCAACAAGGATGGGGCTATAATTATTTTGGATTACTGTTTATCTGCAATTTACCGATCAGTCTAGGCAGTACCCTTTGATCTAAGAGCCAAAGCCTGCAGTGTTCTACACATAGAAGGCTCTAAATTGCAATTTTTTGTTAGCCCAACTCATGAGTTTAGTCTCTTGGTTTTTTGCTTACCTGCTGAACCCTTCAGCTCCCTCTTCTGGAGTGAAATTGTAGGGTTATCTTTTACTGTTTACACTCTTCTATCTTGGTCCTATAATTCTTTATAGGCTCGTTTAGGTATATAATGCCCTCAAACTTATTTTAAAAAATGGATATTTTGCAAGAGTTTCTTAATGGTAGGTTTGGCCCACCTATGTTTAAAAATTTCCGTCGTGAAACTCACTAATAGGTGTTTTTTTCTTTAACGAAAATCAATACGGACAAATTAAGGAAAGCACAGTTCATTTGAAAATCGGCCAGAGGCATAATGAAATGATAAAACACACCACTGATTATCTAACCGAAGGTACTAATGTGAAAATTAACTTGTATATCGGTTCAAGGAATATATGCTTTCGCACACGACTGAGTCTGAGCAATAGCATGCTCCCTCCGCCCTTTAGAAGAAGTGTCGTCTGTTTTATTTGGATGATTTTTAAGGATTATTTAAATATGTATTTTGTTTTGATAAAATATGGTATTTTAAAAATTCACACAGAGCTGAAAAGTACTGACAACAACAAATCCTCCAAAAATTAAAATCTGGAAATAAGTTGGGTTAATATTTGAGGATTATTTCAGATCTTTCTCTCTGTGTATACAACAGGGATATGTTCATAGTGTTGGTGACAGCATCATGATACATGAATATATACTTTTCACTTCGAACATACATATTTCTTTTTTTTTCTTTTTTTTTTTTTAATTTTTTTTTAACGTTTATTTATTTTTGAGACAGAGAGAGACAGAGCATGAACGGGGGAGGGTCAGAGAGAGGGAGACACAGAATCCGAAACAGGCTCCAGGCTCTGAGCTGTCAGCACAGAGAGACGCGGGCTCGAACTCACGGACCGCGAGATCATGACCTGAGCTGAAGTCGGCCGCTTAACCGACTGAGCCACCCAGGCGCCCCTGAACATACATATTTCTATTAAAGTTTGTTTTGAGAGAGAGGGAGAAATAGCACGAGTGGGGGAGAAGCAGAGAGAGGGAGACAGAGAATCCCAAGTGGCCTCCATGCTGTCAGTGCGGAGCCCGATGTGGGGCATGAACCCACGAAACGGAGATCATGACCTGAGCCAAAACCAAGAGTTGGACGCTTAACCGACTGAGCCACGCAGGGCCCCTAAATTAGATATTTTAAAGTGGTATCTTGGGTTATTGTTGTTATGATCTTATTAATGGCAAAATAGTTAACTTATAACTTAGTTTGGAAAATGCCGATCTAACGTGCCTCATTTAGCCACGTCTTCTAAGTACCTTAAAAGTAAAACCACCAAGTTTAATTTAACTACATCCATATTTGTATATTTTTGAGCTATTATTCTTCGTTATTTTTGCCTTAAATCCTTTTTGGAATGTGAAAGAACATGTGTCTTGCGGGCGATGGCACTTACTGGATGCTGGTTCCACGTGCGCGTTTCTGTTTCAGTGTGAGTCGCTGGCGCTGCTGTCCCAGTCCCGGCAGAGGACGTGCAGGCGCAGGCGCCTGAATTACAGTCGAAGAAATCTTGGGCGGCTTGAGCTGTCTTCTGGAAATGAATCTTCGAGCTCTGGAAGACACGTGAGTTTTCTAACTTTAAAATGTATAAAATGATGGTAAATAATTTGTCTTCAGTCTCTTCCTTTGAATCTACCAAGGGACTAGGATGAATCGGGAACGGCTCTGTTGAGGTACTTGAACCGTACAAGCGTGTGACCCAGCAGTTCTAATATGTTAACGGGATTGTCCTGTCATCACCACTTTTTAATTTCAAAATCCTCATGGACTCTCAAACGAAATCCTATACTCATTTGCAGTTACTCCCCAGCCCACCTCTCTCAGCTCCTGACAATCACTAATCTTTCTGCCTCTGTGGAATGATTGACCTGTTCTGTGCGTTGTATATAAATGGAACCCTACAGTATGATGGTGGGAGGACGGGCTTTTTGCAGTTGGCATAATGTTTCCAAGGCTGGTCCACGTGTAGCATGCATCCATACTTCGTTTTGGCTATTACGAATAACGCACCTTACTAACATACAGGTTTTTGTTTGAACACAAGCTTCTGTTTCATTTGGATGTATATCTACAAGTCAGTTTGCTGGGTCATGTGGTGACTCTGTGTTTAACGTTTTGAGGAATTGCTGGAGTGTTTTCCAAAGCAACTGCATTGTTTTATATTCCCATCGGTAATGGAGGAGGATTCCAGTTTCACCACATCCTTGGTAGCACTTGGCATTGTTTACATGTACTTTTGATTTTAGCTGTCCTGGTGGGTGTGAAGGGGTAGCTCATTGCTTTTGATACATTTCCCTAATGATTCATGATATTGGAACATGTTTTCATGTGCTTATTTCCTGTCTATCTTTGGAGAAATGTCTGTGCCAATCTGTTGTCCATTTATCACTTTTGTTGTCTTTTTTTATTGCTGTGAAAGTTCTTTTTTCTGGATGTGAGTCTGTTGTCAGCCGTAGGACTTGCATTTATTTTCTCTCATTTGAGGGACTGGCTTTTCACTTCTTCAATGGTTTCCTTTGAAGGAAAGTTCTACATTTTGATGAAGTCCAGTTGATTTGTTTTTACTTTGTTGCTTGTGCTGCTGTCCAATCTAAGCCTCTCTCTAACCCCTTCTCGATTATCACATGGAATTACTGGTCTTCCTTTGATTTTCTTTTTTTAAGAACCCAATGTTTTTGTAAAGAGTGTTGAAAATTTAATAATAGAATGTTAACATTTTTTAATCACTATTGTTTGAAGGTTTGAAATGTTCTGTATTGATGAGCAATTGATTTAATTCTTCTGTAAAGCACTGAGGTAATAGTTGAGCAGAGGGTTTGAGGTTAAATCTAAATTCTTCCACTTGGACAAGTTGTTTAACCTTTCTGGGTCTCTGGCCAGATCTGTAAAAGCAGTCCGTGGTAGTGTGTATTCCTCAGAGATGTAAGAACTCAATTGTAAAGTGTTTAAGATAGTGTCTAATATCCAATAATGCTAGCTGCTGTTATCAGCCTGTTAAAGTAACTAATTGTGTTTTATGTAAGGAGACTTTTTTACATTATTTTCTTCTTTTTACAGTGAATTGAACGTTTTAACCCTTTCTTAATAGTTTTGGATAATTATGGTAAACGTTCTCACCCATCTTCCCTAGTTTCTGGTTTATGCTTCCTGTGTTTTTCTTCATACATTCAATCAGATATGTGTACATTTTATTGTTTCTCCTTTTGTACACAAAATATAGCATACTATAGATGCTCTTTGGCACTTTTCACTCCGTGGCTTTTTTCACTTAAAATTTTCTTTCTTTTTTAATATTTTAGTGTAATTTATTATAATCAGCTAGCAGTCCACTTAAAATGTTAACTAGAAATACCAGTTCTTTGCCCTTTTCAATTCATTTAATTATGTGCACCCAATAAATTTAATGAAAGCTTTCCATTTAGTAAGTCTTATAATTAAACACATCTATTACATTGATACTAAGTATTCTTTTTTTTCCACTTAAAATATTCTTGAACTCCATGTCCGTTGTTTTTTGTTTTTTTTTTTTTTAAATGTTTGTTTACTTTTGAGAGAGACAGAGACAGAATGGGAGTGGGTTAGGGGCGGAGAGAGAGGGAGACATAGAATCTGAAGCAGGCTCCAGGGTCCGAGCTGTCAGCACAGAGCCCGATGCGGGGCTCAAACTCACAGAGCTGTGAGATCATGATCTGAGCTAAAGTCAGACGCTCAACCAGCTGAGCCACCCAGGTGCCCCCATGTTCGTTTTTATTTATTTATTTTTTTTAATTTTTTTTTAACGTTTATTTATTTTTGAGATAGAGACAGAGCATGAATAGGGGAGGGGCAGAGAGAGAGGGAGACACAGAATCTGAAACAGGCTCCAGGCTCTGAGCTGTCAGCACAGAGCCTGACGCAGGGCTCGAACTCATGGACCGTGAGATCATGACCTGAGCCGAAATCGGACGCTTAACCAACTGAGCCACCCAGGCGGCCCCCCATGTTCGTTTTTAAATATCTCCTCCATGGTTTGTTCTTTCTCTCTCTCTCTCTCTCTCTCTTTCTCTCTTTTTCTCTTTCTTTCTCTTTCTCTCTTTCTTTCAAGACTTGCATCATACAGTTATGGGACTGTAACAGTTTATTTAACCAGTCTCTTACCTATGGCCATTTAGGACGTTTCCAGTGTTTTCATTATAAATAGTGCCACAATGAGTAATCTTTTTGTCTGTGTATGTAGTTTTTTGCTGATGGAGACGTCATTTGGGAGTACGATCCTGGGAAGGGGATCGCAGTGTCTAAAGATACATGCCTCTGAGTTGTAGGAAGTAGTGGTAAAAGCTGCCGAAGGAAGTTTCCAACTTGGCTTTCCTGCTGGTGGTGCCACCAGCAACGTGGATTTTCTTAGCCGTTAGCCAACGGAGTGTTTTATACTTGATAATCTTTGCCAGTTTAATGGGTGAGAGATGGTGTCTTAGTGTAGTTTTATTTTTTTATGTTTTGGCTTTTTTTTTAGTGAGAAAAATTATAAAATTTACTACTTTATTTTCCTGCGTACACTTCAAAAGTGTTACCTCTATCTTAAGTATGTGCAACCGTTACCACTGTACGTTTCTAGCACTCTTTCATCATCCCAGACAGACACTGTACTCATTAAACACTGACTCCCTTTTTCCCTTCTGTACGTCCGTGGTAGCCTCTCCTACTTTCTAGCTCTCTGTAAATTTGCCTACTATAGGGACCTCGTGTAAGTGGAATCATACGATATTTGTCCTTTTATCTTTGGTTTATTTCACAGAATAGTTTTATTTTGACTTTCTCATGTGTGAAGTTGTTGAACATCTTTTCATATATTTAGAGTGTCTTTTTTTTTCATCTTTGTGCACATGTATTTATGTCCTTTGGTCATTTCTCTATCACATTTTTGGTCCCCTCCGTGCCCACCGTAATTTCTAAAGGTTCTTTATATACCAGATATGTTAGTTCTTTATCTGTAGTTTATACGGTGCTGCGTTCTTTTTCTGCCATTAGAGCCTCTAAGTGGTTATTACTTGGTGGAGATGAAGGCTACTGATTTCGGTAGATTGAATTTTTTTACACATCTTGCTGTGTTACCGAACTTTTGAGTTAATTTTATCATTGAATTATCTGAGGTTTTTTTATTTAGGTACCCTCTCCTTTGTACAAGTACTTAGTTGTCCTTTGGGGTGCCTGGGTGGCTCAGTTGGTTAAATGTCTGAATTCGGCTCAGGTCATAATCTCACGGTTCATGAGCTTGAGTCCCGTGCTGACAGCTCAGAGCCTGGAGCCCACTTCAGATTCCGTCTCCCTCTCTCTCTGCGCCTTCCCCACTCATGCTCCATCTCTCTCTCTCTCTCTCAAAAATAAACAAACATTAGAAAAAATTTTTAAAAAAATACTAGTTTTCCTACTAAGGTAATTTTTATACCTCCCATTGCTCTCTCTTATCTAATTGCATTGCTCGGTTCTTTCAGCACGGTGTTGAATGGTGGTGGAGATAGTGGACCGTATTCCTCTTGGTGGAGACATGTCTACCATTTTCACACTAAGTGAGACACCTTAATTTAGGTGTCTGTAGTATGCATATCTATGTTATTATGCTAAGAAAATATCAGCTAATGCTTATTTTGTTGTGTTCTTTTTGAAACACCAGGATTGATTATAGATTCTTTTTCCTTTTTTTTTATTATAAATTTTTAAAATTTGCATCCAAGTTATTTAACATATAGTGTAATATTGATTTCAGGAGTAGAACCAAGTGATTCATCACTTACGTATAACACCCAGTGCTAAACCCAGCAAGTGCCCTCCTTAATGCCCATCACCCATTTAGCCCATTCCCCCACCAAACCCCTCCAGCAACCCTCAGTTTGTTCTCTTTAAGAGTCTCTTATGGTTTGTCTCCTTCCCTGTTTTTATCTTATTTTTGTTTCCCTTCCTTTATGTTTGTCTGTTTTGTATCTTAAGTTCCACATGAGTGAAGTCATATATTTGTCTTTCTTTGTCTAATTTTGCTTAGCATAATATCCTCTAGTTCTATCCACGTAGCTGCACATGGCAAGATTTCATTCTTTCTGATTGGCGAGTAATACTTCGTTGTATGTGTGTATGTGTATATGTGTCTGTATACACACACACACACATATATACATATATACGTATATACTCATATATACATGTATATATACATACGTACATACACACACACACACACACACACACACACACACCCCACATCTTTGTCCATTCATCTGTCCATGGACATTTGGGCCCTTTCCATACTTTGGCTATCGTCAATAGTGCTGCTATAAACATTGGGGTACATGTGCCTCTTTGAGACAGTACACCTGTATCCTTTGGATAAATACCTAGTAGTGGAATTACTGGATCAAATGGTAATTCTATTTTTCATGTTTCGAGGAACCTCCATCCTGTTTTCCAGAGTGGCTGCACCAGTTTGCATTCCCATCAGCAGTGCAAAAGGATTCCCCCTTCTCTGTATCCTCACCGATATCTGTTGTTGCCTGAATTGTTCATTTTCGCCATTCTGACGGGTGACCTGGTATCTTACCGTGGTTCTGATTTGTATTTCCCTGATGATGAGTGATGTTGAGCATTTTTTCATGTGTCTGTCAGCCATCTGGATGTCGTCCTTGGAAAAGTGTCTATTCATCTCTTTTGCCCATTTCTTCACTGGATTGTTTTTTGGATGTTGAATTTGATTTTGGATACTAACCCTTTATCTGATATGTCATTTGCAAATATCTTCTCTCCCATTCCGTCAATTGCCTTTTAGTTTTGCTGATTGTTTCCTTTGCCACGCAGAAGCTTTTTATGTTGATGAGGTCCCAATAGTCCATTTTTGCTTTTGTTTCCCTTGCTCCTGAAGATGTGTTGAGTAAGAAGTTGCTGTGGCTGAGGTCAAAGAGATTGTTGCCTGTTTTCTCTTCTAAGATTTTGATGGCTTCCGGTCTTCTGTTTAGGTCTTTCATCCATTTTGAGTTGAAATAGCCACTTAAGAAAGTGGTCCAGGTTCATTCTCCTGCATGTTGCTGTCTAGTTTTCCCAATACCATTTGATGAAGACACTTTTTTTCCCTTGGATATTCTTTCCTTCTTTGTCAAAGATTAGTTGGCTATATGTTTGTGGGTCCATTTCTGGATTCTTTATTCTGTTCCATTGATATATGGGTTAGTTTTTGTGCCAGTACCGTACTATCTTGATGATTATGGCTTTGTAATGCATCTTGAAGTCCAGAATTGTGATGCCTCCAGCTTTGGTTTTCTTTTGCAGGATTGCCTTGGCTATTCGAGGGATTTTTTTTTTTTTTTCCTTTTTAAATCATCACTGGTATATCAATCTTAAGATTTTTCTCTATATCTGTTAGTTTGGTGTATTTTCAAGTAATGGGGAAACGCTTTAAACTAATGCAAACATAGATAATGTGGAATGTTAAATCCACTTGACCTTTTAAAATAAACCATAATCTTGTGGCTTGGTGGTGGGTTTTACCTCCAGTGGTAGGAATTCATTCACCTGTGTTGTTGCAGTGGGGGAGCTGGTGTGGGGGAGGGGGTGGGTGGTGGTGTGGCTGGGCAGAGATGGGGAGAGTGTGTGGGGGGTGTGTTGTGTATATGCGTGTTGGTTCCATTCCATTTTGGTTTGGAAAGCACTGATGGTAGAAAATGTGTAAGGGCTTTCTAGTTAGCTGGATTTCTAATTCCACTACCTACACTTACCCTCCTGTGACCCTACGCATGTTGTTTTACTTTTCTTAGTCTGGGTGTCCCTGTAGATGAAGAGCTGGTGATACACAGGCAGGGTAGATCCAGGCTTTGTGGGGGTTGAAGCTTGTGTAATATCAGGAACTTTTTTTTTTTTTTTTTTTTTTAAGTAACTCAGAGTTACAGGCAGATGCACACAGCCTTGATAGTCAAGTTAAATCGGAAGCCTCTGAAATTTAATGTCATTAGTTTTGTTAACTCCTCCTCTGTTTACAGAGGTGTTTTGAGAATTGGGATAACACATGTAAGACATTTCAGAGGATGCATGGTTTCTAGGTAGTAGCGTTTAAGAGTTTCTTTTATCACTGTCATGAAAAAAAAAAGTCCATTTGAACATAAAAGCCAGAGTCCTGGAATAGGAGGAGGCTCACATTTTGAGAAACCGTTTTGAGAATATGTTGACTTCAGGGGCACGTGGATGGCTCAGTCAGTTAAGCGTCTGAGTTCAGATTAGGTCATGATCTCATGGTTCGTGAGTTTAGGTCCCACGTCGGGCTCTGTGCTAACAGCTCAGAGTTGGCTTTAGATCCTCTGTCCCCTGTCTCTCCCCCTAACCTGCTTGTGTTCTTTCTCTCTCTCAAAAATAAATAAACATTAAAAAAGGATACACTTCTACATTTTGCCTGTTCAAATGAAGTAGATAAAAGTAGATATTGACTTTAGATTTTGTCTTTTAAGTTTTGGTTTTCAGTGACATTTTCACTATCCATTCTCAATGCTCCTAATGTAAATGCTGTTACAGTACAAGGTCATGTCTCAGTTTAAAAGTACCTGCCTAGGGCGCCTGGGTGGCTCAAATCAGTTAAGCGTCACACTTTGGCTCACGTCACGATCTTGCCTTTCCTGAGTGAGTTCGAGCCCCGCGTCAGACTCTGTGGTGACGGCTCAGAGCCTGGAGCCTGTGTCCGATTCTGTGTCTCCCTCTCTCTCTCTCTCTGCCCCTCCCCCGCTAGCACTCTGTCTCTCTCTCCTTCAGAAATAAACATTTAAAAACATTAAAAAATGAAAGTACCTGCCTGGTGTCCATAACTAGAACTTAAAGTAGATTGCAACCATTAGGACTGTGGGAATCACAGAGTTGTTTCTTCCCCTCTCTTCCCTTTATTGACTAAAAAAAAATTTTGTCGTAGAGCAGTTTTAGGTTTACACAAAAACCGCACAGTGAGTACCTTGAATTCCCATATCTTCTTTTCCCTGCACACAGTTGCTCCTGGTAGTAACTTCTGGGTTAGTGTGGTGCATCTGCTGCCTCTGGTGAACTCAATTTCCTAGTTTACATTAGGGATCTCTGTGTGTTGCACAATTTGTGTGGGTTTTGACAAATGCATAATGCCATGTCTCTACCATAACAGTTTCACTGCCCGAAAACCTCCTTGCTACACTTAATTATTCCTTTCTCTCCTCCTGAGCCACTGGTAGGTCACCACTGATTTTTCTGCTGTTTCTGTAGACTTTTCCAGAATACCATACAGTTGGATTACACAGTATGTAGCCTTTTCAGATAGGCTACTTTCAATTTTTTAAAATGTTTATTTCTGAAGGGTGGGGGAGCGGGGGAAGAGAGAGAGAGGGAGAGAGATATGAGCGGGGGAGGGGCAGAGAGAGGGGGAGACACAGTCCAAAGCAGGCTCCAGGCTCTGAGCTATCAGCACAGAGCCCGATGTGAGACTTGAACCCACAAACCATGAGATCATGACCTGAGCTGAAGTCTGACGCAGATACTCCTCAGATTGGCTACTTTCTAGTAATATGAGTTTAAGTTTCCTTTGTATCTTTTCGTGGCTTGATGTTTCATTTCTTTTTAGAACTGAATAATATTCCGTTGTCTGAATTTACCATAGATTATTTCATTTACTTACTAAAGGACATGTTGGCTGCTTCTGAGTTTTGGCAGTTATTTTGTTGTTGTTGTTGTTTTCTGTTTTATTGTTTATTTATTTTTGAGAGAAAGAGACAGAGCACGAGCAGGGGAGGGACAGAGAGAGAGGGAAACACAGAATCTGAAGCAGGCTCCAGGCTTTGAGCTGTCAGCACAGAGCCCCACGCGAGGCTCAAATTCACAAACCTCAAGATCATGACCTGAGCCGAAGTCAGATGCTTAACTGACTGAGCCACCCAGGTGCCTCAAAGTTTTGGTGATTATGAATAAAGCTGGTGTAAACTTCCATGTGCAGATTTTGTGGGGATATTTTTAACGCATTTGGATAAATACCAAGGAGCAGGTTTATTGGATCATATGATTAGGCTATGTTTAGCTTTGTAAGAAACTTCCAAACTGTCATCCAAAGTGGCTGTGTTACGTTTGCATTTCCATAAACAACGAAGGAGAGAGTCCCTCTTGTTCTGTGTTTTTGTTAGGATGTCAATTCTTCCTAACTTGATCTGTAGATTCAACATAATTCCAATCAAGATCCCAACAAGTTAATTTTGTGGATATTGGTGAAGTGATTCTAAAGTTTATTTGGAGAGGAAAAAGGTCCAGAATAGCTAACAGGGTACTGAAGAACGTAGTTGGAGGACTGATAGTACCTGACATTGAGAGTTCGTAACAAGTCTGTAGTTTTCAAGACAATGTGGTATTGGTGAAAGAATAGACAGTAGATCAATGGAATAGAATAGGGAAACCCAGAAATAGACCAATGCAAGTATGGTCAACCAGTGTTTGACAAAAAAGCAAAAGACAGCTCAATGGATAAAGCAGAGTCTTTTCAACAAATGGTATTGGAATGACTGGACATCCACATGTTAAAAAAAAAGTCTAGACATGTACTTTTCACAGATTGACTCAAAATGGATCATAAGCTTAATGGAAAACACAAAACTTAAAATTTCCAGAAGATAACATGCAATAAAATGTAGGTGACCTTGGGTATGGCGGTGACTTTTTAGATAGAATACCAAAAGCATGATCTGTTAAAGGAAAACGTGACAAGCTGGATTTCATCAATTAAAACCTGCTCTGGGAAAGATACTGTTAGGAGAGAACGCAAGCCACAGACCAGGAGAAAATATTGGTAGAGCTCCTATCTGATAAAGGACTTCTATTTAAAATATACCATGAATTCTTAAAATGCATTCATAAGAAAATAAAAAATCCAGTTTAAAAATCAGACAGTCTGACACGTCATCTGAGAAGATACATAGATGGCAAGTAATCGTATGGAAAGATGCGCAGCGTCATCGGCCATTAGGGAATGAAAGTAGAATGAGACGCCCCTGTGCCCCTATTGCAGTGACCCAGGTCCAGGCACTGGAAACATGTACACGGACTTGGCTCAGCCTCACACAGAGAAGGGCCCACTGTGTCAGCGGCAGTGGTGTTGAGTCTCTGTCTTTGTCGCCCTGTGCCTTGCTAAGAAAAAGAATATAATAAAGACACTGACTTTTTGTTTGAAGTTCATCTAATTATATTCATTGCCCGATTGCCTGAAATGGTAAGAATGGAATGCAGCTTTTCTTGACTTGTGTTATTTAATCTTCAAGATGAGGACTTTTATCTTATCCTCCCCTCTCCCCCGACACATAGGAGTCTTCCTGTGATCAGAGTGAAGGTTCTTGCTCTTCTGAAGAAGAGGAGTGGAGGAGTGACAGGAGGAGTCAGAGTGACAGCGAAAGTTCAAGGTACTTGCTGCTGCTTTAAAAAATTTTTGTTGTGGGGCGCCTGGGTGGCTCAGTCAGTTAAGCGTCCTACTTTAGCTCAGGTCACGATCTCGAAGTCTGTGAGTTCGAGCCCCGCGTTGGGCTCTGGGCTGATGGCTCAGAGCCTGGAGCCTGCTTCCAAGTCTGTGTCTCCCTCTCTATCTGTCCCTCCCCCGTTCATGCTCTGTCTCTATCTGTCTCAAAAATAAATAAACGTTAAAAAAAATAAATGAAAAAAAATTTTTTTTTTGTTTTAAGTAGGCTCCACACCCATTGTGGGGCTTGAACTCACGACCCCAGGATCAGGAGTCACACACAGCAACCCCTCTGTAGGCTGGGGCACCCCTCCAGGTGCCTGCTTTTCATTGTTTTCATCTGCTCAGCAACCTAGTCCCAGGCTTGGATGGACCAGTCTGTGAAGGGCAGTTGAGTTTCTCGTACAATTAAAAGGAGAAGAAAACTGGGAGCGTCTGGGTGGCTCAGTTGGTTGAGTGTCTGACTCTGGCTCAGGTCACAATGTCATGGTTCATGAGTTCAAGCCCCATGTCAGGCTCACTGCGTCCTTGCAGAGCCTGCTTGGGATCCTTTGTACCCGCCTCCTCCTTTCTCCTCCCCTGCTTGTGCTCTCTCTCTGTCTCTTTAAAAAAACAAAAAAAAATTAAAGAAGAAGAGAACTGGATTAACAGCTGTGTGTATAGAAAGTTTTTTGGGTATGTTGGACTGTACACATTTGAGCCCACAGTGTACAATGTAGTCTTGGGCTGTAGTCATAAAGAGCAGTATCGAGAATGTATGTGGTAAGACCATCATTCTATTTACTGTCAGTTATTGCATGTGTGGACCTCTAGTTTTGGGATCCAGATTTCATGGGACCCAGATGTTAACATCTGTTCCTCCTTTTGGTAAATAAAATGTCAAGTTCACCTTGGCAGATGCTCGTGCCAGAAACCTGGACATCTTTCTCTCTTCACAGCATAGCCATCACCAGGTCTAGAAAAGCGTCCCTTCTGAATAGGACTCAATCTTATTTCTGTTCCTATGGATGCTGTGCCGGTCTAGACCACCATACAATACTCCCTTTTTCCTGTCGTGACTTTTTTTATTCTGTTATGATTGAGGGGCTGGAGTGATTTTTAGAACGCTTGTCTATTTTTTTTATAAATTTAATTGTGAAATATGAAATATACATAACAGAATTTACCATCTTAACCATTTTTAACTGTATATTTCAGTAACATTAAGTACATTCATACTGTTGTGCACCCAGTCTCCAGAACTCGTTGCAAAATTGAGAGTGTGTACGCATTAAACAGGGATTCTCCGCTTCCCGCCCCTCCCCTGGCAACCTCTGTTCTGCTTTCTAGCTCTGTCATCATTGTCTTTTAATTCAGCTTCTCTTGAATTTTATCGTACAAAGCAGGTGCTCTTACAATTTTTCTAAATAGCTCTTTTTAAATAAACTGCTCTTGGAAATGTGCATGTGAGCGTGAGTGTGTTTTATTGAGCCTGAGAGGTGTGTGGTTGGCCAGTGGTGGTCTCAGTGGAGCCCTTTATCCTGCTTTCTTTCCTGCATTTGCTGAAGCTGGTGGTGGCAGGGGCTCATTTTCTAGATCTTGTTTCCTGTTTGACTCTGCTGCTGCTCTGGACTGGGCCGGGACCACTTCCTCTCTTGGATCTTTCGTCCTGTTCAGGAAAGTCCCCCTCTTGGCAAGGAACTCTGACCACTTCCAGCTTTCTATCTGCTGTGGCTACACTTTCCTTGGGATTCTCAGTGTGTTCACTAATGGTTTTTCATTCCAGTTAGAATTTTAGTCTATTCCCGAGTCACCTTTCACTTGGGGGAGGGGGGCCTACTCTTACGGTTCTGCATGACCTCTACTGTTTCCATAATTACATTCCCATCTTCTGAAAGGGGAATTGTTGGTGGGCTCTAAATGTTGTCTTCCATGAGGTTTCCTCTATATTATACTTAAAACAAAAAATTCCTCAGGCTTACATCCTTTCCTAATTTCCAGTGTCTCTGTCTCTTCCTCATGATCTCTGGTCATTTCAGTATTTGCTGATGGTGAAGGCAGATTGTTCAAGTTGAATCTTCCCAGGATCCTTCCTTCCCTCCTCTTCATCTCTTAAGGTTATGTGATTAAATTGCCATTAGGGCTTAGATTCTGGTTCCCTACAACACATACTGCTTTTCTTTCCTAGTGACTCGTCATCTAGATACTCTGACTGGACAGCTGATGCAGGCATCAATTTGCAGCCTCCTTTACGAACGTCATCACGTCGACGAGTTACCCGCTTTTGCAGTAGTTCAGAGGATGAAATGTCTACTGAGAATTTATCTCCTCCAAAAAGGAGACGAAAGAGAAAGAAAGAAAATAAGCCTAAAAAAGAGGTAAGAGAAGTATATCTTTAAAACATCTATTTACGCTTTCTATCAAGTGTTTCTGTCCATATTTAGAAATTAAAAGTCTTAGGGAGATTGGAGATTTTATATACTATTGACACTGTTAAGTCTTCAAGACTCAAATGTAAAATGCAAATTTGTATTTGGAAAAGCCACTTTCTTCTGGAGGCTTCTCTATCGAATCTGCCCCAAATTGGCGGTGGCACCGGCTCCTTCCTCAGTCTGACACGGTAAGGGGGAGGGAGCTCTATTGTGCTCAGAATCCCACAACTCTTTATTTTCTCCTGTTAATTTCAACACCAGAACTATACTTCAGGGCATTTTAGGGCACTTTCTTCTTGTTTCCTCTGTCATTGCCTTGTTTCCCAGTTACATCTGCCATGTTCTCTTTCATTTGGCACGTTCACAAGCAGGAGTACTTGTGATGTTCCTATTTCTTATCATATGTTCAGTGTTCATGTCGTGCAAGTAACAGTCATTATTTTTTTTTTTTTTTTAATTTTTTTTTCAACGTTTTTTATTTATTTTTGGGACAGAGAGAGACAGAGCATGAACGGGGGAGGGGCAGAGAGAGAGGGAGACACAGAATCGGAAACAGGCTCCAGGCTCTGAGCCATCAGCCCAGAGCCTGACGCGGGGCTCGAACTCACGGACCGCGAGATCGTGACCTGGCTGAAGTCGGACGCTTAACCGACGGCGCCACCCAGGCGCCCCAGTAACAGTCATTATTTAAAGATGCCACGTCTTTGTATTCCTCACGTATTGCTGTGTCACAGACCATCCTGAATCTTAGCTCCTTACAGCAACAGACATGTATTCCTGTTTGGTGGGTCAAGAATCTGGGGGCTGAAAAGCTAGGTGAGTTTTGGTTCCCAAGGTCACAGTTATCACACTGGTTGGAGCTACAGCTGTCTGAACGTATAACTGGAGCTGCCTGATCTTCTTTGAACCCTATTCAGTTGGGGAGTTGGCTGTAGACCCAGCTACTCACCACATGGGCCCCTCTAAAGAGCTGCTTCGGCATCTGTATGACATGGTGGCCCACATTCCCTAGGTTAGGTGATCCAGAGGTGTCAGCAGGGGTAAGCCTTAATGCCTGTGACAGCTTTGTCTTAGAAGCCTCTTGTCACTTCTCTCTTACTCTGTTTGAGTGGAGCGGTTGTGGGCTGCACCTATGGAAGAGATGAGGAGGATCAAAGAGTTTGTTGGCACATTTTAAAGTCACCTGTCTTAAAACCTCAAATCAAGAGGAGTCTCCCTGTGATGAGTAGTCGACGGTGAAATTCAGAATGGTCTCTCGGCAGAGCAGGCTGGCTGTCGAAGAGGATTTAGGTTGGAAAGGAGCCCCCTTCCATAGGATGTCAAGTGGTATGAAGAGTCTATTAGAAATCCGGGAGAGGCTAGATGAGTGCCGGGGGAACCTGCACTGCTTTCACCAGTGGCCCACAATGTACACGCTCCCGTGTGTGTGAAGGAACCAAATACATATGCCGTTTAAAAACTGATCATTAGGCGACGTGCCCATTCTCATTTGACATAGCATTTCTCACTTGGTGAAGTTTCTTTTGTTTGTCAATCAAACCACGCCCTCATGCCCTTTCTGTTGTACTGGACTTTGTTCTCATCCCCTTGGCAGAGCTTGCGGAGGATGACTCCGGTGGAGCTTGCAAATATGGAACATTTATATGAATTTCACCCTCCCGTGTGGATAACGGACACCACACTTCGAAAGTCTCCTTTTGTTCCTCAGATGGGTGATGAGGTGAGAGTAGTAAAATTTAGAAATGGGAATATGGACCACAAGATAGTATTTTACCCTTAGGTTTTAATTTATTTTTAAATGTATACTTTTGTAGGTAATCTATTTTCGACAGGGTCACGAAGCTTATATTGAGGCTGTCAGAAGAAATAACATTTATGAACTGAACCCTAATAAGGAGCCATGGAGAAAAATGGATCTTAGGGTAAGATGATCATATTATTAAGCCATTAAACATCTAGCACTGTATAGTTAAATTATTTATAAATCCATTAAAAATAAACCTTCTGGAGGTATATTTCATTACTGTCTTTTTGACTGCCTACTTAAAAACATTTCTGCTGTTACCTTCCTAAGCCTTGGGATCCAGCAGAAAGACATGTTTGTCAGTGGATGGTCTTCATGTATTGCTGATTGGTGTATAAAATTATAAGTGTGTTCGTCACTCAGGAAGGCAGCTTGGTAGTATATATCATTAATGTTAAAATGTGTGTATCTGGGACATATATTCAAAAGAAGTGGCAGCTTTTCAAAAGAGGAAATACAAATTGGAAAAGAAGTTGAACCGCGTGCACAATAGACTAGTCTGTTGGAAAAGCTTTAGCTCCCCTATACTTAACCAGTTAAATAAAAAAAAAAAAAATTTTTTTAAGCAGTGAAAGAAAAAAACCCCACATTTTAGCAAGTAGCAAAGATTTTGGTTTGTTACCAGTTACTCACATTGGTGACAGGACAGGGTATATGAAACAGCCCGGGCTTTGTAGAGGCTATCTTGGCGATTGGAATTGAAACTGGAAAATATTCAGATGTTTTAAAATCTGTGACTTTATTTGCGGTGATTTAGGAAACAACTGGAAGTGCATGTGAATTTATGAGCAAGACAATTCCATATCCCTGTTTATAAAAACAAAAATTAGAAAAAGTCCATGTATCCTACAGTACTGAATGGATCAAGTCATGGTACCTTTTGCAGAGTTGACTATGGTATGAAGCCCACTGTGTAATTGAGGCTTTTAAAATACTTGAGTGAATGACTGTTAAATTTTTATAATTTATTACTAAGAGAAAAAATGGGATGTGAAATGTTGTTTGTGGTTATGGTAATAAAAACTTGCAGACATGTAGTCAACCAGAATAAATACATCAAAATGTCAATGGTGATTATGTATGGAATAGCATTGCCGTTGATTTTTTTTTTATTCTTTGTATTTTATATGTTTTTGATACTTTTAGTAATTATTAGAAGGTAAAAACAACTATCTTAGCAAAGATAGCCATTTTTTTTCTTCTTCTTCTTCTTTAAGTTTATTTATTGATTTTGAGAGAGGGAGAGAGAGAGAAGCCCAAGCAGGCTCTCTGCTGTCAGCACAGATCCCGATGTGGGGCTAAATCCCACGAACAGTGAGATCATGAGTAGGAGTTGGACATTTAAGGGACCGAGCCACCCAGGCACTCCCAAAGATAGCTGTTCTTAACTCTCCTTCAACTTAGTGGCTCTCCGTCTTGAATTTGGCTTACCATATGCTCTGATTTATTTAGGTCTGTTTCACTTATCACTGAGTTGATCCTCATTATTCACAGATTCCATATTTGTCATTTTGCCTACTAGCTGCGTGTTATTTGTAACCCCAAATCAATGCTCAGGGTGCTTTCTGGTCATTTGCAAACACACACACAGTGGCAAAAAATTTGATTTCCCTGACCGGCCTGTTACCTCCTGAGGTCGAGCGAGGTGATACCTTCTTGTTTGAGCTCTCACATCATAAATAAGTGTCCTTCTCACGATCTATTGAATGCAACATAAATAACTTTAGTATTTTTATGCTTTTTGTTGGTGACTTACTGTTTAACATAGCCCCCGAGTGTGATGCTTTAAAGTGCTCTGCTGTGTTACTCAGTACAAGAAGGTGATGATGTGCTTTCTGGAGAGAACACCTGTGTTAGATAAACTTTAGGCATGAGTGAGAAGTCCTTTTGGCTTTGAGTTCAGTGCTAAATGAATCGACAGCATCTTCAATGAGATGTCTTTACACAGAGACACACATAAAACAAGATGATGTATCTCTAGGAAGAGAACAGAGCCAGAAAGAAATTCACATTATTCACAGTAATCGTCTTTAGATATTGTGCTGATCAGTGACTCTTATGTTCCTTCTTAACACTTTGTGGTATGTTTTCTAAAGTGAGTATATTCCTTATGTTTGAAACAGTATTAAATGTCTATCCTGAAAAAGATGTGAAGATTAATTTTAGCAAAAATGATTTAATCACTGTTAACTTGGAAACCTGACTTATAAGTTGACTTAATGTGGCAATACGTGGAGATTTATAGTCTTGAGAAATTGCTTTATTTTAACCATTTTAAACATTGCATTCTTTAAAAAATATCTGTTAAAGGATCAAGAGTTGGTCAAAATAGTTGGAATACGATACGAGGTTGGGCCCCCTACGCTCTGTTGCCTCAAACTAGCATTTATAGATCCTGCAACTGGAAAACTTTTGGACAAATCTTTCTCTATTAGGTATGTGTTACTCTTTTTTTTTTTATGGAATTGTTTAAATTTAGATGTTTCCTCTTGCTGATCAGCATGTCCCTCATAACTGCGGGGTAAATAGTGGAGCACTATGGACAGCCTGAGGCGGGAGTTGAGGTGCTCATAGCTGGGAGTAAAAGTAGTATGCTGTAGCAACAATTAGGCATTGGCATGTTTATGCCTTTTTCCATGCCACTAATGTGTGGAGAACTCTGGCCTGTAGGCGAATTTGTGTCTGTCTTTGTTTTTGAGAAAATGTTAGAATAAATGATTTGCTAAATGTGTGCTGTCCATTATGGTGACCCTTAGCCACACGTGGCTCTTGAGCTCTTGAAATGTGGCCGATTTCAATGGAGTGTGATGTACACACTGGATTTTGAAGGCTTGGTATGAAGAAAAAGTAATGTAAGGTATCTCGTTATTTTGTATTGATAACATGGTGAAACCGTGTTTAGGGTACATGGGATAAATTAATTTTACTAGTTTCTCTACTTTTTTTAATAAGGCTAGTCAGAAAAAAATTAGAAATGCAGCTCCCATCCTGTTTCTTTTGGACATTGTTGCTTTAGACTGTAACCTGCTGCTCAGGGAGTTTAATAATCTTTTATTTCTGTTTAGATACCATGATATGCCGGATGTCATTGACTTTCTTGTACTGCGTCAATTTTATGATGAAGCAAGACAGAGGAATTGGCAGTCTTGTAAGTCTGTTCTTACTGAGTTTCATACACCATTAGAAAATGATCTCTCCGTTTATTGGCCTATTTTTTTGTTGTGGTGCTGCTTGTTATGGTGGATGCAAACATGTGAATTCTGGAAAGAAATAGAAGTGCATGGAAAGTATTTTTTGCTTTACTGCTTCTTCATAAGGACTGTTAGCCAAGCAGCATTTCTTGTGGGGATTGTTTCTTATGCGTTGACTGTATGTTAGGGGTGAACTTTTATATCCTTTCACATGTCCACAGTCTGCATTTTTTTTCTATCTTTACTGTGACTGGTATAATTCACAAAGTTATCTTATGATCTAAAACAATCAGGAAATTGAAAAATAATGCAAATTACTTCTAATCTGCATTGTAAATAATGCAGCCACTTAGGAGAGTTCATTCGCCTTTGAGCAGTTTTGGTCTCTTATTAGGAATAGTAAGTTTTAGGCTCTGTCGTCTAGTGTACACGTTTGTAAATGATGTTAAGGCCTCATTAATTTTCCTAGTTGTTGCTGCTTTTTTCTACAAGTACTACAAATAGGTAAATTTTCGACAAATTCCCTGAGTCATCCCTATTTGAAATGAAAGATTGTTGGAGAACGTGGCTGTTCTTAGTGGACTATTTTCAACGGTAATACCCACACAAATAGTCAGGACTGTTTGGGGACTAAAGGAAATTTTTCTTGAAGAAAAACATCTAGCCATACACAGAAACAACCAAGACCAAACTCCAGTCATCTGGAATGTGCCGGAGTTAAGGTCGATAGCCAAATCCTGAAGAACTTCAAAGTTTCGCATCTGTTCTGTTTATCCAACACCCATGACGTCTAAGTTGGAAGCTCTCATTTTGTTCCGCCCACACGTGCATCCAGAAATTGTTTTAAACTCCCGTTCTCTGTAGCTGAGCTCTAGAGGTGGATTCCCACTTGCCTCTTGAAATTTAGTGCCTTTGTTTTATTTTTGTGATTGGGAAATTAATGTACCAGATCTTTTAATTAATTCAATTTTGCCCCCCCCCCCCCCATGAAATCTGACCGATTCTCTCGAAGTTTGAGCAGTGTCAGTAAAGGAAGTTGCTTAATCCTGATTTTATTGCGTGAAGAACTTTACTAAGCATGTTTATTCTACTCTTGAATAGGCAAAATCAGTTTTGTTTTTTTTTAATTCTTAAGGAAAAGCCAGGTTTTACCTTCAGAAAAGTGATCTCTTAAGGCTCCTTTTAATTTAAAGTGTTATCTTACAGTGAAAAATACTTTTATCTAAACCGAAAGTATCTTCTAGTTGTTTTGTTTTTGAATTTTTTTTTTTTAAGTTTATGTTTGAGGGGCGCCTGGGTGGCTCAGTTGGTTAAGTGTCTGACTTTGGCTCAGGTCATGATCTTGGGGTCCGTGAGTTTGAGCCCCGTGTCGGGCTGTCCTGACAGCTCAGAGCCCCGAGCCTGTTTCAGATTCTGTGTCTCCCTCTCTCTGACCCTCCCTCATTCATGCTCTGTCTCTCTCTGTCTCAAAAATAAATAAACGGTAAAAAAAAAAATTTTAAAGTTTATGTTTGAAAGAGAGAGAGAGAGCGAGGGGAGGGGCAGAGAGAGAGAGAGGGAGAGGGAGGATCCCAAGCAGGCTTCATGCTGTTCACGCAGAGCCCAACGCGGGGCTCCACCTCACAAACTGCGGGATCACGACCTGAGCCGAGATCAAGCGTCCCACCCAGGTGTTCCTCTTCTAGTTTTAGATAAATAGGGAAGGAAAGTATTATAAAGTTGGTTCTTGGTATCAAAAACTGGCTTTTTTTTTTTTTTAAGTTTATCTGTTTGTTTTGAGAGAGAGAGAGAGCAAGTGGGAGAGGAGCAGAGATAGAGGAAGAATCTTAAGCAGGTTCCACGCTCAGCACGGAGCCGGATGTGGGGCTCGATCCCGCAGCCCTGGGATCATGACCTGAGCTGAAATCAAGAGTCTGAGCACCCAGGCGTCCTGGGTTTCTAGTGACTTTGAAAAATATAAAATGTACATAAAAGTCATGTTTATGTGAATTTAAAAATATTTTAAGAACCTCAAAACATGCAGCTCCAGTAGTGATACTGCTGTTGTTTTCAGTTTTAGAGAATTCCGTGGAAGCATACTTTGTTAGTACTCTTTGTGGGTATTTTATTACGTAAATATTCTCTTTCTGAGGAGTGAAATACAGCTTTAATTTTGATGGATACCATTTCTGTCAAACCTTCCTTGAAAGCAGAATTGCTAATCTACCAAGGAATTGTTAGTGGTGGCTAAGCAACTTTTTTTGTTACTGGTTTTGTTTTGAGAAAGGTGGAATGGATGGAAGGGAAGAGGTGGGGTTATGACAGCAGTCTGTTCCTTTTGTAACATGAAACCGAGCTCACCTACAATGTGTTCCTCTAGAAGGGATGCCGTTGTAGGGTACACAGACGATTACTGGAGTCAGTTGGAGTATTCTGTACAGTTACTTTGGTTTGTGGATGGAGCCCTCCTAAGATCTACTTCCTGCTTCTACATATCCTCCTGAGATAAAGGGATATGTGGGTGTTTAATTCTTTTTTTTATTAAAAATTTTTTTTAATGTTTATTTTATTTTTGAGAGAGAGAGAGAGAGAGAGAGAGAGAGAGAGCGAGCAGAGGAGGGTCAGAGAGAGAGGGAGACACAGAATCCAAAGCAGTCTCCAGGCTCTGAGCTGTCAGCACAGAGCCCCATGAGGGGCTTGAACTCACAAACTGTGAGATCATGACCTGAGCCGACGTTGGACGCTTAACTGACTGAGCCACCCAGGTGCCCCTAATTCTTTTAAGTAATAAAGTATGTAAGCATATCCTAGGGTATATCTAGAACTGATTTTTAATGTGAAGTCTTAAGAATTAAAATTCTGTTTTATGTGGAAATATTTATATAGGGAGAGCTTTAGAATAATCATGGATTCTAGTCATACTTTTATAATATGTTTTATTCAGGAAGTACATGTTTCAGAGGTATTTAATATACTTATTAAGCAAGTATATTTTGATCATATACATCGTTGTAGAAGATTATTGAGTTTTGTTAAGCTTTGTTCTTTGTTCCATGTTGTAAAATGTGGTCGAACCTATTTTGGGGAAATGTTTGGATCCAGTAAACAACAGAATCCAGTCAGAAGCATGTTAGTCTATTGCACTGTATGGTTATACACCGTCAGTAAATTACTCGGTGTGACATTGTATCTTTTTACATTTATTGCTGAAGATTGCTGGAAAGTGGGGAAGGATGGCTGATTTTAAGATAAAAAAAGTAATTTCTTTTTTTATCTGTATCATGGTATTTTATAAATTAAAAATGTGTCTCAGACTTGGTCATCTTTTATAGGTGATAGGTTCCGTTCTATCATTGATGATGCTTGGTGGTTTGGAACAGTGCTAAGTCAAGAGCCATATCAGCCGCAGTACCCTGATAGTCATTTCCAGTGCTACATCGTTAGGTCTGTATGCAGTTGAAATGAATTCTCTACAGACATTCGTTCATTGTGGTGGGTGGTTTTATGAATAATATGTTTCAGGTGAAAGACCATGATTTAGTCTGTCATTGAGTCCTGTCTGTCATCCCCATGCAGTGTCTCTCGCACGCCCTGGCTGCTTCCCGTTCACCAGGTTCTCCTTGCCTCCCTGGTCCCATTTCTGTAGCCTCCTAATAGTTCCTAGTTGAGGAGCACATATTACGTCATTTCCCCTGTTCAAGGAAATCGTTGCTGCTTTTCCATCGGCTGTGGAATAAAGTCACATTTTGAAGTGTGGCATTCAAGGCTTCACAGGGTTGTTGAGTTTTTTCCACCTACCCTGGGTACAAGCCACACAGGACTTCTGACTTTGTCTTTGAACATTTTTAATGCTTTCTTTTTCTCATAATGTATTCTCCTAAAAAAAAATCTTACGGTTAATATTTAAACTTTCATTGCTACAATAAGGTTTTCACATTTTATTTTTGTTTACTCTTTTGTGGATACCTAGTTATTAGCCACAAGTTGTTTTTATGAGAGGCTAACTGGACTTTTGGTTTTTTAATAGGTGGGACAATACTGAAATTGAAAAACTTAGCCCATGGGACATGGAACCAATTCCTGATAATGGTATATGATTTTTTTTTTTTAAGTTTTAGCAGAAACTATTTAAAAAAATTTTTTTTAAACATTTATTTTTGAGAGACAGAGGGAGAGGGAGGGCCAGAGAGAGGGAGAGAATCCCAAGCAGGCTCCACGCTGTGAGCGCAGAACCTGATGCAGAACTCAGACTCACGAACCATGAGATCATGATCTGATTCGAAATCAAGAGTCAGATATTTAACTGACTGAGTTACCCAGGAGCCCCATGGTATATCATTTTTAAATAATGAAAATATTTTACCTGTTTTCAGTAACTGTGAGATTTACTAACCCCCCACAGAATTAATATGAATCGGGCTGATTAATTCTTATCCTAGGCTTCAAGTTTGATGCTGACTGCATTTTAATAGCCTATTATCATTTCTTACATAATCCTGGCTAGTCATTTTGTAGCATTTCTCTCCGTTTGGGCTTGTTTCATATTTACTCATTATCCAGGGTTTGCATTTCTGGTGCTAGTGTTAGAGACGTGGTATATGGTCCTCAGTGCATCATATCATGAGGCACATGATGTCCATTTGTCCTATTACTGGGGGTGTTAACTTTCATCATGTGACTTAGGTGGTGTCCCAGGTTTCTCCACTATAAAACCACTGCTTTTTCCTTTGTAGTGTCTGGTTTAGGAGTTTTGACAACTTAAGTATAATATATATTTGGTTAATTATTTTTCTTTCTTGTTCTTTGGAATGGAATTTATAGTTGACCCACCTGAAGAGTTAGGAGCTAGTATTTCTGTCACTTCCGATGAGCTAGAGAAATTACTCTACAAACCTCAAGATGGTGAATGGGGCCAGAAATCGAGAGATGAAGAATGTGAACGAATTATTAGTGGTATAGACCAACTTTTGAATCTTGGTAAGTTTTTAGTGTGGAATGTTTCATGTTCAAGTTTTCCTTTCCTCAAAGGTATTTTTTTTTTTTTAAATGTTTATTTAATTTTGAGAGACAGAGAGTAGGAGTGGGGGAGGAGCAGAGAGAGAGGGAGACATAGAATCCGAAGCAGGCTCCAGTCTCCAGGCTCTGAGTGGTCAGCACAGAGCCTGACGTGGGTCTCGAACCCAGGGACCATGAGATCACGACCTGAGCCGAAGTCAGCCACTCAATCGACCGAGCCACCCAGGCGCCCCTCCACAAAAGTATTTTAAAAGCGCAGCAAACTTTGGTGGCATTCTTCACTACAGTTTCTACTTGCTCCTTTTTGTTTGGGCCTGCATTGTTAAACGTGGCTCTATTTTTGAGGAATTTGCAGAGAAATAATCTCCTGTGGGTAATGAATTTATCGATGAAAATGTTTTGTGTCTGCCTTCACAGACATAGCAGCGGCTTTCGCAGGGCCAGTTGATCTCTGTACGTACCCGAAGTATTGCACCGTAGTAGCTTATCCAACCGACCTCTACACGATTCGAATGAGGCTCGTTAATCGATTCTACAGGTTAGTAGAAAACTCCTTTCACAATAGTTTGAAAAGGTGTTTGGTCATCCTGAGTGGAGTGAATGGAAGTGGTGGTTGATCGTGACAGTGGTGGAGTGGGGGCTGATGCACGCTATTTTCTGTTTCACTCTCTTTCATTATAGTGATCTTGTGGTCTTCTGTGGTAAGACACTGTTCGATGTTGGAGAGGTGTCGGATTAAAAAAAATTCCACGTGGGGCGCCTGGGTGGCTCAGTCGGTTAAGCGTCCGATTTCAGCTCAGGTCACGATCTCGCAGTCCGTGAGTTCGAGCCCCGCGTCAGGCTCTGGGCTGATGGCTCAGAGCCTGGAGCCTACTTCAGATTCTGTGTCTCCCCCTCTCTCAGCCCCTCCCCCGTTCATGCTCTGTCTCTCTCGGTCTCAAAAATAAACGTTAAAAAAAATTAAAAAAAATAAAAATAAAATTAAAAAAATTCCACGTGCTTGTTACAAATTATGTTAAGTAGTTAGACATCATTTATTTGCATGTTATTCCTATTTAGCAGCTTGATTTTAAAAATAAAGTTGAATTTTAAAAATTGGCCTTTGAAAGATTGATTCCCCAGAGTCATCAGCTTTTTATCTTTGGCTTCTAGAGCACTGATAACTATAAAATTTCCTATTCTCAGTGATTTTTAAATTTTTTAAAAAAAATTTATTTACTTATTTATTTATTTATTGCGTATTTATTTCTGAGTGAGAGAGAGAGAGAGAGAGAGAGACAGAGAGAGAGACAGAGAGCTTGTGGGGAAGGGGCTGAGAGAGAAGGAGACATAGAATCCAGGGAGACGCAGGCTCCAGGCTCCGAGCTGTCAGCACAGAGCCCGATGGGCTCGAACTCATGAACTGTGAGATCATGCCCTGAGCGGAAGTCGGACGCTTTACCGACTGAGCTACCCACGTGCCCTGATTCTCAGTGATTTTTTTAAATTTTAAGTAATTGATAGTATTTTATTTGTTACAATTCATCTACTTTGAGAAATTACCATTTCAAAAAACTGACTTCTTACATTGATGGTGTACTTTATCTCTGTAGCCAGACATGGGAATGTGCATTTGTTCAGAAACCACTTTACCAGGTTACTCTCTTAGGATTGATGATATTTAACACCTTTTCTTCTTTGAGTCTCAGTAGCTTCCGTTGTGCCTGTAGACACTGTGCAAGGGAGGGTTGCTCCAGGTTGCTCTGGATGTGATGAAGTGAACTGTTAAGATTTTTGGTCTTTAATTGTATTCTCTGTGGTTTAGCTTCCAGTATAATTGCTTATGGTTATGATCAGGTTGAGAGCATTAGAAGGTTATTCATTGTAACTGCACTTAGGATTTAATATATTAATACATGCTGGCTTAACGTGCTGGGAATTTTTTTTTTTTTAACAACCTGGTTTCTGTGTTTTTGTTTTCTGAGCTCTAAATTGCCTGCTTTTTTGTTTTGAAGGAGGCTATCTGCATTAGTTTGGGAAGTCAGATACATAGAACATAATGCCAGGACATTTAATGAGCCTGAAAGTGTAATTGCAAGATCAGCTAAGAAGATAACTGACCAACTTTTAAAATTTATCAAGTAAGTTATCTCCTATTATAGATGTGGAAAGTGGCTTTGCATAGCTATACCTCTTGCAGCCATCTAGTTCTTAATTTTTGCTCTCTGAATTACACCCTTTTATTAATATGCTATGTTAAATAACATTTCTGTACATATTTATTGTGATTATTACTTTTAGTAAAGGCATGAAAAATAGAACAATCCAATGTTTTCTGCTTTTTAAAATTGAAATAATTTTATACTACAGAAGTTGCCCTATGTATACCCCTCACCGGGTTTCCCTTAGTCATTTTTCATGACTGTGGTGTCCTCATGAAACATGAAGAAATTACCCTTGGTGTTAACACTAATGGCTGCACACGCTTGCTTGCATTGGGAGATCATTTAGGAGGAGGATGGAAAGTGGGATCTGAGTTTTAACATCATCTGTCCTGATGAACGTTGTCTGTCACTTTGGACAAATTGCTCAGCCTGTTTCCGTTGAAATTAATGAATTGTGCTGTGTGATCTTAATGCCATAGCCATAAAAATTGTTTGAAAGGATTATGTATTAGAGAAGATAATTTATAAACTGTGCCATCATTTTTACTATGTGGCTACAAACTGGGAAGTAACTGGTTCTGGCCTATCTTGCTTTGCTGGGTTGAATCCACTTCTTGCCTGGATGACCTGGACTTGTTTCCTCTTCCCCAGGACTTTGATTTTTTTCTACTTCAGGAAAATCACATACCCATTTTCATCTTCTTCATGCCTAGATAGTCCTACTTCAGCATTCTTTCTTCTGTGTGTACAGGGAAGTTAAGATCTAATTTGCTTTAATTTCTGCTTCTCCCCTCTATATTGTCTCGAGTCAATCCATGTTCCTGGTACTTACTGTACGAATATGCCTAGTGATGTGTAGGAACACTCATCTTCACATTCATCCAGTTGAGGCCATAATTGGATTATTTCTGGATTGCCAGCTTAATTTTTATACATACTTAGCTGGGGAAACAAAAACTTACTTTCCATATTCTAAGATGGTCAGTTGTTTCCGCAGAGGGTAGATTAAAAAACTGGATATTCCTTTGCTTGAAATTAGGTATGCATAATTGGGGAACTGTTTATATCTTAACCTGTAGTTTGAATCTTTGACATCAGACACGACAACTGCATACTCTTAAACATGTGAAAAATTGCTTTTTAGGAATCAAGACTGTACACATATCTCAGAACTTTCTAACACTTCCGAAAATGATGAGCAAAATGCCGAGGATTTGGTAATGAAGTTTGTCAATTTTATAATGATTTCTGTTCGTTTCAAATGGTGATTTAAAAATATTGAGCGAAGTAGAAAAATAACAATTCTTGCTATATTCCAATGAACTATGAAACTTTTGATAAAAATATATATATTTTTTGTTTTTTTCAATATATGAAATTTATTGTCAAATTGGTTTCCATACAACACCCAGTGCTCATCCCAAAAGGTGCCCTCCTCGATACCCATCACCTCCCCCCCCCCCCCCCCCCCCAATCAACCCTCAGTTCTCAGTTTTTAAGAGTCTCTTATGCTTTGGCTCTCTCCCACTCTAACCTCTTTTTTTTTTTTTTTTTTTCCTTCCCCTCCCCCATGGGTTTCTGTTAAGTTTCTCAGGATCCACATAAGAGTGAAAACATATGGTATCTGTCTTTCTCTGTATGGCTTATTTCACTTAGCATCACACTCTCCAGTTCCATCCATGTTGCTACAAAGGGCCATATTTCATTCTTTCTCATTGCCCTGTAGTACTCCATTGTGTATATAAACCACAATTTCTTTATCCATTCATCAGTTGATGGACATTTAGGCTCTTTCCATAATTTGGCTATTGTTGAGAGTGCTGCTATAAACCTTGGGGTCCAAGTGCCCCTATGCATCAGCCCTCCTGTATCCCTTGGGTACATTTCTAGCAGTGCTACTGCTGGGTCATAGGGTAGGTCTATTTTTAATTTTTTGAGGAACCTCCACACCGTTTTCCAGAGTGGCTGCACCAGTTTGCATTCCCACCAACAGTGCAAGAGGGTTCCCGTTTGATAAAAATATATTTTTAATTATCCAGATATTCAGTTTGTTTTAACCAATAATTGATACCAAATAAATAGCATATGTCTGCGTGAATAACATAGCTGAGGAATGTGTCCTCTACTTTTGCAATTTCTAAGAGTTGGATTTAATTGTAATTACAAATTAACGAACTTGACCATGCTCACGGTACCCACAAGTTCTTCACTCAAGGTGGTATCAAAGTTCAAGGCAAATATCAGTGATGCTGGGTAATTTCACTTATTCTCTTGGTAATTTCTATCGGAATAAAAATGGCCATGCAAATATTTTGTTTTTCAACGTTTTATTTTATTTTTGGGACAGAGAGAGACAGAGCATGAACGGGGGAGGGGCAGAGAGAGAGGGAGACACAGAATCGGAAATAGGCTCCAGGCTCTGAGCCATCAGCCCAGAGCCCGACGCGGGGCTCGAACTCACGGACCGTGAGATCGTGACCTGGCTGAAGTCGGACGCTTAACCGACTGCGCCACCCAGGCGCCCCATGCAAATATTTGATTTAGGGAATAAGAAAATGTGTGGAGTATGAAATTCAGAACAGTAGGAAATGGTTTCTTGGGTTTTATGGATAGAGATGAAACACACATTGGAAGTTGCTGATGCATGTCCTATTTAGGTCCTGCACAAAGCACCTTTTTATAGCTATCTATAGGAATTAGTTTTCCTAGGGAGTGTAGAGGGTTATTAAGAATGGTTGGTTTATGGGAGTCTGGGTGCCACAAAGACCTGATAGGGTCTGCCTTTTGAGATTTTTGTGAACAAGTTAAAATCCTTGTAAGACCTAATGTGTTTGATATGCTTTTAGGTTATTACGTTTCGGATGAGAATATTAACACTTACGGTGCTCTGATTTTTGTTCGTAGGATGATAGTGATCTTCCTAAAACATCTTCTGGAAGAAGGAGAGTAAGTTAATCTGTTCGACTGACCTTTGTTGTTTGCTTATTCTGTATTTTGAAAGCAGCCTCAGATTTCAGGTGTTACTCTGACAAGTTACCTTGAAATGGGTATTGAGCATTTGTTAAAAGAAATGGAAAATCACTGAGAGGCGGGTAGTCAGGGAAGGTTTAGTGGAAGAGTTGGGACTTGAACTTTGTTTTCAGAATGAGCTGGAGGAGAAAGAGGACGTGCACAAAATAAGGAGCATTTGGGACCCATGTCACGAAGTAGGCACATGTAGCATGCCACTAGGCTAGTGGTAGAGCACTGGCCTGCCCAGTGTAGGGACTGAGTGTTGGGGTGAGCAAGGGGGCTGTGTCTGGCTGTGACGTTGGGAGTGGATGATGGTGATCTTGAAAACCAAGGATTTCATTTAAATTTAAAGGAGAGACTCAATTTCACCACCATAATAGATGCAGAGATTTTGAAGGGTAACAGAATCGGTACTAAAGGAAGTGAGGAACCTGTTGCAAGAACTAGAGTGTAAGGCGGAGCCTCGTCAGGGATTGTGCTTGTATGCAGTGGGAAGGCTGGTAGAGGAGGAGCCCTTGTAGGGGAATGTTCACTAGGGTTTGGTGAATAACCCTTTTTTTTAAATGACACCTGTTGGGAAGATGGAGTTAAGGAGAATGACGTATGGATATAATGAGATTTTAGATACTGGGTTTGGTTGTAAGTTTTAGATACTAAGTTTGAATTGTGGCGTCACCAGCAGCTCTTGTGGTTATAATGTAATATATTAATTAAAGGAAAGGTTATTAAATTTTTTTAAATGTTTATTTTGAGAGACAGAGACAGTGTAAGTGGGGGAGGGGCAGAGAGAGAGAGAAAGAAAGACACTCCCAAGCAGGCTCCGCACTGTCAACGCAGAGCATGACATGGGGCTTCGAACCCACAAACCGTGAGATCATGACTTGAGCCAAAACCAAGAATCGGACATTTAAACAGACTGAGTCACTGAGGCACCCCTAAGGAAAGGTTATTAATTTAAAAATGCTTAACATTTTATTTTTAAGGTTTTTTTAATGTTTATTTTTGAGAGAGAGCATGAGCAGGGGAGGGGCAGCGAGAAAGGGAGACAGAGGAGCTGAAGCTGTGCTGCCAGCAGAGTCCAATGTCAGGTTCAAACTCATGAACTGTAAGGTCACAACCTGAGCCGAAGTCAGACTGTCAACTGAGTGAGCCAGCCAGGCGCCCCTAAAATGCTTAACATTTTAAATTTTGTCCAAATACTGCTTAAATTTAAGCTTTTTATCATACTAATTTTCCTAATATGCTTGCCCCAAATAACACTGAGAAGTCACACTTGAAGAATTGTCATCTGATTGTCATTTTCGTATAATTTCTTATTTTGGGGGGAAAATAATTTCATTTTTAAACAAAATCCCAGGTGTTTAGTATCTGTATAGCATTTGTTTGCTGTGGCCGCCATAGCAAATCACAAATCTAGTGGCTTAAACAATAAAAAAAAATAATAATAATAAGGTCTTCTAGGTCTGTAGATTAGAAGTCAGACATGGGTCTCAATGGAGCTAAAATCAGGGTGGTGGCATAGCTGTGTTCCTTTCTGGAAGCCCTAGGGTAGAATCCTTCTCCTTGTTATTTTTTAGCTTCTAGAGGCTCTTGTCCCCTCATCTTTTATCTTCAAGCCAGCAGCTTGAAGTCTCGAAGTCTCTGACTTTCAAAAGGACCTTTGTGGGGCGCCTGGGTGGTTCAGTCAGTTTAAGCGTCTGACTCTTGGTTTCGGCTTAGGTCATGTTCTTGTGGCTTCATGGGTTTGAGCCCCACATTGGGCTCTGTGCTGACAGTGCGGAGCCTGCTTGGGCTTCTCTCTCTCCCTCTCTCTCTGCCCCTTCCCTTCTTGTCCTGTCTCTGTCTCTCAAATAAACTTAAAAAAAAATTTTTTTTTAAATCACCTTTGTGATCACATTGGGCCCATCTTGATAATCCAGGACAGTCTTCCCATCTCAGGATTCAAACCGGTGGTCAGATCTGCCATGGATAGTGACAGCCATAAGTTCTTAAATTAGGATGCAGGTATCTTTGGGGCCATTCCTTAGCCTACCACTTCGTCTAATGTGAGTCTTCACTTTCTGTGAAAACGTGTTCTAAACTTGGGAGATAAGTGGTAGAATGAAAAATGCTTTCAGAGTAATGGATGTGACGTTACTGACCTTTACAGAAAAGTGGATTTCTTCTAAGTAGATAGAAAATAAAAGTAGCCACATTGTTATAGCACACAAGGCCACAGCTCATGTGCATTTTTACCACCGTACTATACCAGACCGCAGTGTGACATTTCCAAGACTGAAAAAGCTTATAATATTGTGAATGTATTTTTAGGTCCGTGATTGGAAAAAAACGAGCATCAAAGCCACCAACTATGTTGAAAATAACTGGAAGAAACAGTGTAAGGAACTGGTGAACTTAATTTTTCAGTGTGAAGATTCTGAACCATTTAGACAACCTGTTGATTTGGTTGAATATCCAGTAAGTTTTGCCATTGTTTGAATGTTTGGGCCTTCTCGTTTTGTATAGAGATTGGGGTGGAGGTGTTTAAATTAAACTTTAACGAGTAAGATGTCTGAGCTTCATGTTAACTTTGTCTCTCACCACTAAGGCAGCTGTGGAAGATTTGTATTACACAGTTTTTCTTGACTTTTCTAGACCCCTCGTAACTTTAGCTAAGGCTTAATCACTGCTACATCTTAATGGGAGGATCCTACATGTTTGTCTGTTTTCTTAGTAGGCTCAGCCCCAGGAAAACTATAAATTGGATAAAAGCTCTGTATTCATTCCCCAAATATGAGAATGGAAAATGACCTTTAAAAAAAAGATTACAAAGCACAGATTTACTGTAAAAGCTTAGAAATTACATTAAGAGTATAAAGAAGAAAATGAAAACCATTTAATATCCTACCAGATATATCATTTTGGTATATTTCTTATTTTTTCTGTATGTCTGAGCCTCTTTTTTAAAAATTACTGATGATTCTTAAGGTCCTTCTAACCTTTTTCTTTTCTCTCATTTTGAATGTTTTGGAGATCTGATGCTCGTAACATTTCTAAAAGTAGGAATCAAATCTTTGAACTAATTCTTGTTTTTAAAACCTAGGACTACCGAGATATTATAGATACTCCAATGGATTTTGGAACAGTAAGGGAAACTTTAGAAGCAGGAAATTATGACAGCCCTTTGGAATTCTGCAAAGACATCCGGTTGATATTTAGCAATGCAAAAGCATATACACCAAACAAAAGATCAAAGGTAATTTTAAAAGTGTTTCTCAATGAAAAAAGTGCGTGGTCTGTGTTGATGATCATTTTCCATTTGCTGGTACGTGTTGGAACATTAAGGATGAGTGAGGAGGCCGAGAACACTGGTAAGGCTAGAGCTCTGTCTCTCTCCCCTCACCACAGTTAATGCTTACCTTTCCTAATGTCGTGGAAACAAATGGGAATTGGAGGCAATGAGGCCACCAATGAGAAATGAACAAATTTGAACTTGATACATAGGATGGGAAAAATCTGTTTTTATACATGTAGGAATCTTGAAGAGTGGATTTGAAATTTAATGATAGATTCTGGAAGATAATTAAAAGTAAGAAAAGGAAAATCGGAAGTGGGGGTAAGACTCCTGAGAGCATAGTAATATTTCCAACCCAAAGAGGAGATACATGAGCCATCTGATTATTGGAGAACACAGGTGGAGAGTACACCCCTAAAGTTGTGTTAAAATGTTACATGTTGGATAACTTCTCATAACTTGTTGAAGCACAGTGAACAGACAAAAGTGTACATAAGTCTCTCAGTGAATTCTCACGAATAATCACAAACCCTTGTAGCCAGTGTGCTGGTAGTTTAACAAAGAGGGATGATTTGAGAAGACTCTAAAGAAAGCACTTGCTTAATATTATAGCACTTTGTCTATGATCAGCAACTATCGCTGCTAAGTAACCATTTTGCCTTAATTTCACTTTCTCTTTATTATCCCCAGACTCTCCTGTGTTAATTATTTCTCAATCTGAGAACTGCTTCCTTGGATTCAATGTGCAGATTTCACATCACTTTAAATCAGTTTAGCATCCGGTCCAACATTTTTCCAAGTTGATGCTATTGTCCGTATTCACTGTTATTGAGACTTTCTTCCCAGAGAGAAATTTCATTCATGCTTTCCCTCGCCTTTTATGTAAAATACTATTTGAGGATAGATATATCATCAACTGTACAACTTATTGGATTTTTATATATTATCAGAGTTTCAAAATTGCGGTTAAATATATGTAACATAAGCTTTATTATTTTAACCATTTTTAAGGGTATGATTCATTGACATTAATTACATTCACAATGTTCAACGATCACTGATTTTCCTAAAACTCTTTCATCACCCCAAACAGAAACTCTAACATGAAGGAGTAACTCTACATTCACTCCCCGCTTAGCCCTTGGTAAATGTCTCATCTACTTTGTCTGGATGCATTTGTCTGTTCTAGATATTTCATACATGGGATCATACAACATTTGCCCTTTTGTGTCTGGCTCCTTTCGTGTCTGGCTCCTTTCACTTAGCAGAATTTCTGAAAGGTGCATCCGTGTTATAACATGCATGAGAACTTTATTCCTTTTTATGCCTGAATGATATTGCATTGTATGGGTATATAATATTTTGTTTATCCATTCATGTCATGATGGAGAATTGTTTCTGTTTTTTGGCTCTTATGAATAATGCTGCCATGAATATGGATCACGCCATCTGCTAATGGCGGTAGTTTCACTTCTAACTTCACAATCTGAATGTTCTTTTTTGCTTTGTCTTCATATTCTTTCTGTCTTTCTGTCTTTCGGTCTTTTGGTCTTTTTTTTTTTTTTTTGTCTAAGTGTTCTGGCTAGGATTTAAAGTACAGTATTGAATAGCAGTGGTGGAAGCAGGCAACCTTGTCTCTTTCCTGATCGCAGGGGGAAGATTTTCCATATTTCACCATTGTGTATGATGTTAACTGTGGGGTTTTTTCATACATGCCTTTTTTCATTTTGAATAGCTAATAATTTTAACACCCATTTTTGTTCAATGTTTATGTTCAACTCAAGTGTATTAACTGAATTTTATATAAAACCCAACGAGAAGACATAAAATAATATGAAAGTGATTCTTAAGAGAATCAGATTTCAAACTTAATATGATTAAGGAAATAAAGCCACTTGTTAAAATTGGTGACTAATGTTAGAATTCACATTTGAAGGGAAAGAGTAAGGTATACACAAAATACTGGAAATGTCAATGATCGTTTCAGATGAAGTGGCATTTTGAATTTCACATGTATTGTGTATATATATGTGTGTGTGCATACATATTTATAAAGCGTATAAGAAATTGCTATAGCTCACATACCTAAAAAAATACATTTTTTTAAATGTTTATTTATTTATTTTGAGAGAGAGACTCCCAAGCAGGCCCTGCAGTGTCAGTGCAGAGCTGGATGCAGGGATCAAGTTCATGAATGGGGAGCTCATAAACTGAGCCAAAATCAAGTTGGATGCTTAACTGACTCAGCCACCCAGGCGCTCCTCACACACTTTTTTCTGAAGAGTCTCTAATGTTAAAGTCTCTCCACCCCGCTGCCTGGTGCATCAGAATGATTGAACGTTAGACTTTGATACTTCCTTTTCAGGAATGATTGTGAATGAGTAAAGAGCACTTCCTGTAAATACATAGCTGTACCAAAGTTATTTATAGGAGCACTGAATATCATGTTGCGGTTCTTTGACAGATTTAGTATTATTTAATTATCAAAGCTGTTAAAACACCATCTTTCATATCTGTTACAGTTCTGGGGCCTGTTTTCTTCTCCTGTGGCAAGATAGGCTTTGGTCTGGAATCCATGCTTAAGATCTAAGTGGCCTTACAGGAGGTCAGATTGCAAGTTGGAGACTGGGGTGAAGGTGTCTTTGTCTCCTTGCCCCAAGGACACACTGCTCTCTTGCTGCCTAGACAGCAATCCTAAAACTAGCCAGCTCCACATCTAACTAGGAGAAGGGGACATCTTTAGGATTTGTATATGTAAATGTGAAAATGAGAACAGCTGGTTGAGAACCATTGACCTATAGACTGTAGTAAGTCCTGGATTCTAGACAATTGCTTTAATACTTTCTTTTCATCTGAGAGTTATATGTTTGGTACTGCGTGTTTCTGGCAGATGTCATTGAAGGAAGGGTGGGATGGATGAAATAAGTAACAGCTATTGTCTATAACAGTGATGTAATAGGTTGCAATTATACTCTTTTTTGTGAAAGTATTTTTCAAGATATTTTGTAGTTCTAGTTTTGCTTTCATATTCTTGCAGATTTACAGTATGACCTTGAGATTGTCTGCCTTATTTGAAGAAAAAATGAAGAAAATCTCCTCTGATTTTAAAATTGGTCAAAAATTCAATGAAAAACTTCGAAGAAGCCAGAGGTTCAAGAGACGGCAAAATTGTAACCGTGTCAGTCAGGCCAACAGAAGTATCAGGTGATTGCTTATTTCAGGTTTTGTATGCAATTTAAAAAGTTTCAGGTTGTGATACTTCTTTAATTTTATTATTCTACAATGATTAGGAGTATTGTATATTCCGAAAGTTGTTTTTTTTTTTTTTAATGGCTTGAAAATACTGTGTGCATATAGAGCTATTGTGTAATTTGTAATTAGGTAAATTTTTAAGCATTTAAGGAAAATTACAGATTTTTAAAATTTTACTAAGGATTAAAGTATCATTTATGTATTTACATAAGAACTTTTTTTTTTTTTTAATAATGCAGAGAGTAAAGTGATTACTTTGGGTGTCGAGCATTTGATTGTGTTAAGAGAAATAGCGATTAGGCACGATGTGCCCTATTGTTTCTGAGGATTAGTTATAAAGAAGACATAAAATGCAGGACTTATTCTCTGTCAGGAATTTGATATTAATTTGTATTCTGTCATCTTTGTGTAGCCTCCGTTACTGTCAGGTTTCCAGGTATCTCACAGTGTTGCAGCGCGAAAGTGGAGTCCGCCCTGTGTCGTCTGTGTCCAGGCTTGTCTTGAACAAGCACCGTGTCCGTGATGGGTGTCTTCATGCATGTTTTGGGGACCGTGCTCTGCATCTCCGTTCAGAACCATCTCCTTCAGATCAATAGTATTTAAATCTCATAAGCTTGTTCTCGTTTAGCTCCCTCCCTTCCATTTTGTGCTCTTGTCGTCAGATTACATCTTTGTTTTGTCTAGTTTTCTTTCAAATCGGTTAAGGAAAGAATAAAAACATCACTGACACTGTTATTTATATTTACCTATGTAAATTACCTTTCCCAGTGGTTCTTATTTCTTTGTGTGGGTTTGAGTTACCCTCTGGTGTCCTTTCTTGTCAGCTTGAGATCCTTTTGTGTTTCTTGTAAGGCAGATGTGCTAGTAGTTAATTCTGACAGTTTTCCTTTTGGACTAATTTTGCTGGACATAGAATTCTTAGTTGACCGTGTTTTGTTTTCCTCCCAGCATCTCTCCCACTGCCTGCCAAACTCTGTTGTTTCTGATGAGAAGTCAGCTCTCGGTGCCGCTGAGGTTCCCTCGCGCGTCCATGTGGAATGGTTTTTCTCTTGCTGCTCTCACAGTTCTCTGTCTGCATTTTGCAGCTGACTTTGATGTGTGTAGGAATTTTTCCAGCTTTGTAGAAGACTGTTTTTCATAAAATCTGGGTGGTTTCCAGCCATTACTCAATTTTTTTCTGCCCCTTTCCTCTCATTTGTGGGCTGCCATTATACAGATGTTGATATGATGGATGGTCTCCCACAGGCCTCTGAGGCTCTCTTCATTTTTCCCCCTTCTCTTTCTGTTCTTCAGATGGGATAATAATTTATTGACCTACCAAGTCCACTGATTCTTATACCAGCTCATACCAGCTCACGTCTACTGTTGGGCCTATCTTGTGAATGTTTATGTCAGTTACTGTGCTTTCCAACTCCAGAATCTCTGGTTGGTTTTTTGTAATTTCTGTGTCTCTACTGATATTTTCTGTCCTCGTGCTTTTCTTTAATTCTGTAAACATGATTTTATTTGGTTCTTCAAATGTGTTTATAATGGTGGATTTAGCTCAGCATCTGGGTCCTTTCAGAGACAGTTTCCATTGAGTGCATTTTTGCCTGTGTATGGGCAAACTTCCTTGATTCTTGGTATGTCTTGTACTGTTTTGTTGGAAGTGGGACAAACTTAGTAATCTGGTTTTCTTGTCGCTGTTTGTTAACATATTGTAGAAACTCTAGACTCTGATTCTTGTCCCTCTGTGATGATACTTGTTGCTGGTTTTGTTTAGTGAGTTACCTTAGACCAGTTCTGTAGTTTGTCTTTCCCGCAGTGGTAAGGCACTGAAATCTGCTTTTTAAAATTTTATTTTATTTTTTCTGAGAGAGAGAGACAAAGAATCTTAAGCAGGTTCCACACTCATTGTGGAGCCTGACACGGGGCTTGATCCCAAGACCCTGGGATCATGACCTGAACTGAAATCAAGAGTCGGATGCTCAACCAACTGAGCCACCCAGGTGCCCCTTAAAATTAAAAAAAAAAAAAAAAAAAAAAATTTGGTGGTGGTCGGGGGGGGGGGGGGGGCTGTGTTCCTGGGTGTCTTCCCTGACTTGCCACAGCGCAGTGGTCAGAATTTGTGCTTAAACCCATCAAGTAAGCCCTCCACCCTTTTCTGAAGGAGGCCTTTGTGTGAAGTGAGGCCAAGTTCACTTTCTGCCTATATTTTTCCAGGCATGAGAATCTCAAGGTAATCCAGGGACGACTGGATAACAGGGCTCTCCCCAGTCTTTCTTGAGTATTTGTGGAACCTTCCACATCCCCAGGATGATTTTGGAGCTTTTCAAAGACTCCTGTGACTGTCTCATTCTGTAGCTCTCCTTTAAATTTTGTGGCTGAACTCTGTTGCTCTGACCGGTTTCACAGGCTTGGGCTGCTACGTGGTCGGCCTGGCTGGATTTCCAGCAGTGAGTTTAGTGCTGTTTGGTGAAGCTCTCAAGTCAGGCCAGCTCCTTCCGCCTCCTCATCCTGGTCCTCAGGGCTGTGCCACAGAGTTGGGGTGTGTGTGACTGGGAGGAGCCCCGAGTTAAAATACCAAAACTCCAGTAAAGTTTTTCCTTAGATTCAGAATTTCCTTAGATTCTAGAATAAAGGCTTTTTTAATAAAGGCCTTTTTTAATAAAGGCCTTTGATTACTTTCCAGGGTTGCGAAATGATTGTTTTGGATGATTTTGCCAGTTTTATCTTTGCGTTTTGGGTGAGAGGATTTGCCAAAGTCCTCCTTGCATCCCTGCCCCAGTGTTTAGGACAGCAGAACTGCACTGAACCGGGCAGACGTGCTCCTTAGCCTTAGGGAAATGAGTTCGGCCCGTTCAGCTGCTTTACAGTCCGTAATTTGGGGGCATATGTTAAGAGGTACTATGTGAGTCCTCCCTGCCTCTTTTTTTTTTTTTTTTTTGAACTTTTAATTTTGAAATAATTTCAGAATTACAGAGAAGTTGAAGAATAATTCAAAGAACTCCTTTATACTTTACCTGGACTCACCAATTTTTCATAGTACGTCACATATGCTTTATTGTTGCTTTATCTTTTTGTTGTGTGTTTTTCTTCTCAGTCATTCAAAAGAATATATCTGACACCTTGCTCCTTTACCCCTAAATATTTGGTGTGGATTTGCTAAAAATAAGGTTCTAACCACATCTTATTGTATTTCTACAGTTGACCTAATAATGTCCTTAGAACAAATTTTTTTTCTAATCTACACCCAAGTGAGGATCTTGTGTTGCATATAGTTCATGGTCTCTTTAGTCTCTGTTTTTGGGTTTTTTTTTTTTTTAAACATTAGCTCATTTAATCATCAGCCAATCTTATTTTTTATTTTTATTTAGTTTTTAAGTAATCTCTGTGCCCAGCATAGGGCTCAAACTCATGACCCTGAGATCAAGTCACATGTTCTACTGACTGAGCCAGCCAGGCACTCCTTTTTAGTCTGTTTCATCATCATCATTATTATTATACTTTAAGTTTATTTTGAGAAGAGAGTGCTTGCATGTGCACAAGTGGGGGAGGGACAGAGAGAAAGGGGGAGAGAGAGAATCTCAGGCAGGCTCTGTGCTCAAACTCAAGAACTGTGAGATCATGACCTGAGCCTAAATCCAGAGCTAGGCACTTAACCAACTGAGCCACCCAGGTGTCTCTGTTTTTTTGTTTTGGTTTTTTTGAATATTGATTGATTGACTGACAACATGAGTGGGGGAGGGGCAGAGAGAGAGAGGGAGGAAGAGAATCCCAAGCAGGCTCTGTGCTGTGAACCTAGAGCCTGACAGTGGGGCTTGAACTCACAAACCGTGGGATCATGACCTGAGCTGAAATCAAGAGTAGGTCGCTTAATTGATTGAGCTACCCAAGCACTCCTCTTTAGTCTGTTTTAATCAGGAATTTTATTTTCTACCTTTGTCTTCTTAATTGACATTTTTGGAGAGTATGGGTCATTTATTTTCTAAAATGTCCCCCCAGTTTGGGTTTTTCTGTTATTTTAGGAGTTTTTAATTTTTTTGTTTAATTATTTAAAAAAAAAAAAAGCTCTTTCTCTTTGAACAATAAAGAGTTTAACAGTAAAGAAGGACATAGGATAAAAAAAGGGAACAGTTTTACTCCTGAGATATTTATCATTTTGTCTTCTGTTTAAAAGGAAGTTTATGATGAGTATAAGCATGTGATTGTTTTCTTTTGTATTCATTGGTCTGCCTTCCAGTTGATATTAATAGAAATTAATATTTTGAGTTTTTTGTTGTTTTAGTTTTTACTTTTTATTTTATTTTTTATTATTAAAAAAAATTTTTTTAATGTTTATTTTTGAGAGAGAGAGAGACAGAGCATGAGCGGGGGAGGGGCAGAGAGAGAGGGAGACACAGAATCCGAAGCAGGCTCCCGGCTCTGAGCTGTCAGCACAGAGCCCGATGCGGGGCTCAAACTCAAAGACCCCGAGATCATGATCTGAGCCGAAGTCAGACGCTCGACTGACTGAGCCACCCAGGCGCCTCTTATTTTTTATGTTTTAATCTGTTGTCAAGTTAGCTAACTTACAGTGTATACAGCATGGTCTTAGCTTTGGGAGTAGGTTCCTGTGATTCATCACTTACATACAACACCCAGTGCTCATCCCAACAAGTGCCCTCCTCAATGCCATCTCCCGTTTTCCTGCTCTCTCTCCATCCCCCCACCTCAGCAACCCTCAGTTTGTTCTCTGTATTTAAGAGTCTCTTATGGTTTGCCTCCTCTCTGTTTGTAACTTATTTTTCCTTCCCTTCCCCTATAGTCTTCTGTTAAGTTTCTCAAATTCCACATATGAGTGAAAACATGACATCTGTCTTTTTCGGACTTATTTCTAGAAGTTAACATTTTGCTGTAAAACTTGAAATTTCTTGATTATGATAAACAATTACTGCTTTAAAGAACGTTGTGGTTATCTTTAAGCTCAGGTGCCTTAAATACAAAGCTCTTTTATCTTTTTGTTTTAAAGGAAAATAGGATTACTCAACATGAATATTACCCAGATCTGTAATTTAAAACAAAAGGCTGTCTTGTCCTAAACTTCCACTCTTTTTCTTGATAATCCATGGCTCAGGGGTCAAACACAGTGAACTGCTACTTAGAAGTAAACAGATGGGTCTTAGAAAAAACTAGCTTGTTCTGATCTTTTTTTGGCCTCTGTTCTTTCTGGTTAGATTTTGTTGATTTCTCCTCTTATATACTGTTACACGTATATGTCTATATATGTAAATAGACCAGAGAGAAAGTTGTTTCTTATTGAGACTCAGATTTGTAATATGAATGAATGCGTGTATTACATAAATGTTGGCTCCTCTTAGCATTTAATCCAAAGAATTTAAGGTATTCAGTATGATTTTCTACTCTGTAACTTGGGTCATTTGTTCGTTACTTCAGTTTGGAACAAAATGATGTCAAACTTAGAGTAAGGATATCCATAGTAATCCACGTCAGAATAAGATGTTAACAATGAATATTTCAATGTTTTGATCATAAAATTTTTCTCAGGTTAAGTAGTAATACACTTTTATTCAGGCATTCCCTGTTTAATTAAATTTTGTTTCCTTTGTTCATATCTTTGACCAGAAATATCAAACAGAAGCGGTTAAAATCTCAGACAAAAGTAATTCCTGAATTGGTGGGTTCTCCTGCCCACTCTCCCTCCAGTAGGGGTGCCTATTCTGCAGGCCGTAAGACAGGTGCTAGTGTCTCTTCGGGCGTGACTTCTGGGGACTCCTCAGATTCGACAGGATCGTCAGAAAGAATGAGAAGACTTAGGACTGTCACTCTGAAAAATGGCTCCACGTTATCTGGTAAGACGTGAACATCGTTCTTTAATTGTCTAGCACTCAAGTAGCACGGCAGCACGGCTAGTTACTCCAGGTTCAGAGGAGAGAATGAAGAAGACTGGCCTTGACATATAAGAAACCTACAATTCAGTGGAAGAGTCAAAAGTAACAAACGGGGAATGGTTAAAATATGTTTGATAAGTGCTGTTCTTTGCAAATGGTGCAGCCATATTCTGTGCAAATTTGAATCTTTTAAATCGTAAAAAATGGGATACAAATACCATACTTCGAATTTTTTTTTTTTTTTTTTTTTTACATTTATTTATTGAGAGACATAGACAGAGCACAAGTTTGGGAGGGGCAGAGAGACAAGGAGACACAGAATCCGAAGCAGGCTCCAGGCTCCGAGCTGTTAGCGCAGAGCCCGATGCGGGGCTCGAACTCGCAAACCGTGAGATCGTGTCCTGAGCCGAAGTTGGACGCTCAACCGACTGAGCCACCCAGGCGCCCCAAATATCATACTTTGTGTGCCAAGTATACTTCCGGTGGTTTTTCTTTAAATTAAAAAAAAAAAAAAAAAGGCATGGTAATCATGTGTGTTTACATGGAAGGCCTAGTAAATTCTATACCGTTTATGTTCTTGCTCTTTGGTAATACAACTACTGCGGATCCTCACCCTTTGTTAGCATCGTGGGAGTGAGGCTGTGGTATGCGAATGCTTCCCGGTTGCCATGAGTGGTTTTGGCAGCTTGCAATGGTAGTGTGGTAATTACTACTATAATGTAAAATAATAGGATCAAAGGGGGGGTAAAAAGCAGCCACATATTAGACAGACTGGCAAGCCTTGCAGAAGCGTTTGGATGCCCTAGTTGGGTCTCTTGATGAGTAAGGAAATCACATGATGAATTGTTTCAGGAACATTAGTCCATTCGGCAGTTGTACGCGGGGAAGAGGGAGAGTCTGGAAAGTGAGTCGGCGTGCTGGGGAGTGGAGTGGAACAGAACAGGAGTAGTCTGTGGCAAACCAGCAGAGCAGTTTCAGAGGAAGAGACACAGCCTGGGGACTGGCGTCCTTCTATCGCAGCCACCGTCTTTAACGCGGAGTTGGGTCGTATTGTGGAGCAAAATTTTGGCTTTTGGCAACCTGCTCCCACTCATTTCCATGAAGCTTTCATCCCGTGACACGTGTGTAAGAACAGAGGGGACAAAGGAATGGGACACTTGGGTGTCCTGTGCGGTGCCTCCCACTGGAGCATGCACTCATTCAGTGGAGTGGTAGGAAGGAATGACCTGTACTGTTTAAATTGTTTATCTTGTTTCGTCTACCTCCCTCCCCCCTTTATGGTGGCACATGTAAAAATGACCCTTCTTGAGCTGAAAGCATGTGGTATCGCTTCACGGTTATGGGGCTTACCTGCGAAAGGCTCGAAAGTCTGTCCCCTGACACGCGGGACTTAAAGTGGCCGTTCTTCCTACAGGACCTACAGGAAGTACATGTTTCATAGGACAGCAGGAAGTGGAGGGGGGCTGATTACATTCTTAGATGCAAATTTGTTTATCAAATATACAAACTGTATTTTCTGAATCCAACCCAGGATTAATATGTTACTTTCAGAAATAATAGGGGCGCCTGGGTGGCTCAGTCGGTTGAGCGTCCAACTTCAGCTCAGGTCATGATCTCATGGTTCATGAGTTCGAGCCCCGTGTCGGGCTCTGTGCTGATAGCTCAGAGCCTGGAGCCTGCTTCTGCTTCTGTGTCTCCCTCTCTCTCTGCCCCTAACCCACTCGCATTCTGTCTCTGTCTCTCTCAAAAATAAACAAACATTAAAAAAAAACTAAAAACAAAAAGAAAAAAGAAATAATAGAACAAACTTGATTTGGAATGCTGTCTATGTACCTTTTAATACCAAACATTTATGGGCTTTTTTTTTTTTTTTTTTTTAGTTACTTTTGAGAGAGGGGGAGAGACTGGGGAAGGGGCAGAGAGAGGGAGAGACAGAATCCCAAGCAGGATCTATGATGTCAGCACCAAGCCTGATGTAGGGCTTGAACTCATGAACTGTGAGATCATGACCTGAGCCGAGATCAAGAGTTGGACCTTAACCAACTGAGCCACCTAGGCGTCCCTATGAGCTGTTCTTTGAAACAGTTTTTACAATTATAATCTCTCTTGAGTATCTTGAGAATCTGCTTTTAGCTTGTTGTTATGAAATAGGACCGTTTGTGTCTGCGAAGATAGAATGTATGTGATGAACTGTTGATGCTTTATTTTTCTTAGAAAGTGAAATGGAAGATTCCCTAGGTACCTCTTCATCTTCAGCTTCAAATAGTTCAGAGGAAAGCAAAGAGAGTTCAAGACCTCGGGAATCTTCCTTACGTAGTGGGCTGGCCAGAAGCAGTAATCTCCGGGTGACCAGAACCAGAGCTGCTCAAAGGAAAACTGGTAAGAGACTCAGTGGTTGGTACTTTGGAGGAATGTTTATCAAGAGAATCCATAAGCTAAGCATGGAATGACTTATTGTTTTAAGGCATCTACATATGATTAAATGTCTTCTTTAGATTTTTTGAAAATTGGTATATAATTGACGTATAACATATTTTAGGTGTAGAACATAATTTAATATTTGTATATACTACAAAATGATCACAATAAGTATAGTTACTATCAGTCACTATACATAGTTATAAAAATTTTTATTTCTCGTAATGAGGACTCAAGATTTACTCTTAGCAACTTTCAAATATGCAACAGAATATTACTAACTACGGGCATCATGTTGTACATTACATCCCTATGACTTATAACTGGAAGTTTGTACCTTTTGACCTCCCTTCCCCCCACCAGTCTGTTCTCTGTATCAGTGAGCTTGGTTTTTTGGTTTGTAGATTCCACATAGAAATAAAATCATACAGTATCCATCTTTCTCTGTTGACTTATTTTGCTGAGCGTTTACACCTTCAAGGTCCCTGTATGTTGTTACAGACGTCAGGATTCTACTCCTTTTTATGACTGAATAATGTTCCATTGTATAGATAAACCACATCTTCTTTTCTGTTCATCCATTAATGGGTGCTTAGGTCGTTTCCGTGTCTTGGCTTTTGTAGATACCACTGCAGTGAAATTGGGGTGCATATATCTTTTTAAATTAGTGCTTGAGTGGGGCGCTTGGGTGGCTCAGTCTGTTAAGCATCCGACTCTTCAGCTCCGGTCATGATCTCACGGTCTGTAAGTTCAAGCCCTGCATCAGGTGCTGCATTGACAGTGCCTGAATGGTGATATTGAACATCTTTCCATGCTCCTGTTGACCATTTATATGCTGTATTTTAAAAAATGTCTACTCAGAGCCTCTGTCCACTTTTTAATCGATTGTTTTTTGCTATTGTATGAGTTCTTTAAATAGTTTGGATATTTTGAGGTACCTGGATGGCTCAGTTGGTCAGGCATCCAAGGTCATGATCTCACAGCTTCGTGGGTTTGGGTCCCTTGTTGGGCTCCACACTCAGAGCCTGGAGCCTGCTTCAGATTCTGTGTCTCCCTCTCTCTCTCCTCATGCTCTTTCTCTCTGTCTTTTCTCTCAAAAATGTGTGTGTGTGTGTGTGTGTGTGTGTGTGTGTGTATACACACACGCACACATATATATGAACATCTAAAAAATAAGTATTTTGGATAATTAACTCCTAATCACATGATTTGCACATCAGTAAGTTGCCTTTTTATCTTATTGATGATTTCTTTGGCCTTGCAGAAGCTTTTAGTTTGATGTAGTCCCATTTGTTTATTTTTGGTTTTGTTGCCTCTAATTTTTGTGTCCGATCCAAAAAAACCATCGGTAAGATCAACGTCAAGGAGCTTATTTACCAGGCCTGTGTTTTCTTCTAGGAGGTTTATGTTTCAGGTCTTACGTTGAAGTCTTTGATCCATTTTGTGTTAACTTTTGTGTATGGTGTAACATAGTAATGTTGCTTTATTCTTTTGCATGTGGCTGTTCAGTTTTCCCAACACTGTTGAAGAGACTGTCCTTTCCCCCATTGTATATTCTTACCTCTTTGTTGTAAATTAATTGGCCATATGTGCATGGGTTTATTTCTGGGCTCTCTGTTCTGTTCCAGATTTAGGACTTTGTAGGTTTAGAAAGGAAACCTGTTTTGGCATTAAAAAATAGGGAACACCAGTTCTAAACTAATAAATTCATCGCAAAATGTTGAAATAAGGAAGACCTTTCTAATCTTATTGCTACTTTATTTCTAGGTCCAGTTTCTTTAGAAAATGGATGTGGCAGAAAAGCCACTCGAAAGAGAGTCTATTTAAGTGACTCTGATAATAATTCAGTGGAGGCTGGTGAGAGCCTAAAAGCCAGGGCTGGAAATAACCGGAAAGTGCTACGAAAGTGTGCTGCTGTGGCTGCCAATAAGATCAAGCTGATGAGCGACGTCGAGGAGAACTCTAGCTCTGAAAGTGTCTGTTCTGGCCGGAAGCTGCCTCACCGTAATGCTTCTGCTGTGGCTAGAAAAAAGTTATTACACAATTCTGAAGATGATCAGAGCTTAAAGTCAGAAATTGAAGAAGAGGAGCTAAAAGATCACAATCGACCATCACCACTGTCCAATTCTCATGCTGCCCAGAATACTGTGAATGAATCTGAAAATGGGGATTCAGAGTCAGAAAGTGACTTACGAGTAGCCCGAAAAAATTGGCAGGCCAATGGTTACAAGTCTCATACTCTGGCAACTTCTAAAACAAAATTTCTTAAGATAGAGTCTTCTGAGGAAGACTGTCAAAGTCACGATTCAGATAATGTACAGAACAGAACTGCTGGTCCGTCAACCTCTGGGCAGAAACTTAGGGCAAAAAGCATCTCCGAGGAAGAGGAAGAAGCAGATTCCGAACCGGGAAAGTATGCTGGTAGAAAGTACAACACAGGTCGCAAGAATCTTACTTTCCTTAAAAAAGCAAAGATCTTCAGTGATTCTGAGGACTCCGAATCTGAACAGCGAGATCGAGAAGATGGCCGATGTCATGAAATGGACACCAACCCGATCAGAGGGGGTTTGAAGCGTGAACCAATTGCTGGGTCCCAGTGTTTCTCAGATCATGTATCTGAGACCGATTTGGAATCAGATGATGACAAAACAAAAGAAAAACCCAACAGTTTTGTGAGAGGTAATTCAAAACATGGAGCCTTGGCTCCTTGGTGTGCCCTCACTGCCCTTCTCTTCTATAGCACACGTTGTGTCTGTTTCCCACGAAACTTCCCTTTGCCAGTTGTTTTGTGTCTGCCCCAGGCATTCTCCAGCAGCCTTTTCCCTGCACCCCTATGTCCCGTGTGCATGCACAACTGGTTGTCCAGCACGTTTAGTTCATGTAGCAGGTGGCCTTGGCCTTCACAGCTCTTTCAGAGTAAAGATTTCACTGCTTGTGTTGGCCATGGGTATTGGAAAAGCAGAGGCAGCACATTTACAAGCTGTGGCGTTGCCCGTTTCTGAAGGTGAGGAGAGAGGGCCGGACTGTTTGTTTGGAAGCGATGTGGAAGTAAGAACAGCCGCAGCAGCCCGGCCTTTCTTCGGATCAGGAGATTGGTGTCTCTGCTGGACGTTTGTTCACTAGTTCAGTCCCTGTGTCTTTTATGAGCTATGTAGTGCTGTTGCCCATTTTACTCAGGGCGACTCTGCAGCCGGGAGAGGTGAAAACCACTCGCTGATGTAAAATTGTGCTCTTGGTAAGTGGGGATTGATGAAACATTGAACGGGAGGCAGCCAAAGCTAAGATGAAAGGTATTTGGTGTGATTGGAACTTGTGAAGTGGAAAAAGTTTCAGAGGCTGAGAGTCGGTGATGGGTTTGCATACCTTAGGGCGCTGGTAGAGTTTAGTCTGAGCTCATGTAAAGAAAGTATTTTAGTGTCCGCTGTTGGTGTATGTCGATTGCGGGGTGGGGGGGGGGTGGTCACTGATGGGAATGTGTTCTGCTCGTGCCGGTGCTGAGGCTGGACCCCAGGTCCCTGCTCTAACGTGAGAGCCCTGCGCATTCACTGCCGTCCTCCTTCCGAGTTAGTAGGAATTCTGGACTTCAGTTGTTTAAAATGTTGAGCATTTCGTTCCTTTACACATACTTGTAGAGATTAAAGGAGTACTTTTCATTTTTAATTTTTAGATTCTCCATCACAAGACCATGGACAAAGCAGAAAGGTTTCCAGGAAAAGGGTCTGCTCCAGTGACTCAGACAGCAATTCCAAGGTGAAGAAGAAGTCCTCAAAAGCCAAAACGCGACCCCTCAGGACTCCTCGAAGAAGTGCCAGCACCGCCGCCGGGAAGATCAAGCTCGTGAGCGACGCGGAAGAGGGCAGTTCGGGCAGCGTGTGCACTAGAAGCCGACACGGGAGGAAGAAGCCCGTCCCTGCCGCCTGTGCCTCTTCGGCCCCGAAGATGGGGAGCGATTCGGAGGGAGCCGCAAGCTGTGAAGTGCCGGACGAGCCGTGTGCTTGCGGAGGGGGCCCGGGAGGCGGTCCTGCGGTGCCGGAGGGCCACTCCGACTCGGAAGGTGCGCGCAGTTCCGAGCGCGGGGGCAGGCGCGCCCGGGGCCCCAGGGCGGACGGGGCGCCTCCCCAAGCCAGGCATTCCTCCGCCGGGTCTTCAGGGGAAGAGTCGAAAAGCCATATTCCAGGGGGCGAGACGGGCAGGAAGAAGGTTTCCGCGGAGGCCGCTTCGGAGCAGAAAGCGGCTGCGGAGCCCAGCTTCGAGGAGGAGCTGAGTTACGGGCTGCGCAGGTGGAACGGCCGGCGGCTCCGGACCTACGGGAAGGCGCCGCTGCGGGGGGCGGCGGCGGCGGCGGGGGCGGGGGCGGGGGCGGAAGCCGAGGCCGGGCGCAAGAGGCTGCGCCCGGATCCGGGGGAGGCCCCGGGAACCGCGGCGCGGGGGGCGGCCCGGGGCGCGCGCGCCCCCAGCCCCAGCCCCAGGTCCGCGTCCGAGCCGGCCTCCGCCACCGAGTCCGACGGGGACTGTGCCGACGACGCCAACACCAAAAAGAGGAAAACGAAGGGAAAAGCAAAGGCCGCCGGAAAAGGTAAAGCCTGTGCGGCCGCCGCGTCCCGAAGCGCGCGGCGGCAGAGACAGAGCAAACGGCCCAGGTTGAGTGTGGACGATAACGACTGGGAAGATCTGGACTATGCAAAGTCGAAAAGAGGGCTTCGGCGCTCGAAAATAAAAACGAGGAATCAGGGCAGAAGGACCGTGAGATACCACGATGGGGATGATGACAGAAGCTTAGAGAACGGGATAGATTTTGATGATTGCACCTTATGACCTTGAGAGAAAACCAGTTCATTCGAAGAGGAAATGGACTGGAATTTATGGTGAAAGCTGGCTGTTGAAATTATTTTTTGTCCTACAATTCAGGGAATATATTTATATTTTTCTATGAAAAGTTATGAATGTGACTAAATCATGACTGTTATTTTTATTTGCACTTGCTTGCCTTTGTAGCAGCGTTCAGCACAGGTGCCAAAATATGCTTCATTTTGGGGGCAGATCTACTTTGACAGTATTGAACTACAGAGAGCAAGGATTTGAAGTATGTTCAACACTAGACATCCTGGTTGTCAAAACCAATAAGCATTACTTTCACGGTAGCAAGTGTCATGCAGTCATTTGCTGAGTGTGTCCAGAGGTGGTAGTTTCTAACCCCTGTTCTGTTGTCGTAGAACAATTTCACCCGTGGCCTATGTTTACAGATTCTTCATAAATATTATGTGCATACTGACGGATCGATCATGGGAGGTGTAACCATGATTAGTAGGCGAGGTACCTACCACTTTTTTTTTTTCTTTTCTTTTCTTTTATTTCCCTGGCTACTTGAGCAGAATGCATTATACCAGATTTGGTCATTTTCATTCAAATGGTTTCTCTCCAAATGCTGTTGGGTCTTTTCTCTCTTTTTCTTTATTTTTAAGGAAAATGTCATCACTTTTATTTTATAAACTTGAATTTATAAAGTGCTGGTAAATTATTTTTTTAAATGTTTGGATTGTATATTTTAAACCTCGAAGGCCCCAAGCATAGCCCTGGCATTTTCTTTTAAGTTGTGCACTAACAGAATGCTATATAATTTGTCTTTCCAAGATCTCCTGATTTCTATGTAAGGGATTTAACCAAAATCTTGGTCTTCCATAGTCTTACTCTGTGAAATAGAGGAGTTTGTGTGCCTTAGATTTAGGAAAAGTGTGTTCTTTAATAGAGTGTACAGGGCCAAGAGAGTATTTAAATTATACGTAGACCCCCCCCCCCCCATTTCCATTGAGATTGTAGAGTTCAGTTTTGTTAAGAGTGCAATCGCAAATCTCATCTATATAGGGAAATAGTTCAATGTCATTCTCCACCTCTCTGTTTTAGCTTACTGCTGCCATGTGCAATCCCGAGCATTCTTGGCGGGGGCAACTCAGTGCATCTTTTGTTAGTGACCCCTAGTTTAAGAAACTGTCTTGTGCTGTGGGAGAAGACTTTTGGAATCCATTCAAAGTGAAACTTCTATCACATCATCAAATACCATAGTACACTTATTTTTGAGCCAAATATTTTTGCTTGATAGGTTGTGCTACTCCGTAGAGTGTAGGTGGCCATTCCTAGCTTGTTTGTGCCTGAAGATGGACTTGATTCCAATGGTTTACATATTTCGTAGCTGAGGAGTATGTTGCAGTACTCCTACCTCTGTTATTTATTGGCCCTGTGTTTGGTGTCAGACAAAATTAATCCTCTTCTCCTGTGTATGCTTAAGGTGGCAGATACGGAAAAGCATCAGACTCTGGTATCAATGTTAGAGAATGTTCTTAAGTTTGTTACTTTTTAGTCGTCTATTCTATTTGACATGGTAGAAGGTACTTTCTATTCTGATGTAAGGGGAAGGATGTTTTTGGACATTACCAACCGAGACAGGTGGGATACCTGTCTCTCCTTTGGTTGTTTGGAGAGCTGTCGCCGCTTCAAAACTATGATGCTCTTCTTCTCAAAGCTTGTGTTGAGGGTATAGTACAGAGAGTGATTCAGGAGAATTGTCCTTGACTATTGACCTGAAGAAATTAATGGAATGTTCTTTACTTCCCTAGTTTTAAGAAATGGTGATAGATGTCATTTCCATTAATTTATTTAAACTCTTCTTAAGCTTCTCTGTTTTATATCTATTCTCAGGGTTATAACTCCATGTTTACCATCATCTGCAAAAAGGTACCAAAAAAATCCATAAATAAAAATATAGAATACATTCTAAAACTATAAATTATTTTGTAAGGTGATACTTTGATCATTTAGGCTTCATCGGTAGAACTATTCTTAATCTTTTGGCCTGAGTTAACTGGTCATAGATTGGCTGGTCAACCAATTACTGATTTTTCTTTCTGTCCAAAACGGTTAGACCTTTGTATATAGAAAGCAGTGTTTTGGTTTCATCTGGGGAAAAAAAAAAAACCAAGAATTTGTCCTGGTGACTTTGAAGGCATGGTTGACAGTGGTAGCTTCTCCAGTTCTGAAGTAAAACTAAGGGATTATAGTGAGAATCATTTTTATGGGTTTTTTTGGTCATGGTGCTATTCCTAAGGTTAACTTTGAATATGTGACACACACTCGTAAGTACTTTAAGGAAAATTAATAAATAATTAATAGTTCAAAATGTTTACATTGAGCACTAGAACATGTTTGACTTTTTTTCTACTTTATGCGAATTGCGCAGGGATTTAATGCACGGATGTACTTTAATGTGTTTGGGATCAGTTTGTATTTTCTTGTGAAAAAGACAAAAGGTTGCAAATTGAATGTGAACTGATCCAGAAGTAAGTGCTATCTGGCTTTCCATTGCACTTGAAGTAACTTGATGGTGTACATGAAAACAAACCAGAACGAAACTACTGTGGTCGTGTATGTCCAAAGCCCTATGATTTTATTCCTTTATGGTTGGAAAAAGGTCTGTGGTTATCAGACTTGATTTTTGATTCCTTCGAAAGTATTAAGGAAAAAAGATGTCAAACATTTAAAAAATAGCTGAGGTTTAAAAAGCATTTTTTTCGTATCATACTTATTTTAAAAGGGTATACTGACAATGTGTAGTAACTTCTGAATAAAAGGGAAAGTGTATCCCATTTTCAGATACTTCTTAGGGTGGTCGTTCTCCCTTTTTTATTTTAGGGGGAATCTCTGATTAAATCCTTTCTCAATTTAGAAATGCTTGGAAAGAATGATAAAGCATTTATTCACAGCTTCTCAGTTACAACATAAGAGTTTCTTCTAAATAGTAGAGAGTCGTACCTAAAAAAGCAAATTAATTTTATAATATGAAAATGGGGAGAAGAATTTCTGTTCGGGGAAAAGGCACTTCAGAACCTGGAATTGCAAATGGAAAAGGAGATCTGAAGCCAAAAGAAATGCCATCTTGAAAGTATTACTGTCCCTAAATAATAAGACCTGTCACTGAATCTTCATGCTCCATTGGTTAATGACATCTTAGGTAAAACATTCTTAGAAGCCTCCCTACTTAGAAGGGTTCCTACTACATCCCCTGTCCCTCTCCTAGCCTTTTAAAATAACCAGAACACAGAATGTATTAACTAAAGTGTAGTGCTTTAAAAAACCAAATTGAAAGGATTTTAATCTCTTTTGTCAGTGCACATTGAACTTGATCGTGCCGCTTGAAAACAATGAGGTTTGTGTGTCAGTAGAATGCAAGAGTGTTGTTCAAGGCGCTCACGATATTTTTAGTTTTCCTTCCTACTCTACCGTATTGGTTTTTTTGAGTAACTTTTAAATGGCTAGAACAGGTCGGGTGTGCCTTGCCCTTTATAGCTGAACTATCAGCTCCGCCCTTTTTGTCCGTATTAAGTCAGCGTATTTACTTTCTCGAGCACCTTGTAGTTGTCCACAAACACTTCAGCACCTTACACTGTATGGAACTTGTAGTTCAGTTATCTCGTGGTATGATGGAATGCACCAGAGCGCCTTCACTGCAGAAGAACTTTCCATTATTACCTAAGTCGATCTCTCAACTCCCGCTGTGGATAGCAGCAAATAATAAAGCAGAAATGGTAAGAAATTTGCAGCTTCACTGTTGAAGACTGTCTTGATTCCAGTATTTGGGAACAAAGACCAAACCCAAGTATAATTTGTCAAAGCCAGGGAGAAAATGGAACATTGTGGAAAAATCTAGTCCAACCAGATTAGCACATGCTAATACCACTTTGGTAGCTCAAAATTGTGAATTAATGGAGAGGATTAAAGTGTAAAGACTATAATGGCGAGGGCTGTGTTGTCTTTTCTCACGTTTTGAGTTTTTCGTAGCTATTTTCTTAAACTGTAGATGTTGCCTTAAGGGTATGTGGGAATTCTCAAAGTTGAGAGATTTTTACCAGTTCCTGATAATCTGCCAAGCTGGTTCCTAATACATTGTTAATTTGGTAGAAAAATATGAAGACCTTTTCTTGGTGTCTCCTCAAGGATTGCTTGTGTGGATCTGATGTAGGGAGGTTGGCTGGAGCCAGTTACAACATCGGGGTCTTCAGATCTGCAGGCTCTCTGTCTTTGGCAGCCTGTAAGTAACTGTAGACTGTTTGTCAGGACTGATAGCTTCACTGAATTTAATTGTCAGTGTTTCCGTATACTTTCTGGTCATACTTTAGTTTTTAAGGTAATTTGAAGGTAAGTTTTATCATTTATTAAAACCTCTGTTGGGAATTTGGGCTCCTAAAGAGGCTTCTGACTGACCCAGCTGGAACGAGACGGCCAGCTAGAGTTTGCCTGGACCACAAGCGGCCAGCCTGGCCTACGGGGATGTTGTTTAGAAGTTATTACCCTTTTTGATCAGTGGCTAAATGTCGAAAGTGATCTTTCATTTTTAATATATTGAAGGTAATTTTCTAGGTGCTGATCCTCGCTTAGTCCTTGGACCATACGCACACATTCAGCTCACCTATGAAACTCTAACCGTTTCACTGGAGCCAGACAAAAAGGCAGATCTTTAGAAGATTTTCCACTCGCACACAAGATCTTGCAAAACTTTAACTTTCTAAATAAACTCATTACCATGCCTGACTCTCGGTTGGTATCTAGGAACCAGTTTAATTTTTTTTAGTTACTAAAAGAGTATATATAATAAACTTAATGTTATCCTACTGACAAGTAAAAGGTTTTTTCTTTCCTTTTTTAAACTACTTCAAGCCTTCTAGCTGATTCATTCCATAAGGTCTGCAGGAGGCAGCCAATTTCCCTTGCAACTTATCTTTACGGTTTCTCAAACAGCTTACTGTCCACTTGTGACTAGTTTCTCTAGCAGGCAGAACGCGGGGCCACACCGTGTTGGATGGGCCAGGAGGACTGAAGGGAGACTAGAGACGGGCTTGAAAGGGGGTTGGCGTGGGATTGTCTGTGCCCTGCTGCTTCTCTTCGGTGAAGTAATAAAGTAGTCGAAAACCAGTGTTTATTTCTGATACCCTCTCCTGCCAAACAGTTCGAAATGCTCTGAGAGCTATCTAAAGTTTACTAAACAGATAGATACAGGATCGTCGAATTCATACTTGATAGAACTTTTATCGGATTTTTAGAAAAAACTTGCAGTAGTCATCACAAGTCTTTGAGAATCGTAAGAATGACTGTCACCAGTTAACTGCTGAAGACGAGAGAGAGCTGTATAGCGATGAGCTACTCAGCCGTAGAGGCAGAACAAAACCAAGTTCTGTGGTGCCCATCACGGAGTGTGCTGCATTTATTCAACCATAAGAGTGACCAAGCTGGCGAAGAACAACTCTTGATTAGGGAATTATTTCTGACAAGCTCAGGATCCCGTGTGGCCCCAGTGTAGAGGCTGACTTCTCAGTGTTAATTAACCAACTCACCCGGAAAATAGAAGTGTTCCGTTCTGGGAGTTACAGGGAACACGTTAGTCTACAGTCATCCTCTACAGAGACTTTCCCGTGTATGGGATCTTTTTGGAAACTTATGCTTTTGGAGGGATGACTGTCAGTGACAAATGCTGTTTGTTTCCTGAGTTTTGATCATTTTATTATCAGTGAAGGGCAGACAGTGAAGAAAGGGCATCTCAGACTGACTCTGTCAAAAGCCTTGCTTGAGGGAGGTGGTTGTGTTTTGCAACTAAAAGGTTTCTCCTCTGTGGATTGATAACCCGCCACAGCAGCCACTGACCTCAGTACTTCAAAAGTATGTAAAATAGGCTAGCACATTTTCATTTTCAGACGTGCTTTTATCATCTTCCATTCTCAGATTTGTTTTTAATACTGCAGTTAAAAATGCGATGAGATTAAAATTTTTCATCCTTCTATAGCAGTGATGTGAAGTTTATTCTGGGTTTAGGAAGACAGTTTTGTATTAAGTATCATAATTGGAATATGATTAGTCCTTAACACATAGAAGCTTAGAGATGCTTGCTTTGACTCAAAACGGATGTCTGCATCCAAGTTCCTATTCACCACAGAGCGTCTTAGAATACAGTGATCTGGGCGTGAGAATTAAAGTGGTCCCCCAGGTGAACTGTGATGGAGTGCTACTACGCATGCACGTTTTCATTCCACGAATGAAGTTTTTGCCATCCCCCCATAGGGAGTCATTTATAGGAAAGCAGCAGTGCCTCAGGCTCTCACTGCTCCAGGACACGTGACTCACCAAGCCCCACCAAGACCTGCTAGGACAGTTCGACTTGGGGGACTGTACTGACTGGTTAGTATTAAGTGACACTGTCCCATATGTATTGTTAGAGTAGTGGCCTCCAAAACTTTTAAGCTTGTACCCTGACCTCTAGATTGGACTTCTCTCTAACCCTGAATTATCCTGTATATATTTGTAAAAACGATTTGCAGTTTTCTCAAGGAGAGTAAAGCACTTTATAATTTGCCAAGTTCTCAGTAATAAAATTGACCCCGACTTATGTGTACATACTATTTTTTAACAATTTCCCACACGGTCACTCTTCTGTGTTCCTCAGATTGCTTTTATCTTCACCTTGTGAGCTTTCCACTTTAGGTCTGAGGCTAGAGCTACGGCTCCATCAAGCTGGAGCGGCTGTCTACACTAGCACGGACTCTTCTCCCCCGTCTTGACGCACTAACTTATTGGAAGTTCAGATTTTCTTAAAGTACTTTTAAAAGCCTGATCAGAGTTTCTTCAATAGAATCTTAACTGTTTTCCCTCATTTTGGATTACAAATAAGCACTTATTCAAACGAGTTCGTGTTAGTATTTTACCAGGTTCCTAAACGGTCAATACAGGTACTGCCATCAGTACATCAAAAAGGAATTCATTGCTGCACCTGAAGTCCTTGTGTCCCAAAGAAATCCTTAGTTGCGATAGGATTTTCTCCATACTATCGACGTGTTGTTGAGATTGATCTGGTTGGCCGCTTTTAATGTTTCAACGCGCAAATGGATGTGGTTGAGTGACTCTGGTGCGTGTCCTCATCCCCACTGTAAGTCGAATTTCACCTTAATTTTGTTACACGCTTAGAAAAGCCTCATTTGTCTGTCGTAGCATGTTAATTTGCCTTCTAGTATTTGCCTAACATTGACGTAATGTGCCGAGGGTTCATTTTGGATCGGGGGTTGCTTTGCAGAGACCGTAGTTCGCACCAAGCATTCCCGAGAAGAGGCCCTTCCGGGCAAACGCCCTGCTCTTCAGGCCGCTTGTGCGAGCGAGGGCCCAGAGCCCGCCAGGCGGTGCTGCCCAACGGGCCGGGGGATGAGCTCAGGCCGTTCAAGAAGTGCCGTTTTTGCAATGCCTGGTGACTTCCGTTGAACAAAACGTGTTACCTTTAGAAATAGGATTTCACTGGAAACGCATATACGGCACCTAATTGGCCAAAGGGCCTGCTGCACTTGGGGGGGGGGGGGTGTTGCTTTTAGGATAGCAGCTCCTCACCTGCTCCGGGGGAGCTCTGTCACGGGTCTTGGAGAAAGCGCATCTTTGAAATGAGTGTCACAGAGTTAGGGCCAAATCTGAAGGGCTTTCCTTTCGAGAGCAGAAGACTTGTCCTCAATTCTTTACTAATGAACGTGTCAGTCAACAGAAGCCCGTTTTCACCTGCAACTCCTTTGCCCTTGGTGACGGAAGGACAAACCTCTCCGTTCATAAAGGAAAAGCTGGGAAGGTTCACTGCGATAGAATAAGAGCATCGCGTGATGGCCGACAGAACGAAATGAGCCCTCATCTTCTCGGCTTTTGTAGTGAAAGGGACCCAGTGGGAGAGAACGCGGATGTCACGGGGGGGAATTTCAGTGATCTATAGCCTGTTCGAACCGACTGCTGACTGTCTGGAAACTTGAGGTGCGGTCCTGCAAACTTCCCCCCCCCCCCCCGCAAGACTTGTGTGCCTTTTCAATGGTTTTAGGTAGTTTGACTTAATGGCTGCAAGACCGGATGGATGGCCAGCTGATGAGGCCTAGCATTCAGGGGCTGATGCACTTTAGGTGCGTTTGAGATACAGGTTTTCCCACCACTGGCAAGTAGGGCGCTCCTGGGAATCTTTCCTAAGCCCAAACAGCATAAAGCAGAGATGCAACTATGCCATTAACTTCTATGGGAAAAACTGGGGTCATATGCAGACCCTGAAAAATGACCCGTCAGGCTTCTCTGATACCTTAGGACACGCTAACATGCACAAAGTCAGCGGAGGTCAGGCCCAGGTGATCGGACAGTTCCAAGAGCTCTGGCAGCGGGGGAGGGGGCTTGGTGGGCGGTGCGCCTCTGGAAAACGTTGCTGTCAGAGCCAACACCGAACGCTGTTTGTGCTTTTCAGGCTTTTTCTTTCTTTCTTAGTGTTTGTTTATTCTTGAGAGAGAGAGACAGAGCATGAGCGGGGGAGGGGCAGAGCGAGAGAGGGAGACAGAATCCGAAGCAGGTTCCAGGCTCCGAGCTGTCAGCACAGACACCGATGTGGGGCTCGAACTCACCAACCGAACCGTGAGATCATGACCTGAGCCGAAGTCAGACGCTTAACGACTGAGCCACCCAGGCGCCCCTTTTGGCTGGCAAAACCAGGCAGGTCTGTTGTAAAAGCGAGGTGACATCACGCAAACTTCCAAAAAGTGGAGAATGTCTGTACTTCTGCCCTAGAAGTGCACTGATCATTCCTGGATTTGAAATTTGCAAATGCAGCTTTGAGACCCGGGCAGAAATAAAAAGGATGTGAGCCCACCTAAGCCGGTAGACGCAGAGCGGTGGGCATAACATCATGTGACTTGGTACAACTGGGACGGATCCCCAGCCACACCGAGCAAGTTGCTTCTGGACAGCTTTTAGTCTTGCCTTTTGACAGTGGGGCCCCTCCAGTTTGTAGCTCTCAGCTACAGCAACACCTCCTCAAAGGGAGCTTTCCTTGCCCTTTCTAGAAGGTGTCCTCATGGCTCCCAACACTTTTTAGTCCTTACAGCAACTAGAGTTCCAGGTATAGAATTAGTTTGCTTTAGAATCCTTATCCTGATCCTCTGGATGCCTGGCATATACCTTGCTGAGAAAATATCTGAATAATAAATGAAACCAGGATTTAAGAATTACAGTTAAATAAAATGCTCAAATAGTTGAAAAAATGGACCTAGGATTAAACCCATATTTTAGTTCTCTAAAATGAATAGGCAGTTCCTTTTTATCTGCCGGTTCATGTTTTTTTGGCTAAAGGTGTTGGAATTAACACTTTCAGGACTGTCTTGAAGCAGAGCTGATAGTCGTGATGGCATTGCTTTCTCACTTAGGTTCCAGGAAAATTATTTCAAAGCTCATTGAATATCCTAAGCTAGTTCGACATACTTTTAGAAACAATACCAAAAATTTAGTGCTTTATGATGCCACAGGTACCTTCTCAGAAGCCTGGTACTGTTTTAAGTGACTGTTCTCTTTCCAGATTGGAGAGTATACCTGGTGGCATACTACTCAAGACTTCCTTTTGTAGGTGTGGAGGTGGGAGTAGTATCACTGATGATAATCACTTACGTCTTTTCCTTATTTGGCAGTGTGAATAGTTAAAAACATTTTTTTAACGTTTATTTATTTTTGAGAGAGACAGCGTGCGAGCAGGGTAGGGGGAGGGAGAGAGGGAGACACACAATCCGAAGCAGGCTCCAGGCTCTGAGCCGTCAGCACAGAGCCCGACGCGAGGCTCGAACTCACGAATCACGAGATCATGACTGAGCTGAAGTCGGACGCCCAACCGACTGAGTCACCCAGGTGCCCCAATGAGTAGTTTTAAAACTTCCGATCTGGGGATTTGTTATTGAGGAACATAAGCAGCGGTAAAGTCTTGTGTTGCAAGTGTTTGCATTTATGTGAACTTTCACTCATTTTTCAGACTCTGTTCCCGGAGACAGAGAACCCAATACAAAAGTGAGAACGTGTATGCAGCATCATCAGGATGCAGTGCAAATGCCTCATGAAATTCTGAAAGCAGAAATGGTACCTGAGAAAGTTCCCCGTAGATGTGCTACTGTGGCTGCAAATAAAATAAAAGTAGGAGTAATCTAAAGGAAAAGCTTTCAGGACCAGAAAATGTCTGGATTAGAAAGAGCAGCAGAAAACTGCCCCATCGAAGTGCGGCTGCTGTGGCTAAGGAAAAGTTACCGAGTGTTTATAAAGAGGAGGATACAAGCATAAATTCAGGAAGTGAAAAAGAACCAGAAGGTATTAATAGCACAGCGCTTTTCTTAAGGCGTTCAGATCCTGGGAAGAAAAAGCACAATAATGACTAGGAAAATGTAGGAGTGATTTGAATTTGGATTCAATCAGGGATTGTATCTGATTGGACACAATCAGATACAAATAAACAGTTGCATTCTGCTCCTGGCTTGAAGTTAATCCCTTGTTGGCACTTTCTGAGGAATTTTCTTTTCTTTTCTTTTCAATGTTTATTTTTGAGAGAGAGGTAGAGTGTGAACGGGGGAGGGGCAGAGAGAGAGGGAGACACAGAATCCGAAGCAGGCTCCAGGCTCCGAGCTGTCAGCACAGAGCCCGATGCGGGGCTCGAACTCAAAGGCCCTGAGATCATGACCTGAGCCGAAGTCGGACGCTTAAGCAACCGATTGAGCCACCCAGGCGCCCCTCTGAGGAATTTTCTAAAAGCCATACTCCGGTGGGTCAAAGTGGGAGGAAGCCTTCCTTGCAGTGGGCTCTTGCACAGAGACACATAACAGAATCCGGGGGTTGGGGGGTGTAATAGATTGTGGAGCCCGTAGTGGAGAGGTGGAAAGAAAAGGACAAATGGCCGGTCACAAGATTATTTCTGTTCAGAAAGGAAGGGTCTTGAAGAAATCTCTTGGTTCCTTAGAGGAACATAATGGAAAGTGTACTGTACCTTCAGGGACTGGAAAAAAAAAAGTCAAAATCGCAACCTGATGCTAATTTTAAGCCTTTTGCATTAGAGAATAAAAATTTAGACCACCATAGATAGCTACGGTGTTTACTAAAGTAAGAGGGAAAAAATATCAACGCACGTTTCAAGAGGAAGTGCCGTGGAGCCAATTTGACTTTTGAGCGCACCAAATACCTAAGTAAGATCCAGTCCCTGCAATTCACAACCTCACAAGTCTAAAACAACTTAAACTGGAAGGACCTGGGGATTGAATGATGTGGAGGTTGATGATCGAGTTCTGAAGTGGAGTGTTGGAAATGGGCAGTTAGCAAAAACCCATCAATGTCTTATTTTGTTTATAATCTTGGAATCCGTACTGAATGGCGACCACTTGATGTGACTAATTCAGGGAATATATATTTTTCTATGAAGGCTATGAATGTGACTATTACAACTTCTTTTCCTCACTTTTCCTTTCACATAACTGCATTTACAGTGATGCCAAAATGTACCTCATTATGAGGCAAGGTCTTAGTTTTAACCAGTTAATAATAAAAGGTATAGATTAAGATCAAAACAGTCATATTTTTGGATGATAGGGACATCCTCTTAGGTTTCTTTTCAGCACCTTAAAAATCAGTACTTTGTGAACACTTTGAGCAAATTGGTTACAGTTTCATCACAACAAACTTTACTGGCAGCATGTGGGCTATTTCATTGTGGCCTTTGCTAGGATTAGAAAATCTGATCTTGATACTATAAAGAATTTCTTTGCGATGAGGTTTAATTTGTTAATAGGTATTTGTTGAAATTAAGATCACCAGATTAAATGAACGCACTGTTAATCTTAACATAGTAACATGCTATTGGAGAAGCGAATTGTTAGAAGCAAGTTGTTTTCCCATTTAAAAATATCTGTGAATATTAATATATGATTTGCATGTGTAAATCTGAAAAAGTGAAATATAGAAACCTACGGGTTTCTATTCCATCTTCATTAAAAGACTAATGTAATGCATATATTTTGGTTATACAGACAGACCCAAGTGTCTAGATTACTTGAGAAATTTGTTTGTGGTTGCATGTCTCCTTAAAAAAAAGGCTTTTTGTCGTTTATTTTCCTCTCTCTTAGCATAAGCCAGAATATTTCTAACCTACAGAGTCTGTGTCCTTTGCTCTCTGTTTATAGTGTACTTTCATCAGAAATACTGATACCAGTATCTTGTTACTAGTACAGGTGAGAAAGGGAAGAATTCCTAATAAATTGCTAATATTTTTAGGTGCATGGGGTTTGATTTTTGATTGCTAATGAACTGTTTAAACCTATTTCCGCTCCCATATTTACCCTTAATTTTGTGGAAATTTCTTATTGGGGATGTTATATCCTTAACAAATACCATAATATGAAAATATTTAAGTCTCAGTTAAGACTATTTTATGCAAAATTTCTTGACAATTTCAGTGTAATCAAAGAATTTGTTTTGAATTTATGATGTTCTCTGATGGGCTTAATTTCCGCCAGTACTTGAGACGGTGTCACCAGCGATCTTTCCAAATGGAATCTCTTTGCTGAATTAGTATTTAAATTGAACATATCTTTGCCTTTTTAAAAAGTGCTTGGCCTAAATTTATTGTAACTGCATGAAATAAGCATTTGTTTAAAACTTAACATTATTGTAAAACTCTCTGAAATGTATGCAGAATTTAAACCATGGCCAAATGTATTACCCTACTCCTAATTTTAATCAGCTTTCTAGAAATGATTTCTTCATAATGTAATTGTAAAAGCAAATCGAGCTTAAATTTTACTGGTTAAAAATGGCAAGTTACTTTATTGGACAAAAGGATTAAGTCACAGTGATACCCAAACATTCTTTTTATTCTGCAATTCAGTCCTTCTCTAAAATAACCCACCCGTATAAATGCAGCTTAAAAATACCACATTGGTGGGGCACCTGGGGGGCTCAGTCGGCTAGGCGTCTGACTTCAGCCCAGGTCCTGCTCTCACGGCTGTGAGTTCAAGTCCCACATCAGACTCTGCTGACAGCTCAGAGCCTGGAGCCTGCTTCAGATTCTGTGTCTCCCTTTCTCTCTCTGCCCCTCCCCTGCTCATGCTCTGTCTCTCTCAAAAATAAATAAACATTTAAAAAAATCAAAAAAAAAATACCACATTGGTAATCTTACTCCGTAAGTACACCCAAACTTTCCCAAGCTCTTACGGGATAGCACTTTGGTCATTCTTTATACTGAAATGTTCAAATTTTGCTTCAAAACCCAAGCATTTATTTTGCTGGAATGTGCAAAACCGCTAAAACTGATTCAATGTAGATGCTTTTGTCGATCGTATTTCTCCACGTCTTAAAACAAGGTTATTTCTAGCAGCTTCCTGAGATTTGTTTGATTACCTCCAGAGGTTCCGCCTGCCCCCAAACTAGTACTGAACTCTGTGCTTCTCGGCAGCATTCCAAAATGTGAGCAGTGCCACGTGTTTTCAGTACGACTACGTGTAGGTGAAGGGTCTGTGTCGCTCGCCACCCTGGACCCCGTCACTTAGTGTCCGCAGTTGCGCCTCGCGCCCGCCCGGAACAGTGTCCGGCGATGGGTCCTCCGCCGCGCCCCGAGGAAAGAGAACCGGCTCGAAAGCAATTGCACACTCTGCTTATTCGTGAAAGGCTACGTAAAGCGAAAATAAATTTTGTATTGGAAATGGCCACGTTTTAAAAAAAGAAGTAACTATTTTTGCATTCTCATAAACTCTTTTAGATCGGCTTGACAATCATCAGCTTTTGAAGTGTGAATTCTTATTGCCAGAGTAAAAGTCGCATTTTATACCACCACGAAGCGCTGTATTTCTTCCCGCCCTCGGTCCGCAGCCCGGTGCTTAATACGGCAAAGCTGCGCCTCCAGGAGGACGGACTCCGGGTGAGGGAAGGAAGGGCGGCTGAGCCGGCTTCTCCCGGGTCGGTCACCCGCCCAGGCCCCACGCCGCGGGCCCCGCCTCCGCCGCCGGCTCGCCTCTCTAGCCCGCAGTCATCAGGCCTCTCGGTGCCCCTGCGGACACAACCTGCGGGAGAAGACGCTCGGGATTGGCGCGGCCTCAGGCACGCGGCGCGCGTGCGCGGGGGCGTGGCGTGAGGGCGGAGTTCAGGGGCGCGGGGGCGGTGCAGGGGGCGTGGCGGCGCGGGGGCGCATGCGCTGAGCCGGCGCGCCGCGGTTAGCCTGGGAAGGTGGCGGGGTGGGTATGGCGGCCACGTTCTTCGGAGAGGTGGTGAAGGCGCCGTGCCGAGCCGGGACGGAAGACCAGGAGGAAGAGGAGGACGAGAGGAGGGAGACTGCGGAGGACAGGGAGGTGCGGCGGCAGCTGGCGCGGAAGAGGTGAGGTCCTGGGCGCAGGACCCTGGGGCTTGCGGCCGGTCCGCGGCCCCGCTCTGCCTGGGGCTCGCCCGGCACAACCTGCCCGGGGTTCAGCGGGGGGCCTCGGCGCGGCCGGCAGAGCCAGCCCGCGGCCTCGCTGGGCCCTCCCTCTGCGTGGACTTGGGGGCACTCGTGACGTGTTCCCGGGCTGCGGTGCCGTCGCTGGGCCCCGCGGTCGTCGCGTGTTTGGTTCGTGGACTTAAGACAGCTCTCTCAAAAGCCTCTTTATCCTCCGCCCCACTCTTCGTTAGCATCGGTATCGGCAGCAGGTGGATGGTCTGTCTCTTTAAAAACACAATTATTTCCAAACACACACAGGTTGGAGAAAGTAGTAAAGTGACCCTTCATCCCTACCCAGTCATGTAAATTCAGCAGTTAATGAAGATTTTGCCGCATTTACCTCCCGCCACCCCGAGTGACCATAGCCTTTCACCTCGACATTTTTCAGAATGCACCTCAAACGATATAGGCACTTTCTTGCATATGCTGTTATAACCCCTGACAAAATTAATAATTCCTGTTACCATTTAATAGTCCGTGCATGATCAGATTTATTCAGTAATCTCAAACATGATGTTCACAGTGTGTTTGTGTAAATCAAAATCCTGACAAGGTCCACACATTACCTTTGGACTTTTCTGTCTCTTGAGATGCCCATCATTTAGAGCAGCCCCTTCTCACCCGTGCTGAGAGACGTGTCCTGTAGGGTGTCCCACACTCTGGATTTGTCTGATCTAATGTGTGTGTCCATTACCTGCGTTACCTGTAAATGGATGTTCCTTTTAGAGGCGCGGTCAGGTGCAAGTTCAACATTTTGCTGGCAAGAATGCTTCCGCGGTGGTGCTTGGTGTTTCTTGTTGCCCACTGTGACCCAGTTGTCCCACTTTTAGGGATGCTAAGATTGATTGATTGATCAGTGGGTCAGGTGGACAGCCTGATCTTCATTGTGGAGTTCTCCGTGAGTTTTGCATCAGGTGGTTTTATCTGTTAGTTATTGTTGCTCCAACCTGTTGTTTCCTTTCAATTGTAATTACATTCTTTATGAGATTAGAGTTTGCATGTTACCTATTATAAGACGTATTTATAGTATCCTTTTTCTCCTTATATGGTGCTAAGTATATTTAAGTTGTTTTAGTTTTGTCTTTTGTTTCTTGTGTTAGGGAGGTGCGGCTCTTTCGAAGACAAACAAAAACATCTTTGGAAGTTTCTCTGCTGGAAAAATATCCTTGCTCCAAGTTCATAATTGCTATAGGAAATAATGCAGTAGGTGAGTGGAAATATGTTAGACTGAACCTTTTGTTGAAAGAGCAAAATCCAAAGTTACTTATTGCTTTCCATCATAAAAGATTTCAAATGTCTGTTACTTTTTTAGAAAAAGTCATAGCAGAGTAACTTTGTATCTGAGTAAAGTCTATGCCTCCTCATGTGACACCAATAAGACTTAAAGGAAGGGTTCTTGGGGCTCCTGGGTGGCTCAGTCGGTTGAGCTTCCCTTATGGCTCAGGTCATGATCTCATGGTCTTGTGAGTTCGAGCCCCGAGTCGGGCTCTGTGCTGACAGCTCGGAGCCTGGAGCCTGCTTCAGATTCTGTGTCTCCCTCTCTCTCTGACCTTCCCCCGTTCATGCTCTGTCTGTCTCTGTCTCAAAAATAAATAAATATTAAAAAAAATTTTTTTTAAGTATTAAAAAAAAAATGAAAAAAGAAGTGTTCTTAGCTCCAGGAGGTTGTAAATTCTGGGAACTGGGTTTATAGTGTGTTGAGGTATCCAGATTTCTTTAGACTCCTGGGTCTGTGTGGGGCCGACTTGGAGGGACAGAGGTGGCATGTGTACGTGGCCCCCTTGCACCAGTGGTTCTTCATGGTGTTTGAATTAACAGGCTCTTGATAGCACGATGAGAACCCTAAAAGTAACTATGATCGCTCTCAATTCTGAGCTTTCCGTTGCTAACGTTTTTGAGCCCTCAAGTTTGAAGGCCTGTTCATGGATGCCTGCATCTGATAGGTTAATGTTAGCACAGAGCAGAGTTCGTCCAGAACAATGTACACGTGCGCGTGCACAAACCTGTGTAGTTTTAGCCAGTTCACAGGCTGGGGGGAGAGCCTTCGGGGTCTCCAGTGAAGTAGACCCCTTGCCCTGTAAGGTAGCCCCAGTGCTTGGAGGACATCGTTAGGTACATGGTATATAACTACGGACTCATTGACGTAAAATGCTCCTGGCCTGGAATTTTCTGCAAGTGGTACATTGTGAGTGTGCGGTAAAGTCCGACGGTAAACCTGTGTCCTCAGTTCCTGCCTCTAATCTGTATTTGGGGGCAGTAGCCTTTAACTTCCTGAGGCCTCAGTTTCCTTTCCTGCAAAAGGGTGGTGGAAGGTCAGTGGTCTTAATGGCTCTTGTAGCTCTAGAATTCTAGGGTAACTTGGAACTGTTCTTTACTGTGGAAAACGCAGCTTGCAGAAGCAAGCACTAACTCAATGCGAATTGTTTTTCACAGCATTTCTGTCGTCGTTTGTTATGAATTCAGGAGTCTGGGAAGAAGTCGGTTGTGCCAAACTCTGGAATGAATGGTGTAGAACAACGGACACCGTACATCTTTCCCCGACGGATGCCTTTTGTGTGTTTTATCATCTAAAATCGAATCCCTCGGTATGTGGGGCTTGCTCGTATGCTTCAGAAGTAGTTGTTTAGCATTGTCCATGTGGTGTCCGTTTGAAGTCCGTGTTCCTTTACCTCTCCTGTCGGGCTGAGGAATTCTGTCTGTGGGCAGTGCTAGTAAGCACTCTTGTTTACGTGAATAGCAACAGGATACATACAGTGTGTTGATAAAGTTCCTAGGAAATTCGGAGATCGCTTTGGTGGGAAAAAACCATAAACAGTAGACATTCAGACCTTGCGTTCATTCACAAAATTCTCTCCGCGTGCACCTCTTAAGTGTGCAAAACCGTGTTCACTCCGAGAAAGCAGGGGGTCGTCCTTTGTTGCTGTGTACCCAGTGTTCAGCAAATGCCTGGTTCATGCTGGAAGCTCCATTAACGTTTGCTGAACAAATGGAAGCTGTATGCGTTCTCAGCACAATTCTCTGGACATCGCGCTTCTCCCCTGTCCTGATTTGTCCTGATTTGTTAAGTCCGAAAAGTCATTCTGGAGCTGATGCTAAGGAATTTCCTCATGTCCTGTGCATTTGAATCCTAATCTTGGGTCCATGCAGAGGACACGGCCCAGTGGGCAGTTTGAGAGATGAGTCAGGCAGATGAGGTGGCCAGGCAGGTGACGTGTGTCCCCACCTGCTTGTCTGACAGAGTCCCGTTCCACAGCTGCTGAATACTTGAACCAGGGCCAGGGCAGGGGTCCCAAACAATGGAAGAAGTCACTAATTCCAAAATATTAGAATGTGGCTTCTTTCAAAAGGTAAGGGTTCCACATGTTAGCCTTTTAAAATGTAAAGTTTGATTTTGTAATACTTAACTGTTTTTTTTTTTAACATGTAATCCAAAGCTATTTAAGTTTATGTGAGGATTTTTATACACATCCAGCATTTGTAGGAAATAATGAAACTAAGCATGTTTTCGATTTGATCTTTAGTTGGAAATATTTCACTTTAGAATGGGTTGTGAAGGTCAGGTAGGAGAAATTTCTGTCCCTTCGTCTGGTCGTACCATTTATCACTCAGCTCTCTCTTGATTATGCAGAACCTGCGTGTGTAGTTCATTATGTATCCAGTCTTTGTCTTTTCCCCTATCGCCAGGCACCGTTTTCCCCCGCTGTGCTTCCCTTGGGTAATTAAGTGTCAGCATTTCTGGCAATATTTTAATGGATGTTGTTGAGTTCAGTGGATACTATCATTCCATGAGTATTAATAATCAAGAATCCATCATTTTATGGCATGGGGTCGTTACAGATTACTTCATTTTTAACGTTTATTTATTTTTGAGACAGAGAGAGACAGAGCATGAACGGGGGAGGGGCAGAGAGAGAGGGAGACACAGAATCGGAAACAGGCTCCAGGCTCTGAGCCATCAGCCCAGAGCCCGACGCGGGGCTCGAACTCACAGACCGCGAGATCGTGACCTGGCTGAGGTCGGACGCTTAACCGACTGCGCCACCCAGGCGCCCCACAGATTACTTCATTTTGACCATATGGTTTGGAACTTGGTTTCTAAAATAATACCATCTTCACAGGCACCGGAACCGTTCTAGAATGCCATTTGGGCTGAGGTGCTGTCAGGCTATCATTCACTCTGATAGCTCCTAGTGTTTGTATAATGCTTACATTTTATAGTGTTTACGTTTATTTTGCATTCGGTCTTCTTGGTGTTTGACCCCCAGAAGGGCAACAGGACTGATAATGCCTGTGCTATAAAGAAGATGCTGGTAGCGTTTACTGGTAGTATCTTCAGGGTCTCCGGTGCGAGCTCTTGCGGTCACTCTGTCGCTGTGTACTTTATTCTCGTGCTAACTGCCAGTAGTGGCTTGATTCTTAAATTTTAAAGAAAAATGAATAAGCCAATAGCAGTGCAGAAAGACACGTGTTGTCTAAAGGTTATATTAGGATTCAAATGATAATGTAAATGATGATAGTTTGGGGTGTGTGTAGAAATCATTTGACCTGACAGAATACTTGGAATGTGATTTTCCAGGTCTTGCTCTGTCAGTGCAGCTGCTATGTTGCTGAAGACCAGCAGTATCAGTGGCTGGACAAGGTAAGAGAGAAGTGAAGGCTGGCCTGTGGTCACACCGAGTGACGTTTCTTAGGTGTTCTGTATCTTGACGCTTGAACCTACATAGCTAAGTACTGGAACAGGAGAAGTCTTTGTTGTTTTTTTTTTTCTAAAAGATATTGTAGCAATCTATTACAAAATTCGAAGAATAAAAACTCATTTAACAAATGTAATCAGCAATGTGCTGAAGATTGTGGGTCATAGAAGCCTAAAGCATCTTGTGATTCTTCCCATCCACCATATTGTGACCTTCGAAAGAGAAACAGGCTACTGACAAGAAACGGAACCGGGTCATGGCCAGGGGCAGAAAACAGCAGTGCTGACAGTGTTGGCTGGAGATGCCCCGAGTTGGGAGGCAGGAAATGGGTGTGAGCTGGATTCAGGAGGTTGGCACCCAGCTGCTGCTTGCTCCAAATTCCAAGATATTACATCCGTTTTTCTTAGCATTAGGATAAATTAATTGAGGCTTCATTTTGTGGGAAAATTGTGCACATAGTATATGCCCAATAAAACATATTTTTCAGGGGCGCCTGGGTGGCTCGGTCGTTTAAGCGTCGGACTTCGGCTCAGGTCATGATCTCATGGTTCGTGGGTTCGAGCCCCGCGTTGGGCGCTGTGCTGACAGCTCAGAGCTTAGAGCCTGCTTGGGATTCTGTGTCTCCTTCACTCTCTGCTCCTCCCCGTTCATGCTCTGTCTCTCAAAAATAAATAAATGTTAAAAAGAATTAAAAAAGAAAATCATTTTTCAGTAAAGAATTTAGGAGTTTTAGAGAATAATCATGATTCTGGTAGTTGCATATTATTATTATTTTTAAATAATTAATTTATTTTTGAAAGAGAGAGAAGAGAGGAGCGGGCAGAGAGATAGACTCCTAACTAGGCTGTGCATTGTCAGCGCAGAGCCCAATGCAGGGCTCGAACCTGCAAACTGAGATTGTGACCTGAGCCGAAACCAAGAGTCAGATGCTTAACCAACTGAGCCACCCAGGTGCCCCCAGTTGCATATTATTTTTAAAGGAAGTAGGTCTCATATATATCTTAGTAGCATTTCAGCTTAAATCTTAGATATATTTTTGTATAGCTTTTAAAATTAAATTCATTAGAAATAAGAAATTTGGTGTATGCCTGTTTCAGACCAGATTGGCATACTTAGAAACATTTATTAAAAGCTATTAAATACATTTTATTAAGTGAGGAATTATTTAAGAAGGTCTTTGACCCTTCCCATGATCCTGTATGTGATTTTGTGTTTTGTACCAATATTTATTTTTCTAGGGAGAGAGTCCCTAGCTTTCCTCAGATCTCAGAAGGGCAGGAAACTGCTGTTAATTCGTGTTTTTTGATTTAAGTAGGATGACTATTACGTCAAAAATATTTTATTATTTTTGTACTACAGAGCACCTTTTCTCTTCCAGACTTAAAAAACTTTTTAATCAGTATTTTTTTTTTTTTCCTGCGGGACACTCTTTGGGTCCCCCTACTGTTTGGTTCATGTTAGCCACAAAATCCTAATAATCACACATAGTCTAACAGAGTGCTCAAGTGTGAATTCAGACTATAGGTATTACAGGGAGGATGATAAATTAGGCCTTGTGAGTAATGTTGTTTTTCTTTTTTTTAATTAAAAAAATTTTAAATTTATTTTTGAGAGAGACAGATAGTGCGAGCAGGGGAGGGGCAGAGAGAGACACTGAATCTGAAGCAGATTCCAGCCTCTGAGCTGTCAGCACAGAGCCCAACGTGGGCCTCGAACTCATGAACCGTGAGATCATGACCGTGCCGAAGTCAGGTGCTCAACCAACTGAGCCACCCAGGCACCCCAGTAATGTATCTTAAATGGGATGTACCTGCTGACAGATGTATATTGTGTTAACTATTTTGTGTTTGTTTACAGATCTGTGATATGAAATTAGGTTTACAAATCCTTTATGACACGTAGAATCTTTAGTTCTGTTGTTATTGTTTGAAAAGCCATTCTCTTTTCATAAAATATTTTCCAAAGTGGCCTGAAGTCTCCTTTTTTTTTTCTTTAAAAAATAGCTGCTTTTTTGGGGTTTACATCACCATAGATTTTAAAAGCTGGAAGGGTCCTTGGAAATTCATGAAATACAAACTTGGGAGGAAATAAAGGTCTAGAGTGATTGAAACTTGCCTACAATTGAAATAGTGAACTTAATCATTTGCACTGATACAGCACTATTGTGCATACAACTTGCAGCTTAGAAACGTCTTCATTAAAAAGTGTTCTAGAACACGTCAGTACATGGATTAGAGAAAGGGGATCGCTTCCTTTTGCTGATAGACTCCTATTCTGAAGGTAGCTTGCAAGTAAAGTCGTGTTTAGAAATAACCTCTCTTGGTCGAGATCTCGTAGTCAAGTGGCAGGTCCACTCTCAGTGCCAGTCCTGGTTATCCCCGCAGCTGCTCTGGCCGGTGTGTTCCTGACTTCCATTTACTACAGGTTGTAGTTCCCTCAGGTGGGTGGGCAGCACTGTCGTTCTTAGTTCACAGATGAGGAAAGTGACCAAGAAAATCACCAAGCTAGACCGTGACAGAACCGAGATCACGCCCAGGTGAGGGGACAGCAAAGCACGTACTCTGTGTTTCAGTGGACGCGTCCTCCTCGCAAGGCACGGTGAATGGTGTTGGGTAAACAGCTAGAGGCATGTTTCTATTCCGTAACGAAATTAGAGATGTCTTCTAACTTGGGGTCACTTTTGCTAGGTCTTTGGCTCTTGTCCAAGGAAGAACATGCAAGTGACTGTGCTCACGTGTCGACATGTTACTGACTATAAAACCGCAGAATCTACCAGCAGCCTCCATTCTCCTTTCCTGAAAGCCCTAAAAACAGAGAATTTCAAAGAGCCTCCGTGCTGTTCACTGCTAGAACAACCAAATATTGTGCATGATCTTCCTGCCGCAGGTGGTATTAAAATTTGTAATATTTACGTTACAGCTTATTGTTGTTGAATTGGTTATTTGACTGTTGGAGGTCTTTATTTAAAGTAGTTTTTGATGATGACGGATACCAGTGTTCTGCTGTTTGTCTTTAATGTCTGTTGTTGCTAGTAGGTTGTGTTTGATGTGAGTTTTAACATTTTCCAGACACACAGTTCCCACGCGAGAGCAGCTCAGAGTTCTTAATTAACTGCTAGGCTTCAGAGTTGCTCTGTTTCTTTTTGGTCTGTGATAACTCATCATGCAGGCCAGTGTTAGATGTAAATTGTTGATGCACGAAAAGTTGGTAAAGTATGTTTTAATTGTCGACATAGAAGTCTCCAGAAACTGAATCGTAGTAGTATCGTCAATATTTTATTTTTCATTCCTGTTGTTAATTATACCCTAGCATCGTGTCAAAATGAGATTGTCAGTTACTTTTCAGTAGCTGATATGTTATATGATTGCTATTTGTTAATAAGTAAAAGTTTTTTCCCCCGTTAAATGTTAGGTTTACTAGAATAAGTGGCTAAGTATTTTACATTGTGCACTATGTATTTATTATTTACTTTTAATTTATTATATGCAGCAAAATTTTAATCTTGAAGTTACTTAAGATGTGTCTCAGTGTTTTCAGGAAATGCAAAATAAACTGTTTATAAATGCAAGAAATTACTTAGGAAGATAAATTAGCTTTGAAAGAACATATGCATTGTAAGGGGTTTAATATGGCAGTAAACACTTTGATTAAGGGAGGCAACAGAGACAACTGTTTTTAAAAGTAGCCTTTTTTATATACACATGTTTAGTTTAAAAATCACATAGTAGAAGACTTCAATGGTTTTTTCCCTTGTATGACTCATAGTTCTGAGTTACTGCCAAGTGTGGAAAATCCCTGCGATTCTGTACTTGTGCTATACTGACGTGATGAAGTTAGACCTCATTACAGTTGGAGCTTTTAAGCCTGTCCTTTCTTCCAGAAGCTTGAAAGGTTTGGTTAAGGTAAGGTTTTCACTCACTGACTTAATAGTTGAGTTGCCACGAACTTAGTAACAGGTGTAAGTTTCTGGTACCAATGCAAAACCCAAGTAACACTTAGGGATCCTTTTTTCTCAGAATAAAGCTTTCTAGTCCGGCACGTTGAGTGGGTCCGTCACCCTCTTTTAGATGTGCTCCTGTAACTCGAGAACTGTTTTCCCACTTTCTCGTGGTAGATCCTTGCAGTGTATGGATATAAATCCCAGGCGGCTATGTAGAAAGATGGTTTCACTGTTCAGGAAGTTTCTGTCACTAACTCATTTGGAAGGTTGTAATGTTTAAGAAGGCAGTCGTGAGCACAGCAGGGATCAGGTTATCAACGTTGATTCACTTAATTTTGTGTGGGGCTGGCTGCTCTCGGTGCGTGTGTCGTGGGCTCTTTCCCCAGGACGGTTCACGCTGGGACGTGTGCACAAGTTTGCCTGTGGTTGCTGGTAGTTGAGGACCCCGCCCCCCTCCTGTCCCCGAGGGACTTGCTGAAAGTGCAGGGACCCTGGTGAAGAACTTCTCTCAGAACAGGGGAGAGACTGCAACAGTGTTCACAGTGCAAGTCCTGTTTTATTCTAGAATGGCCGTTGGCGTTAAGACACCTTTTTGGGCATGTTCTGTTGGGGTTAGCTCTTAAATTAGTTTGCTTGCTAGGTGGTCAGCTCCGTGGGAATGGACCGCGTTTCTCCATTTCGGTACCCCCCCCCCCCCCCCCCCCCCCCCCCGCGCCACCGTCATGTACCTGGCATGTAGGAGCATGCCCGGTCGTTTGTTGAATTGTTAGGAATAAAACCAGAAAACGAATGTAATCCAAGCATAATTTCAAATTACCGGGAGTCATGAGCGGTTCTTTCGTTAGCACCACTTCCAGAGCACATACTAATAGTCGGTTCGTGTCTGTAGTGAACGCATAGGCTCTTCCCACTGCCTGGTGAGTGGCCGCGGCTGGTCTGTCCCTGCTGTCGTGCCCAGCCTGGGCCCGCGGGTGGCGGAGGGGGCAGTGGCGCAGGCGGCTGTGTTGCCGGGCAGGGGAGGGGGAGGGAGGGAAGGAGAGGAGGAGGGGATGAGGCTCGTTTGGGGCGAGGCTGGCACTTTGGCTGGATCTGAGAGATGGATGGATCCCTGTGGGTAGTGGCGTGTGCAGGGGGGCGTGTGCAGAGGGGTGCGTGCAGAGGGGCGGCTGGGAGTGCAGAAGGGGGCAGGCTCGGGGCGCCTTTGAGGAGGGCGGGGCAGAGTTGGAATTGGGGGCGCAGGGGCGAGAGAGCTCCCGTGGGAGAGAGGCCGGGCCGGTGTGTGTGGAGGCCGTGTGGCACCCCCAGCGGGTTTGGGGCAGGGGGAGGACATGCTTAGATGTTTCCTCTGCGGGAACACGGAGATGCGCTGTCGCGGTCAGGTGCTCCGTTGATGTCCTGAGCCTGTGGGGTTGGAGTGGGTGGGTTCGTTGTAACCGAGTTCTCCATCTCCCTGTATTAACAACTTTTTTCTCTTCTTCCAGAATATTCCCCAGAGCACAGAGATACTGAAGAAGTTGATGACAACAAATGAGATTCAGAGTAACATTTACACGTGATTCCAGAGGTGGTTTTGTGCAGTGTGTTATTACGCACCCGTTCCTTTAAAGGGAGCTGCGTGTCCCGTTTTGTTGGTTCCTTTTTTTCCAAGGGGGTCTTTTGAGGGTGTTCAAACAGAATAAACTTATTTTAAATTCATTGTAGTTTTAGTTCCTTTCTTTGGTGATATAAGCCAGATGTTTTCTCGTATCCACTAGGTGGGAGTGTTGTTTTTTATTTGAATATTTTACAGTAATACAGTTAGACTTTTAAAAAGCCACAGCTAACAGGTTTTATTAATACATAGGTATAGTTACTTTAGTGCAAAAATTCTGTGTGATATTTGAAAGTTGATTGGTGATTCTTAGTATGTGAAAAGTTTATATTTTATGGGTTTTTTTGTGTGTGTGGGGGTAAAAATTGACAGGGTAATAAGGTTCTGTATTTGCTCAAAATGAAACAAAAAGAAATGAGCATTTCCTCACTTCTCAGTACCACCTGACGGTGGCCTCTGCGCAGACTTTTCCGGGCCTGGTACAGCTCCCGCTGTGCTGTGGCCCCAGCACCGTGGGGACTGCCCTCGTTAGGATGTGGGGGGAGTCCTGAGCTCCATGTAGCTGAGCCACGACGTAAGACCACACGCTAAACTGCATCGGTGAATGCAGATTTTCAAATGTTGGAGTTGAGGAATGCTTCTCATCTCTTTTTCATCTTCTTAGTTACGGAATCGTTTGTATGTTACAGATTTAGACCGCGTACTTGTACCTTCCAGATGGGCTGGGGTGGGGACATGGCTCCCCACTCTCACTGCCCCTGGCCTTGCGTGCGGCGCATGTGAATGTGCCCTTGTGCGGGACGTTGAAGTTTCCTCCTCGTTGCAGAAGTGGATGCATCCGTTCAGAAGTGTGTTTGCAGAGCCTGATGGTGGCTTTGGGGTCTCGTCTGGAGCCTTTTCTTGCACTGCAGGTTAGTGTGGTCACGAACACAGAGCGACCTTAGAAATGAGCAAATCCCAGGCCGTCCCCTACAGGCTGGGTGGCTGTGGGTAGATGCCGTAAGGCCCTTGGGAGCCCCAGTTTTCTCATCTGTAAACTGCAGATAGAACCCGAAGGGAAAATTAACGAGTTAATGGAAGTGTGCAGTAAGCGTTTCTTCCTTCAGGTGCCCGTTTTTCATCTGCTCAGTGAGGAAGAACCTATCTGCTTGTGTGGTTGGGTGGTTGTAAATATAAACATACAAAAATGGCTTTTGATGAACAGGAGGGTGGTACTTCCGCGTGCACACGCCTGTGTGCCTGTCCCGAGGGTCCCGACTGCCCGGTGCAGCCAGGATAGAGCGACAGGCACTGCCCTCCCGCCCACCATCCCTTCTCAGTACTGCATGCCGAACTCAAGAACCACGATTCTTGGCAACGTGACAGCCAGGAGTGGTGTAGCTGGGGGAGGTGTGCGGTGAGTGGTTGGGTTCATCACTATTGGGCGGGGGGCTTGTAAAACGTTCCTTACTTTGCACTGAGATTCATTAAGAGTAACAGATCAGTAACTCTTCAGAGACCTAGAATCTGTCGTTCTATTCATATGAGTAAGTCACTGATGTGAATGGTGGTGGTTTCTGGAGAAGAGTGATCAGGATGAACTGAAATGGTCACCTACGATGCTGACGTCTCTCTTTTTAATGCCAGCGGACACTCCTTTCTGAACCCTATTCAGGTCCTGTGATCTTTAATTTGGGCTGGGGAGCGGGGCAGAGAGGAGGATGTGCCGGAACGATGAGGAGAGAGCGTCCGCACTGCCGGCCGCCCGCAGCCCTGGTTGTTCAGGGTCCACGCGGATTGCTCCACGGGCGCTCTCCCCGCAAGGCGCCCTCAAGGAACGCTCAGGTGAGGCTTGCTCGGGAGCCTGCAGCAACAGGAGGCGCTGTCGCCTGTCCTACCTTCCGCAGGGTGTAGCGTCTTAATGTCATTACCCGACTTCAGAGTGTCTGGGTGCTGGGTGTCTGAGCTGCGGGCCACCCCTCACGTGAAATCCGGTCGCCACAAACGTTTTTGAGTGTGAAAAGCACCAGTGGCGCCGATCTGGTGACCTATTTAAGGAACCCTCTGGTGCTGCTGAAATGGACTGTTTATGGCCACAAACAGGAGCCTCGCGGTATTCTCTGCAGGTTACGTTTTGCCTAGTGAAGGCCACGACACGGTCACCCCATTACTGATTCGGGAAAGGAAAGGAGGGAGGCGAAGGGCACATCATTCTGAGTGTCGTTGACATGGCTCGCAAGAGACAAGTGAGCCCCGGTTCCTGCGAATTCACCTATGCCGTCTGGGTCCACTAAGCAGATCTGGGGGAGAGAGGCCAGGTCACGGAGGCCAGGTCAGTGCAGTTTCTTGTGTGAACGTCAGTTTTGCTTACTTAGAAACAGGACCAAAGAGTTACTCTCTGTCTTCCCTGTCCCTTCTCCGTCCGCGTTGCCGTTTTGGGGTGCTGTTAGTCCCCTTCAACCCGGACTGCATCCTGGAAGAGGAGCTCCTGCAACTGAGCCCAGGGAGGGGGACCGTGCCACACCGACACTGCCTGGACACGTTTATAGCTGTCATTTCATACCGTCCTTGGAACAGGCCGAGGAAGAGCCCCTGGAGTTGGGGCCCCACGGGGTCCGGCCCTGGCGAGGGCTGGGTTTAAGCAGCTTGGCTTTTCCCACAAAACTGCCCGCCCGAGGCTGGGAATGCAGGGCTCCTGGGCCTCACCGCTGGAACCATCCAGAAGACTGGAAACCCAGTGACCAGAGATGGCTCAGCCTCCCAGGGATGGAAGTGATCCGAAAGAACCAGGTTCCCCACCTCAGCAGCCCCACATCTCAAGTCCCGGGTGCGGCTCTGGGCACGGAGCGGCAGCTGGGGTCCCTCCCACCGCGGGCTTCTGGGGGCGTCTTGCACTCGGCCCCCCACTTGGCTCTCCCGACGCTCATCCCCCTTGTCCGTTCAGAAGTCTCTGTGGGAACTGTTTCCTGCTGTGCTAGTTGGGGAGCTGAGGGTCTGAGTCCCTGCTGGAAAGGAAGCCACAGGGCGTGTGGGCTGTGGCGCAGGAAGATGCCAGGCGAGGGATCTTTGCGGGCGTTCAGTTAAGGGTAACGGACCAGAAGTCCGAGAGCTGGCGGCAGAACTGCGCCCTAGACGCAAAACGGCATTTCGCAGCGTCTTCCTGGCATGTCAAGTCCTCTGGATGAGCCTGGTGAGGCCCGGCCAGGAGCTGCTGAAATGCCAGGGCGGCCGTCCCAGGGCATGTCTGCCCGCCGCCCTGAGTCAGAATCCAGACAGCGCTACCCGCTAGGCCTGGCCCGCAGACCTGGTGGCGGACGCAAGGTGCCAGCCGGCCCGGCCGAGACGAGCTCCGTCCAGGCTGGTTTCTAGGCTCATCCCAGAAGAGGCTGGGTTCCTCTGTCCACCCCAGAATGCCTCCAACTTCAGGAGATGAGGGGCCTGGGCAAGGCCCCAGAATCGGCGGGCACGCTGGCCTACCCTGTCCCTGAGCTGCTGGCCTGCGGTGGGGTCTGTGGGCGCCCCCGAGGCCTTTTCACCCCCCGGACTCTTGAGTTCCACGTGATGGTTTTGCTCTGCGAGTGCGCCGAATGGTGGGGGTCTCCACTGGGGCAAATGGGGCCTTTGAAGTTTGTAACAAAACAACCTGTCTCTTCGGTTGCCATGTGGCTGCCAGACTGAGCATTGCTGGCGATTACTCAGAAATTCCGCTGCCTGTTCTAAACGGCCAGAGTGCTGGATTTAAACCACATATTAATAACTTGGCTGTCTGCTCAATCTCATAATATTAAATGTGAGGTTGTTCATGTATTCGTGTCTACACATTGTGAAACCGTTATTAAACATGACCCACACCAAAATAGCTCAGAGTGTATTTATTTCAAAGGAAACAGAATGATTTACGTTGAATCCTCATAGCTGCAGTGAACTTTAAAGGTATCTTGAGGAAAGGATAAAAGGCCATGCAATTACTACAAGTTCACAGAGATGTTGGGACTTTTAAGATATGAAGTCCTTTTTATTTAGAAAGTTTTAGATGTTATTTATAACCAGAAAAGCATTTCTGCTTTTTGACTGATGATCTGCTTAGGTTTTTGATTGAATCTTCATTTTCTTTCTCTCCCTAGGATGTTGTATTTCCATTCACAAACATGCTTACTTCTCTCCTGTTCTAGAACCTTCTCTCTCTCTTTTTTTAAGTTTATTTTGAAAGAGACGGCACAGATGGGGGAGGGGCAGAGAGAGAATCCCAAGCAGGCTCTGAGCTGCCAGCATAGAGCCCGATGGGGGGCTTGAACCCACGAACCACTAGATCATGATCTGAGCCGAAACCAAGAGTCAGATGCTTAACCAACTCGCTTCTAGAACCTCCTTTCAGTCCTGCTGAAGAAGGACCTGGAGCCATCTTCCCATCTCCGGCCCCCTGGCTTCCGGTGCTTCTGGAACAACAGTCTGTGCTGGTATACGGTGTGGTGTGTCTGCCCTAGCTCACCGGGTCCAACTGCTCTCAGATGGCTCGCTCCCCCATTCTCAGACTAGCCTGTCAGGTCCGCAGAAGGCTTGTTTTAGTGCCACACTGGTTTTCTCATCAGCCCCGGTGTCCCCTTGTCCCCCCCTTCCGCTCCCTGTTACCATGCCTCCAGAGGACAGTCCCCTTGTGATCTGGGAATCCTGCCATTCCTGTTTGTCAGATCAACTCCAAAGAGCTGATCCCTGTTCAGGCTCCTTGTTCATCCAGATTACTGTATCTTTCCCACCCTACCTGCCCGCTTTTTTCAAGACTCAGCTACGTGCTGCCTTTTCCAAAAGCTGCCCCTACCCGCTCAGCCAGTAACCGTCCGTTCGGCCTCTGGATGTCCATGGAGCTGGACAGCCGGACAGCACGCATTCCTGGCTCCCTAGCAGCTGAGCCATCTGGATGGACGAGCTCGAGGGTGGGGGAGATACGCTGTCAGGACTTTGGGGAACTCACTGGGCAGGAACAAAGATGAGAGGGTGGAGAGTCAGCCCTGGAAGACGTGGCCGTGAACATACACCATGTTCAGGTAAGAATTCTCGGCAGGTAAGAGTTACGGACCTGAAGCCAGAAGCCAGCATTGTAGCAGAGACGAGAGAACAGTGAGGGCTTTCCCACAATTGGGAAGTGGGATTTTAGCCACAGCAGTTCAGGATTATCATGAGTTTCTCTGTGAGTAGAAATCAGAGCAAAATATCAGAACACGCCCCACTGGAGAAGAAAGATCTATGTATCTCAAGTGCACTCCATGCCCACACCTGACTGGCCACACAAGTCAGGTTTCCTGTGGCTGGATTATCATTTCTCCTTTGGGCCCACATTCCACCAGCGACAGGAACTAAATCTGTGTCAGTTCAGAGAGAGCCCTTTTCCCGGGGTGTCCCGGGGGACAGTGAGGCACTGACTTGGGCCTCAGGGCAGGGGTCACACTGAGAAGGCCTGTCCCGGCTTCTCCCGCCAGTGTCCGGGGACATGGGCTTCCACTTGATCCGTGTTCTCCATTCTCCAGGGGTTAGCTCAGCCACATGGGGGTGCAGTCAAGTGTGCCCAGCTTGCTGGGGTGTCTGGGGATGGGGAGGGCTGTTTCAGGGCCACCCTCTGACACTGCAGAGGGGCATGCCTTCTGCTCCTGTGTTGGGGGACTCAGTTTCTTGTAGTTCTGGTAAAATTCTGGGGTCAGGCATTTTGCCAGGCCCCACCTAGGGACGGCTCTGCCCCGTGATGTTGCTGTTCCGTCGTGCCGGCCTCTGCCCGGCCCTGGCTTGGGAAGCCAGATGCATGTAGGGGCCCCCCAGCAACATCTACACTCTGTCCCCACCCTCCTCCTCCAATTCCATGCAGTCTCGTCACTGGGGACAGTAAGGACCAGCTCAGACTGATCTTGGATCTCCATCCTTCTGGTTTAGGCCAAGCCCTCACATCTGGGGACTGGAGATGTCCAGAGTTTGGCTCCTGTACCCTAAGCTCTGCATGGGCGTCCCCTCCCTGTGGCATGAAGTGGGATATTGGAGAGGGGCGTGGGGCGCAGGGATCTATGAGGAAAACAAACTGTAGTCAAACACTGGACAAAACACTGGAAGAATATTGGCTCAGATTTAGTCATAATTGTTTTTAGGTGGTGGAGGGTTGGTACTTTTATGCTTTTTACTTAAAAAATTTTTTTCCCGGGGCTCCTGGGTGGCTCGGTCGGTTAAGCGTCTGACTTCGGCTCAGGTCATGATCTCGCGGTCCGTGAGTTCGAGCCCCGCGTTGGGCTCTGTGCTGACTGCTCAGAGCCTGGAGCCTGTTTCAGATTCTGTGTCTCCCTCTCTCTCTGCCCCTCCCCTGTTCATTCTCTGTCTCTCTCTGTCTCAAAAATAAATAAAGGTTAAAAAAAAAATTAAGAAAAAAAATTTTTCCCGCAACAATGAACATGAATTATTTTTATAATTAGGGGAAAAAAATAACCTCAAACCGATGAATTATAAAAAATATCCACACTACTTTACTTTTTTATTATTTTTGTTATTTTTTATTTTTTATTTTTATTCTTTAGTTTACATCCAAGTTAGCATATAGTGCAATAATGATTTCAGGAGTAGATTCCAGTGATTCATCCCCTACGTATATAACACCCAGTGCTCATCCCAACAAGTGTCCTCCTTAATGTCCCTTGCCCATTTAGCCCATCTCCCCACCCACAGCCCCTCCAGCCACCCTCAGTTTGTTCTCTGTATTTCAGAGTCTCTTCTGTTTTGTCCCCCTCCCTGTTTTTATATTATTTTTGTTTCCCTCCCCTTATGTTCATCTGTTTTGTCTCTTAAAGTCCTCATATGAGCGAAGTCATATGATATTTGTCTTTCTCTGACTAATTTTGCTTAGCATAATACCCTCCAGTTCCATCCACCTAGTTGCAAATGGCAAGATTTCATTCTTTTTGATTGCTGAGTAACACTCCATTGTGTATATATACCACATCTTCTTTATCCCTTCATCCTTCAATGGACATTTGGGCTCTTTCCATACTTTGGCTATTGTTGATAGTGCTGTTATAAACATGGGGGTGCATGTGTCCCTTCGAAACAACACACCTGTATACTGTGGATAAATGCCTAGTAGTGCAATTGCTGGGTCCTAGGGTAGTTCTGTTTTTAGTTTTTTGAGGAACCTCCATACTGTTTTCCAGAGTGGCTGCACCAGCTTGCTTTCCCACCAACAAGGCAAAAGGGATCCTCTTTCTCTGCGTCCTTGCCAATATCTGTTGTTGCCTGAGTTGTTAATGTCAGCCACTCTGACAGGTGTGAGGTGGTATCTCATTGTGGTTTTGATTGGTATTTCCCTGTTGATGAGTGATGTTGAGCATTTTTTCATGTGTCAGTTGGCCATCTGGATGTCTTTTTTGGAGAAGTGTCTATTCGTGTCTTTTGCCCATTTCTTCACTGGATTGTTTGTCTTTTGGGTGTTGAGTTTGAGAAGTTCTTTATAGATTTTGGATACTAACCCTTTATCTGATATGTCATTTGCAGATATCTTCTCCCATTCTGTCGGTTGCCTTTTAGTTTTGCTGATTGTTTTCTTTGCTGTGCAGAAGCTTTTCATCTTGATGTCCCAATCGTTCATTTTTGCTTTTATTTCCCTTGCCTCCAGACACGTGTTGAGTGAGAAGTTGCTGTGGCCGAGGTCAAAGAGGTTGTTGCCTATTTTGTCTTCTAGGATTTTGAGAGCTTCCTGTCTTATGTTTAGGTTCTTCATCCACTTTGAGTTTATTTTTGCGTATGGTGTAAGAAAGTGGTCCAGGTTCATTGTTCTGCATGTCGCTGTCCAGTTTTCCCAGCACCATTTGCTGAAGAGACTGTCTTTATTTCACTGGATATTCTTTCCTACTTTGTCAAAGATTAGTTGGCCATACATTTGTGGGTCCATTTCTGGGTTCTCTGTTCTGTGCCATTGATCTGAGTGTCTGTTCTTGTGCCAGTACCATACTGTCTTGATGATTACAGCTTTGTAGTATAGCTTGAAGTCTGGGATTGTGATGCCTCCTGCTTTGGTTTTCTTTTTCAAGATTGCTTTGGCTACTCAGGGTCTTTTCTGGTTCCATACAAATTTTAGCATTATTTGTTCTAGTTCTGTGAAGAATGCTAGTGTTACTTTGATAGGGATTGCATTGAATATGTAGATTGCTTTGGGTAGTATCGACATTTTAACAATATTTGTTCTTCCTATGCAGGAGCATGGAATCTTTTTCCATTTTTTTGTGTCTTCTTCGATTTCTTTCATAAGATTTCTATAGTTTTACTTGTAAAGGTTTTTTTTTTTTTTTTTTTTGAGAGGGTGAGAGTGTACGTGTGGGACAGGCAGAGAGAGAGACAGAAAGACAGAGAATCTGAAGCAGGCTCTGCACTGACAGCAAAGAGCCCGACGTGGGGCTGAAACCCATGAACCATGAGATCATGACCTGAGCTGAAGTCAGCTGCCCAATGAACTGAGCCACCCAGGAGCCCCCACACTATTTTTCTTTTAAATCTCCTGGTTCAGATCTCATTTCTGAGTGTGTTTTCAGGGATGCCCATTAAATCTTTTGTTTCGTCTTCATAAAGACCCATGTTAAGACACCAATTCTCAGCCTCAGTATTCGTCTCCCTCTGGCCACCACTCAGCACATACTTCCTTCCAAGGAGTGGAGATGGAGTGGTGAGCAAGGTAGACCCAGCCTCTGTTCTTGTGGAGTTTGTGGTCAGTGAGGAGCCTACCTGATGGATGCCTAGATCTGTCCCCACTGTCCCAGATGAGTGACAGACACAACAGCCCCATCTACACATGTCCTCTCAAGGCTGGTTTCTCTCCTGACTATTCATGTTACAGCAGCAGAGAAGTGCAGCCAGTCCTCAGTATTTGTGGATTCCATATTTGTTAATTCTCCTCTCCATTAACATTTATTTGTAAGCCCCAGGTCAATATTCCAAGACTTTTTTGGCCATGCATGTGGACACGCACAGAGCAGCGAAATGAGTCGCCTGATGCGTGTTTCCAACTGAGGTTGAACGAAGGGACGCCCTGCGCTCTTGTCCCTGCCTCATACAGCGATAGCAGGAGGGTGGACGTGGGAGTGGACAGTGCAGTGTAGACTAAGAGGCTCTGGGGCCGTTTGGATGGTGTCGAACCCCAACTCTGGCATCTGTTGGTGGTTATACCCTCAGACAAGTCACTTAGTACTGCTAAGCCTTGTTTCTCTTTCATAAAGTAAAGAAAATAGAATCTCCCCGGATGAGTTGTTTTTAGAATTGAAGATTGTAATCTTTGAGATAGGTGGACACTGTATACATGTTCATATCTCCCCTAGGAGCAGTGGTTCAGTACTTGCCAAGCCAGTGTTCATGGAGACTTTACGACTACCACAAATAACGAGAATCAACTCTATTTGGTTTAGAGGTCTCCAGTCAAACAGGCTCCTCTCGGCTGGACGTCTCTCCAGGTGACAGTTCTGTCCCCTGAGGACTGGGGCAGACTGTGTGGGGCAGGAGGAGGAGAGCTGTTGAGTATCTTCGTTGGCTCAGGCTGCTATAACGAGCAAGATACCATAGCCTGGGCACCTTAAACAACAGAAGCTTACTCTTAACAGTTCTGGGGGCTGGGAAGTCCAAAGTCAAGATGCTGGCAGATTCAGTTTCTGGTGAGGATTCTTTCTGGCTTGCAGATGGCTGTTTTCTCCTTGTGTCCTCATCTGGTGGAAAGAGAAAGGAAGCAAGCTCTCTCATGTCTCCTGTTATAAAGGATGCCAATCTCATTGTGAGGGCTCCGCCTTCACGATCTTATCACCTCTCAAAGACCCCGTCTCCAAATACAATCACACTGGGGGTTAGGTTTTAAGGTATGAATTTGGAGACATGGTGTGAAGGACAATAACTAAGTCCATCGCAAAATCAGAGAACAGTTGCTCTGTGGGGCAGCCTGGGTAAGGAATTAGAGAGAGATCTGAGCGGTCAGGGAAGGATAACTCTGCTCAGCCCTGGGGGAAGAATGGGAAGAAAATGCAGAGAGAGGGAGGTGGGAGGCAGCTGAGGAGGCATGTTTCCATGGTGTGGAGAGCAGTCCTCAGGCCACCACGCCAGCAACACACTGCGGGAGGGTAGATCTAATTATAATTCTTCCCTGGGTTCAAAATTATTTTTTTTAGATATGGGTTTATTTTTCATTTTCAATTACCATTTCCCCCCCCTGACTTATGGATGGTTTGGAACTTAAAAGTCTAGTGCTTGGGATGTGGCCACTGTATTTGCGTCACAGCCTGACAGCCACTGCCTTAATCCCTTCATTATAATGAGTGGTATATTTTCCTGTCTTCAATCTTAGCTATTGCTTTAATTTTTCTTTTTTTTTTAATGGCTCTCCCTTCCTCCCTTCCCTACCAGGCTGACCAGGGAGTCCAGTGCAAAATCTCCAGGCTGGAGTGCCGGCTCATTGTTGATCTGAAGCTATGCTGGCCAGAATGGAGGAGACCCAGATCCTTGCCCCTTGTCTGGTGTTATGCCCCTCTCCCACCCCAATTCATTCCTTGAAGACTTAACCACCAATGTGATTGTGTTTGGAGACTGGGCTTTTAAAAATCATTAAGGTTAAATGAGTAGGTAAGGGCGGGGCCCTAATCCACCAAGACTGGTGTCCTTATAAGAAGAAGAGGAGACAACAGAAATCTCTTTCTCCACACATGGGCACAGAGAAAAGGCCATGTGAGGACACAGGGAGAAGGTGGCCAAGGAGGCAGGTGTCCCCAGAAACTCACCCTGAAAACACCTTGATCTTGGACTTCCAACCTCCAGAACTCTGGGAAAATAAATGTCTGTTGTTTAAGTCCCACAGTCTGTGATATTTTGTTATGACAGCCCAGACGACTAATATGACTGGCAATGAACAATGGAATCAGGGCCACTCCTCGTGGGCTGTCTCCTCAGTCTCCTTTTAGTCCTTCCTCCTTTCTAACAGGTCCCAGAGATACCCAGTTATGGGGTTTGGGTGGGTGGATGGCTGCGGGGGGGTGGAGGGAGAGGTCTGCCCTGATCAGTTGAAATCAGTCTACACGTTGAATTCTTTGGGTCATGGTGATTAATTTAGGAGTGTGCATATTGGTTCAATCAGAGGGAAGCTCAGAGCTTTGTAAAATGGTTGGGGGAAAGACACCATCCCTCTCCTTGGATATAAATGAGGTACATGGAGCCTGGAGGAGACATCTCAGTATCATGAGGGCTTGAGACAGATCCATTGGCATCCCAGGGACATAGAACTCCAGTTCTGAAGACATCATGAATACCAGGCTCACAACGTGCTGTCCTACCTCAGGATTTTTTCGTTACTTCACAACAAATCTCTTTCGTTGTTACAGCTCATTGTGTTGTGTTTCTTGTTAACTTGCTACTACATGCACTCTAACTGGAACTTTCCCTAACCAACTGATTTCCCACACAGCAGTCAGAGTGGGCATTTAAGAATACAGAGCTGGATTCATACTGTTTTGTAGCTCACGACCTTGCAGTGGCTTTCTCTTTCCTTTAGGATGAAATCTAGGGACTGCTTTTGGTAATGTAGTGAGGAAGTCAGGTGATTTCAAGGATAGTCATTTCAGGCCACTGGAAAACGACTAAAGATAGGCAACAACTTGAGAAGAATGTGCCCATGGAAACTGATACCACCTCGGGCAGAGCGGTGAGTTTGTGGCCATCTTGCCTGGAGGCATCCCGGCATTCCCATCTCACCCAGCTCAGGTGGTGAACACTTGTGACTTTACCAACTACATACAACAGATTTGAATGGGGGGATTGACAGAGCAGCTAGAAATTTAAGAGCGAAGTTTTGGAAGCGAGAGAGCCAAAGAAGACCATGGATGACAAATCCCACATACATTCTTGGCTGGTGGCTAAACTGTGTAGGCATACTGGAACCATAGGAGATCCAGCAAAAGTTGAAGGCTGGGAGACTGGTAAACTTGCTGCCCTTGTGAAAACATCCCTCAGTCCACACGCAGTGTAGACAGTGGAGATGGAAGACTTATTGGCCTGAAGTGTCTTAGCATAATCTCTGCCCAAGTCATTGCCTGACTACAAAACTATGCACGTGGGGGGAAAACCCCAGGAGCCAGACTTAAACAAATAAAAATAATAAGCAGAGCTATCAGTGGCTATCCACTGAAAGTGACATAGATTTGCAGGCAAAGTTGAGGCAAGTTAATTGTCTATTAAAACGAAAAACACTCAGAACAAAGCAGGATCCAGAATGGCTACCGCATGTTGCCTACAATGTATGGTTTTAAATAAAAAAAGGGGCAGACCTGCAAAGAAAAGTTAAAGTATTTCGCAAACTCAGGGAAGGGAGACGGGGAAACCAGTCAACGGAAACTGACTCTGAAGAGCTCGGACATGACATGCAGCAGATAAGGACTTCAAAGCAGCTATTAAAAATGTGCTCAAAGAACTAAAGGAAAATATGCTCACAATGAATCACAAGGAATCTCAACAGAAATGGAAAAAAGCAAATGGAAATTCTGGAGCTTGAAGTACACTAACTGAAATAAAAAGCTCATGGCATGAGTCAGATGTCAGAAGAAAGAACAATTGAATTTGATGGAATGACAGCCACTATCTACAGAACAAAGAGAAAAACACCTTATAGTTAAATTGCTGAAAGCCAAAGGTAAATGAAACATTAAAAAAAAATATGTTTATTTATTTTTGAGATAATGTGAGAAACAGAGTGCAAGCAGTGGAGGGGCAGACAGAGGGAGACGCAGAATCTGAAGTGGGTTCCAGGCTCTGAGCGGTCAGCCCAGAGCCCGACGTGGAGTTCGAAGTCACGAACCGTGAGATCATGACCTGAGCTGAAGTCGGACGCCCAACTGACTGAGGCACTCAGGCGCCCCTAAGGAAACATTTTTAAAGGAACAAAATGAAAATGTTACATCATGTACAGGGAACGATGGAAAATAGGATTTATTGCTGACTTTTCACAGAAACATGAAGAGCCAAAGAGAGTGTGAATTTACTGCACTTTCTGTAAAAGAACGGTGGCTTCCTGTTCCATTTAATGACATATTCAAAGTGCTGGAAAAAACTATAACCAGTGAAGAACTCTTTCAAAACCGAAGATAAAAATAAAGCCATTTCTCAATTTTTTTTAATTATTTTTTTATTATTAAAGAAATTTCTTTTGATGTTTATTTTTGCGAGAGAGAGCGAGAGCGAGAGAGTAAACGGGGGTGGGGCAGAGAGAGAGGGAGACACAGAATCCGAAGCAGCCTCCAGGCTCTGCACTGTCAGCACAGAGCCTGACGCAAGGCTCGAACCCACACACCGTGAGATAGTGACCTGGGCCGAAGTTGGACTCTTAACCAACTGAGCCACCCAGGCGCCCCTTGATTTTTTGTTTTTTAAAGTGGAAAACAAAACTGAGAATTTGTCACTAGCAGACCTGTGCTAAAAGAGCTGCTAAGGAGAAATGACATCAGATAGTAGTTTGGATAGTAACTGAGATACATAAGGAGGATAGAAGAAAACCTTAAATGGAAACATGTCAAGATGTAAAAAATATATGATTTATATATTATATATAAATATATGTATATATGCATATATCTGTATATATGGATATACCGTATATATGTAAAATATATATAAATGCATATGTAAAATTCATATATGCACATATAATTTTAGGCATGTTTATTTAAAAAGAGAGAGCATGTGACAGGGGAGGGGCAGAGAGGGGGAGAGAGAATCCCAAGCAAGCTCCATGCTATCAGTGCAGAACTGTGATCGAACGCCTAACCAACTGAGTCCCAATAACTAAAATTAAAAAAAAAAAAAAAGAATAAAAATACTAAGTGTTGGCAGAAATGGAGAGCAATTAAAACTCTTAAACACTGGTGGCAGGAATGCAAAATGGTTGGATAAACAGTTTTGTACTTTCTTCTGTAGTGAAACATACCCTAAGCATTAAACTTACCACATGACCCCACAATTCCAGTCCTAGGTGTCTGTCCAATAGTAGTGAAAACACGCCACAAAAAGACATGCACATGAATGTTTCTAGAAGCATTATTTGTAATAGCCAAAAAGTGAGAACAACCCTAATGTCCCTTGACTGATGTATGAACGAAATGTTGCGTATCCCTAAATGGAACCATAGTTAGTCATCAAAAGAGAATAAATGGTGGCTACATGCAAGGATGTGAGTGAGTCTAAAAAGTATGATGCTGAGTGAAAGATTGCATACATAAAAGACTACACATTGTCCAGATCAATTTGTACTAAATTCTAGAAAAGGCCAAACAATAGAGGCAGAAAACAGACCAGTGGTTGCCTAGGGCAGGGTAGGAGCCTGTACTGAGGGCAAAGGCACACGGCAGAAATTTTGAGGGTAATGAAAGTGTTCTAAGACTTGACTGTGTTGACTGACAGTAAGGGCTACACTTACCAAAACTCATGGAAATACACACTTTTTTTTTTTTTTTTAGTATCTAAATGATACTTTAATCAAGCTGTTATGAAATAGTCAATCTGACTTATCACAGTTTAACAGATCCTGTCTACCTCTCTGGGCATCTTACCTCAAGGTCTTGACACAGGACGAGTTTATAGCTTACTCATGTTCCAACCTATGTGGGTTGGGGGCGGGGCGGGAATACTCACCCCTACCCGGTCACTTGGGGACCAAGCTCCTTCCATTTTCTGCCTCCTTCTTTCTCTAGATCCTCAGAGTCCCTTCCTTTCAGCTGGAAGATAAAGAAAGAGCCAACTTGGAGGATTTTAATTCTCAACACACCACCGTGGACTTCGTGGGTTAAGCAATAAACGTATTGTTTTTCATGGTTTTGTGGACTTGCTGGGTGGTTGTCCTGGTCTGGGCTGACTCCGCTGGGGCTGCAGGGTCTGGGACGGGCTTGGCTGGGCCTCTCTCCCTGAGGTGTCACCCTGTGGAAGGTCTCTCCAACCAGCAACACGAACAGGCACCTCTTCCCCAAATGGTAAAAACAACGGGTCTGATGCTCCCCTTTCTTTCGGTTGGGGAGATCTCTCCCGGCATTTACTCCGGGTTGCAGTTCTTGGTGCTGGAGGGGACCCCACGGGCCTGGTTGGGGTCCACCCTGTGGTGCCTGCTACCGCAGGCAGTTCTTGGCATCTTGGTGATCACCTGTCTGCGCTCCCTCCCGTGCTTCTCTGATCCTTATGGCCACATCCAGCATCTTTCTCTGGTCGTCTGGAAGCTCTCTTTAACTTCTAGTGGTGGTATTAAAACTATTAAGCTATTTTATAAGGACACTGAACCAAACAGAAGCATTGCTTGGGGCTACCCCTGTTTCTTTAGACCTCAGGCTGCAAAGATGCAGGATAATTCTGCCGCCAGCCCCGGGGTGTGGGTGTGCCCTTTGCAAGGCTTCCCCGGCTTCGGGAGGCATCCTTCCAGCACCTTTCTGTGGCAGGGCAACTGCTGGCATCCATGGCACTGGGGAGTGACTCACCCTCTCCCTCAGGAGCAGGGCTGATGAAGAAATTGACCTCGGGGACCAGGCTGAGGTCCCAACACCTGCTTCATGTCCCCCTTCTACGGCCTCCATTCTGAAGTTACCTCCAAGAGGTTAAGTTCAGAAGTCAGTCTGGCGCATCTGTAAGTCCACGGGCATCCCTCGTCCGACCCCCTCTCCCTCCCGTACTGCCTGAGATACCGTCTCAAACTCTGCTATGCACTGAACTTTGTCCCTTCAAAATTCACAGGCTGAAGACTTGACTGCCAGTACTTCAGAATGGGACTGCATTTGGCGATAAGGTCTATAAAGAAGTGGTTAAGTTACAACAAGGTCACCAGGGTGGCCTGATCCAATCTGACTGGTGTCCCTAAGAGACGGGATCAGGGCACAGACATGCACAGAGGGATGACCATGTGAGGACACGGGGAGAAGACTGTGTCTGCACGCCATGGAAGAAACCAGCCCTGTTAACTCTGATCTTGCCTGCGGAGCTGGGAGAAACCTTGTTCTGTTGTTCAAGCCACTGGCAGCCCGAGCAGAGGAAGACCCACACCCACCCAGTCATTCTCGACCACACTTTCTTTTCCTTGATAACACCGTCAATACCTTGCATCGCTGTTTTCTTGTTTGTTGCCAGCCTCCCTCCCCGCACTGAAGGTTCAGGAAGGGAGGAGAGGTGGCCGCCTACAACAGCGTCTACCAGTGCTCGGCTCTCAAAAAGGTTTGCCGATGCGTCAGTAACGCGAATGGAGCCTGTTGCTTTGTGGCCAATACCTAGTTTCCTTTAAAGCAAATGAAATCTTATAAATACTTGGGTTCCTGAGAAGCAGATCCTGCCACAGGCCAGTCCTGAAAGGCCGCACGGGCTCTGAGGTTGAGGAAGGAGGCAGGCTCGCAGACTCTCCCCAGATGTCATAACAATGAGCGTGGTTGTTTTCAGTGGGCACCAAGCTCCTGCACTCTTAACCTTGGCCACCAGTAGAAGAACAGATGGTGGTGGCTGGAACTTCAGAAGTTCTAAGTGTGTGAGGTTGTGTGTGTGCGTGTGTGTGGGATAGTGGGCGTGTGAGCTATGAAATCATGAAGAGAGAAACAAAAAACGGTTTAAGCGAACTTACCAGCGAATCAAAAACAGGCTCTACTATAGCTTGGGCTCATGTCCAATCAGGATTGCTTGCTTTATAAAAGTCTAAAGGTTTTTTTTTTTTAATGTTTATTTATTTTTGAGACAGAGACAGAGCATGAACCGGGGAGGGTCAGAGAGAGGGAGACACAGAATCTGAGACAGGCTCCAGGCTCTGAGCTGTCAGCACAGAGCCTGACACGGGGCTCGAACTCACGGACCACGAGATCATGACCTGAGCCGAAGTCAGCTGCTTAACCAACTGAGCCACCCAGGTGCTCCAAGCTAAATAAACTTTAAAAAAACGCTCAGCGGAAGGTTTTAAGGGTAGTTTCCGAAAATGGACATGACTTTTCTCAGTATGAAATCCGTCCCTAGCTCATGGCTGTGAAGGTTTGCAGACATCCTGACAGCAGCCTGCTTTCTGACCTGGAACATCCCAACCTCAGCATGACTTCTTTGAGGCTCAGGTGAACCTGACTGTCCTCCCCATCCCTCCCTCCTGCCCCACTGGACAGACATCATGCTGCCCTCTGGTGCCAACACCTTCTTCTGTTCTATTTTGTCTCTCGAAGAGGATATATGTAGGCTTTTGGGGAACCCTTACTGTGGAATCAAAATATTTTCATGAAATGACCACATGGCTTTGTGAGATTTGGTGATAAAGGACTTCTGACTTCTCCCCTTTTATTGCTTGAACAGTGGTTCCCAATCGTCGCTGTATGTTAGCATCAGCCAGGGAACTTTTATTTTTTTTTTAATTTATTTTCTTTTTTATTAAAAAAAATTTTTTTTCAATGTTTATTTATTTTTGGGACAGAGAGAGACAGAACATGAACGGGGGAGGGGCAGAGAGAGAGGGAGACACAGAATCGGAAACAGGCTCCAGGCTCCGAGCCATCAGCCCAGAGCCTGACGCGGGGCTTGAACTCCTGGACCGCGAGATCGTGACCTGGCTGAAGTCGGACGCTTAACCGACTGTGCCACCCAGGCGCCCCTCTTTTTTATTTTTTAAAATTTACATCCAAATTAGTTGGCATATAGTGAAATGATGATTTCAGGTGTAGATTCCTTAGTGCCCCTTCCCCATTTAGCCCATCCCCCTCCCACAACCCCTCCAGCAACCCTCAGTTTGTTCTCCATATTTATGAGTCTCTTCTGTTTTGTCCCCCTCCCTGTTTTTATATTATTTTTATTTCCCTTCCCTTATGTTCATCTGTTTTGTCTCTTAAAGTCCTCATGAGTGAAGTCATATGATATTTGTCTTTCTCTGACTGACTAATTTCACTTAGCATAATACCCTCCAGTTCCATCCACATAGTTGCAAATGGCAAGATTTCATTCTTTTTGATTGCCGAGTAATACTCCACTGTATATATATATACCACATCTTCTTTATCCATTCATCCATCAATGGACATTTGGGCTCTTTCCATACTTTGGCTATTGTCGATAGTGCTGCTATAAACATGGGGGTGCATGTGTCGCTTCGAAACAGCACACCTGTATCGCTTGGATAAATGCCTAGTAGTGCAATTGCTGGGTCATAGGGTAGTTCTGTTTTTAGTTTTTTGAGGAACCTCCATATTGTTCTCCAGAGTGGCCGTGCCAGTTTGCATTCCCACCAACAATGCAAAAGAGATCCTCTTTCTCCACATCCTCGCCAACATCTGTTGTTGCCTGAGTTGTTAATGTCAGCCACTCTGACAGGCATGAGGTGGTATCGCACTGTGGTATTGATTTGTATTTCCCTGATGATGAGTGATGTTGAGCATTTTTTCATGTGTCAGTTGGCCATCTGGATGTCTTCCTTGGAGAAGTGTCTATTCATGTCTTTTGCCCATTTCTTCACTGGATTATTTGTCTTTTGGGTGTTGAGTTTGAGAAGTTCTTTATAGATTTTGGATACTAACCCTTTATCTGATATGTCATTTGCAAATATCTTCTCCCATTCTGTCAGTGGCCTTTTAGTTTTGCTGACTGTTTCCTTCGCTGTGCAGAAGCTTTTTATCTTGATAAGGTCCCAGTAGTTCATTTTTGCTTTTGTTTCCCTTGCCTCCAGACACGTGTTGAGTAAGATGTTGCTGCGGCCAAGATCAAACAGGTTTCTGCCTGCTTTCTTCTCGAGGATTTTGATGGCTTCCTGTCTTTTTTTTTTTTTTTTTTTTTAAACATTTTTTTTTTAAATTTTTTTTTTTTCAACGTTTATTCATTTTTGGGACAGAGAGAGACAGAGCATGAATGGGGGAGGGGCAGAGAGAGAGGGAGACACAGAGTCGGAAACAGGCTCCAGGCTCTGAGCCATCAGCCCAGAGCCCGACGCGGGGCTCGAACTCACGGACCGCAAGATCGTGACCTGGCTGAAGTCGGACGCTTAACCGACTGCGCCACCCAGGCGCCCCGATGGCTTCCTGTCTTACATTGAGGTCTTTCATCCATTTTGAGTTTCTTTTTGTGTATGGCGTAAGAAAATGGTCCAGGTTCATTGTTCTGCATGTCGCTATCCAGTTTTCCCAGCACCACTTGCTGAAGAGGCTGTCTTTATTCCATTGGATATTCTTTCCTGCTTTGTCAAAGATTAGTTGGCCATATGTTTCTGGGTCCATTTCCAGGTTCTCTATTCTGTTCCATTTGATCTGAGTGTCTGTTCTTGTGCCAGTACCATCCTGTCTTGATGATTACAACTTTGTAATATAGCTTGAATATTTCTTCAAGCTTGTAAGATAGCTTGAAATCTTCAAGCTTGTAAGATAGCTTCAAGCTTGTAATATAGCTTGAATATTCTTCAAGCTTGTAAGATAGCTTGAAACCACATCTGGGATTGTGATGCCTCCTGCTTTGGTTTTCTTTTTCAAGATTGCTTTGGCTATTCGGGGTCTTTTCTGGTTCCATACAAATTTTAGGATTATTTGTTCTAGTTCTGTGAAGAATGCTAGTGTTACTTTGATAGGGATTGCATTGAATATGTAGATTGCTTTGGGTAGTATCCACATTTTAACAATATTTGTTCTTCCTATCCAGGAGCACGGAATGTTTTTCCATTTCTTTATATCTTCTTCAGTTTCTTTCATAAGCTTTCTATAGTTTTCAGTGTATAGATTTTTCACCTCTTTGGTTAGATTTATTCCTAGGTATTTTATGTTTTTTTGTGCAACTCTAAATGGGATTGATTCCTTGATTTCTCTGTCGCTTCATTATTGGTGTATAGGAATGCAACCGATTCTGTGCATTGATTTTATATCCTGTAACTGCTGAATTCGTGAATCAATTTTAGCAGTTTTTTGGTGGAATCTTTTGGGTTTTCCATATAGAGTATCATGTCATCTGCAAAGAGTGAAAGTTTGACCTCCTTCTGGCCGATTTGGATGCCTTTTATTTCTTTGTGTTGTCTGATTGCAAAGGCTAAGACTTCCAATACTATGTTGAATAACAGTGCTGAGAGTGGACATCCCTGTCTTGTTCCTGATCTTAGGGGGAAAGCTCTCAGTTTTTCTCCATTAGGATGTTATGAGCCTTGTGTCGTTCATATATGGCTTTTATGATCTTGAGGTATGCTCCTTCTATTCTTACTTTCTTGTGAGTTTTTATCAAGAAAGGATGCTGTATTTTGTCAAATGCTTTTTCTGCATCTATTGAGAGGATCATATGGTTCTTGCCCTTTCTTTTATTGATGTGATGAATCACGTTAATTGTTCTGCGGATATTGAACCAGCCCTGCATCCCAGGTATAAATCCCACTTGGTTGTGGTGAATAATTTTTTTAATGTATTGTTGGATCCGGTTGGCTAATATCTTGTTGAGGATTTTTTCATCCATGTTCATCAGGGAAATTGGTCTATAGTTCTCCTTTTTAGTGGGGTCTCTGTCTGGTTTTGGAATCAAGGTAATGCTGGCTTCCATAGAAAGAGTTTGGAAGTTTTCCTTCCATTTATATTTTTTGGAATAGTTTTAAGAGAATAGGTGTTAATTCTTCCTTAAATGTTTAGAATTCCCCTGGAAAGCCATCTGGCCCTGGACTCTTGTTATTTGGCAGATTTTTGATTACTGATTCGATTTCCTTACTGGTTATGGGTCTGTTCAAATTTTCTATTTCTTCCTGTTTCAGTTTTGGTAGTGTATATGTTTCTAGGAATTTGTCCATTTCTTCCAGATTACCCATTTTATTGGCATATAATTGCTCATAATATTCTCTTATTATTGTTTTTATTTCTGTTGTGTTGGTTGTGATCTCTCCTCTTTCATTCTTGATTTTATTTATTTGGGTCTTTTCCTTTTTCTTCTTGATCAAATTGGCTAGTGGTTTATCAATTTCGTTAATTCTTTCAAAGAACCAGCTTCTGGTTTCATTGATCTATTCTACTGTTTTTTTGGTTTCGATAGCACTAATTTCTGCTCTAATCTTTATTATTTCCTGTCTTCTGCTGGTTTTGGGTTTTATTTGCTGTTCTTTTTCCAGCTCCTTAAGGCATGAGGTTAGGTTGTATATCTGAGATCTTTCTTCCTTCTTTAGGAAGGCCTGGATTGCTATATACTTTCCTCTTATGACCGCGTTTGCTGCATCCCAGAGGTTTTGGGTTGTGGTGGTATCATTTTCATTGACTTCCATATACTTTTTAATTTCCTCTTTAACTGCTTGGTTAGCCCATTCATTCTTTTGTTTACTTTTTTTTTTTTCAGCGTTTATTTATTTTTGGGACAGAGAGAGACAGAGCATGAACGGGGGAGGGGCAGAGAGAGAGGGAGACACAGAATCGGAAACAGGCTCCAGGCTCTGGGCCATCAGCCCAGAGCCCGACGCGGGGCTCGAACTCACGGACCGCCAGATCGTGACCTGGCTGAAGTCGGACGCTTAACCGACTGCGCCACCCAGGCGCCCCAGCCCATTCATTCTTTAGTAGGATATTCTTCAGTCTCCAAGTATTTGTTACCTTTCCAAATTTTTTCTTGTGGTTGATTTCAACTTTCATAGCGTTGTGGTCTGAAAATATGCATGGTATGATCTTGATATTTTTGTACTTACTTAGGGCTGATTTGTGTACCAGTATATGGTCTATTCTGGAGAACGTTCCATGTGCACTGGAGGAGAATGTATATTCTGCTGCTTTAGGATGAAATGTTCTGAATATATCTGTTAAGTCCATCTGGTCCAGTGTGTCCTTCAAAGCCGTTGCTTCCTTGTTGATTTTTTGATTAGATGATCTGCCCATTGCTGTGAGTGGGGTGTTGAAGTCTCCTACTATTATGGTATTACTATCAATGAGTTTCTCTATGTTTGTGATTGATTTATATATTTGGGTGTTTCCACATTTGGCACATAAATGTTTACAATTGTTAGGTCTTCTTGGTGGGTAGATCCCTTGATTATGATATAATGCCCTTCTGCATCTCTTGATACAGTCTTTATTTTAAAGTCTAGATTGTCTGCTATAAGCATGGCTACTCCAGCTTTCTTTTGTTGACCATTAGCATGATAGATGGCTCTCCATCCCCTTACTTTCAATCTAAAGGTGTCTTTAGGTCTATAGTGGGTCTCTTGTAAACAGCATATAGATGGATCTTGTTTTCTTATCCATTCTGTTACCCTACGTCTTTTGATTGGAGCATTGAGTCCATTGATGGTTAGAGTGAGTACTGAAAGATATGAATTTATTGCCATTATGATGCTTGTAGAGTTGGAGTTTCTGGTGGAATTCTCTGGTCCTTTCTAATCTTTGTTGCTTTTGGTATTTATACATATATATATATATATATATATATATATATATTTTTTTTTTTTTTTTTTTCGCATCTTTTCTCCCCTCAGAAAGTCCCCCTTAAAATTTCTTGCTGGGCTGGTTTAGTGGTCACAAATTCCTTTAATTTTTGTTTGTCTGGGAAACTTTTTATCTCTCCTATTTTGAATGACAGCCTTGATGGATAAAGAATTTTTGGCTGCCTATTTTTCTGATTCAGCACACTGAATATATCCCACCACTCCTTTCTGGCCTGCCAAGTTTCTGTGGATAGGTCTGCTGCAAACCTGATCTGTCTTCCCTTGTAGGTTAGGGACTTCTTTTCCCTTGCTGCTTTCATGATTCTCTCCTTGCCTGAGTATTTTGTGAATTTGACTATGATATGCCTTGTTGATGGTTGGTGTTTGTTGAATCTAATGGGGGTCCTCTGTGCTTCCTGAATTTTGATGTCTGTGTCTTTCCCCAGGTTAGCAAAGTTTTGGCTATGATTTGCTCACATAACCCTTCTACCCCTATTTCTCTCCCTTCCTCTTCTGGGACCCCTATTATTCTCATGTTGTTCCTTTTCCATGGGTACTGATTTCTCTAATTCTTTTTTTTTTTTTTTTTAATTTTTTTTTTCAACGTTTATTTATTTTTGGGACAGAGAGAGACAGAGCATGAACGGGGGAGGGGCAGAGAGAGAGGGAGACACAGAATCGGAAACAGGTTCCAGGCTCTGAGCCATCAGCCCAGAGCCTGACGCGGGGCTCGAACTCACGGACCGCAAGATCGTGACCTGGCTGAAGTCGGACACTTAACCGACTGCGCCACCCAGGCGCCCCTGATTTCTCTAATTCTTAAATCGTGCTCTTTTGCCTTAATCTCCCTCTTTTTCTCGGCTTCGTTATTCTCTGTAAGTTTGTCCTCCATATCGCTGATTCTCTGTTCTGCCTCATCCATCCTTGCCGCCGCTGCATCCATCCGTGATTGCAGCTCAGTTAGAGCATTTTTCATTTCATTCTGGCTATTTTTTATTTCTTTTATCTCTGCAGAAAGGGATTCTAATCTATTTTCGACTCCAGCTAGTATTATCATGATTTAAATTCTGGTTCAGCCATCTTGCTTGTATCTTTGTTGGTTAAATCCCTGGCTGTCGTTTCTTTGTGCTCTTTCTTTTGGGGTGAATTCATTTGTTTTGTCATTTTGAAGGGAGAAAAGGAATTAATAAGGTAGAAAAATTGAAATTAAAAAAATTAAAATTAAAAAATATTAAAATTAAAAATTAAACACACACACATATACAAATTGAATAGTTGCTGCTAGATCCTAGGTGTGTTTTGGTCTGGGTGTTGAGACTGGTTTGACAGATTAGAGAAAAAAAAGGGGGGCAGAAAAAAAAAAGGAAATCATATGAGAATTTGAAAAAATAAATACACTGAAGGAGACTAAAATGGGATGATGGGGTTAAAATAGAATTTGAAAAAATATACACAAAAGTAAATAATATAGTAGAAAAAAATAAAGAAAAATATTTTTAATAAAAGTTAAAAATAAATATGAATTTTTTTTTGTTTTCTGTATCTAAGAAAAAATAAAAGAAAAAGAAAAAAGAAAAAAATCTTGTGAAAATTTGAAAAAGTGAATACACTGTAGTAGACTAAAATAAAATGATGGAAGTAAGATAGAATTTGGAAAAATTTACAAAAAGGCAAACAATATAGTAATAAAAATTAAAGTGTTTTTAAAAGAAATTGAAAGTAAAAATGAAGTTTTTGTCTTTCTGCATTCAAGAAAAAGAAATGAGAAAGAGAAAAAAAGAAAAAGAATAAAAAAGGAAATTGTTTGCAAATTTGAAAAGGTGAGTACACTGAAGTAGACTAAACTAAAATGATGGAAGTAAAGTAGAATTTGAAAAAAATCTACACAAAAGTAGAAAATATAGTAATAAAAATTAAAGAAAGACTTTTAATAAAAATTGAAAATAAAAATGAATTGTTTTCTATTTCTGTATTCAAGAAAAAGAAAAGAATTGTGAAAGAGAAAAAGGAAAAAGGGGGGGAAAAAAAAAAGAAAGAAAATTGAATAGATGGACCTGCTAACAGATTGAAGTAGGACTGAAATTGCTTCGTTTTCCCCTAGAGGTCAGTCCATATATCTCTTTATAGCCCATAAACTAAGCAGGCGGTGAGACTTGTCTTCCTGAAGAGCGAGGTTGGCCCAGTTGGGCGGGGCTCCGTGCAACAGCTCCGCTCTCCACTAGATGGCGCTGCTCAGCTCACTGGGGTGGAGTGTTGCGGGGCTGGTAGGTGCGTATGCGCCTGCGCGGCAGTGGTAAAAATGGCGCCAGCCAGCTACCCGGTCTGTTCTCCCCATCAGCAGTCGCGCACCCGTCCTCTGGCTTCAGCTCTCGTCCACTCCCCGCTTTTCCACTCTCCGTGACCAGGCGCCAGCAGTACCTCTCTCCCGGGTTTTGTCCCAGATGCGGCTGTTTTCCCCGGCCCCTTACTTCCGAAGGACCCTGGCTGTGACCCGCTCCGCCCGTCTGCGGGAGGGTGTCACCGAGCCATGGCCGAGCGAGCCACGGCCGAATGTCGGCTGCAGCCAGGAACGCCCGCTGGACCCTGCTGTTGCCGGTGCCCCGAGACTGCGGCCAGGTGCCAGCCCGTCCCAGAAAACGTTTGCGAGACAGTGTAGCAGCAACGTTTCAGGGATGGTGGAAAATCACAACACACGTCTGGCGCCAGGCTTCACCCTTAACGACCTTGTTCGGGCACCGGCGAATGTGGCTGCCTTCCGGGGTCTGCTGGGACCAGGTGGCTTCAACGGTCTCCACCAAATGTCCTTCCAGCAGTGGAACTGCTTCTCCCTGTGTGGCCCGAGAACCTCCCAGACTCCACTCTGCTCCCGGGGACTTGCCCTTCGCACCAGAGCACCGCCAGGTAGGGCGCTGCGGGGTTGTAGCCTTTGCACTCCCCTTGTTTACAGTCTTAATTGGAATTTAAACCCTCTCCTTTCTCCTTTCTCCCTTTTTAGTTTAGTCCCCTCGGCCGTTTCCAATTTTCCACTTTCTCTCCAGCTGCTTTTGCGGAGGGGTGCTTTTCCTGTATTCTCCCCCCTCCCCAGTCTCTGTCCTCTCTCCGCCCACAAAAGCGGTTCCCTACCTTTCGCGGCTTCTCGCTCCCCAAGCAGCCAGGCAGCTTTTCAAACGTTCAGTGCCCAAAGCCACGCCGTTTCATCCATTTTCTGGAGGTGGGGCCCAAGTATCAGTGTTGTTCACACCTCGCAGATGGTTCTAGCACGCAGCCAAGTTTGAGAGCCAGTGTGGCCCTCAGGCCTGCATCAGCCGGGAACTTGTTAGACAGGCACATTCTCGGGCTCACCTGGATCCACTGAGTCAGAACCCCCTCACCCCCCACCCCGGGCCGGGGCCCCAGCAGTGTGTGTTTTAGCACACTCTCCAGATGACGCTCCTGCTCGCTCATGTCTGGAAACCGGTGCAGAGCGTCTCAGACCCTAATGCAAACCACGTGGGGATCTTGGCAACCCACAGGTGCAGACTCAGTGGGTCTGAGCGTGCTGCAATCCTGTATCCCTCACAGAGTCCCTGGTGATGTGGCCTCTGCTCCTGGGAGGACTGGGGGACACACTGTCCCAGTAATAATTGCTTGGCTTATAGTAGGTGCTCAGTAAGACCCTTTTGAATTGGATAAATATTTGGTGAATATGGGGAGGAAAGGAAGAGCAGGACGGAGCCAGCAATTACACCTCGTAATCAGGGTAGAAATTCTCCCAGTGACCTTGCCTTGATAGACAGTCTTAAAAGTCACCGGAAGTTTTTGGACAGCAGTCTCTTGTTACTGCAAAAAAATCCAGCAGGTAGGTTATGTGGGCTGGAAGGAATTTATGTGTTACCTCTCTTGGGATTTGTAGTTCACTGATTCACAGGGAATGTTAAAAAAAAAAAGGGTGTGGAGACACCTGAGTGGCTCAGTTGGTTAAGTGGCTGACTCTGGACTTCAGCTCAGGTTACCATCTTGCAGTTCATGAGTTTGAGCCCTGTGTTGGGCTCTGTGCTGTCAGCTTGGGATTCTCTCTCCCTCTGTCTCTGCCCTTCCTCTGCGCACTCTCTCTCTCTCTCTCAAAAGAAGCAAATAAACTTAAAAAAAATGAGTGTAGAAGTGAGGGCTTCTTCATAATAGAATTAGCTCATGCACTCGTAAGACCCGCTGGGAACCTTCACTGTGAATGTTTGATGAGTGTTTTCACAGCAAATTTCTCCTTGCCCAGAAGGCACTGAACCTCCATGCTTCTTTCTGGAGGGCAAGGGAATGGGGAGGTGTGCAAAATAGAGCAGGTGTACCTGCACGGTGTACTATCAGGCAGAGTGTCCTTATGCAGGGGTCAACTTACAGAAATAGGTCAGTGAAAATTGGTCGCAAGGGGGCGGTATTGCCCCGCAAAGGTTCTTTGTTGCCAGTGACCCCCTCGGTGCTTACAACCTGCTCGTTGTAAATACCCCCTGTGTGGGTAATACTGTTTGTTCTTCCTTCTCCCAGGACCCGTGAGCAATTAAAAACATACCAGAGAAAATCTGTATGCATCAGACCCTTTAAAATGTCTGTTGAATGTTTTACAATATATTTGTTAAGGATTGTATTTCTCTTGCGGTTTTTTATGCGACCCTAGCTAACTGTTCCTAAAGATTAAAAAAAGTGGTCCTTTCCTGGAAGACGCTGATTTTTATCTGCAGTGTGGGAACATTCAGCCCTGAAGATATTAATATTCTTAAGTTCAGGGGGCCGTTTGGGTGGCTCAGTGGGTTGAGTATCCGACTTCTGCTCACGTCATGACCTTGGGGTTTGTGGGTTCGAGCCCCGTGTCAGGTTCTGTGCTGACAGCTCAGAGCCTGGAGCCTGCTTCGGATTCTGTGTCTCCCTCTCTCTCTGCCCCTCCTCCACTAGCGCTCTGTCTCGCTCTCTCAAAAAATAAATAAACGTTAAAAAAAATTTTAAATTCTTAAGTTAGGGAGGTTTTATTCTTGAGAAGTTGATCTGTGCGGAAGCCTGTTGATGTAGAAACTCAATATTGTGTTATTTGAACGTGTCAGTTGTTTCCAGGATTTCTTCTGAGTGGACAAACACTAGTTAAAGGGGCTGCGGGGGACTCTCCCAGATACGAGACGACAGCCCTTGTCCCCCGTCCCTTGTTCCAAGTATGTACCTCTGTGCTCTGGCCCTGTCACTTCCTTGTTCATATTAGTCTGAACGAGCCTCCAACTGTGACATTTATCAAGACTGAAAGTGCATGGATTTTTCCACTGTGCCTTCTAAGGGCATCTTACTGAAAAGTCGCTGGAATGTGAGGTATTTTGCTGGGTCCACAGATCCCCGGGTCTGCATGTGCTGTTTGGACGGGCGGGCACGGTTAACGAGGCTTCCTGCCTTTGTTTACTGCGCAGCCCCCAGCTGGGCCACGTCTCCAGATGCCCGGTTCTCCGCCCCTGATATGGTTTCCATATGTGACCCCATGTGCCCTTGGCGGCCACCTCTGAGGACGCTGGCCCCCCAGGTGTCCTCTTGGGAACAGTAAATTGTCTGGGTCTATTGGGGCCTCTTTCAGGCAAGGTCTCCCCCTCACACTTGGCCACACTTGAGAGCCATCAAGGCCTCTGCTGGCTCTGGGAGCCAAATTCACACTCGATAAGGAAGGTGACAGGCCCCACCGTTCTCTCTGGTGTTTTCTGTTTCATTGCTGAGAGCTCTTCTTTGGGCTGAGGCCATGACAGGATTTCAACAGGACTTCACGTTGTTTAAGGAAAACGGGGGATAATAGTGAACGCTCGGCAGTGCCAGGCACAGTGTCAAGCCCTGGGGACCCACAGGTGGGCACAGCGGCCGCCACCCTGTCCCCAGGAGCCTGTGGTCCCCAGGGCTCCCTATTACGTAACTAAGGCCAGCACAGCGTGGCTTGGGTGCCCGGCACCGGCTCCAAGGGGTGGGCAGCCCACTTGGCCGGAGAGTCCAGATTCCAGCCTCAGAGTGACTCCTGGGTCATCGTGGCCTAGCGTGGCTATGGGAGATCAGGGCCGAGGCCTCTCAGACCTGTTCTGGTTTGCCAGCCTGGCCAACCCATTCCCAGCTCCTGTCCATGAAACCCTGTGTGTGCTGTGGCCACAGGGCCGGGTGAGCTCGTGGGCTCAGTGCAGCCTCCCTCCCAGACCCTCGGCCTGGGAACGGAACCGGATGGGTTCTTCGAGCTCACGATGGGGGGAGGAGGAGGTGCTGAAGGCAGGCTGGGATCGTGGCGGTTGGAAGGGCGCCTAGTTTGGGTATCAGAGCATCTGATTGCTGAGGTGGAAACAAATAGGAATGGGTGTTTTTTTCCTCCAAATTTTTATTTAAATCCTAGTTAGTTTTTTTTAAGTTTATTTACTAATTTAGAGACAGAGAGAGAGAGAAAGAGAGGGAAAGAGTTAGCAATGGAGGGACAGAGAGAGAGAGAATCCCAAGCAGGCGCTGAGTTGTTAGCACAGAGCCTGATGCGGGGCTCCATCTCACGAGCCATGAGATTATGACCTGAGCTGATGTCAGAAATTGGATGCTTAACCGACTGCGCCCCCAGGTGCCCTCTAGTTAGTTAACATGCAGTGTAGTATTGGTTTTAGGAGTCGAACCCAGTGATTCATCACTTACGTGCAACACCCAGTGCTCATCCCAACAGGTGCCCTCCTTAATGCCCATCACCCATCTAGCCCATCCCCCCATCCCTCCAGCAGCCCTCAGTTTGTTCTGGATTCAGAGTCTCTTATGGTTTGCCTCCTTCTCTGTTTTTATCTTAATTTATTTTTCCTTCCCTTCCCCTATGTTCATCTGTTTTGTTTCTTAAATTCCACATATGAGTGAAATCACGGGGTATTTGTCTTTGACTTACTTATTTCACTTAGCTTAAAATATTCTAGTTCCATCCATGTTGTTGCAAATGGCAAGATGTCATTCTTTTTCATCACCAAGGAATATTCCTCTGTGTGTGTGTGTGTGTGTATGTGTGTGTACACACGACCTCTCCTTTATCCATTCTTCAGTTGGTGGACACCACTTGGGCTCTCTCCATAGTTGGGCTACTGTTGATAGTGTTAATGGACTACTTTCAGTAACAGTCTTAGTTTCACAGCAAAACTTAGTGGGAGACACAGAGGCTTCCCATGTACCCCTGTACCCCCACACCACAGACCCTCTACTGTCGACACCCCCACCACTGTGGTGCATTTGTTACAATGAAAGAATCTGCACTGACACATAACCGCCCGGAAGTTGACCGGTTGACATCAGGGCTCACTGTTGGTGTTGCACACTCTAGCGTTTTGCACAGATGTGTAACGACACGCATCCACCAGCAAGTCCTCAGAAGAGTCTCACTGCCCTAAAAATCCTCTGTGCTCTGCCTGTTCATCCCTCCCTCCCCCACCCCCTAGACCTCTGATGTTTTTCTCGTGTCCACACATTTGTCTTCTCCAGAATATCAAACAGTTGGAATCAAGCAGTGCGTACATTTTCAGATCTTCTTTTACTTTGTAATACTCATTTAAGTTTCTTCTGTGTCTTTTCATGGCTTATAGCTTATTTCTTTTGTGCTGATACCTGAGTAGTCACATTTATTGGAAGGTCTGGCACAGGGGCTGCTCTGGGCTCCAGGGGTTCACGGGCCTCTGCGGCCGCTTGCCTCAGCCCCCGGGAACTGTGGGGACAGCTGCGTCCCCAGGAAATACCCCCCCAGCCTGAGGCAGGGAAAGAGGGATGGGGCACAGAGGGAAGGGTGCTGCCAGGAGGAAAGCAGAAGGGTTTCTAGAAGGTCCTGCAGGGAACATCCCTGTACATCTCATTGGCCAGAACTGGGCCCTGTGGCCGTCTCTGGATGGCAAAGGGGAAAGGCCGATCTGGGGTCACGTCAGCCCTAGGTCAGGCTTACCCGGCACCGCTTGGGCAAGCATCAGGGGTCCATCAGCAGAGATGCCCGTGAGTGTGTGTGTGTGTGTGAGAGAGAGCTTTGAGTGTAGGAGAGTGTGCGTGAGCTTGTGAGTGTGTGAGAGCCTGTATGTGAGCTCATGAGTGTGTGCGTGCATCTGTGTGTGTGTGCACGTGTTAAAACGGGCCTTGGGTAGGTGATGGAAGTTTGTCTGTGACCACAAAGCTCAAGAAAAAGACTTGTTTTCGTGGCCGGGTGTGGAGCACCCACGACCGCACATGACCCTCGAGGGTCCACTGTCCCCCCAGGTTTGGGCTCCGTGAGGCTTCCCCTGCAGCGAGGTGAGGCAGGGGCAGGTGAAGGCAAGCGTTAAATGTGGCTTCTGGGTTGTGCCCTCTGAGAGAAGGGGCCCCCCTCCCCTCCGCCCCCTCCCTGGTGCCTGGCATGTGACCTGGGTGGTGCTGAGCCACTGTGGGCCCCACGGCTGAAGCCACCCTGGGAGTGGGGAGGCCCCGGGCCGGAGAGAGACCATCTTGGTGGCCGCGGCCCCTGTACCTGCACGGTCACGTGCCAGAAAAGAAAGCCTTTCTTGTTTAAACCAGTATTTGTGTGGCAGCAGCTCCGCTAAAGCTCTGAGCCTCTGTTATAATGAGTAATCATAAGTTTTTAGTGTCTTCTGAAAGCTCCTTTAATCATACTTACCTGAATCAATGCTTGCATAGCCTTGCGTTTTAAGGAACTACTTATAGCTTCCTTTTTTTTTTTTTAAATTTTTTTTTTCAACGTTTATTTATTTTTGGGACAGAGAGAGACAGAGCATGAACAGGGGAGGGGCAGAGAGAGAGGGAGACACAGAATCGGAAACAGGCTCCAGGCTCCGAGCCATCAGCCCAGAGCCTGACGCAGGGCTCGAACTCCCGGACCGTGAGATCGTGACCTGGCTGAAGTCGGACGCTTAACTGACTGTGCCACCCAGGCGCCCCTAGCTTCCTTTTAAAAAGGAGGGGTTTCAGGGCGCCTGGGTGGCTCAGTCGGTTAAGTGCCCAACTCTTGGTTTGGGCTCGGGTCATGATCTCACGATTTCATGAGTTCGGGCCCCACATCGGGCTCTGTGCTGACAGTGCGGAGCTGCTTGGGATTCTCTCTCTCTCTCTCTCTCTCTCTCTCTCTCTCTCTCTCTCTGCCCCTCCCCTATTCTCCTTCTCTCTCCCTCTCTCTCTCAAAATAAATAAACTTAAAAAAACATATAACACTGTATCATCCATATGTCATTAAAAAAAGGGGGTTTTTCTGCATTATTACTGGATGGTGGTCACTTGTGTCTTGAGTCTGAATCTCCGTAGGTGTCAGCCCGGCTGGCAGGTGGGGCGGGATGTGGGGTAACGCCCTCCTTCAGTGCTCAGGCCCTTCCCTGAGGGAGGCTTCTGGTTTGTCTCTGGGAAGGGATGGGCCAACAGAAAGATAAATGCCAGACTCAGGTCTCGGCTTTTGGTTTTCTAAACGCAACCTCAGAGGCTCTGAAAGAACTCCTGAGCGGGACATCGTGTGGAGAGGCAGGTGGGAGGGAGGCATCTGGCCGGGGGTAGGTGTGGGGGTGGGGGGGCCCCAAGGGGGCCCTCGCAGCAGGATGGCTGGGTGAGCCCCCCACCCCATGCAGCAGCAGGGACAGATGACCCCACGGCTCCCCTCCCCAACACCCCGAAGCTGTGCGGGTCCCCTGGAACCCAGCAGCACCTCAGAACAGTGGGGGGCCCGAGTTTGACTGAGTTCTGATTTCTGCCACTGACAGGGGGAGGGCTCTGGGTGGAAATCAGGCAGAGAAGTGCACGGTCACATGGCTCCCACATTTGCATCTCTCGGTGGAGTGTTGTGTCTGCCACACCAGCATTTACAGATGTCAGTTCTGGGCCTGGCAAAACACAGGGCATCGCGGGTTCAAAAAATGTTGCAGGTACAAAGATACATGAAACACCTGTCTCTTCTTTCCAGCTTTCTATTCCCTGCTCCAGACATCGGGCCCCTAGGAGGCCACATTTGAAGGCCCCGATGCCACTTGGTCATTCTGAAAAATACTGGTGTATAATAACATTATCACAAGTGTAGTATCTTTAGAACCAAAATAAGGCATTCCTTTGCTGGTGGCAAATTTTCAAAGTATCTTTTTTATTTTTTTAATTATTTTTTTTTAACGTTCATTTATTTCTGAGACAGAGAGAGACAGAGCATGAACGGGGGAGGGTCAGAGAGAGAGAGGGAGACACAGAATCGGAAACAGGCTCCAGGCTCCGAGCAGTCAGCACAGAGCCCGACACAGGGCTCGAATTCACGGACCGCGAGATCATGACCTGAGCCGAAGTTGGACGCTTAACCGACTGAGCCACCCAGGAGCCCCTCTTTTTTGTTGGTAGCTACCCCCTTGGCAGAGGGTGCTGGGCCCAGAGCTGGTGGGGGGTGCACTGAAGATTTGCTGAAGCAGAAGATCCCTGCGTTTCTTTGAGATTTCCCAAGATTTAGCCTCCATTTGAGAGGGAGGTGACTGTAAGTGGATAGATCCTACTGACACAATCATGATCTTCTCTTTGGAAGTAACCATACAGCAACAAAGTGACCTCTGAGGGTAAACATCCGAAGCCACAAAAAGTTGTGCCCTATACAAGAAAGACCGAAACAAAGTGGAACAAACCGTATCATTGACTACACGTGAATGATGCTGATTCTGCACCACAAAAAGAGTTCTCTGTGAAATTTTATTGCTTACCTTAGAGCCATACTAAGCATCGTATATTAAAGGGTGAAAATAATTTGCTGAAATCCCACTTCTTCCCCTTAAAAAGTCACTGATTAGCAAAATTGTGAACAAACAGCTTTTCAAGCAAGTCAGCAGCAAGTTTATCTAAGCAAATTACCATGGTAGTGAATCAAACATCCCCCCGAATGGGATGCTTGGCCATAATAATATGAGTTATCTTAGGAGACACTGTGGATGGAATTTTATGTAACCTTGGATGGGAAGGTCTTTCGGGACACGGCATAAATCACGACAAAATTCAGAAGCGGTAAAGGAAAATATTGATAAATTTCACTTCACACAGATAGAAAGCTTCTGTGTGTCAAGAATACCATAAACAAATTTAAAACACCAACCACGAAATAACCACCCAATGAAAATATGAAGCCAATCTTCAGCCTAGCAATTTCCCACTGCTAAGAAAAATAGTTGTCCTCTGAAATCTATGTCCTTTCTTTCACTGTCATGGAATTCAAGGGGGGGCCCCCATAGAACCCTGGGTGGTGCCCCAGTCCTTGGCTCCTGCTGTTATGTACTCTCCTCCCCTAGGGTTTGAGCAGGGCTTGTGACTTGCTTCTGACCGATAGAGTGTGGCAAAGGTAGTGGGCAATCCGAGATGGTGTGTATGTGATTATGTACGTGAGATTATGGCACCCATCTTGCTGGGCTCTCTCTCTCTTTTGTTGTTGTTGTTGCTGTTTTTTATCTTTTTAATTAAATATAATTTATTGTCAAATTGGTTTCCATACAACACCCAGTGCTCATCCCAACAGGTGCCCTCCTCAATGCCCATCCCCCACTTTCCCCTCTCCCTCTTTTGTTGGCTTTGAGGAAATCCCATCGGGGACAGGCGACTCGGGGAGACTTACCGAAGTGGAAGGAAGCTTCTGATGGATAGCCAGCAAGAAGTCACAGTCTTCAGTCCTACAACTGAATTCTGCCAACAAGCAGAGTGAGTTTGGAGGCAGCTCTTACCCCCTCTGGTGCCCAGCTGAGGAAGCAGCTCTGGGCAACACCTTACTTGTAGACCTGCAGAGGACCCAGCTCAGCCTTGTCCAAGCTCCCAACCTACAGGAACTGTGGGGACAGAAATATTTGGTTTCAATTTGCTCAGTCAGTAGTGACATTGATAGGCCCAACAGTGAGCGAATGCATCTCATCTCTCAGTCTTCCTTAGATGTCATCATCTGACCATGGCATGGGAACAAAAGGTATATGAATGGCGATTAGGGAGCTGCAAACCGGAACCCACGATGAGATACCATCTCAGACCCATTAGCACGGCTACTATAAAAAACCCATAATAACAAGTGTTGGCGAGGATGTGCAGAAATTAGACCCCTTGTGCACCGTTGGGGGGAACGGAAAATAGTGCAGCCGCTGTGGAAAACAGCATAGCGGTTCCTCAAAAAACCTGAACACAGAATTACCATATGATCCAACAATTCCATCTCTGAGTATGTACCCAGAAGAATTGAAAAGACGGCGTTAAGGAGATGTGTGTAGACCCACATTCACAGCAGTGTGATGCAGAATAGTTAAAAGGTGGAAGCAACCTAAGTATCGACCAGCAGATGAGTGGATAAGCAACATGTAGAACACATAGATGATGGGATATCATTCAGCCTAAAAAAGAAAGGAAATTCTTTTTTTAAATTAACTAATTAATTTTTAAATTGACATCCAAGTTAGCATAGCATCTAGTGCAACAATGATTTCAGGAGTAGAATCCAGTGATCCCTTCCCTACGCACAACACCCAGGGCTCATCCCAGCAAGCGTCCTCCTCAACACCCCCTTGCCCATTCAGCCCACCCCCCCCTCCCACAACCCCTCTGGCAACCCTCAGTTTGTTCTCTGTGTTTAAGAGTCTCTTATGTTTTGTCCCCCTCCCTGTTTTTATATTATTCTTGCTTCCCAAGGAAGGAAATTCTGACACCTGCTACAACACGGATGAAACTTGAGGACATTCTGCTGAGTGCAAAATCAGCCAGTCACAAAAGGACAGATACTGTGTGATTCCACTTACGTGAGGTCCCTAGAGGAGTCAGATCCACTGAGGCAGAAGGTAGGATGGAGGAAGCCAGGGCTGGGGGAGGGGGAGTTAGTGTTTACTAGGGACAGCATTTCAGTTTTGAAGGATTAAGAGTCCTGGAAACGGATGTTGCTGATGGCCACACAGTGTGAATGGACTGTGAACAGTCCACTGAACAGTGCACTAAAATGTATTAAAAAAAAAAAAAAAAGTAAAAAAAAAGAAAAAATTACTTTCTAGTAACTTAAAAAAAATTTTTTTTAATGTTTATTTTTGAGAGAGAGAGAACATAAGCGGGGGCGGGGGGGGGGGGACAGAGAGAGAGGGGGACACAGGATCCGAAGCAGGCTCTACACGGACAGCAGAGAGCCTGACGTGGGGCTCGACCTCATGAGCAATGAGATCATGACCTGAGCTGAAGTCAGATGCTTAACTGACTGGGCCACTCAGGCATCCCTGTGTGTGTAGAGAATTTCTGAAAGAACACAAAGAAAACCGACTGTGGGGAGCCCTCCTCTTGTTGCACACCTTCCCGTGTGGTTTGGAATTTTAATTTGTCTTACTTTTAAAATTTAAAACAAATCATTGATAAGCCCACTGGATTTCTTCCCTCACTGGCTCCTGACATTCCTCCGGGGCCGCCACTGAGAATGGTGCTGTGTCCCCATGTCGGTTTCTGCTGAGACATTTCGAGCTGTTTGGTTTTGTTTTTTCTAGAAAACTCTCTCTCCCCCCCCTCCCCCCAAAGGATAATCCTTAATTCTTCAACAGCAGAACAGTCAGAGTACATTTAGAAATTTCGTTGGGTTGTATTTGAATGGTCTGAATTAATAAATAAAAGTTATCAAAAGATCCCGTGGGGTTCCTAAAACACCACGATCTAGAAGCCGTTTGGCAAAAAATACACAGGATTCCTCCTTTGTGGACACTGTGTCTTCTAGCTCTTCTGTGCCTCCGCGGGATCCAGCAAATTCTGTGCAATAAGTAGATGCTTGATCAATCCACGGTGGGCAGAAACAGTTTTCACGGCCAATGTCGACTGGAACAGATCATATATCAGTTCATTTTGACTATGGTGACCTTACAATCATCAATCTCATAGTTAAAAATAATTAAATTACCCAATTAGGCAAACGGAATGTCGAACAAGACATTACTTACCCTCAGGGGAAAAAGGAATTCGCAGAAACCTGTTTTCATCTCCTCGAATAGATCCACATGAAAAGATCTGCATGTGGATGCACTTACAAATCCGAAGTATCGAGGAAGTGAAGAGATGGGCTAGCTGGGGACAGAGTGGCTCCCACATGTTGATAAAGGAAGTGTGAAAAGATGCATTTAAGCCCCAGAAAAACTCACCATCTCATTCCTTGACCTATTTGGCGCGCGGCTTTGTTCTTTTCAACACAGGCAAAATGCGTTTACGTTTCGACAGAGTTCTTAGAATTTTTTGTTTTAAACTTTTAGCTTAAAACGTCCGTTTATCTAAAAGCAGTAATAATTCACACCATTGCGTCCCAGCCGAGCATTTAAGGCAGGGTTTCTCAACCTCACGCCACTGACGTTTCGGCCACATGATCCCTGGCTGGAGGTGGGGGTGGCCCTGCGTACGGCGGGATGTTGAGCACAGGCGGGCCTCCACCACTCGGTGCCCGCAGCACCCCCACCCCAGGTGTGCCACCCCAAAATGTCTCCGGACATTGCCACATGTCCTCTGGGGGTCAAATCGTCCCCGTTGAGAACCAGCGCTCAGAGGGTGAGGCTGGAGTGAGGGCAGGGCGGAAGGCACCGCGCACCGCCACCCACCTGGGGGTGTCCCCCCTCTAGCCCCACCCCCCACAGCCTCCGACCCCCTGAAAGAGTCCGCCCCTGCCCCAGGCTCCTGTGTCATCCTCCTGGGCAGCAGGGGGGGTCTGCGCGTCCGCACGTGTAGTGGGGGTGGGCTGGCGGGGTCTGCGTGTCCGCACGCGCAGTAGGGATGCGGCGCGGAGGGCTGCGGACGCGCCGCTGTAACAGGTGCCGGATGGTTTTCCCCCGTGGCTGATGGGCTCACGCGTCTGCGCGGGGGCGGGGGGGCTCACCAGCTCGAGGGGCTCATGTTACCACCTGCTGGGTGGGGGTGACCTCGGTGCATTTTCTGACCACCGATTTCAAGCGCTTTACTCTGATCATTAGGCGAACGTTACATATAGATGCCTGTGTACGTGTGTGAAAGGAGGCGTTCTGTGGCAAAATCCCAGCCGGCTGGTGGCCTGGCCAGAGCTCCAAGGGCGGCCCCAACTCTCCAAGTCCAAGTGAGAAATGGGCCTTCCTCGGACACCCCATCTCCGCCTTCTGTCCTGCATGATGCCATCCACTGGCCGGTCCCTTTTTTTTTTAAAAGTTTATTTGCCTGTTTTTGAGAGAGAGAGAGAGAGAGAGGAGGGGCAGAGAGAGAGGGAGACAGTCCCAAGCAGACTTGAACTCACAAACTGTGAGGGCTTGAACTTAGGGACGGTGAGATCATGATCTGAGCCGATATCATGAGTCAGACGTGCACCTGACAGAGTCACCCAGGCCCTGGTCGTCAGTCTCTTTTTATTTCAGGTCGGGCAATAGTGCCACCAAGGAGCCTCTAGGTGGCACTGAGTCCTAGAGGTTAGGAAAGTGGCGCCCTTCCAGGCCCAGCTGCGCACAGGGTGACCGGACTTTGACCCGCTTTGCAAATGCAGACCTGCCCCGCACCTGGTTCAGAAATGCTTCGGGAAGGCTCTGTGGGCGGGGGTGGTGAGAGACGGCTCCCTGACAAATGCAGTGTGTGGTGCATGGTGTGCTGTGTGTGTGTGGGGGGGGTGGGGGTGGGGGTGGGGTTTGTACGTGGTGTGTGTGTTGTGGGTGCATGGGGAGAGCACGGTGTGCACCCGAGGAGAGCAGGTTCCTGCTGAAGATTAAGAAGTTATGTCAGGGGCCTGGGTGGCTCAGCTGGTTAAGTGTCAGACTTCCAGTTCAGGTCATGATCTCATGGTTTGTGGGTTCAAGCCCCGTGTGGGGCTCTGTGCTGACGGCTCAGAGCCTGGAGCTTGCTTCCGATTCTGTGTCTGCCTCTCCCCCACTCACATTCTCTCTCTTTAAATAAACATAAAAGAGGTGTTTTTTTTTTTAATTAAAAAAAAGTTGTGTCAAAATCTCTTAGAAGACAGTTCATCTGCACCACACACACACGTTTTCAAGTATAAAATTCAGAAGTCACAAAGATACACTGTGTTAAGCAAGTGTTGCTTTCACTTTGTCCCCTTCCTCTGCTTGTCCCTTCAGTAGAAATTTTTTAAGCACAGTGAAACTGAATGTATGTAGTGTGTGTGTCTGTGTGTGTGCGTGCGTGCATGCAGTGGTTGGAGAGGGTCTTGTGTGCACCTTAGAAACAGCGTCTGCCTCCGGGGCTCCCTTGGGGGCTGTGGGCTCCCGACACCATGGATGGTTTCTCACTGCCACACGAGGGTGGGGGAGTTTCTGGAAGGCTCGTCCTCCCCCAGCCCTGAGCACACATTGGTTTCCTTGGCATTGATTCCACAGTTGGCTATTTACAGATATGGGTAGGGGCCCTCATTCCCGTTCCCTTGAAAATGGAATTGTTCCTTTGCACTATCGTTTCCTTTTCCTTTGTCGATGATTTCTTTTTTAACGGGAAAATATCGTAACTCTACTCAGAAAAAGAATCAGCACATATTTTTACCCCTAAATTATTTGAGGAACAAAAGGTCAGATTTCCTTAATTAGAGTTTCCATTGTAGCATTTTCTGTCGTTTCCCGGCAGGACGAGGAGGGCCAGCCCGCGGGGGCAGGGGTCCGGCCTCCCCCCCCACCCCGTCAGGTGTGGATGAACGGGCGTTAAGCTGGGCACACTCTCCACGGAACACAGGCTGCATGTGCGTGTGCGTGTGTGTGTGCGTGTATGGGTGTTTTAAAAGGTCTGATACCATTTTCTGGGAACGATGGGGGTGGTGGTGGGAAGCAAGTCATTGCCAGTAAGGCTGGGAAGGAGGATCCCTATCCTCCAGCACCCCGCCCCCCCAACTTCTTTGTAGACCACTGGTGCTCCCCCCCCACCCCCCAGCCCTTCTCAGCTTCATGTCATAGTCTCTGATGGGACTGATGGCCCCTGGTAGCCTCTCAGAGTGTGGTGTGGCTCTGAGTGTCTGCACAGAAGCCTGTGGCCCTGAGGAACTCACTGAACTGCCCCAAGCTGCTGAGATGTCTTCTTTAAAATGAAGAGGAGGGTGACCCTCGAGGATTGCTCGGGGGAGAGGAGAGACCCAGCCGCATGGCCAGTGCCGGGAGTCACACACACCCTAAGCTCCTTTGGATTTTCCAAGGAAATCCGTGCTGCCTGCCGAGGTGACCCGCTCGGGAGAGCCAGGCATGTCTGAGTCACGAGGCAGCTTTCCCGCTGGGTACTGAGTCATTTTTAACAAGCCCTCCTGACTGGCAAACTCTTGTCATCATCCAGTATTCATCTGAGTCGGCAGGGGCAGTAGTGCGGGGCCCTGAGGGGAGGTACTGTGGACCCATGTGCGTGCGTTCGAATCCTGACTCTGAATCTGCGGACCAGGGCGGCCGGGGTGTGCTCGGCAGAGAAATTGCTGGGGGAGTCAGCGCGTTTCAGCCAGAGTGCCTTCCAAGACCCTGAGCTTTGGGTCTCTTTAAGAGCAGACCATGACTGGGGAGCCTGGGTGGCAGCCAACTCCTGATTTTGGCTCAGGTTGTGACCTCACGGTTCGTGAGTTCCAACCCCGCGTTGGGCTCTGAGATCACCGCGAGGAACCTCTCCTTGAGATCCTCTGGCTCCTTCTTTCTAGCCCTCTCCCACTTGTGCTCTCGCTCTCAAAAATAAATAAATGTTAAAAAAAAAATTAAAAAAAAAAGACCATAATAAACGAAGCCACTTTCATAAAACTCAAACAACCAGCCCAAGACATTCAACTCTTATCAACCACTCTCCGACGTCAGAATCTCTTGTGGCGTTGGTTAGATTTTTCTCCTTGAGGCCTAATTTATTGACCTCTGCTGGACAGAACTCACGGACTCGGACACCCGGTCTGCTCTGAGCCCTGAGGCTTCAGGGACCAGCAAGGCTCCTCCCTTTCTCCACCTTCGTCCACCCTCCTCGGGGGTTTGGAGGCTAAACTCAAATCGGTCTGCAGCAGATTGAGAAAACCGGCCACATATTCTGCAAAGCCACCATTGTGGCTCCCTCTCCGTGCTGCGCATGGTTTCTCTGTTGCTTGGTCCTCAAGCTGCTTCCAGCTGGCAAGGGTGCTGTAGGGTGCAATGTTTTTGTTATCCTTAGTTGAAATTATTAAAAAAATTTTTTTTTGAGAGAGAGAGAGAGAGAGATAAAGAGAGTAGGGGAAGGACAGAGGGGGAGAGAAGAGAATCCCAAGCAGGCTCCGAGCTGTCAGCACAGAGCCCAAAGTGGGGCTTCGGCTCATGAACCCTGAGATCATGACCTGAGCCGAAATCAGATGCTTAACCGACTGAGCCGCCCAGGTGCCCCCGTTGATGTTATTTTTTGGAGTAGTTTTAACTTTACAGGCAAGTGAGCAGAACTCACTGAGTTCCCATATGCCTTTTGGCTTCCCCCAACTGTTCCCCCTTTACCAACATCTTGCGGGCGCTGTGCTGCATCTGTTACAGTTGATGAGCTGATATTGATACATGATTTTGGTTTTAGTTTTCTAAACTTTATTTATTTTGAGAGGGGGAGAGCGGGAGAGCGAGAGAGTCCGATGCTTAGCAGCCTGAGCCACCCAGGCGCCCCTTCATACGTGATTAGCCCAACTTCCCAGTGTGCATCGGGGTTCACTCTTTGTGTGAAGTTTCTGTGGGTTTTGTCGTGTCGTGTGTCCACCATGATGGTTCACTGCCCCAGAGTGCCGGCCGCTGCCCCAGCCTCCCACCCACCTTCTTTCCCCCTTACCGGTCATTCACTGGAGTCCTAGCAAAGGGTTTGAGTACCTTTATAAGCCGTCATCACATGTTGCCAGTTTGCTTCCCATGCAGGTTGGTTTGTTTCCTTCCTTCCTTCCTTCCTTCCTTCCTTCCTTCCTTTTTAGCATTTATTTATTTTTGAGAGACACAGAGGGACAGAGTGCGAGCCGGGGAGGGGCAGAGAGAGAGGGAGACACAGAATCCGAAGCAGGCTCCGGGCTCTGAGTTGTCAGCACAGAGCCCGATGCGGGGCTCGAACTCACAAACTGTGGGATCATGACCTGAGCCGAAGTCAGATGCTTAAGTGACTGAGCCACCCAGGCGCCCCGTGCAGGTTTCTTTTGTAGCGCCACCTCGAATGCAGAACTCGGTTCATTTCCTGTACCTCTTAGTATTGAATTTTATTATTTTAATTATTGTTCCGAGCTTGAGATTAAACTTTTTATTTTGGGGGCACCTGGGGGGCTCAGTCAGTTGAACGTCCGACTTCAGCTCAGGTCATGATCTTGCAGTTCGTGAGTTTGAGTGTCTGTCACGTGGGGCTCACTGTTGTGAGCCTGTCAGCACAGAGCCGGCTTCGGATCCTCCGTTCCCCTCTCTCTGCCCCTCCCCCGCTTGTGCTCGCCCCCCCAAATAAGTAAATATTAAAAAATGTTCATTTTGGAATCACTTTTTATCATGAAAGCAATGAATGCTTATTTAAAAAATCCCAACAATGTCTGGATTTATTCGTTGAACGCCTGTTTCTGGGAGTTCCCAGACCTCTTCTAGCCGTGGGACTCCAGGGCTTGTTGCCTCCAAGGACCTCACGTTTGGGAGGAGAGGACAGATAACGCCATGCAAGCCCCGGAGAAGCTAAGGAAGCCAGTGATAGATGCCCCGAGGCATGCGGGGAGGAGATGGAATTTGCAACCTGAATGGGAAGCTCCCTAGGAGATTGAGACACCCAGCGGGGTGGGGGGGAGGGGAGGGGGGCAGTCTGGGACCAGCTGAGTGAAAGCCCCCAGGTGACTCTGAGCAACTCCAGGACCGAGGATGTCTGGGTGGACGGGAGTGGGTGGTGACTTTGCTTATGCATTGGATGGCTGGGAAGTCCTCTCCAGTACAGCTCACTGGCTCCTGAAGCTGCCCGGAGCTGGGAGCTGGGGGGGATTCCATGGGACATCGGGGAAGGGCGCTGCAGGCAGGGGAATGGCTTCTGCAAAGTTCTGAGGTGGGGGGGTGTCTTTCAGCTCCACCCCCCCCCCCCAGTAGGCCCCTACAGCCCCGCCAAAGTCACCGCAAGGAATCGTTTGGGGACCGCCCACAAGTAGGGATGAAGAAGGAAGAATCCCACAGAGCTCTCTCCCGCTCTCTCCAGTATTAGCGGCCCCCTTCCCCACTCCCCGAGCTCTCCCTGTCCACACTGCTGGCCCCTTCTGGCTTTGGGGCCGTCGGGTTCAGGCCACTCGTGGGCAAGGGAAATGGTACACTTGGCACCTGTTCGGTGGGCCGCTGAACGTGGACGTTTCTCTCCGGCCGCCCACCCGCTGCCATCTGGTTTCCTGAGCCCTCCCGCTGCCCGGAATCCTGTCTGGGTTCTGTGGTCGCACTTACTGGGAGTGAGAGCACTGGGGCTGGACGGTGTCGGTTTTTGTCTCCGTTTTAGCGATGAGGGCACCCCAGAGCGGTCAGAGGGGGCCTGCTGGACACTGAGCCCGGGATGGACTCCGTGACTTTGTAGGCCAGTCTCCCCCCCACCCCCCCCCCCCCCCATTGCTGATCTCACCAAGCTCCTGTTGTTGGATACAAAGGCTCTTGTAAAAAGCCCTTTTTTGGTATTTTTTTTTTTTTAATTTACCAAATTTACGAATTTTGTAAAATTTGTAAAACATTTTAAATTTTTAAAATTAAAAAAAAATAGAGGCCCTATAGCTCAGGGGTTAGAGCACTGGTCTTATAAAATTAAAAAAAAATTATTTATTTTGAGAGAGAGAGAGAGAGAGAGAGAGAGAGAGATCATGTGTGCACAGGGGAGGGGCAGAGAGAGAGGGAGAGGGGGAATTCCAAGCAGGCTCCACACTGTCAGCGCAGAGCCTGATGCGAGGCTCGAACTCATGAACCACGAGATGGTGACCTGACCGAAATCAAGTCAGACAATTAACCGACTGAGCCCCCCAGGTGCCCCAAGGCTGGTTTCATTTTAACGTTCTGAATAATGTGATGATGGAATTCTGTACACATAAATCTTTGAGCACGGCTCTGTTTCTGGAAGTGGAGTTGTTGAGTCTAAGAGCATGAATATTTTTAAGTCTCCAGTTAAAAAACAATCATGTCTGGGGTGCCTGGGTGGCTCAGTCAGTTAAGTGTCCGACTTCGGCTCAGGTCATGATCTCACAGCTCGTGAGTTTGAGCCCCGCGTCGGGCTCTGTGCTGACAGGTCAGCCTGGAGCCTGCTTCGGATTCTTTGTCTCCCTTTCTGTCTCTCAAAAGAGCCAGCTGCCTGCTCACAGCTCCCTGGTCCCCATCATCTGTCACCCTCCTGGGCAGCCTTTGGCCGGTGACGGTCCACTGGTGAGCCGGTTGGAGCTGGATTCCAGCTGCCCACAGCCTCGCCTGCCTGGTCTTCTTCCCTCACACTCCCTCCCCTGAGCTGCCCTGTAAACACCCTTTACAAGAACCCCTGTCTCAGGCTCTGCTTCCAGGAACTTGACCTGAGGCTCTGAGAACCTAGTATTTTAGACTCACTGCTAATTTTGACAACATTTTTTTTTTCTCTTGCTGAATTCTATACTGATCCCTACTTATTAAATCTTTCTGCTTTCTTCTGGATTCATTTTTTTTCTCCTTGCCAGAGTAAACTCTTCAAGAATTTTGTCAAAGAAGGCTTTGTGGAATAAATTCTTTGAAACCGTGTTTGTACAAGAATAATGTTACTTTCTTATGTCAAGCAATCATTTAATTAGGTATACTGTTTTAGGTTAAACACGCTTTCCCTTCACAATATTTCGGCTGTTACTCCACTGGTTTCTTTAATCCATTACTATTGAAAGCGCCAATAAAAACCTTCTTTTTGTCTTTTTGTAGGTATTGTGTCCCCCTAAAAAGATACATTTAGTTCCTAGCCCCTGGTACCTGTAAATGCAACCTTATTTGGAAATAGAACGATGCAGATGTGATTAGTTAAATGAGGTCAGACTGGGGTAAAAGGGGGTTTTTAACCCAACGTGATGGGGGTCCTTATCAGAAAAGGAGACGAGGGGCACCTGGGTGGCTCAGTCGGTTATGTCCAACTTCAGCTCAGGTCAGGATGACTCAGTTTGTGAGTTCGAGCCCTGCTTTGGGCTCTGTGCTGATGGCTCGGAGCCTGGAGCCTGCTTTGGATTCTGTGTCTCCCTCTCTCTCTGCCCCACCCCTGCTCACGCTCTGTCTCTGTGTCTCAAAAATATATAAACATTAAAAAAAAAAAGAAAAAAGAGATGAGGCACAGACACACAGGAGATGCCACGGGAGGACAGAGGTACAGCCAGAGTGAGCAATGTGTCCTTAAGCCAAGCAATGCCAAAGATTCTGGCAAGCCACCCGAAGCTGGGGGCGCGGGAGGGTCAGAAACGTTCTCCCCTAGAGCCTCCAGAGGGACCATGGCCCTGCTTGCCCTCTGGTCTTGGGCTTCTAGAACAACGAGAGAAGAAACGTCTGTTGTTTTAAGCCATCCAATCTGTGGTATGTTGTTAAGGCATCTCAAGTGAACGAATACTTTTTCTTTCGGGAGACTTGAAAGGTCATCTTCTTCTTAATTCTTACCTTCTTACTACTCTCATCAGGCTGGGGTTGGATGCAAGGTCCTTGGGGGTGAATTTTAGGAACACAGAAACTTCTAGTGCACAGGGCGCATCAGCCTCTTCTCCCTCGCTCCCACCCCCTCCTCCCCACCCCTTCTCGCTTCCTTCCAGGCACGTCCCTTTTTAAGGAAGCCAGCCTCCCACGAAGGGCCCTGGGGAGAACTGGGGAGGGGATCCTTCGCAGGGGCTTCCCCCGGGCACCGAGGCCTCTCCCCGAGTCGGGGATGGTGCGGATACTGGGGCTCTGGGCTCCAAGGTCATGGGGGTGCACGGTGGCTGTTTCCCTCTATTTCCAACATTCCGAGTCCCCTGAATTCCCTGCACAGGCTGTGGTCCTCAGCTGAGCTGTTGCCAGGTGCACTGGGGGCCCCGGGAGGGGTCTGCCCTGAGGCTCCTGGGGGAGAGAAGAGGCCATGAGCCCAAAGAACCTTCCAGCCCCGTTGAGGCACCTGGCTGGTTTTCCCACTTGCCCCTCGCTGCACACACCAGGCCCACCTCCCCGGGGGGCTCACCCACAGCTGCTCTGTCAACCTCAAAGAGATTCTGCGACCCCCCAGCTTCTCTGTCACCTGATTTATCTCAGTGGGCGGGTTCCTGGGAGGAGCCCAGTGGCCCCTGTGGTTCTCCCCTTAGTGTGGACGGCTCAAAGCCTTTTGAACACATCGAGACTCTCATTCATGGCTTCTTGTGTCCTGAGAGATACTTAGATCGTTGGCTACCGCCTGTGTGACACCGAAATGCAGAAGGCTTCTGTGCCTCTCTTGTCTATTTTGTGGCAGTGATGGAGGGAGGGGAGAGGAGGCAGGACCCCCACCAGTGAGGAGGGGGCATTGACGGGGGTGGGGATGCAGCCAGGGACCTCCTTTTGGGTCCTGCCAGCAGGGAGGGTGGGTGTTGCCACATTCAAGGCCCCAGGAAGGGGCTGGGGCCACTGCTGGGATTTCAGACCGAAGCCAAGAGCAGCCAGGGAGCGGAGGAGGGAGGCGCCTCAGGGGCCGGGTGCGATCCCTGCGCTGGGTTGCACCCTGGCGGTTCTGGGTTTCATATCAACACCCGAGTCTTTACACGTTTGAAGCTTTATGGCCCAGTAATCCAAGAGCGGCTATTTCCTCTCTCGGATCGGCCAGAAATGGTAAGTGCTGCCAGGGATACGGGGGACCCAGGGCAGAAAGGCCTTACTGGTCCAGGAGAAGCGTCTCAAGTTGGGACGGCTGAGCTGTGGCCCGCACCTGACACTGGTCCGCTGCATCCCGCTCGGGGCTGCCCTTGGCTGTTGGAAAGGAGTACTGGCCACCGGGCAGATGGGTGCCCAGCCCAGTTTTTGTGGGACAGCGTGGTCAACTGAAATTTGCAGATGGTTCCCAGACTTTGTTCTTGCCAAGTGAGCACCTCAAGATTTTCAGATGGTGCCAACCAGACCCCCTGGCCCTGTGGGGTACAGATGCCAGAGGTGAGTGGGGCCACCACGTCCATGGGGACCCGGTGACTTCTCCCTGCAGCCCCTGTGAAGCCGGCCAGGCACCTGTGGTGCAACGCTCGGGGAGGGCCCTCTCAGGGCTGGCAACCTGCCCGTCCCCGTGTCCCAGCCCAGGCCGTGGGCTCTGTCGATCCAACGTGTGTTTGTGGAGGGTCTGTGTGTGGCAGGGCCATGGCTGGATGCTGCTGGGGGTCACAGGGGTTGAGGAACCTCAGCTTCTGCCTCTTTGTGACTTGCTCTCCAGATGGCATCTTGGGAAACCCATATGTCCACTGACATGCGTCAGGGTGCTCTCGAGACAGAACACAGAGGATGTGTTTTTACCATCTGTCTCTATCTAAAATCTGCACATCTGAAATCTGCTGGGAAGGCAGGCTGGAGACCCAGGGACGAAATGATGCTGCAGTCAGAGTCCAAAGGCAACCTGGAGGCACAGTTCCCTCTTCCTCCAGGGACCTCACTTTTTTTTCAGCTTAAGGCCTTCAACTGATTGGGCGAGGCCCACCCACATCGCAGCGGGAAATCTGCTTTACTCAAAGTCTACTGATTTAACTGTTAATCACAACTAAAAAAAACCTTCACAGCCACATCCAGATGGGTGTTTGACCACACAGTTGGGCACCGTGGCCCAGCCAAGTTGACGCATGAAATTAACCAGACCCCATTAAAAAAAATCGAATATAACAAAGGCATGATTGGGCTGCTCGTATACGGGGGCCCAAGGGCTCAGTTTCTCCAAGGACTGGGAGCGATGCCTGGAAGAGCAGATGAGGTTTGCAGGAGGCTCCTGGCCTCCATCTTGTCTTCTGACCTGTGCCTCCTGCGTGGGCCACCGAGGAGTTGTGGGTGGGAAAGACCCCGGGGCTTGCTGTTGTGAATGAGGGCTCACAGGTTCATGTGCAGTGGGGCTGTGCACACAGAATCCGTAGCGGCCCCAGCGCTGGGCTCTCGAGACTTGAGGGCAGAGGTTCTAGAATCCTCAGGGACATACATAGCACACCCCAGCTGGAAACAAAGCCAGGGTAAGGCTGCTGGAAAGCTGCCCGCTCTCCCCTGGAGCCTGGTGAGCATTGCACAGTTCTCTTCCATCCTCACAGGCTGGCATGCATTATTCCTGGTGGGGTGTTGGGGTAGGGATGATATTTGCTTGAACGATAGTCCATTTGTCTGGGCAGGGGGCTCATTCCTGCACCATTGTCCTCCCGAGCAACCATCAGGGACCATCTACAGATGCCCAAATCCGGAGATGGGGGACGTTGTCCAGGGGCCAAGTGTGGTGCTGGTTTATTTTCCCCCGGGGGCTGGTTGTGGGTCCCCCTGTGTGTGCACAGAAAATATTCTGGTTTTCTATGTTGGTTCCCGCTGTGTTCCTTGGAGGCCGTTCAATACTTTCACAGTGAGGTTTCATTTTTCACTCCCCCCACTTGTTTTCCTAAAGGGCCCAGAGCTCCCCCAGCTTTAGGGTAGCACGTCTGTCGTCTTGGAGAAGATAAGACGCTCACGGAACACTTGACCCCCGAGTAGAGACACTACTCACAGCAGAAGGATCAGCAGGGGAAGTGCCACCAGAGGGCCCAAAGCTTGGCCTTGGGAATGTCAGTTCCCTTGCTGGGGTCTATGTCGCTGTAGGCAAGCTTGGCTGTCAGCCCTCACTGGTCAGGAATGTCAGCCCTCCGTGGGGGAGCTGTACCTCCCAGCCCACAGGGGAGTAGAGTGCAGGGAGCGAGGGGGGCTGTGGAAACAACTGCATGGCTAAGCCAGCCTGGCGTGTCTCAAATTCAGGGTCAATTCACAGGAGCGTTGGGTGTCCATGCCACGATTCCAACTCAGAGTGCCTTCGAGAGCTTAAAAACACTTGCCTGAAAGGTCTTCAGGTTTTATTCCAAGGTCTATGCTGTGTCGTACCGATCGATTAATCTGTGGATAGCAAGATGATAGTTGTTTGTGACAGAAAATCCAATGTCAGCAGATCCAAGTTCAAGAGTCTGTGGCCTCACCGTCTGTGTCCCTGGTTGAGTGCAAGCCTTGGGAGGCACATGGTTGGGTGGGCAGTAGATGGACCAGTGTAGATAGAGGAATGTCTGCCGTGTTCTGGAAACTTCTTACATCTGCGATGACCCTTAACAATGCCCAGAGGAGAAATCATCGTTCTCCTTAGAATGACGGTAATATAATCTTTGCACATACTCATTTTTGGTGGATGGTGGCTCAGCAGATAGAATGTTTACCAGGACATTTCCCCAGGAGTGGGATAAATTTGTTCCGAGCCCTCTCTGGTAGACTCCACTGGTTCTCATGCTTGGAGTAGCATGTCCAAGGTGGTCTGTGAAGCTCCGGGACCATCTATTATCATTGACTTTGATTCTTAGCTCCCCCCGCCTCAGGTGTCTAAGTAGGTAAATTATGACCATCTCCAGGAGAACACTCTTTTGCTCACACTTTGCCCTTACTTAGAAACTTAAAGTAGCTCCGAATGGATTCTTGTCTCCAGTTCAAATTCCTAATCCAATGCCTGGGAAAGACCTGGTTTGCATCTTTAGAAAAAAGGAAGTCACTCCAACTCCTCTTCCAAGTGACAGTCCTCTTGGAAGCACTTGATTTATAAGGCAATTCATGTTTATCCACATCTCCTCTTTTCCTTAATTCCTGTCCACCATCCCCAAACCACGTGGTTCCAATGCCTCACAACATCCTGGTTGGCACTGCCTGGACAGTCTTGTATGCTATGACTACCTGAAAAAAGTTGTGCCTAGAATGGGAAAGAATATTCCAAGCTGATGTGTGTTTAGAGATCTTTATCTTTGCATACTTTTCCTATTGTTAAATGCTAAGTGAGGTTTAAAAAAATTTTTTTAAAAATGTTTATTTATTTTTGAGGGAGAGAGAAGAGCATGAGCAGGGGAGGGGCAGAGAGAAAGGGAGACACAGAATCTGAAGCAGACTCCAGGCTCTGAGCTGTCCACACAGAGCCTGATGTGGGGCCTCAACTCACAAACCGTGAGATCATGACCTGAGCTGAAGTCAGACGCTTAACTGACTGAACCACCAGGCTCCCCAAATGCTAAGTAAGGTTCTTAATGGCAGAGGTCTTTACTATTGTCTGTATTTTTAAAACTTTTCTTCTTATTATTATTATTTGTTATTATTAATTAATTTTTAACAGTTTATTTATTTTGAGAGAGTATGCGGGGGAAGGGACAGAGAGAAAGGGAGAGAGAGAATCTCAAGCAGGTTCTGAGCTGTCAGCAAGGAGCCTGACATCGGGCTTGAACTCACGAGCTGTGAGATCATGACCTGCGCCGAAGTCAGATGCTCAACTGACTGAGCCTCCCAGGTGCTCTATTGTCTGTATTTTTAGTTGGAATTTTATCAATGCTGGTAAGGTTATTTACATTTTGGATGAATAATACATGTTGTGGACAATAATAATATTAAATCAATATCAAATAATATTTATATCATGGAGATCGGCAAGTGCTACCAATCAAGATTTTGAGTTTCCTCTTGGAGAGCTGCTTTGCCAGCACACCACTGCTTGAAAATGGGAGAAAGCTCCAGTCATTCATTCTTGGGAAAAAATGAGGAAGACACATTGATTTTTCCCCCCCATATGCAGAGGGTAAAATTCAAGTATGCTTTTTTGCTTTCTGGAATGTTTTTTTTTTTTCTCTCAAGAAAGAATAAAACATACCTCTGGGCCAAAGATGGGCGAGTGAAAAGAATCGTAACATTCCCAGGCACACGTGAACTTGATGTAGACAGCACATCCTTTTCTTGGGGAAGAAGTTCATCGAGAAACTTTTGTTGGGAGAGTATAAGGCTTTGCAGACACTCAGAATGTTAAACCACAGGTTTAAACATCATTTTAGACATTTATTTACTCTCCAGAAACTGTGGGGTGGGAATGTGACATTCAGTTAATATCTGAGTCTGGTTTTCTGAAAATAACTTGCCATTTGGGAAGATGGTATAAAGTGTTAATCTCAGCTGCTTGGCTGAACTTCCCCATGAAGCTTTAAGTTTGCCAGTCCCAAGATTAGGCCCAGTGTTTCTTAAGGAATAACTCATTTTCAGTGTATTCCTGGGTTCTGAAATACCAGCATGCCAACGCTAAACTATTCCTTAGGGAGAACTTTTCTCCCTGAAGAGCCTCCGATGCCTCACGCTGCTGATCCCGACTGATATGCAAAACATGAAAGTCTTAATTTTTTCTTTCAAAATATATTTAACTTCAGCAAACCTTAAGCCAAGCCTCTCGCAGATGGCAGACAGCTTAATTGCTGTGGTAAACTCGTCTGACGTTTTTTTGGAAAACTTTGGGTGCTAGAATAACCCATCGAACCCAGAGAAAATAGATTTCAACCCACACAAAGACGTGCCTCTCAACTCGGCTGTTCAAGTTTTGTCCAAGGGTGTTCCTTTTTTTCCCCTTCCCTTTTCAGGCTTGCTTGTACAGCTTGCAAGTCCAGAATGTGTTCTTTGGATGGCAAGTCAAGAGAGGCCCAGGATGAAATGAATCAGCTCCACTGTTCCTTCCCCCACCCATCTGTCTTCCTGCAGTGTCTGATGGAGGATGACAAGATCGGCTGACTGTGTTCATATATTCGCTTGATTTATTTTATTTTATTTTATTTTATTTTATTTTATTTTTTTAATTTTTTTTTTTAACGTTTATTTATTTTTGAGACAGAGAGAGACAGAGCATGAACGGGGGAGGGTCAGAGAGAGGGAGACACAGAATCGGAAACAGGCTCCAGGCTCTGAGCTGTCAGTACAGAGCCCAACGCGGGGCTCGAACTCACGGACCGCGAGATCATGACCTGAGCCGAAGTTGGATGCCCAACCGACTGAGCCACCCAGGCGCCCCTATTTTATTTTATTTTTTAAAGTTTATTTATTTATTTTGAGAGACAGAGAGAGGGAGAGAACACAAACGGGGGAGGGGCAGAGAGAGAGAGAGTGCGAGGGAGAGAGAGAATCCCAAACAAGCTCTGTGTTATCAGCCCAGAGCCTGATGCAGAGCTTGAACCCTCGAACTGTGAGATCATGACCTGAGCCGAAATCAAGAGTCGGATGCTGAACCTACTGAGCCACCCAGGGTCCCCAGCTTGAGTTATTTACTTACTTATTTTTAACTTTTGCAGGCACTGCGTGCCCCCAGGGAGCGTGCATGGCCCGTGGGCCCTTGGGTTAAGGGCCAATCAGCCGGTTACCGCATCTTCCTGGGGTGCCATCATTATGGCCGGCACTGTCCAGGCTCTGATCTCGTGGGCAATGCCGTTTCTTTCTCTGTGTCAATAAGAGATACCTTCCGAGCGGATGATTTCTGATTCAACACAGAAGTCATAGTTGGGGGAATATAGACCAGCGTTCCGCATATGAGCCGCGCTTAGCCATCGTGCCTCCGACCGCTACCACCCTGATGGCAAAGTCAAAAACAAAACCCAGCGGAGAGTGTCCTTGTTTACCTCCACCGCCAAGGGCTGGGAAGTCTGATTGCTTTTTTTCTCAACTGTGTATATAAACATTCGTAAACATACTGCCGTGTGAACAGCCAACTCCTGTTTGTACTTTAAGTGGATTTAGTTTAACCGCTCCCCCTGTGTGCATCACTGTGCGTACCGATGAGTTCTTAGCTTAGACCACACCCAGCCCTCCTCAGCCTTCTCAGGGCTGCGTGTCCAGGGTCCCCGGGCAGCTGCACGTGACCTGCGCTGGAAGGAAAGACCAGTCGGGAGGGTGGTGCCTGGTGGGCACGGTGGGTTCTGGAGCTGGGCCCAGAGGAGGAGCTGAGGAAGGAAAGTGAGGATGGAACTGGGGGTGGCTCACAGGATGGGTGAGGCGCCCCCAGGGGCCCCCGAGCCGGGGGGTGGGGGGCAGAGGCAGGGGTGGGTTCTGGTTAGCTGGGGGGGATGGGCTCTGAAACCGTGTGTGGCTCAAGCTGGTGTCTGGGGAGGAGTTTTTCAGGAACTTTCTCATCCAGCTCATTGTTCCCCTCAAAGCAGTTTGGTGCATGAGTGCTGCACGGCCAGTGGCTCACTAGGTGGGGATTGCTCCTGGGGATGACAGATGGGGTTCCATGAGCCTGGGCCTCGAGGACACTTGGCTTTGACCACGTCCTGCCTTCCGCATAAGGTTCCGTCCTTATTCCCAATACGGAGATGAAAACTTTGAGGCTCAGAGAGCTCCCTGGATCTTCTCGGCCTCCCTTGGCATCTTGGGGCCAGGATTCCAGAAGAAAACGGACGTCTTCGCCAGCCTCGGCTCAGGAGCTAGATCACTCGGGACAGCCCCCTCTCCTTGATGCCCCTCGCTGCCTCCATCAAAGGGCAGTTGAACCAGACGCCCTTAGTCTCGTTAAATACTTCCAAGTGGTTTTCTCTCTCACAAGAACCGTCCCTGGGGGTGCCCGGCTGGCTCAGTTGGTGAAAGTGTCTGACTTTGCTTCGGGTCATGACCTCGTGGTTCGCGAGTTCGAGCCCCTAGTCGGGCTCTGCGCTGACAGTGTGGAGCCTGCTTGGGGTTCTCTCTCTGCCCCTCCCCAACTTAAGTGCGCACTCTCTCAAAATAAATAAGTAAACTTAATAAATAAATAAATAACTGTCCCTGCTCAGACAATTACTTCTCAAGGCATGTGGTATTGGTGACCTGCCTGCCTTCCCTTCACTTTCTCCAGGAAAAGCAACCATGTTAAGTCGTTTGGTAGGAAATAAACTGTGTCTGAGCAGGAAAGGATTCGCTGTCATTAGGAAGTTTTGAGTGGTGGGCCATGAAGAATCTCAGCAAAAAGGGCTTAAATGCTCAAATCCACATTGTCAGGCCCACAGGTAGCACTTCTGGAGTTCAGTGGCTCAGGGATGTCATCAGGGACTGGGGTCCCTTTCTTCTTTGGGGGTGAACGCCTTAGGCTTGTCCTCCTCTGGTCACAAAATGGTTGCTGCTGTACCAGCCATCACCTCAACACACTGCTGTTTGGAGGCAGACTGATTCCTCCTTAGTTGACTTTATCAAAGAGGAAAGGTTTTCTAGATACTCCAGGTTTCCTCCAGCCCATGGGCACACTCAGCCAGTCCATACCCCCTTACCGGGGTACTTGGTCCCCTGCGTGCTACCCACAGGCCAGGGGGCCATTCCTGAGGCTTGTCTGGGTTCCTATCTCCATGGCCCCTCCTTTTCTGAGCTGAGGGCTTGCAGCCTCCCTCCTTTGTGCCTGGGATGTTCTAGGGCTCCAGATATTGTCCTGGACAAGAGTCAGTGCTCTCCCTTGTCCTGTCCATGGAGACACGGCTCACATAGTACAGGTTATTTTTGACCTCATGTTCTTCTCCTACCTATGGCGTGGTCACCACAGGTGATAGGAAGGGGGATCTTCCCGTCCCCGGGAAGCATCTTGAGGATCTGACTCCTCTCCACCTAGAACTTCGAAAGTCCTTCTTCTAGGTGACAGCAGGCTTTCAAGGGACAGTCCTGCTGAGCTGCGAACAAAAATGCCACTCAGCAGTCAGCGTTGAGGGAAGACTTTGTTATTAAGTGAAATAATGTGTGTAAAGCACATGAAGGGCGCCTGGCACGTAGGGAGTCCTCGGGGAGAAGTAGCCAATATCAGCTTCCTGTCACATCAGTCCTGCCGGAGCCCCTCCCCCGGCTTTCCCATGGGGCCAGGAGTCTAGGGGCTGAGGCTGGGGCCTGTGACCCTCCAGACCAGCCTCCCATGCTGGGGACTCTGTAATTCCCTCCCCAGTTGTCCCAAGACTGTTCTCAGGGTCTGCCCTCCCGAGGGCTGAGCTGTGGTAGTTGTGGCTCCTGAGGCCCAGGGGGTGGCTGTGGATAGGTTGTTTGTGACTGTAGCCCGGGGGGGGAGGGGGGAGGAGGCGGTGGGGGGACATCCCAGGTGCCTGTGAGCTTCTTAGGGGGAGGGACACAGCTGAGTGGGGGGAAAGGGAGGAAGGGAGGATGGAGAGCCTCTGGTGGGGCAGCAGGCTGGAGGCAAGGGCCAGCAGATTCCAGAACTCCCCGGAGTCCAAGATTTCCAAATTCAACCCGGTTTTCCGGGTTGTGATAAGGTCTATTTACCGACTTGCAAGGGGCGGGACATGGTCTGTCACCTTGGTTCATTACTTTAAAGTATTTCCAAGTGTGGGGCGCCTGGGGGGCTCAGTCGTTTAATGGTCCGACGCTTGGTTTCTGTTCAGCTCATGATCTCACGGTCGGGGGTTCAAGCCCTGCGTCAGGCTCTGTGCTGACAGTATGGAGCCTGCTTGGGATTCTCTCTCTCTCTCTGCCCCTCTTTGCCTCTCTCTTTCTCTCTCTCAAAATAAATAAACTTAAAAAATACGTTAAAAAATATTGCAACATGTGGTTTGTAAGCCCCCCCCCCCCCCTTGGTGCCACCAATTCTAGGGATGGGCCTGGTCGGGAGGGCGTTCCTAGGCTGGCGGTATGGTGCCTTAACCATCGACAGAGCGGTTTTAATTCTTACGGTTCAACTACTCCTGTTTAACTTTCAAAGCAGCCGAAGGCCAGGTATTCCTGCGATCCCCACCTGACAAGTGTTAAAGCCAATACATCATGCAGTTCAATCGTGCAGTTTAAATTTCTCTCCTGGAGGAGAAATGACCCAGGCACCGTGCACACGGGGCCAGGATGCATCCCACGCTGGCAGGACGCCGGTCTCTGCCTGTCCTAAGTAGCACGGTGGCTTTGTTTCCCCCCCTGGATATGTTCTTGCACTTGCCATTCTCCGTGTGTTTCCAAAAGGTCTGGGACACACGCCCCTCCTAACAAATATCGGACAGTCAGGGAGAAAATTGCTACGAGGATATCTGTGCTCGGAGCTGTGCCAGGTCCTGCCACCGACAGAAAAGTGTAGGGCATGGTTCCTGCTCTCAGGGCAGTGAGGAGAACTGAGGAAGAAAAACACTCAAGGGCGCCTGGGTGGCTCAGCCAGTTAAGCGTCCAACTTCAGCTCAGGACATGATCTCACCGTTCCCGAGTTTGAGCCCCGTGTCAGGCTCTGCGCTGACAGCTTGGAGCCTGGAGGCTGTTTCAGATACTGTGCCTCCCTCTTTTCTGTGCCCCTCCCTCGCTCGTGCTCGCGCGCTCTCTCTCTCTCTCTCTCTCTCTCTCTCAACAGTAAATATTAAAAAAAAAATACTGAATGGGAGAGCACTCACTTTATTTTTAAAATATAATTTATTGTCAGGGCGCCTGGGTGGCTCAGTCGGTTAAGCGCCGACTTCGGCTCAGGTCATGATCTCACAGTCCGTGAGTTCGAGCCCCACGTTGGGCTCTGTGCTGACAGCTCAGAGCCTGGAGCCTGTTTCAGATTCTGTGTCTCCCTCTCTCTGACCCTCCCCTGTTGATGCTCTGTCTCTCTCTGTCTCAAAAATAAATAAACGTTAAAAAAAATTTTTTTTAAATATAATTGATTGTGAAATTGGCTTGCATATAACACCCAGTGGGAGAGCACTTACTTGAAAAAAACTTATTTCTCGGGCCCCTGGGTGGTATTCTCCCTCTTTCTAAACAAAACCCAAAATACCTCCTCCAGGACCCACAAAAAACAAAACTTATTTCTCATCAATTTTAATTAAAATATGTGGAGGTAATACATTCACCTGGTTCAAAATCAATAAACCACAAATGTCTTCCCCTCAACTCAAGTACAGTAAAACCTTGGTTTGCGAACATAACTCATTCTGGGCACATGCTTGTTATTCAAAGCACTTGTATATCAAAGTGAATTTCCCCATAAGAAATAATGGAAATATTCATATAAAATGAGTCGTATAAAAATAATTACAATACTGGGGCGCCTGGGTGGCTCAGTCGGTTGAGCGTCTGACTTCGGCTCAGGTCATGATCTCGCGGTTCTTGAGTTTGAGCTCCACGTCAGGCTCTGTGCTGACCGCTCAGAGCCTGGAACCTGCTTCAGATTCTGTGTCTCCCCCTCTCTCAGCACCTCCCCTGCTTGCTCTCCGTCTCTCTCTCTGTCTCTCTCTCAAAAATGAATAAATGTTAAAAAAAAATGATTACAATAGTGTAATATAATGCAAAATGATAAAGTACAAAATATAAAGAAAAATAAATTAATCTGCAATTACTTTGAAAACCTTCGTGGCTGGTGTGAGGGAGACAAGAGAGAGGAGGGTTATTGTGTAGGACGACTTTCACTCTCACTAACGGAATCCCTGCTGTCTGTTGCCTCAGTGGAGTCTTTTTCTTTTTGTGCAACTTTAACAAGGAAATTATCCAATGAGCTAGAATGGAGCAAAGCACTCCTAAGCCCACTCTTGTATGGAAAAGCAAAGGACTGTCCGTAGGGGCTTTGAAGTGACAAAAAAATACACCAGTGCCTGTTGGGGGCACCTTCCAATGTTCTGAAAAATCACCGATTTCTGCCAAACGCCGAGGCCTGAGACTGAGCACCTGAGCTTGGGAGACAGTCACCCACAATCTTGCAGCGAGAGAGAGAGAGAGACAGAGAGAGAGAGAGAGAGAGAGAGAAAGGAGAACCATTGGCTCAGCTGTGATCATGTGACCTTTGGCCTCACGTGCTACTCATGTTGTGAGACATCGCTTGTTTATCAAGCCACCATTTATTAGCAATGTTTGCTCGTCTTGCGGACTGGCAGAACAAGTTACTCCAAGGTTTTACCGTATTCCAGCCATCCCGCTCCCTGCTCTGGAGGCAATCAGTCCCACTCACTCCTTCCAGAGATATTTGATGCATATATAACTCAATACAGGTACATGTGCATTGTACACACACACACTTCTTCCTCTCCCTTTTGTATACGTGGTAAAACAATATGTCCTCTCTTATTTTTTAGCCTCCAAGGCTCTTTCTTTTTTAAAACAATTTTTAATGTTTATTTTTGAGATACAGAGGCAGAGTGTGAGCAGGGGAGGGGCAGGGAGCGAGAGGGAGACCCAGAATCCGAAGCAGGCTCCAGGCTCTGAGCGGTCAGCACAGAGCCTGATGCGGGGCTTGAACTCACAGATGGTGAGATCATGACCTGAGCTGGAGTCAGAGGCTTAACTGACAGAGCCACCCAGGCTACTTCTCATTTATTTATTTATTTATTTTTTACTTTATTTATTTTGAGAGAGAGGGAGAGACAGAGAGACCGGGGGGAGGGGCAGAGAGACAGAGAGAATCCCAAGCAGGCTCCACGGTGTCAGTACAGAGCCCGACGCGGGGCTCCAACCCACGACCATGAGATCATGACCTGAACTGAAATTAAGAGTTGGACGCTCGGGGCGCCTGGGTGGCGCAGTCGGTTAAGTGTCCGACTTCAGCCAGGTCACGATCTCGTGGTCTGTGAGTTCGAGCCCCGCGTCAGGCTCTGGGCTGATGGCTCAGGGCCTGGAGCCTGTTTCCGATTCTGTGTCTCCCTCTCTCTCTGCCCCTCCCCCGTTCATGCTCTGTCTCTCTCTGTCCCAAAAATAAATAAACGTTGAAAAAAAAAAAAATTAAAAAAAAAAAAAAATTAAAAAAAAAAAAAAAAAAAAGAGTTGGACGCTCAACCAACTGACACCCAGGCGGCCCACAATAAGTCCTTTTTAAAAATCCTAGACTATTTTTCAGAGTGGTTTCAGGTTCACACCAAAATGGAGCCGAAGGTTTAGTGGTTTCTTGTATGGCCCCTGCCCCCTTCGCTCACAGCCTCCCGCCACCATCAGCATCCCCCCTCCCCTTGTGGTACATCTGTTACAATCGATGAACTTCCACTGGCTCACCATCCTCGCCCAGAGTTCCTAGTTTACGTGAGCTCCCTCTTGGGGGTGTGCGTGCTAGGGGTTTGGACAAACGTGTAATGAGGAATCCATCATGGTATAGTAACCTGCAGAACAGTTTCACTGTCCTAAAATTCCTGTAAAGGGCATATATTTTGATGCTACATTGTGTGGGAAGTTGACAGCAGGGGTTGGCACACTCTAAGAAAGCCAGAGGGTAAATAGCTTGGGCTTTGTGGGCCTGTGGGTTCTGCCAGAGCGGCTTGGCCTTGCAGCTGTAGAAAGAAAGCGGCCATAGGCGATGCGTAAGCGAATGAGCACGGGTGTGTTCTAATAAAACTTTATTACGAACACTGAAATTCAAATTTGATGAAATTTTAGCCTGTCATAAATATTGGTTTTCTTTTTGTTTGTTTTGTTTTGTTTTCTAATTTCAATTCAAGTTAGTTCGCATACAGTGTAGTCGTGGTTTCAGGAGTAGAACCCAGTGAAGCATCTCTTACATACGACACCCAGTGCCCATCCCGACAGGCGCCCTCCTTAATGCCCATCCCCCATCTAGCCCATCCCCCCACCACCTCCCCTCCAGCGACCCTCACTTTCTTCTCTGTATTTTAAGGGTCTCTTATGGTTCGCTTCCCTCTCTGTTTTCATCTTATTTTTCCTTCCCTTCCCCTATGGTCATCTGTTGAGTTTCTTAAACTCTACATACAGTGAAATCACCTGATATTTATCTTTCTCTGATGGACTTATGCTGAGTATAATACCCTCCAGTTCCATCCACGTTGTTGCAAATGGCAAGATTTCATTCTTTTTGATCACTGAGTAGTACTCCACTGTATGTATAAACCACATCTCCTTTATCCGTTCATCAGCTGATGGACATTGGGCTCTTTCCATACTTTGGCTGTTGTCGATAGCGCTGCTATAAACATAGGGTGCCTGTGCCGCTTCGAATCTGCATTTTTGTATCTTTGGATAAATACCTAACAGTGCAATTGCTGGGTCATAGGGTAGTTCTATTTTTAACTTTTTGAGGAACCTCCATACTCTTCTCCAGAGTGGCTGCACCAGTTTGCATTCCTACCAACAGCACGAAAGGGTTCCCCTTTCTCTGCATCCTTGCCAACACCTTTTGTTTTCTGTGTTGTTAATTTTAGCCATTCTGACAGGTGTGAGGTGGTATCTCAGTGTGGTTTTTGATTTGTATTTCCCTGATGGTCGGTGATGTTGAGCATCTTTTCATGTGTCTGTTAGCCTTCTGGATGTCTTCTTTGGAAAAGTGTCTATTCACGTTTTCTGCCCATTTCATCGCTGGATTATTTACAGTTGCACCAAAACCCATAAAATACCTGGGTAGGAATAAACCTCACTGAAGAGGTGAAAGATCTGTACGCTGAAAACTATAGCAACATTGGTTTTTAAAAAATTTTTTCCCCAACTGTTTAAAAATGTGACAACTCCAGGAAGTGCTGAGAGTGAAGGGAGAAGCAGTTGACCCAGTTTAGGGTGTCAGGGAGGTCTTCCTGGAGGAGGAGGCACTGAGCTGAGACAGGACAATTAAAAAAAAAAAAAAGGAGCAACCAAGCTTACAAGCTTATTGGCCACACAAGAACAGGCAGCGAGCTGGATTTGACAGTGAGCTATAGTCGCCGACCCCTGGTCTGGAGCAGTCTCCTGAACTGTTTAGTAGAACAGAGTCACTTCATGGGCATGCAGGAAAATCCATCTGGGAACTGCTACAGACCCGGTATCCTTCTTAGAGGATCAGTGCGCATTAGCATGTTAAAGGCTCTGAGAAGTCCTGCAGTAAATAAAGTGCGCAACAAGTTCATGCTGTTTAGTGCTGTTCCCAAACTGGTCATGGGAAACTTTCTCCTCCTCTGCTTCCTCGTCCTCCTTCTTTGCCACAGAAGATGTGTTCACTCCTGGTAGAACGGGTATTCTGAAGATCCCAAGTTGGGAAATGCTGGCCCAGAGGTCCAAAAGCTGTTGAGAACACAGTTTGGAAGCAATGCAAGGAGTCTAAGGAAGGTTTTGGAGATCTGGGATTTCAGTCTGCCCAAATTCCTTCCTCCCTCCCTCCCTCCTTCCCCTCTTTCTTTCTTTCTTTCTTTCTTTCTTTCTTTCTTTCTCCCTCCCTCCCTCCTTCCCTCCCTCCTTCCCTCTCCTTTTCTTTCTTTCTTTCTTTCTTTCTTTCTTTCTTTCTTTCTTTCTTTCTTTCTTTCTTTCTTTCCTTCCTTCCTTCCTTCCTTCCTTCCTTCCTTCCTTCCTTCTTTCGAGTGTGAGTGACAGGGGAGGGGCAAAGGGAGAGAGAGAGATAGAGAAAATCCCAAGCCATCTCCATGCCCAGGGTGGAGCCTGATGTGGGGCCCAAACTCACGAATCATGACATCATGGCCTGAGCAGAAACCAAGAATTGGACGCTCAACTGACTGAGCCACCCAGGTGCCCCTGCCCCACTTTCTTGAGTTCGACTTCAGAGGGAAGGATCCTCTGGGGGAAAAGCTGTTGCCGACCAGGCTTTAGAACCTCTAACATGCCGCTGTGCACAACAGACTTTTCCACCCCTCCCCCAGCCTGGTCCTCCCCGTGTCAGTCAGCAGCTGCTTGGATAGGACACAGGATTTGTCCTTGACCCTTCTTTGCACTCCACACCCAATTCATCAGCAAGCGTCAACTCTACCTTCAAAACTTCCAACAGCCGCTTCTCACCCCCCACGCCAGTCCTCGAGGCTCCCCATAGCTAACTGCCCCCCCCCCAGCTATTCCTGGACCAATGGTCTCCAGTGTCGGGGGGGGAGGGGAAGAAGAAACGATTACACCTTTTATTTATATTTGCTGGTTTCCCATCCTTCATTCTATTCAATAATGTATGTATTGTACACGTTCTAATGTACGTAATATACGACTGAAACAGAATGTGTTTAGAAACAATGTGTGTGAGTCTGTGTGCGTGTGTGTGTGCGTGCACGTATCTATGGAGGGAGAGCTGGAGAATTTGGGTTATTTTTGCATGCCACCTATCACATACACGTAGAATGAAGTCCAACTCCTTCCCCCAAAGAACAGCCAGAAATGAAGAAAATAGGAATAGCATTTGAAGGTACTGGAGAGTTAACACGGCTTGAAGACTTCTAGGGCCAAGATGTGGAAGACGGATGAACACAGAAAGGCAAGCCGGCCTGTGGGACCACTAGGTGTCTTTTTCGCAGAAGGGGAAAGAAGCTGACAGAGCTCTTGGTAGAGGACGGGATGGGGGTGGACGAGCATTGGACTTCAGGGCCCGTCTGGAGCTGGATGTCCTGGACGTCCCCACAAGCCCAGAGTACTTGGTGCGGGAGAACCACACGGGGCTGTGCTCTAAGAGGAAGGGGTGCCAATGCATAGACTGGCCCTTGTGAGGAATGAGGCCCAGCTTTGGACCGTTTCAATCCCACATCAGATTAAGGAGATTAGGGATTGTCGGCATCCGTAGCGGCCTGCCGTAAGTAAATGCACTTTCTCTCTGCAACAAGGACACTTCCCTAGATCTCTGTGTTTTTCGTAGCCAACGTGTGACATTCAGTCAAAATCTCCTGGTACATGTGGAGGCAAGACAGCAATACCTAGAGAGAGAGATAGAGAGAGAGAGAGAGAGGAGAGGTGAAAGAAACATAGCAGCAGGGAATCCAAAAAAACAGACTTAAGATAATAACTATGCTTAACATAGTCAAGGAAATATATATGAGTGGAAACTTTTGGCAGAGAATTAGAAGCTATAAAGAGAAACAAAAGAGAATCTTGGAAATGAAAAATACTATAGCAAATTAAGACCTGAAGGCTTTATCCACAGATTAGATGCAGCTGAGGAGAAGGTTAGTGACGTAGGACAAGGAAAATATCTGGAAGGAAATGCAGACAGAGGAAAGCAGGAGAGAGGCAGCGACAGAAGCATGTAGAGAAAACGTCTGACACTCAAATACTGGAAGTTCCAGAAGGAGACAAGCAAGAAAATGAAGCAGAAGTAAGAGTTGAAGAGATAGTAACTAAAACAAATTCCAAACCACGTAGGAAAGCACATGTCCCGTAGGGACCCTGAACGCCAAGCCAGATAAATATGACAGAAAACCGCGTCTAAGCGCATCATGGTGAGAACTGCTGACCCCCACAGACAAAGGGAAACCTCAGAAGAACCAAATCCAAGTTCCCTACAACAGTCAACCAAGACTGCACGGGTGGGTGCCCCTTATCCTGCACCACCCGGCACCTGGTTTATTCTAGTATTCTGTGCTCCACTTTCAGTGAGATACAATTGACCTACAGCATCGTGATAGTCCAAGGTGCACAACATAATGATCTGACATTTGCATATATTGCAAAATGCAATCCGCCTAGTTAATACCCATCACCTCCCATAGTCACAATTCTTTTTCTTGTGTGAAAACTTTTAAGGTCTACTCTGTTGGCAACTTTAAATATATAATACAGTATAATTAACTACAGCCACCGTTCCGTATACTACACCCCAGGACTTATTTCTGTTACGACTGTGAGTTTCTACCTTTTGACCCCCTTCACCCGTTATACTCACCTCCAATCCCTTGCCTTTGGGAACCAACAGATCTGTTCTCTGTATCTGTGAGTTTCGATTATTTAGTTTCCATTATAAATGAGTACCTAGAGTATTTGTCTTTGTCTGACTTATTTCACTTCGTATATGCCCTCAGTGCTCATTAATGTTGTCACAAATGGTAAGATTTCCTTCTTTCTTATGGCCGAATATTCCATTATGTATATAATATAATAATTATATAATAATTATTAAATATATAATTATATAATAATTATTAAATATATAACATAATATTATACATAATGTATTATATGATATATAACAGCTAATATTATATATTATATTGTATACATTATATTATAATACATTATATATTATATGTTATATTATTCATATTATAGATTATATATAATTATATTATTATATAATAAATTATATGATATAATAATTCCATTATACACACACACACACACACACCACATTTTCTTTATCCATTCACCTATTGGTGGACACTCAGGCTGTTCCCATGTCTTGGCTGTTGTAAATAATATCGCATTGGAGTCGAATGCTCTACCGCTGAGCCATACCCCCAATAATACCGCACTGAACACTGCACATATCTTTTTGAGGTGGTGATTTGGATACATAACCAGAAGTAGAATTGCTAGACCATGTAGAAGGGTCCCTTTTCTTTTTTCTTTTTTTTAAATATAATTTATGGTCAAATTGGTTTCCATACAACACCCAGTGCTCATCCCGACAGGTGCCCTCCTCGATGCCCATCCCCCACTTTCCCCCCTCCCCCACCCCCCATCCACCCCCAGTTTGTTCTCAGTGTTTAAGAGTCTCGTATGGTTTGGAGAGGTCCCTTTTCTCCACATCCTGACCGACACTAGCTTTCTTTTGTCTTTTTGGTGCTAGCCATCCTGACAGGTGGGAGATGCTAGCCTTCTCGAGTAGATGTTCCTTGAACACAACAAGTTTTCCCCAAGTATGGACTTCTGTTCCCTCTGCCCAGAAAGTTCTTCCCAGGTATTTGTCTGGCTTCTTGTCTCACATCACCCAAGTCTCTGCTCAAGCATCACCTCTTAAGAGAGGCTTTCTCCGACTTCTGTAAGAATCCCTTGCCCGCCTGCCCATTGTCCTCTCTCTGCTTCCATGGTGCTCTTTTTCTTCACTATCGGACGTGTGCTTCTGTGTTATTTGGTCCCTGTCAATAGAACGGGAGCCCCAAGAGAGCAGGACCTTGTCTCGTTTGCCCCTGTATTGAACAGACTTAGCACTTAGCACAGTGCCTGGCCTGGAGTTAGCCTTGATAAATATTGTCCGAGGCATTAATGAATGAAAGAATGAATGATTGAAGGCTTGGTACTTGCTAGGCGCTGTAGGCATAGGAAAGATTCTAAGTCATCCTCCACACAGGAAGACGGGCACTTTGTTCTGATGAATCGGGGCACCTCTTCAGGGGTGGGCCACCTCCTCATCAGGTGGCGTCCGTCCCCAGGTTACCAAGGAAAATCATTTCTCATGGGCAGTAGGAGACTGCCGTTCCCATCTCTACAAAGGCAAACCAGTAAAACGCCTTCTGGAAAAGTCAGGCTCCTTTTCAGGAAGCCGACGTTTGCTCTGGCTAGGAGTATGTGTTTCGTGATTTTTGTAGTCTAACTTAGGAAACTTTATGACAGCCAATTAATCTATTTTAAAAGACCCGGTCAATGCAATTGAGACTTTTTTCCTGAGATAATTGAGATGAAGCTTGAAAGAGATTAAAAAAAATTTTTTTTAAAGCCTTTTTATTTATTGACCAGCTAAAGGCAAAGCCATCTGTTCCCATAATGATTGTCTTGGGGGGAAAGCTGTAAAGGTGCCAACCAGGATATATCCTTGTAAAATGGCCACCAAGATCCTGCATCGCCATTCCTTCTGTCACTCTCTTGCTTTTTTGGCTACCCTTGGGTAACCAAGGACTAAGTGAGCCCACGTGTTTGCTGGTGTCACTGGATAAGGTCCTGGGGTGAGCAGAAGCACTCAGGGTTCATGGTGCGAATATCTGATTTGTTAGATGCGAGTTTCCTGCAGACAGAGATGGTGGTGAGGCCAAATTTCCTCTTGGGGTGACTTTTGACCCCGTTCTTTCCTAGGGGTAACAGATGCGCAGGGCCTTCCTCTGTGGTTGCTGGGTCAGTTTACACAAAGAATGATGAAGCGGGACCCTGCTGCTGGAAAACCCAAGGCCGCTTTTGGGCTGACGTGTGCCGTGTTGGCCTCTAATCAACGACTCTGGTGTCCACCAGGCACGAGGACTTTGCAGATTTCTGAGACCTAAGTTGGGGACGGTAACGTGGGGGTATGATCCACACGGGTCTCCCACCGAGCTTTCTAGGGTCTGCATGCCAAAGTGGGATTTAAAACCTGTGCGTCATGCGATGCACGGTGCCGGCCTCCCGTGCGCCCTCCCTGAGAGGCCTTTCTTCCCTCCGGACGGTTGAACCGAAACCCTCGTCTGTCACGCTGTCCCCTTTGATCTCCCTTGCAGGTTTCAGACGGAGACAGGGTTTGTACTGCGGATCATTTTCACTCTGCAAATAGGTGTGCAGGAGATCCGCTGGCAGCGTAATGTCAGAAACACTTTAATTCCTGAGCCCTGGCTTAGGTGAATGTGGAAAATCTCCAGACAGTGCTGTGTTAGATTTTCACCCCAGTTACGGGGGGCCGGGCGGTTAGCGCGGACACCGTAATTAGGGGAGACATTGTGGGCTGTCACTGACGGCTCTCCTCCCCGGCGTAATGACCAGCTGGCCCCAGTGCAAAACAGGCCGACTCTTGGGCTTCTGATGAAAACCAGATGCAAGTGTGGCCGCGTAACGGCAGGCAATCTCGTGCCCAGGACGGGGCTCCTGCCCAGGAGGGCACTTCGGGGAAAGGCAGGCTTGATCTGGGTTTGGTCCTTAAATGGGGATGATTCTCTCATCAGCGCTTTGAGATGCTGACAAAGGCCTCCAGTTTTTTGTCCAAGAAACCCCGCCCGCCACTTTTGCACGTTTGACACTTCCTCACTCAGGAAGTGAGGGGATGGCACAGAGCTGGTTCCTGCCTTTGCTCTCGGCATGATGGGCCTTATCAAGCCCATGGGGACACGGGTCCCCGTGTGGACCTCGGACACCAGCAGGGGGACACATCTACAGTACTGGAAGGCATCCGGGCCACAGGCGTGCCCAGGACCCTGTTGCAAGAAAGGAAAACAGCACATTCATGTTTATTGCTTAAAATCTGGGCCTCACGGGGCTGCTTTGGGTCCCCTCAAAGTTCACTTCCTTGCCCGACTGTTTTTCTCACTTCCCTAATATCTTGTCAAGGCCGTAGGAACAGGAACAAATTGTTTCTTGCCAAAGGTCATCTTTTGAGAAAGCGCATTTGGCTTTCAAAAGCACCAGGATTCCCGGGCTCCGCGGACAAATGCGTGGACCAAGGGAACTTTTGAGTTGGACGATTCAGGCGAAGAAAGCAGACACTAGGCAGGCTTGGGAGTAGAGACAGGACTGAGTGTAAACAAGGCAGAGGGGGCCCGAGTTCTCCGAGAGGAAGATGGAGCCGACCGAGAGCCTGAGACAGGCGCAGGGGCAGGGGGGCCAGGGAGGGAAGATGCTGAAATCAGGAAAGATTTCGATGGTCTCGATGTTTACCATGATGGCATCAGGTTAAGGTGGTGGGTCCTGTCTCTTCCGACTGCTCTAGTGAGTGGGCCAACTGACCCATAACAAGGGTTTCACTTGCTTTTTGGAGCACGGTCCTCTTGGGGACCATGTCTTGACCTGACTTTTAAAGGAACTCCCTCGGGCAGGCCAGGGCCTCTCTGGGGAGAATGGGGGCAGCCCCACAGCTTGTAAATGTCTCTGTGGCTTCACAGGCACCGGTTGCCCTGATTTACCAGCCTCCCCTTTCCTCCCTCCTCCCTCCATGGCTCCCATGCTCCAGCTGATGAGGTTCCTGGCATGTACCAGATAAATCTTGTCCCTGTAGCCACCTTTTCCTTGTCTGGAATGCCCTCACTTCCCTCCTCACTCTGCAGTGCCAACCACATTCATTGGGCACAGTCCAAAGACCAGTGTCCTATCCCCCGCTGGGGGAGCCATAGCTCAGTTCTCCAGTCACCAGAGTGAGCATGGTCTTCCCTTCTGCCGGGAGAGCACTTATGAGCCAGCCTTGATCTTTGCATCTACCTGGCATTCAGGTGACGCCCAGCTACCCAGAGATCAGCAGGGCCTTCTTTGCTTCCCTCCAAACAAGTGGAAACAACAGGTGTTTAATCCATGCCAGTTGGAAGAATGAATGGGTTTTGTGGTGGGATCCTCTTTCAGATTTTCAAGAAACCAAGAGTTCATCTTCAAAAAAGAGTAGCTGAAGACTGACAAAAAAGAAATATCTAGGAGGTTCAGTTGTAATACCAGAAACAGCAGGTGACCCATATTCTGGCTGAAGAGATGAGGTTTTGAGGATTCTGAGTCCAAAGAAGCCTACAATTAAAGCCTTCAATTCACCCATCACCATGCATCCATCTATCTATCCATCCACCTATTCATTTCTCCACCCACCCATCCACTCATCTACCCACCCATCCACCCTTCCACCCACCCATCTATCCACCATCCATCCACTCACCCACCCATCCACCCACCCATCCACTCATCTACCCACCCATCCACCCTTCCATCCACCCATCTATCCACCATCCATCCACCCATCACCCTTCCACCCACCCATCTATCCACCATCCATCCACTCACCCACCCATCCACCCACCCATCCACTCATCTACCCACCCATCCACCCTTCCATCCACCCATCTATCCACCATTCATCCACCCATCACCCTTCCACCCACCCATCTAGCCACCATCCACTCATGTAGCTGCTTTCCTTTATTTTCCCCAAGTACTGATGGGGATACGAAGACAAATAAAACAAAATTCCAGACTTGAGAAGCAGCTTTTTTTTTTTCCTGCAGAGATAATCATGGCCATGCGAATGATTATTAAGGAAGCGATTCTAAACAAAATTTGGAAAGTAAAGAATGGCTACCTGCGAATCAGGGTATCCCTGGATGGAATGTTATCCTGCCATAAAAATGATGACTGCTATGGGTAGACCACAATATAAATGAGAGTATGATGTAATATGAAGTGAAAATGTGTATATGGCATTTGAAATAAATGTATTCGAGGAATAAAAGTCTGGAAGGAAATAGAAAAAATGTGAATAGTGGCTCTAGCAGGGAGAATATGGGTGACACTTTCTGCTGCCGTATGTCGCCCAAGGTTTCCAGACTCAGCCCGTTCTCTCTGCACTGTTCCTTCTCAATGAGTAGGATGCTTGCACAGACTTCCTGCCACGTTGTCCACACTTTCTTGGACCACTTGAATCTATAGCAGTAGAGTGTGCTTCATATAACTGGAAAGCTATGCTGTCGTTCTGTGATGGAAAAAAAGATTACGTGTGTGTGTGTGTGTGTGTAGAAAACAAATACGTAAAATAACATATTTTAAATGCCCACATACACATATAAACCCACATGTACATACGCACACATGTACATATAAGCATGTATATACATACTCTTTTAATTTTTTTCCCAGATGTTTCTGTCTTGTTTCCAACCAGATTAAACCTGGGTGGGCTCTATTGCTGGGTCTCTGCAGCCCCCTGTTGGGAGCCTGGACTGGAGCCCAAACACTTGAAGTCAATCACTGGAAAGTGCGTCTCCTCCCTCGGTGGCCACACTGAAGGATCAGCCCTCCAATTTCTTCCTTTGGGAGAAATTATTAAAAGGACTGTTTATAAGCATTAATGTGAGCGCGCCTATTTCTACCGGGCAAATCGAGCTTTCCTTGGCTGATATTAGCTCCCAGTGTTTATCTGGGCTTCGAATCCTTTGCAATTTAATATTGCATGTGACAGTCTCCCCACGGGCATTTCTCACCGTGTGTCTCTTGAATTCTCATTTAATCTGCCGTCATTCCCCGACTGGTGGTCCTGTGCTTTAAATTACCTCTCCCTTTCACTCCTGGAGTTTATACTGCAATGGATGTGATGCGTTTTTGTTGGCGGCCTCGCACAGAGTGAGATTTTGAAGGATCTCCGCATGCTCTAAAGGCATTTGTAAGTGGTTCCACCGCTTGGAAAAGACAGTGACTTCTCTGGAAACCGAGGTCTGAGGTTACTTTTTTGCAGCTGGCTCAACCCTCAGTACCTTCCGATCTGGCCAGTAAGAGCTCTGAAGGCGCTCTTCTGGGACCCCCTCCGACTGCAAACCCACCCAGGTGGGGAGTGATCTTGGGTCTCACGCTATGGGCCGGCCTGGGGAGGTATCTCACCTTCAACCTTTCCCTGGGCTGGTGTTAATACTCAGCACGGGGCACAGCTCACTTGCCGAGTCCAAACTCAGGCTGCAAAGAGCCATCATTGTTTTATACGAATGATCTCCTTTAATCTGAGAAAGCAGAGTAACTGCCTGGGGTCACACAGGAAGGTGTACAGCTGGCCCTGCTGGGTCCGCGCCCATGGCGTGAGGGACTCCAGCACCCTCGGTTAATATACCGCTGGATTTATTTAGAGATAAATGCCAAGGACGAAGAGAAGCAGTGGAAAATCACCTGCCAGAGAAGCTCTGCTGGTTGACGAAAAAGGCGCCCAGCTTTTAGATTGGAAAGGATATGGGGCGCCTGAGTGTCTGACTCTGGCTCAGGTCGTGATCTCACGGTTTGTGAGTTCAAGCCCTGCGTCGGGCTCTGTGCTGACAGCTCATAGCCCAGAGCCTGCTTCGGATTCTGTGTCTCCCTCTCTCTCTGTCCCTCCCCGCTCTCTCTCTCTCTCAAAAATAAATACACATTAAAAAAATTCAGATTGAGAAAGTTAACCAGGACATGGGAATAACACACAAACGTCTCCCAGCAGAGAGGGGCGCTTAGGACAACTTCAAAAGGGGATAGATTTAAAGAATGTAATTACTTTACGCTCATGAGGACTTGACGAAGGGGGTGGCTGACACCTGGAGGTGCCATCAGGAGGGCCATTTTGTGGTTCCGTGTGGCATTGTGTGTCCGCTCCCTCATGGGCCTTGTGCTGATGGCGTTTATGGCTCACATTGGTTAAGGCCGCCTGTGACGTAATGTTCTTACCTGCTGTCACACTGGGGCTGCGTGTACTGCCCTTACAGTGCTGCTGTCCACCTCTCTTGGGCAAGGGAAGAAATCCACGCTGCCCTTTGCATCGGATGACATTGCATTTTTTTTTTGGTAAATATGATTTTGCTCCTCTAGTGTTGAATCATGTTGAGATTCTAATCGAACAGGCCAGAAGTGGCCGTCTTCATATGTGTGATTTATCGTTCACGTCCAAGGCTTTCAGAAGTGCAAAGTCCCTTGGGGGCAAAGAAGGCACAGAGCTGTAACTGGTGAGTTTGGCTCTCTCTTGCTCCCTGCTGCTCAGTAGAACTTGGTGGGAGGCCCTGCGCCTTCGTGGGCAGGCGTGCCCCGGGACCCCCATCCTGCCGTCGACACCGTGCGTCACCTGGTGCGGACATCCTTTTAGAGACGCGTGCACATGCTGTGAGCACTTCGGAAAAGAAAGCAGTGACAAGCCATAGCTTTCTGCATCTCCCTGTGAGTACCGTTTGTCAGACAATAGAGCCAGCTTCCCATTCATTTACTCATGCTCGAACTGACGTATTTCTAATACCAGGAAAAGGGAACTCATGTTCTCCTTGGTAGCCCCAAAGAGGAAGTGAAACAAATGAGCAAAACAATTCCATTCAAGAAGAAAACCCCAGAAATACTTAGAGAAAATATGACTTGCACCTCCAGCAAATAGGCCCCTGAATTAAGGACAGTGCTCAGCAGCGGACTCTGGGAAGGCTTTTTAAGAATGAGATGAGGAAATGAGGAGTCACCCTGGGTTCCTTGGGTGGAGGGTTGGCCTTGCTCTTTGTGTTGGCGATGACCCCCTGCTGAACGGATTCTCCACAGAAGGCCTGTGGCTCATGGTTGGAAAGCTGCGCACTGCCCAACTGACTTTGTTTTATTTTGTTCTATTTTTAAGTTTTTACCAAAATTCCAGTTAGTTAACCACAGTGTGATACTCATTTCAGGTATACAATGTGGCGATTCAACACGTCCGCACATCACCCGGGGCTCATCAGGGCAGGTGCACCCCTCCACCCCCCCCCCCCCCGAGGCCCCCGGCTCTCCTCCCACCTGCCCTCTGGTGACCAGCAGTGTGTTCTCTAGAGTTAAGAGTCTGTTTTGGGGTTTCTCTCTCTCTTTTTTCCCCTTTGCCAACTGACTTTAAGAAGAAGAGGAGGTAAGTTTATTCATGAGCTGGTCTGCCTTGTACATGCCTTCAAATGAGGTCGTGGCTTTGCTTATTCAGTTTGGTTCAAGACAGGCAGCCTGCTGTTTCTATCGCTCTCTGCTCCTTTCGAAACGGGCCCGCCCTTCCCACTGGTCTCCTCGCCTGGACAGGGCCCCTGTTTACCTGCAGAAACAGCGCTTCCTAAATGCATGTTGGTCAATTTCCACACACATGGGGGAAGAGAAAGGGAGATGAGGACAGGGATCTCGGCCCTGTCTTTGTCCTTTGATAGCTCCTGAGGGTTTTCTCAGGGCGACCAGGAAGGTGGGTGAAATAATTTGCCAATGCACTGGCAGGTGGGGTACACTTGTCTGGCGGCCCCGTCTCCTTGTCCTGCCTCATTTGGCGTTGACTGTGGGAGACACAGCCGGTGGCAATCTTTGTGAAAGACACCATTCACACGGGACTATTGCTGTCACCACGGTGTCACGGCTACAGGCAAGTCTTGGCCTGGGCCCGTGTGTGGGTGCCGAAGGGGCACTGTGAGGCAACGAGGCAGGAGGGGGCCATGAGGAAGTACTCACGGGCCTTCCGCTGTGCCTGGGGATATGCCGTTCTTGACCACCGCTGGAGTCGAAGCGTTTGAAGACTTACCTGGGAACAAACCACATCTTCATTTGTGCTGGCCTCTACCTGTAGACAAATGGAGTATCCCCTTCCAGGGCAGGGTGAGTAGCACACAGCAGTGTGTCCTTCCCGTCACGTTGTCTTCACAGAGACCCCACGTAACTGCGAATTGTGTTACAGTAGTTCCAGACTTCTAGAAAACACGGCCGAGGCTCCTCACTCCTTCAGAATGTCGGCGTCCTCGGATGCCCTGCTGGCCTTTGATATCCAATGTGTTAAAGAAGCATATCTTAGAGCCTGGAGCCTGTTTCCGATTCTGTGTCTCCCTCTCTCTCTGCCCCTCCCCCGTTCATGCTCTGTCTCTCTCTGTCCCAAAAATAAATAAATAAACGTTGAAAAAAAATTTTTTTTAAAAAAAGGAGCATATCTGCTTTGATACCAAGAACTGTTTTGATGGCCCAGAATGTTCCACTATCATTGGTTTTCTTTGCAACCCTATGTGATCTTTTTTTAATTAAAAAAATTTTTTTAATGTTTATTTTTGAGAAAGAGTGCGCAAGTGAGTGGGGGAGGGGCAGAGAGAGAGGGAGACACAGAATCGGAAGCAGGCCCCAGGCTCCGAGCTGTCAGCACAGAGCCCCATGTGGGGTTGAACCCATTAACCTGAAGATCATGACCTGAGCCGAAGTTGGACGCTTAACCGACTGAGCCACCCAGGCGCCCCACAATCCTATGTGTTTTATTTCATGTATTTGAAAGCACTCTTCTGGGAAGGGAACTTCCCCACGTGGCTTCCCCACGTGGCTGCACAAGATCAGGAGCTTGGACACAGACAGTCTTCCCCTTTCCTTTGGCCTCAACACCCATGTTGCTCTTGTCACAGAAACTCTGGGGATGCTGAGGAATCAGCATTAAGTCGGGGGCATCGCCCCCCCAGGCCAGGCTGGCAACACCCCTGTGGCCTAGCGGGTCTGAGGCTCGGTCAGCATGGGGACCAGGCGCCCTGGGACTGGGTGAAAGTCTAGCCCAGATCTGGTTTTTCTTTGGTTTCTGCTCAAGCACTGTGCTTTGATCTCAGACCATTCCAACAGGGCTGATTTTTTTGATGATTGTTGGGTTCCTAAGTCTCCTCCACAGGGACGTTCCTGGAGACCCTGGAGTCCATGATGCGTGGAAGTTTTCTTTCTTTTTAACTTTATTTGAAGAAAGCTATTTTGTTATGAAAGTATTAACGTTGTTGATTGTAGGAAATGGATCTATTAAGAGGCAAAACTTCAACACAACTTTCTGCTGCTGGAATATGCTGCTAAAGATTTGGGGTTGATCTTTGGATACTCGAAAAGACCTCAGTCTATGGACTGCTTGTAACCAGCTTCTCCTGCTTAGCGGTTTATTATGAGCATCTTCCCATGAGAACATGTGTTGGTCCACTGTTTCTTCAATACGACCTACTTTCTCAGTGTGTGGAATTAATTTGTATCCCTAATGCAGTTCTTCAACCTGATGGGGTTCCTACAGTGATTCTTCTGATGTTATAAATGATGCCCATCTTGTGTTCATGAATCAATTTTTATTTAGCTCAGAAGATTTGTCACTTAATCTATAAAGGAGTCTCCTTCCTCCCTCCTTCCCTCCCCCCCTCCTCTCTCCTCTCCTTCCCCTCTCTCTTTTTCTTGCTTTTACTGAAGTATCATTGCCAGGAGGCTTTTTGTTTTTTACTGGCGATACTAACTATGAGACATAAAAATTAAAATAAAAATGGAAGCTTTCAAGTAACCAGCTGGGGTAGTTGCCTACTCATGAATGAATTCGGTCACCACTGACAACTCCCTCTGTGGCCCAGGAACCAGCGGATGCCAGGGGAACTGCCTTCCCTGGTCCCTCCCCCGACTGAGTGGGAGAGGAGGAGGGCAGAGTGGGAGGAGGTCAGTGTCCACGGGCCTCGCTGTGAGGGAGGAGAGGAAGGGAGAGTGGATCTGTCTGAGCCAGGCTGTGTATGGACCCATGAGTCAACTTCCTGAAAAGGTGGGGCGCGGTGGGTGTTGTGCTGAGTGCAGAAACTTCTAGAACCCAAGGCTTTGTCTCTAATTAGAGCTAAGACCTTAGGTCTAACATGACCGCTCATGGCCTCTCACTGAGCGCCCACTTTCTCTGAGTCTGGTTCGTTTTACGGATCAAAATAGCTACTTTTGGTAAAAATGCTAAGAACAGCTTATTTCAGTATAAAATGAGAGCAGTGCTATTGTTATTAATGGGAGCTAAAATCTAGTCCCTGTTGTAAGTGACCACATCGTTGCTTAATACAAACAACGTTGCCCTCCTGAGTTGCCACTGGAAGAGGCCCCTTCTGGAAGTTTCCTTGCCCCTGGATGCCTGCTGAGGACATGTGACACACCCACTTTGACCTCCAGGGACCCTCCTCTTCCACCCACCCTTACCCTTGGGCCAAAGATCCCAAGACAAAGCCAGGGACCAGGGTCTCAGGTCGAGGCACTGGGACCTGCCATGGTGAACAATGTTGCTGACCCAGCAGATCTCAGGAGCAGGCTGCAGGCTGGAGGGCTTCGTTCATCTCAGGAAGACGTCTGGGTGCCCTGTCCCCTCCACCTTCAAAGGACCAGTGCCAGCCTCTGGGGTCCGCACAGGAGTGTGAGCTCGGGGCCCGTCAGGGGGCATTGTTGGAATCTTAACCCCAGGACCTCAAAGGGGACTTGATTTGGAATATGGTCTTTACAGAGCTAATCAAGTTCAAATGGGCTCATTAGGGTGGCTCTTATCCGGTGGGACTGTGTCCTTATAAATAGGAGACATGTGGACACAGACACGTGGGGAGATTCAGGCAGAGATGCAGTGATGCTTTTACATGCTGAGGAACCCCAAAGATCACCAGCAACCCCGAGAAGCCGGGGGAGAGGATGTAGCGGGGCCTCCTTCCCTGACTTCGGGAGCAACCAGCCCTGCCCATATCTTGAGCTCAGGCTTCTGGCCTCCAGAGCCCAAGATAGTCAGTTTCTCTGTACACTTCTCAGTCTGTGGGCACCTGCCTGGGGTGGCCTCCCAGGAAACCCAATTGGAGCTGCTTTCTCGGCATGTCTGTTTGCTTCCAGGCATCATTTGTCTGGGAGCATCTCAAAAACCAAAGAGAGAACCCCACAGAAACCGACCGACCACAGAGCAGCAGCAACAAACAAAGAAATAACAGCTCGACTCCTTCTGGATCCGGGTTCCGGCAGGGGAAGTGGCCGGTAGAGGGGCTCTCTGTCCAGTTGGTGAGGCCGCTCAGCTCAGCCAAAGCTGCAGGAAGTTCAGCAAAGAAAGGCCCTGGAGCGGTGATCTGTGTTTGTTGGGCCGATTAAGGGCCAGATCTCTGGTGTCCGCCATATGGACACAGCCAAGCTTTGCTTTCAAAAGGCCTTGAGATTTTGGCAGTCATGGTTGCACATTAGAATCACCTTGGGAGCATTTAAAAAAGTGCCCACGACAGAGCCCTGCACAGACCAATGAATCAGAATCTCTGGGGGAGGGGCCAGATATCAGTGTTTCACAAAGTGGATTCAAGCGCGAAGCAGGCTCGGGGGACAGTGGTTCAGGAGGTGTGTCTAGTGTTCTAGATCCTGCCGGTGTCCCAGATCCCCTCCCCCCCACCCCCACCCCCACCCCTGGCTTGTCCTTGCCGCACCTGACAGTTACCTGGTGGGTTCGTTCCCTGGGGTTGCCATAACAGAACAGCACAAACTGAGCACAGAGAGTGATTCTCTCACATTTCGGGGGCCGACACCGTGGGGTCAGCAGGGCTGGTTCCTTGTGGGGACTCTGAGGGAGAACCTTTTTCCAGGCCTGGCTCCCACCTTCTCCCTCACATGCCCTTCTCCCCAGGTCTCTGTGTGCCTCCTTGTCTGTCTCTCATAAGGACACTAGTCACTGGACTTTTTTTTTTTTTTTTTGATGTTTATTTATTTTGAGAGACAACATAAGTGGGGAGGGCCAGAGAGAGAGGGAGACCCAGAAACCGAAGCAGACTCCAGGCTCCGAGCTGTCAGCACAGAGCCTGACACAGGGCTCGAACCCACGAACTGTGAGGTCATGACCTGAGCCGAAGTCGGAGGCTTAACGGACTGAGCCACCCAGGCGGCCCTACTCACTGGCTTCAAGGCCACCCGAACTAGGATGATCTCAATCTGGAGAACCTTCCCTTAATTACATCCGCAAAGACCTTTATTCCCACTCAGGCCTCATTCAGGTGGACTTATTTTCTGGTGGGTGGGGGGACACCGTTCAACCCATGATCCCTGGAGGCTTTTATTTTATTTTTTTTTTAATTTTTTTTTCAACGTTTATTTATTTTTGGGACAGAGAGAGACAGAGCATGAACGGGGGAGGGGCAGAGAGAGAGGGAGACACAGAATCGGAAACAGGCTCCAGGCTCTGAGCCATCAGCCCAGAGCCTGACGCGGGGCTCGAACTCCTGGACCGCGAGATCGTGACCTGGCTGAGGTCGGATGCTTAACTGACTGCGCCACCCAGGCGCCCCACCCTGGAGGCTTTTATTTATTTATTTATTTATTTATTTATTTATTTATTTATTAAAAAAAAATTTTTTTTTTCAACGTTTATTTATTTTTGGGACAGAGAGAGACAGAGCATGAACAGGGAGGGGCAGAGAGAGAGGGAGACATAGAATCGGAAACAGGCTCCAGGCTCCGAGCCATCAGCCCAGAGCCTGATGCGGGGCTCGAACTCACGGACCGTGAGATCGTGACCTGGCTGAGGTCGGATGCTTAACTGACTGCGCCACCCAGGCGCCCCACCAGGCGCCCCACCCTGGAGGCTTTTATTTATTTATTTATTTATTTATTTATTTATTTTTATAAATTTTTTTTTTCAACGTTTATTTATTTTTGGGACAGAGAGAGACAGAGCATGAACGGGGGAGGGGCAGAGAGAGAGGGAGACACAGAATCGGAAACAGGCTCCAGGCTCCGAGCCATCAGCCCAGAGCCCGATGCGGGGCTCGAACTCACGGACCGCGAGATCGTGACCTGGCTGAGGTCGGATGCTTAACTGACTGCGCCACCCAGGCGCCCCACCCTGGAGGCTTTTATTTATTTATTTATTTATTTATTTATTTATTTATTTACTTATATAAATTTTTTTTTTCAACGTTTATTTATTTTTGGGACAGAGAGAGACAGAGCATGAACGGGGGAGGGGCAGAGAGAGAGGGAGACACAGAATCGGAAACAGGCTCCAGGCTCCGAGCCATCAGCCCAGAGCCTGATGCAGGGCTCGAACTCACGGACCGTGAGATCGTGACCTGGCTGAAGTCGGACGCTTAACCGACTGCGCCACCCAGGCGCCCCCCCTGGAGGCTTTTAAAGAGTCCTGAGGACCTGGCTCACCTCAGGTCGATTACACCAGAGCCTTCGGGAGCCGGGGCACAGTCCTGGGGAGTTTTCAAAGCTCCTGGTTGCAAAACCAAAAGAAGCCTTTGTATTTTCAGTTGCCTTTTATATGCCTGGAAAATCCACACTGAAACAGGCCCGGTGGGGGTCCAGCTGGCGGAGGACTCAGCGAAGTTTCTAGTCCCGCCTGGTGCCTCCTTGGATCGGGTGATGTGTGTGTGCATGTATTTTCTGTGCAAGGGCAGTGGTGGGCACCCTAGCTCCGGCCTCAGCGGTCATGTGTTATTTCTGGCCTCTCTGCAGCAGGACGGCCTTGGCTTCAGCAAGGCGATGTCTGTTCCGGGGGGGGCGGGGGGGGGCAGCACCGGCTACTTTGTAACCCGAATCCCCGGGGCTCACACGAAGGTCTGGAACAAAGCGCTTCTTCAGGCCTTGACGTGCTGGGTTTCTCCTGAGAAACCATGAAGCTGGTTTCCTTGAGTTTGTCAGCTGGGTTTCCAACTGAGCGCTTTTGATCCACAAAAGGGTTATTCAGCACTCCCTTCGGTCTTAATTAATTGCAGACCCTCTGGACGGGCAGAGCCCCGTCTGGTTTCCATTCCGCCCTCCTCTGCATCGCAGCCCCGCTGGCACAGACCCCCGGGTGGCTCCGTCCCCACTGCCCCGCTCAGACCCCGCTCAGACCCCAGCCGGCTCCTCCAGGGGTGGGTGCAGCGTGAACTGGAGACACAGACGTCCGCTCGGATCAGTTTCCGAGGCTGGCAGCCGGGAGCCTGCAGTTCTGGACCTGATGCACGTTCAGGGAAAGGGGACAAGAGTCCAGTGAGAGACTTCATGGAGGGGGGCTGGGTCCTGGGACCCACGTCTCTCCCCAAACACAGGACAAGAGTGTCTGAGAGCGCAGACGAGGGACTGGTGTGGGGTCAAGCGTCAGCTTTGCAATGACAAGCTGTGGGATCTGAGGCAACTTCTGAACCTCTCTGTGCCTCTTGACCCTCATCATGTGCTTATGTCTGTGGTCCTTACCTCAGGGGCACCTCCTGTGACACCCTTAGCCCCAGTGCCCAGTAAATGTCCATTGTTGTTGTTGTGACCTGTTTGTTGTCAGGCTGAGACTGCCTGAGAATTGCAACGTTTTGGAGAACGGTTGATCGTCAGAGATCATGTAAAGGAAATGCCACTTTCATTTTTGCCTCTGGGAAGATGTGACAGGGCTCCAGACAGCCACTCCCAGCTGGGTCTCATTTCTGCCTCTCCTGGGCCCCTCAGCCTTCTCACTGGCTCCGGTCATTTTCTTCTGACCTCCACGCTGGTGGGGGACGCCATTCAACTCCCTCCCACCACGTTCTCCTTGACCCCCAAACTCAAATGCCTCCCAGAGTAGGACGACCCCTCCTGGGTGTGCAGGAAGGGCACACCCTGGGTGTGTACAGCCAGATTCTCCCAGACTCGGGGCATGTGGGAAGGATGTACAAAGACGGGAGGAGGAGGTGGCCGAGGACCTTGTAAGTTAACAGTTATATTACCACTATTAGTAAGTGGTGAGTCCGGGACTTGAACACAGGGCTGTGGAGTTCAAGCCTTTTCACATCTCAAAGAGGAGCAGGTGTGACAGGCCTGCCTGAAGTCGCTGGGAGCCAGCTTGACCGTGAGGCGTGGTTTTTCAGGGCTGGTGCTGCCTTCGCATCTTTGTAAAGGACCCCAAACTCACTCCCAGGCCTCAGCACAAATGCCCATTGCTCTGGAACCATTCTAAGGGTGTGTGTGTGTGTGCGTGCAAGTCTGGAGCCTTTCAGGTAGCAATAGTGACATATGGTTCTTGCTTTTGGGGATGAGGCTTTTGACTGCCATCCAGCAGATAGTCACTGGGCACCTCGATGACAACTCTCTCAGGTGCTGAGCAGTTTGAGGGAAGGGAAGCGAAAAACAGTAAGTGGGTATTATTGTCCCTGGCACAGCAGACCGGCATTTTCAGTGGGGAAATAAAGCAGAGGTTTCAAGGGACCCGAAAGTGCCAAACACTCAAGCGTACTGTGTTTCCACGTGTGGAGAGTGGGCAGGGCTGGGAGGGCTGGAAAGGGCCAGAAAAGGTGCACGGGTGAGGGGAGCGTGAGTGGGGCTTGCAAGGGCGAGGGAGGGCGGGTGCGGGACAGGAATAGTGGTGGAGAGGCTTGGGGGGGGGGGGTTCCGTGTGTTCCTTGATCGCCAGGGAACTGGCAGGACGGCAGCAGAAACCAAATGTCTATGTCAACTTGCAGGGGACCAGCAAGGGGCCCGGGTCTCATTCAGAGCAGTGACGAAGCCTGGCCAGACATGTGCATGTAGCAGGCTCTTTGTTCTATACTTCACATTAGCGAAGAAAGCACTCTCCATGCTGGATTTTGGTGCACTTAGATCTGAAGCGAAGTGTGTAAGGCTCTGGGCAGGCTCTTGGGCGAGTATGGAGCAAAACAGGCCACACCGGAGCCTGAAAATGGTTCGAATAACTACAGCGAGGGGTCGCTGTGCTCACAGCTCAGGCTTCTCTGCAAACACACCCACCCTGGGAGCTGTGCTCTGTCCCCTGGGGGCAGGGAGGACTCCCCGAGCAGCCAGGCTAGGCTGAGTCCAGCTCCCTGCTGTCCAGAAGTTCACAGTCTGCCCAGCTGGTCTCAGCCTTCAGCTCCTTCAGAGTCACCGTCCCCCCCCCCCCTCCCCGAGATTCTGATTCAGCAGGTCTGGGTCGGGGCCCAAGAATCTGCATGTCCTGCAAGCTCCCAGGTGATGCTGTTCTTGCCTGCCTGGGGACCCCACTTGGAAAACCACTTGTCCAAGATGGGGTCCCAAACTTCGGATGCCCGAGAGTCACCTGGGCCCAGCTTCAGGAGGCTCGAATTCAGTAAATCAGCCACGTTTTGGGGTAAACGCACGTATCTGGACAAAGTCACCGGGATTCTGATATTTGAAAGCCACTGGCCTATGAATAGGGGTGCTGGAGAGCTGAGTTCTGGAGCTCTGGGGCGGGATCCCAAACCTGCGCCTTGAACGAGCACCCCCCCGTGACTCTTACAATGGGCGGAGGGGGGGAGAGGATGGGGCTAAGGGCTCCTCCTGCCCAGGGAGGGAGTGTCTGTCATCCTGTCGCCCATCCCTGGTGTCTCCCCCGCCCCCCCGCCCCCCCCCCCCCCCCCCGCTGCCAGGACCTGTCACAGCAAAAGTGTAGCCACTAACGTGGGTCCAGCAGGTGCCCAAATGCCCATCATCTTATGCTGGCATCTTGCAAACCACTCACACCATTCGGTATTCTTGACGGCGAGGTCCCAGCACTCTTGAGGAACAGTTTCCCTTTTCTCAAGCTCATCAGGACTGGGTCCTGGACCTCACAGCGTTCCCCGTCCCCCTCTCCGACCCCGACGTTAGCGGCTGTTGACTTGTTTCCTTGCGAGGAGGCTCAGCTTGACTTTGATTGCAGCATTTTGGATTCTTACCTTGAGTCTCCCAAGAAAGCAGAGATGCGCTCCAGTAGCTAATGATATGCAGATGTTTATGCAAACATGTGCTCCTGAATTCTCACTCATTTGGTCTGAGCAAAGCTTATGCGACCTGCCTCATTGACTCATGACCCCCGCCCCCAGCCCCACACACTCAGGAGACTGACTATGCAAAACACAGGAGTTTGCAAAACTGCATTCAGTTTATTCAGGACCTGGCGTCCTAAGCAAAAACGTTTCAGCTCTGCTGCATGCAATCCTGTGGTTAGTACTTAGGCAGATTCCTCCAGAACAGTCCTAGAGGCTAGAGGGAGATTTAAGAGGTCAGAGGGCCGAGGAAGAGGGCAAAGGGCAGCTTTTGTTGCTGCCTGGGCTCTATTTGATTGTGACGAGGCGGGCATGGCCCTGCTCCTGCTGATGGTGGCCAGGCAGGAATCTGGGGTTTGATGTTACCAGTCTCCCAGTGTTTTTGTTTTTTTTTGTTTTTTTTTAAATTTATTTTTGGGACAGAGAGAGACAGCATGAACGGGGGAGGGGCAGAGAGAGAGGGAGACACAGAATCGGAAACAGGCTCCAGGCTCTGAGCCATCAGCCCAGAGCCTGACGCGGGGCTCGAACTCACGGACCACGAGATCGTGACCCGGCTGAAGTCGGACGCTTAACCGACTGCGCCACCCAGGCGCCCCTCTCCCGGTGTTTTTAAGGGAAGAAGGAGATCTTGATTTTCTATCAAAATTTTAGAATCTTAAATATTGCCAACTAACTCCAAATTTAAACTTTTTTGTTTTGCATGGGCCAGACCAAATATTATCTATGGGCTAGATTTTGCCCGTGAGTTCTTCGACCTTCGAAGTCACCCAGCAAAGTGGGAATGTTGGTGCCGGGTCTGAGCATCAGCAGCTCCGGAAGGTAAAAGAGGTTTTAGAGAGAAGAAAGCGTTTTGTAAACATACAATATCGCCTGCTGTAGCCTGCAGTTAGCTACGCGCCGGCCGGACAGTGGCCAGTTGCTAGAACACATTGCTTGAGCCTTGAATAATGATTTCACCTTCACCGTGAAAGCTTATTGGTTTTCACTGTGTGTGTTTTTCCTAGATCGTAAGATCCCTGAGGGTCCCAGATGCTCAAGTCAAGTCACCAGCAGGACGGTGTGCCTTCTGGTTGCTCCTGGGGAGAAGTCCATTTCCTTGCCTTCTTTAGTGTCACCTGGAGGCTGCCCGCAGCCCTTGGCCTCGGCGCTTTGTCCTCTGCTTCCGTCCTTGCTCCTCCTCCAGCGTGGGGCTACGTGGCTGCAGCGGGTCGTGCTGGCCGGGGTTGGGGGAAGCCGGGTAGGAGCCCTGGAGTCCGCCCAGGCTGGGGATCCCAGCTCGCCACCGGCATGCCCCATCTCCTTTTTACTGAGATATAATCGACACAGCATGATGGGAGTGTAAGGTGTGCAGCCTTACACTGATGGGATGCATTTATGCCACGACATGATTGCCGCTGTAGCATTGCTAACACCCTCTACTGGACCCCATAACTGTAATTTCTCCCAGTGTCCCCAGCTCTGGGTGTGCCAGTTTGACACTGGAAAAGAGGGGACAATAGTGATGCTCACCCCGTGGGGAGGGGGTGGTTCTGTTTGGATGAACCGATAAATTGGGGGTGCTTAAAATAGCGGTGACAGGGGACGAAGGCAAAGGGGGGCTTGTTCTGGCCATGGTCAGGGTGCCCAGCTGGCCCCAGCTGTTTGCAAGGGGTTTAATGTTATAATCTCGATAGTCCCAGACAGATGGGCTGAGGTGGTCACCCCACTAGGTGCCACCGTCACCATGGTAATCAGCACTGCCAGAGAGGAGAGGAGAGAGGTTTGTGTTGAGGGGCGGGATCCCCGGGGGGATTTTGATTTTCTTAACAGTTGTCTCAAAAGGATACCCTTCCTTTGGAACCCACCTTAAAAAACCAAGTGCTTCAAAGAAGGGAACACATGAAGTCCAGAGCCTCAGAACCCCAGAGCGATGAATGGACGGGGTTTGCGAGAGGGGCCTTGGGTGCCGTGCTCACGGGACCCCAGTTCACCATGGACTTCCCGCTCACGTGGAGACCAGCAGTGGGATTCTGGGGCTTGGCTGTTTTTGCTGCAACCAATGTTTGGTGACTAGAAGTTTTTCTGGACAGACCCGCATGTTTTGGGATCTCTTCCTAAGTGTTGTAAAATCAGGATTCTATCCTCTGGGCTGATATTTCAGTGGACTTGTTGAAGTTTATACCCCCGCCCACATGCTGGTAGCTGGTCTGAAAGCTGGAAAAGGCAGCATTCTAATGATGCTTCCCGAGCACATGACTACCGGGTTTAGGAAAGTTCAGAACTTTCTCGACGGCTATAAGCTTTGTTTATCACTCGTGCGTAAGGGATGGGGAAAGTGTCATGGTTGCTAACTATTAGCACCTTTTTCACATTTTTTAATTGTGGAATTTAAGAGTTGCATTTAGAATCAATTTCATGCACTTGTCTCTTTAATAAATGAGTATCGCATCTCTCTCTTTACGTGAAATACTTCTGCTCCTGCTGTGCTGTCTGCCCTCCCCAGACAGCATGATGGGGTCACGGAATTCAACCACAGGTTGTCCCCTGTCACGGGCTTCAAGAGCCCTGGGGTGCCACTCCTGAAGGTTTAGACAGAGGCATCTAATCCTTCCTGACTGTAACTGAAAAACGTTTAGCAAAATATGTATACACACACACACACACACACACACACACACGTCTGTGTGTGTGTGGAATTGGAAAGGTTTCTCTAAACAGTGCTTACCCTTAACACGCACTGTGCAGGCTGATGTCTCCCTCCCCTAGTCTGTGTACATATGGCCGGATCACGTATGTATGTGACACAGGCAGGCATACGCGTACATGTTACTGAAGATGAGGACATACTTCCCCTCCGTAGGTCGTGCATCTGACACAGGCTATTCTCATTCCTTTTTTATCAGTTGCCAGCTGTGACCATCGAAACCGATTTCATGACATGCTGGTGGGTTGGCCGGCCATCTGGACGGCTGCCGGAGAACAGGATCTGGCAGGCGTGTGGACAGGAAGCTGGGAGCCCCGCAGTGCGGTGGAGTATTTCCTTGGAGGCTTGCAGAGGTGGGGCGAGGGGGGCCTGCTTCTAGGGGCTCCAGCATTTGGGTGCCTCTTGTCTTCTGCTGGCTCTGCCTTCTGCCTGCCTCGGTTTCCCCCTGATTCTGATTTTGTTTTCTCTCTAGCCCCTGTGGCTCCTCAGAGCAGGTCTCTGTGGGGTTTCCTTTGCCTTGGGCTGCCCTCCAGTCTATTCAGCTGTGTGTGAGGGACGCCAGGTGGGAAAGCCCTCTGCCTTGCTGTTAGCTGGTGGCCTTGTGGTCATTGCAAGTGCTGTGTCTCATTCGGTGACTCAGCAGCTGTGCTAAGTCACCGCTGTCCTCACCTGGTTTCACAGATGGGGAAACTCTGCTCGCCCCGGGGGGAAGACAGGCCCCAGGTCCCGCTGCAAGTAGGGGAAAGCACGGCCCTTTATTTATATTTATATTTATATTTATATTTATATTTATATTTATATTTATATTTATTTATTTTTGAGAGAGAGAGAGAGCCAGAGTGTGAGCAGGGGAGGGGCAGAGAGAGAGGGGGACACAGAGTCTGAAGCAGGCTCCAGGCTCTGAGTTGTCGGCACAGAGCCCGACACGGGGCTTAAACTCACGTACCGTGAGATCATGACCTGAGCCGAAGTTGGACGCTCAACCGGCTGAGCCACCCAGGCATCCCGAAAGGACAGCGCTTTAAACCCAGACCTGCCTGGGTTTTCATCTCTGTGCTGTGCTGTCCAGACTCTCATTCCCCTGTTTTTGGAGCCCACGGTGGAAGGAAAGAGCTCTGATGATGTCCTTGGAGGGAGACTGCTGTTAACAGGAAATCGCTCCTTAGAGTTCGGTTGTTGGCTCTGCCCGAATTAGGGAACTTTTCAGAAAGTTACTGGATATGAATTTTTTTTTTTTTTTGTTAACACCAGGAGCAATAAAAGCTTAAGTCAGTGTTCTTTGTTTGCCTGCTATTTCCTTGTTTCCTTGCCTCTTCTCTCCGTATCTGTATGTGGTGGGGACACCTGTAGGTGCTCAGTGGGGGTGTAGTGAAGCTGGTGAAGTTAAGTATTTCTGGGAAGGCTAAGCACTGTCGAGCCACAGGGGAGGCTGCCCTGTGTAGGTAAGAAGCTCCCCGTTACTGGAACCATCCACGCCCGAGTAAACCGCCTGGAAGTTATCATTTTGAGTATCCAAGACTTAGCATAGTGCCCGCATACAGTAAGGGCTCCATAAATGCTTGTTGGATGAATGAGTTTTGGAGCTTGGGTGACCCTTCCTCTCCAATGACTCTCAAAAAGGGGGAATATTGGGATAGACTGTGAGTTAACCCCCATCCTCAAAGCCAACTTTCCTAGAACTCAACTCACCTGCTCATGTAAGGACATCCCAGGATTTCACATACATCATGGCCACGGAGGCCTTAAAGGGCTGCCTCAACTCCGTTCTGCTTGAGTGGAGCCATTTGCCTTGTCATCCTCACTGGCAAGAGGAGTAAGTGTGCCCCTGTCCTCGTGCACGTGTACCATGCAGCTGGCCTGTCTTGCCCCATCTGACCCTAATCTACACTACCCTACCTTACCTCACCTACCCTACCCTACTCTACACTACCCTACCTACCCTACCCTACCTATCCAACCCTCTCCTACACTATCCTACCCCACTCTTCCCTACCCAACCCTACCCTACCTATCTAACCCTCTCCTTCCCTCTCCTACACTATCCTACCCTACTCTTCTCTACTCAACCCTACCCTACCCTCTCCTACCCAACTCTTCCCTACCCAACCCTGTCCTACCCTACCTATCCAACCCTTTCCTTCCATTTCCTACCCTACTCTTCCCTACCCAACCCTATCCTACCCGACCCTACCCTGTCCTACCCACCCAACCCTCTTCTTCCCCATCCTACCCTACCCTACCCTACCCTGCACTACCCTACTCTACCCTATTCTACCTACCCTTCTCCATCCTATCTGACCCTACTGTACACTATCCTCCCCTACCTTGCCCCACCCTCCCCTACCCTTTCCTGCCCCACCCTACCCTATCCTACTTGGCTGGGGGAGGTCCAGTCCCCACAGAACTGCAGCACTTGGACAAGGCCACATCCTGTGCTTGTCCCAGAGCCAGGGTTGACAAACCGTGGCCTGAGACTCAAATCTCACTTATCGCCTATTTTTGTGAATGAAGTTTTACTGAAACACACACTTTTAATGTATTGTCTGGGGTTGCTTCATGCCCCAAAAGCAGAGGCGAATAGTTGCAACCGAGACTGTAAGGCTCAGAAAACCTAAAATATCTGCCCCCCTGGCCCTTATAGGAAAAGTTTGCTGGTCTTTGATCTATAGTTAAAAGATTCAGGACACGTGCTGAAAATATGAGCAGATATGGCACATAATTCCCTGAAATATAAGCTCTCAGCAAGGTTTGCCACTCAATCCAAATGATGTGGAATCTTTGGGTAGACACCCCCAAAATTGAAAATAAGCACTCAACAAAACTTGTGCACTAACGTTTACAGAAGTATTATTCATGATAACCAAAAGGCGGAAACAACCCAAATGTCCACTGACAAATAACTGGGTAAACATAACATGGTACGTCCACACAGCAGGACACTGTTCAGCCATAACCGAGAAGAATGAAGCACTGATACGTGCTGTACCACGGATGGCCCTCGACTATGTTACGCCTCATCAAAGAAGTCAGATACAAAAGACCACATATTTTACAATTCCATTTCTACGAAATGCCCAGAATAGGTAAATCCAAAGAGACAAGTGAGATCAGTGGTTGCCAGGAGCTGGAGGGAAGGAAGAATAGGGTGTGACTGCTTAGTGGGTACGGGGTTTCCTTTTGGGGTGATGGCAGTATTGTGGAGCTTGGTAGAGGCAGTGGTTGAACAACACCGTGAGGGTGCTAAATGCCATTGAGTTGTTTACTTCCAAACGGTTAATTTTATGTTTTGTGGATTTACCTCCATTGAAAAAAGTGACGGGGATGCTAAACAGTCCGATACACCCCAGAAAGGCATCTGCTGCCTTGAGAGATGTAGATGCGCCAGCCTCTCTGCTTCTCTGATGCCCTTGTGCGTGGTCTGTCTGTGATGATCCTGAGTCCCTCTGATACAATACTATATACATTTCTATTTCTATTAAGTAGGTAGGCAGACTCTTATCAGCCCTCTTCAGAATCTCTCCTATGTGTAAGTCCTGTCTACTGCCAATAAACTTCCCCATTCCAACCTTCCTGCTGCTTGGAGTTTCCTATACAAGCAAAGTTGCTTGGACAGAAGTCTTGTTTATACACTGTGCCCATCTTATATATACATACATTTCTTGGAGGGGGTGGGCAGGCAGAGATGGCAGGCGATGGATGGAAATGCACCAACAAAGAGGGTCTTGTCGCAGGGTTCGGCAAAGGATCGTGGCACCAGGAGGAGGAGAGGTTGAAAACTGTGGTCAGAGACACAGTCCCTATGGGAAATTAGCATGGAAACAAGGCTCTCGGGACGGGTTGGGGTGGGGTAATTTGTAGAAGGCATGCTGGCTGCCTTGTGCAGTTTTGGAGGCATGCTTACATCATGGCTATAAACATGGAGTCCCTGTGGTTGCATAGTGCACAGCCTGAGCAACTATACGCAGTGGTCTCTTGAGTGAAAATCAATTCACTAGACCAATTAGCCTAAATATTGTTTCTTTCACATGTCAGCATAATATAAAAAGCTTCACTGGTCACTGATAAAGTTCGGTTACTGGTAATGAAATATATTTTTCTGTATATTTGATCATGAGAAGCTAAATTCTTGTGAACACTGTTAATACATTTCTGTTAAAGTCCTTAAGCAATTCTATAAGACATGGATGTCAGTTAAGAAGACGAATTTAGCATGTTAGTTATTTGGTCAATTGCCATTCATTGAACGGATTTTTGGCTAGTAACATGGAGCCCTGGGAAAGACGTTGGTTGGTGAGTGTGGACAGTCGAGACTCTAGGTGTAGCCTAGAATTTTCCAAAGTTAGCCTTTCTTTTTTTAAAATGTATTTATTTAAATTCAAGTTAGTTAACATCTCGAGTAGTCTTGGTTTCAGGAGTAGAACCCAGTGATTCATTGCTTATATATGACACCCAGTGCTCATCCCAGCAAGGGATGATCTTTAATGCCCATCCCCTATTTAGCCCATCCCTCTACCCACCTCCCCTCCAGTGACCCTCAGTTTGTTCTCTGTATTTAAGAGTCTCTTATGGTTTGTCTCCCTCTCTGTTTTCATCTTATTTTTCCTTCCTTTCCCCTGTGTTCATCTGTTGTATTTCTTAAATTCCACATATGAGTGAAATCATATATTTGTCTTTCTCTGACTGACTTATTTCACTTAGCATAATACATTCTAGTTCCATCCATGTTGTTGCAAATGGCAAGATTTCACTCTTTTTGATGACTGAGTAACATCCCATCATTATATATATACCACATCTTCTGTTTTGTTTTTTTTTAAATTTTTAATGTTTATTTATTTTTGAGAGAGTGAGAGCATGAGTGGGGGAGCAGCAGAGAGAGAGGGAGACCCAGAATCTGAAGCAGGCTCCAGGCTCTGAGCTTTCAGCACAGAGCCCAATGCGGGGCTCGAACCCACAAACCATGAGATCATGAGCCGAAGTGGGACGCTTAACCGACTGAGCCACAGGCACCCCTATACCACATCTTCTTTATCCATTCATCAGTCGATGGACATTTGGACTCTCCATAATTTAGCTATTGTTGATAGCGCTGCTGTAAACACTGGGGTGCATGTGTCTCTTCGAATCAGCACTCCTGTATCCCTTGGATAAATGCCTAGTAGTGCAATTGCTGGGTCGTAGGGCAGTTCTATTTTTAGTTTTTTGAGGAACATCCACACTGTTTTCCAGAGTGGCCGCCCCAGTCTGCACTCCCGTCAACAGTGATAAAGTGTTCCCCTTTCTCCACACCTTCACCAACATCTATTGTTGCCCGAGTTGTTAATTTTAGCCATACCGACAGGCCAACTCAACCTTTCTTGATCCAGGACAAATCAAAATCCCGAGGGGATGAATAGATCTGACCAGCTCCAGCAGGGAGAGAGCTGAGAAGGAGGTCGGGCCATCATGCCTTCTTTGGGGCCGGCTGAGTCTCTGGAGCTGTCCTAGGATGGGCTTGGACCGAATCAGATTTCTGGTCCACAGGGACCAATCTGGAAGCCAGTGTGTCAACCCTTGCCCTTTTATTGTGCCAAACTGTGACTCACGGTGATGTTAATTGCATTACGTTTGTGGATCGCGGATCCTCTAAAATCTAGTAAAAATTACGAACTCTCTCCTAGACGAATGTGCATATGGTATACTAGTTTGCTAGAGACGCTATAACAAAGTACCACAGACTCGGGTGGGGGGGCGGTTAGACAACAGGAATGCATTCTCTCACAGTTCTGGAGGCTGGAAGTTCAATCAAGGTCAAAGTGCAGGCAGGTTGGCTCCTTCTGAGGCCGTGAGGAAGAGTGTGCTCCAGGCTTTCTCTTTGGCTTGTAACGGTCACCTTCTCCCTGTGAGTCCATATCCATCTGCCCTGTCGTGTCTATCTCTGCATCCAAATTTCCCCTTTTAATAAGGACACAGGTCTTTATCAACTCGGTAGCTGGATGACCTCGGTAAAGACCCTATCTCTGAATAAGGTCACATTCAGAGAATCTGGGGAGTGTTAGGACTTTGATATATGTTTGGGGGGGGGGGATGTGCATGTGTTTGGGTTGTTTGACCTGACTTCTTACACCCCTGCCATCTACTGCGAGAAGCACGTGGCCCATGTGGCTGATGCCAGGTTAGCCTGGGTCCCAGAATGACAGATATAGGGAACCGACCTGACCCCGGTCTGCAGCCCAGAGCAGGGCTGTCCCAGCCGGTCTGCAGAACTGTGATCAAGAGAAAGATGTTTGCTGTTCTATGCCATTAAGATTCAGGATTGTTTGTTATACGGCATTAGCAACTGCTGCTGAATACAGGAGATCGCAAACCTCAGATATATAAAATACCTGCTCTGCTTTGTGGAATAATTCAGGGTTGTAACTTTGATGTGCAAATTATTGACTCATCTGAGATCACTATCTTTTTAAAAATTAATTAATGTTAATGTTTATTTTTGAGAGAGAGAAAGAGAGAGAGCAGAGGAGGGGCAGAGAGAGAGAGGGAGACACAGAATCCGAAGCAGGCTCCAGGCTCTGAGCTGTCAGCACAGAGCCCGACGTGGGGTCCAACTCGTGAACTGTGAGATCTGAGCCGAAGTCAGGGGCTTAACTGACTGAGCCACCCCGACGCCTCAGAGATCACTATCTAATCTAATTCTCATTTGAGAAAGGAAGAAACCAAGATTCTGAAGGGTTGAGTGACTTATCCAAAGTCGCACTGCAGAGTCTATAAGCCAGAATTCTGTCTTCTTCTGATACTCTATGCAATTGCTGATGAGGTTGATGTAGAAATGGAATGAGTGGGAAAACCAACTTCCAAAATTTCGCCCTCTAACCTTTGGCTTCCCTTTAAAAGGGACATTAACACATAGCACAATGAACTTGAATTTCATCTTTTGTTTCTCTTTTCCTCGACCTGAGCAAAAAGCAGTTCAGCCCTGGGCACTGGTAGAATCATGGAAGCGTGAGTAACGTGGACAGGACAGGGAAAAGGGTGTGTCGAGACCCACAAGCCAGGGAAATTTCAAGAGAAATGCTAAGAAGGAGAGGGAGACTGAAGCCCAGTGGGAAGGGAGGGACAAACAGAGACCGGAAGTAAGTGCAGCCCGTGGCGGGTCGTGGTTCTGCACAGACGCGGCACGGGAATCAGTGGCTGGGGGGACAGCCAGCCCGAATCTGCTGGCTCAAGGAGGCTTCAGGAAAATCTCCGCCCAGACTTCAAGTGGCTGTGCCAACAGCTATTCTGGAGGAACCACGGCCCCGTGGAGCCAAAGACAGCGGGATCTGTATGCTGCTGTTCCCGATGCCAAGTCTGGTGAGGATCCCGACCGCGGCGCACGCAGCACGCAGAGAGTCCACAACAGTCCTTTGAGCCAGCAAGACGCCAATGAAGTCAAAGCGTTTCTGGAAACACCAGCATATGGCTGAGAAGACATTCCAGGGGAAGAGAGTTCGGGCGGCTTGTGAGTCGGGCGAGGAACAGACCGAGGGGGCTTACAGATTTTGGAGGTGAAAGCATTTCGGGTAGCCTGCTTACCCGTCTTTAGGTATATCGGGCCTCAGGGCCGACTATGTAATTTGTGGGGCCCTTTGCTCAGATGTTAGCAAGAATTCAAGATGGCAACAGTATAATACTGAACCAAGCCCACGGCCCTTCTGTGCACGGGGCCCTGTGTGACTGCGTGGGCCACACGCGAGAAGCCGGTTCTGTCTGCTCTAAATAGTCCAGGGTGACCAACCATTCTCACTGCAGGGGGGACAGTCAGTCAGTCAGTCACGGACGTGGATTAAAACAGACTCTGCATTTTGAACTACAATAGAGGTATTAAATAAATGGCAACAACAGAAATATTTTACCTTCTTAGAAAATGCCAGAACTGAGCTTTCTTACCAGGGTAACTAAGTTTCTGCTATTCGTCAGGGGAGCATCAATGGTCTGATGCCAGACCATGACCCTGTTATTTGGCCTGGCCTCGTGAAATTCTCCCCGCCCGCCTTGTGGCACTAAGGGCATGTCTTTTCCAGGGAGTTTAAAATAGTCCCAAGACACTCTCCATCTAGGGTTGCCAGAGAAAATATAGGACACCCACTTAAGCTGAATTTCAGATACACAGCAAATACTTCTTAGGATAAGTGTGTCCCAGGTATCGTATGGGACATACTTATGCTGAAAACTATTTGTCATTTTCCTGAAATTCAAATTAAAATTTTTTTTAACATTTATTCATTTTTGAGAGACAGAGAGAGACAGAGCATGAGCGGGGAAGAGGCAGAGGGAGGGAGACACAGCATCTGAAGCAGGCTCCAGGCTCCGAGCTGTCAGCCCAGAGCCTGACGCGGGGCCTGAACTCACGAACTGCGAAATCACGACCTGAGCCGAAGCCGGACGCTCAACCGACTGAGCCACCCAGGCGCCCCTCCTGAAATTCAAATTTCGCTGGGTGTCCTGTATTTTTGATTTGTTCCATCTGATAAGTCTGTATCTCATGCATACTTAGGACACTTGGACTTTCAGTGGTAGCTTCCAAATCACTGACGTGGATCTGGAGTCCAGGGTGGGCTGACCCATCTGAGTTGGCAAGTAAAACGACTATGGAGTGGTTAGAATTAGCTTCCTGGGCGGCTGCAACAAAGTCCCACAAACCGGGTGGCTCAGAATGACAGAAATGTGTTCTGTCTCAGCTCCTGGTGGTAGAAGGCTGAAACCAAGGTGTGGGCAGGGACATGTCCTCACTGAAGATCTGGGGGAGGATGTGTTCCGGGCCTCTGTCCCCACGTCCCGAGGCCCCAGGTAGTCTGTGGCTCACGGCGGTATAACTCCCATCCTCCCAGGGTATCCCCCCTTCCTCTCTTCACATGGTTCTTCCCTGTCTGTGTGTCCGTGTCCACATTTCCCCTTTTTACAAGGACACTGGTCATATTGGGTTAGGGTCTCACCATAATGACCTCATCTTCACTGGAGGACCCTATTTCCAAATCGGGTAACATTCGGAGATATTAGGGTGTCTTCGTCCATTGGGGCTGCTTTCACAGAACACCACAGACTAGGTGGCCTCTAAACAACAGAAATGATTTTTGGTGGGAACCCACTTTCTGGTTCCCAGAGGGTGCCTTCTCCCAGTGTCCTCACAGAAGGGGTGAAGGGCTTTTGGGGGTTTCTTCCTTTTTTTTTTTAGTTTTTAAATTTATTTATTTTGAGGGAGACAGAGACAGCATGAGTTGGGGAGGGGCGGAGAGAGAGGGAGAGAGAGAATCCCAGGCAGGCTCTGCACTGTCAGCACAGAGCCTGACACAGGGCTCGGACTCACGGAGCCGTGAGATCGTGACCTGAGCTGAGACCAAGAGTCGGACACTTAACCCACTGAGCCACCCAGGTGCCCCTGGGGTATCTTCTTCTAAGGGTACTACACCTGTCAGGAAGACTCCTCCCTCGGGACCTAATTACCTCCCAAAGACCCGCCTCCTAGTGGCATCCCATTGGGTATGAGGGTTTCAACATGGGAATGTCGTAAGGACACAAATGTCCAGTCTATATATAATACAGGTCTTAGAACTTCAGCATATCTTTTTTTGGGAACACAGTTCAACCCATAACACAGCCCCAGGACTGTCCAGGGTCTTTCTGTCCTTAAACTTGGCTGGATGGCTTCCATTCAGAGGGCTGGAGAACCTGTCTGTACCTGACCTGTGAATAATGAGCCATGGTAAATCCAGAGGTGTTGAGTCATAGAAATGCAGTTCATCAGAGGGCAGGCGCAGAGAAGGCCAAGGCCGTCTCTGGAGGGGCAGGTGTGCGTCTGTTCAACATTCGAGTGGTTGTGTGGCCATGCGGAAGTTTTCAAACTGGACGGCGAACATGTACGCTTACTTCTGCAAAGTAAACATTTCTGGAAATGCTTGCTTCATGGAAGCAGCCCACGTATTTTGCACAGAATGTTACACAAGCTTTGGAAATCATGGGTGGAAATTGTTTGCAAAATCCTTTGGAGCCTTATAACAAATGTTTGCCTGGGTCTTGAAGCCTAAAACAAACAACCTTCCTATTGCAAAAACGTTGGCTAATGAGAAAGACATTTTTAGCTTAAAGGGACGGAAGACAGTGTCATCATTACAAAAGAAGTCATTGGCCAGATCATGGTGGTAAAGTATCAGCCTGGGAGTCTAGCCACATTTGTTGCTTTTATCAGAAGTGAGGGTGATAGGGGCGCCTGGGTAGCTCAGTTGGTTGAGCGTCCAGCTTTGGCTCAGGTCATGATCTCCTGGTTTGTGAATTCGAGCCCCACGTCGGGCTCTGTGCTGACAGCTCGGAGCCTGGAGCCTGCTTCGGATTCTGTGTCTTCCTCTCTCTCTGCCCCAACCCCGCTTATGCTCTGTCGCTCTCTCTCAAACATAAATAAATAAACATAAAAAAAAAAGACATGATGATGATAGCAGGTCTTCAGATAATATTTTGACAAATAGACTTAATGATCATTTTAACAAGAATAGGCCTCTGATATCTGGATTGGATGTGTTAAATCAAAGGCCAACATGATAATAGTCAAAGGAAGCCCCAGCGAGGGTGGGGGACAATTTATAGATAAATAAATATCTGCTTTCCATTAGTGTTTTTCCTTCTGCCTCCCAGTGAGAAGAGGTGGGATGCCAAGACCGTTTGGCAGGCTGATAAATTGTGTGAATTTTCAAAGAGACTAACAGATATAAAATGGTCTTTAAGAATCCCTACAAAACTTATGGCTTTGAAGCTTGGGGGAATCCTGTAGATCAGTGCTGCCCAAGAGAAATACAGTGTGAGCCCTCTCTGCTGTAGGGGTAGTATGTAAATGTAAAATAATGAAGTTAATTTGAATAATATAGCTTATTTAGCCCAGTATATCCCAAATATTGCCATATGACTATAGTCACTATGCAGTCAATATAAAAATTATCGAGATGTTTACATTCTTTGTTTGCATCGAAATCAAAATCTAGTGTGTCTTTTATGCCTGTGGCACATTTCAGTTCTCAGTTCGGACAAGCTGATTCCAAGTCCCAGTAGCTACTGCCGTCTGCCACAGAGGAAAAGGGGACAGCTCAGCTTTGGACCTTTGCTACTCAAAAGTGTGGTCCTTGGGGACCAGGGGTATCTGCATCAACTGGGAATTGTTTTTTTTATTTTTTAAGTTTATTTGTTTATTTTTAAGAGAGAGAAAGAGAGAGTAGGGAAGGGGCAGAGAGGGAGAAATAGAATCCCAAGCAGGCTCTGAAATGTCAGCACAGAGCCTGATGTGGGGCTTGAGCCCATGAACCCTGAGACCATGACCTGAGCCAACATCAAGAGTCAGAAGCTCAAGCAACTGAGCCACGCATAGGCCCTCAGCTGGGAATTGTTAACATACAGAATCTCACCCCCCCACTGCCCACCCCCCCAGGCCTGAGGAATCAGCGGCTGCATTTTAACCAGGCATCTCCTATGTGCATCGGCACCCTACAGTTTGAGAACCTCGTTGTAGACTTCACATCTTCAGTCCCGGCCGGCAGGATGCTTCTGTGCAAAGGATTGTTGAGAAGGTGTCTCTCTGCCTGTGCTGCTGCTCTGCCGTCCCAGCTTCTCATGGCCCTGGGCTCAGGGTCCCCGCTGATCCCGCTGCCCTGCACGTGGAGGGCTCACCTCCCCAAGCTCTCTGGGGGAGGTGCCCTGAATTGTCGCCCGCTCACATCTGGTGGCTGGTGAGGAAAGCTGGTTTGCACACTGCAAACACTGAATTGACGGTCGCTGAGCACTGTTAGCCCTGAAGCAGGAGGGGCAGTGTAAAAAAGCATGTTTATGTCCTAGGTCACGGGAACTGACTCTTTCGTCCATCTGGGTGAAGTCAGGGAGGCAGGGGGGTCGTCTAAGCTTTTCTCCTACTTTCTGGAAAGAGATGCTCTTCCTTTCTCCTCTGCAGTTCCTTTCTATCTGCAGTTAGATTCCCATACACGGGATTCCTGTAAATTGCAACTCCATCCTGTGAAATTGATTGGAAATTCTGATTGATTGCTGTGACTTTGACTCATTCCCCTATGGATCCTGGGGTAGATGTAGTCACAGCAGATGTGCCTGTGGTTGGGACAGGAAGCCTGGAGGGGAGGTACCACGGTCTCCTGTTTGGGGGGATTGAACGTGTAAAGAGGAGGCCTCCTTGAGGTGCCTGGGGGGCTCAGTTGGTTAAGACTCTGACTCTTGGTTTCAGCTCAGGTCATGATCTCACGGTTCTTGGGATGGAGTCCTGTGTCAGACTCTGTACTGACAGCACGGCGCCTTGGGATTCTCTCTCCCTTTCTCTCTGCCCCTCCCTCACTCTATCTCTCTCTCTCTCAAAATAAATAAATAAACATCAACAAAAAAAAGAAGGCCTCTTTGGATGTCAGAGTGGACCACGCAGGCCTGTGTGTTGAGTGTGGCCATTTGTTTTATCCCTGTGCTTCTCTTGAAAGGGAACCAGCTGCGGCTCTAGAGACAAAGGCAAGCGAATTGGAGCCAAATTCCTCGGTGACAAGTCACTCAGTCTCCTGGCGTCTCTATTTTCCCACTGATGAAATGGAGTTTACAACCCTAGAGGGTGGTTTGTTGAGATTGGAGAAGATGTGTAAGAGGCACCTGGGAGAGAAGGAATGAAGTTCAGCCTCTGGGAACACCGCACGTGTGCAGATGTGATATGGAGATGTTGGGGTGATGATCTCCAAGCAAGAAATCCAAGAGATTCCCAAGTTAACATTTAGCCAGAAAGGTCAAATCATCCATAGGCAGTGCAGAGAAAAAAAGAGGAAAAAATAAAAGGAAACAAAACCATAAAGCAATCTAAGAGATTATGGGGGAAAATTTTTAGCCCGATCCTTCCAGGGCACAAATGACTCCATGGGAGTGGAGAGGGCCTGCTGGTAGCTGTATTAACATTTTGAGTCCTTCTGGAACTTTCAAGGCTGGAGGGTGACATACACCTTGCTCTGATCTCTAATCAGTGTTCCTTTTATACGTTTCTTTAAAGAAGTCTCCTAAGAAGGCATTGGCACAAAAACTCTACTGGGAAACAAATTCCCTGCTTGTAGGAGGCAGAACAACTCAGGATCTCTGAAGAAATAGCTGCGGGGGGCAAGACCACCAGGCATGGCCCAGCCATGCTGCCAGGGCTTGAGGTCTGATTTTCTGTGGAGAAAGTGGTAGAAGAGTATAAATATCCAAGCCATCCCTGGGACAGAAGTTTCTAGATCAATGATTACCTAATACTAATTATTTACTAGACTCTGTTCTTTGGGGGACATCCAGGTAGCCAGATAGTGAAATGATTGGCTTCTCTTATTCCTTTGGTAATATGTGGTGGAATTCTGGAGTCATAAGTAGATCCTGCGTTCTGCAACATGGCGCCTCACGTTAAATGCCAACACACTCACCATCGCCCACCAGACATGGATATGTAGTGCTAACATGCACCATGGGATGCGCTAGCCCTTCCTGAGGGGATGGCGCCCACACGCGTGGCTGAAGACTCAAGAGCATTACTTCAAACGGCCCTTATTTCGTCCACCCTTAAAAATTAAAAACCCTGAGCACCTGGATGGCTCAGTCGGTTAAGCGTCTGACTTTGGCTCAGGTCATGATCTCACTCACAGTTTGTGAGTTCGAGCCCTGCATTGGGCTCTGTGCTGACAGCTCAGAGTCTGGAGCCTGCTTCGGATTCTCTGTATCCTTCTCTCTCTGCTCCTCCCCCACTCATGCTCTGTCTTTTTCTCTCTGTCAAAAATAAATAAAAACATCTTTAAAAAATTAAAAAAAAATTAAAAACCCATTTTCCCTCATTATCTAAGTTATCCACGCCCCCGGGAGAAGCTGAAAAATTAGAGTGTAGAGTAAAGAATGAAATTTACAATGACAAGTCCGCCAGCCAACACAGCCACTGTAAATGTTTTGGTAGAGAGCATATTGATTTGTATAGCTTGGATCTTACCGTATTAATTAAAAAAAAATTTTTTTTAACGTTTATTTATTTTTGAGACAGAGAGAGACAGAGCATGAATGGGGGAGGGCCAGAGAGAGAGGGAGACACAGAATCTGAAGCAGGCTCCAGGTCTGAGCTGTCAGCACAGAGCCCGACGCGGGGCTCGAACTCACGGACCGTGAGATCATGACCTGAGCCGAAGTCGGACGCTTAACCGACTGGGCCACCCAGGCACCCCTTACCGTATTAATTTTTTCCTGACCTTTTTTCTACTTCATGTTGTGTCATTAGCATTTTGCCATGTCACTGAAAATTATTTGTAAGCATGATTTAAAAACTTTTATTATGGAAATGTAAAAACATATGCCAAGTTAGAGAGTGGCTTCTCATAAGCCTCAAGCATGGACAACTCTCAGTATATGGCCGTTCTTGTTTGTTCCAAAGCCTCTAACCCCCTCCCCCATCCAAAATTATTTTGAATTATTCATTTTCCGGGAATCATATAATTTTATCTCTAAATATTTCAGTATGTATCTGAAAGATAAGGACAGGGCAAAGAACTTAGAAATAAATAATTCTAATAAAACCACAATATACTCATCTAAAACCAACAATTTTTAAAAGTTTATTTATTTATTGTTGAGAGGGAGAGAGCCCAAGCAGGGGAGGAACCGATAGGACCGATAGGAACCGATAGGGGGAGAGAGAATCCCAAGCGGGCCCTGCACTGTTAGTGTAGGGCCTGATGGCAGGGCTCGAACTCATGAACCGTGAGATCATGACCAGAGCTGAAATCACATGTCTGACACTTAATTGACTGAGCCATCCAGGTGCCCCTAAAAACAATAATTTTTTAATATCACTAAAGATCCAATGTTTACACTTCCCCAATTGTCTTGTGAGTTTTGTTTTATTTTTGACAACTTATTCAAACTGGGAACCAAACAAAGTCAATTCATGGAGGTCGGTCATGTGTCCCTTATTTTATTTTATTTTATTTTTTGTGATTTATTTAGTGAAGAAACCAACACATTTGCCCTGTATTCTCCTAGAATCTGATAGTGCTGTTTGAACCCCCAAGATTTTGTCTCAAATGTTTCTCCATCCCTTGTTTTTCCTGTCTATTAGTGGTTAGATGCAGAGGTTTGGTCAGAGTCAAGTTCGTTTTGGGGAGGGGTCACGACAACTTCATAGATGTTGTTGGTCCTTCCACTGGGATGTACTTAATGCCAGCTTTTCTCTTGTCTTGTGATTATTGTTGCCTAGATCCATTATTTCACTAGGAGTTTCAAGATGGTGTCATGAGATCAGTTTTTTTTCTCTGTTTATTACTTGGAATACTTTTTCTCAATTCTTTTGTTACTCTGCAGTTTGTCTTGTGGAGGCAAGGCACAATCGATGCCAGATCCTTTTTCTTTGTCAGTTTTCAAAGTAGTGATCCGTTCAATACTGTCTTCCAGTTGTGACCAATGAGCTTTTCAGTATGATTATGAAATAATATCGGGGATTTAATCTATTACAGTTATTATTTTACTTATGCTCAAACTATACAATTTAGATGGACTCCTGATTTCTTTTGTTATATCCCTAGAAATTTCTGGTAGCTTTCTTATTTTCTGGATGATGAACTTTAGATTTATCTTGTGTATTTCCTGGTCAGGCCTGGGATCAGCCATCCATCCGAGCAGCCCTGGGACTTCTTTTATTTTTTAAGTTTATTTACTCATTTTAGGGAGAGAGAGTGAGTGCGAGTAGGGGAAGGGAAGAGAGAGAGAGAAGCCTAAGTGGGCTCTGTGCTGTAAGCTCAGAGCCTGACATGGGGCTTGATCCCACGAACCACGAGATCATGACCTGAGCTGAAATCAAGAGTTGGTCACTCAACCAACTGAGCCACCCAGGCACCCTGGGACTTTTAAATTGGGAAATGGTATTTAGAGACCATAATACGGTACTGTGGATGCTCAGTGCTACTGGATTGATTATTATTTCTAGGTCTTCTCAGTGGGCAGTGTGCAATTTCTTAAAGATAAAACCCGTCATAAACTCATACTCATACATGATTTTATGTCCTGTGGTTGGGCAGGGCTTGGCTGGGTAACTCCTCTGTTTCAGGAGGCATGGGCCGAGGTGCCTCTGTGGTATTCTGCTGGTGGGTGTGCCCGTCTGGAGGACTCAAGGGGGCTTCATTCCCACGTCTGGTGACTTCCAGTGGATGCCAGAAGCATGGGCTCAGGCTGGCTGGACTTCCTATATGGTGGCCTAGGCCTCCCGAGATAGCATGCTCACAGAAGCCTCTTAGGACCCAGCCCAAGAAATCCCAGGATGTCACTTTCACCACATTCTGTGGGTCAGGCCGTTAGCTCAGGTCAGCTCAGGATTAAGAAGAAGAAAGTCCACCAGGTCAGATAGGATGCCTGGTCTGGGGAGTCTGAGCAGCACTCACACCAGCAGCACCTTTTCTTGTCCAGGACCTCCGTCACCTGCCTGCTCTCATGCACCGGCTGAACTGCCTCGGTGACCCACTCTGCCACATGGTACCTTGGCCCCTGCCGCCTGAACCTGTGGCGGTCCCCAGACGGGTCAGAAGATGCATCTTCTACTCAAGGACGTCCCCGCCTGGTTCTGGCACTCTGCAAGCTGGTGACCATCCCCACTTCCTGGAGAGATGCATTTCAATTCAGCCTGTAAGTGGGGTTTCCAACGGGGGCACAGTGACCACGAGCTTCGCAGTGTGGAAAAGCCAGCTGTTGGTGTGAAAATATCAAAGGTTCTTCCACCTTCCTGGTGGGATGTGGGATCAGGGCTGCAGATTGGGGTGGGTGGCAGATGGCAGGTGGCCACGCAGAGAGTTGGATGAGGCTATAGAGGAAGGGTTGGCCCCCGGGGCCCAGGCGATGTGCAGTGGCTCCATCCCTCCACGGGCTCCATGGGCTGTCCCTTGAGAGCTTCCTGGAGGGGCAGGTGGTGTGGTGGAAGGTTCTGGGCTTGGACCCCCCCCCCCCCCCCCCGTAACCCTGGTGGAGACAGGTGCGACAGTCTGCTCTACACTGGGGTGAATGAGCAGAGGCTGGGCCCCCAGTGCAGGAAAGGTGCTAGGCTCTGCAAATGCCCCTTCATGGTCGTTGTCAAGGGCTTTCAGCAAGTCTGCCTGCCAAAGCGTGCTTGTCAATTACAACATCAATTACAATGTCTATTACATGTCTACGAGTAATTGCAGCTCTGGGTCATCCTGCCGGTCATCTCCTCTGGGAGGAAACTGTCACCCAGTGACTTAACCCTGTGGGGGCAAGTTTCCAGAAAGCTCACAGGGCGGGGATGAGGGTGTGTGTGTGTGTGTGTGTGTGTGTGTGTGATAACTGCCTTGCCTCTAGGTTGGGTTTTGCTGGGTGGTTGAGATACAATGAATGTGGTTCTCAAAGTCCAGGTATTTTCTGTTATTGCCCGAGCTTAACCCGATGGATCATAAGCAGGTTTCTGTATTTGTGTAGTGATGCGGGCAGAGGGCGGAAGTGCATTTAGGCCTCGGCTCTGCCACCCACGAGGAGCTGACCTCAGCAGCAACCTTGGGCTTTTCCGAACCTCACTCGCTTCATCTGTACCAGTGGGCGGCAAGCCTTCCTGCCCCACAGCACTGTGGGGTGTGGACGAGGAGAGGGCCTGCGAGAGATGCTTCTGAGTCTAAGAGGCGCAAAGCGCAGTCCTGGCACCAGACACATGGGCAGGGGCTGTGGTTTGGTGCCCTGCTAAGTGCTGAGTGTGGGCTCCCCACGTAGAGTGTGTGCAACGAACATTTGCCACATCACTTCTTTCTCTGTCCCCATTTAGAACTGTTCCCCGAATAGCTACAGGTCAGAAATGGAGAAAGGGGAGTCTGGTAAAGACCAGGCATTTGGTCAACCTCTTGCCCCCATGAAGAGTATCAGGTTCAGACAGTTTTGACTGGAGGGCGTGAGTTGAACAAACACCAAAGCAGCTCAGCGTTCTCCTTTGGAGCTGGGGGCCCGCTGCACTCCCTCCCTGACTGTTTCTCAGAGCAGCTTCTGACAGGGTGACCATCTGATCAGTAAAGAAAGTGCCAGGGGCTCCGTTGCATAAACCCCCCAGGCAAAGCTTGTGGACCCTGAATTCTCAGTGTCACCAGGAGGGCTGGACAACCGATGTCTTCTCTGTTGGTAATCTGAGTCTCCTTCTGAACCAAGCAGCGTTCTGTGTGTTTTTCCACAAGCAAAAGGGGTCACATGTAATTTATATAACTTTATAACTTCCATCATTTGCTGAAAACAGTTGCAAATATAATACATGAATCTGGGACATTTCTCTGAATTAGAGGAGCCTGCAAGATTGGCGGGGAGAAGATTTAGCAAGACGGCAGGGGGTTGCTGCATCCTGGCATTTCTCTCTGCACAGCTGTGTGTCACTTATTTATGTGTGTGTGTGTGTGTGTGTGTGTGTGTGTGTGCGCGCATGCAATAATCCTGAGATCCATATACAGAAGCTGTCTGAATCAGTCACCATAGGCTAAGCTCTGTAAAAGATAACCTCAATGTTTTAGCGGCTTAATACAATAGAATTTATTTCTTACTCTTGTAAAGTAGAATTGGTGCTGGAAATCTGGGGGCAGCGGTGGGGGGCGGGGGGAGGAAGTTTGCTCCACAGCATTGTTCCAGGAACAAGACCTTTTCTGTCCTCTGGCTGCACCACTCTCGAGGGCCTTAACATCCTTTCCGGTCAGCCAGCAGACGTGGGAAGAGAGGGCGTGTAGCATCGCACAGAAGTCTTATGGGCCCAGCCAGGAAAGTGGCACATAAGGATCTGCCCACGTCCGATGGGCCAGAACTATCACACATCCACCTGTCTGCAAGGGAGACTGGAGAGGTGGTGCAGCTACGTGCTGAGGAGGCAGAGAACCCCTTGTGGACCCAAGGCAGTCTCTGTCCCCTTGGCCAACCTGTAAATTGGTAAATCAAACCATCCCAGGAATGGGAAGATAGTATTTTTATGAATCAGAGGTCAGTAAATTAGTATCTACCATATTTCTTGGGGATTCAGTTCCTTTCTGACTCAGTGAGAAGTTTTTTGAAAAATTAGTTATCTTGTTAATGAAGTTTCCTTTGGTGTTTGGTCAGGTTCCATAGGCCAAATTAAAATTTTCTATACAAAGGTCTTAAATAACACTGTTTTTAAAAAGTTGAAAAATGTTTTAATGTGTTTATTTATTTTATTTTTGAGAGACAGACACAGAGTGCAAGAGGGAGGGGCAGAGAGAGAAGGAGACACAGAATCCGAAGCAGGCTCCAGGCTCTGAGCCGTCAGCCCAGAGCCTGACGTGGGGCTTGAACTCGGGAACAGTGAGATCATGACCTGAGCTGAAGCTGGACACTCAACTGACTGAGCCACCCAGGCGCCCCTTAAATAACGCGGTTAAAAACGCTGTCAAGAACTGTGAAGGGGCCTAGGTTTTACCCTCTGTGCAAGGTAACAGTTGAGGCTGCCGGTTTCATGGGTGCTGGCAGGAGACCCGAGATGCCCCGGGGCAGAGATGCTACTGATCTTGTTCACTGCTGTTGACCCAGTGCCTAGAGCACACTGCGTGGCACAGAGGAGCCTCAAGTAGTATGTAGGAAGGAAGGAATGAATAAGTGAATATTCATTTATTATCAATCCATTATGATTCCCAACATATGGATATTTACTTATGTAAATGAATACTTGCCCAACAGATGAATAAGTACCTACTTTGACCTACTCTCATGAAGCCCCCCTCTCCCGCTTTGCCCCCCGTTTCAGGGAAAGATACCTCTCAGTTGCCCAAACGAGAAACCAAGAGCCACTCTCAACCCTCCCTACTGTAATGGAAACCATCACACGTATGAAAACACCGACCACCCAGAAATGGTTCTTAGGTGTGCAATGTTGACCTGATTCTTCCGTTTCTGGCTTTGAGATGGAGGAGGGAGCCATGGGATGCAGGCCACCTCTAGAAACTGGGGAAGGCAAGGAAACAAGTTGTGCTCTCCAGCTTCCAGAAAGATTCGGCCCTGCTGGCAACTGATTTGGGCCCCGTTTAGATTTTAGATTTCTGAACTTCAGAAATACAAGCTAATACGTTTTTGTTGTCTTAAGCCACTATGTGTGTGGTTGTTTGTTACAGCAGCAGTGGGCAGCTGATACACTTGGCAAAGAGATAGGAGCGCATCCCCTCCTGGTGGGGACTGGCCAAGGCCCTGAGGTAGGCTGCACTCCTGAAGTATCCTTTGTAGCATGAGCACAGAGGAGCAGGGAGTATCTAGTGGGCGATCATGGGAAGAGATTAGAGAATCTCAAAAGAGGTTTCCAGACTAGGCGGGAAGGAGCCAGAAGGAGCATGCTGGCCTCCCATCCATGTTATTGAGAGCCTCGAATATGTACTGAAGCTTGTGGGGAAAGGTAGGGAAGGGAGAGCCCAAAATTAGTGCTCAGGTGCACTGGGCTCAGTAAAACCAATCTCTGATTTTTCTATTCTGATCTTTTGTCTTCTGTTAGATGTCTTCTCTTGAAGCTTCATTGCATTAGAAAGAACAGATAGTTTGTGGAATGATGCCCTTGCTCTCTCATGCCTCCTCAGTGGTAATTCCAGCGATTTCCATGGCTGAGTCTCAACACACAGATCACATTTTCTTCCAGTGGCACGGCCTTGTGGCACAGTTTGGCTCACGGTGCCTTTGTATCGTGCACTGATTTTCACCTGACTCCAAAGACATTCCTTATGGCTGAAAGACACAGTGTCAAGGGTCTTGTGTGTGTATACATTTGTGGAACAGGCAGAGGCTCTGTCCTCGCACCCAACACTTACTGAACCTCGACGTACTTGCCCGGTGAATCTGTGGGTTACTCAGTACCCACTTGCTGTAGAACTGCTTGGAAATTTTGGAATGTCTCTTGATATTGGGAATCACCGGTGCCTTTGAGCTGAGGAAGGGTCTCAATGTGGAGATGTTTCCAAACTCTTGTGTGTGGACCTGCTCTCCCATGCCTTTTGCTTCTCACTAGAGCTTTTATTTGCAGCTGGTTTTCAATCATGTATCAGTTGTGGTAATTATGCGTTGTTAATTTGTTAAAGTTTCGTATTTGCTCTCATATATAATCATAACATCGTAATAAAAGCCAATAATTTGTAGGTGATGGCAGATGGTGAGGATACAAATGGGTGCCAGAGAGAGAAATGGATTTATGGATTGTATCATAATATTTTTGTCCTCCTTTATTTTTCTCCTGCAAAGTTTTTTGTTTTTTTTTTTTTGGTGTGTTTGTCTTGAGGACATGAGCCTCCGTGGTGCCAACTCTCCATGACAACGTTGAAAACACACTAAGATATTTTCTAAAAAAAAAAAAAAAGAGAAAAATCCCCAATAATAATACTAATATTACTGGAAGCACGGGCAGGGATCAGCCAAGGCAATTAAAACGCTTCTGAACCGCCGAGCAGTCATTTCTGCAGTCACAATTCTGATCATGTTGGAAATTGTCATCGCCCAAATCCTTTGATGAGAAATCTCTCCGGGTCCCTTGTAAACCACCGGTAGGAGTGTCTTGGGAAAACAAGTGAAGTTTCTGGTTTCCTTTGGGGAGGGGGAAGGTGGAATATTTTTTTTTTTTTCCTTTTCCTGAGCAGCGTGTGATTCTGCCGGGTTCCCTGGTGTGGAACTTCAGAGTCGTCGGTGGCAACATGATAAATGGCCACATGGCTCTGCAAAGAATTTGAAATCCTGGGGAAATTCTCCTGGGTTGGCTGGAAGACAGGGGCTGTGCCCCCTCCCAGGGAAGTGGATATTGGAGATGAGTAAGATCCCTACCAGAGCACACAAATATTTCTTGCCAGTCGCCAAAAGGGCAGACCAAAATGGACGCTGACCGCCTCTTAACGGAAATATTGGTTGACGAATCTCCAAGCCCGTGGGGTGGCTGACCTCTCTTTCTAAGACCTGCCCGCCATGATCGTGGCTCCGCCCCACAACCAGGACCTCAGAAAATTGGCAAACAGCTGACATTATATCAAGGGAGCATCCAAATGAAAGTTTCCCCTAAGGTGCTTGCTCTGACTTGAAATCACTAAAGTTCTTTAGGAATCTAAAGTTCTTTAGAGCGCCTGACAGTGGGGGAAGTGGCATCTGAATGGCTCTTCGGATCCTGGCTACTGTTGCTGGATTTGTGACCAACCTGCTCGTGAAGCCTCTAGCTAGAAACATACAGTCAATTTCAGGGCCTGGGGCCCCCACTCCACAGATGTGGGTATCTGAAGATGGGAGGGGAAGAAGGAATTTGTCCCTTTCTCCCCCGACCTTTCACGGACCGATGTCTTCCTTGAAGAGTGGGTCCCTGATGTCGTTTCCAGAGCCTCAAGCTTCACAAAATAGTGACATGTTCTGGTTCATGCATCAGATTTCTGAGAATCTCAAAGTCCTTCAGAGAGATCCTGTAATTCTGTGGAGTCTTTCCCTTGGAATTTTATTGTGGGCAACAAGTCGATGAGAACTGAGCAAGCACTTAAGCCCTGTTTACAGAGACGTCGAGAGCCTTTGGGCTTGCTCCCCAATCTGACACTCTTCCCGCGGCATTTCTTCTTCTCCGGCAGCCTCCTCCTAACAGAGGCCAGGGTCGGGGGACGTCTTCTCTGGCAGTCTTGAAAACCCTATAGCTATTGCTAACCCCCTAGGTTCAAGGAGTTCTGGAGCTGCGGAGCATGTCTGCCTTCCTGGAGGTAGAGGAGGGCGGGAGGAAAAGTGCCTTCTTGCTGGTGAGTCTATGGCAGCGATCAGCACACTTCTCCTGTAAGGGCCAAGTAGCAGGTATTTTAAGATTTGTGGGTCATCTGGACAGTTACTCAGCTCTGCCATTATAGCACGAAAGCCGTCATGGACAATACTTGGATGAATGAACACAGCTGTGTTCCAATAAACCTTTATTTGCACAGACAGGTAGTCAGCCAGATTTGCCCAGTTGGCTGGTTTGGCCGCTTCTGCCCTCAAAAACCGAAAGGCAGGGCACTAGTCTCATTTGTCAGTACCTCAGCTTGTTGACTCCGCCAGCGTAGTTACATCACTCTGAGAAGAACAGAACGGATGGAGGAATACAGAACGTGCTGGTAGGCCATGGAGGAGGGACTCCTAATCCACATTTGGGACTCCCGTTGGGTGAAAAGGCTTGGAGGGAGGAGAGGGTCTGGGAGCTTCTCAGGTGTCGTGGTGCATGAGATGGGTTTTGAGGAGAAAGTAGGAGCTTCAGGACGTCAAGCCAGAAGGGGATTCAGGGAAAACCAATGGCACGTGCAAAGGCACTGAGACTCGGCAGAGCCGAAATGTGAGGGTCCCGCATGCGCTCTGGCATATCACCACCTAAAGCAAGGGGGCCAACTTCAGTGGCAGTAAAGGCTGGCAAGGCAGGCCAGGACCAAGCCATTCATGGTGTCCTGCCTCATGCCAAGGAATCTGGGTCCGGCAGAGCACTGAGGATGTTTAAGCAGGTAGCAGACCTAATCAGAATTTGCAAGATGGTGAGAAGGGGCATCAGAAGTGGGTTGGATCCCTGGTCCGTCGAACCCTTGCCATACGGATGCTGAGGCTTGGCCTTGCCCTGAGGACCCTTGGATGTGTTCTGAGTCCTCTGTAAGTTCAGTCCAAAGCCTGGGCTTGTAATTCCTGAGAGCCCCCCAAGTTCAGCCGCTTGTGTCTATGTGACCTTGGGTCAGCTAGCAGATTCCTCACCCTGTGCATGTGTGTGTGTGTGTGTGTGTGTGTCTCAGATTATTCACCAGTTACCTCACCCAAAGACGGAAAGGCATTTTATGGTTCAGTGGTGATTTTTACGTGTCAGCCTAGTCTGGTTCTGGCACACGGTTATTTAATTAAACACTAATCTAGGTGTGGCTGTGGAGGTATTTTGGAGATGTGATGTTGATTAAACATCCACAACCAGCTGACTTCCAGTAAAGGAGATTATCCTCCATAATCTGGTTGGGCCTCACCAGTCAGTGAAAAGGCCATAGAGCATATCTGAGCCTTTCCCGAGTAAGAAGAAATTTCACCTGTGGACTGAAGTGTGAACTCTGCCCGAGCATTTCCAGCCTGCCCTACAGACTTCAGAGTTGTCCAGCCAGAACCCACAATCATACAACCACTTCCTGGACATCAACCAATCTCTGTCTACATGCATGCGCACACACACACACACACACACACACACACACTACTGGTTCTGTTTTCTGCAAGGACCCTGACGCATTTGGTAAGGGCAAAGCTGAGGTCTAACTGGGATAATCAATATTGTTAATAAAATGAGTTTAATGGTACGTTTTCCATTGTGAAGGCAGAAAAAAAAATCTGTCTTGAATGGAGAAGGTGGAGACATTTTTGATTCTTCTGCCTTCCTCCTTGGGGTATTTAAGAGACACTGAGGCTTCTGTTAACCCAAATCCTTTGAAAGTGTGTGGATGCCCCCCCCCCCCCCCCCCTGCCCAGGTTGTCTAGCCAGGCCTTGGTGGAGATGTTCAGTCATGACTCCCAGGTATGAATCACGACACTTGAAGGCATTGTGGGCGCTTGCCTAATTTCAGCTCCGCAGGTGAGATTACTCCGGTCATGTGTCCCCTAGCATGGCTTTGTGGGGAAGTCCAGAACTGTATTTAGGCATTATTCACCCTCGCTAATGAGTAAGTCATGTGGGGAGATGGCATAGCCAGCCTGGGGAAGTGACTTCAGGGGCTCAGGAGAAAGTTAGGAGCCATGTTGAGTCTGACCTTTAAAGTAAGTTAGCAGGTTGACTTTCAGGCAAAGTGCCAGGCAGGGAGAGGGCATGGGCTCCTGGGCAGGGGTCTTCTCACAGACAGCGGCCGGGCTGAGCAGCCTCTGTCCCCCTTGCAGAGACAGTCCGACCAGCATCTCTCAGTGCTCACGAAATTCTCGTGTGGTTTGGCCAATGGCCTGCACACCAAAAGGGGATTTCTGGGAACCGGCTAGTACTGGACAGGGGGAATGACTAACTTCAGAGGTCAGAGAGAGCAAAGGACAGACAGGGGGGCCTTCTGGTGTCCGCCCGCTTGGAAAAGTGCCTGTGTTAAAATGGAGAAACTATCAGAGACGCAGGGTCGGGGGCTTGCTTCTGGGAGGAAGGGACATTTGCGAGTTTCAGGGGCTGTTTTAGGATTTAGAGCTGTGAATTTGCAGCAGAACAGGAAGGTAGGTCAACTCATCGAACCCTGGCCAGGAAGCTGGATCCGGCCTGGGCCATGCCAACTTTGGGAAGTCAGGACGTGCTACCAGAGGCTGGGCTCGGTGGCCTCACCTCTGCAGCCCCCACCGAGTGCTTCAGGTCAAGGGATGTGAATCCATCTGAGAACAAAGAAGAGAATGAGCACCTTCCTAGAAAAGATCATCCGTGAGCCACCAAGGATTAAAGGAACCCACACTTTGTTCCTGTTGCTAAACTTCCGACCGGGGTTCCTTTCTGGGCTGATGGAAACATTCTGAAATTGACAATGGTGCCGGTTGCACAACTCTGTGAACATACTAAAAGCCATTGAATCATACACATTAAGTGGGTGAATTGTATGGCATACACATTACATCTCAATAAACGTATTGCTGTTAAAAAATACATCATGCCAAGTTTGAATTTCAGATAAATAACGGCCAAGTTTTTCGGATAAGTATGTCTTTTACAATATTTAGGACATACTAAAAAAATCAATTACTGTTTATCTGAAATTGGGATTTAACTGGGTGCCCCAGACCCCGTCTCTCAGGGCACTTCAGTCACATGAGGATAACTTTGACAGTCACTGAAGCTGGCGTTGGCTGATTTTTAGCCCCCTCGGCTACCTAGAATCAGACACCAATCAGCCCGGAGGCTCCTGATCCCTCGGCCAAACAACCTGTCATCTGTCCTGCCAGCCAGGGAGGGTAATCCTGGAAGCTGTTGGAGCTGCTAATGTGAGCAGGGCACACAGGTTATGTGGGAAACAACCTGATTCCTCTCCGCATACCGCCCTGTGGTGCCAGCCCGTCTTTCCCACCACCTTGTTTGAAGTCAGGGCAGGCCCCATGGCTGTCCTGGCTGCTTTTTCATATCATTAGACATTCTCTGGGCTCCTATCCCCCTCAAGAGTCTCAGCTTAGCTACGACACGTCCAGCCTGTGTGCTCAGCCCCCCACCTTGCTCAGAGTCCCCAGACTTGGGAAAGGAGGACTGGGGGAGGGGGCTGCTTCTGTCTTTACTCCACTTCTCCTTCCTTAAGCCCCTCCCCAACGGTGTCTCCCACCTCTCCAGGGGGGCCAGGACCAGGGCAGGGGAAGGAATAAGGGACAGGACAGACCTACCTCGGTGGTCCCAATATGGAGCTGGCCTTGGAGGGTGTTTACACAGACTCTTTCTCATGTTCTGCACAAGTTTGTGGACATTTTTGGATTCTACCTCATTATACAGCAGCCTGCTTGATTCTGAAATGTATATATCAATCACCAGTCGAACACTTGACTTTCTGGTCCCCTCTTCCACATTTCTACCCCTTCCCTCAGATCTTCAGGTGAAATCCCTGCTCCAGGAACACATACATAAGCCATCCTTGCTCACACTCAGGGGTAGGGGTGAATCGCCCAGTTAGAGGAGTCCTGGGTTCCAGCTTGAGACCCACAGTCTCTCTAGGGTTGTCCTTGTGTTCTGGTGAACCAGGCTTGCATGGAGCCTCCCCGCTTGGAGGTTGTCTGACTTTGGATCCAGGAAATTCTAGGTCATTCTCTCTACTTGGGACTAAGGTGGATCCCCCAAATATTGTTTGACAAAAAAAGACGAGCAGTGGCTTCTCTGGAACATTCAAGTGGTGGGTGGATATTGTGTCATCTGCACTTGCTCAGAAAGAGGTGACTTAGATTCCTTTCCCTGCCAGGGTCCCATGACATTCTCCAGAGATTTGTTCTGGAACTTTTCCTAGAATAGTCACATGATCAGATGAGTACAGAGGGCTGGAGAGAAGGCATGACATCAGCATTGCTATTACTGAGGCCTGGGGGTGACATGTCCAGGCATCAGCAACATCAAAGAAGTGCATGTGAATATGAGGAAGGTCTCCAGGGCCGGGACCAGTGGGGGAGGGTGCTGAGGAGTGGCAGGGATGTGGACAGGTTCCTGTCCACCATTGTCCTCGGCAGCTTTGTGGACAGGTTCTTATCAACCACTGTCCACGGCAGCATCATTCACAGTCATCAACAGGTGTAAGCAAACCAAGTGTCCATAGATGGATAAAGGGATAAGCAAAATGTGGTCAATCCATACAATGGAATATTATTCAGTCTTCAAAAGGAAGAAAATCCTGACACCTGCTATGCAGCGATGAACCTTGAAGACACGGTGCCAAGGAAATGAGCCAGTCACAACAAGGCAGATTCTGCATGATTCCACTTATGTGAGGTCCCTAGAGGAGTTGAATTCATAGAGATGAAGGGTGGGATGGGGGGGTCTTCAGGGGCTGGCGGGGGGGGGATCTGGGGGGGTGTTTCATGGGGACAGAGTTTCTATTTGGGAGGATGAAAAGTTTCTGGAGACGGTGGGGATGGTTGCACAGTAGTGTTAATGTGCTTTGTGACACTGACCTAGACAATTAAAAATGGTTAATATGATCAATTATATGTTATGAATATCTTGCCACAATTAAAAAAAAAACGGTAAAAAATGAAAAGCCATTGTGAGGAGCAAGCTCCCTGCCCCCATCGGGAGAGACACGAGATCACCTTTCCAAAGGGTTGGGCACCATGACACGGGCTTCTGAGCCTGGGTGCTCTGCCCTCCCCGCTGAGCCCAGGAGCAGGAGCAAAGCCCTCTATCCCAAGGTCAAGACACTTCATCTTCTCTCCCAGCTGCAGACAGTTGCTCGGGGCCTCGCCAGGTGCGGGCGCTGACGCAAGCCTGTTTAGTCACTGCTTGTCTTCCAAGTCCTGTGCCTGTCCTGCGTCAGCTCCATTACTCCCAAGTCGTACAGCTAGAAAGTGCTAGAAACTGAAACTGGACCCTTGTCCGTCTCTTCTAAGGCCCACGGTCTTGACTGTTCTTTATGAGAACAGAAAACCATTCAGGTTTTCAAAACCCAGCTCAGATTCCCCTTTCGCCGAAAGCCTCTCACACTTTCTGAGCTGGGAGCTGCTTCCTTTTGTGTGTCTTCATGACACCTGGTGCTTCTGAAGGACAAAGCCTGTTGTATTTCATGTACTCGTCTGCCCACCTGCCTCCCCCGTGAGACCAAGAGGCCGTCAAAGGCAGTCCGTATCGTGCACATCTTTGTATGTAAATCAGTGCCTGGAACATAAGTGACGACCTGAGCCCCCACCTCCTGCCTCCTCCGTCCCATCCACAGCCACCAGGCCCACCTCTCCGTGACTCCCTGGAGCCTTAGACGTGAAAGCACGATGTCGCATGTATTTCAAGCTCCCTCCCGCGGCGAGGACCCCTCTGAGTGTGATGCTCTGAGAAAAATGACTTCTGTTCTGCTAAGGGATCAAAATATTAAAGGAGGATTATGTCTTTCACAGCTGGGAACAAATCTGATTTTTCTCTGGTGCCTGTCATTCATTGATTTGTGGCTCAATATTCTCCAGGGGAGTATCTTAATTCTACAGCATTCTGCGTGAGGAACAGATTTATTTGGCAAGGCTGGCATGGAGGGGTTAGGCGAGCCCCTGTTGATTACTGAACCCAAGGAAACATGCCTCTGAGCCCAGCAAAGCAAAATTCCAAGTTGTTCTCTGTTCTTCCAAATGTGTGTGTGCTGATGCTGTTGTATTGACTGCATTAAAATGAAGATTTGCTGCTCAATAAAAATGACCTCAGATAAAGCAGACATACAGGTGTCATGCCCGAGAAGATACTCGTAATATCTCACACAGATTAAAGGGGAGGCTTAATGAAAGAGAAAACATTCTTGGAGGTCATCAGGAAAAAGATCGGCCATCTTGCTAACTTGCGTTCTTGCCTCTTGATTGTTTGTAGTGTCTGTTCTGTATAAATAAGGAAGAAAAATTTTTTTTTTTTAATTTTTTTTTTCAACGTTTATTTATTTTTGGGACAGAGAGAGACAGAGCATGAACGGGGGAGGGGCAGAGAGAGAGGGAGACACAGAATCGGAAACTGGCTCCAGGCTCCGAGCCATCAGCCCAGAGCCTGACGTGGGGCTCGAACTCCCGGACCGCGAGATCGTGACCTGGCTGAAGTCGGACGCTTAACCGACTGCGCCACCCAGGCGCCCCAAGGAAGAAAAAATTTTAATGGTAGAAAATATTTAAGTAGATATCTATCACTAGGAGATATATTGATACATAAAGGCAGCATGATAAGGTAGAGTAGAAAGACCATGTTATGGGCTGTTTGTGTCCCCCCAGATTTTTTTGTTGAAGCCCTGACTCCAGTGTGACTGAAACGGGGTCTCTAAGGCAGCAACTAAGGCTAAACAAGGTCAGAAGGGTAGGGTCCTGCTCTGATAGGATTAGAGTCCTTATCAGAAGAGCCACCAGGGAGCCTGGGTGCCTGCAAACCAGGGCAGGAGCTCTCATCAGACACTGGCCATGCATGTTGGTACCTTGATCATGGACTTCTTCCCAGCCTCCAAAATGGTGAGAAAATAAATTTCTGCGGTATAAACCTCTCAGCTGGCGGTAGTTTGTTTTAGCAGCCTGAGCAGACTAATACGGATTAATAGTTTTGGATCCGATGAAATCAGGGTAAATTCTGGGTCTCCCACTTGTTGACTGAATAACTCAGACAAGTTATTTAATCTTTCTGAGCTTGATAAGCAACAAAGGATTAATACGCCGTGCTGGTAGTTTTGTCCTGCAGGTTAAGGACAACATTTGGCACTGGGTGGGCACTCAGCAGGGTCTCCTGCAGTTGTAGAGGATGCTCTATAATGGACTTCTTTCCCAAAAGCCAGCCTTGTCCAGCCCTTGCGTTTTTGTGAAACAATGAGTTGTTTCACAAGATGAGTTGCTCACTCAGAGGATGCGTGTCGTTGGAATTGACAGGGCAAAGGGGACCCTTTTGCAAATTCAGTATGTATTTCTAGGTCGATTCCTTTCATTGTAAGACGTGGGCACAGAATCCTCTTGGGAAGAAACCAGTTCACACCACTATTAATGGAGGTGTGCAGGTGGTTACTGGTCCAAGCTCCCCAGCGAGGCTCTGAGGAACTGAAAGCTTACAAATGGAATCCAACCCCTTCTCTTGGACCCAGTCAAGAGAAATGCATCTTTGCTCCAAGGAAAAATGCTCACTAGACACCAAATACGAATTCTAAGTTGCATACGGAGGCATCACGAATGTTGAGACACCCACAATGCACCAATATTTAGTTGCTGCAACTTCTGTGTGCATTGGGGGAGGGGTGTGTGGAGACGTCTTTGCCAAAGTTGATCTTAAATGACAAGTCTTAAAGTTGCATCTGCAAATGTCTAAACAACTGTCACTCAACATCCACCAAATCCTTGGATTTAGAGTTTCTATTGAACTTGAAATTTTGTGTACATGGTACAATCACTGCTTTCTAGGAGTCCAAGCACAGTACCATATTCTAGTGTCCTAATCATCACCTTACAGAGGAGGCACGTGTGGAAAGAATCCAGAATTTCCTTCATGATTGGAATCCAAAGGGGACAAAATGTGAAGTTGGAAAATTATTTATTTTAAACCATTATTTCAGAGTAAATAATACCGATATTTAATCCATCAAAAAGTTTGGATGGCCTACGATGAACCCACTTTAAATTAAAAATAAGCTTTATTCCTTTTCTTTCTGGGGAGAGTGACTCTGTACCCTTGATTTACTCCTCCTCATTAGTCATGGAACCTTTCATTCAGCACTTACCTCATCCACCTTCCTGAAAGGCCCCATCAATGGATGCAGATGTCTTGAACCATTTGCCTTTGAGGGTTCCAAATGTACTGTGTCATCTCCACGGGCTTTTCCAACTGCTGTTCCAGGCTGATGAACTTCACGAGCAATTAAACTAGGTGTGGAGAAGGTGGTCAGTAGGAAAATGTCCCAAGGGATTAAAAATGTTTAGGAGCCACCAGTGTGAATTGCCTTCCTGTTCTTTGAGAATGCCTCAGTGCGTTGTTCTTTTAAAATCTCTTGGGCAGAGTGCAGACAACGTGCCTAACGCTGGAATCCCGGCATGCTGACCCGGTGAGACACCTCAGTGGCACCCAACCTTCCATGGCAGGTGACAAAGAGCCTCATTCAAGAGTCTACTCTTGAAGGCTGGAAGGCTAGCCCAGGAGAGGAATTTCTTGCAATTGTAGATTCCTCTTTTTATACAGAGATTTTAAAAATTAATTATGTAACCACTGGCAGTAGAATTCTTCTCAAGGAGGAAATCATCGTGATGCTTGGAAAACTCCTTGAAGGTGTGGGGTAGGAGAAAGACCCCCAAGAAGGGGTGTAGTATGGGGGCTCATGAAACCCAACAAGGTGAACTGTTTTGTCAGAGACAAGAAGGGGCAGAAGAAGAAAGAGGGAGGGGTAGGGAGATGTCAGGAAACGTTAGCGATGGTGTCGGGTGGGTTGGGGTGGGCGGGACAGGAGCTGAGAGGACTCTCGACCTAAGAGCCTCATTGGCAACTGGAGATTGTTTTCAAGCCTTCAGTGTGAACCCCTCTTCCATATTTCTCTGGCCCTAATCTTCAGCAATGCCAGCCACCCTAACAGACGCTCTGTGTGAGTCCGTTTTGTGAGAGCGTGTGCCCACCTGTTCACGCACACGTGTGTCTCCACGTGCATATACCTGTTCACATGTGTTCGTGCGTGCGCACTTTCACGCACAAGTATTCGTACGTGCTCGTGTCTGTGTATGCAGTGTTCACTGTGCTAAGCTCTTCGCGTGTGCACGCGTGTTCACATGCATGCACGTGTCCAGCTAGGCACCTGTGCTCCTGTGCATACACGTGTCTCTGTGTAAGACGGGTGAGGCGAGGTGTGCTTCCTTCTGGCTACCACCATGAGGGACAGAGACAGCCCATGTAGACCACCTGCGTCTATGGAGAACGTAGCCTCAGGGACCCTTAGAATTAGTGGCAGAGGCCTCACAGGCAATGGCAAATGGCAGCCCGCATGGAATTGGGGGACTCACACTCACTGCATCTAGGTCTAGGGAGTGGGGAGAACCCCACGTAACGCCTGGGTTTCAAATTTATCTATTTTTCTGCTTTATTGAGGTAGAGTCGACAAATAAAATTATGAGATATATTTAAAGTGTGCAACGTGATGATCTGATATATGTTCACACTGTGAGAGATTCCCACCACTGAGTTAATTACCATCTCACATATTTACCTTTCTGTGTGTAAACTTAGCTTCTACTCTTAGCGAATCTCACACAAGACAATGTTAGCAGCTGTAATCACTGTGTTATACATTAGATCTTCAGACCTTATGTACCTTTAAAAACTTTTTTACTGTTTATTTAGTTTTGAGAGAGACAGAGACAGAGTGCAACGGGGGGAGGGGCAGAGAGAGAGGGAGACCCAGAATCCGAAGCGGGCTCCAGGCTCCGAGCTGTCAGCACGGAGTCCGACGCGGGGCTCGAACTCACGAACGGCAAGATCACGACCTGAGCCCAAGTTGGATCCTAACTGCCTGAGCCACCGGGGCACCCCCAGACCTTATTTATCTTACAACTGAAAGTCTGTACCCTCCCGTCGACCTCCCCCCTTCCCTCATCCCCAGCTCCTGGCCACAGTGTTCTACTCTCCCTTTCTATGAATTTGACTTTGTTTTTCTTCTCGATCCCACATTGGATTACAACTTTAACAGGGAGAATTTCTCACCGTGGCTGTCCATTTGCCCCACTTGGGTGTAAAGGTCACACTGTCACCATCACTCTCCAGCAGAGGGCTGGCCTCAAAAGATACACAGGCTGTTAGTGTCTTCTGAAGCCGATGCTAGTAGGTTGGCTGAGGACATTTGTCTGCGGGGTGTCGTGTGTCACTCCGTGTCCCACAGCAGAAGCCAGCCTGATGAGTTCTCACCAGCCGTGCCTCAACACTTCCTGGAGTGTCTCCATTGAGGCTTTAGGGAGAACTTACACAACAGGCAGGATCCTGGGATCAACTGTGTGAAGTGCCTACAGATGGTAGAACATGAACGGGGGGTGCCTGGGCGGCTCAGTCAGTTGAGTGTCCGACTCTTGATGTCGGCTCAGGTCACGATCTCACGGTTCGTGAGTTCGAACCCTGCATCGGGCTCTGTGTGGCTAGCTGAGAGCCTGGACCCTGCTTTGGATTCTGTGCTCCCTCTCTCTCTGCCCCTGCCCCACTCACGCTCTGTTTCTCTCTCTGTCAAAAATAAACATTAAAGAAAAAAAATTAAAAAAAATGAAAAGAACATGAATGTATTTCAGGCACTCCTCTGATGATACCTGCTCCTATTGGCCCCGAGATGGTCCAATACACCGGTTCCCAGAGGGCTTTCTCATGGTGACGAAGGGGAAGGTGTTCCTCCCGGGGATTCTGAATGGAGTGGCTCCATGGGAAGCATCTTCTGTGATGCCTTCAGCCACGAGAATGCATGGTGCAGTCCCCGGAGGTGCAGGCTCCAGATGACCATCTTCTGGCCAGTGCAAGGGAATTCTTGGCTTTCCACAGTGTCCGCTCTCCTATTTATTTTGCAACGTAAACATACATCATTATCTCTTTCGACTTCAACTAAAGTGAAAGATAAAGCCAGAGATTCAATAGAATACAATGTAGGATGATCTCTTCGGCCCTAGAGATGGGAAAGGGTTAGTAAGCAAATTTCTGAAAGCTCATATCCCAAGCAAAAATAGCGGGTAAGATGCTGTTGCCCGTGAGGACCCCATGAACAAAGTCAGGGGGTGACAGATTTAGGGAAGGCGTTGGGTTGCAGAAAGATAGGTCCATAACTAAAACCGACGGAGAATATCCAGAAACACCTACACACCAATACAAGAAAGAAGGAATTCTAATGGGAAAAAGGATGAAGGGTATAAGCAGGCGATTTACAGGCGAGGTGACCCCATACTCAAGCTTAGGAGGAGACCCTCATTAGGAGCAGGAGAAATACAAAGCAAGAGAATAAGATATCACTTTGAGTCTATTAGGCAAATTAGGAAGCCTTCTTACGCTAAGTGTTGGTGGATAAGTGGAGAGAGGAACCCTCTGGCTTCCCTGGCAGGTGTAGACAGGTACAGTACTCTGGAGAGCAAAATGTACACTTAATCTAAGTTGGTACAGGCACGCTCAGTGATGAACACCCAGGACAGGAACCCTGAGCAGTAGTACTTCTGGGCGAAGGTCTCAAAATGCGTTGTCATCGGGACCATAGGGGATGTGAGTGGCCACCTTAAGCTGGGCACACCTGGCCTCCCACTGCTGGGGCCCATGGGTGGGTAACATGGAGGGAACTCTTCGAGGAGCACTGGCAGAGGTGAGGAACCAGATGTCCTGGACAGTCCTTGCTGGGACACGAATGTTCCATTGACGTCTTCCCCTTCTTCTCTTTCAACGTAGATCCCGCGTGTTTTACCATTTGCCTGTTCTCCGCCGGTTAGGCAATTCACCCCGAATGACTTGCCTTTTACTGTTGGAGACTTTTCCTACATTTGACTTAGTTGCTTTATTTACTAACAATCAGTGGAAAGGTCCCGCTGCCTTCCTTGGTCCTTCTCTCCCTTCTTCATTCACACGCAGGAGGCCCACGGCGTGCGGGGACCCTGCCCGAGCCAGGAATGTGACAGGGAACCAAGTCCACAGGCTGGCTGACCTTCCCGAACATCAAGTTCGTGAACTGATAATCTCAGTATCTTTCTTTGTCGTAAAGGCCAGCAGTTCTCAAACCTTTCGATTTCTTTACGCTCTTAGAAATTACCGAAGACCTTGAAAAGCTTTCGTTCTTGTGGATTATGCTAAGCAGAGCACTTTTATGGTATTAGAAAGTAAAACAAATTTCGAAAGTATGTATTAACTGATAAAAAAGTAATAAACCCATTACCTTCTGGCATAAACAATATCATTTTATTTTTTAAAAAACACAGTATTTTCCCAAACAAAAATAGTCGAATAGGAAGAGCGGCATTATTTTGCATTTTTTCAGGTCCTTTTGGGCTGGCTTAATGGAGGACATCTGGATTCTCATATCTGCCTCTGAATTCAGCACACTGTAACAGCGCATGTTACAAAACTTCTGGAAAACCCCACTCTACACCAAAAGAACAAGACTGAAAAAGACAAATAACATCTTAGGGTTGTTACAGAAGTGGCTTTGACTTTATGGAGTCCCTGAAGGGCCTGGGGCTCCCAGGAGTCCCTGGTAGGGCACACCGAGGACCCCGGCATTGACCTTTTCTGAAGGTGTGTGTGCAGCGATCCTTGACTGTAGGAGCCCCACATCAAGTATGGGGCGGAGATCCAGGGATGAAGTCTGGCTGACATCATCACATATTAACCTAGGAATGGGGGTGGGGAAAAGCTGAGGTGCTTCAGGTAGTACATTTTCTTTTCAGTGTTTCTTCGCATCTTTGGAGTGTTTCATTAGGGCTAATTTTTTTGACCGTAGGGAGTGGGTATGTTTTTCACTATGATTTACTGAGCACTTCCCGTGGGATACTCATTTTGCTGAGCTCTTTCTCTAGCTAAAATCCGTGTGTCTTTTAGCATAACAAAGGGTTTGAGTCAAAAGACTCAAATGTTAATGGCAATTCAAAGGTGCTCCTGGGCTCTTTAATTGTCTGATAGCTTTGAGCTTGTTTTCATCTGTAGGACCCCTGGATTCTTTGGTATATTGGGAACAAGGGGGTTACACATTCTGAGATCGAAGGCAAAAGCTGGGAAAAATCTCTGGAAGAATTTAGGTGGAGAGGGAAAAGTCTTTAGGTCCGAATTTCTGATGGTAAAAATGAGAGCTACCTGTCGGAAACCTGCTTTTCAGGACCGCGACACTGAGCCATGAGGGTCCCGTGGGATGGCCAGTGACAGACTCGGGCGCTGTGCTCAGTGCGAGCGAACAGGTCACCTTTGGAAAATAGATTTGAGTAATTTTGTAACAGCCCAACATCGGCAACCACATAATTGTCCCCTAAGAGAAGACTGGTTGTATATTATGGGACATCCATACAGGAAATTGCAATGAGGGGGCTGTTTTCTAGGTTTGGAAGGGGACGGCTCTGAGAAAGAGTGTTCACTTAAAAAAGAAAGGGCGGAGTAGGGTTACTGCATGCTACCCTTTGTGTGAAGGGGGGGATATATATTTGCTTGTGTTTGCATCATAGACTTTGAAGAATATATAAAATTATCTACTGAGAGTGGGGACCTCTGGGCAGGAGGAAAAATTCTCCTATGTCCGCCTTCTTACACCTTCTGAGACCCTGCAGTGCTGCATTACCCACATTAACTATGTCTAAAAATACTAAAGTAAATAAGATAAAACCCAGATCAAAAGCAGCCCCAAACTTTTTCACCGAAGCCCCTTGGTTTTCTAGACAAGCACTGGATCGCTATAAACTGACAGTGCGGGGCTGAGGGGAACGACCTTAAGACAGCAGACTTGCTGGTTTGCAACTGAGGTGCATAGAGAAAGGCTCAGGTCTGGGTCACCATTCTCTGGCTCAGCTCAGCCACCTTGTCACCCCTCACCAGCTTCATTATTAGGAAGGGAACGCACAGAAAGGCTGGATTGAGCTGCGTTCTTTGGGAGGGGCTCAGGGGCAGCCAAGCTTCCTTCGAGAAGGCGCCTGAGTGCAAATCGTCAGCTTGGACCCCAGGACACCCCTCCCTGAACCCCTGGGCAGGAAGGAGTGGCTTTCAATTAACAAAAGCTCTTTGAAGAAGGAGGTGATGGAGGTTTTGATGCAGGTGTGGGGTGGGTGCAGGCTCTGGAGACGCCTCGAACGAAGCAGGAAAGGAAAGGGTTGATTCTTGAGAAAAGTATTGTTTTGAAAATGTTTTCAAAAGCACATGGTTCTCCTACTACTATTGCATAGTGAACCTGGGTCAAAGTTTTAGTTAAATTAATGAGGCAAGCGCCTGGGTGGCTCAGTCAGTTGAGCGTCCGACTTCAGTGCAGGGCATGATCTTGCGGTTTACGAGTTTGAGCCCTGCATCGGGCTCTGTGCTGATGGCTCAGAGCCTGGAGCCTGCTTTGGATTCTGTATCTCCCTCTCTCTGCCCCTCCCCCTCTCTCACCCTGTCTCTCAAAAATAAATAAATGTCAATTTTTTTTTTTTAATTAATGAGGAGACAAAGGGTGAAAACTTTCCCTCATTCACTTTCCTTTGCTCAAATATCCCGGCTGTGCACCGGTGGCCGTCTGGTGTCTCTGCAAAAGGCAGACTAAAACATAAGGATACGTCCAAGGCAACTCAGCCCATGCTGGCTTCCAGGGTGGCACCCGTGCGGTGTTCCACCTGTGGACCCGCAAGCACAAGGCCGCTGGGCATGGCTTAGTGCTGTTGCCATCTTGAATTTCTTAGTGTTTGAACAAGGGGACCCATGTTTTCACTATGCACTGGGTGCACAAACAATGTGGCCATCCTACCCTTAACTGATTGCAGCTGGAGCCAGAGTTCCATTATAGCTTCTTTTTAAAAACATTTTTCTTTAAAGCTTATTTATTTTGAGAGGGGGCAGGAGGAGCAGAGAGAGAGAGAGAAAGGGGGAGAGAGAATCCCAAGCAGGCTCCGTGCTGTTAGTGCAGATATATATTATTAACTAAATGTATCGGGTTGAACTTACTTTGAAACAGAAGTCTGCTATTTTTAAATTTTGTTTTATGTTACAGATCGGTTTTCTATAAAGGCAATCTGTCTACTGAAGAGTCATTTCCCAAAATAACCCCTGATAATTGGCTCATACTCTTTCTTGGAATGAGATGTTTGTTTAGCATAGGAGGGGATGAGACGCCAGAGAAACAGAGCCCCCACCTAAGGTAAATGAAACTTGGCACCGGTGAATTATTTGACTCTACGCACTGAGTGTTTAAACAGCTTTAGTCACCGTGGGTGGATATGTGTCTAGGTCTGTACTGAAGTAGAACCTTTAGTGTGATCTATAGAGCTACCAGGGAAAATACCTTCCTGCTTTTCCTGGAACCTGTGAGGAGTTTTAATTTCAAAGGGCGTGTTGGGCAAACACATAACTCTTTTGCCCGAAAGTCGTATGTGGTTTTGAAATGGGATGCTGTGCTCTGCTGAAGGATTAGCTCTCACTTTACCTGAGGCTGCGTGAAAAACCAAGCATTCTACGTAAGCAGGAATACACCAAAGGAACGTAGGACGTGGCCAGGGGGTATCCTTGTGTTTCCGACTTTGACCTTCATCAGGAAGTGTCAGGACTGTGCACACACAGGGGTTGGTTGTGAACTCCATCGTTTAAGAAAGGCTGAAACATCCAACTGAACTTTTTTCCTTTTACAACTTAACTTAAAAAAAATTCTACTAGATATTTTCCCTTGACCTATCTGCGCATGTTTGGAGATGAATAATCTTTGATCTGTGCCAGAAATCACAGCTGGACCACTTCTGTCTAAATTTTCAAAGTACTCATTTTCAGTGTATGGTCACACCTATTATGGGATCCAAATCCAGTAGATGGTGTTGACATATTTGGCCCGTTAATCTTAACACGTACGACAATATCATATGAAGCCTGTATAATTGAGAGTGGGTTTTATACATATTACACCACTTTTTTTCCTAGCAGTTTTAGGTTTACGGAAAAATTGAGTGGAAAGTACAGAGAGTCGCAGGGACCGTCTCCCTCCCTGCCCTCCCTGCTCCCAGATTCCCCGGGTGTAAACAGCCTATATCAGAGCCGCCACATTTGCCGCAACGGGTGAGCCAATATGGATCGTTTTTATTCAGTCAAGACCCTCATTTACATTAGGGTTCGCTCTTCTCGTTGTGCATTCTGGGTTTTGACACGCTTGTAATGTGCCGCTACGACATCGTAGAGAATAGTTTCACCCCCTAAAAATCCTCTGTGCTCTGATCTGCACCCTCCTTCCCCAACAAGCCCTGGCAACCAAAACTATGGTTTTGTCTTTTCAGAATGTCACGGAATTGGAATCATATAGCGTGTGAGCTTCGTGGATTGTCTTCTTTCCCTTGGTGGTATGCGTTTAAGGTTCCTCCGTGTCTTCTTGTGGCTCGATAGTTCTTTTTTTTTTTTATGTTAAATTCTTTTTAATGTTTATTTATTTTTGAGAGAGAGAGCCAGAGCGTGAGCAGGGGAGGGGCAGGGAGAGAGGGAGACACAGAATCCGAAGCAGGCTCCAGGCTCCGAGCTGTCAGCACAGAGCCCGATGTGGGGCTCAAACTCATGAACCGTGAGATCCTGACTTGAGCTGAAATCAGACGCTCAACTGACTGACCCCACCCAGGCGCTCCCCTCCCACCCTGCTTTTTAATTGCTGAATAGCATTCTATCACGTGCAGGTGCCACAGTTTATTTACTCATTCGCCTATTGGAGGACATCTTAGTTGTTTCCAAGTTTGGGCAATGATGAATAGAGCAGCTGTATCCATCTGTGTGCAGGTTTGTGTGTGGATGTAGGTTTTCAACTCATTTGGGTACATATGTATTTATTTGTAAATTACAGCTGTATGCACGAAAGAGAAAAAGATGGTTTTAAAACATGGTTCCTGGATTGCACGCCAACTAAGCTGTGTGTGAGGAACGCAAGTTAAAAGTGAATTTAGCGCCTGTGGAATCTCGCGGTCTAAGCATCGAGGAGGGGCAGCGGTGAGTATACAGATCCCAAGGTGACGTTCTCCTCCCCCCACCCCATCCCTGTGAGTCATGAGAGGTCATGGTCAGGATCACACGCTAGGTCGCCATTGGTCGCCATATGAACTCTTCCAGTCTAAAGACACCCCATGGGCGACTGGCTGTTAGGACCGCCTAGTGATTGGGGCTGATCAAAGTTGTAAGAGATGACATTTCTAAGGAGGCATGCCAGGAATTACTCACATGCTGTACTTGAATCAGGCCTCCTGCCAACCTCTGGTTTGTCAATAGCCACCATCACTGTGGTACCTGGGCTTCGGGCTCGACTTTGGATCTGTATTTCATATTACCGTCTTCCACCTGGCTGGGTGGCCTGTCCTATATTCTGAAAACAACCTCACATCCCGGGTCACCTTTGATGTTGTCTTTGGTGAAATACTCTAAAGACCCCGTACATGTCCACCCGTACTCTGGGACGTACGGTGTTTGGGCCTTTTTCTCCTGTTAGTTTCTGTGAGCACAGAACACACTCTTTCATTGCTACTCTGACCATCAATGATATCCGTCCAGGTTGAGGACTGTGTAATATTTAGTTATGTCTATTAAAACTTCAGCCTCACGTTGCTTACAAACTTACGCTCTCTGGGTTGGAATATACCCATCGTGGAATAATGTTTTTAAAAGGTTGCCTGATGGAGGTTGTATTCCCAGTAATTTTTTGTGGATGCAGGTGGAACTGAACGAGGAAGTTACCGTTCAGCCTCCGCAGTAAATACTGAACTGTTTTCAAGTGCATGGTGGAAACAATGATCTCGAAAGTGAGGCTTTCTTGTTGTTGTACACTGATTAATGAAGGAAAGGGAAGACTTTTCCTTGCAGGAGGTGCTGACTGATAAATGCAGTGTAAGTGTTGCATTTTGTAATCATTGCTTTAAGCCAGAACATTATCGTGTGTGTGTGTGTGTGTGTGTGTGTGTGTGTGTGTGAGAGAGAGAGAGAGAGAGACAGAGACAGAGACAGAGACTGAGACACAGACAAGATATTTACATGATCGCAAAGCATCTCCCTGCACATCGCATAGATTACTCATTATCTGCAAGCGAGCAAACAGAGAGTACTGTGCCCACACCAGACCACGCTCTTTACTGGACGACCAGAGTCAACGTCATCAGTGTGGACAGGTGACACTGGGTGCTCCAGACGGGTCACCCTGTGAAGGACACAACCTTCCTTATGACGTAGCTAGCTGGGGTGCAGAGATTGACACGAACCAAGAGGAAACATCTGACCAAACCAAAGAGAGGGACATCCCGTAAAATAACTGGCCCACGTTGCACAAATATCGGGAAAGACAGGAAAAGTTAAGAGCTGTTGAAGGAAATTGAAGGAGCCGAAGGAGACAGGTCGGCTCAGTGTAATCTGGATGCTATATGAAGGGGGAGGGGCCCCAGAGAACAACGTTGGAGTAATTGATGGAAGTGGAGTCTGGACTATAGGTCAGATCAAAGTATTGCATCAAGCTACATTTTCTGAACTCGATAGCTTTCCTTCAGCTCTGTAAGGGGACATCTAGGTGCCTAGGAAATTACTATGGTAGTATTGGGGCGTAAGGGGCTATGATGTGTAGAACTGACTCTCAAGTGTTTGTGGATGTGTACATGTATGTATGTATGCAAAAAGCAAAGAAAGGGCAGAGCAGTGTCATAGGAAGTGGGGCCATTGAGGATGGGAAGGGATGGGCAGGTGACGGTAGCCAACGGGAGTGGGGGGGTAGATTCGTTTCCTAGGGCGGCTGTGACAAAGGGCCACGGACTGGGAGTCTTATAACACCTCACAGTCTGGAGGTGAGAAGGCCCCCCAAAATCAAGGTGTTCACAGGCCCATGCTCCCTCTGAGGGCTCCGGGGGAGAATCCTTCTTGCCTTTTCCAGCTTCTGGTGCCTCGATTCCTTGACTTGTGGCTGCATCCCTCCACCTCTGCCTCTGTCTTTAGGTGGCTTTCTTCCCCTCTATGTCTCTCTGTGCATCAACTTTCTCTTTCCTCTTCTTTTTTTAATTAAAAAAAATTGTTCACGTTTATGTATTTTGAGAGAGAGAAAGAGAGAGAGAGCGAGCACATGAGTAGGGGAGGAGCAGAGAGAGAATCCCAAGCAGGTTCTGCATTGATGGCACAGATGCAGGGCTTGAACTCACGAACCGTGAGATCACGAGCTGAGCCAAAATCAAGAGCCAGTCGCTTGACTGACTGGGCCACCCAGGTGCTCCCCACCTTTCCTCTTCTCATACAGACACCAGTCATTGGATTTAGGGCCCACCCTAAGTCCAGGATGATGTCAACTCAAGATTCTTAACTAATCACATTTGCTAAGACCCCGTTTCAAATGAGGACAGTTACTCGCAGGTACAGGTTGCACCCCCCAAATTTCGGGGGCCGCTATCACACCCAGTACAGAGTAGGTCAATGCAGACCTCAGCGAGAAAGTAAGATGGGAAAGAAGCTGAAAGATGCTGAGGGAGTGAGCCAGAAGTCTTCCCGGGTTAAGTGTGTTCTGGGAGGAGAGCAGCTGGGACAAGGGGGACAAGAGAGCAGCTGGGCCAGGACTGGTCTGTTATGGTTGAAGAGCAAAGTGGCTGGTGTGGGGGCGGGGGGGGGGAGGGGCAGATTGCCGCAGGAGGAGAGGCACCACCGAGGGTGTTGTAGACCGTTGCAAGGACTCTGCATTTAGCTTGGAGTGAACTGGGGGACGTGCAGGTGCCGAGCAGAAGAGTGACACCGTCTAGCTTTAGGTGGTGAGGACAGGAGCAGAGAGACTGGCGGGGGGCTGGGGTGGGAACCAGGAGTGAGCTGAGCACGGCCTGGGGCCGAGCCCAAGGATGTCGGTGCCGAGCAGGGGCTGGGGCCTGGACGTGATGTGAAGGAAGGGCCAACAGGATTTCCTGGCTAATCAGAGGTGTGTGTGTGTGTGTGTTGGGGGGGGAGGGGTGGTTGGAGAAAGTGAGAAAAAAAGTGGAGCGATCAGAAGATGGGGTCCACGGTTATGTGGGGGTCAGCGATTTGGGTGTAGACAGCAGGAGCTCAGTGTCGGGCCCACTGAGCGTGAGATGCTGGGGTTGTCCTGAGCTGGCTGTTGAATACACAGGTCGGGAATCCGGGAGAGAGATCAGAACTGGGGACATAAACTGGGGAGCGAGTGACTCTGTTCACTACCGGCTTTTCTCAGATGTTAGTATTTTGGCTTCGCTGTTAGTATTAGTCAGACGGAGAAGAGGGAAGGGAGAGAGGAGACGACGACAGGTAGCTGGAGTTAGACAGTTTCACGCAGGGACGCTGCTTGCGTATTCGTGCTGTGAGGAGAACAGAAGGGCTCTGGAGTCAGACAGACCTGAGCTTCGGTTTCCACTGCTGTGAAATGGGGCGATGCTAACCATCTTCCAGCCATCAAGGACTATGGTGAATGAACAGCTGGGCGGGACACTAACACGACAGTAACAGTAGCTAACGCTTCATGGCTCATACTCCGAGCACTTTGTATGTGTCGATTCACTTAACCTCACGAAAGCGATGGGGTAGCTCGATTATTCTTTTTACTTGGGAGCCGAGCCACCTGAGGCACAGAGAGGTTGTGTATCTTGCCCAGGGTCGCACGGATGGTGAGAGGCAGTGCTGGCTTCGCGCAGGCCATCTGCTCCCGGCGCCTACACGCTTCACCCGCACAACTTCTCTGTGTGTGTCCTTGGCACCTACCCAATACAAAAAAGTATCCGTGTGCAAAATCAAGGGGGTATAATAGGGAGTATGGGGAATTATAAGTAAAGGGGTTGAAGGCATTTAGAACCAGTCTCCCCAAAGGGTGCCGCTCTGGCATGTGGACTGTTTTGAGCTGAAGGCAATTAAGACCCAACAGACTCCAGAAAAATGAACTTCCTCTTAAACTAACTAAAGGAATTCAGACAGGGGGCCTGGCCCAGAAGGAGAACTATTACCAGGACATATCTCTTATCTGAATGACCGATCTGGACGGCAGGATGAACATCTGATTATCAAACTTTGGCTTTTCTTATCTCCTGTGAATCACCGCCCTCCCCCTCCCCGCCCCCACTTTCCTTTGAGGACCCAGACCTCATCCCATTCCTCCGCTCAAGATGGCGTATAAGCCTTCATTGCCTGACATGTCCTTGGGTCGCAGTGTCTTTGTGGGGCCCCCGAACACACATAATTAAATTTGTTTTTCTCTTGTTAATCTGCCTTATATCAATTAACCAGCCAAAGAACCTAGAAGGGTAGAGGAGGATTTTTTCCCTTCCAGCAGGGTCATTTTCTACCATGGGTCCTGGGACAGCCAGGCTGAGGGAGTGACTTCCATAGGTTTCCTCATTTCCCTGTGTTGTTTATGTATGAAGGTGGGAGAAAACGAGAGTGAATGTCAGGCTAGGAGATTAGAAAGAGGACCGCATCCTGTTCTGCTGCGTTACAGCGTTTCAGCGGATCAGCCTGCCGGCACTTTTCTTCATATCCTGTTACCTTTGGACAATAATTTCTTTTATTCCTGTTTTCCTGAATTGCCTGTCTCCCTCTGGGTTTTATCGTGTGTGTGTGTGTGTGTGTGTGTGTGTATGTGTGTGGAATAGAGTCATCTAATAGTTATTAAGTAATCCAGTGTTCCATAAACACTGAAGCATTTCCTTCAAGTAGGCGGCCTAGGAGGCAGGACCAGGGAGGTCATATTCTCTCGGCTCTGTAGGTCCCAGGGTGTTTGTTCCCCAGGTCAGGCTGGGGGGGGGTGGGGATGGGGTGGGTGGGGGCCGGGCAGCCCAGTGTCTGCAGAGAGTGCACGTGTGATATACAGGAGCCGCTGTCCCACATAGCCCGATCCCGAACATGTGTGTGTCCACGGTCCACACCAGTCACTGCTCTGGCTACTGGGGTTGCTGCTGGTGTGGGAGACAGATGCTGAACAACCGAATACATAAAAGAATAAATGTAGGGTTTCAGTAGGGGTGATGCCAAGAGAAAACAGCAAGGCAAGAGAGTAACGGGCCATAGTTGGGGGTGTGAGACAAAGTGGCATCTAAGATGAGACCCGAAGGGAGAGAGGGAGAAGGTCATAGAAAAACCTGGGGAAGAGCGTTCCAGCAAAGGGAACAGCGCGTGCCAGGGTCCTGAGGCAGGGGCATACCTGGGCCGTTCTAGTCCGGGAGGGAGGCCAGTGCGGCTGGAGAGCTGTGGGGACAAAGAAGTGGTAGGAGATTCGGGCAGGGAGGTGGCCAGGGGCGGGGACACACAGAGAGAGCCTCGGAGGTCCTGGGGAGGCTTTGTGCGGTGCTCAGGGGGGCGGGAAGCCTCTGGACCGAAGGATTTGAAGCTAAGGGATGTCATGGTGTGACTTACCGGTGTTTCAAATGGAGCTCAAAGTCACATGAGATTCATCATCGGAATCATTTTGAAGAGTACAATTCAGAGGTTTTTCATATCCTCACCTGTTGGGCGGCCGCCAGCCCTCTCTAGTTTGTTCGCATTTCCTCACCACCAGAAGAAACCTGCTATCCGCTGAGCTGACTGTTCCTGCCCCCCTCCCTCCCCCCTCCCCCTTCCCCCCTCCCCCCCTCCCCTGTGTCAGAGGAGGACACAGGCTGCTACACAGTGGAGTGCCCGCCTCTGCAGGCCTGCTTTCTGTGATGTGCTGGGAAAGTATGTGCAGAGCACAATTTCTGAAATTAAGTGCCACCCGATGAGTTATTTTTTTTAAACGTTTATTTATTTCTGAGAGACAGAGAGGCACACAGCACGAGCAGGGGGTGGAGCAGAGAGAGAGGGAGGCCCAGAATCCGAAGCAGGCTCCAGGTTCCGAGCTGTCAGCACAGAGCCCGACGCGGGGCTCGAACTCCCGAAACCGTGAGATCATGACCTGAGCCACCATCGGACGCTTAACTGACTGAGCCACCCAGGTGCCCCCACCCACTGAGTTATTTTAAACCAGCAAAGGAGGAAAGCCTCCAACAGAGAAATGGATTCTCTTCCATGCTTCTGGGATTCAGAAAGTACTTCAGGTCAGTGCTGCACCTGCGACATCCTCCTGTATTTCGTTACTAAGGGCATCGTACATTCATAAAACCGAACCGTGATGCATTCTGTAGGTGAAGTGCGGGTGAGGTCTGTAGCCCGGGGGGTGAGGCTTGGCACTTGCTACCCTCAACATCCCTTTCTTTCAAGTTTTACTTTTTATGTCTTCTTAAACATTTTGAAATTATTATTTTCTTATTTTAAATGCAACATAAGCTTACATAAACTTCAAAAATTAACCAAATTCCACAAGCAAAAGGTAAAAATCAGGCAGAGGGCCGACACGGGGGGCCCAGGGCTGCCCTCCCACATACACGAGCGTCCTGGGTAGCGTGTGCTCCTTCTGTCAGCTCCTCTGGGACCGAGAGCCGCTGAGTCTGAGCGCAGCTCACTCTGACTTTCTGCTCTGGGCTCGCGGCCAGTAGGACTCACAGCCTGGACACAGTGCAGAGAGGGGTGCCTGGGCGGCCCAGTCGGTTAAGTGTTGGAACTCTTGATTTCAGCTCAGGTCATGATCTCACAGTTCGTGGGATTGAACCCCACGTTGGGCTCTGAGCTGACAGTTCAGAGTCTGCTTGGGCCTCTCAGTCTTCCTCTCTCTGTGCCCCTCCCCTGCCCATGTGTTGTCTCTCTCTCTCTACAAAAAATAAATAAATGAACTTTAAAAGAGAGAAAGGAAGGAAGGAAGGGAGGAGAAAGAAAGGAAGAAAGAAAGAAAGAAAGAAAGAAAGAAAGAAAGAAAGAAAGAAATGAAGGAAGGAAGAAGAAAGAAAGAAAGAAAGAAAGAAAGAAAGAAAGAAAGAAAAGAAAGAAAAGATAGGAAGGAAGGAAGAAATGAAGGAAGGGAGGGAGGGAGGAAGAGTAGAGAGAAAGGCTGAGACAGGGCAACAGGCTTCTAGAAGATGCCAGACGGAACAGCGCGCCGACTAGGGTGAACTTCTCAGAGCGACCTCTCCCGTCACCTCGAGCCCAGGGCGATAGAGGCAAAGGGGCAGAGAGTTGCCGCTGTGCGGCGGGGCCCAGGCGGGTCTGAGACAGCGCGTCTGTGTCTGCCACGCGCGATGCCGTCACGGGCCCCCCCTCTGTGGCACAGTCTAGTGCCAGCCCTGTCCTGATTGCACTCCGCTGACCAGGTGGCTCCGTGCCGGGAGTGTCTGGGTGGCCTTGCGGAGTAGGTCCAGAAAAGTCGCGGATGAAGTCGTGCACGGCAGGGACGGTTTCCAGGCGGGCTTCAGGGAGGAGGCGGCCGTTCCCGTTGATCCCCCTCCATTCTCCCCGGACGGAAGCCTCTGCCGGGTGAGCTCTCTCCCAGAGGGAGAGTCAGCAAGCTCGCCTTTCCTCTGCCTCCCTGGCAGGCGAGAGCCTTTGCAGGGTTCTGAGACGGAGGCGGAATTTCTCAGGACAGACCCCGGGCTCTGTCGCTGTCACGGAGGCAGTGGTGACAGACATTTCACTGGCTCCAGCCTGTGCGTCTCAGTCTTGACTTCGGGGCTACAGATGCTCATAAGCAGGCGAGGGAGGAAGGGGCCACGGAAGGCGTGCCGGCTTCGGGGTCCTGCGTCTGCCTCCTCCTGGTGGGGTGACCTCGGGCAAGCTGCTTGGCTTCCCTGAGCCCCATTTTCTAGCTTGTGGAGAGGGGGTGAGCAGGAGGGCTGGGGGCGGCGTCCGGGTGTAGCACAGCACCTGGTTCCTGGGAAGTGCTGTCATCGGTGACATTTACCTCCCGTGTTTACAGTTCCCGGTGTGGGTGTGACCTCCCCTTTGCCACATCTTCCACGTGTCACCCACGTAGCTGCCTCCACGAACCTTCCCCCGGTCTCCCCGAACCCCAATGATTTCTACTCCTCGCCTTGTCGGCGTCCTGCGCCTCCCCGCCTCCCCGCGAGCTCGCGGCCTCTGTGGGTCTCCTGTGCGTGGACACCGCCCTGTCCAGAGCGGAAGGGGGCGCAGGTGGCGTTTGTGCAGTGGTGGTTTAAGATGATGGGGGAGAGCACAGACGGTAATCACAGACTCCCCGGGCTCAAGTCCTGGCTGAGCCGCTTACTCTTAGCGTGACTTGATTTCCTGATCTGTAAAATGGGTCCAGCAGGAGTCGTCCAGAGAGTTGTTACAAGGATGACACGAGACCTTACGTGCTCAGAGTTCGGAGAGCTGGGCCTGACCTTACAGGTGCTGGCTAAGTGTCCACCTGTAAGTAGTATTCGCACCTACACGTTTTTTGGGGAATTGTTAATTCGGAAACTCAGTTCTCCCACCTGCAACGCAGTGGTCAGGAAGCCCGTGAGGGCTCGATGTGTGGGCTGGTCTGGGTGCCACAAGCACTCCATCATGGTGGCAGGTGCTAGCGACCCCTGGGGGCCAGACCCCTGCCCTGGACCCCGTCCTCGGACAGTTCTGGTAGAGGCTGGCTAAAGGTTAAGCAAGTGAAAGAACAGGACTCCCAGCTCAATTTGAACTTCAGATTAGTAGCAAATAGTTTCTCGGTGTGTCTCAAATGTTGCCTGAAACATACTTATGCTAAAAAATGATCCAGCGTGCATCCGAAAACCCACATTTAACGGACATCCTGCATCTTATATGACAATCCTGCAGGCTCAGAAGGTCACTGTGGTCCAAAGCAGTGGGGGACAGAGCAGGGGTGTCCGGTGTTTCCCAGCTTGCTCTCTCCTCTGCCCTGTCCCCCTGTCCCCCCACCGCTGGCCCTGCTGACGGCTTCCCACCCATCTCGCCCTGAGCTCCCCTTGGCAGTCCCGCCTTGGCTGCTGGGTGCACGTGGCCTGTCTGTACCCACGCTTCGGGGACCCGGCCCACCCGGCCTTCCCCAGTCCCTCCTGCAGTGGGCAAAGGTTCTGACCATAACCCCACATTCCCACCCTACCGCCGTTGGTTCTGAGCCCTACCGGGCCCCCCACAAACCCAAGGCCCTGACTGTGGCAGGTTTGTGGCATCTGTGTGGCTATTAAGCCACTTGTCCCTATTCTCCCCACTGTCAGAACCCCTTTCCTGGGTGAAAAAAACCCCACCATCTGTCCCAGGTTTAGTTAGGAGAAGCATCGAGAACAGCCTTCACTCCTCTCAGCACGAAGAGCCCCCCTGTTGGAGATCGTTCACTGGGGACCTTCCCCCACTTGGGGCAGCGTTTTCTCGTAGCTGCACTCCTGGCACATCACGGGGCTGGCGAGGAGGCAGCAGCACTTCTGGAAGCAGGGTGGGTTTCCCTCAGTTCACACGCAGCTTGAAGCCTCAGTATTGGTCACATTCGCTCAGTAGGGTTTCACTCACCGTAGTCTCAACCCACTGTGACCTCTCCATCCCGTCGCTTTTCCTAATTTGCCCCGGTTGGGGTTTTTCAATCCTAGCACATGGGGACTCCATTATTCCAGGTCTTTAGACCCAGACGCTGGAGTTCTAGACTCTTCCCTGCCTCCCACATCCGATCCATCCAGAAATCCCTTGACAACCGTGCAGAATCTAGGCAGTTCTGCCCTCGGGGGGCAGCATCGTCTCTCCCGTGCTGGTCCCCAGTCTGCACCTTGCCGTCCCCTACACAGCAGTCCCGGCGATCTTTTGAAAGATGTCACTCCTTCGCTCAAAACCCTGTCTTGTTTTCCCTCTTCACGCAGGTTAAAATCCACAAGTCCAGACCTTTGTTTCCAGGTGGTCTGGCCCCCACGGCTCCCAGCCTCTTTCCTGCCCCTCCTGCCGGCTCTGTTTCGGACACACTGGTCTCCTTGCTGGTGCCTCCCCTCCCCCCAGCCCACCCCCCTGTCTGGCTTTGCCCTTGCTGGTCCTCCTGGAGGAGGTGTTCTTTCTCCCGGGCTCCCGGACAGATGCCCATTCCCTCTCTTCATGACATCTTTGCCAAAACAGCCCCTCGCCCAACACGACTCTTCCTTGCCTTATTTGTCCCTCTTGGCATTCATGGCCCATGGACCCACAAAGTGCATTCTGTCCACTGATTGTCTCCCTCGGGGACTCTGTTTGCCCACTGCCCTGTCCCAGTCGCAGAGGAATGAGTTCACACTCCGAACGCTCAGCAGGTAGATACTGAGTCAGACACACACGCCGGTGGAGACGGTGGGAGGCTGGCCGGACGGGGGGCTCCAGAAGTGAGTGAACTGTGCCGGTGAAACACACAGCAAGTTGTCAGGGCAGCTCCAAGGTGGAAAGGAAATCACGTGACAGTGAAACTTCCAGAAGCTTCTGCCCATGCCTCCCATGTCAGCTCGATGAGCTCACTTTGATTCTGGGCTCCTCAGATGGGCCAATTCCTCCTCTTCCTCTTCAGACAGTGAGGAAGCCACACTGTCTCTCCAGCCACAGAAACAATGAAATGTTTAGCTCCATGACCCTGGCCATCAAGGTGGCTCCCTCTTCCCCGGTCACGTGGCCCCAGTGGCCCCGCCAACTGTTCCTGGAAGTTGAAGGGACACACGTTCTGTCCCCTCTGCAGTTAGTAACCCGAAGTTTGCAGACCTGCCTTCCCTAATCTCATCGCTGTTGAGCGTTAGAGATGACGCAAACCATCGTTTCTTCCTCATTTTTTAATTTTGAAAATATATGACTTAAAGAGAAATTTAAGATAACGGCGCTGAAAGAAAAATTGTCTGTAATCGCTCCTTTCATTTCACCACCAGGCCTTGTTTGCACAGAATTGTAGTCAGAGGTATGACTCAGCATTGCTACAAACGTCTTGTCATATTGCCACATAGTCTCTCAATAGTAAATTTGTTTTTTTTTTTAGAGAGAGAGACGGAGAGAGAAAAAGAGAGCGGGAACAGGGGAGAGGGGCAGAGGGAGAGAGAGAGTCCTAAGCAGGCTCAACACCCAGTGCGGAGCCTGACAAAGGGTTCGATCTCACGACCCTGGGATCGCGACCTGAGCCGAAATCAAGAGTCGGTTGCTCAACCGACTGAGCCGCCCAGGCGCCCCTCCCAATAACCATTTTAAATGACGGCACAAACAAAACTTCCTAATATATTTTTTAGCTATACTGTCGCAGTGAAAAATTCTGAGTGATAGTGTTTCCTTTCTTGTGAGGCCAGGTATGTGAACTGGGTTGGGGGCTGATGTGTCGTCCCAAATACAAGCTGAAGTCCTAACTGTCGGTACCTCTGGATGCGACCGTATTTGGAATAGGGTCTTTGCAGGTGGAATCAAGCTGAGGTCATTAGATGGGTGCCAGGCCACCAGGACTGGTGTCCACGGGAGAGGAGGAGAGCACAGAGCTGGGGTGCCGTCTGCAGGCACGGACCGCCCGGACCGCCAGGGACTGCCCCCCGCTGTCGCAAAGTGGGAGAGGCCAGGAAGGGTCCTCCCTGGAGCCCATCAGCTCTTGTTTCAGCCCTGGCTGGCGGTGCTTGGTTGCAGCAGCAGCAGGGAACGCACACAGACCCCGGTTTGGGAATTCTCTCCAGCATCCTGTCCCACATAGGCTCACGTCCCGCTAATAGGTCCTGCTGAGCCTACGTGACGGTCGGCAGGCACACGAGCCGGTACGGGTCCAGCCAGCTTGGGTAGCGGGTTACGCTGGCCTTCCTCACCCCTGCCTCCCCCCCACCCGCAGTCCCCTGTGGGAGGGCGGGACCTGCAGACTTCGCCCCCTGCCGAGGCCAGCAGTACGGCCAGTACGAGTACAGCAGTATGGCCACGTGTCCTCGGCTACGGAAACGGGCTCAAGGAGGCCTCCCTTTACCCTCAGCTGGGCCTGAGAACTTGCCTGCACTTACTAATGCTGGTGTCACTGCCCTCTTTGTCCCTGACATCACAGCCCCGGGAGCAAGGTGCGAGGGCAGGCTTGGCCTTGACCCGCGGGCTCTGACCCGGCGGTATTCGCACGATCGTTTCAGTGTCGGCTGATAATGCTGGGCCTGAATTAACGTCAGCGATGACAGCGTATCTTCACCCACTGGTTTGTGGCTTTGCTACGTTCCCAAGTGTAATCTGGAGGCACGAAAAGATGACTGCCTTCAGCCCCCGCCTCCCCCCTGCCCAAAGTGGTCAGTTTTTCTCCCTGCACTTTTTTTTAAAATTTTTTTAAATGTTTGTTTGTTTATTTATTTATTTATTTATTTATTTATTTCAGTTTTTTTTTTTTTTTAATGTTTATTTTTGAGACAGAGAGAGACAGAGCATGAACGGGGCAGGGGCAGAGAGAGAGGGAGACACAGAATCAGAAGCAGGCTCCAGGCTCTGAGCCATCAGCACAGAGCCCGTTGCGGGGCTCAAACCCACAGACCGCGAGATTGTGACCTGAGCTGAAGTCGGACGCTTAACCGACTGAACCACCCAGGTGCCCCTGTTTATTTATTTTTGAGAGAGACAGAGACAGAATGTGAGTGGGTTAGGGGCAGAGAGAGAGGGAGACACAGAAGCAGAAGCAGGCTCCAGGCTCTGAGCTGTCAGCACAGAGCCCGACGTGGGGCTCGAACTCACAAGCTGTGAGATCGTGACCTGAGCCGAAGTCGGACGCTCAACCGACTGAGCCACCCAGGCGCCCCTCCCTGCACTTATTTTTTAAAAAACATTTGTTTATTTTGGGGAGAGCACAAGCAAGGGATGGACAGAGAGAGGGGAACAGAAGATCCAAAGCAGGCTCTGGACTGACAGCACACAGCCCGATGTGGGGCTCGAACCCACGAGCCACGAGATCATGATCTGAGTTCAAGTCGGACTGTTAACTGACTGAGCCACCCAGGGGCCCCTCCCTGCACTAAATTTTGAGCAAAGCTGAAGGTACCAGCGGGGCCTTTAGAGAGACGAAATCCCCTAATAGTACTGGTTACCGCAGAGGCAGGAGGAAGGAGGCTGGGTGTTAAGGTCCTCCAGGAACCTCAGCCCTGCCTCTCCCCAGAAAAGACATTCCTGTGCCCTTGGTCCGGGATTACAGTCTCCTCTCAACCACCCGGGAAATGGCACTTAGGGACTTAGCTGTCATGAGCATGACTGACCGACGGGGAGGTAGGACAGCCATCCTTGGTGGGGATGGGCCTTGGCTCTGGGGTGAGGGAGGGGAGAAGCTGGTGACAGCAGGAGAGCATGGGCACCAGGACGCAGTTCCTGAGGGCGAGCCGGCACCCTACGGTCAACGCTGCTTTCACAGATGAAATGAATTTCCGAGGTGTCTCGTCAGCAGCTTTACAAATGAGGAAACTGAGGCAGAGTTGTATGTTACATGACACAAGGGTGAGAGCCAGAAGGGGGGGGGTGGGAATCCAAGTCTCCCAAATTCTCAACTCTGTGCTTTGTCCCTGTCCCATATTTGGGACAGAAAACACGTGTCTATGGGATAGGTGACAATAGATGTTACCATCGACACCGTCCCCAGTCACTGAGTGTGCCAGGCCAGCTGGAGTGGCCCGACAGCGCTTTTCCCTGGGGGTCATTCATGTGGACGGTGACTGTCCACGGGGCCACTGGTGTGGTTTCCTGAGGTGGCAGCAGGAGCCTTCCCCAAGCCACTGCCTCCACAGGGGTGGGGGAGGTGGGTGTGGGTGGCCCCTGGGGAAAGGTATTTGTGGTCAGGTGCTCTGTCGGGAGAGGGCTAGCTTGCAAGCTGGAAAGAGCTGGAACCTGAGACATGGGGCAGGGTGGACTTGGAGGAAGTGAGGGACTTAGGGAGCCTTCCAGGGGCTTTTGGAGAAGGGGTTGGGTCCCACACGCTGGGCCATCAGTCCAGGGAAAGGAAGGCTGAGCATCATCTTCCCATCCTCGTTCTCAAAATGGACAGATTCTTTTTTTTCTCTCCTCTCCTCTCCTCTCCTCTCCTCTCCTCTCCTCTCCTCTCCTCTCCTCTCCTCTCCTCTCCTCTCCTCTCTTCTCTTCTTTTCTTTGAGAAAGAGAGATTGTGAGCCAGGGAGAGACAGAGAGGGAGGGAGACAGAGGGTCAGAAGTGAGCTCCTTTCTGACAGCAGTCAGCCTGATGCAGGGCTTGAATTCACGAACCTCGAGATCATGACCTGAGCCGAAGTTGGCCGCTCAGCGGACTGAGCCACCCAGGTGCCCCCAAACGGACAGGTTCTAACCAACCGGGCTGTGACTTTCTTGGCACAAAGATTGTGTTTGCTCCTGTTTGCAGCTTCGCACAAAGGACAGTAAGTAGGCTCTGACTCATGAGCTGGCAGGTAAAAGAAAGTTCCTGAGCACCCACAAAGGCTTCTGCCTGCTCGGCCTCTGCAGGGAGGCCCCAGGCACCGTCTTTCCTCACCTCCCCACCGTGGCTTGTGTTCAGTACTTCCCCGCAGAACCGCTGACCCCAAACCTCCTCTTGGCACCCAGGCCCGTTTAGTGGGATGAAAAGGCCAGTGATTCAAACGGCCAGCTTTGCCCCCCTAGAAGGCGGGGGGTGCCCCTTCCACCTTCCCTCAGGCCCGAGCTCCCTGGCAGGTCTCAGGAGGACTGTCCTTCCTACAGGAAGCTTTCGCGCAGGGTTTAATGAAGACAAGCCTCTTGTGCAAGTTTCCGTGCAAAAGCAGTCCAGCCTCGCAGAATGGGGGGCACAGCGCAGGCCCTGCTCTGAGATCCCTGTGTCCACAGAGACCAGTCAAACTGAGCTGAATCGCCCTGCAGAGCCACAAGCCAGAGACGACTTCAGGCTGCGGCTCTGCCCGCGGTGCTCCGTGTCCCCTGCTCTCCACGTGCAGCCAGATTCCTGACGGCCGCAGAGAGGGGCAGCCGGTGCTCCGCGGCCCCCAGCGAGGCCAGGATCCCCCAACGCTCCGTGTCCCCTGAGCCCCTAGCAGCAGCCAAGTGGCCCGAGGGGCAGATCTGAAGGACATTAAGGGGGGCTGACTCTTTCCTTTTGGAGTGTGGCAGGTGGACGGGAGCCCTTCCACACGGCCCGTCCTGGGGTTGGGGGGGGACGTGTCAGATTTGGCCCCTGACGTCTGGTTGCTGTTTTGTTTAGGGCAAGGATGTGAAAGGGTCAGGGTGGTATTTACAGGGGAGTGTGAACCTGATACCCTTTGGCTGAAGGGCAACAAGAGAGAGCAGACGCCCTCCAGCAGAAGCCACACCTCCCTACTGGCGGGGGAGGATTTCGCAGGCAGTTGCTATGTCTTTGATGTCGGCTGCCCCCTCCTCTCTTCCTGACAGCCGGACAGCCGGACAGCCGGGGTGGCTTAGAGGGAGGTGCGGGCACGCATCCATTTCCAGGGAAACAGCGGCCGGCAAAAGTCACTCCATGGAATCTGAACGGGGACCGGGGGGGGGGAGGGGGGGGATCCTGACCCCCTTCAGAGGGACACTTGCTCGGAGACCTGCGATTTGGTCCGATGCCTCATCTCCAGACTTTGGTGGACGTTTCAAGCCTCTCTAGGTGAATTCCAGCCACGGGGCAACGTAAGCCAGAGTCCCACCCTGGGTCATGCTTATTAAGTCACCATAAGCAAGAGTAGAGCAACTGGGGACTGTGTTTCTGTGAGGAGAGAGTGGAAAAGGCGATGGCCCAGATGCATTTGAAGAATTAAGGAAACTGATTTAAAACAGGGACCAGGAGAGGTGCCTGGGGGGTGGTGCTCAGTTCCTCGGGCATCCAACTTCGGCTCAGGTCATGATCTCACGGTTCATGTGTTTGAGTCCCGCGTCGGGTTCTGTGCTGACAGCTCAGAGCCGAGAGCCTTCTTAAGATTCTGTGTCTCCCTCTCTCTCTGCCCCTCCCCCACATGTGCTCTGTCTCTGTCTCTCTCTCAAAAATAAATAAAACATTAAAAAATATATTAAAGAAATAGAAAAAAAAAAACAGGGACTAGAAAAGTCTTTGAAAATACCTTAATTTTTTAAAAACGAAAAACATCTTTAAAATAGCACTTCTTATTATAGGAGATTCTTACTGTATTCTTATTCTTAATCTTATTATATACTTATTATGGGACATTAGGTGTTTATGGCAGAAAATCTAGAAGTGACAGAAAAGTTTCAGGGCAGAGCTAAAAATCATCCCAGCAGAAACTGGCGACTAAACCTTTGCCCAACTTTATGGCGTAGTTTTCACACATAAACACCCAGACACCCAGACAGACACTTACACCTTCACAGACGATTGCGACCATCCTTCATTTTCATTTAAAATTCCATCACCTGTGTGGCTCCGTCCGTTGAGCGTCTGACTCTTGATCTCAGCTCAGGTCATGATCCCAGGGTCACGGGTTCGAGCTCGTGTCAGGTTCTGCACTGAACGTGGGGCCTGCTTAGGATTCTCTCTCTCTCCCTTTCTCTGCCCTCCCCAGCTCTTGCGTGTGCACGATCTCTCTAAAATAAAATAATAATAATAAAACCCCAACACCAGCATTCTTACCTGTGCCTTTGAAAACAGGATTTTTTTTTTTTAATTTTAAATTCTATTTAGTTAACATACAATGTAGTATTGGTTTCAGGAGTAGAGCCCAGTGATTCGTCACTTAGATACGACAGCCAGTGCTCATCCCAACAGGTGCCCTCCTCGATGCCCATCCCCCATTTAGCCCATCCCCCACCCTCCTCCTATCCAGCAACCCTCAAGTTGTTCTCTGTATTTAAGAGTCTCTTATGGTTTGCCTCCCTCTCTGTTTTTATCTTATTTTTCCTTCTCTTTATCTATGTTCATCTGTTTTGGAAAATAGGAATTTTTAACAGCTATCTACCATTCTTTAGGAAGCTAAGCCATTTAATTAACTCCTTACAGATAATTTATACAGTTTGATTTAATGAAAATGTGCCAGTGTGTCTTTTGGAATAGACTAAGAAGTGTGCTGTCCTGTGCCTCTGTGTTCCCCACCTCTAAAGTGGGCAACACGGTCTTAGTTCCGGTGACTGGTGTGGCCTTTAATTAATATTTAGGAAAGGCCCTGCAATTCACGGGTGAAGCATTGCCACTTAAGTCAAAGGTTTTGTGTAATCGTCCGTAATTATTATAATTTGCTCATTATGGGCAATTAGCGCGTTGTAGGACAACAGAGAGGAATTAATTCGGAAGGCAATCTGCCGCTGTGTCTTGCGTGAGCTGACGACGGAGGTTCAGGGGCCCGTGATTTTCTTCCCGACTGGAGAGACAGGATCAGGCAGAAGACGTCTGTACTAATGGGCCGTGGCAATTGCTGATGTGCGGGGTGCACTGAGGGCAGACTGCCACGCGGGCAGGAGGTGCGGGGAGCCTTTCATCCGTGCAAAGTGCCAGCTCTCCATTTCTCTTTACTTTCCTGATTTTAATCTCCAGTATACAGATAGTTCACCAGGATTTTCACCTCAAGCCGTTCAGAGGCCAAAGGATGGCTCGTGTAGAGTTTCCACAAATTTCCTAATGGCCCCGGAGCTGTGTCACAGTCTTTGGACCCTGCAGAAGTTCTCAGACATCTTTACCCCACAAAGCGGGAGAGAGACGTAGAATGGAGCATGTGGTGACCAGTGAAGTGAGCGTACATTTGTCACAGTTTGTAGAGATGTTTAAAATTCATCTGCAGAGGGATTATGACCATATGTTTCCGACTCTCAAATCAGGACACGCGGTCTGACCGAGGACCCGCTTTCCTGATCTATGAGTACAATTATGCACAAAAGACAAGAAGATAGAATGTTTGCAGTGGACACTCACCTGGAAAATCTGGGCCATCTGGTCACCTTGCACATGGGGGCAATCTCTGTAGTCCTTTGTGGAAATTCTCAGTGCCTTAGCCAGCTTTCTGGAATGTTCTGTCTCCTGCACATTGCCTGATGGCAGTTTCAGAACTACCAAAGGACCTTCGGAGCAGTAACGATCATTTGACATGCTATCCCTAACACTGTTTTCCCTTTGGGTCTGGCTTCAGTGGCTTTACCTTAGGGGTGTGTGTATGTGTGTGTATGTGCACGCACGAGAGAGAGAGAGAGAGAGAGAGAGAGAGAGAGAGACAGAGACAGAGAGAGACAGAGAGAGAGAGACTGAGAGAGACACAGTAGGGTAGTGGGGAGGGGCTGTTGAGACCACTCTTGAGTCAACCTCTAGTTCTGAGCTGTCTGGGGGACAGATTTAAACATAAGGTGATTGGGGTGATCATACCGTTGACTGATCCAGATTTAGGCTGAGACCCACTACTACAGAAGATAAACAAGGATATACCCCACATAGACAGTTTCTATGGGCATTCGGTAATGGCTCATTCCAAGGCTAGGGTGACACCTTAGATTTATTGTCAGAGTTTGAAAAAGAAATTGGGATGATTTCATGCCCTACAGAAGACAAGGAAGGAGGTGGATGGAGGGCCCAGCAATCCTTTTCCAACTGAGATAAGATAATAGACCTATTGTCCCCACAGTACAGGTTTCACTGGTTCTGAGCCACCCAAAGTGCTTCTGCAGAATTGGAGCTGAATGAGTTTAGTGTGGTCCTCCTCAGATCCTGAAATACTGAATTCTTTTTTTTGTTTCATGTTTAGGCTTTGTGAATACGAGCCAGCACGTCTGCATTTATCAAAATAGCTCAAACTGAGATGTTGCGGGCCCTGTGGTTCCTTTATCTCTTGAAACAGGGGCCTAATAGAACACGCGAATCTCATAGGAGTTTACTCTCCTCATTTGCTAGATCAGACGTCTCCAAAGTGGGTGCACCTAGACATTATAAGGTAACCTGCTGGAGGAGTTCGGAAAGAGAATTCTAGAACATCAATCTCCTCATAGATTCTTTTGAGTATGTTTTATCACATACACAATACAACGTACATGGGCTTTATTGGAGGTAAGCACAATGATTCTGTTACTGATAAAATGTCATAGATCAGGGGTCTGCACACTTCAAAACCAACAAATCAAAACCAACCTACCCCTGCTTTTGTATGACCCACAAGCTGACGAAGTTTTTTTAACGGGAAAAATGGGGGAAAAAACCCAGAGAACACTATTTTGTGACACGTGAAAATTATATGAAATTTAAATCCATAAATAAAGTTTTGTTGGAACATATTTATGCCCGTTCACTTACATATTATCTGTGGCTGCTTTTGCACACCCCCGTGTCAGAGCTGAGTGGCTTCAAGGAGAACGAATGGCCCACAAAGCCGAAACGACTTGCTATCTGGTCCTTATGTAAAATAGTTTGCCGGCCCTCGCTCTCAGAACATTGGCTTCAGTTCCCGGGATAATATTTTTATAGGGACTTACCTTTGTGGAAAGAGAGTGTTTTGAAGCTGAATAACTTTAATTCCTTAAATAACTTTCAACATTTGTTTTGGAGGACCTCTCAGGGAATTTTGCCTGAGTCAGGTGGGAGGTAGAGGAAGGGGCAGGGAAAAGCTGAGAAAGCTTTTCAAGAAAGTGGTGAAGTCAGATTTGAGAAGTCAAGAAGCTACACAGATTGATGACTTGATGGCATAGCAACGTGTTCAAGGGCAAGCCATCCTTGTCCCCTTCAACTTGTCATTATCTTTGTTTGGATGTTGACGCTGGAGTCACCCAGTAGTTAGGGAGTCCTCACCCTCATCACATTAGTAATCACGCTGCATATGCTATACTTACCCAACTGCCCCTTGGAGCCCACAGCCCTTCGTGTGTGTTGATTTCTCCCCATAACATTCCTGGGGGGGGTTTCCATTGGATGAGATTTCTTGTGATCAGGTCACTTCCCTTTGGGCACACGAAAGAAAAACAGAAAAACCTCGTCAATATGAAAGCACCTTTCAGCAAAGCCCACGTGGTTGTTTGCAGGCCTTTTTCAAGTCAGGGGACGAAGGCGAATGATCGGGTCTGGTCGCTGCACCGCACCTGATCCCAAAATGAAACTTTGCTTGTTTGATCAGCTGTTCTTTCTACCACAGGGCAAAAAGTTCATCTTAACAGGATCTATCTATCTATCTATCTATCTATCTATCTATCTATCTATCATCTGTCTATCTATCTGTGGATGCCTGGAAAAGAGCTCTAAGGAACCCAGGACAGAGAGTGCAAATGGGTTTAGAAAACTGGTTAGTCTACAAAAATGGGATCCAGGCATCCGGAGAGAGACCAAAGGCCCTGGGGAAGGAAGCAGCTATTGGGGAGGAAAATTTTTTTCTCTACCCTTCAAGATTCTTCTGGCTGATCTAAGAATTGCATTGACATGAGATAGATTAACAAGAGAAAATCAAATTTAATCACACACATATGGGGAACCCACATAAGCCTGAGGGATTCCAAAGACAGTCGGCAAAATGAGGTACATGTGTCATTTTGGACTGAGGAGAAGGGGTGGAGAGCTGGAGCTTCAAAGGGAAGGAAGGCAAACCACAGGAAGAATGGAAGGAGTGAATGTTTGGTAAATGAATCTTTGCTGGACCACCCAGAAACAACGGGACCTAGAGAGGACTTTGATCGAACAAGCCTTGCTCTGTCTACCATACCTAGTTCACATCATACGACAGCTGTCTATGGCGATGGCTCCCTTCCTGGAACAGGCCCTCTATCTAAATTCTTTTAGGAGGTTGGGGTGGGGGAGGGGGGAGGCAAAAAAGGAAAACTTCGTGAGTCTTCTATTCCTTAAAAGTAATGAGCCTAAAGTAATCCACATGCCAAAGAGACACATTTTGGGGTGACAGATTTTCTTCTGATACCCAGCTTACTCCAAATGCTGGAAGGAAACGAAAGTGGCAGCTAGATTCTGAGTCTGACCCTCCCTTCAGAGAGTGCATTGAAAGCCTCCGACTACTGTGTGAGAAAGGAAACGGCTCTGACTGGGCAACCCTAACTCAGAAAGGATGGAAAGTTTTATCCCAGGAGGAGGAATGTACATGGTGACATTCACGGACCTCTACGAGCTCAGAAACCCCATGTAACTCTGAGGAAATTTGGCCTGCTAATATTACAGAGTGACTTAAGCCCACGGACGTACAAACTAAACTTTCCAGAAAAGCAAAAACCACAACAGTGGGCAGGGTGCTCACTTCTCCTTTGTCTGCGTGTGGGTTTCTGCTCGCGAGGTTTCCGTTGAAGCCGGTGCCGCCTTTCTACCGGGATCCAAGAAACACACGTCTCTGGATGTTTAGTAATGAAGTCGGAAGTTTTGGTTGTCTTACAAAACAGTCGTGGTGACCTGGCGGGGTGACACGTGGGCCAGATACGGCGGTGCCTTGGAGCGGGGCGTCGCGGGATGCTTACGTGATTGTGTACAGCAGATGCATGGAATTGAGAGCCCCAGCTCCCAGCTGCGGAGGCAGAGCATGACATCGTGACCCTTTGACAAGGTAGCAAAAGGGGCTGAATATTTCTCCTTTTGCTAAAGTATTTAGAAGTATGAAATGAGGGCGCCTGGGTGGCTCATGCAGTTAAGTGTCCGACTCTTGCCTTCGGCTCGGGGCATGATCTCAGGCTTCGTGAGATCTCACAGCTCTATGCTGACAGTGCAGAACCTGCTTGGGATCCTCTCTCTCCTTCTCTATCTGGCCCTCCCCTGCTTGCGCACATGCTCTCTCTCTCTCTCTTTCTCTCTCTCTCTCAGAATAAATAAGCATTAAAAAAAAAATAAAAGTGTGACATGATAACATTAGAGAAGTAAAGTTGAAACTCCAAATCTACCACTCTAATATGACTATTTCAATTTTTTAAAATTTTGTTTTAGAGAGAGAAAAGAGAGTGCACACATGCACGTACGTGAGTGGGGGAAGGGCAGAGGGAGAGAGAGAATTTTGAGCTCCGCTCAGCGTGGAGCCTGATGTGGGGCTTGGTCCCACCACCCTGGGATCATGACCTGAGCCCAAACCAAGAGCTGGACGCTCAACCGACTGAGCCACCCAGGGGACACCCACCATAAGGGTTCTGGAGAGACTGTAGAAATCTCTGGAGCTCGAGGGGTAAGGCCATTCTCTGGACAGGAAGGACTGAAAACGGAGTGGCCTCGGCCCGTCGGGGGGACAGTGAGAGCTGGACTGTGGCAGGGGCGTGGAGGGAGGTGCTGGAGTGGTGACGGAGGCTGAGTGGGGGGGCGAAGCTGGCGGGCCTGGTGCGGAATGTGCTCTCCAGAGGCTGGATCCATCCTGGAAGCGAGGGGATAAGGGCTCGGAACGAGGAGAGGACTGGGCGGTGGGGTGCCGCACAGGAGGCCACGCAGGGGTGAGGGTGCTCATACAACGTGGGCCTTGAACTTAGCAGGGCGGTCCTGGCTTCGGGGCCGTGGACGGGGACAAAGGTCAGCGCCTGATGGGGCGCCAGGAGTAAGCAGCTTGCACGTGCTGGCTTCCCATCCTAGCGTCGGCCTCGTGCCCCCCGAGGGTGAGCTGCTGGGTCTGGATACTCAAAAAGGGTATTTTCATTTGGGGGGGGGGCGTGTGGGTTACCCCCTCAGCTTGGAAGGTGGCAATCCAGGCTGTGCTATTTCATTGGCATCGTTAAAGTGCTCTCACGGCGACAGCACTTGAATACTCCCAGCGTGTTATTATTCGTGCAGATTAAGTCCAGGTGATTCAACAGTCTCTGCCTTTCACCCCAAACACACGATGGAAGTGAATCTGTTCTCCTCGGCGGGCCAGTGGGCTTCACAGGGGACAGACCAGGCACCCGGCACTGTGACGTCAGACGTCGGACATCCCTCCAGCTCTGCCTGCCGCCCTGGGTGAGGCTTCTGGTCTAGGGGCTGGCGTTTTCAATGGAGTCACCTGGCCCGGCCAGGTGGGGCTGGGCAAGGAGCGGAGGTGCGGGAGAACGGGGCGGGGGGGCACCTGTGTTCCGAGAGCTCAAACCTGCCCAAGCGAGTGGCGGTCCCGAGCAAGAAGTGTTTTCTGATCTCCGGATGCCAACGAGCAAGTACATAGGAGGTGGGGGCGGGGCAGAATGGGGGACAGAGGCCAAGGTCAGATCTGCTTCTTCGTGTCCACACCTCTCCTCAGGCTCTTCCCCTGCCAGGAGCGAGGTGTTTTTTCACACTCACCACCCAGGTGACAACATTTTGCTCAGAGCCCGTCCACACCTCTCCCACACCTTAGCCTCCAGGACATCTACTGCCCAGACCAGGGGCTCCCAGAGTCTTTGGAAAATGAAGGTCCCGTGTGATGGCAACACATCTTAAAGATCCATAGGATTTCAGCATTTGTCGATTAAGCAAAGATTGTCAAAGAGGTGTTAGAAATTCCTAACTCTTTTAAGGAATTTGGGTTTTGTCAATCCTAAAAGCACCTACCTATTATTGAAGGACAGCCACGCGTGTTCAACTTTTAGCTAATACTTGATCGGCATCGGGATCCGTAACCCCCTTGTCACAACCGTGTGGCTCACCAAGGACGTGGATTACGGAAGCTTCCCGGTGAGCACACTATGCTCGTAAATTGGACATTGGGTACGTACAGGTTTTGTCTTCCCGGGGAGTTGGTAAGGTCTGCCGGGGCACAGGGATGCTGCATGGTGGCAGGTGCCCTGTTGAGGAAGTGTGGGAAACGTAGGCATACTGTTAAGATGACACGGCAGCAGGAGCATCTGGGTGACACAGTTGGTGGAGCGTCTGACTTCAGCTCAGGTCTCGATCTCGTGGCTCGTGGGTTCCAGCCCCGCATCGGGCTCTGTGCTGACAGCTCGGAGCCTGGAACCTGCTTCGGATTCCGTGTCTCCCTCTCTCTGCCCCTCCCCTGCTCGCACTCACTCACTCTCTCTCTCAAAAATAAATAAACATTAAAAAAAATAATAAAAAATAAAAAAAAGATGACACAGCAGCAGAGCCAGAAGGGCCAGATTCTGGAGGCCAGGTGTTCTGGGAAAAACACGTCTGTGATGAAAACCTACATTGTGGTCACACAAGGAGAAACAGTGATTCAAGAGGCGGACGTGGGGCAAAAATAAGGCCATCCAAAGGTATATTTCATGGAGGAAAAATAGGCAGCGCCCCGAAAATGGTTAGGGCTCAAAGTCTGGTTCCGGAACACAGGGATAGAGGTAAGAACTAATTGTGGCAGAACATTCCAGAACAAGAAAAGCGGAGACTCGCCTTGGTAAGCAGAGACTGGAGAGGCATGGGGGCAGATGGCACCCGAAAATAAAAGTGACAGTGACAGAGGAAGGAAGAAAAACAAAAAAGAAGAAGAGAAAAGACTGGAGAGGGTGTTTTTATCAGGACAGTTCCACATCCAGGCCTGACAGAAGCCAGAAACAGGTTCGAACGACTTGACGTAAAAAATCCTCTTTGATGTCATGTGTCAGGAAGAGTAATGACTTCCTTAGAAAAGGCTGAACGATTACAACCAGAGTTATTTGGCTTAAAATACCCCTTTCCAAAGGGGAGAATTATTTGGTTCATTATGAATCGGAATGAAATAATTCTTTTGTTCACATGAGGTCGGGTCTTGAGTTCTTGTATCTTGGGAACCGTGAAAGCTTTGGAAATTTAGTGGCGCGCAAAGGGCCCGCCGGCCTCAGAGCTCCCTCCACCGCCATCCAGGGCTCTGGCGTTTTCAAAGTGCAAAGCACACAGTAGCGCGGGGGAGACACCCGCCAGGAAACCGTGGGCCTCGGGTTTGTCCTGGCTTTGCCTGGGGACCCTGCGCCTTGCCCCCCGTTCCCCGCAACCCCCACCAGACTCGATAGCCTCTGAAATCGTTTGCCATTTGTGCGTCTATTCTGTTCTAGAATGCATCTCTGAACGATGCTGACAGCTCGTGGGTGTGGGGATCGGGCATTGTGGGCCCAGCCCCATCTGTGTCCCAGTCAGCCGTGTGACCTTGGGCAAATTGCTTAACCTCTCTGGACCTCATTTTTCTCATCTGTGAAATGAAGTTAATAGTCTTTTTTTTTTTTTACTCTCATAGATTGTTGGGAGGGCTCAGTGCTCAGTGAATGATGCAGTCCTCGGAAGGGTGAGTCCAGGGAGGACGAGCACCAGGACTTCCTCCCAAGCTCCTTCCGTGGCGTTATACGATTGGTCCAAAGGGACCCGTTCCAAAGCAAAATAGGTAGCAGGGGAACTGTGTGCAGAAATGTCACGGGTTCAATCACAGAAGGCAGGAAGTCCAGCTTCTGGCATAACGATTTGCTAGCGTCAGAATCCCCTGGAGGGATTGTCGAAACACGGATTTGGGTTTCTGATTCCGAGGTCTGGGTGAAGTTCAAGGGCTTACATTTCCAGCCAGCTCTCAGGCGCTGCTGGTGCTCCTGATCAGAGAAGCATCTGGAGAACCACTGGATCATAGACCTACGCTAACCCTGGTTTTTCCCCTCCAGACACGAGTAATGCTTAGACCCCACTTAAAGGGAGAAGAAAAAAATCATGGATCCTCTTTCATTTGTGAAACACTGAGTTAGTCTTTTTCTGTGAGACTATCTTTTTTTAAAAAAAATTTTTTTTAATGTTTATTTATTTTTGAGAGGGGGAGAGAGAGAGTGTGTGAGTAGGGAGGGGCAGAGAGAGGGAGACACAGAGTCCGAAGCAGGCTCCAGGCTTTGAGCTGTCAGCGCAGAGCCGGATGCGGGGCTCGAACCCACGAACCGTGTGATCATGACCTGAGCCGAAGTTGGACGCTTCACCAGCTGAGCCACCCAGGTGCCCCCTGGTTCAGGTTAAAAAATTTCTTTTCGGGGCACCTGGGTGGCTCAGTTGGTTGGACGCCCGCCTTCAGCTCAGATCATGATCTCACAGTTCGCAAGTTCTATCCCCACATTGGGCTCGCTGCTGTCGACACAGGGCCCGCTTTGGATTCTCTGTCCATCCCCCCTCTCTATCCTCCCCCTCTTGTGCTCTCTCTCTCTCTCCTAGAGATAAATAAACATCTAGAAAAAAAAAGGGAAATGTTTCCAGCCCAAAGTGAATTGTGAGTCTCTCTCTCTCGGACGGGCTCAGTGTTCTTTATTTTCATCAGGTGTCATCTGGGTGATGGGTGGAATGATTCCCTGAAACCTGGGGGCTGGCTGGGGAGGAAACAGAGCAAGAGGCCCGTGACGCCTCTCCAGGGGGCTGGGGAGAGAATCCCCGTGTTAGAATAAACCGAGTACAGAAGCGGGAGCAGCCTGCACGCTTTAAACAGGTCTTCGGGTCCAAATCTTGGAGCGTTTCAAGCGGCTGCCTTCTCCCTTCTGCTGGACTCTCCTTAATGAAGGGCCCCTGCAGTGGGGGGCTGCCGTCCGCCGCGCGCCCTTTCCTTTCTGACCCAATGTGCGCATCTCAGCCGCCATGTGATCCTTTCTGACAGGCAATGAGACTAGTGTCCTTTCCGCCCTGGGCTCTCTCTGTATGACTGGTGCAAAAGCTCCGGCCAAGGACCGACTGACTTGCCCAGGGTCATAAAGCCCAGAAGCCCCAGCCAGGACTTCCGACCACAACTGCAGGCCTTTCCCATGTGGAGAATCTTGTAACTTGGGGGGCAATCTCCTTGGAAACCCAGAGCTGGAGAACCAGGTGGTTGGCATTCTGTACGAGGCAGGGTCCCTGAGGAATGAGGGCCACACGGGCGTGTGACAGACACGTGTCTTTTCCAGCTTGCAGGGACTCAGGGAACAATGCCGTGATGCCTAAACATGGACTTAGTCGAACTTGGTGTTCCTACATCCCACCTCCACCGTCCCCCAAGCCATCCCCTTCGGAAATTTTGGAGTGCGGTGTTACACTCGAATACGTGGAAAAGGCTCTTAAGTCACCCACAGACGACACACACCAAGTATTCTTTCGCTGTGGAAGGAGATGGGGCGTTGCCAAAGTGGAAGGTTCTCAGCTATTTGCCTCGGTATCCTGGGAAGAATGAAATGTTTGCCCCGGAAGAAATGGCCGAGGGAGGGGGCCCCAAGCCCCCTTCTCTAGCCTTCCTGATGACGGAAGACTTGTCTCAGCCAGGTGCCGGGATGCTGTTTTGATGCCTGTCTGGATGGTCTTCTCCAGCTGCTTGCTTTGGGGAGAGGCATGGCCGAGCCAATGGGTACGGGGCCCTGAGACGCTGGTGTAGCAGGTTGAATCGTGCCCCCCCATTCATTTCCACCCAGAACCTCACATCGAGACCTTATTTGGGGTCACCCTTAATAGGGTCTTTGCAGATACAGTTGGTGAAGTCAGGATGAGGTCATGCTGATTAGGGTGGGCCCTACGTTGAATGACTGGTGTCTCAGAAGAATAAGAGAGGTTGCATGGACACGCAGGGAAGAAGGCAGGTGAGGACAGAGGCAGACACAGGCAAGGAACGCAAGGATGGCCGGCCACCGCCAGAAGCTGTCAGCCCTGGGAGGGGCGGGCAGGGTCCTTCCTGGAGGCTTGGGAAGGGATCAAGGGCTGTGTTATCCTGATTCTGGCCTCCCGGCCTCCCTGCTGGTGGTGCTTTGTTACAGCAGCCCTAGAAAGGAATCCAGGGGGGAAGGCCGTTTTCCAGGGGCATGTGTCCCGAGAGTGAGAGCAGAGAAGGAACCACGTTCTGATAAGGTGTGGAAGCGGCCAGTCCCTGCGTGCTCCCCTTATCTCCCTGATCGCTGGTTTCCTCTCTGGCTGGGCCTCCGCGGAGCAGGCAGGGACTCAAGAGGAGGCTCCAAGCTGGATATAAATCTCACGTTGTGGTGTTTCCGTTCCTCTGTGCGCACAGGAGATAAGGAAGAGGGAGGAAGTGGGAGCCTGGCTTCAGCACAGAGGAAAGTGACCGAAATGGGGCCCCGAGAAATGGGCCCCAGCGCCTTGGGTCTCCTCTGCGGACACCTGTGCTGTCACTGCTGTGTCTCTCATCACGTCCCCTCAAGCAGATGCGCTCCGAGCCGCTGTTTGCTCAGCTGAGAGATGGGCTCATGACACGAATGTGCATCCTGGCCAAGCCTGCAGGGGACACGTGAGTCCAGGCAGGCGAGAACGCTGTCACATCTGCCGAGCACCCTCACATGGGGGCTATCGGTGTCTTCTAAGTGACCCCATGGTTTCCTTGCCGACAGATGTTGCTGTCTGCAAATTCCCAGGGCCAAGTGCCGAGCTGGGCAGTGCCGGAAGGGTCCTCTTCTCCGGAGGGGGTGGTTCTCAGGCTGGGCGAACTCGTGCCTCAGGCAGGAGGGATTCCCACCCACACACCCCCGCATCACGCCGTCACACCCCATGCTGCAGTGACGTGAATAGGGAGACAAATGCGGGTGACCCACCCCAACTGCACAAGTCATGATGACCTTTCACCGATGCTTCTAACAAGGCTTTGAGGGCTCTTTGGAGCTTTTAGGCAATGACTCTGTGCCTGATAAGATATTATCTCCTGACAAGAAGCTTCTGAGTGATGCAGCAGAGTGAGAGAACATTTTCACCATATTAGCCCCTTAGAACATCCGAGAAACCAAAGACCAACGTCCAGCTGGAAATTCGGATTCCGCTCGCCAGACTCGGACGGCGTGCGGAAGTCTTCCTCTGGGGATTCTCCTTCTCAGGCGTTGGATACTTACTGACCCCAAGATTGACTCCCGAAGGAAGGGACCTTCTACGTTGGGTTGCAAAGAAAGGAAGTCACTTGGGGGCGCCTGGGGGGCTCAGTCGGTTGAGCGTCCGACTTCGGCTCAGGTCACGATCTCACAGTCCGTGAGTTGGAGCCCCCCGTCGGGCTCTGTGCCGTCGGCTCGGAGCCTGGAGCCTGCTTCCGATTCTGTGTCTCCTTCTCTCTCTGCCCCTCCCCTGCTCTGACGGGCTCTGTCTCTCTCTCCGAAATAAATAAACATTAAAAAAAATTTTTTTTTTTTTAAAGAGACAAAGTTTAAAAAAGAAAGAAAGGAAGTCACTCAAGGTCACAGAGCTACTCAAAATCTGAGATAATAGAATGTAAACACTTGCCCCCCGACCCTGGGCGACTTGCCGACCTCCCAGGACTCAGTGTTTCTTCTGTAAAGTGGGTGCTGGTCCCTCTGGGGCTCATCTCCTGCTGTGAAGACTGTGCTGTGTGGAGCGCCCACCAGATTATTCCCAAGGTCCTTTCATCCCCCGCTACAGACCGGAAATGTCACCTCTGTGTCCTCGCTGCCCGGTCCACAGTGACTCTGCCACCCGTGTTGGTTCAGAGGAAGGTTGTCTTGAACAACATTTCAGCGATTCCTTTTTTTTTTTTTTTAATGTTTATTTATTTATTTTTGAGAGAGAAAGAGAGAGACAAGACAGAGCATGAGTGGGGGAGGGGCAGAAAGAGAGAGAGGGAGACACGGAATCCGAAGCAGGCTCCAGGCTCTGAGCTGTCAGCACGGAGCCCCGTGCGGGGCTCGAACTCGTGAACCGTGAGATGGTGACCTGAGCCGAAGTGGGAAGCTTACCCGACTGAGCCCAGAGGCCCCTCAGCAATTCTTTAAGGAAACCACCCGTAGGTCTTATCACCTTGCCTTAATCAGCAGGCGAGTTTTTCTCTGGATTTATTGTTTTAGTGTTTCTCCCATTTCGGTCAGCTGTGAGGATCATTAGGGTCTCGGTGTCATCATACATCTGGCCTGGCTGGTCTGGGCTGGGCCACCAGATGCTGTGACCGTTCCCAGCTCAGCAGGGAACCCCTGTGTCCTGACCACTGGGTCGGGATCAGGGGTTCCCCAGTGGAGTCTCCTTCCTGGGGACACCTCCTGCCCCTCCCCCTCCCCTCCCCCCAGCCTCCTCTCCAGCATCCAGGCACCCAGCACCTGCCTTGACCTTCCCCATCGCTCTGACCACAGACTCTGTCTTCTGATGTCCTGCAGCTACTCAGGTACTCAGCCCTGCCGGTGAGTGGGGTCAGCAGGAGGCGAAGGCCCTTGAACATGACTCAGCAGCCCCAGGCTCCCCTGGGAGCAAGCAGCCTGGGTTTCAGGTCGTTATCAAATGAGGTAATTACAGGCCAGGGAAGCAATTCCTTGTGGTCTGGTTTGGGCCCCGTCTCTTCTCAGAAGGCCTCTTCCTGGTTGAGAGATTTTGGCAGCCCCGAGGGCACCCTTCTCCTTTCCTTTTTGCATCCCAGTCCCATTTTTCTGGGCCTAGGAATGAACGTTGGCCCCCACCAGTGTCTATTCTGTGTCATTGAAAAATTACCAACGGACAGGTGGAGTCACACCAGTATATACGAAGCACACTGTGTGATGGAACCTTCTGGGTCCATGAGCTATCGAAGCGAATCAGACATCGTCTGTCTACCAAGACCTTTGGTAGAGCAGGGATACGCGTGCACACATATATACACAATAAAACACTGGATCTGTTCTGTTGCTGCTGTAACAGTAGACCCTGGCTTCCGTGGCTTCAAACAGGACAAATGTATTCTCTACCATTCTGGAAATCCCAAGTCCAAACAGGTCTCACTGACTTAAAATCTGGTGTCAGCTGCGTGCATTCCTTTCTAGAGAAGCTGCTTTCTTGTGTTTTCCAGCTTGTCGGACTGGTGATGTTGAATGTCTTTTCATGTGCTTGTTGGCCATCTGTGTATCTTCTTTGGAGAAATGTCTGTTCAAATCCTTTGTCCATTTTTGAAACTGGACTCTGATTTTAGCTGTAGCTGGAAGGCTGGCTGGCTGGGCTATACGATCTCAATGTCCTTTAAAATATTTTCTTTTAAAATCTCCTTTGAGGAAAAACAACATGTTCCTGTAACTGGCTGGACAATGTATGCTTCGAAAAAGATGGTTCTGCATTGTGTGTAAACGGACATCCACCGTATTTCTTCTGTCTCCACGGGGAGGTGGAGCCCTTACCTATTGCTGGTTCATTGCCTCTCAGGGACACCCAAGAGACTGGGGTCTGCTTATGCCAATCTCCTTGTTGGAAATGGAACATAAAGGAAGATTATGTCAGGCCTGGAAAGCAAGCAGCTAACGCCAGGGTGGTGGTTATCAGCACGGCATGGCTGAGGCACAGGAGGGAGGCGGGAGGCTTTGTCATGGACCTAACTCTTGGCTTTGAGAACCGTTTGTAAGAAAGTCTTCAGTCTGTTGGTTCCAACTCTTACTTCCTGAGGAGCTGCCATATTGTTTTCTACGGTGGCCGTATCACCTTATATTCCCACCAGCAATGCACGAAAGTTCCAATTTCTCCACATTCTGGCCAATACTTGTGATTTTCTCTTTGGTTTGGCTTTTTAACAATAGCCATCCTCATGGGCGTAAAGTGGTATTGCATTGTGTTTTTGATTTGTGTGTTCCTAGTGATTGTCGATGTTGAATATCTTTTCGTGTGCTTGTTTGCCATCAATATATCTTCTTTGGAGAAATGTCTGTTCAAGTGCTTTGTCTGTTTTTGAGACGTGAGGGCCATTTCTTGTCAGGAAGATTTTGGAAAAATTCTGTGGTTATTTAAAGGGATTAAAACATATTTTAAAAGTGCACATTATGAGGATGCCTGGGTGGCTCAGTTGGTTAAGGGCCCAACTCTTGATTTTGGCTCAGGTCATGATCTCACAGTCATGAGATCGAGCCCCATGTTGGGTTCTATGCTGGGTGTGGAACCTGCTTGAGATTTTCTCTCTCTCTCTCTCTGTCTTTCTACACCACCCTGCCCCACCCCTCCCTTGCTCACACATGGCGCTCTCTCTCTCTCTCTCTCAAAAAAAAGTGCACATTAAGGTATGAGACCCTGCTAGTAGGCGAGGCTGTGCATGTGTGAGGGCAGGAGCCACATGAGAACTCTGTTCTTTCTACTCCATTTTGCTCTAAAAAATAAAGTCTGTTAAAAATGAGGGGCCATTTAAAAAGGAGATCTCCCACCACCTCAGCACCCAAATAACAAGAATATGGAGAACGCGTCGTAAATCAAGGGGTAATATAAAACATATCTTTGGCGAGGTAGCGTGGACAGACAGGGCCTCATCTTCAAAGCTAGACTAGCATTATTGTTCAGCTTTCAGTGGGAGATAGCCATCTCTGCTAACCGAATCAACTCTGCAGTTCAGGCCCCACATGACAGTTTGTTCGTTGGCTCGTGTATGTTTGTACACACGCACACACGCCCTCCTGCCTGTGTTGCATGCAGAACTGGGAGCCCTGAGCGCTTCAAGTCAGCCTGTACCCATTCACTGACTGTGGACTGCGGCATAGCTAAGGTGTTTGGTGTCATTTCTTGCAATGAAATTCACTCCCGGGCGCCCCGGGGGGGCTCAGTCGGTTGAGCGTCCGACTTCGGCTCAGGTCATGATCTCACGGTCCGTGAGTTCGAGCCCTGCGTCGGGCTCTGCGCTGACAGTGCGGAGCCCGCTTGGGATTCTCTCTCTCCCTCTCTCTGTTCCTCCCCTACTTGTGCCCGCTCTCTCAAAATAAATAAATAAACCTAAAAAATGGATTAAAACCTATTTTTTTTTTAAACCTATTTTAAAAGTGCACATCATGCGGATGCCTGGGTGGCTCAGTTGGCCAAGCGTCCCACTGCTGATTCTGAGACGTTCATTCCTCTTCGCCTTAATGAAAAGAGCTTCTCTGGGCGTGCTGAGCGTCCCGTCCCCCGCCACCCCGCCAACGACCGCCACTGCTCGGTCCCTGGGCCTTTCTGTATTCATGGCCGCCTGCCCAGTTCGTACCCTCTGTACCTCTGGCTGCAGATCACAGCTGCCTTCCTGACGCTCTCTTGGCTTCTGGGACACCACTGTTTCTTGATCTCCTTCTTATTTCTCTGGTCATTTCTCAGGGAGGCCTGCCCTGGCCCCTGTATTGGTTAGATGACCTGCTGAACTGGGGTCCCTTAGCAAAGGGACCATTTTCCAAGCTGTGGGCAGTGTTTGGATGGGGCAGCGCCCCAGGACCAGCAGTAGGGGGGAGTCTCTCACCAACTCGGCCCGAGGGGTCAAAGGGAGGGAAAAGCTGCCATGGGCAGAACCTGGAGAGAGGAAGCATGTCCACAAAGGAACCCAGTAGGGAGAGGCGGGAGCAGACGCCACAACACTCAGTGTGATCTCCTGACGTCCCCCCTCCCCCACCGGCCCAGAGGAGGCCGGCAGGCAGGGGGCCATCTATGCATCTCACCCGCCGGTGTCCTGGGGCAAAGAGCAGAGTGGAAAATCGTGGAGAATGAATCTGCGGGGACAAACAGAAGGCATCCGGCCGCCTCCCTACCCGTTACGGGCTGGATCGCGTCCCTGCCAGATCCATGTGGTGAAGTCCTAACCCCCAGGACCTCAGAATGTGATCTTACGTGGACACAGGGTCTTTAAAGGGGTAACTACGGTTAAACGAGATCACGAGGGTGGGCCCTAGTTCAATCTGACTTGTGTCTTTTTTAAAAAATTTTTTTTTTCAACGTTTATTTATTTTTGGGACAGAGAGAGACAGAGCATGAACGGGGGAGGGGCAGAGAGAGAGGGAGACACAGAATCAGAAACAGGCTCCAGACTCTGAGCTATCAGCCCAGAGCCTGACGCGGGGCTCGAACTCACGGACCGCGAGATCGTGACCTGGCTGAAGTCGGACGCTTAACCGACTACGCCACCCAGGCGCCCCATTGTGTCTTTATAAGGAGACGAGATTAAGACACAGAGGTACACAGACGGACGACCCTGCGAGGACCCGGGGGGCGGGCTGCCATCCACGAGCTAAGGAGAGGGGCCTTGGAAGAAACCAACCCCATTCACACCTCGATCTTGGACGTCCGGCCTCCAGAACCGTGAGACAAACGTCTGTTGTTTGAGCCACACGGTCTGGGTGCCTGTGATGGCAGCCGCACGCTAAGACAACACTTTCATCTGGCCCATTCCCAGCGCTGTCTTCCCCTCCTTGCTTGGGTTTTCTCCTCAGTCTCTATTCCCACCTGGCAGATCCGATGTCTTATTTATCTGGTCCCTCGTCTGTCCCAAAGCGCCCTCCCTCCCGTGCCAACTCCGTAAGTGTGAGATTTTTGTCTGTTTGGTTCACTGCTGAGGCCCCTTGTGACCAGATCAGCACCGAATACATAGACGGTGCTCTGTGGTGGCAAGTGTTTTTTTTTTTTTTCCAAGTTTATTTATTTCTTTTTTTTTGGGGGGGGGGAGGGAGCAAGTGGGGGGAGGGGCAGAGAGAGAGGGAGAGAGAGAATCCCAAGCAGGCTCCACACTGTCTGTGCAGAGCCCCACGTGGAGTCTGATGCGGGGCTCAAACTCACGCACGGTGAGATCATGACCTGAGCCAAAACCAAGAGTCGGATGCTTAACCGCCTGAGCCACCCAGGTGCCCCGGCAAGTGTTTGTTGAATGAAAGGCAGTTCTCCAAATCCCTCCTTTTTAGTAATCGTTGCTGGTTTCTTCTCCTCTGCTCACCTCTTGACTGCACGTGTCCCAGACCGTGCTGGGCGCCCTTGGCCTCTGCAGACCTCGCCTCCTCCGGACGGCTCCTCACTGTGAGGGGTGACACTGAGGCCCGGCGGGGTCTGGAGCCAGGGACTCCAGAGCCACACGGCCCCTGCCTGTCCCTCGTGTGACGTCGCATACGCTGACCTATCCAATCCTCTTTGCGCTGGCCTGGACTTCTACTCAGCCGCGTGTGGGGATCTCTGAGCCAGAGTCGGGCTGAGGTGAGGGGGGAGTGAGGTGTTCTGGACGCTAACTCTGTGTCACTTCCTCGCTGCCCGCTGAGCATGGGGCCATACCAAGGGAGGCTTGCGGGAGGCCTGAGAGGGATCGGAGTTGGTGACCTGAGGGTCTAACCGGTGGGGCTGAGTCAGACACGAGGGGTGACAGAGACAGAGGTAGAAAGACACACAGAGACAGAGACAGAGGGTGAGAGAGAGCACACGCGTGTGAATGAAGTTTAGAAGGTGTCCCTCCCTTTCACATAGCGGGACCCGATCCTGTCTGCCACCAGGACACTGGCATTTGTGATCAACAAGTTCTGTGGGATGTTTTTCTGGAAGAAACGCGCGTCGGAGGTCCCTGTGTGCACGTACAATGTATTTCCTCAGAAGCCTTTGGGAGATTTTTGCTCATCTGAGCTGCGGCCCTCCAGGTGTCAGGACAGGGCCTGTGCTCGTGATAACTGTTTTCCAAATGTCTACACTTCCTCACGGAGAAGGTGGGGACGGACCGAGGGGCAGGCAATGGGGAGGACGGACTTGGAGCCCATCTCCCCAGGAGGCACGGTTGCTGCCCCCACGGGAAGGGGGAAGGGTCTAGACTGGGGAGGACATCTTGAGCGGTTGGGCGTGTTGGCTCACAGAGCTGAGGGCTGTGGTTTCATTGGCCGGGGTGCTTGGGTACAAGGGAGAAAGAGAGAGAGAGAGAGAGAGAGAGGGAGAGAGAGAGAGGGAAAATGCCTGAACTACCACAAGCAGCTGGTAAAACAAAATAAAGAGGCTCCTAGCACATCCGCCCGGATCCAAGGCAGGCTGTGTGGCCGGCTCGCAGGGTTCCTCTGGGTGGTGTGAGCCCCAGGCCGTGTGCACGGGATTTGGGGAGGATGGAGGCCAATCACCCATGACCACGAGCAGGAATGTGTGCAAAGGCAAGTTGCCAGGTATCATTTGTCTTGTTCTATTTGTTAGAAACTGCAGGAAAGGGCGTTAGGAGAGGAAAACGTAGAGTGCAGCGCTCTTGAGAACTCAGGGTGTCAGCGTGCAACGTCGGAAGCTTCTTCGGAGGACTCATTATCGTGCGAATTTGGAATACACCAGCCCCTGCCCCTGCCTTCATTCATTCATTCATTCATCCATGCAATCCTTGAATAAATATTTGTCAAGCACCTATGGCGGATTGAGTCCTGGGGTCAGTCACCATTCCCTTACTACACACACAGTGCCGTGCTAATTCTGCTGGAATGTTCAACACATTTGTGGAATAACTTTATTCTAAAAAGGCTTTTTTTTTTCATCTCTTCTGTATCTTTGAAGAACTCCAAATCATCCTCAGTACTTAACTCCCACACTTTTACATGGCTTGATTTAAAAAAAAAAAATCCTTGAAGCCAACCTCTGTGTATTTATGTCAAGATACGTGCAGAATTTTCTGCTGCTGCCGTAACTATCCGGGAGATGCTATCGCGGTCACGAGCGTCTGTGACCCGAGCCCCCCGCCCCGATGGGGTGGCATGGATCGTGGGAAGCAGGAGCAGACCCGAGGGCTCGCGACTCCCGGGAAGACGCACATTCAAGAGCAGTTTGGCCAAGACCGTTTCCTCTGTTTTGGTCCATTTCCTCCCTTTGTTCAGAAAGCTTCATGTTTTCTTTGTCGACTTCCCCAGGTCTGCTGGTTCCTGGAATGAATACACCCCCATGACTGGGCTCTTCCTTCGATGCACCCAAGGACGATGCTGTATTTTCTCTCCTCTCCAAAAAGGCACCTCTGTTTTCCAAATCCGGTGGACCAGACTGTGCTATTTACTCGCCAGCTTGTCTTTTTTCCCCCGGGGCTGCAGGCTGGCAGCTTCCAGGAGCAGAGGCCAGAATGACTGCCTCTCTTTTACAAAGGTGCTGGGGTCTCGCCCTCTTTCATTCAGAGGCAGGGCCGGTGTCTGACGGCTGAGGTGACGAGTGTTGCTATCTGCCCCTCTCATTTTGGGGGAGTAGTGGGGGGGGGGATAGAAAGAGGCCCCAAAGAGGAGAGGACAGGGGCATCGGACCATGGATCGGATGAGCTCCCAGCTCTCTGTAGCTCTCCAAATAAGCACTGATGGTCCTGCCTCGGGCCCCCCTCCTTTGGTAGAGAGGTTTTCACCCATATCTCTAGGGGCAGAAGGCCATGGGTTGGGGTCATGGTATTTAAAAGCCACTGGCTGGTAGGCGCCCGAGGGCTTGGAACCAGCAGAAAATCCCCAGGGGCTGATCTCCCTGTCCACCCCGCCCCCCAGCCATTCGTTTCTCGGTGGATTGCCACGGCCCTGACCTTGCTGGACAGTGGTGCTACGTGCTCTGCTTTAGTAACCTCCCCATCCGAGCCCCATGTCCCCCCCCCCCCCCCCCCCCCCCCCGAGCCCTGCCACGCAGCCATCGTGAGCCTCTTCCAGCTACTGGAGCTGCTCTTGCTCACCTCTGGGCCATCACATGTCCTGTTCCCTCTGACAAAACACTCTCCCCTGCCCTGCTTGACTGTGTCCTAATCCCCCAGCAGATTTCGGCTTCCGTGGGATACTCCCAAGTATGGTCACCCTTGACCACCATAAATGGGTTAGAGGCCCAACCCCGTGCACTCCTGTATCTCGGAATGCCCCAGGATGGCACAGGCAGGACCACATGGGGCAGCCTCTGGGCTCAGCCACCTCCTCACCTGGTACGTCCGCTCTGCGAGGCCCAGGCCCGCGTGCTGTTTCTCTCTCCCCAGGGTCTGCACGCCGGAGTCAGTTGATAACTATTGGATAAAAGAAGCCCGTGCACACAGTGCCAGGCACGGAGCTGGGCACGGGGACACAGGGCGTAACAAGAGACCCAGGATTGGGGTCTCCTGGGGCTGGCTGAGGGAATCAGGGAGTTACCACACGGTCCCCACGGTGGTTTTACATGGGACTCTAGGGTTCTTTCGCTGTCCACAGGTGTGAGGTGTGTTCCCACAGGAAGCACCCTGTCTTTGTGGGAAGGTGGGGTTTTCTGGCTCTCGGGTCCCGAGTCAGGGTCCGCTCGAAAGGCTGGGGTTACGGAGCACCTGGGGCCCGTCCTCTGGAAAGTAGATAGGGAAGAACGAGCACGTTGCAGACGACGGTGAACCCAAGGCGTTTTGTCACCTGGGTCTGCCCACGGGACTCCCGAGAGTTCCCCAGGGCGAGGGGCTCACTGGAGCTCCCCGCTTTCAGGGACTGTCATCACCCCCTCCCCTCCCTGTGATTTTGCTTTGCTTCCCGTGCAATGATTGTTTCCAAAGAACATGCCAACCCGCAGTCGCACTTTTTGGTCTAAAAGCGAGAGCGCTTCACGGCCCCTCCTGCAACGGCTTCGGCACAATGTGAGAAAGAGGCCTTTGTAGCCGGTAATTAAAGTGGAGGAACTCGCTGTATTTTATAGGCAAGTCCTCTGAGCTCTGTGTAACGTCCTGGGAGAAACCTCACAGTCGATTCACGTTTATATGGGCCCATTAATCTGCCAGGCATGGCGTTGACTTTGGTCCATTCCAATGACCCTGCTGTCCAGGTAATAGTAAGCCTTTTCGGTCTCATGTTCTTTTTCCTCCACTTCTACTTTTTCGTAGACGGAAGAGAAAACAAGCAGAGGAATGAAACGCTCTGCACGCCCCCCGCGTCAGAGCTGGTTTGGGTTTGGGTGGGCGGCATTCCGGGCTCCTGGTTCCACGTTGTGGCCGGCCGACGCCTCCCTTCGAGCACTCCCACGGAGCACTCCCACGAGCACGCTGCAGTGGAGAAAGTCAAAGCCACGCCGGAGTCTCAGAATCTTTGACGAACTCTCAACAAGTTGCACAAGCACACGCACACACACGCGCGCACCCACACGTGCCCCCATTCCCCCCGCTCGCAGACTCATGTTGGCCCACGCTCTCAGGCCGGCAGAGGGCTTTCTGTGTGGGGAGTCAGGGCTGGGTGTGGAATTCTCTGTCGAGCACTATTTCAGGTGGTCGGGTGTTTTCTGGCCGCTCGGCTGCCGCGGTGGGGTCGCCTGGCAGCCAAGGGAAGGCTTGGACCGGTAGCCCCCTTCCCCAGAAAGGCCGTCTGGCCTACACAGAGCTGGGCTGTGTTGAGCAAGCCGGGCGCCTCCCGATTCCAGAGGGCGGTTCCCGCCAGCCTTTGTGTGGCTGTGTTGCCAGCAGCGTGCTCTGTTTGCAGGGGCTCCGGGAGGTTTGTGGGCGTGTGGGCAGCGCTCTGTCCTGCCTGGAGCAGGTGTCCGGAGCCTCGATTACGCTCCTCGATCGCAGCGCGTCTTTGACTTGTGGGGCTCTGGCCACAGGGATCTCTCCTGGGTGGATCAGGAAAGGGAAAGAAGCTGAGAAGAACCCCGAGCAGAAGCAGCCCTGGCCGGTGCAGCGAGATGCAGGGACTCCCTGCAAAATGCGAGGAGGGCAGGTGACCCGGTGATTGCTCTGGGTGCATTTCTGCTCCGCAGAGATGCTCCGCAGGAAGGACCGGCCTCCCCAGTCTGGACTGGACGAACGGCCCCCCTGAACGCTGCCTGACCCCTCGCTCCCTCTGAGCCACCGTGTGGGGATTTTGGGGGGCAGGAATGCGAAAAGGGGCATGTGATCCTGATGTAAATGAGCAAATCACCCACAGGCTCTAGTATCATTTTCTTGGAGTTTTTGCTTTCAGGACAATATACCAGCCTGACACCAGCCCCGTGTTCGGACCTCAGTAACCACCACACCAGCACACAGTTCTGTCAGGAGGGCTCAGCCACTCGGGTGTCTGTCCCCAGGCCTCGTCTGGGAGGCTCGCAGGAGAGACGCTGAGGCAGGTTTCCCAGTGGAGGGCAAAACTGTTTCCCCACACTCATCACTGTATTCACTTTTTCTTTTTTTATTAAAATTTTTTAAATGTTTATTTATTTTTGGGAGAGAGAGAGAGACAGAGTGTGAGTGGGGGAGGGGCAGACAGAGGGAGACACAGAATCCGAAGCAGGCTCCAGGCTCTGAGCTGTCAGCACAGAGCCCCACACAGGGCTCGAACTCACGAACTGCCAGATCATGACCTGAGCCGAAGTCGGACGCCCAACCGACTGAGCCCAGGTGCCCTATTTACTTTACTTTCTTTTTATTTTATTTAATTTTATTTTTTTTAATTTTTTTTTTTAACATTTATTTATTTTTGAGACAGAGAGAGACACAGCATGAACGGGGGAGGGGCAGAGAGAGAGGGAGACACAGAATCAGAAGCAGGCTCCAGGCTCTGAGCCATCAGCCCAGAGCCCGACGCAGGGCTCGAACTCACGAACTGCGAGATCGTGACCTGAGCTGAAGTCGGACGCTTAACCGACTGAGCCACCCAGGTGCCCCTACTTTACTTTCTTAATAGGGGGACCATTTATGCCAAGAGGGGAGTCATGGCTAGAGAAGGTGTCACGGGTCAGAGTAAGGGGCTCAGACAGGGTCCCCCCACCTGCATCGCTTCCCCGTTCTGCTGGGGATGGAGCCCTGGATGCTGTTTCCAGCTCTGCATGGCTCCAGGTGACCAACCAGAAGACGCTGTTTTCACATCTCCAAGGATATCCGTCCCACTGCTGGCAAGACAAAGTCCCTTACCTGGTGGACAGTGGGTATTGCCACCTACCTGTCTCACATTTTACTGACCTCTGAGTGTCCCCTTGGCCCCTACTTGCTGCCCCCTCCCCTGGGGCACACCTCCGACTCCTAGACTGTACCTGTTGTCTGCCACGTGGTCTTGGGCGCCCACAATCTTCTTTGTGCTTTGAGACATTCCTGCAAGAAGTCAGAACCGATGCCTTGCTACCTGTGACCAGGGCGGGAAAGGGAAAGTCATCAGATTCCAAGTTGCCAGGGATGATGGGGGTAGACCAGATGGTCACTGCCATCCAGCAGGGAGCGGGATAGCGCCTTCCCAGGATGGGGCGGTCATTGGTCGGTTTCCTGAGCTGAGAGTGACATCTCTGGAGCGGCGCATGGGCGTGGCCTACAGAAGGGACAGATGGACAGGAAAGTCAGGAATAGAGGCGAAACTACCCTGGAAATTAGCGATCAGATTTTAGATCTTCGGTTTTGGAAAATTACATGCTTTGCCACAGTTAAAAAAGCCCTATTTTAAGGAGACATTTCTATTCTCATTTTGTAGATGGAGCGTAAGTAGGGCCCCAGGGCGGCTCTGTCGGTTGAGCGTCTGACTCTTGATTTCGGCTCAGGTCATGATCCCAGTGTCGTGGGATCGAGCCCCGTGTCGGGCTCTGCGAGGAGCACGGAGCCTGCCTGGGATTCTCTCTTTCTCTCCCTCTGCCCCTCTCCTACTCACTCACGTGTGTGCCACCCCCCCTTTCAAATAAAAAAACAAGCAAACGTGAGGTGGAAGCCATGCGTGTGAAGGATTAGAACACTCCAAAGCCTGGCATGGTCACAAGCGGATCTCAAAGCCTCCCAAGTGCCACCCGGGTGGGTTGATGCCTGGCTTCCAAATGCGTCCACAGAGGTGGAGAGGGAGAGGGAGGCGGGGGTGAGAAGCCGAGTGGGTTCTCCACAGGCCAAGGGAAAGGCACACGTTTGCCAGCTACTGACTTCGGGGTCATGGGCCACCCCGAAGCCATCCCCAGCTGCATTCACCGTACAGGACAGAAGAGGAGGAAGGACCCCAGGCCGAGAACGTCGTTGCCATCAGATTTGGGTGAGAAGGAGGAGGAGGGTTACCTTGGCGAGTCTGTGGAGAATTGTCAGAGCCACTTAGAGTAGAGGATTAGGTCGTGGATGATCCCACGGCTCATATCAAGGGTTTTCCCACCACAGGGTCGCTGCACAAAATATGAGACCCCAATTACGTATAAATTTCACAATTTTTAATGTAGAATATGCTCCGAATATTATTTGGAACATACGTATAGTGAAACGTTGCTCATGGTTTATCTGGAAGTGAAATTTAACTGGGAGTCCTGTATTTTTATCTGTTACGTGTGGCCACACTTCTGCGGGAAGACTCTTTCGAACACACTCAACCTCGACTTCATTCTCTTCCTGCCAAAGCCTTCGTGTCTGTCTATGGGTATGTGTGAGAACGCAAAAGGCAGCCTATTGTCACGGGACCGTATGCTGTGAAAGGCGACAACGTCTAGAGACACACAGCTGTGCTGGTAGCTTGTGGGTGGGGTACCTTTCCAGAGAGGGAGTCTCCTTAGTTTTCAGCCTCAGACAGAACAGTGCCTCCACTGGGAACCACAGAAAGTGGGTCTGTGTATGCAGCTGGTGAGGACTGTCCATCTAAGTGACTGCTCTGGGTGACATCTTGTCCGGTAAACTGATGTGTTGATATGTTTGACGTCTTAACCTCTGGTACCTCAGAACGGTGTCCTTATTTAGAGATGGGGTCTTTGTGGATCTAATTAGTTAAGATGAGGTCATGCTGTGTTAGGGTGGATCCTAATCCAATATGACGGTGCTTTCATAAGAAAAGAGGCAGACACAGGGAGACGGCCATGATGGCGGAGACAGAGATGGGATTGATGTGTCTAGAAGCCAAGGACCGCCAGGCACTGCTGGCAACAGCAGATGCTAACAGAGAGGCAGGGAACAGACTCTCCCTCACAGTCCTTGGAGGGAACCAACCCTTCTGCGCCTTGGTTTTGGACTTCTGGTTTCTAGGACCATGAGACAGAACATTTCTGTTGGTTAAGCCACCCAGTTGGCGGTGCTTTCCTCTAGCAGCCCCGGGGGAAACTACAGAGCGATCTTCACTTGATTGCAGATGAGAAGACAGAGCGTCCTCGTCCTCGGCATTAATCTCAAGTTCTGAATTCAAGGAAGAGGCTCTTTCAACACTCAGGGGGTAGAAAGTCTGCCAGGATTAGTGAATGCAGATACAAAAAATAAGGAGATGGCCTGGCCAGACCTAGTGGGAAGTGATTTCTCATGCCCACCACAGGCTTGGCAACACCAGAAATACATTGTCAGATATTCCTAACTTATTCGCGTGTGTGGATAAACCTATGTTACCTCATTATCTATTTACTGCACTCTGTATAATGCCTTCTCTGCTGGGCTCGTGCTCAAGTCATCTTTTGATTGTTATTGTGAAGTCTCAGATTAAAATAATTGCTTGAGATGTTGTCAGCAAGGTGACTAGATCAGGGGACTCAAGCTGCCATTGTCCATCTAATATCTAGGTATGAGGACTTCTCCACCCTCTTTGACAATGCGGCTTTCACATCCACGCCTCCTGCTCGGGGGTGACCTATGTTGCATTTCACACTTCAACTCCATCCGTTGTGTGTGTTCTGAAAACACAGAGTAATTGTAACGTGATCTAATATGCATACAAATTAAAAACTCCAGTTTTGTTCTCTGTTGTTTAGAGTCATGCCTGACCTCTACCGTGGTTAATCAATGGGCTCTGTTTCATCCAGCCCATCCATGAGCAATAGACGTGGTAAGTTTGAGGCCAAAGTTCTTAGGGTAGACAACCGTGGTCTATTCATTGCCTACTGTGTACAAAACGTAGGTGTTACCAAGCGTAGGTGTACCAGGCATGCAGGTGTCTGTACATATGGTGTCTGGGACTCCGGGTGACATTAATGGAACGCTCTGCTGCTTTGACATGGGTTACACACAAGCATTGGGTGTCTGTTATCAGCTGGGATTGGAAATCCTCTACCCTCTCCCCCCCTTCCTCGACCAGGTGCCATCTCTGAAAGAGACCTTTCCTTTGAGTAGCCTTCCTCGTCTTGAAGTTCTAGCCATGTGGTTTGGATTCTTGTCCCTTTGATTCTGTTCCTACTTTTTCCTTGGCTTTAGTGCCCTTTCTTTTTTTCCACACATGCCCTCTCCCCCCGCAATGCATGTCATCTCTTTTAAGAGTTCACCTCCTCCAGGAAGCCTTCCTGGAGTCATTCCTTTGCCTTCCACCCTCACTGTCTCTATAATCCATCTGAGTATATGATCATTGGGTTCATACTGATCTACTCCTTTACAGCATGTGCTGATTTTTGCCCAAACCCTTTGTAGTTTCCTTCCAGAGTCCTTGATGCCCCTCAGCACTCATGGCCTGTTCCTCCCTCTTCCCTTCCAGACACACAGACAGGCAGGCAACACTTTTTGTCCAGTTCCACGTGACATGAGTCTGCGGGGACTCTTTAAATAATCTGTATGACATTCACGTGAGTTACGGGGCAAATTAACGAAGGAAAAATGACAGAGCCACCCAGAGCAGCGGCCCTGCTTATCACACGGGGCTTTACCCCATTTCCCCTGTAATTAGATTCCTGGTGACGCTGGCCGCTAATTGCCCGCCCCACCCCCCAGGGAACCCCAGCACCATCTTCGAACACACACGCCTCCCACCGCAGGACAGATGTCTGGTGCGGCTGGCTTCCCACACAGACATCCGTGCTGCTGTTCCCAGTCAGTCACGAGAGCCAGCTGGCCCAGACTGGTAGAGGACGGATTCCTGGGTGAGGCGCTCACTGCTGCTGAGGATCTGAGTCCTGGGCCGGAGCCTCTCCATCTATCCGAACTGTCTTCTGTGATTGGCAGACCCTCGGGTCTAGAAACTGAATGGGTCTAGATATCAATAGAACCCATAGAAACTGAATAGGTCTAGAAACGCGTGTCTCTTGACACTGCCATGAACCTGATGAATAAATTTTATTTGGGGCGGCCCTAGCTTTGTTTTTTCTTTCCTCAAACAGATGAGCAAAGGGCAGTGAGAAGGAGGACCTGTGAGCCAAGAGACGGTCACACATGGATGGCGTACCCAGCTCCGTTCACAAATGTCTTTAGGGTTGACTAGGAATCCTTGGGGTCCTGGCCCAGTTGCCTCCTGGTCCCGCAACTTGCCTGGTGCCCGGCAGGAGGCCGAGCCCAGCCAGGGACCGTGGGTGCAGCCTGCGGTGGTGGTTGATTTTTTTAAAGTACATAATAGTTTGCAGATGTTGGCAGTGACCAGTGAAGCCAGAGCAAAGCTCCAAATGCCAAACCACAAAAATATATCATTTTTACCATCTGATTCCTGGAAACAAGAGCGTCATAGTAAAACAATTTACCAAGATGAACATGCCTGTTCCCTTTGGGCAGTGGACCAATGCCGATTTGGTGGAGGTTACTGGCTCTTTGTCAATTGCATTATTCTACAAAGATGGAGACAAATCTGTTTGCTTCTGGGAGGTGCCTAAGGACAGTCACCTCTCTTCTTCATGTGACAGTGCCTCTTTAAAAAATTCTAGCTGCCCAAAACTTGTGCTGAAATAGACGTAACAGGACCTGTGTCGGTTTCTAACATGAGAATCAGGAGTTCTTAACCTGAGTTGTGCCACCAATCCCTTTGACGGCCTTGCGGAGCCCCCCTTCAAATAACGACTTAAAGTGCGTGAAATAAATTATACAGGATTACAAAGAAAGCCATTATCCTGAAACACAGCTAACAAAATATTACCAAAACCCAGAGCTGTGACGTGGTAACCCATGTGCTTCTGTAACTAATGCATTAAAAATAAGATTGAGCGGCCTGTCTAAAAACTACTGTAATTTCAAAATAGAGATCAGCACGGGAGATATTTAAGATATTTGCAGAAAGTGGGGCGCCTGGGTGGCGCAGTCGGTTAAGCATCCGACTTCAGCCAGGTCACGATCTCGCGGTCTGGGAGTTCGAGCCCCGCGTCAGGCTCTGGGCTGATGGCTCGGAGTCTGGAGCCTGTTTCCAATTCTGTGTCTCCCTCTCTCTCTGCCCCTCCCCCGTTCATGCTCTGTCTCTCTCTGTCCCAAAAATAAATAAACGTTGAAAAAAAAAATTAAAAAAAAAAAAAGATATTTGCAGAAACCGCAGTGCAAAACGGAGACATCTGTGACTTTGACCGTCACAGGTAAGGTGAACACCCGTGCTCCTAATAAAAGGAAGTGCTAGTTAGTGTTCTGTCACATCAGTGAAGATAAGATGGAATTCTTTTCCATCCAAGTTCACAGGCTGCCAAGCTTCTAACCCGGGGGGACCTCCCATGTTCTGTCCCCAGGGGTGGCAGCTCTAGGCCCAGGTTGGTGATGCCCTGCCCCAGCCATCCTGCCAGCACATCACACTTGGCCTGGCAGCTTCATGGCCCTTGGCATCCTGCCATTCCTGAGCCCTGTCTCACCTTCCCTAAGCAATCCCCGTAGAGCTTTGTCCTCATGATGAGGCCAGAAATGTAATCGCCTTCAAGGTGGCAAGGCAAGCTGCACTGGTTTCTTGTATAAGGGCCTGAGCCCACATGATGGGTCCACTCCATTCTACATGGTTTTTCCAAAGAAGCAAGACACTGAATAAAGAAGCCTGGTTTCCATCAAGGTCAACCGATGGCACCTGTAAGCCTGTCTTGGGGTGGCCATAGGGAAGCACCTAAACCAGCAGAAATTGATTTTCCTACATTTCCAGGGGCCCAGGCTGATGTTTTGGCAGGGCTGTGCTCCCTCTGTAAGCTCCGAGGAGGGTCCTTCCTACCTCTCCAGCTCCAGCCAGGTGGTCCCTAGCTTTTGGCCTCACCTACCCTCTGTCTCCATCGTCATGTGGCTTTCTCTCGTGTACCTTTTGTGGACACAACTGAACCCACGAAAACACTGAGTCAGGATGAGTCTCGGAGTGATGGAGAGAGGAAAGCATTAGATGGAAAAGTTCCCCTAATCTAGCCGCCCCAGGCCAGCTGCAGGAGAAGCACCCGCAGGGCTTGGTGGGAGTGCCTACACCCCCCCTGCCAGGCCCCACGCTGGGGCTCCCTGTCTGGTGTCTCACTAAGTCCTCACAACCACGCAGTGAGTTAGGGCTATTGGATTCCCATTTCACAGATGAGCACATCGAGGTGCAGAGAGGTTAAATTTACCTGCTTGAATCCACAGATCAGTGCTGGAGTAAAGGCTTCCATCCAGAAAGCTTCAATCCAGTCTTGTCCATTGGCTGCCCCTCATGGCCTTCCTGTGCCACCCAGGACACCAGTCGCTCAATGATATGTGGCTATTTAAATGTAAACTAATCAAAATTGAGTAGAACTTAGAATCTTGTTCCTCCACTGCAGCGATGGTGAGTGGCTACCATATTGGACAACAAAGTCATGGGAACTTTCCGTCAACACAGAAGGTTTTTTGGGCAGTACTGCTCTAGAATGATATTTATTTTGATTTAATAATAATACCTACATTAATTGCGTAACAACCAGAATCCTCAGCTAACTGGACATTTTCCCAACAAATACTGTGGAGAAAGAAGCACATGAGAGGCAGACAAGTGGAAGAGAGATTTCAGAAATTCAACCGCATTCCGGGAGATGTCAGAGTGGATGCACGGTGGGTCCGTTGGGCCATTGCGGAGACACAACCTCAGGGCACAGACTTCCTCACTCAGAAACACATGAGTTGATCATCCCTCCACTACACCGACTAAGGCAAGAGGTAGACTGGGCTTTCTCCACTGATGTCCAGAGATTTCCATGGTGTCCTCAAACTAGATGTAAATGAACTTAAACTCCTCATTTTTGGGTGCGTTCCACTTGACTGAGCTTCACTGAGTTCAAGATTGAAGAAAGGGGACCTACCGGCTATAAGACCCTCCACTTCATTTTCTTGCAGTTGGGGGATTTCTTGAACGTTGAACATTGGTCTGTTTTTTTATGATGGCCCTAGTGAAAATAAATAAGAAATAAAGAAGAAATCAAGGCAGACAGTTCACACTCCAGCAGCCCCATGGGGCCAAATGCATCCAGCAGGGTGTCCTCCAGGCACAAGGTGACTTCTGTCATCCAGACACATGGACAGCAGGCAGAGGTGCCCCTCAGTGCTCTTGCACAAAGCCTGCATACCCTTTCCCATCCGTGTCTTGCTCTCACATAGCCTCCTGTGCTATGTCCAGAGCTGGCCCTGGGACCCGCTCATCTAATCTAGCAGGAAGAGACACAGGTCCCCTTGTGTCTACGCACTTGCAGAGAAGTTCGGCTTAGCTCATCAGGAACCAGTGGGACTGGCTTTGGACTCTGATTCTAGATTCTTCTTTAACTGTCTTGCATCCTTCCTGTGTGGCTTCAGTAAGTTTAGGGATCTGCAAATGTTTGTCCAGTTTGCTGGGAAGGTAGAATGATGGTGGGACATTGGAGGGATAGGTTCTCTTGTAACTTAAGAAGGCTTCTTTCAGGAGGTAAAACATTTATTTTTATGATGGCTAATTGCCAAGGTTAAGGACACACGATCACAATTAGCTGGAGGAATATGGTACGCAGGGACACATAGGACAGAATAAAGAGCTGGTTGCAAAGGTTGGCGAGGGATTATCTGAGCCCACTGCCCACTGCCCATGGATGGACGGGTGGTGCCATGGTGATGGCCTTGAGGAAGGTCAACCTCCGGGCTATGCGATGTAGTTTTGGAAAAATAATTACATCATAACATTGCTCAAATTTATTTATAGAGCTTGTAAACCTGCTTACTCACTGTGACAGAGACTGTGGGGTCAGCTCTGCTCACTGTAGACATAAATGAGAGGTGTTTTTGGAGATTTTTATTGCAAGGAAAGTCGTCATCCATTGCATACATGGTCTTGTCTGTGTCCCTTTTCCTGGTTTATTTGTTTTGGGGGCAGTGGATTTGTTGGTAGCTGGGGGCTTCTATTACTAAAAGAGGTCAAAGGAGTGGCAGGGAGGCCCTGGGAAAGGTGGCTGTGTCCCGGGTACACAGAGGGAGCCCCCATGGGGGGAATGGCTACACTGCTTGACAAAGTCAAGGTGGGTTCTTAAATGCTAGTGTCTGCTAGATTCATCTGAAGAGCCTGGAAAAATGCAGCGAATTTGGTTAGGTGGGCTTAGGAAGCTGGTTTCTCATGAACACCCATACCCCAGATGGAGAAACCGTGGTGCAGGTCCCCAGGGCTAGTTTCCTCCTCATAATACAATCTGAGAGAGGATGCATAGCTCACTAGTATTTTGACCAAAAATTTCAATATTATGACTTATGTAAAAACAGGATCCATTCTGGGAGATAATCTACCTGGAGGTAAATTAAGGGCTAAAAGAAACAGCAAGGGCAAACTCTGAAGCCAGCCTATGAAGTTTACTACCCATCACTGCTTCCAACTGCCTGTAGAATTTGTCTTCATGGAGACCTAGAGTTGTTCCCTTAGCCTCATTCATAAACCCACCATCTACTGAGCACTTTTGAGGGCCAGGCGCCAGAGATCAAGAGTGAGCAAGACTGGACCCCAGTCCAGTCTTCGTGGAGTTGTGAACAGGATCATGCCCGAAAGGCTAGTCACTTTGCTTTTTCTCATGCGCGCCTGCCCTCTCAATGGAGGCATCCATTGTCTTGTAGAGCAAGGAACGCTCAAAAGTTAATATGACTCTTGGTTTCCATGGCCTTGGAATACAAATCTTCTGATTGCAAGAATGTGTTCAATGCCCGAGCAACGCGGGAACTCAGTGCCAGTACCCATCTCGTGGATGAGGTGCAAGGCTGAATAACCCGGGCTCCCAAAGGAGGGAAACTCACCAACACCCCCAAAGCCCTGTTCTGAGCACTAAGCCAAAATGGAATGTGTCTCAAAAGAGGTTAGGGAGGCTGTGGCCTGTAGTCCTTAAAACCGACCCTCTTTTTTGGCCAATCCAAATGTTATTCCAGTGTCGAGCATTAGAAAGACCATGGCTGGGATGTCACCTTGACCTTATGGTGGCTTCTCACCTGGGCCAATACTGTCCAGCACCTCTAAGCACTTTCTTTTATATATATATATATATATATATATATATATATATATATATATATATGTATATATATATTTTTTAATTCTGTAACGTTTATTAATTTTTGAGAGACAGAATACGAACAGGGGAGGGGCAGAGAAAGAGGGAGACACAGAATCCGAAGCAGGTTCTAGGCTCTGAGCTGTCAGCACAGAGCCCGATGCAGGGCTTGAACTCACGAACCTTGAGATCCTGATTTGAGCCGAAGTCGGAAGCTTTACTGACTGAGCCACCCAGGCGCCCCTACAGTCTAATTTTGATAACTCTTGGTGTAAATGCTCTCGAATATTCACAGTTGAGGCTGGTTGTAGTTTAACCGTAAAGCCAAAGCTGTGGCCTTCTAGGCAATCCTGGGCTCCAAATGTAAGCAGTATACATGTGGACCAGAAGAAGAAAGGACAAGGGCATATCAGGCCCTGTGCAAAGGGTGTTCTTAGAGATGGCTCAGGTGTGGGTGGCCCTGCTGGCTTAGGTCAGTCCCCTTCCTGAGGAATGGAAGGTCCTGCTGAGATTGGGAGCAGATGCCCGCGGGGCAGGCCTTACACTCTCCTCACCCCCTGCCCTCTCCCTGAGCGTGTCCACACCACCAACCAGGCCAGAAACTCAGGACTGCTCAGACTCCGGGCCACGGTGACCTCCCTCTTGGCTCTTGTCCATGCTGTCCCCTTTGCCCAGAGAGCTCTCGCTGCCATCCCCGTATGCACAAATCCTACCCGATCATCACGCCCCTCGAAGACACCTCCACCACTTTCCCAGCCACACTTTGGAACTCCCATTGTGCCTTTCAAATGCCCACCTCGTGTTTATGTTTGTGCTGCTGTGGTGATTCTCCTTCTTCCTGATGGGAGGGGATTTCTCCAGACTCCCTCATCTTCCCCAGAGGGTCTGAGTCTGAACCTGACCTTGGAAAACACCCAACAGAAGAACGGCCCGTGGTCCTACAGCTGCCTTAGACCCAGGACAGCAAGACGCAGTCTCACACGGGTGCCAAGTGCGAGGGGAAATACGGTCAGCTGCGTTGGCTCAAACTGGGTGCTAACGCGGTAATTCAGCCAGAGAAGTTAAGTCCCACACTTCGCAGTGTGCGTTTCCCAGATTATCAAATACCACAATGATCACAAAACCGTATTCCTAAAAGCTATTGTTTTTTGAATTCTCTCAATGCACAAGGTGATTGATAGACATAACCTGACTCTCATAGAAACCCTGCAGCGCTCATTAGGTCACCATCACCCTTGTCACCATTATCACCCTACAGTCGGAGAATCAAGGTTCTGGAAGATGGGGTGATGTGTCTGAGATCCCCCAGCTTGTTAGGTTCAGGGCCAGCATCTCAGTCCAGGCCTTCTGCTGCTCATTTCCACGCTTCACCCACATACCCTAAAAGTGCTTCGTGAAAGCACTTTGTCAAAATAGGATTTATTTATCACCTTGTTATCTCATTTAAAACAAAAGGGAGATTTTGGAAACTATTTTTAACATCGTTGTAAGACCAACAGAATCATGCAAACCCCTGGCTCCCACCTGGCTGGAATTACCGGGAGATCTGGTTAAAAACAGTCTCTGCTTCCTAGATCCGGGGGCCTCAGTTTCCAGGGGACTCCTTTGAGTTGCCAGATCTGGGGCCCTGAGTCTGGGTGCGATTTGGCCTCAAAAACCAACACAACTAGGCTGACGCTTCCATCCCAGAGCTGTGTGCTCCATGGTCTGTGGGGGATCAGGGTTCTCCTCATCTCTGCGGTGCTCAGAGGGCAGGCGAGCCATCCCAGAACCTGCTCTCACAGGCGGGATTCTGGGAATTTGCCTGGACGCCTGACCCCGGGAAGGCTCTGCTTCTGTCTGTCGTCACTTTTCTCTTTCTTCCACAACGATTTTTGGATTCATATGTTACCCGTCTATTAAAGACTTTCAAGGGTGGTGGAGGGAAGGAGGCTCTAGAACAGAAGTAAGGGACCCCGGATTGCCCTGAAAGAGCCAACTCTAGATAGCCCATCCCCCGTATTCCCACTCCTGCCTAACTCACAGGGTCACTTACCACCAGAGAACCACGAAAGTCCTCTGAAAACTATGAGCCCTAATGCAATGGACAGTGGTATCAGGGGCAGCATGGCAGAATGAGACTGGCTTGGCCAGAAGCCATAGGTGGGGTGACCAGACCTCTGGGTTTGCCTGGAGCAGTTGTGGTTCATACCAGTGACACTTCAACCCTCAAAACTGACCAAAGATGTGGTTAATCCCAACATTAGCTCCAGCCTTGGGATCTTGGGTAAATCACTGAATCTCTCTAGGTCCTTTTTTTTTTTTTTTTTTTAGGTTTATTAATTTATTTTGAGAAAGAAAGAGAACGCAAGAAAAAGTATGGGAGGGGTCGGGAGAGAGGGAGAGAGAGAATCCCAAGCAGGCTCTGCGCTGTCCTCACAGAGCCCAATGCGGGGCTCGAACTCACGAATCATGACCTGAGCTGAAACCCAGAGTCAGTCGCTTACCCGTCTGAGCCACCCAGGTGCCCCTGAATATCTCCAGGTGTTATTTCCTGCTCTATAAAATGGTGATCATAATACCTACATTGAGATACGCATCGTGATCATCAAAGGAGGTCCCAATGGAGAGCTCTGTACAAACCGGAAAGGAAATCATGCAAAGAGTGGCTGTTCTTATTTTTGGGTCCCGGTGGTGGGAAATTGAGAAGCACCATTTCACGTAAGCTTTGGCGTCTGGTTCTTTGCTAAGGGCTATCCCTCTTCTTCCTAGACTCCTGGCTCCTCTGGCCATTGGCTTCCCTTCCACAGGTGCCATTACCTTTTCTGAAAGTCAGAGGGGCTGGAGCCTGGATTTCTGAGCTGCCTCCCAGGGCTAGGGCTGACCTTCTATGATTTCATGATTCTTAAGAATGTTTGGTCTGCTGGTATTGGTTGGTTGTTTTCCTTAAGAACAAAGAAAGCCAGACAATGTAAACATGAAACACAACGCCCGCAGTGAATTACACGGACTTTGAGAAAAGCATTAAGCAGAATGGTGATGTCTGTTATTGAGACTGCCGGCCCTGCCAGGGCTTGGTAACTGGAATCAGATGTCTGAACTTGATATACACCTGCAGGTACAGTTACGGCTTTTAATCCACCAAGTGCTGTTGTTGAAGCCGTCTGAAAGCATTCAATAATTTTCGTGAAAAGCCACGTGTTATATGAGTCTTTGTTTTCCCAAGCAAAATTACTGATGTTGCATTACAACCTACTTCAGCACCTTGGCCTCTTGTAGAGGGTTTTGGGTTGGTTTTTTTTTTTGGGGTGGGGGGTGGTTTGGATTTATTTTCCTCTTGTAGAGTCTCCATGTGATCTCTGGGGATGTCTCCCGGCAATTAGTTAACGTCGCATTGTGTGTTTGGAGAGTGTCTGGGGTTCTCCCTTGCTTTGGATAATGGGGGAGGGGGTCTGGTTAGAAGACTTACAAGTGGAATCTGTGGGTACAGTTTTGTAAGAACCCAGGCTCTGGGCAGAAATGAGAGGGTGGGAGGGAGAGAGGGAGAGGGAGAGAGAGAGAGAGGAGAGAGAGAGAGAGGAACTCTTTCCCTCTGGGCTCACCATCCCAAGGCAGCACCTGCTCCTAGGTCAGCTCTGAGCCCCGGCCTTGCCCCTCAGAGAGGAGGAAGGACGGGTCGCCCTGGTCCCCTGACCAGACCCACACCAAAGGCCGGCTGGCGAACCCAGTGACTCCCAGTGTCTCTGCCCCTCCCCTGTATGCTTGCCTGGCACATGGCTGGCGGACTATGCCTGCAGACCCCCACCAGCTCACTCGGTCCGGGGCAGATGAAGTCGTTATTGCATCTGCTTTGCAAACAACGTGGAAAAAAGCAAACCGGCAGAGGCTCGTTGCCTCCCCGTGGCTTTTCTGTGCCGTGAGTTTACATTCCCGTCACGCTCTGTCAGTGGCCAGTCCTTCCCCTCATGTCACGCCAGCGGGCCCTCTCCGCAGCATGACGACGATGGACGTTCCATGTTCCATGTGGGTTCGGGCATCTGTGTTGCAGACGGCGGCCGTGGTGGCCTGGCCCCTTCCGTCCCGGGCTGTGTCCTACCTGACCTGCGGGCCGTGGGACGCCCGGTTCTTCTGCGTTTCTGCTCCAGCTGCCTGGGTTCCCTTAAAAGACCATCTTGTCACCTTCCTCCGCAAGCCCCGTTTCTCACTGTGCCCATCCAGACACGGGGTTCCAGATCTTCCCCTTATACATTCATTCACACAAAGTGGGTGTGATTTGGCCAGTGGCGTGGGGAGACGAAGTGCTTAGGTCATGGGAAGAAATGTTTCTGTGCCTGAAACAGTCCCCGTGGGCCATTTGCTCGGGGCCAGCTCACGGCCCCCTTTGTAGATCTCAGCCCTCCCTTCCCCTGCCCTGCTTCTCTGCTCTCTCCCCTTCCCTGGTTCCCGGGAGGACCCCCAGGGCTGCCTTCTGCTCCTTCTTTCCCACCAAAACCTGCCCTCAGGTCCTTACTTTCTACCCTGCGGAGATGCGTCGAGATAATTTTGCTAAACAGAGACCTGCTTCCCTAAGAGATATTCTCATACCGTCAAGATACTATGATTTTGGAAATGCACACGACGTGGGTTTTCGGCAGTCTGGGAATTAAGGCCAGTTTTGGTTGTTTGATCAATATTTCCTAAGCATCCACCTTGTGGATGGAAAGAAGACCAGGCCCACACTTGCTGTGCTCGGGAGCTTTTAGTCTCACGAGTGACAGTGAGACCACATGACGCCACGGGGCACAGTGCCTGCTGTGCCGATGGAGGACGGAGCAAAGGCACTGAAAGTTCAACCGGGCTGTCAGGGAAGACGTGGCTGGAAACAAGAGCCTTCAGCCAGCCCCGAGAGATGCTGAAATGTGGAACTGGAGGCGGAGGAGGGAGAGGACCCGGGTGGAGCCCGCAGCGTCAGCCCAGGCCCGGAGGCAGGGCCACGGACACGTGTCCGAAGGTGTGTGGGGCAAGGAAGGAGCGGGGAGACGTGCCTCCTGGTCCGACACGTAGGGAGCTGGGAGGTCATCACTCCCACGCACACGAGAAGCAAACTCAACAGTCATCAGAGGACCGAGGGCACAGGACAAACCCCCGCCTCCAAAACGTGAGAGATGGCCAGGCAGAGAAGCACAGCTTGGGAGCAGAGACCTACGAGCAGAAACCTCCCTGGGCACCAGTATGACACCTTGGCTTCCAATAAAAAGGGACAAAGTATGCCGAAAGAGGGGCACCTGGGTGGCTCAGGAGGTTGAGCCTCTGACTTCGGCTCGCGTCATGATCTTGCGGTTTGTGAGTTCAAGCCCCACGTCAGGCTCTGTGCTGACAGCTGGGAGCCTGGAACCTGCTTCGGATTCTGTGTCTCCCTCTCTCTCTGCCCCTCCCCTGCTCATGCGCGCGCGCGCGCACCCCCTCTCTCTCAAATAAACATTAAAAAAAAAAAAAAAGCTAAAAACAACAACAACAACAACAAAGCATACCGAAAGAGAGAAAAGGGGATTTGAAGAGACAGAGCAAGCCTCAGAACCTGACTCGAGTGTGGCAGAGAGGTTGGAACGATCAGACCGGGAATTTAAGGCAGCTGTGACGATAGGCTGAGGGGAGTAGGGGTGCAGGAGCGGGAACACGCCTCTCCAGGGAGGCGGCTCTTGTGGGTCCTAGCAGGGCACACTCCTCTCCTCCGTCCTTCCGCAGCACCTGAGACCGGCCAGGTCTGGGCTCTTCTGAGCCTCCGCCTCTCTCTGGGTTCCTTGCCCAGCAGCCCTAATGCCCGGGTCAGCAAGGACAGCAACGGCACGAAAGAGGCTGGGATTCAGCGTGACGTCAGGATTCAGCACCAAGTCTAGCTTCCCGCAGTTGGGGGCCGAAGAAGGGGCTGGATGATGCAGAGTGACGAAGTCATGACTTTCTATTGTGTGAGCACACAGATGTCGGAACAGATCCATCCTTCCTTCCTTCCCTCCCTCCTTCCCTCCTTCCCTCCTTCCTCCTTCCTTCCTTTCGTCCTTCCTTCCTTCCTCCCTTCTTCCCTCCCTCCCTTCTTCCTTCCTCCCTTCCCTCCTGCCCTCCCTCCTTTTCTCCTTCCTTCCTTCCTTCCTTCCTTCCCTCCTTCCCTCCTTCTTCCTTCCTTCCTTCCTTCCTTCCTTCCTTCCTTCCTTCCATCCTCCAACATTTGTTGCCAGACTGAGCTAACAAGTCACTTACCCTCTTAGCCATGATGAGAACTGTCCACTAATAAAGGCAGTTAGAAAGATCATGAAGGTGGCCATGAAGGGAGAGCGGGGAGTTCAGCACGAGGAAAGGTCAGGTGAGTCTTACATAGACTGGAAAGCCAGGTCCCTACTCTTGGAGTGAACCTTGGCTCGCCCTTCCCCTTCCCTCTCTCCGGAAGTCACATCTGTCCCGGACCACAGGGTGGGGGGCTTGGGCCCCGCTGGCCACCTGTCCAGAGGATTCAGGCTCAGCCACACAGCCAGACATGAAGCAGAGCAGCCAGAGGCCAACGCCATCTCTCCGCCACGGTTCTTTCTAATTAAATCCTCTACTCCAGCATTAGGATAGGGGATTACATAGAGTCCCAATCCTGGAAGTGAGAGCTTTTCAGATCAAGTCCACACAAGCCCTTGCAGCCCAGCCCAGTGCTGGGTCCTTACCCACGAGGCTCACACAATAATAATAATTTTTTGCCATCAGCGAAAAAGCAAAGGCGCAGCCTGGCATTGAGATCGTTCCTGTTAGACTCAAAATTAGATTCCACTAGACGTCGGTTAGAGTCACCGCAGAAACATACTTGTGAAGGAGGTACAGCCACCAGTTAGTCACGGACTGTGTCGGGCCCTGTACTGCCTGCACGGGGGGAAGGCTGAGCTGGCTTTAGGGTTATATGTATGTGCCACTGGCCAGCTGGGGGGACCTCAGTGAGTCACACACTTTTTCTGAGCCTCGGGTTCCTTGTCTGTGACACGAGACCTGGAAACCCCCACTTACGGGGTTATTGTGAAGGTAAATGTAACAGCCCCTGTTTCAGAGCATTCCCGTGGCCAGCACTGGTGACCCATTTAATTCCCAAGCCTACTCGAGGGGCGGGCTTGGTTTTTATTCCTTTGTGACAGAAGTGGAAGCTAAGGCACATTCCAGCTGAGTAGCTTGCCAAGATCACAGGGTCCTAAGTGGTGGGTCCCTGGGATTTAATCCCGGCAATCCAGCTCAGAGTGGATGTGTGCACCTCTTTGCCACACCCCCTCAGGGGAGCTGAGGCCCTCCCCCCTCCCCGAGGTGTGTAGCAGGCGAGCAGAGCCTGTTCGGAGCTTGCATCCATTCGTTGTCTCACCATATGCCTAGGCCCTGGCATAAAGTAGGTTCTCCAAAGGGTGGTTAATGTCAGCACTGTGAGGTGTACCTGCTGAGTGGGCATCACACAGCGGGGCTGGGGTGGGGGTTGCAGGTAAGGAGAGTCCACAACCTTTTCTAGAGAGCAGCTGCTGGTTTCCATGTCCAAGACATGGTCACAGGAGCCATCAATGCCATTTATATGGTAAGCGGGGACACTTCTTGGGCAAGCAGACTCTCTGGCATTGAATGCGATTTCTCCATTTCTGTTTGAAAGCAGGCTTGGGCCGATCCAGGTTTTTTTTTTTTTTACAAGACCCAAGAAGGCTACAGCGACACCATGGAGAGGAATGAATTAGGAGCTGGGAGAATAAATGACCCCCAAATCCAAGATCAAAGCTGTGATCCCATTTCCTGTTGAGATGACCCTCCAAGGGAGACATGGAAGGACATTAGTGCGCATGATTTAAGTGAAAAACAGTTCTGAAATTGACACCACCTCTTTCGCTCAATGAAACTTGGTGTCCTCGCTCATAACTCAGTGGCCCTGGTCTGGACACATGGCCTGTTTGGCAAGGGCTGTTCAAAGGCTCTGTCCTGCCATCCCCATTGCTGAGAGTCAAGGTGAAGCCTGACCCCGCATGAAGACCTCTCTGTGAAGATGCCCAGTATTAATTTGGTATGAGAACTTTCCCTGGCTTTCCAGGAAAAGAAAAGGTTTAGAGCAGATGAATAGGTGCTATGCTCCTTCCTCCTTGGTTTCAGAGTAGATGTGTGGGTTGACCAAGCATCCAGAAGGCAGACCTTGGCTGCCCAGGACCACTGCTGTTGGCTGTACAGCTTCCCATGGGTCATGGGACCTCCCTAAACCTCAGTTGCCTCATCAACCAAAAGGGATGGAAACTGTGGATAGTAACATAGCCATATGTCACTGGGCTCTTATTGGAATAAAATAATGCTGGGCTTACAAGTTTGGTAGATGGTTGGGGATATTTAAATCACCAGCCTGGCTTTACTAGTTTTGTCCCTAACATGATGTTGGGCTTACTGATGACCTTGGAGATTGTATTCTCCATAAAACAAATGGGAGCTATGGGGCCGGGCCCAGCTGCACTTGCCCAGTGTTCCCTGCAGAAGTTCCCTCCGATCCTGCTCGGGCTGAGGTCTGAGTGTGTGAAACCACAACAATTAGAGGGCTAGTTTTATGGGGAGGCTCAGATTGCTAACTCACTTTGCCTGGGTAATTACAGCAGGGTGGAAGCTGGTGGTTGGCTCACGTAAGAATTTACAAGTCCAGAATCAACCGTGGTTCTCATTTCTTCGTTAAATATACTGAGCTAGTCCAGGGGTTTTCAAACTCGGCAGAGCCACCATTCTGGGCTGGATCATTGTCCTGAAAGCAGTCGGGCACATTGGAGGATATTGAGCAATGACTCTGGCCTCTACTCAGTAGTGCTAGCCAGCAGCTACCCCTCTTCCAGTTGTGACAACCCAGAGTGTCTCCAGGCCAGTGAGGTGACCGGCACTTGCAGGCCCAGAGAGAGAGGACCTTCTGGATTTCTTCCTTGATCATTGCTTGTCTCTCCCCATTCCAGACATGGCCAAATACCCTTGATGGGGGGCAAAATTTCTCTGATCGAGAGCCTCCTATCCGGGGGTTTCTCCCTGGGGACTGGCAAGAAAGAGGCAGCTGTGGACCTTCTGAGGGACTATCGGTCTTTCAGGCAACTCAGTGCCTCTTGATGTTCCCTTCTCTGTACTGGGCCCAGTCTTCTGTGGCCCCAGGGGCCACCCAGGCCTTGGGTAGATATTTCGAGAATCACAAAACACAAACCAGAGTGCTAAGAACAATGGTCTCCAAAGTGGCCATATGCAAACTATAATGCTTTAAGGTATCGTAAGAATCATCCATTGATTATTGTTCAGGTGGATCATCTGGGGGTGGGGAGATACTGGCATTCCAGTTCATAAGTGAAGATCTCTCAGTTGCCCTTCTCCCCATGGTGATGATCTTCTACAGAGGACCTAACCAGATAACAGGGCATCGCTGGTCATTTAATACTGTCATGAAACTTACCCCCAAATCTCAAAACCAAACCAAAGCCACTGCAACTTAATGAATGAGTGTCTACCATAGGAAAGATGGCAGTTGTGAAGTCAAATGCCAGAGAGGAGATTTCTACCCAGGAACTTAGGCAGGGCACTGGGTTTCTTACCAGCAGAGGGATGAACCCCTCTGCTCTGTCCCCCATTCCTGGGCCGTGGGTTGGTTGCAGGTGCAATGGACAGCGGTGTGGGTTCCAGAATTTCCCCAAAGGAGAGGCATGGGGATATAATCTGGCTGGAAGAAAAGGTTAGGTGTGTAAATCAGGTTGGAAAATTCTTCCTTAGATGCCATGTTTCAGGTTAATAAAATGAGCAAGATGCTTTTACCCACATTTTCATAAGATTGAGAAAATCAACTTTAATCCAACAATATTATCTTCCCTATCTCAAGGGGTGGCATTGACATTGCTGTTAGAAAGTAGAGCAGGGACTAGCATGTCTGGGTCCCCAGACCATCTTGGCTGGACAGTTGGAAGGAGCCATTTTCCTTCTGCAGCCAGTGAGAGGCTCACCCCTGACAGAGAGCTGCCCTTGTGACTGTCAACGTGTCCCCTTTGCAAGACCCAGTGCGAACGAGTGGCTCTTATGTCCTGTATTTTCCACCTTCCCTCTGCAGTCTGCAAAAGCAGCCTGTTTGGTATGCGAGTGCTGTCACTTGATAGCTGTGGGTGACCTTGAACAGGTTGCTTACCTTCTCTAGACCTCAGCTTCCTCATCCACAAAATGGGGAGTGGAACGATCCCTACCTTATAGGGTGTTGTTCAGATGAAGTAGGATAATGCTGGGAAAGCAGTTGCCCCAGAGCCTGGCATATTTAAAATGTTCTTAAATATTTTAAGAATATTTAAATGCTGGGACACCTGGGTGACTCAGTTGGTTAAGCAGCTGACTCTTGATTTTGGCACAGGTTGTGATCTCACCGTTCGTGAGTTTGAGCCCTGCATTGGGCTCTGCGCTGACAGTGCGGAGCCTGCTTGAGATTCTCTCTCTCCCTCTCTCCCTCTGCCCCTACCCCACTCGAGCTCTCTCTCCATCTCAAAATAAACAAATAAACTTAAAAAAATGTTCTCACTGCATAGTCATTAGTAGTAGTAGCTGTGGGTGTCCATACATGTGCTGTTTTCCGCCCGGCAGCACGCAGTAGAGACAAAGGTCTTGGCATTTCTAATGTGCTTAGAGGTACTAATGAATTGCCATCTTTGCTGGGTAAAAAAGACTTTATCTCAGTTGTGTTTTTTCCCCTGGGATAGTTCACAAATGCCCATGTGAGATTTGGGGCAAGTGCACACTTTTAAACTTTGAGAAACACAAGTTAATGCTTTCCCCCAGAAGACCGTGGCAGCAGTCAGGACAAGCTAGGCTTCTGTTGTTGTGACAGACAATCCGAAAGCCTCGGTGGCGTGACAGGTGAAAGTTTATTTCTTGCTCACTGCACGCCTGCCTTATGTGAGCAGCGGCAGGGGCTCCGCTCTGTACTATCACTCATGGTCTCTGCCAAGACAGGAATTGCACGGGGGCTTGTCACTGTCTCAGCCTGGAAGGGACACATATCCCTTTTGGTTGTGTTTCATGGGCCAGGACATTTGGCCAGTGGGATTTATTGAGAGCAAGAGTTGACAAACATGTGCTAAAGAGCCAGGGGATAAATATTTCAGGCTTTGTGGCCATAGAGTCTCCCACTCACTCGCCTGCTCAACTCTGGAAAACGGTCATAAACCATGTGTAAACAAATGGACTGGGTTCCAATAAAACTTTATTAACAAAAACAGGTGGGCCAGACTTTGTGACTCTGGCTTAGAGTGGCCCAGGGCATCCTATAGAAAGCCAAAATTGTGTGTTTGATAAAAACATAGGATTCTAAGCGAAGCCCCTCAGTTTGTCAGGTGGATAGGGCCACGTGAAGAGTGGGGTGGACCGAGGGAGTGTCATTGTGCCAGAAATGGCCACAGTCAGGGGTTTGGGAACTAAGGGACCCATAGATCCTTAAAGGACTTCAGTCGTTCCTATGACTATCTATCTATCTATTTATCTATCTATCTATCTATCTATCTACTTATTTATTATTTTATTTTGGAGAGAGAGAGAGGGAAAGGGGAGAGGGGCAAAGGGAGAGAGGGAATCCTAAGCAGACGATGCGCTCAGTGCAGAGCCCAAAGTGGGACTCCATCCCACACCCTGGGATCATGACCTGAACCGAAATCAAGAGTCGGATGCTTAGCCTACTGAGCCACCCAGGCGCCCCTCCTGTGACTTTTTAAAGAGAAGCAAACTATCTCATTATTTTGGAGCTGTTACTGTCTTATCTGAAATGGCCAAACATGATATTTATTTTTTTCATATTAAAATTAAAAAAAAATATTGTTTTATTCATTTTTGAGAGACAGAGTGCGAGCACGGGAGGGGCAGAGAGAGGGGGAGACACAGAATCAGAAGAAGGCTCCAGGCTCCAAGCTGTCAGCACAGAGCCCGATGCGGGGCTGGAACCCACGAACCGTGAGGTCATGACCTGAGCCGAAGTCGGACGCTTAACTGACTGAGCCACCCAGGTGCCCCCAAGGGCTCTGGTGATTTAGAGGCACCCCCTGCTCCTGGTACGGTGAGGAAGACACCCTTATACGTGGAGATTGCCTCTTATAAATGTATTTTATAAAACTGTAACTTTGAGGCGCCTGGGTGGCTCAGTTGACTGAGCATCTCACACTTGATTTTGGCTCAGGTCACGATCCCAAGGTCATGGGTTCAAGCCCCACGTCAGGCTCTGCACTGATAGCATGGAGCCTTCTTGGGTTTCTGTCTCCCTCTCTCTCTGCCCCTCTCTGCTTGCTCTCTCTCTCTCAAAAATAAATAAACATTAAAAAAAACCCTAAAAAAACTGTAACTTCAACTCTATTTTTAGAGCTTCTCCCATGTCTGCAGCTTCTCAAAAATAACCAGCTCAAAATAATCTTTCTGCCAAAGAGGCCTATTCTGGGGTGGCCCCGTCTCCTACCTTCACTCCCTTTCCCCCCAGACACCTGCTGTGAGCCGAGCCCTGTGCTGGGCAGGGGGATGTGGGTGAGTGAGACAAGAGCAGGGTCTCCATGGAGGTCACCGCTCGGACAGTAAGCACCAAACGCAATTCATTTAGACGCCAGCGAGGGCATCAGAAAAGGAAACCCAGTAGGAATGAAGAAGTGTGGACAGTGTCTTTGAGGAAAGCAGTATTTGAGTCTAAATGGATGCTATCTGTCATTCGGTGTCCAGCTGGGGAAGGCAGCCATCCTGGCTGTGTCAAGCAGGACAAGATTCCAGGGCAGGGACCAGATGCTTTCACAAGCCTTCCAAGGCCTGGGGCCTTCAAACGGCCTGCTGGGAGCGTGACCCACCGTCTCACCATCAGGCGAGTGGGGAACCAGCAGGCAGCAATGGGAGCCCTGGCTTCAGAATGCACCGGAGGCTGGAGCCTGGGATCTGGAAGCTCCTGGAAATGCCTCTGGACACCCATAGCGCTTAGTTTGGCCACTGCTCCCCCCGTAGCTGCCTTGGGACACAGGGAAGTGGTGGGATGCTGCCATAGGGATGCCCCCACCGCCCCCACCGCCAGGGCAGGAGCCCTCCCCCTCCAAATCTCAGGCAAGGACTCGAGTTGGTGCGACCTACTCCTCCTGGAGGCCCAGCCACGGGGATCGTGAGATGTGGGTGTCAGCTTCCCCAGCGCATCGGTTTCCTATGGCTGCTGTAACAAAGCACCGCAGACTTGGATTGCACAGTAGAAATGCACCGTCTCACAGCTCCGGAGGCTGGCGTCTGAGATCAAGGGGTCAGCCAGGTTGGTTCGTCCTGAGGGTTTGAATGAATCTGTCTCAGGCTCTTTTTCAGCTTCTGGAGGTTTGCTGGCGTCTTTGGGGTTCATTGGCTTGTAGAAGCATCACCCCAACCTCTGCATGGCATTCTCCCCGTGCCTTTCTGTTTCTGCGGCCAAATTTCCCCTCTTTATAAGGTCTCATTGGATTAGGGCCACCATAATGACCTCATCTTAACCACCTACCACGGCAAGAACAATATCCCCAAACAAGGGCACGTTCTGAGGCAATGGAGATTAGGGCTTCAACATATGAGTTTGGGGGACACAGATCTACCCACAGCACCCAGCCTCCGCAGGAGGAGGCAGGATGCACGGTGCTCAGAGTCACCCACTGGCAACCGCAGGCCAGAAGGGATGGGCTGCTGGGGCAGGATCGGCTTAGAGGGAACAGCTGGGGACAAAGGTCTGATGCTGGAATGATCTTGGAGCCGGGATAGGTAGGGTAGGACCGACGAGGGAGCTATGACCACATCACGGGGGCCTTGAGGCCATTTGGACCTGTGGAATTTCCTCCTGTGTGTGATGAGAAGGTGCCAGAAGGTTCTCAGTGGGGTGGGGCACATGATGACTGCATTTTGGGAGGCACGCTGGCTGCTGCCATGAAGCACAGAGGAGAGGGCCACGTGGGAAGGCGGGAGAAGGTTCATGTGGCCGCCGTGTCGTCCCCGGGAGAGACTGGCAGCCTGGACCAGGGGAGCAGTGGGCAGAGAGGGAGGATGGGTATGAGTTGGGGACAGGTTTTGTTGACAGCTGCCCAGACACGCAGAGGATTAGCCTCCAGCCCACGTGCACGTAGGATAGTGAATTCCGCCGGACGTGGCGGAGGGCATCTGATGTCCCGAGCTTTTTAGTGGGTGTTTGTCTCCTGGAGCGACATCCACAGCGATGGGTGGGTGGGTCCCCATTTCGCTTCCAGGGGCCATATTTCCCAAATGCCAGATCAGGACGTGGGGCTGGGCAGGTGAAAGGGATTTACAGGGTGGGGGACATTTTTCTGGAGAACTGGGCCAGAAATGCTGTCAACATGGGAAGCCAGGCCAAGAGACACAGCTGCTCCGTCCCTCCTGCCACCCAGTGTGTGTGTGGCCCCATGTGGCCGGGCCATGGGCCTCCACTGGACCTGGGCCTGTGAGTTCCCCAAGGGGTTTTTGCAGATGTGGAGAGGGGGAGTTAAGCCTGGTGTGGTCACAAGGGTCCTTAGAAGAAGGAGGCAGGCAGGTAAGAAAAAGAAAACGGGATGTGACACTGGAAGCAGAGAGAGACGCTCTGGTTTCCTGCTGCCTCTGAAGATGGAGGGGCCATAGCCATGGAACGTGGAGCCCGTAGAAGCCAGAAAAGCCCAAGAAGTGGGAGTCGGCTCTGTCCGAACCTTGATTGTAGCCCAGTGGGGCTGCGTTTGGAGCTTCTGACCTCCAGAAGTGTAGGATAACAGATCTGCGTTTCAATTTTTGGTAATCTGCTAAGCAGCATTAGGAAACGAATCGAGACGAAGGGAGGGAAGACGGCAGAACTAAATCCCACCAAGAGACACCGAATGGATCTAAGGGGGTTTGCGGGCATCCATCTGTGTCTTACAAGCCCCAGCTACTTGGGCCGGTGGTAGGGGTCGGGGTGGGGGGGAAGCGCGGGTGGGACCCCTCTGTCTGGAGTAATGCGTAAGTTCCCCAGAAAGACTCAGGGGGTTGTGCCCGGCCCATCGCTGCGGGGTTTACCGTGAGTTTTTTCCGTAGACAGAGAGAACAGGACTCCCGAAGTGACAGCATGTGTTGGACTAGCCTCTGCCAATCACACACCAGCTAAATCTTCTTTGGTCTGCAGACTCTCTGCCCGTTCGTAACACGCTCAGTCTGGTTGTGCCCAGCAGGCGAATCCCCACCAGACCTTCGTGAATCACGTGTGATTCTCCCAAACCCCACCTGCAGGCTTGGTGGGCATGGCGGGCTGGACATGGGCTCAGAGGCAATGGGGAAGCTCTTATTGTCACAGCAGGACCCCATCCCTCCCTCGGACCTGCTCCCCAGGGGCAGCAGAACACTGGCAGTATTTGAGTTTATTAAGGACGCCTTGTTGTGTGTGGCTGGAAAGATGAAAGACAGATTTCGTAAACTGGTGCCCTGATCTGTTTAGTTTTAGAAGATGCTACTCAAAATACATTTAATGGTTAAAAACGATGGCATCCACGTGTTTAGAACATTCACAAGACCTCACTGACTGTGGGTGATGGGGCCACGTCCCTCAGCGACCACATCCCTCAGTGACCATGGACCGGGGCTCCGCACGGAGGCTTTCGGAGCCCACGGAGGGGCTACACAGACTCTGGGGACCCTGTGTGAATCTCGGCACAGGAAGGACATACAGCTCCAGCCACTTACCCACCGTATCCTGAGAGCTGCCACTTGGCTTAATGTCACTGGCGTCTGAATAATGTTTTGGAACAGACATCTGGGCAGACTTGAATTTCATTTGGAAAGAAACTGGAGAAAGATGAAACCACTTGGGGGATTTGTTGCTGATGTTGTTGGGAAATTTTAAAGCCAGCATCATGCCTTATACTCTACTGGACAGTCTCCAAGGAGTCAGGATCCCGCAGAGAAGTGCCATTTTCCCTCGGTTGACTTGGTGTCACTCTGTAAGCATTTGTTGGGTGACGTGAGGAGATGTCAGTCACGGGGCTGCTGGACTATCACCACACACGTGTAACAGGCCGCGGCCCAAGTGCCTTCCATCTCGGGCTGGCGAGAGCGTTTGCAGGAGCTCTCAGGAAACAGCCGCCTTCAGGGGCCACTGAGGCCGCCATCTTGCCCCAGACGTTTGGGTTCTCTGTTCTCTGCTTTTCAGGACGATCGATGGCTTCTCTGGCTCTGGGATGAGGATTGTCAATGAAAACTGAGGATGTCAGTTCTGTGTTCCTTGCCTACAGGTCCCTGAGACACTCACTGGGCACTTCCTCTGTGACCTACTGTGTCACTATCAGCCTGAAGCCACTCATTCGAGGAGGCCTTCCCTGACCCTCTGGCGAGGCCAGCGCTCCTGGTGGCTGTTCACGTGACATCCCCACTGTGCTAGTGTCTATTACTGATGTACTGAGGCGCCATGCTTTGTTAGCTCGCGGTTCTCCAGGGGAAAGTGTGCGCTCAGTGGGTTGCCTGTCTGAGGACTGACGGCCCCCAAATCGAGGGCAGTGTCCCCTTCCTCGCCTGGGGTTGCTACCACAAAGCTCCCAAACCACATGACCTGAAAACAACAGGAATTCGTGCTTTCACTGTTCTGGGGGCCAGAAGTCAGAGATCAGAGCGTGAGTAGAGGGACGAAGTCCCCGGGGCAGGATCCAGCCTTTGATGGCTCCAGTCCCTGCCTCTCCCTTCACGTCGCCCCTCTCTGTGTCCGTGTCGTCCCTTCCGTCTCTCGTAAGGATTTAGGGCCCACTCTACATCTAGGATGACCTCATCTTGGGATCCTTAACTTAATCACACCGGCCAATCCCCTTGTTCCAAATAAGGTCACATCCAAATGAGGCAGGACGTGGGCGTATCCTTCAGGGGGCCACCGTTCAACCACCCCAGCTGCCTTGCTTGGGGCAGGTCTGCTTAAAGCTTCCGCTCAAAGCCTGCCAGGGGTCTCCCTAGGGAGATAGTCTCACATTCGTTTTACTGTGTGCGAAAGACCTCCGGCACAGAAGAGCGGCAACTTCAGAGGCATGACATGGGACTGTGTCCTATTGATTGGAAAATGGTTCAAGGTACAGGTGCAAAACCCGGTTAATCATCACCCGGGTGAGCTCAGTTAGCACCTGCTGGGCTGTTTGCTTTGGAATAATTCGCGTCTGACGCTTGAGCTTAATTGCTCCTTCATCTCAGGTGACCGATACGTGGCTTGTTTAAAGGTTTTTTTATTTTTTATTTTTAAAAATTTATTATTTTTTTATTTTAGAGAAAAAGAAAGTGCGAGGTGGGGGGAGGGGCAGAGGGAGGGAGAGAGAGGATCTCAAGCGAGCCACATGCTCAGTGCCCAGCCCGACTCCTGGCTCGATCGCGCGAACCTGGGATCATGACCTGAGCCGAAATCGAGATTCGGACGCTTAGCCGACTGGGCCACCCAGGTCCCCCTACGTGGCTTGTTTAAAAGAAGTCTACGCCTGCCTTGAAGTTTGGGGATGAGGAAGGAAACCTTTTGTCCACGTTGGACCGTTTTGCTTTCTATTTCATTCTGATAAGCCCGAACAATAAACGGTGGAAGACCTTGAAACTTATCGTCGACTTATTCCCAGTCACGACGTAAAAAACAGATTGTCTTTGGAGCAAACAGGAATCAGGTGATACCTTGCTCCCGTGGCAGCGAGGGGAAGTGGCCTTCCTGCTGGGTCAGCCCCCTCAGGACAGGTGTGTGCACGCAGGACAGCCACACGGGAAGGGGCAGGCGTGTGACCCACAGCTGCCATTTCTACCGTTTCCAGCTATTGAGTCCTCCAGCCAGATGTTCCTTCCTGTTAGTAAACGGAGATTGTGACCTAATCCTGGGGCTTGGAGAATGACATTGCCACAGCCCTGGGCACCTGTGAGTTCTGGCCACAGACACGGATAGAGACCTCTGTCGCCCACGGACTGCCCCAGGGAGACTTCTGGGGACTCCTGGGGTCGGGCTGCCTGCGGAGTGCACAATCCGGAGGGATCTCTAATCCAGCTATCACCTCCCCATCGGCACAGATAGACCCCGTTCCCCGCCGCACCCCCTGCTCTGCCCCATCATCCCGTACCCCGACGAGGGCCACACTCTCCTCCCGGGCTCTACTGCCTGCTCCCCGTTAGCCGTGCTGCACACAGCAGCCGGGGTGAGCCTGGGACAAAGCGAGTCCAATCGCCCATTCCCTTTGCGCGGAGTAGTGGCTCCATGCCACTCGGAGTAGAAGCCATGGTGCCCCTGGAGGCCGCCGGGACCTCTGGGGAGCGGCCTCACCTCCCACCCTGCTCGCCCCTTGGCTCAGCTCCAGCCACGCTGCCCCCCTTCCTGGAGGGACCCCTCTCCCCAGATAAACTCATAGCTCTTTAGCTCTTTAGCTCTTTGCTCTGACACCACCTTCCCCGCAGCCCCTACTCCTGGCCCTCCCAGCTTCCCCCTCACCCCCCCCAGCTCATCGCCACGTGACGTGGTTTCCTCACGGTTGCCTCTCCGTCCCCCGCGAGTGGAAGCCCCAGGGGAAAAGCCGTCTTGTGGTTTTGCACTACGTGTTGCCGATACTTCAGCAGTACCCACCCCGGATCCCCGTGCTCAGCGAGCACTCAGTAGTATTTGTTCAATGAACGAATGCCTGCCTGCGTGAATGAATGAGGAGCCGGTTGGCTAAGTGTCCTGTTAACCCATCTGTTCAAAAACGGCTTTGTCATTTCTCTCTGAAATGACTCATCTGCTTTGGGGCCTCACGATCCTCCCTCCTTTCTCGCCCACGGACTTTTTTTTTTTTTTTTTAAATGACGAAAGACTAGATCATTTGAAATCACCGTGGGATGTATGCCTTTCCAGCCCTGAGTGGCACTGACCATGTAATTTTCCATGGACTCGTTTAAGGAGGCAGTAGTTTTCCACCAAGAGAGGGAGAGGCTGGTGGCAAGGTGCAGAGTGGCATTTTATTGGGGAAGACCAGAGACGGGGGGTGTACAAAGCCAGACGCAGCCTCAGTGCCGACACCATAGCCATCCAGTAACCAGGTGCAGGGCCTTAATTTAGAAGCTCTCAGAGTGTTTCTTACCTATTACCTGAGATTACACATTTCTCAGTTTACCTGGCCCTAAAATCTATTCTTGAGAAAAGCAGCATTATCTCTAGTGCGGTTTAATGACCCCACTCAGTTTTATTACCTGGAGTGCACCTGTCTACGCTCAACTTTTTTTTTTTTTTTAATTTTTTTTTTTGAACGTTTATTTATTTTTGGGACAGAGAGAGACAGAGCATGAACGGGGGAGGGGCAGAGAGAGAGGGAGACACAGAACCGGAAACAGGCTCCAGGCTCCGAGCCATCAGCCCAGAGCCCGACGCGGGGCTCGAACTCCCAGACCGCGAGATCGTGACCTGGCTGAAGTCGGACACTTAACCGACTGCGCCACCCAGGCGCCCCTACGCTCACCTTTTTAAAAAGGTACTTCTCGCAAACTGGCCACCTTATTTGTTAAGCAAGCTGGTTGGAATGAGGGAAAAGACAAGTGCCCACAGCGTGTTGTTCTTAGAGAACTTTAAAAATTTTTTTTTTTAAGATTTGAGGTGGTTTTTTTTAAGTTTATTTTTTATTTATTTTGAGAGGGAGAAAACAGTGTGGGGGGTGCAGACAGAGAGAGAGAGAGAGAGAGAGAGATTGAGAGGGAGGGAGAGAACCCCAAGCAGGCTCTGTGCTGCCAGTGCAGAGCCCGAGGCAGGGCTTGAACTCGCAAACCATGAGATCGTGACCTGACCAAAATCAAGAGTCAGATCTGAGCCACCCAGGCACCCCTGTTCCTCTTCTTTAATATTTATTTATTTTTGAGAGAGAGAGAGAGAGAGAGAGAGAAACAGAACGGGGGAAGGGCAGAGAGAGAGGGAGACACAGAATCCGAAGCGGGCTCCAAGCTCTGAGCTGTCAGCACAGAGCCCGACGCGGGGCTCGAACCCACAAACCACAAGATCATGACCTGAGCTGAAGTCGGATGCTTCATCGACTGAGCCACCCAGGTGCCCCTGTTCTTACAGAGCTTTCAAATCGTGTTCTTTCTCCTCACTTCTCTCCTTAGGAGAACTGTTCACCAAGCAGGGGGTATTTTACAGAACGGGGAGTGATCTAGATTGATCTGCGAGTTCACTGACCTCCTACAGTGCTTACGGACTGGTTCCGTTTGCACTGGATCACACGCGGCCCCGTGAAATCCATAGTTATTTGGCCAAATGGCATGGCTTGTCGTTCAATCAAAGAGGGTATTACAGATGGTGACAGAGTTACAGACTTCAAATCAAAGACCCAAGCTTACATTCGGTCGCCTGCTGACTGGCTACATAACCTGGGGGGGGGGGGTATCTTCAAAAATTATTAAGAATCTCGAGACGGCGACCACAGAGCACTAACGCAAGAGTGGGGCTCTTCTGGACTGAGAACCGTGGACTCTGTGAACGCGGGTCCACGCTGTAGGCTGGCTTTCTTTTCTCCTCAGCAACAGGGATGGAATTATGGCAAACCTATTATTCTTGTTATTTGTCCAACTCTGGTAAAATGTACGTGAGCATCTTGACAAATTCTGAGTGTGCAGGTCAGTGGCATGAAACACGTTCACAGTGTTTTGCAGCCATCGCCGCCTGTCTCCGGAACTCTTGCAGAACTGAACCCCTCTCCCCCTTAAGCACTAACTCCTCATTCCCTGCCCCCCCCGCCCCGGGCACCTGCCACTCCACTTGCTGTCTGTGGGTGTGACTCCTCTAGGGACCTCGGGGACGTGGAATCAGACGGGATTTGTCCCTTTGTGGCTGGCTGATTTCCCTCAGCGCGACGTCCTGAATATTTCTCCATATTGTGGCAGGTGTCAGAATTTCGTTCCTTTCTGAGATTGGCGGCCTCTGCATTGGGCATACACGGCCCATTTTGTTTACCTGCTCACCTGTCAACGGACACTTGAGTTACTTCCACCTTTTGGCTGTTGCGGACACACATTACTTTTATACAAGTGTGGTTTGATTGCTACCCCCATTCACAGATAGGAATACTGAGGCTTAGAGGAAGTAACTCGTCCACACGAGCCGAGACGCAGGCTCCCCACCCCTTTCCATAATTCCTTTTCTTCCTACAGAGGGGGGTTTTCTAGCATGAAGGCAAACAATGACTGTTTACCTGACGAGCAGCTCAGCGATTTTCGTCCCCTTCATGTGTCCTGGGTGAGCTGCTGTTCGGGAGAAACTGGAGACACAGGGGTCCTCTTGTTGGAGTCTTGAGTACACAGCCCCTGCTCTTTGGATGACGGGGTTCGCTCAGCAGGTGAAGAGGTCGAGGGGCCTTGTGCCTCCCTGGGGCCCAGCCAGCGTGAGGCATGTGACCAGCGTGAGGCATGTGATCGTGGAGGACACGGGCAAGGTGCCACCACGACACGGTTGGCCACTGTGCAGACACCCCTGCAAGGTCCCTTCAGGTGTAGGGGCACAGCAGGTTCTGGGGCTTCTCGCCTGGTCCCATCATCACTGACGTGGGATGTTGCACCAAGCCTTGATTGGCTCACGTTTTTCTAAATAAAAATTTTTAATGTTTATTTATATTTGAGAAGAGAGAGAGAGAGAGAGGGAGAACAGAGGAGGGGCAGAAAGAGAAGGAGACACAGAATCTGAAGCAGGCTCCAGGCTCCGAGCTGTTAGCACAGAGTCAGACGTGGGGCTCGAACCTGTGAGCCATGAGATCATGACCTGAATTGAAGTCAGATGCTTAACCGACTGAGCCCCCCAGGCGCCCCGGTTTGCTGACCTTTAAACAGAGGTAGTGAGGACCCAGCTGGGGAATGGAAATCTCTGGCATGGGTTTTTTTTTTTAAATTGTGCTCCCCCCAACCGGCATTTTCCCAGAGGCCCTAGAATTTCTTAACAACTCTATACAAAAGAATTTCTTAACAATTCTTAACAATAACTTAACAATTTCTATAAAAGATCAAGCTCTGAAACTGGCAAAACTGAGGTCGAGATCCTCCAGCAGATGAGCTCATGGGGACTCCACGGGCTTCTCTGCATTCAAGGGCGGGGGGAGGGGCGTCCATTCCCCTTCCAGCTACACTTGGTTAATGGACAAAAGCGGGTAGCATGGCTGTTGACAAGGCTTGGGTGTCTCTGTGTATTTGTGGTGACTTTACTGCTTGGCCATCACCAGAGGGTGATATAACGTGCTGTACAGAGAGCTCTAGAACCCAGAGCGGCTGCCCCTCAGTGTTGCAGCTAACAATGTGCAAGGTCACCACCAAGTCCACTTGCAGCGGCCATGACATCACCCCGAGTGGACACCCACAGATAGGGTGTCACCAGGCTGGCTGCACAGGCTTCCATCATGAAGACTCGATGAGCTCCTGTCCTCCAAGATCTTACAGTCATTGAAGGTTGGCAAGGTACCACGAGACAAGCGGCTGTGTGGGATTACATGGCGCACCGTATGGGATTCGGTTGAGATTATTATAAATCTGTGGATCGTAGAGGAAGGAAGGCCAGAGGGACTGTGGCTTGGTAGGGGAGGCTCATGGGGAACTGTTGGGGAAGGTCATCCAAAAGACGTGATCTCCAGTTGACCTGTGAGATGGACCCAGGCATTCAGAGGCTCCCTACCGCTCCTTATCCTTGGAACATGGGTTCTGCTTGCCTTTCCTGCTCCCAGAGTCTGCTCCAAGGACCCGGCCTTGAGATGGTGATGTGTCGAGAACACCCGTGTTCACGTGCACGAGCCCAGATACAGCATCTTGATAAACTTTCAAGATTTGGTGTCAGGGCTGGTGCTGGGACTCATTCATCATGCTGCCACCCAAGACGAGCCTCATATGTACTTTCCCTTGCTTATTAACACGGCCACCTACCCACCTGCAGTGACCACTTCTTTCTTCGGTCTCTCCCTGCCCTCTGCATATGGAGGAACGTTTCAGTTCTTGAGAGGGTCGCAACCAATGGAAGGTGGATGGACAGGTGAGATTTGAAGGTAGAAAGATTTGGAAGAGAAACAAGGCAGTTTCCCCCAGCCAGTGAACCACCATGGGGGTAACTCACTGGGGGACGATGGACTGATGAGGTTCCCTAGAGCTGGGCCAGACCCTTGGGCTCCCGGCATCTAGTCCCTGGCCGGTCACCCAGTCTCTCTTGGCCTGCTTCTTCACCTACAGAGCTGATGTACGGAGGTATGTGCCCCCAAAGAATTGGAAACAGGGACTCAGATCTGTACACATGCAGGTTCGTAGTGGTATCATTCACCGTCGCCAAAGGGTGGAAACAACCCAAATGCTCATCCATGGACAGGTGAGTAAACAAAATGTGGTCTATCACACAACAGGATATTGCTCACTACAAAAAGCAATGAAGTTCTAAGACACGCTACCATGTGGGTGAGCCTTGAGAGCCTTAGCCAAGCAGGAGAAGACATTTTCCAAGACCACATAGCATACGATTCATTTCTTTGAAATATCTAGACTAAGTGATTGCTCGTGGATGGTGGCCACGGGTTAGGGAGAGTGTCTGCTAAGTGGTTGTGGGGCTTCGGGGGTGGTGTGTGAAAATGGTTTGGAGCCCCACAGATGCAAGCACGATGTTGTGGAAACGTTGAATGCCACTGAACTGTTCACTTTCAAATGGTTAATTTTATGTTAGGGGAACTTGCCCCGAGTGACAAAAAGGAAGGGGGAAAATGGGGTATTGTACTAAATCTGAGCATTTCTGACTTTCCTCTGGAACCCGACGAATTCTGGCGGGGAGGCCTCAGGTGGCCTTGTGGGGTGGTGGAGTGTTTACGAGGCCTGGCCACTGTCCGAGCTCTGCTGAGTATTTATTGCTCTGGGAGTCCGTGGAAAGGTTCATGTGAAGCAGAGCCCGATAACAGTATATTTCTTTAATTGACGAAAAGTGAGATCATCCCTCCAGTGTCTTTTCCAGACCAAAAATTCATGCGGGGATTGGCCACATGTCAATTTTCAGCATCGCTTAGATTTCTTTGCGTTGTGATGGGTACGCTGAGCCTGCAGACCTTCTAAATGAAGGGCAGATGAAAATGGCAGGTGTCCCTGGCTTGGTGTCTTCAGAGAAAGTTTGGCCATAGAGTTTTCTAGACATCCTGAAACTCACTTTCCAGTGGGAAGTCTGGATGGGATGGCCGTGACAAGCTCCTCATTGGCTGGACAGATGGGATTTCTTCCTCCAGGAGTGTTAGGGACACTGACACATCAGCATCATGGGGAGCTTGTTGGAAATGTGCGATGTCAGCCCCACCCCCCACCTGGATCTGAATCGGCACTGTCACATGGTCCTGAGGCTTGTCATGTTGCTAGAAAGGACTGTTCAAAGGCTGAAGGTCAGCCACCTGCCTCCATTCCCAGGCGAAGCTCCCAGAGCTGCCATGTCCTTGTGATAAGAAGACAGAAATAACCACCCTGGTAGAATCTAGCTGGATTCGGCAAGAGATTCCAGACCCAGCTCAGATCAAACACACAGGACTCACCTTATGGAAATCTGTTTATCTAAGTCTGACATCTGGGATTCTTAGGGTTTACTAGGATTTCTGCAAGTGGCCTTGGGTCTAAGGTTCAGTCCTGATAGAAGTTTCCCATTTCACCCCACATTCGGAGTTGAAATCCAATGTTTGGACTGAAAGATACTTCGTTGGGTTTTTCTTAAACAAACATGACCCAGGAAATTGAAAAATATAGGCTCACGGACTTACAAAATAGAACTACTTAATAAGTTGGTGTTTCTGGATAGTCTTTAAAGGGCCCTTTACAGCTTGTGCAGATAACACTTACCAGCAATGTACTCTAACTGTCCCATAAACCGGGAAGGGCACATTGCCTAATAAGCCATGGTCCCTGAGCGTTCAGAAAATGACTACTTCCGTGATGAATGTGACCCTGTCCTTTCGTATGTAATTTGAGTAAATGATAAAAGTAGCAATTAAGTTTTAATAGGAAATATTTACCCCCCTTTTTTAAACCAATGCCAATATATACAACGAACGGTCTGTATATCTATTACCTTCAAGATGGAATCTGGGTTGCTTTTATGGTAAACACAGGGAAACTTGCTCTACTTCAAAGATTTTCTTTTTCCACCTAATGAGGTTTTTCATTAACCAAGGCTTTATTTTGGTTGATCCATTCTTGCTGTTACCGAAATGATAGTTTCCTCTCGACAAAACATTTCTAATACAAACAGAAAACCTAAAAGCTGGTGGGATATCTCTGAGATTGTACTTGTGTGTTTAATTTTTTTAATGTTTATTTATTTTTGGGAGACAGAGAGACAGAGTGTAAGCAGGGAAGGGGCAGAGAGAGGGGAGACCCAGAATCCGAAGCAGGCTCCAGGCTCCGAGCTGTCAGCACAGAGTCTGATGTGGGGCTCAAACTTAAGACCTGTGAGATCATGACCTGAGCCGAAGTTGGAGGCTTAACCAACTGAGCCACCCAGGCGCCGCTGTACTTGTGTGTTTAAAGAAAAAAAAAAAGGTAAAAAAGAAATGTTTCTGAGATCCTAAGTGTAATAAAAATCTTCCGAATCCCACTGTGTCTCAGGGTCACAACTGGCTAATTAAAAACTGCGGACATTATTTAGACTACAGATTAAAAGTTGCTTTTCAGTTGTCTCTAAGCTTTTGAATGTTTGTAATGTCTGGGTTTTCTTTGCTGTAACTTGAATTGTTCCTTATTCAGCAAATTTTCATAATAAATATACTACTATCCTGCAGCTTACAAATAATTCCGTGGCGTGTGAAACCAAGGACAAGGTCTTCCACTTGGAAGGTTTCGAGGAATAACTATGATGAATAATAGGTTAAGATCAAAGAACATTCTCACGTATCTGATTCCTGTCGCCCATATTCTTTCAACCATAAATACCACTTACAGAGCGTGTGCTCTAGTCCAGGCCTTGAATCAAGTCTAGCAAAGGAGCTGAAAATCTGAAAAGTCACCAAGAGCTTTGCGAATCTTACACTCTAGATGCTTTCTCCGAATCAAAGAACATTAAGTGAGTAATTCATTCTGTGCTTGGCCAGTGGTGTGGACAAAGCCTGCACTGGGCGCTCTGAGCAAGCACAGGCCACTTCTGCTCACACAAAGATGCTCCCCCAGCCCGTCCTCCATGCTCAAATCATACTGCTTGTTTGGTTTTTTTTTTCCCAAACACCAAAATATATCTCCAGATTCCAGTTAGAAAGAAAGTCTGCATTTGGTATTGTTCTTCACGTTCATGCTGAGGAAATGCAAATCCTGGATCAGAGAGCATCTCACTCAATTAATGGAAATTAAATAGCATTAAGACCAATTAGGTCTGGAGATGCTGAGGTTTCACAGAGGTGACTAATACTATCTAGATCTGAACAGTCAAACTGCCTAGATCAGGATTCCTTCAGGTACAAGTGACAGAAATCGAGTTCAGACTGGGATAAGGAAAAGAAAGAAAAGAAAAGAAAAGAAAAGAAAAGAAAAGAAAAGAAAAGAAAAAAAGAAAAGAGAAGGGAAGGGAAGGGAAGGGAAGGGAAGGGAAGGGAAGGGAAGGGAAGGGAAGAGTGGGTCTTCAGGCCCAGCTGGATCCAGGGTCTCAGATGATGTCACCAGATCTATCTCTCTTCCACCTGTCAGCTCTACCTGCTTCTGCTTGACTTCGGCCTCAAGCAGATGTTCTCCATGTTGTTGTAGGACGAGGACATCTCTAGTGGCATTTCCTTGTCTCAGTCTGCCTCTCTCTGTTCCCAGTGTCCTATCTCCATTTGAAATCAGGTGCCCCTTCTTCAAAAGACACCTCCTCTCCTTGCAGATGGAGGAGGTCCCATCCCTGCCTCCCTTCCTGGTTCTTATACACGTGGGTGCTTCAGCTGGGGGTACAGAAGTAGTTGGTCCTGGGCTCAGGGCAGTGGTCTCAGGGCGGAAGGGTGTGTGTGATTTTGCTCCCAGGGGATATCTGGCCATCTCCGGGACATTTTTTGGTTATCACAACTGAGATGCTGCTACATATCCTGATCCTGCATGGCACAGGACAGCCCCACCACAGAGAGGTGTCCAGGCAACAGTGCTGATGGGAGGGGGGTCAGCACGGAGCCTGTTGGGGCGAGGCACTGGTGACGGTGGCCCATAGGGCTTGTGCTGTGGCCACTGCAGAAGAAAGATCCCCTTGCCTGAGCCCGGCTGGCGGCATCCGGCGGGTCCCTGCAGACAGCATCTGGCTGTCCAGGACTGTCCCAGCCTCATTGACCTTTGGGGAAAAACACTGGCCTCTGGGAAGGGGGCGTTGCCTGGAGTGGCGCCAGCTCTTACCCTCCCCTGGACCTGCTCTTGTGTGGTTCTCCCCTTCCCCCTGTGTGGCCTCGATGTACCTGGGAGACACGCTCACACAAACTCTAAGTGGAGGTATTTTTGTTTTCCGGGGACACGACCACTTGCCCACAGCATGATATGTGAGGCAGAGTTTGCTGTTTCCCTGAAATATCTTTCTTCCGAAGAATAGAAATTTTAGCCGGGTGCGTGCCGCCTCGAGGAAAGACTACATTTCCCTGCCTCCTTTGCGGCGAAATGAAGACATGTGACTGGTTCTGGCCAATGAGACAGCAGCAACAGAGTCCTGGCGCAGAGCCCGGCGCCTTCCTACTGATTGGGATGCGGAAGAGGCGCCATTGAGGACCGCGAGACTAGGACCCAGCCACAGGGGTGACCAGCTGGAAGGACAGAAGGACGTGGGCCTTAGGGCCTGGTGGAGTGGACCTGGACCACCTCTCCCAGACTTTGCAAGAGAAGGAAGCCCCCGCGCATGTGTTTAAACCACTGTTATTTGGCATCTCTGACATCGACCTTATCCTAACTTATGGAATATGCAAATCCTTCACCTTCAGACTTTTACCATTTAAAGTGTTTTTGGACTAAAACGGAGGGGTCTGAATAGTGAGTGCAGACTGGTGGTCTGCCCACAAGGTGCCCAGGGTGCAGACATCTAGAGAGGCGGGCGGCCTCACCTAGACTGACGTCCTTTGTTGTCCGCGTGTTCCCACAGCCTGCCCGGCCTTTTGCTGCGATCTGGAAAGGAAGATCCCCTGGATCACTCAAGAGAACATGGTTGACATTTATGGTGCCTGAGAACACCCCAGAGACGCTTCAAGGGGTGTGCTGATGTCCAGACCCTTCCATACAAAGGAAAAACAAAACACTGGCCACAAACCTAGTCCCCAGGAGATGCGGGAGGTCTTCTAAGAGATTCAACCCAAGTTAGAGGAGCGGGACACCAACCAACAGGGGAGGGATAGTGTCTGGGAAGGTCCCACGACACACCCTTCCTAGCAGCGTCAAGCACATAACGAACCAGGTCGCTTGTTGGCCCTGGGGGGCTGGTCCAGATGCGCGTGAACCTCCACTGCATTCCTGACTGGCTGGTGCCCGGCTGTCCTCTTCCCAGTGGGTGGCCCAGCTGGGACCGAGGAGGCAGAGAGGCATGGGGCCAAGGCGGGGCATCTGTCCCCACTCCTCAGTGTCTCTTTCTGAAAGGCCTGGGAGAGGAAGAGAAAGGAGGAGGAGGGATTTCTTTTTCAACAGAGGGAGGCCTGGAGCTCTCCCCAAGTCCCGACACTCTCCCCACGCACAGCCCTCTCCACCACCCTCTTCCCCTTCTGTCCCACTGTGAACACGGCCCAAGCCTGCCATCTGAGCCCCTCCACGCTGGGTGCTGCCTTTCCCTGGGGATCCGGGCACCCTGCTCATCGCCCCTGCCGCAGCTCAGCCCCCTTCACCTCTCCTTCTGAGAAATCACCCCCTCCCTGCCCCCAGGACAGGAGGAACTGGGCCTCAAACCCAGGATTTCCTTTCTTAAATATATTTTTACTTTTTTAAGTTTATTTATTTATTTTGAGAGAGCGAGAAAGCATGCCTAAACACAGGAGGGGCAGAGAGAGAGAGAGAGAGAGACTCCCAAGCAGGCCCTGTGCTGTCAGTGAAGAACCAGACGTGGAGCTTGATCCCACGAACCATGAGATCGTGGCCTGAGCCTAAATCGAGTCAGACACTCCATCGACCGAGCCACCCAGACGCCCCTCACACCCCGGATTTCTAATTCCCAAGGTGTTCCTCTCTTTCTCTCTCCCTCCTTCCCTTGCTCTCTTCCTGTCTCCATGTACCACAGTTCCTTGGGCTGTAAGATATTTGGATAATATAGAAATACAGAAGGTTTTGACCAATAGCAAATATGGTCGAAATTTAAGATGCCTAACTAATTAATTATTATTTTTTTTGGTGACGACGAAGGTCTAGGTTTCCTTTTTTTTTTTTTTTTTTTTTTTTGGGAATGACACTATAATAAAATGCTATGATTAAGAGCTGAATCACAGTTGTTTAAAATTAGTTTCTTTAGCAGAGCCAATTAGCAATGCTAAAATTACCTGCAGTGTTCTCCTTGAATGACCAAGGGGTTTGGAAACACAAGGTCCCTGAGCAGGAGAAGGAGACAGTAAAGTGTTCTTTGAGAGGAAAAGTCCAGGGCAGGTGGGCGGCTCAGGTGGTTGAGCGTCTGACTCTTGATCTCTGCTCAGGTCAGGATCTCACAGTTTTGGGAGTTCGAACCCCTCACCAGGCCCTCTGCCCTGACAGTGCAGAGCTTCTTGGGATTCTCTCTCTCTCTCTCTCTCTCTCTCTCTCTCTCTCTCCCCCTCTCTCCCTCTGCCCCTCCCCCACTCGTGCTGTCTCTGTCTCTCTCACATAAATAAATAAAACTTAAAAAAAAAAAAAAAAGAGGAAAAATCCATTCTCAAAAAGTGCCCGCCCAACAAGTGGGAAAGGACTATCCGCCTGAATGGCAGAAATGCTTCTCTGAGCTGTGGGGCGAGTGTGAGTCCCAGGAGGTTGTATCCAGGGGGGGACACGCACTGTGTCTGCAGCGCTGGGGGGGTTACATCAGCAAAGGGGCGCTCTGCCCGGCTGAGAGATGCATTACCTCGCTCTCTAGAAATAATGGCCATTACCACTTAATCCCTGGCACACGGTGCCGATAATGTACCAATTAATGACTAATTAGGAAGATTTTTTCCAGAACATTAGGTTTTGGGAGAAAGACTTATTTGAGAGCCCTGGCTCCAATCTCTTCTCTTTTTTCCTGTGGTTTTCAGCTCAGCAGGCCGCCGGCAATTCTGGCTTTGTTTACAGGGACTCCGTGGCTCTTCCATTCACTCACTCTGTTAAAGCAGCTCGAGTAAATCAGGCTGCCCCGACCAGGGTCACCCTAGAGCCCAGGGAACGAGATGTTAGCCCTGCTCTCCCGCTGTGAGATGGATTTCTGTTTGATTCCTCCCAGTGCAGAATTCCCGAATGCCTGTGAGAGCCAGGAAGGAAGGCAAACAAATAGTCCTTTTTGGGAGGGAGAGGTTGGGAGGACAGAGGTGAGCGGAGGAGGGTGGAGACCAGGGTGGGGGGACCCATGCACAGGGATGCGGTGCCCCTGTGGGCCGTGGAGGGGTGGGTGACCAGGGACCAGCCAGTTATGGATGGACAAACACTTCTGAGTCCTAAAGAGCGATCTACGTTCCCCTCGGTCGGCATCTCCATGGAGCTCCCACGGTGTGCCAGTAGGCACTGGGGCGTGGTGGCAGAAAGCAGATTGTCCTCATGGACTGTGTAGTTTGAGACAGTCTCCCACCCCCAGCCCTGTTGACATGTCGGGCAGGACCATTCTTTGGCGTGGGGGGGCTGCCCTGGGCATCGCGGGGCGTCCAGCAGCATCCCTCGCTTCTACCTGCCTGATGCCAGGAGCGCGGTGGCGTCCTGCCTGTCCTTGACCATCCAGATTGTCTCCAGATGGCGCCGTCTGTCCCCGGGGGGTGGGGGTGGGGTACACATCACGGCCTCCCGCCCGCCATTGGTCTAATAGAAAAGACAGCCGATAAATAAAATAAATACGACAAAGCAGGGGTCGGGGGAGGGCCACGGTGGGTCCTACCGGGAGGTGCCAGCTGAACGAAGTCCCCGAGGAGGGGAGAGAAGCAGTGACGGTGGACGGGAGCTTTCTGGGCGAAGGAGACCAGGGAGAGGGGCAGGCCTGGCGCGTACTGGCCAAGCAGGGAGCTGGAGGAGGGCGGCCGGGCCGTGGAGGACAGACAGAGGCCAGGGGCTCCGGTGCTGTGCGGACAGGACTTGACCGATGCCCTGGGGCTCAGGGAGGTCCGTGCAGGCAGGGATGGGCCTTACGCCGCTGGTCATCTCACGGATCCGTGGGGCGGAGGGCCAGGGGGGTTCGCCGCTTTCCCCGCTTGGGGTCTCGCAGGCGGGAACCAAGGGTGGGCCAGCTGGGCTCCTGCACCAAGAGGGAAATCCGCTTCCAAGATCTTCCATGTGGTTGGCAGATCCCGGTTCCCTGGGCCTGTGGGGCTGGGGTCGCGTCCCCCCCCCCACCCCAACCACAGCTGTCAGCTGGGGGCCCCTCGCCAGCCCTCGCTCCCCGTCCCTGCATCTCGGAGCCAGGAAAGGCATGATACACCCTTCCGCTTCTTGGGGTCTTTCTGCTTCTCCGTCTGCTGCCCGTTCCTCTGCTTCTTGCGAGAGAAAGTTCTCCGTTGTCAAGGGCTCATGGGAGTAGATCGGGCCCATCTGGATAATCCAGGCCATTTTCTCTATTTTAAAGCGTGTGCCCCTTAATTATATCTGAAAAGTCCCTTTAGCCTGGAAACACAATACTCACGGGTCCCAGGGCTTAGGACGTGGACATCTTTGGGGACCGCTGTTCCCACCGCAGTTCTGAAACAAGGGTGTGGTTTCACTGGCCTGCGTGTGAAGCTCTTACATAGTGAGCGCTGCTGGGAGCTTGCCCAGGGCATGATTCCTTTTGCCGGTTTTTCTCAGCGACTCTCCACACCCTCCGCGACCAAGGCAAGGCGTGTATGAACTACAGGGAACACGTCCTGGACATCTGCACTCCCTGCCGGGGCTGGTGGTGAGGGTCCCCCCGACCACGCTTAGCACAGGTGTCTCCTGGGGAAGCAGGTTCAGGGAGATGGGCCTCGCTCACCGACTGAAGGAGAAGGTGCCCATGCCTGAAATCACATTCTTTTTTTTTTTTTTTTTAAAGTATATTTATTTATTTTGAGAAAGAGAGGGTGCATGAGCAGGGGAGGGGCAGAGAGAGGGGGAGAGAAAGGATCCCAAGCAGGCTCCGCCCTGTCAGCACAGAGCCTGACGTGGTGCTCGAACTCACAAACCGTGAGTTCGTGACCTGAGCTGAAATCGAGTGTTGGGCGCTTTACCGGCTGAGCCACCCGGACGCCCCTGAAATCATGTTCTGTGAAATTCTTCTCTCCTAGAGCAGCCCCCACACATCACCCATCACTTTTCACTCCTGTTCACCAAAAGGGGAACAGGAAGAACCAGCAGCCTGTGCTTCTGTGATGAGAAGGTGCTTTAGGGAGAGCCTAGTGAGGCCCAGCAGGCCAGTTCTGGGAAAGAGGAAATGTTGGCCTATCTAAAGCCCCATTGTCTACCTTTTTATCGTTACTGAGCTGCAGTGGCTCTGCTTGTGAGCCAAGGGAAAGCACAGAATTCGAACAACGACTGAAATCCCAAGGCAGGTGGGGGAACCGGTGATGGGAATGGTCCAGCCTAAGAGGGAGGCTGTAACCGAGAGCCCGGGGATTCAAGAGGGAGAGGCTTGGGAAACGCCAAGGCCCCCAAAGGGGTTTGAGCTGAGAAAGGGGCAATGAAGCCGAGGTGACGAGATCCACCATGGGGGCTCAAGGTGACACATTGCATCACCCACGAAGATGAAAGGGAGCACACGTTCCATAGCAACCAGACCGAGAAGGGACAGGTGTACGTGGGTGTGTGCCGCTGTGTTCTCAGGGCCTGGGGGCCCAGCACCCTGCTTTGTTATCCCCATCTCAACCAGGCTTTTCCAGCTGTGACACAGGCGTACCTGTTTAGGACGGAGCAGCGCCTTCGAACGGCACCGATGTGCGTACCCTCCCCACCTCTGCACAGCACGGCAATTGTGAGCGCTCAGCGAACATCGCTTCCTGCCTCCGTCTATATGCAGTTTGTGTTTGACCTCGTTATGAAGTTCTAGAAAAGGGAAATCACGTCCAGTGTCAGAGAGCCATTCAGTGGTTGTCTAGGACCAGCAGTGGGACTGATTGCAGAGACGTACGAGACACTTCAGGGCAATGGGACCAATTCTATATATTTCCTGGTTCTGTTGATTATGTGTTTGCATTGGTCAAAACTCATCAAACCGAACAAATGAGCTGGATGCATTTTGTTGTGTGTAAATTACGTATATACCAATCACATCGATTTAAAACCCAGGGAGGGCCATAGTCGCTCAGGAGAAGGGAGAACCACAAGACCGAGTTGAATTCGGGTCTTGTCACAGATGACCGTGGTGAGCCTGGGCCAAGTCCCCGAGCTGCCGAGGCATTTCTCCATCCTCCAGAAGAAGCGATGTCCCTGACCCCGTCCCAAGGCACGGGGCTGGGCTCGTGTGCTCGCTGGCCATCACGCGGCACTTAGAACCGATTACCGAGTGTGGCGTAAACGCTGAGTGGCAGCCTTGCTCGTAATGATGGACCTGTTGGGGCAGGTGGCTATTAAGCGCCTACCTGGATAAAGATGGCCCATTAGATACGGCTGCTACACTTTTATCTGATGCCGGTTTGGTATCTGCGCAACAGGTGTCCTTTGAAGGATGAAAAATAAGCAAGCAAAGTCAGGGAAATCGGAGTTTCCTTTCCGACTCTAACAGTTCGTGCCCTCCCATTACTGGACAGGGCGGTGAGCTGCCCTGGGGGTTTCCTAAGCAGCCCAAGGCGTGATCTTACCAAACTCCTTTAGCCCTTTGATGCCTGTGTCCCTACCTGAACCACAGCTTGGGAAGGGCTGATGGTTAGCGCGTGTGGTCACTCTGACAGCCCCGGGTTTGAGTCCTCCCGGACAGCAGTGGTGAGAAGACTAGGAAGGGCCAGGAGCCTGAAGGGGGACCCCCGAGCACGTGAGGGGGGTTGGCTTAGGGACGAGGGGCTGGAGGAGGCGGGGCGCCGAGCCACGCTACGGAGACTTCTTAGTTCTTCACCTGAAAGTGGGGGGCAGTGGTTGTACCCTCGTCCCGGCATGTGGCGAATATTAGACAAGCTGATGCTTACGAAGCACCTAGAGTATTGCTGGGGACGTGAGGACTCGTTAAACAAAGTAAAGGACTAAGCAAATGAGGTCATATGTGTGAAACTCCTAACACTGGTTCTGGGATTTTGGTGATGCCCAATTTATGCTGGAGAGGGTCCTGCTTCAGTGTCTTCTTTGGTAGAATTAACTAAAACAGAATTAGGTTTTAAATAGCCAGCGTCATAGGGGTGCTGGGTGGCTCAGTCGGTTGAGCGTCCGGCTTCGGCTCAGGTCACGATCTCGCGGTCTGTGAGTTCGAGCCCCGCGTCGGGCTCTGTGCTAATGGCTCAGAGCCTGGAGCCTGCTTCGGATTCTGTGTCTCCTTCTCTCTCTGCCCCTCCCCCGCTTGTGCTCTGTCTCTCTCTGTCTCTCAAAAACAAATAAATAAATGTAAATAGCCAGCGTCATAGTGGTAAGCACTATGCAGTGAGCTTCAAGAGATGATCTTCAAGAGATGAGCCTCGGGTTTTAATTTTTTTGCATATGTTTTTTCCCCGCCAGAAAGCCCAGGTCGAGTTCACCCGCTCCCCTTTTCATGTGTGAAGGACTAGAATCATCAAAAATAGAGGTGAACAGATGTCAAAATCCTTAACTTTCCTTGCAGATACCTGTCTCTCCTTTTATCTCTCTCTCCATACTCCATACACATGTTTATCTATACCCATCCAGAGTCTTGTATGTATCAATGGCTTGAAGTCTAGATCGATATCGATTTGCATCTTCTTAATGAGGTCCCGCGAGGGGAAAAACACTGACAAGAATGGAGAACATTAGGAATGGTATCTTTTCCTTCCCAGAGATCTTAGCCATGTATGCCCACGGCCCGCTTTGGCCGTCCGTGAAGCCTATGGACCCCTTCTCAGGGTAAGGTCTTTCAGCGCGTGAAATAAAACACATGGGTTATAAGGGAAATCAATGACATTAAGATACAATCATAAAACAAGTGAATTCCAGAGCCACCTATCTGCTATATCACAAGCAGGCCCATGGCGGGACCCATGGGTGGCAGTGACACCTTTGGCCGTTTTGGAGAGGTGATGGGCAGAGGTGATGTGTCCAGCTGTCTGCAACACACGTGTCACGATGTGGAATGATCTATGATTTTTATTGTCGAAATCACAAGGGCTGCATCCTGGGGTTTTTGCCTCCCGTGCGTATTGGAAGGAAATGGTGAATTTCATTTAGAGGCTGGTCAAAAAAAAAAAAAAGAAGGTGCAACTCTTTGTGTTCCTGGATCCAGGCTAGGAGCCCACCTGCTTGATTTGGCTTCCTCTGTTCTTTCCTCCCCTGACCCCTTCCCTCCTCCCTTCCAGGGCGAGATCCGGGAGGGCAGGGGGCGGTGTCTGCCCCCGGCCGCTTGGTCTCCCGGCGCCGGAACCCCTACAGGCTGTGTTCTTCCTCTAACGGCGGACGGATTCTCTTCCCAAACACATTAGTATTTATAGGACATGAGCCGGGGCGCCTGGGTGGCTCGGTCGGTTAAGCGTCCGACTTCGGCTCAGGTCATGACCTCACGGTCCATGAGTTCGAGCCCCGCATGGGGCTCTGGGCTGACAGCTCGGAGCCTGGAGCCTGTTTCAGATTCTGGGTCTCCCTCTCTCTCTGCCCCTCCCGTGCTCGTGCTCTGTCTCTCTCTCTGTCTCAAAAATAGAGAAACGTTAAAAAAAAATTATAGGAAATGAGTGTGTCTCAGGAGAGGAGGCTGTGGCTGTTTTCTTCGAATCTCACCTGGTACTATTTGGACATAAATTTCTTCTAGCCCCAAATGTGAGAAAGGCCAGAACCGATTCTCGCGCTGCCACGGGGGGGGGCACGGGTCCCTATAGAGCGTGATGGGCCCTGTCCCTGGGACAGTGATTAAGGACCGCCCCCCGCCCCACCCCCGACACCAAAGCTGATTTAATTAAAGTGCTTTAATAATCTATGGTGTCGCTGAGGGTAATGAAGGTGATGCCAGCACGGGGGTCAGGCAGGAAGCGGCAGGTCGTGTTGCCATGGCAATGGTGTCCCTGGCCGATTCCGGATATGGTTCAGGCCCGCACGCTGAATGAAGCGCTTTCTGCAAAGTCCTCTGTGGATCTGAGATGCTGTTTACCTGAGCACAGCGTCCATTTGTTGCCGGAGTTAAATAGAATCTATTGGGGGGGGGGGGGGACACAGAGAGAAGCCCTAACAGAGAGAGAGAGGAGAGAACAGACTGGGAGAAGCACTCCCGGAGCTGTTGGTGGCATTAGGAAAAGGCACATTTCTCTCTGAACAGGTTTGTAGCCCCTGCTGGGGGTAGAGTGGCGCTTCTTTCTCCTGGCTTCTCCTCTCTGAGTATGGCACCAGGAGGTTTGGCAAAACCAGAGTAAAAACTACCTCTGGCCCACCGCACATGAGGCTGGTCTCCTTTGTCATAGGGCTGCTATGTCCAGTTGCACAGGTTGAGTACTGCATCAGGCACCCAAAGGAGGGCTCCATGGGGTCGAGCTTGCCTTTGCCCATCACACCATCTATGAGCCTTGACGAGCACCTGGTCTACCTGGAGAAAGGGGAGACTTTTCTAACATGGACAAAGGCACCAGACGGGGTAAATCAGCCTGTTCCCTCCCACATTTTCCATTTTCTAACAAGGAGAACGGGAAGGCTATTAAAAATATATTTATGGGCAACAGTGGCTTCCTGTCCTCTACCTCCTACCTTCGACTCAGACAGAAAAGGCCAAGTTCCTGACCGGTAAACAGAAACATGTGGCGATTCACAGCTGGTCGCGGGGTCCATGGAGGCACGAGGTGTATCCGTGGCTGCGTCCTCTCGGGGTTCCTGTGAGGATCTGCAGCTTCTGGAAGTGACAGGACATCAGCTCTGCGTTAGGAGCTCGGCAGATGCCTCAAGCGGGAGGCTTCGCTTCTCCGAGCCTCGGTTCGCTCATCTGTACGACGACAGGGGGCTGGCAGGAACGTCAAGTTCACAGGGAAGGTCTCTGTGAGGATTCGAAGAAGTGAGGTACGTGAAGGGCTTGATCCGCAGTGAGTGTGCACGTGCGTGCGCAGAACCTGACTTCCCAGGTCTGTGTGGGCCACACGCACATGTGTGTGCACACCTGGGAACACGGTGGCTGGGGGGCCGTGAAATTGAGCGGCTGCCTTTGAGCCAAGTCCTGGTCACAGATGCGCACGCGATGCTACCAGCTGCTGTCACCCGAGGAAACCTCCCTTTGCTAAAATTCCTGTCACCCTGAGGCTGACCTGACCCCCGGCCCAGGAAGGGGTGTTCTCCCCTTCTTCCTCCGCGGGGGTTGCGGGCAGCAGGCCAGCTGTGGGGGAAACTGTCGTGTGCAGTGACCGAGCGAAGCGGCCGAGGGGCACTTCAGAGTGACTGGGCGGGATGGGCTCTTTTGGGAACCGGCCCTGAGAGGTGCCCGGGGAGGGAGCCCCGATTCGGGTTTTTGAAAAGACCACGCACGCCTCCCACTCTGGAGAACGGATGGTGCGAGGGCCGGAATGTGAACGGAGAACCAGCCGGGAGCTCCTGGAAGTCCGCGGAGAGAGATGCGTAGACGGCGGTGGCCCGCAGGGCGTGGGGAGGCGGACAGAGAGGGGGCAGCCGCAGCGACCCGCTCCCGGCACCCAGCAGTGCCAGGTGGCCTCAGTTTCGCGAATCAAACAGGTGCAAAACCACCCCTCTGGTCTGCATTTGGGGTTTCTTGGCCACAAATGTAGTATTTCTTTTTATGTTTATTGCTTTTGTTTTCTCTGAAATATCAGAAAGTGTGTAGAATCGCATATATATCTGGGGCGCCTGGGTGACTCAGTCGGTGAAGCACCCCACTTCAGCTCAGGTCACGATCCCGAGGCTCATTCATGAGTTTGAGCCCCGCATTGGTCTCTGTGCTGACAGCTCGGAGCCTGGAGCCCGCTTCCGATTCTGTGTCTCCCTCTCTCTCTCTGCCCCTCCCCTGCTCATGCTCTCTCTTTCAAAAATGAATAAACATCAAAAAATAAAAAATAAAGTGGCCTATCTGTGGTTGTTTGGACTTTCCTTATTTCGTAGCCGTTCTTTATATATTGTGATTCTCATCCTTTTTTGTTAAGTATATTAAAATAATCATCTTTTCACTTTCTTTAAGGTCTTTTATGATGAACAAAAGTTACTAAGTTTGAAAGAATCAACACAGTCAAGTGCTTAATTTATGGTTTGGGCCTTCTGTGTCTTCAATGCTTCCCACTGAGGGTTGATGGGGGGCGGGAGGGAGGGGAGGGTGGGTGATGGGTATTGAGGAGGGCACCTTTTGGGATGAGCACTGGGTGTTGTATGGAAAACAATTTGACAATAAACTTCATATATTGAAAAAATAATTAAAATAAAATAAAATAAAATAAAAACTTGCTAAAAAAAAAACGCTTCCCATGTTAGGATAAATATTCACCTCACTTTTCTACTTTCCTGCTTTGGGCATTTAAGTCTGAGAGCTACCTGGAGTCATGTGGATAGCGTGCGGTAAGGACCCAGTTTTGGTTTCTTCCGTGTGGAGAGGGTCCACCTCCATTTACCGAGCTGTTCCTATCTTCTTCATCCACGAGTGAGCTACGGATTGCTCGCAGGGGGCGCAGAATGGGTGCAGCTGCTTTGGAAGACTCTGGAATTATCTTGAAAACTTGAGCATCCACAGCAGGCCCGGACTGGAGAGAAGCTCCTGCCCACATCTGTCAGGAGACACACAGAAGCATCTCTACGTCGCTGTTAGGATGAGCGAAGCCTTGGAAATAACCCCCACTCCTGCCAGCTGGACAGCGGAGAAACAAATTGTGGCACAATCACATAATGGGAAACTTTAGCTGTCAGAAAGCATTAACTACAACTATCCACACCGTGCAAAGGAATTCGGCAACCTAACCTTGGGCGAAGAGATATGAATCCTGGGGCGCCTGGGTGGCTCAGTCGGGTAAGCATCCGACCCTTGATTTTGGCTCGGGTCATGATCTCACCGTTCGTGAGTTCGAGCCCCGCGTGGGGCTCTGCGCTGACAGCTCAGAGACTGCTTGGGATTCGTTCTCTCTCCCTCTCTCTCCGCCCCTCCCCTGCTCTCTCTTTTTCAAAATAAATAAATAAACTTAAAAAAAAAGAAAGATGAATCCCAGAAAAGTACGTTCAACAAAGTAGAAAACAACGAAAACTGAAAAGCATGTTTCTAAGAACACATCCGCGCGATAAAACAATGGTATTAAAACAGAACAAGGCTAAACACAAGTTTCAGGGTGGGTGGTGCCCGTGAAAGGGGAGGTGCCCGCAAGCCGGCGTGAGTTGCCTTCAAGTTCTGGAGACCTTGTGTTGCCTGGGGACGTTATCAGGGTTCATTCTGATATTGCACACGCGTATACACGTTTCCAGTCATGACAGTCCGAGGGTGTGTTTCTGCGGGTCTGAGGCTGGAGAGGGGGAGAGAGGGGGGAAAGTGTTTGGGGCTGTTTCCCCGGCGGTCTTTCACACTCAGCTGTGTCTAACCCATCGCCGTGGAAGGGAATGCCGTCCGCGTTCACAGTTGTCGGTGACGAACGCCAACAAAGCCCACCGTGTCCCAGGCAGAGCTGTGAGGACTCATCTCTGGGCCTGGGCACGGCAGGTGGGAAGGAGGCGGTCAGAGACAGCCGCCCAGAGGTTTCAGCAAGAGTAAAAGAAGTATGATTTTGAAGGACGTCAGGACATGCCACCCGGGCACATGCCGCTCTGGTGCACTGATTACTTTGAGCTGAAGCCGCTTGAAAACCGCAGATGCAGGGCAGACTCTCTCTGATCGCCCTTATCTGCCCGGAGACATCTCCTCCAAAAGGAGCTCGGTCGTCTTCCATCCCCTCCCGGGAGCGTCTTCAGCAGGGAAGATACAGACTCTCATCGCTGGAGACATGAGACCAGGGGTGGGCACCCCACCCAGACACAGTCTGTCCCAAACTGTCATACATCCCATCTGGTCTTCTGAGAGCCCCCTCCGCTTTCCTAAAACCACCTGCTGTCCCCTAAGTTGTCTACCACCCTCTCCTTCCCTTGTGAAGACGCATTTATAAGCTCTCACATCTCACCCATATTTGAGGTGTATTCTCTTTTTTTCCTCCCATGACGCCCCTGTGTGCATTATATTAAAAGTGAATACATCTGTGTACCTTTTCTGCTGCGAATGTGTCTGTTGCCTGTTTATTTCATACACCCAGCTACACAGCCTAGGAGGGTAGAGAAAAGTCCTGCCCCCCCCCCCCCCGCTACAGTTCATAAAATGTCATTTTGTGGCCATAGAGTCCAAAGCTGCTTACTTTTCAGATGAAAGAATTCTCGCTTCGCAAAGGACTATTTCTGGGGTACTGACCACGTGCCCTTGAGGCGCGATTCCAGGACCCTTGTAGGCTGTTAGGTTGTCCCGTCTCAACCTCACGACCAACCCCACTGTGTGGCCCTCCAGGCTGGCGTGGGCACAACTCCTGCGTTGCTCTCCGGTTTGACTTCGGTGGTGCGGGAGATGTTCAAGTTTCCCTCCTGGGGACGCCAATCAAAGGATGACCAAACTGGGATCTTCACACCGTGAGGGATAAGACGTGGCACATACGCATACACACAAACAGCATGTGCTCTTATTTAAAGAAGTTGAAGAACAGGCAAACCAGTCCGTGGGGACAGAAGTCAGGACACTGGCTGCCGCCTTGGGACAATGGATGGGCTGACCGGAAGGGGACACGGTCCGTGCTCTGTCTCCTCATTGGGGCGGGCGCTGCACAGGTGTCTACATTTGTCAAAACGCGCTGGGCATCGCACTCGTCGAAAAAAAGCTTCAAATCTTGAAACCCGAAGAAGAACGTGTTTTCAAAATCTTCACCGAAGGAAACAAAACCATAGTGCAGATTCTGAAGACAGAATACCGGGGCTCAAATCCTTTGCTGCGTGAGTTTCCTCGGTGGCTGTCCAAAAGCACCACACCTTAGTGGCTTCAAGCGACAGAAATGTATTCTCTCACAGTTCTGGAGGCTGGGAGTCCGAGGTCAGTTTCACTGAGCCGAAGTCAAGGTATCGGCAGGGATGAGCTCCCTCCAGAGGCTCTGGGGGACCATCCATTCCTTGGCTGGTGCAGCGCCTGCAGTCTCTGGCTGGTGGCCCCTTCCTCTATCCTCAAAGCCAGTAGTGCCACACCGTGCTTCTGTGGTCCCACGGGAGCCCTCTCTTCTGTCCGATCCCCTCTGCATTTAGGGTACATCTGGATAACCCCGGATGACCTTCCAGGTCAAGCTCCTTAAATGAATCACACCTGCCGAGTCTCTCCAGTAAGAGTCACAGGTTCCAGGGACTACGATACAGACATCTTTGGGGGTCAGTAGGCGACCCACCCCACGCACCACCTACTTGCCGTGTGCCTGTAGGCAAGTTTCCTAACCTCTCTGTGCCTCAGGATCCCCGTTTTTAGTATGGGGATAATTCTAGTGCCTACATCATGGCCGTGAGGGTTCAGGATAAAGCGCCAAGCACAGGGCCTGGCAGAGAGTAAATGATAGGTATTGGTATTATTTTATTATCATTGTCCCTATTACGCTCTTTAATTGTGCCAGGCACGTGCTAAACGCTGGGAATCTGAAGACGAAGAGACATAGTTCTCGTGCTCAGGAGTTTGTAATCCAGTGGAGACGCAGAGATGCCAGCAGTTTTTGGTCGTGAGCTCTGGCCACCATAACAAAGTACCACGGGCTGGGGGCTCAGACAACAGAAATGTGTTTGCTCACAGTTCTGGAGGCTGGAGGTCCAAGATCGACGTGCCTCAGGGCTGATTCCTCCCGAGATCCTCTCTCCTTGGCTTGTAGACACCGTCGTCTCCCTGTGTCCTCACATGGTCGTCCCTCTGTGCGTGTCTGTGTCTTGATCTCTTTTGTTTGTTTGTTTGTTTTTTGTTTTGAGAGAGACAGACAGCATGTTGCAAGCAGGGGAGAGGGGCAGAGGGAGAGAGAATCTTAAGCAGACTCCATGCTCAGCATGAAGCCCAACGTGGGGCTCAATCTCATGATCCTGGGATCACGACCTGAGCCAAAATCGAGAGTCAGACACTCAACCGACTGAGCCCCCAGGCGCCCCTGTGTCTGACCTCTTACGAGGACTCGGTCAGATTGGAGTAGGGCTCACCCAATGGCTACATTTTATATCAGTCACCTCTTGAAAATCTCTTTCTCGGGGCGCCTGGGTGGCGCAGTCGGTTAAGCGTCCGACTTCAGCCAGGTCACGATCTCGCGGTCCGCGAGTTTGAGCCCCACGTCAGGCTCTGGGCTGATGGCTCGGAGCCTGGAGCCTGTTTCCGATTCTGTGTCTCCCTCTCTCTCTGCCCCTCCCCCGTTCATGCTCTGTCTCTCTCTGTCCCAAAAATAAATAAACGTTGAAAAAAAAATTAAAAAAAAAAAAAAGAAAATCTCTTTCTCTAAATATATTCACCCTTGGAGGTACTGGGAGTGAGAACCTCAATATGGGAATTTGAGATAAATGCGGTTCAGCCCGTAACACAATGTCTCGCAAAATAATTCCAAAAGGAAAGCACAATATGGTCAGAGAAAGGTGGGAAAGGAATGGCATTTCGTGCCATTCCTCGGTGCACCTCGGTGACCCTTTTACAACATGAAAAACCACCAATGGAGGACAAATGGGGACACAGGCCATCTGAGCACGGAAGGATGGGGGTCATGGAAGCTGTGGGTTACCACCAGTGGAGACAGCTCAGACAGTTGGAAGAGGTTGGGTGGGGGGAGGGCAGAGAGGAGGGAGAAGTCTTGCTTTCCCTCACTTGGACCCCATCACGTGAGCGTGGGGGCACCAGGATCCGGCCCATCCTGAATGCCATCTCATGTTCACATAAGCCAATGGCTCTCAGCCCCTGGAGCCTGGACTGACAGCGCATCATTGCCTGGACGCGTGCCAGCAATGGGGAGCCTGGGCTCCACCTGGCCCCGCTGCATCAGAAACCTGGGGGGGCGGGTGGGGGAGCAGTGGGTGTCTGAACAGTCCCTGGAGGTGACTCATTTTTTCCAAAAAAATTTTTTTAAATTTTGCAAGTCAGGGAGGGACAGAGAGAGAGAGAGAGAGGGAGAGAGAGGATCCCAAGAAGGTTCCATGCTGTCGGCACAGAGCCCCACGTGGGGCTCGATCCCATGAACCGTGAGATCATGACGTGAGCGGAAAGCACGAGTCAGACACTTAACTGACTGAGCCACCCAGGTGCCCCTGGGCCATTCTGATCCTTGCCGGGAGTTGGGAAGCTATGATTCCACTGAGCTGAACTGAAAGTGAGTGATCGGCACGGACCTGGGACAGAGAACAAGGACCCGGCTGGGGGTGAGTCTCCGTGTGACCTTTGGAGCAAGAGACCCCGGCTTGGATCAGACTCACACACGCTGCACCCGCGGAACGGGAACCTTGGCTGAGAGCCCCCGTTCTGGGGGCTACGCCTCGCACGCACTACATGCCCCGTGGAGATTCATCTTCTTCCCTCCCTCCGCCAGCCCCCCGCAGACCACTGGGGTGGTGGTACTATGTTGTGTTTCTTCCACCTACTTTAGGAGAACTTGGGAGAGGAAGGACTTGGAGAGGGCAACCCATTTTTTCCGCTTGAAAGCTGGTCAAACCCCAAGAGGGCCTTGGTGGTTCTTCCTCAGATCTGCAGCCCAAATCAGGCTTAGGAAACGTCCCGAGCGGCCGTGAGAAGCAGAAGAGATACATGAACTGAGCCAGATGGCAGCTTCTGTGTTAAAGTGACCAAAAGGGGCATCTTAGGGCCTAATCCGGGGCATTCGTTTGCTGGGGTTGCTGCTGTAAGGCCCAGACTGGCACAGAGTGAGATGCTTAAAGCAACAGAAATTAATTGCCTCGCAGCTCTGGAGGCCAGTTCAAGGGGTCGGTACCGTCGGTCTCTTCTTGGGGGCTCAGAGGGAGACTCCGTCCTCACCTTTTTCTAGTTTCTGGAGGCAGCGGACTGTCCTTGCCTCTCCTGGGCTTGCTAAGTAATACATCCATCGCAGGGTCCCCAGGGTCCCTGGGTCCCCATACTGTCCTCGCTCTGTGTGTCTGGGTCCAAATTCCTTCTTCTTTTTAAAAAATTAAAAAAAATGTTTATTTATTTTTGAGAGAGAGAGAGAGAGAGAGAGAGAGAAAGCAGGGGAGGGGCAGAGAGAGAGGGAGACACAGAATCTGAAGCAGGCTCCAGGCTCCGAGCTGTCAGCACAGAGCCTGACGCGGGGCTCGAACTCACAAACCGTGAGATCATGACCTGAGTCAAAGTCAGACACTTAACCGACTGAGCCACCCAGGCGCCCCCAAATTCCTTCTTCTTATGAGGATGCCAGTCATTGGATTTAGGGCTCAGCCTGATTCACTCTGATCTATGTTAACTTGATCACATTTGCAAATAAGGTCACAGGTACTGGGGGTTGAGATCTGAGCACCCTCTTTTGGGGACACAAGTCAGCCTGCCCCACTCGGCACTGACAGAGCGGTGGCTTGTAGTGGCAGGCAGGTGGGCGACAGGCTCTGGCCAGCTGGGGTTCTCTCCGAAAGTGCTAGTTCCTTCCAGGAAGGGGGCTTAGCTTGGGAACCATCAGCTGTACTCTGAGATCCTTACAAAGAGTCCCGGCTTCTCGGGACCTGCAAAAGAGAGAAAATGAGGAAATGTCTTCGCTCGTTTTCTGGAACTGGCTATTGCCTATTTCGCTTCATTTAATTGAAAAAAGAAAAAGGAGAAGCAGTAACTTAGATCTTTATGACTTTTGTTTTTGTTTTTGTTTTTGCCTGAGGGCGATTTAATAAAATGAGGGTGGGCGGGAACAATAATGAGGGTGGTCTGAAAATAAATGCCTTAACTGTCCTCTGCATCTGGACGGAATGTACTGGAAGGAAGTCGTATATGTTTAATGATGTGTTTGTTAGTATTCAAGCTCCCTGTGACTATTTGGGGGGGGCGCTTCTTTAAAGGCATGCTTTTAGGGGAAAAACTGGGGCGTTAGGGGTGGAAAATGCCCTAAGCCAAAACTCCGCAAACACTTTGCAAGTTGCACGGGGCCGTGCTCTGGCTAAGGCTGCAGAGGAGTGGGTGAGCTCACTTCCCCTAAGCGGTACGTTGCACAACCTTGGGGGAAGGAGGAGGTCTAGGGATGGCGATGTCGCCCCTTCCAGACTTTTTCAAATCTCTTGGATTCTGCTTCCTTCCATAGAGTGGGTGACTCCTGGCCTGACGCAAGGGTCTCACATTCCTAACGCTGTGCTTGTCATTTGGCTTTTATTCCTTTCATTAAAAGCTGTCTTCAAGGACATATAAGTATCCCTGAGAAAATATTCTGGGCCCACTTGCAAGCTTGGCCCATAAAAGGGTCTATAATCCCCGGGCTTCTCTCGAAGGGCCTTCTTTTTTTTTTAATTTTTTTTTTTTTTTAAATTTTTTTTTCAACATTTATTTATTTTTGGGACAGAGAGAGACAGAGCATGAACGGGGGAGGGGCAGAGAGAGAGGGAGACACAGAGTCGGAAACAGGCTCCAGGCTCCGAGCCATCAGCCCAGAGCCCCGCGTCAGGCTCGAACTCACGGACCGCGAGATCGTGACCTGGCTGAAGTCGGACGCTTAACCGACTGCGCCACCCAGGCGCCCCTCGAAGGGCCTTCTAATGCACAAGTTGTGTCGCACGATTTCACCACTCTGGCCTCCTGCCCCCCGGGCTGGCTGGTGACCAGGACAATGGCCTGGCACCAGAGGCCTGCGTTGAGGCGTGCCGTAGACTGAATAATGCCCCTCACCACAAAGATGCCTTAATCCCTGGAACCCGCGACCGTGTTCCCTCGCGTGGCCAAGGGGACTTTGTAAATGTGAATGAGGATCTGGAGACGGGAGAGAATCCTGGATCATGCATGTGGCCACCCCAGGTGTCATGAAAGAAAAACAGAGGGAGACAGAACACAGACGAGAAGGGGAGAAGGTAACGTGTGATGATGGAGGACATGAGCCAAGGAACGCAGCTCTAGATGCTGGGAGAGGCAAGGCAGCTGGGTCCCCCAGCCCCCAGGGGACAGAGCACGGCCCGGGGAGACTGGCTTTGGACTCTGGCCTGTAGGATTGTGAGAAAATAAATCGCTGTTGTGTTTATCCCAAGGGTGAGGTAATTTGTTACAGCAGCAGGAGGAAGCTAATACACCATGCTAAACAATTCCTTTGTGAAGTCACGAGGCTCCCCCTCCCCTTCCTGGCAGGGATCAGAGACTGCTCAGAGCGAGTGTGCAGAGGAGATGATGACTGTGGGCGGCAGGGTGCACGAGAGAACCCTGAACCCCTCTCGGCTCTAAGGCTGCTGTGTTAGTTTGCTAAGTTGTTTTAACAAAGTACCACAGACTGGCGCTTAAACAACCAAAGTTTATCGTCCCCCGATCCGGGGCTGGAAGTTCAGGATCAAGGTGTGGGCACGGCTGGTTCCTCCTGAGGCCTCTCTCCGTGGTGTGCAGGTGCCATCTTCTCTGCGTCCTCACATGGTCGTCTCTCTGTGCACGTTTGTGAACTCACCTTCCTCTCCTTCTAAGGACACCTGTCATATGGAGGAGGACCGCCCTAATGACCTCATTGACCTCAGTCACTTCTTTAAAGGCCCTACCTCCAAATACAGTCTCATTCTGAGGTCCTGGGGGTTAGAACGTCAGCGTAGGTATTGGAGGGGGACGCAATTCAGCCCCGAGTAACGGCGTTGTCCAAAGGCACTGCTGACACATCTATTCAAGGGTGTTTTTAGACATGCCCCTGCTCTGGATTTCAGAGCCCCTCTGGCCAAGCGTCAAAGGAAGGGAAAAGAGGCTAAAAGTGAAAACCTATGATGTCAGGTAGTCCCTACAGCCCTAAGCCTTGCCTCCAGCCACTCCCCCCTCCACCCCACCCCAGGGGGAGGACCCCGCCGGGGGTGTGCCAGCTTCTGGGAGCTCTGAGGGTGGTCTGCCTGCCCACGTTTATGGCTCTGGTCCATTCTGGGGCTTCTCGCCCTGAGGCACAGCAAACCACACTGAGCCGTCCATGAGGCATCGGGCCTCTGCCAGAGAGGCAGCCAAACAGCCAGAAAACTCACCCCACAAGACAGAAATAGAAGCTCGCTCGTTTTCCAGTGTGTGACAAAAGTGGGAGGTATTTACTGTTGAGAGGCGCTGAGCCAGCTGTCTTCTGGGTCGTTTCTTTCTGGAACAAAATCTTCCCCAGCAGTCCCCCTGGGATGGCCTTCCTTCTTATCCGTCTATTGACATTTCGGATGGGACGTTCTCTGTGGTTAGGAGATTGTTCGGTGCGCCGTAGGAGGCGGGCAGCATCCAGGAGGACCCCCGCCACCTTCGTGCCAACCCCAAACACCTCCGAACGTGGCCAGTGTCTCCTGGGGGGAGAATCGGCCCCGGTTGAGGAGGACTAGTCTGAGTGAACTATGGAGAGAGACAGAATGGTGGAAAGGATGGGCTGGGGTCCTGGCTTGGCCTTCTCTGTTGAGAAGAAAATAAGCCATAAGTAGTAAGTGGATAATGGCTTACAATGCTTCAGGTGGGTGGCGGGAATACCGGGGAAGGTTTAAGCCCCCGCCAGTGGTGTGTACGGGTGATGGGAGGTCAGTCTCGCTGGCTGTTGAGTCAGACAGTTCGTCTACCGGCCTCCTAGGTGGGCCCGGGCTCCAGGTGAGAACAGAGAGTGCCCCGGAGGACCCTGGCGTCCTCAGCATCTTTACCTTCCCCCCTGCGAGCTCTGAGTGAGGGCACCCCGTCCACGTGCGTGGGCTCAGCCCCCCGAACGGCTCTCCTCCTTTCTGCTCCAACCACACGCTGGGTTGCTCCCTGAACACCCCAAGCCCTTCCTTCCTCAGGGCCTTTGCACTTGCTGCTTCACCCCCCCCACACAAAGCTTGCCTCCGATAGTTCTGCCTTCCTGGCTCCTTTCCATCACTGAAGTCTGAGCTTAGCTGTCGCTTGACCGCCCACCCAAGCTACCGTCTGTTTGTAGACAGGGCCGGCCCTGCCTGACCCTCTCATCTGGGTCTTTACGGTCAAGAGAGTTTCTAAGGGTTCAGGACAAGCTTGTGTTCACTGCCTTCCATTCCAGAGCAAAGGACACCCCTCCACACCCAGCCCCCACCCCCTCATTCCGAGCACCAGGGAGGTCTGTTCCCAGCACTCTCTGGAGTCTGCGTCGGGCTTTTTTAATTTCTGTCCTGGGCTCCAACCATGCCTGCCTTCCACGACCACAAACTGTGTATTTTGTTGGAAAGGGTTTTCCTGTGACTTATCTTAGGACCTCCAGAAGAAATGTCATCCTTCTTTCTGCCCAGACTCTAAAGGAGTGCGGACAGGAGTTGGGGGGGGGGGGAGATCAACAGGGTCAAGCTGAAGATGACAATGCCTTAGTTATTTTCCCGCCCTTGTGGGAGCTGCTTGCCATGGCTGGTGCAATATGGAGCCCAGTCTTGCCTCGCAAGTGGCAATAATCAAACGCAGCTAAGCCCCACGCCCTTGACACTGTATCGTGCGGTAGCTCCCACAGCCCTAGCCAAAGCGAGAGCTTCCTAATTAGGTGTCCTGGAAACTGGTGTTAATTGAGTTCTTATGCATCTTGCCCCACCTCCCTTGCCCCTAGGGTACATGAACTCTAGTGGTCTACAAGTGAGGAGGTAAAGTCAACCCGAGAGCTTTAATGTCACTCCAAATTAGCCCCAGTTAAGGAATTGAGAAAGGCCTGCATATGAAAAACAGGCGGCAGGCTTTTGACGGGGAAAGTGCATCTGACAACTTGGTCTCTGACTGATACACTCAGCTCCCCCCCAGCCCTCACTTCTTCAACATCCATCCAGGTTCATTAGAAAGAGAGAAGAAGGCAGCTCTTTAAGTACAATGAATCAGATGTTCAGGACAAATCTAGTTAAGAAGATTATATTTAACAACTATTATCTGGGGGATGTTATCACTGGTCAGTCGCCCGGCTGTATATATCCTTTAACATGAAATTCTGAAATGCGCAACGTGCTTTAAAGGGAAAGCATGAGAATACCTCTGGTACGGGTGTTTATTGCGTCTGTGGTCATGCCAAGAGGACTCTTTCAAAAGCGAAATTCTCAAAAGACTTTTATTCTAGTGGCAAGAACAAAGATCTTTATTTTTTATTGAAAGCCCAAATAACAACACTTCTTCTGAGGTTTGCGGTTAGCGCGGTTCGTTGTTCTTCCTGGGCACACCTGTCGTCCTTTGTGATGAGCAACGTTGCTTTATGGGAGTCACCAAAAGTCATCTAACAAACAAAACCCTTAAAAGCTTGGGCTTGCTGCACAGGCTGAAATGAACCACAGAGCTGTTCTTTAGATTAGGGTTACTTTCGTGGCCAAACGGAGAGCCCTGGGAGCACCCCGTGGTTGTTCATTATGCAAGGCGAGAGGGTAGGTGCGTTAACTTATGTAATGACCGCAGTGACTTACACAAATCTCAGGGGGCATCACCTTTCCGCAGCCGGGACTCTTTCCCAGGAAGGAAAGCCTGCCTCCTGCCAAGACTGCCCATCCCAGGCTCTAAGAAAACCACCTCCCTCGGTTGGAACGAGCCAGTTCCGTGATGAAGTAGGACTTAGGTCCGGCCATGTGTTAGCTTGGAAAAGCAAGCAACGTGGCTATTTCTGGAGTGGCGTGGTTGCTAAGATCAAAACCAAGCAGGGGGAAGCTTGTGGCCACGGGCATTTTTCCACATCTGCTCCCCGGGAAAAGGGAACTTTGTGTGCGTGTTTGGTAGAATATACATCACAACAATTTGCCATTTTATCCATCTCTAAGAGTACAGTTCGATGACATTAAGTACATTCACAGTCGTACAACCTTCACCACTTTCGCTCCCAACACCTTTTCGTTTCCCCAAATTCAAACTCTGGGGGCGCCTGGGTGGCTCAGTCGATTAAGCGTCCGACTTCAGCTCAGGTCATGATCTCACGGTTCCGTGGGTTCGAGCCCTGCGTCGGGCTCTGTGCTGACAGCTCGGAGCCTGAAGCCTGCTTTGGATTTTGCGCGTGTGTCTCTCTCTGCTCCTCCCCCGCTCATGCTCTGTCTCTCTGTCTCTGTCTCTGTCTCTGTCTCTCTCTCCTTCAGAAATAAATAAACATTAAAAAAATTTCAAACTTCATATCTATTAAATGACAATTCCTTATTCCCCACTCCCCACAGTCTCTGGGAAGTACTATTCTGATTTCTGCCTTTATGAACTTGACCACGCTAGGGACCTCACCTAAACAGAACCATACAGCATTTTGTGACTGGCTTATCTCGCCTAGCGTCGTGTCGTCAGGGTTTACCTGTGTTGTAACATGTCTCAGAATTTCTTCCCTTATTAAGGCTAACTAACAGTCCATCAAGTATGTATACCGCATTTTGCTTGTCTATTTATTTGTCAGCGGACATTTGGTGAATACAGAACTTTTTCTATTACTAGCTTGCACGTGGACAACGCAATGAAAGACGAAAGTAAGGCAAATCGCATGTGCTTAGATATACCAAGTATATAAATAGGGGTGTCACTTTCCTCCCAGGTTTTTGTTGTTGTTGTTGTTGTTGTTCTGGGAGAATATTCAGGGTACAGAGTCTGCGTTTCAAAAATAGAATTTATGAGTCTAATCATATTAACTCAACGGAGAGCATAAATGCCAAAACAGCCTGTGTGAGTCATTTCTTGGATTCTAAAAGGAATCGGTTCCAGACAGGAGTTTTCTCTTCTTTGAGGTTTGTTTTAAGGAGTTCCAAAAGCAAACAGCAAAATAACAAAATGCCTAGAGCCACAGATCTCAAAGCAGCACTTCAAAATAGCAGCCCCGATGCCAGTGATCAGGGGCTCCGGGCTGGAAGGGACTCCCTTCTTCAGGCGGTTCAGGCTTGACCAACCTTCTCTGGGCCTTGCAGGCGTGCTAATTTCACTTGATTTAAGAAACCATGGTGTTGCGGGGGTGGGGGTGGGGGGTTGGTGGAGAAGGGGCGTGGGAGAAAGGAAGCAAAAGGATTCTGGGGGCTTTTGGAAAGTCATGGCCATTTCTGAAAATCAGTCTCATCCACCAGCACCAAGTTGATGTACTGACTCTTCTGTTTCTAGTTACCAGCTGAAGTCCAGAGCAAGCTGACACGTAGGGCTTTAGTATGTTGCTGCAGAATTGCATCATTTATGCTCCTGGTCGAGCCAGGGCTAGCTTTGGGGTGAGGGTCTGACTTTCTGGTGTCTGAGGCATTTAAACTCTCTTTGCCTCCCCCAGTGCGTTCACAGGGGCTCTCTCTCCCACCAGGACTGCTGGGTGCCGTAACATGTTTCTCTCTTGTTTCTAAAGCCATCACTAAATCATCTTATTGGCTCATCTTTGCCCATCTCCTATGCCTGGGGATGAAAACCTCCTTGTTAAGAATAATCAAGCCCATATCCACAAGGCCACAAATGTATAGTAAATCAGGGTGGTTAGCCACTAGGTTCTCCAGAACCTGCAAACACAGAACAAGTATCCATTTTCTAGGTGTGTGGGTCAACTACTCTGCTGACATTAGTGACTTCTTTTCCCATGATCGAGTAAATTTAGCGATCAGATAGGCTAAGGCAATACCGGGTTAGCCAATGGTAAAGATGTATATTTACTGCAGGAATGATCAGAGATTTGAAGGGCGTTGGGAATCTCCAGGAGACGGGTAAGGGATGATATAACACGTCCAAATGTAGTTGATTATCAAACCCTATCATCAAGGAGCATCTCCCTGGATTAGCGGCCTCAGCACATACTTAGAACACCCCAGTTTAGGGGCGCCTGGGTGGCGCAGTCGGTTGAGCGTCCGACTTCAGCCAGGTCACGATCTCGCAGTCCGTGAGTTCGAGCCCCGCGTCAGGCTCTGGGCTGACGGCTCGGAGCCTGGAGCCTGTTTCCAATTCTGTGTCTCCCTCTCTCTCTGCCCCTCCCCCGTTCATGCTCTCTCTCTGTCCCAAAAATAAATAAAAAACGTTGAAAAAAAATTAAAAAAAAAAAAAAAGAACACCCCAGTTTAGACAGCTGGTACATTCAGGAATTTAATAGGGGTGAACAACATACAGCAGGTAATCAACAAGGTATCAGAAGTGTTGCAAGGACCACAGACTTTATGCACCCAGGATCCCAGTCCTTCTCCAAGGTCCCCCCAGTCTGTAATACCTGCTGGGTCTTGATCTTTTGGTATAGCACAGGGAAAGGAACAGGAGAGGGGTCCGGGAAGGGGAGAAAATGGTGGAAGTTTCAACAGAGAGTTTCGGGAACTGCTGTTGTTGAAAAAGGGAGGGGAAAGCAATGTGAGCGTCCCGGGAGAGGGTGGCCAAGTTTGGGGAGGGGAGAGTCTCAGAGAACTGAAATGTGAGATACCCAGAGACAGACAGAGAGAGAGAGAGAGAGGAGAAAGAAGGTAGAAAGAAGTTTTACAGTGTGATGTGATGGAATCTTCCTTTGGTCTTTTGGAAAGACTTCACTTGCTCTTTGATTTATTCTTTGCCTTCTGGGTTGTTTGGTGTTTGAATCGGACACGAGGCCATGCCTAGCTTCAGGGTACCAGCAAATCCACGGCTTTTACTGGAGGTTTCACCGATAGTAATATTAAGCATTTCCTATTCTTATCATCCCCTTATCACCTCCCCAAGGTCTTCTTGCTTGCTCTCTGAAGAACAGAGTATTGGAACCAGAAGTGTGGATCTGGGTACCGACTCTCAGATGTATGAGGTTTGTCAAATAGCTGACCAGCCCGATGGAGTCAAATGCCACCTAAGGACCCCAAATCTCTAAACCGTAATGGAGAACTGGCCAACGAAAGCCAAACTCAGACAACCCAAGGGATTCCTCTCTCCAGAGACTTGGACGGCAAAGGTGAGCATTTGCTTCTAGTGGGCAAGCCTGACAGGTCCCCTCTGATCTCAGCCCAGGTATCACAATACAGGAGCGCCTCTTAGGGAGGTCAGAGCGGACCCCGACCTGTGCCATCCTCCCTCTCCCGCAAAGAAAAACGATGTGTGAACTGGTGCTTTAGCCATGCCTAGATCTCGAGGGTAACTCTGCACCCAGGGGTCCTGTCCAACTTTATGGAATGGAATGAGCCCATTTTGGCTCCTGCTTATCATTGCTGCCTAAAGCATCTTTGCAGGTGACCTCAAGGACTGCTTTGAAATCAATCTCCAAAGCACACAAGGATTCTTTTTCTACCTTTTGTCCTCAAGGGGCTTCCAAATCAAGCATCTGATAAGCACGGTTGATGATTAAACATAACGAGCTGGCTACCGGGAGAGCTTTGATTCGCTTTGACAAAGGCTCTTTGAGTTTGGTTGAAAACTAGAGTCTCGATTTTGGTTTTGTTTGTCTTAGCCTTTTCTGTTGAAGATCTGGACTTAGGTCTTGAAAGGACTGAGGTTTGCTGGAAGGCTCTGTAAATTGAGGCATCTGTCCTTGGTGCAGATTTCTGAAGGGTCTAGATGAAATGGTCACCTGGCCACGCTGGGGAGCACCTGGGTGGTGACGCTAGCCAAGGACATTTTTGGAAGTGATTTGTGTATGACGTATCTTTCAATATTTTCAATGCCAATTTCTTATTTAATTCTTTTTAATGTTTATTTTTATTTTTGAGAGAGAGAGGCAGAGTATGAGCAAAGGAGGGGCAGAGAAAGAGAGAGACAGAGACACAGAATCCAAAGCAGGCTCCAGGCCTCGAGCTGTCAGCACAGAGCCCGACGCAGGGCCCAAACTCACAAACCGTGAGATCATGACCTGAGCCAAAGTCAGACGCTTAACTGACAGCCACCCAGACGCCCCCTCCTCCGACCCCTGCTGCAATTTCTTATTTTTAAAATTAGAAAGGTTAGGAAACTTGGAGGGGACGCAGGAGGAGGGCAATCAGAGAGAAGCAGCTTGACTGTCATCCTGGAGCAGCTAGTTTTTGCCTTTTTATTGGCTTGGCCAGAGACCCTGAGCAAGGAGGGTATATTCACGTGCTTATCAAACGACCAGCGTTGCCTCTGATGTGAATCACACGCTCTCAGACTCTTCTTCTGTTCTTTATTCATTTGTTCATTCCTGTCGTACTGTTCCCTGGTGCTGACGAGGTCTAGCAGTGGTTCGGGCTCACGTGGAAACTTCTTGGGATGGACCGTCACGGGCCCCTCAATGCAGAGAGGCTGACGCACCAGCATGGAGGGGCCCACGGAGCCCTTCAAATATAGACCATGACTTTCTTTTGGAAGCAAGACGTGGCTTGGGGAAAATCAACCCCGGAGGAAACTTCATCTCGGAAAACAAGTTTCCCTGCCCTACCCTTCTCCACGGCAGTCTAGCTCCGCAGAAATAACCATTTTACGTGAAATTTGTAACTGTGGCTGTTTTCATTCCTTACGGTAATCCCCACCAGCTTACTAAGTTATATACGTACACCTGTTAAGAAATACCCATTGGTGGCAATATCTATATGTTGCTGTCGTGAAAATTAGCCATGTTCAGTCTCCGCCTCTTCCTCTTGCCAACGTGGTTATTATGTGGCTTTGGTCTCTCAAATGGTTGACTTTGTAAGTCAAAATAACAGATTTGTCGCCTCTTTAATAGTGTCCTGAGGCTCTCACTTTGTGAGGGAAAACTATGAGCGGCCTGGCCTGCCCCTCCTCTCCCCCATCAACTCCATCCCCCCTGACAGCTGGACCCCACCGCCCACCCAGTGGCTCTGGAACGCCGTCAGCTCTCACTTGCTCCCCTCTCTAGGAGCTGGCCTCTCCCCTCCCTCCCAAAGGGGTCAGTTATGCCCCACTACTTGTCTTGAGAACTCCGGCTTTGGCATTTGGAGAGCCCTGGCATGCACCTCGTTGGCAGGTGCCTGTGACGCAAGCGGTCCGCAAGATGCACTCTAACCCCTGGGAAGCAGGTGACACGAGATGGCCGTTCCAGCCTGGGCAGTAACAATGCGAACACAGAAAGTTGAAATGGGGTTACGGTTCTGCGGCCGACCCCACGGAAAAGTGGCATCCATTATTATGCCCAGCGATGTCACTCGGGGCTAGAATTCATTCCACAAATATTTACTGAGCTAATTCCTCCTGTGTATAATGCAGCTCTGTCTTTCTTTAGTTTTACTATTCAGATGCTTTTACATATTTCTAATTCCAGGAGTATTTATTCAGTGGACCGCTTCCAGAAAAAGAAGGGCTTCATAAATGGGTGTGACAGGCCACGGCCTGTCCAGGGGAAGTGTCCACGAGCACCGCCAGTGAGGAAACACAAAGCAAGGAAGGTCTTTTCTTTCTTTCTGATTTACATATAGATAGACAGGCGAGCTCTATTTTAAGGAGTCATGTTTCTTTGGTTAACATAGGCTCATTATGACCCTTCTTTCCTCCCTCCCTCCTTCCCTCCTCCCTCCTCCCTCCCTCTCTCCTCCCTCTCACCCTTCCTTCCTCCTTCCCTCCTTCCTCTTCCCTCCCTCCTCCCTCCCTCTCTCCTCCCTCTTACCCTTCCTTCCTCCCTTCCTCCTTCCCTTCTTCCTTCCTTCCTTCCTTCCTTCCTTTCTTTCTTCCTCCTTTTCCTTCCTTCCTTCCTTTCTTCCTTCCTTCTTTCTCCCTTCCTTCCTTCCTCCTCCATTTTTCTTTCATCAATCCTTATTTATTTTTACACAGTTTCTTATTGAAGTATAGTCAACATACAATACTATATTAGATTCTGATGCACAACACGGTGATTTGACCAGTCTGTATGTTAGCAATGCTCACTATCGTAAGGGTCGTCACCATCTGTCGTCAATCCTTATTTCTAATGAAAAGATCTAGAAAACAAAAATACAAATTTCAATAACCTATAGGCATTCCTTAGATTATGTCCGGTAAGCAAAATCCCCAAATCATATCATTTGATTTTTTTTAATTAAGACTTTATTTATTTTTTAAAATATTTATTTTAAGTGAGAAAGAGAGCCTGGGGGAGGGGCAGAGAGAGGGAGAGAGAGAATCCTAAGCAGGCTGTGTGCTGTTATTGAGGAGCCCGATGTGGGGCTCAATCTCACAAACCGTGAGATCGTGACCTGAGCGGAAATCAAGAGTCTGACACTTAACTGATGGAGCCATCCAGGCGCCCCAAGACTTTATTTTTTAAAGCATTTTCAAGTTCGCAGGAAAATTGGGGGGTGGGTACAGAGACAAGCCATACAAGCCCTGCCCCCACACATGCACAGCCTCTGCCTTCATCAACATGAGTGTGCATGTGTTACACTCAATGGACCTTCATTGACATTAGCACCCAGAGTCCATATTACATTACAATTCACTCTTGGTGTTGCACATTCTATGGGTTCGGACAAAAGGATACGGGCATACCTTGGCGATATTGGCAGATTCAGTTCCAGACCACCGCAGAAAGGTGAACGCTGCAATAAAGCGAATATCACAGCAAAGCGAGGCAAATGAGTCGCTTGGCTAACCAGTGTTTATAAAGGTTACGTTCACGCTGTACTCTAAGTGTGCAATAACGTTATGTCTAAAGAACAATGTACGTGCCTTAATTAAAAAAATGTTTTATCGCTAAAGGGTCCTAAGCATCATCTGAGCTTTCAGCAGGTTGTAACCTTTGTACTGGTTGTGACCTCTTGCCCCGATGTTGACAGCTGCTGACGGATCAGGGTGGTGGTTGCCGAAGGCTGGGAAGGCCGTGGCAGCCTCTTCAAATAGGAGAGCAATGAAGTCTGATGCATAGACTGACTCTTCCTTTCGCGGACGATTTCTCTGTAGCATGTGATGCTGTTTGATAGGATTATACCCACAGTAGAACTCCTTTCAAACTGGAGCCAATCCTCTCAAACCCCTCTGCTATTTTATCAACTAGGTTTATGTAAGACTCTACTTTTTCTGTTGTCATTTCAACAGACGTCATGGCATCTTCATCGGGAGTAGATTCTATCTCAAGAAACCACTTTCTTTGCTCCTCCGTAAGAAGCCACTCCTCGTCTGTTCAAGTTTTATCGTGAGATAAATGAAATGATAAATGAGACATTCAGTCTCCTCTTCAGGCCCCACTTCTGATTCGAGTTCTCTTGCTGTTTCCACCACATCCGCAGTGACTTCTCCCTCTGGAGTCTTGAACCTTCACTCTGTAAAAACCGTGGCATCTGCAAAGTCCAAAGCGAAGTGCAGTAAATGCGGCAATGACATAACCCGCCCCTTCGTGTCACAGAGTCTTTTCATTTCCCTAAAAACCCTCTGTGCTTGGGGTGCCTGGGTGGCTCAGTCGGTGAGCGTCTGACTTCGGCTCAGGTCACGATCTCACGGTCTGTGGGTTCGAGCCCCTCGTCGGACCCTGGAGCCTGCTTCGGATTCTGTGTCTCCCTCTCTCTCTCTCTGCCCCTCCCCCACTCGCTCTCTATCCCTCTTGTCTTTCTCGATCTCAAAAATAAATAGGCATTAAAAAAGAAAAAGGAATGGTTTTAGTTTAAAAATCCCAGTTTAAGCAAGATGAAAATGGATACGATTTCTGGCGAAAGGCTCAGGACAGAGTTCTGGGTGATTCTCATTGTCTCTTCTGAAGTTGTCCTAGAAGTTGTATCTAGCTGCTTCTGTTTCTGTGTCTCTTTTTGACTTCAGATTTATCTTCTCGTTAATGCCCTTACAGACAAAGGCCAGTGCGTTTCTCTGTGCTTCCTATTATGTGCCAAAACAGTCACTGAGACCGTGACGAGCAGTTAGCCCAAGCTATGAATGAAGAAGCCAGTGTAGTTTTTGTTGCCCTTGGTCTTGATGTGGGCTGGTCCTCTTTCAAACTTCTTCCTAGACGCGTGGACCGAGGCAGTGATAGGGTCCGAGGAAGGTGCCTCCACCAAGTGATAGTATTTTCCATGACAAGACAATGAACTCAGTACATGTTTCCAGTTCCACGGACCAGGCCTTCTGCAGTAAAACCTTGCTGGACACAACTCCTTTCGAGAGAGGACGGATGCTTGCTTCCAAGTAGGGGTTTGAGTGAGGGGAGAGATTCTGCCCAGGACCAACCTTCTAGAAAAAGCCCGCACGGCAACGCAGATCCTCGAAGCTCTTTCACTTGAGAAAAACTTTCCATCCCCCTGGTACAGAAGCGTTGTCCCCACTGGTGAGTTCATATAAGGTGTGAACTTTCCCTCAGACACAGAAAGATTTGTCAGTGTGATGTGTTGGAAAACTCTTGCCTGGGAGTGAGGTGCGTGGATGTGGTGGTAATAATGAATCACCCCTAATAATGAGAAATGAAGGAACCGAATGCGTGAGCCTCTCTGGGCCCGGACTCCGCCAGCACAGGGAGGAGAAGAGGCAGTCGGGCCGCGGCCCCGTGGACACTGGAAGTTCGGGCCCACCCCGTCCTCTCGGCTGCCTGTGGCCAAGCTTGGCTGTCCTGGGAGAGCGTGCCCCCCCCCTCGAGGGCAGAATGTCGACGAGCGGTGACCTCACGTCACCAGCCACCTTGTCTTTCCCCTTTCTTATCCCTTTGCCCCTGGAGAGCCTTGTGTCCTAATTTGACCCGCTTCCCCGAGAGAGGTCGGCGTGTCGGCCGGTCCCCCAGGAGCTGAGCACCCGGGCTGCTGTCCCATTTGGGGACGGCGCTCGCCCTGTGCCTGGGGCTGGCCGTTCAGCTCCCTTCCTTCACTGTAACGCGGACAACCGTGCTTCGCGCTCACCGCACCAGCTGGGGTGGCTTCATGAGTTAACGTGTGCGAAGCTCTTGGAAGACACCGGGGCCCCGTGACAGGTGGTTCTGGAGCCGCCGAGAAAGACGAGAGCGTGTGTTCTGGTCCTTCTGGTCGAAGTGTGGGCCTTCGTGTTTTCCTTTTTTCTCTGCAAGCCTGATCGGCTGGAAGAAGTCAAGTGACTCTTCTCGTTGACTCTGGATCAAAGGGGGTGGGGACAGGCAGAGTGGGACAGGTGTGGCGTGTGTGGAAGGTGTGTGCGTGCGTGTGTGTGGTTCGACCGCGGTGTGTGGTGTAGTGTGTGTGGTGCAAACGCGGTGGGTGTGCGCGCGTGGTGGCGTGTGGGACACGCGTGTGCGTGTGCGGGGCGTGCGCGTGCGTGTGCGGGGCGTGCGGGGCCCTGGCAAGTGCCCTCGGGCATCTGGGCGTCTCCCCGGGGGGGAGGGGAATGGGACAGTGGGACAGGGACCCGGGATGTCGGGGCGGGGACTGAAGCCCCGCGAGGAGGGGGGTGGGGCCCGCGCTGGTGGGGGAGGGGAGCGGGCTCCTCGCAGCCCTGAACTTTTGTTCTGGAACACCACCTACGCCGCGGGCCGGCCGCCAGGAGCTGCGCCGCCCACGCGGAATCAGTCAAGCCGACATGAAAGGAATTCGCTTCCAACTGACAGAGGGATTTGTAATTTTTGTTTGAAACCACCCCGAAGTGCTGCCGTGCGGATTTGCGCAGTCGTCAGGCCGCCCCTGCGCCCGGGGGTGGGGCTCCTGAGATTGATCGCGGACCACAGACTTCTGCCCCGCCCCCGCCCGGGGCTGGCAGCGGGTGGGGTTCGCCCCGCACCCCGCCGGCCCGCTCTCTGCCTACCGGGGAGGGCAGGGCGGCGCGCCCTGGGGGGACCAGGGGCACGCGCAGGTGACCGGCGAGGAGGGGGTCCTGCGGGGCAGCAGCGGAGCTGCGCCCCAGGACCCCTTTCCTGTGAGAAGTCCCCGTCCTGGTGGCCCCTGTGGAGAGCCTGCTGGGCTGGAAGCAGAGACAGGGTACCCTCTCGACACCCTTAGTTCCTCCGCACTTCATTTCTTTTTCCCGGTCCCGAGAGGAGACATCCCCGTGGCTTCGAAAGACCTAGAAGTCACAGGCGGTAAAAGTCACCACTGAAACCACTTTAAGGCGTATACTTCGGTGGTTCTGAGTGTATTCGCAGACTTGTGCAGCCGTCGCCACTAATTCCGGAGCATTTTCATTACTCCCCCCAAGGAAATGCTGTGCCCACTGGCAGTCGCTGCCCACCACTCCTACACCCCCCACCTGAAGACCCCCGACTGCTTTCTCCCCACGGGGATTTGCCTGCTCTGCCCACGGGGCACGAACGGAAGGAGGCCAAGGGCGTGAGGTCTTCGGGGACCGCTTCCCCTGGGGCAGCGCAGTGTGGTCAAGATACAGCTTGCTGCTCGGCGTCCCTGCTTCCTTCCTTTTCACACTGGGTGATCGTCTACTGTGCGGCCAGAGCACAGTTATTATTCGCCAGTTGATGGACCGCTGGGGCTTCTAAGTGTTGTTGCTTTACAAACCCGCCTCGCCTGTCCCCACGAAGGGCAGGCCTTGTGTTGTCCCTTGTTTAGAACCTTCCGGTAGCGGTGCAGCGTGCCCCTCATTTCCTTGCCGAGCACATGACCAGAGGATGCCTGGGCCGGAATACCTGGGTGAGGCAACCGCCTGGGCCCCGGCATCCCTTTGCCTCACCCTGCCTCCGTGACTTCATCGGTAAAATGAAGGGCTTGAACCACATGGTCTGGAACGAATCTCTTCCGGCTCTAACATTTTAAGGCATTTTAGCAAAGCAGTGAACAAAGCAGGCTCCTCTTCCCATGTGAAAAAGGTAGAGAAAAGCCAGCTGTGGGCTGCCGTGGTTAGATGCATCCATAACTGAAACTGTTTTGTAAATAATTGGGGTCAGTGCACGGAAGGCATTTGTAACAGGCTTCCGAATGACAGCAAATTACCGTGGAGGGTAGGAAAGGAACGACAGGCCAAATTAAAAGAAGAAATGTAATGGGAACAAAATGCAAAGTCTGACATTTGGCTCCCAAACCCATCAGAGCAGCTACCAGCTAGGGAAGAGGAAGCCAGAAAGTGCCGTTTCTAATAGGGTTTTTTTTGGTTCGCTTTAAATAAATCTCATTATGAGCCACTATGAGGTTGAAACGGCCAGTGTGATTTCAGATGATATTAATCATAGGAGTAGAGTGGCTGAAACAAGGGAAGTGACACTGGTGAGACCGCCACGTTCTGAGAAGAAGGCCACCGAGAAGAGCAAGGCTGGAGGAGGATGGACGGGATGGCGGAATGTTCCAGAACCATGATGTACTGGGAAGCCCAGGGAAGACAGCCAGAGCTTCACGAATGTGAAGGAACATTCCCTAACAAAGGGACTTGACCTCTGCCGTGTGGACCCGGAGGGTGGCTGGAGTTGTGCGGTGGTGGAGTGTCACCGGAGGCAGGAGGAGTTGGGTGGCAGTAAAAGTCTGGGGGATGTGGAGTGGCCTGGGGAGGAGCACCGAGGGGGGCACCCATTCATCAGGTGCCGTGGCCAGGGAACTAAGTCATGACTTCAAGACCCTTTTCGTGGATGGAGGAGGCACGGAGTCACAGGAGAGCGCCCGCTTTCACTGGGTGCCGCCAGCCCAAAGCAGCGTGCTGCCAACTGGGTCTAGACTGGATACACCGCGCGTTGTTCTCATTCGGTACCTGGAACTCCCAGAGGTAAATTGCTCGCTGAGGCAACTGCCGATTACTCTGAGGCAATCAGCTATCTATCTCTAAGTCCGTGCAAGCCCGCATCTGAATCAGATAGGGTGATTCACAGCAATTTGAAGTCTACTTTGCAAACTGGCTTTTTCCCGAAACACCATTCAGGTGCCCTCAATGACCAGTCAGGCACAGGGCCGGGCTCCCCTGGGATTGGCAAGGCCGGTTGGTGGGGTTGCCTTTTGTACCCTAAGAACTTTGGGAGGAGGGTAGGGAGCCCTATGGCTGCTTCCTGGTTCAGGGTCTGAAAACCACTGCATTTAGCCACGGTTGGCCCCTTCTCTGCCAAGGTTGCCTTGGGCTTCGTTTCACGGGCAAAGTGTGCGGCCGGCGAGGCCGATAGCCTCGCTTATACTGGAGATGGCCTGTGGCATTCTCGAGGCCAGTGGTCCCTTTTTACTCACCCCGATAGATGTGGGGACCACAAGGCCGGGGTCCGGCTCTGTAGAGGCCAATGTTCAAATGGGAACAACGCCTTCTGACATCGGTAGCTGAGTACCAAAGCCACAGACGGCCAGGGCGAGGTGACACCATTAGCTGGTTGGATACCACGCTCCTCCCTGTCTTGCTCGATGCAAATAAAGGGCCGGGCCCAGGTGGGCCCGAGTGACAAGTGTCACTTCTTTTCGTAAGGAAGAAGGGCTTGCTTCGGGAAAGCTGCGCATGGCAAGACTCACCCATAGGATTCGCTGTCTCCCGGGATATCCCCGTGACCGTTTAGAGCAAGCGCAAGGAAGAAATGAGCGTCGGCCTAGTGCTCTGCGCTGCGAATGGGAATTAGAGCTGCTTCGGAGGCTGGAAATGAGTGTGAATAATGCAAGGGCAGTACCCAGTCCAGTGTCTGTAGCACAGAAGTCTAGGTACTTCTGCAGGCGCAGGTCCGTCCAAGACGTGGCTATTGAGCAGCTATATGCCAAGGACTGTTCTGGGCTAGAGATTCTGCAGGAACAAGACAAAGTCCTTGCCTCCAAAAGCTTGTGTCTGAGTGGGTTAAGGCTAAATAAATAGTACCTGTGTTTACTACTTCTGTTTTTTTTTTTTTTTTTTATTTTTTATTTTTTTTTCCAACATTTTTATTTATTTTTGGGACAGAGAGAGACAGAGCATGAACGGGGGAGGGGCAGAGAGAGGGAGACACAGAATCGGAAACAGGCTCCAGGCTCCGAGCCATCAGCCCAGAGCCTGACGCGGGGCTCGAACTCCCGGACCGCGAGATCGTGACCTGGCTGAAGTCGGACGCTTAACCGACTGCGCCCCCCAGGCGCCCCACTACTTCTGTTTTTATTAACAGTTGGACTCGGAGCTTCTCGTCAGCATCGTCCTCCGCAGGGCCGACGGATGGTGAACTTCTAGATCAAGGGGAAAAGCCTCTTTTCAGCCTTCACTGAAACACTGCAATAGTCTTCATGCCTTAGTACTATCATTTTCTCACTGTGATTTTGAAGAAGCCAGTCTGAGCCCCGTCCTCACACTTCCAATGAGGAAATTTCACATCTTTCCTCCAAGAGATTATGTAGCCCTCTATGAACTTGGGTTGAGCTGTGATTTGATGAACACACTGCTCTCCATCAAGAATTGACAAGGAGATCCCAAATGGGACGGCGTGGACAGCAGATCCGAGTCACCGAGGCACAAAATAAACGCTTTCGCTGCCAATCTTTGCAATTTCAGTTTCGGGTCTCAGCGAGCCGATCGGTACCCGTGTTCTGACCCACTTTTCCTGCTCAACCAAGTGCGGTTTCCCCAGGGGAACAATTCCCAGGGCCGCATTTCGAGCATGGGTCTGTTTTCTCCAGGAAATCCGGAAGCTCCAGATGCCGGCAGGTCAGTCCCGTGAGGGTGCTGGCCCATCTCATCCCGCGGACGCGGGCAGGCGAGGCCGGCCCGATGGCAGGATGGCATCTAGAAAGCGTGCTGGCTCAAGGCCCGGGCCCTGCCTTTGCTGACGCTGGAGCCCTGGGGCAGAGCTGCTGACGTGTACTCCCTGGGCTGGCTGTTTACTAGATTGTTTTTTAACAGCTGCACTTCCAGTAAGACCTGAGAACACGCCATGACAGCCTCATTTACAACCCTGAGCTTGTGTGCTAAGAAAGGGAGAGTCCAGGAAAGGGGAGATTAGCAGGCAGTCAGGTAAATCACCTGATGTGGCTCGAGAGCCGGGGGTAAACCAGATGGCCACATCAGCACTGAGGCTGCCGTGCAGAAAGGCTGACTTGAGCAGAATTTCTTCTCGAGAAGGTCCAGACGGCCGAGGGATCTTGGTCGGGGAACAGGAGCTGGTCTCGGGTCGGCCGACCTCCAGAGTGACAAATGGACACATCATTTCTCCTCCTTGAGCCTCAGATTCCCTACCTGTTCAATAAAGGTGTCCTTTCACTGATTCCTTGGCACGCAGCAATGCCACACAGCTTTAGGTATGGGGACCCTGGGTCCCCGTCCTCATCTTCTCAGCTGTGGGTCTGTGGGAGAGGCCTTTCTGTGCGAAGAGGTGGTCTTCTGTGTTAAGTGGAGACATGTGTGGACCTGCTGTCCCTCACGGTCATGGCCGTGTCGGGGGTTTTGTGTGATAAAGCACACAGTGCTCTTAGCAGAGTGACAGGTGCCCAGCGGGGGGGGGGTGGGGGGTGGGGGAGGGGTTTACAACAAAGGCGCTCGCACCAGCACCGTGAATGGGCGTTAGTGGAGGGCTTGTGTACGTGTGCACTGGGCCCTGGGCCCCGAGGCTCCGTGCCACCTTCCATCTGGAACATTCTGCTACCTGCGATTGGATAAAAGTCCTCTGACTCTCTCGACCCATTCTGATGGAAGTTACCCAAACCTCCATTTCCACTTCGCTAAGATTCATTAAAGAGTCAGTCACTTTTAATTTAAAACCATTTCCCAAGGCAAAGGTTAAGCTGTCCACTCGGGGTGGAAGATGATAACAAGAACAATAAATTCCTCTTTGCTTGGTCCTGTAGGCTTGGCAGAGCATTTCTAACTGTGTAACAGGGTCACGTGGACAGATGAGGGGCAGAGGAAGGTCTGGAAGTCATGTCCTCTGGTTCCAAATCTGGTGTCTTTCTACAGCAAAAATAGTTTAGTAGCTGGCTCTTAAAATTTTTTTTGTAATGTTTATTTTTGAGAGAGAGAGAGAGACAGAGTCAGAGCGTGAGCAGGGGAAGGGCAGGGAGAGAGGGGGACACAGAATCTGAAGCAGGCTCCAGGTTCCGAGCTGTCAGCACAGAGCCCGACGTGGGGCTCGAACCCACGAACCGTGAGATCGTGACCTGAGCGGAAGTTGGACGCTTAACTGACAGAGCCACTCAGGTTCCCCCAGTAGCTGACTCTTTAAGACGTGAAAAAAACAGCAGAAAGGTTCATGGCTTTTCTTTCCATCTTCACACATGGTTGGTTGCTGGAGAGGTGGTGGACCCACACAGCCCAGATGTGCTGTCCGGGGCATGTGTGCCTTGCCCTGTGCAGGGGACAGGCTCCCACACTGTGGTGGCCCCTTATGTGTGCCTAGAGGAGGATGCATCCCAGCTGCCACCTGCCACAAAGGAGTCCTGCTCCATGAGTCGGTATTTCTCTTTTTTCTAGGCCGAGAGGAGTGAGCCCTTGAGAAGACAGGAAATCCCTGTGGAAACCGGGGAATGACCCAATCCATGTCTCCCAGGGGACAGGGGGAGATATCCAAGCTCCGCAAATGGAAAAGAGGTAACCTGGTTACTAAAGGCATCTGTGATGAGTGGAGGGAACCTTTAAAAAATTTTCTTTAATGTTTTTATTTATTTTTGAGAGAGAGAGAGACAGAACACAAACAGGGGAGAGGCAGAGGGAGAGGGAGACACAGACTTCAAAGCAGACTCCAGGCTCTAAGCTGTCAGCACAGAGCCCAACGTGGGGCTCGAACCCACGAACCGTGAGATCATGACCTGAGCCGAAGTTGGACGCTTAGCCGACGGAGCCCCCCGGGCGCCCCTAGAAACTGACTTTTTTTTTTTTGAAACTGACTTTTGATTGGGAATCGCCAACATGAAAGGTCAGGGGCCGACCACGTGAGAGGGCTTTGCCAGCATGCTGCCATTCCGCGTTCGGCTGGGCCTCCGGAGAGCACAGGCTGCCGGGGCAAGTCTCATCAGGCCGCAGGCCCTTCCCGGACGCTGCCGGTGTCCTGGAAGCAATGCACCTCCTGGCTCACACGTAGGCAGCTTATCTCAGGTCTTGTTTTGGCTTAGAAATCCTTTAATCTCCCAGGATCGTTTTAATGGATCAGCCTCTATTTTTACTCTTGGACGGCGGAGTGAATCAGAGACTCGGCCGACTCCACTGGACCTGTGCAGGCCTGTCCCCGAGCATGAAATTCCTTGCAGCTTCCAGCAAGTTACAGACAAAGCTGAGAGGCTGACATGAAGACAGCGACAGGATGGGGCCTGCTCTTAACCGTGGAGCTCGGTGCATAGTAGGCATTCAGCAAATGTTTGTTGGAAACAAACACCAAGGGATCCTGTTAATACCAAGTAGCTTTCGGCCCCCGCCGTACAGCATGCGGAACGCGAGACAAGGGCAGCCACCGGGTTATTTTCCGAATTGATGAGCCGGTGCCTGTAATCCCCCCCACCCCCGGAAATATTTGTGGATGTGGCTACGTGCTGTGGAACTTTCTAGGCTTCACCACGTCTTGGGAACCTTTGTTTTCCTCTCCTTGGACAGTGGTCGCTGCATTCACCCTCCACACTCTGAGCGGAGCCCTCGGAGATGGTGGGTGCTCTCTGGAGCCAGCAGGCTCTGTCTGCATTCTTCTTGATGCTTATCGAAATCCATTCTGGACCTTCAAGAAGTGGGATTTGGGGCTTTCTAGATGCCATGGTCTGGGCGCTGGGGACTTACCAGAAACCAGCAAGATTGCTTTTTCATGTTATGCTGTCAATATCCTCCCCAGACGAAAGCCTGGAGAGTTGGACTATTGGCAGGGGGAGCAGGGACAAGGTGTTCCAAGGAGGGACTGAAGGCGCAGAGGCTGGGGCCCCAGACGTTTGGGGCAGTGTAGCGAGCCTGGAGCAGCCCCAGATATCCTGGGGAGAATGCTCACGAAAGAAGACTTGGCCATGGCCACGGGCAAACACAGACACTCGCTGGATCCCCTGTCTGGCTCAGGCAGTCATGTGCTGAGGCCGTGACTCTCCCACCTGCCATCACCGCCCCTTGTAAAGGCAACTGTTCAGCCCATTGCAAAGCTGAGCGAAGCACTTCTAACCTGTTCCACATTCATGGGCGAGCAGGTCGATGTTAGGATTTTCCGGAGAACAGTAAGATTTAGATCTCTATTGGTATATAAAGACATTTATTATAAGGAATCGACTCACATGATTACAGAGGCTGAGAAGTCCCAAGATATGAGGCCAGTAAGTTGGAGACCTGGAAGGGCTGATATTTCCATCAGTCTGAATCCTGGGAAAAAAAGGTTCTAGCTCACAGGATTGGGCAGGAGGCATTCCCTCGCATTCAGTCCTTTTGTTCTATTCAGATCTAAACCTGATTGAATGAGGGCCACTCAGGTTGGGAAGAGAAATATGCTTTACTCGGTGTACTGATTCAAATGTTAATCTTTTCCAGAAACATACTCACAGACACACCCAGAATAGTATTTAACCAAATACCTGGGCGCCCCATGACCCAGTCAAGTTGACATGTGAAATGTAACTAGTTGTGTAGACAGAACTATTCACAGATTTTATAGGTTAGGGAAATGGGGGATTCAGGGCTGATGTCTCAGGTGTTCTCCCTGTCTTTGCCATCACAGGCTTTCTAGACCACTCCACTCGCTAGGCTAGTCTTCGATGTTCAACACATCGCTTATATATGTCCCCTGAGTGGAGGGCTGGGTGGGTGGAGGGAAGAGATAAGCAGAGAGACGCTTACAATGGCAATATGACAGTCATTGTGTATGTTAGCTGGAGGAACATAGAAACGTACACACTTATTCATTTAATAAATATTTTTTGAACACCTGTTACGTGACAGGTAGGGTCCCACGTGCTTAGGAGATGCCAATGAATAAAACAAACATAGGACACTCTACTGTGGCAGAGGCAGCAGTCAATAAACGATAAATAGAAGATAGTATAATAAATAATAACTTAGATCCAATAAGGTAATACACATGCTAGAAGAAGTCAGCGTTACAGTGTGCTTGAAGGTGACAAGGAAACTGGGGAGAAAAGAAGCTTAGAGCCAGGTACAAGGGCCTAGAACTTGCCCGTGGGAGGACAGATTGCGATTTTAAGTAGGGACGGTCAAGGTCAGCCCCACTAAGAGAACGGTGCTTGTGAAGAGGCTTGCAAGAGGTGAAGGGGAAGATTTGGGGAAGATTGTTCAGGAGGGCGGGACAGCCGCTGCAAAGGTCCGAAGGCAGGCGCATCGAGCATGTTCCAGAAATAGCAAGGAGGCCAGTGTGGCAGAACCTGGGGGGAGGGGAGGGAAGTGGGAGGCCCGGGCAGAGAAGGAATGGGGCAGACCACATGGGATGCTGGGGAGAAAGAGAAGGATCAAGGATGGCCTTGGGCCCGAACAAAAACGTAATAGGCGTCTTGGTGTTTCATGAGTTTAATCAGCCATGGCATCGTCTCGGTGGGGAGGGGCGCATCCCCTTCACGTCTCTCCCTTCTTTAGAACACCACCGTCTTACGGAGGCGTGTGTACCCATGGGCAAGAAGGCAGCCGTCTACATATCCCGCTTCTCACACATGTTAGGGCAGAAAAAGGGTTCAAGACCAATATCGTAAACACATGGAAATTCGCTCACACCTGCTGTTGCCTAACATGTACAAACCCTCCTCTAAGGTGATTCTTTATTTTTATCACTTGTAGTCCAACAAGGGATCTTAACCTGAAATACACTGGACAATGAGGTACAATCTTTAAAAGGCTCTTAAGGGGTGCGTCCAAAAGAAGCAGCTGGGTGTCCCTGTAGAAGCTTTCCGCATGTTGGTTTCCGATCGCGGAACCAATGTCCACTTGCTCTGGTTTGGCAGGGGCCAGCCGCTGAGGAGTGGTGACTGTGGTTTTATTCCTCCGGAAGCGGGCCATTTCTGTCATTTTAAATCTCGTTTGAAACATTCTCCATGGCTTCGTCTGGAGTTTCTAATATTCCATCTTTCACACTCATTATGTTTTTGGATTTAAAATTCCCCTTTTGAGTATTTGCAAGCCACTGTAAGAGGTTCATGAAGAGAGGTGAATTATAATTTTTCTGGCCTTTCATACCTCTTTAAATTTTTTTTTTTTTACTGTTTATTTATTTTTGGGAGAGAGAGACAGAGACAGAGTGCGAGGGGGGGGAGGGACAGAGAGAGAGGGAGTCACAGAAACCAAAGCAGGTTCCAGGCTCTGAGCTGTCAGCACGGAGCCCCATACAGGGCTCACACCCATGAACTGTGATCTCATGATCTGAGCCGAAGTTGGATGTTTAACCGACTGAGCCACCCGGGCGCCCTTGTCCATCTTCTTTGGCAAAGTGTCTGCTCACAGATTTTGCCCACGTTGAAAATTATTTGGTTTTTCATGTTAATTTGTAGGAGATCTATTTATTTCTGCATTTCTCTTTTCTCCCTGGTCACTAGCCAAATTCCTCGAGGTATCTTATCAGTTCTCTCTCTGGTGCCACCATAATTCCTTGTAAACAGCAGGTACTTAGTAAATATTTACTGGATTACCGGCAAACATTAGGCTTTACCTGTGCAGTGGCATCACTTGTTGATTTTCTTAAAATAATTCAGTCAGGTTTAGGTGTTTAGTTTTCTGATTGACAGAATCTCTTGCTGTCCAGTTGCCGAATTTGACATCACTCCTTTCCAATGTGTTGACCTTTCACAAACATCCAAGATATTTGTTTCCAAATGTTTTAAGCCAATCTGGTTTATACTACTTGAGTCTGGAAACCACACTAAACTTTACAGTTCATTTTTATAAGACCAGAAGATCAGAAGTTTTCATGATAGGTGGTCCCTTCTAGAAGTTAAAGTGTTTATAGTCTTAAAAAATAGAACATCATGTGTTATCGTCCTATGTTTTTCTTTCCTTCTGCCGTTTATGAGACATTTCTTAACCAAGAACCAGAGCCTAAGGGGCAGAAATAAGGAATATAAATACTTTTATTTGAAGATAGAGATGGTAAGCATCGACAGAGAATATCTGAGGCTTTTAAAATCTTGTCTCCCTTCCAGTTTTGTCAGCCAAAACATTATAAATTTGTGTTCCACTTTGAAAGAACACCTGCAATGAGGTCATGTTCGTGTTCTTAAATTAGATTCTAGGCAGACTGGCCAGCTCAGGAAAGCCAGAGAAACATTTCCACTCTCATCCATTTGAACTTCGTCCAGACCCTTTGCTCTTGGGTATTAATTACCCCATGTTCTAGAGACACTCTCATCCCCAGGTTGACTCAGAGAAGCACAATCTTAAATCTTGAAAGTTATAAGTAGCCAATGAGTGTATTATTTTTCAGTTGACTGGTATTAAACTCAAGACAGTGTAGCACGTTAAACTCTGTTTCTGACCTCAAAAGTAATATTGGCTGGTTGTAGATAATGCAGCATAAACGTATAGAGAGTACAAAAATAATCTGAAAATCTATTTTATAAAAGTAATTCTTATTGGAATCTCTTGGGTTTGTTTGCAGACTTTTTCGTTTTTATATTTGGGGCCAATGTGGATAAATTTGTATTCTCCAAAAAAGAATCATAGGGAATGGACACTTATGGATCCTGCATTTTGTGTGGTTTCGTGCGGTTTTCCCCAGAATGACGTCCACACATCATTGTAAGTTTCTGAGGGCCGTGCAGCATTTCACTGTGTGGTTGTGTGTCATTCGCCCATTACGTTCGCCCTTGTGCCTCCGTCAAGATTGTTGCTCACTTCGTGTCACTGATGAGGACGGAGTCTTCTCTGCCCAGGAGAGTGTGCTTTCTGTTTGGTTCATGTGGGTATATGGAAACGCCAGCGACTGTTGTAGGTTTATTAATTTTTTCCTCTGGCCCCTTTACTACGCTTTCCTTCAAACTCTAAGTGTCTCAGAGTGGATTCTGTCAAGGGTTCGGGTTAATGAGTGGCATCAGGGGTGTGGAATACGTCTCTGTCTCCTCCTTGCCACTGGTCGTCGTCCGGATTTCTCTTTCAGATCTCGTTACGTGAGCCGAATCTTCTGAAGCCACAAGAGATGGCAGTAATTGAACCGGACACACCTGCTCTGCTTCTGATTGTAAGAGGAGTAATTCGGTGTTTCACTATTAAGTGAGATGTTGGCTATTAGTTTATGCAATTATCACGTGAAAGAAGTAGCCTTGTGTTGTAGTTTTCCCTAAGGATTTAAAAAAAAAAAAATTCAGGAATGTGTTTCAGGTGGGGGCTGTTGACATAAAGCCCCAGGCCGTCAGATTTCCTAATCTTGAACCCTTTTGCAATCCCAAGCTAAGTTGTCCTGGATCATGCTAGAAAATTCTTTTCTTTTTTAAAGTTTATTTATTGATTTTGAGAGAGAGAGGGAGAGCATGAGTGGGGGAGGGGGCAATCTCAAGCAGTCTCTCTGCTGTCAGTGAGCACAGAGCCCTCGGAGGGGCTCAAACTCATAAACTGTGCTATCGTGACCTGAACTGAAAGAGTCCGTTTGCTTAACTGACCGAGCCAAGCCAGGTGCCCCGAAAATTCTTTTAAGATTTATTTTGCAGCTACTTTATTTAGGATTTTAAAATTATTCCTAAGTGAAGCCAGTTTATATATATTTTTTCTTTTTTAAATTATCTTTTAAAAAAATTTTTTTAATGCTTTTTATTTATTTTTGAGACAGAGACACAGCATGAGCAGGGGAGGGGCAGAGAGAGAGGGAGACACAGAATGTGAAGCAGGCTCCAGGCTCTGAGCTGTCAGCACAGAGCCTGACATGGGGCTCAAACTCACAGACTGTGAGATCATGACCTGAGCTGAAGTCAGATGCTTAACCGACTGAGCCACCCAGGTGCCCCTTAAATTATCTTTATTAGATGCTGGAATCAGGGTTAATGTTACTTCTAAAATAGATCATGTAGCTTTCCACTTTTTTATGCTTTGGGAGAGCTGATAGAACCTAATGCCTTAAAAGTTTGAAAGAAATCTTTGAGATACGTCGATTGCATTTTAAATTTCCTCTACCACTAGTCATCTATTGACTTGTAACATTTTTTCTTATGTCCATTTTGATAATATCCCCAGAAATGTGTCTGCCCTCCTTTTTTTTTTTAATTTTTTTTAACGTTTATTTATTTTTGAGACAGAGAGAGACAGAGCATGAACAGGGGAGGGTTAGAGAGAGAGGGAGACACAGAATCGGAAACAGGCTCCAGGCTCTGAGCCATCAGCCCAGAGCCCGACGCGGGGCTCGAACTCACGGACCGCGAGATCGTGACCTGGCTGAAGTCGGACGCTTAACCGACTGCGCCACCCAGGCACCCCATGCCCTCCTTTTTTAAAATGTTTGTTTGTTTATGTACTTATTTATAGAGAGCATGCACACGTGCGCATGCGCGCGCGCGCACACACACGCGCGCGCGCGCACACACACACACACACACACACACACACGTGCATTTGGGGGAGGGGCAGAGAGAGAGTCTTAAGCAGACTCCATGCTGTCAGTGCAGAGCCTGATTCAGGGCTTGATCCCATGACTCTGGGATCATGACCTGAGTTGAAACCAAGAGTTGGAAGCTTAACGGACTGAGCCACTCAGGGGCCCCTCATCTGGACTTTTTTTTTTTTTTTAATACATATTATATTTTCCATGGAATAGAATAGCATACTTTCCCATTCACGTTTGTTTCGCTTCGGTTTAATTTCAAAACTTTTTATTATGCAAAATTCAAGAGCATAGTACAAGGTTCTACGGTTCCCATCCTCCAGCTTCCATACTGACTGCCCCCGGGGGCAACTTCATGCTGTCTCTCTCCTCGCTCATGTGCTCACTCCCTGTCCTCCTCCGTCATCCTGAACAAATCCCATTATTGTCATGCCATCTGTAGATATCTCAACATGTATCTGTGAGCTTCAGTCTAAATAATAGCGAAAGTACCTCTACTTACATAAAGCATTAACAATAATTTCTTAACATCATCCAACATCCAGTTCCCATCTCTGCAGTGTTCTTCTACTTTATGATTTGTTTGAGTCCATGTCGTCTTAAGATGGGTTGATATGACCCCTGTATCTTTTTTTGATTATATGTTCCTTCCATTTATCCCATTTTTCTTGAAATTTCTCTTTCCTCAACTCTTATGTGTGCATTTTCTTCTTGATTCTATTGGCCAGAAATTTATCTATGATAACCTTTTCTCATTTCCATATTCATTTAATTTCCTGTTTTCTTCATTGTGTTTCCCTAGACTTTATCTATTTTTTAAAGAATCAAGTATTTTATCACATCCTATGTGACCCTGTGCTCTTTACCTCCTCCTAAACATATTTATGTTGTTGCAATTTTGGTTTCCTTAGAATCTTTCCTTTTTGCCCCTAAACTGCTTATCTTCTCATCTTACAGTCTTGACTCATCTTATCCCCCCCCCTTTTTTTTAAATACAGAAACTGATGTTTATTTTCCATTAACCTTACATCCGTTGTCTACGAAAGAACAGCTAAGGCCACTCAGTGGTCGCTCCTCCCCATTCGGTGGCCTGGGCAGTGGGGGTGGTCTTCAGCAGCGACCTGCTCTTCCCCTTGACCTCTCCTGGATCTCTGTTGGAGCAGCCATTGGGCATGGCGTCCCGGGGGGTGCTCCTGGGAGATGGGGCCAGCATACGCCCAACTTCCTGGGCCAGAGGCCACCACATCAGACCCATTGAGGGAGCTCCTGGCCATTTTCCGCTTATTTCAATCCCTCCCCAGAGCTCTCACGTGCTAAAATTTCTATCAACCCCCCACTCATTGGGCCAGAGACTCTTGAGGATGTTGAGAACCTTGCCCCTGAGATGGTATACTTCCCACTACCTTTCTGTCTCTAAGTCTGTTCGTTGTTTCCTTTCGCCACAGCTTGTTCCGACATTTTGGTTTTCTGATCTTGTTTCCAGAATACCTATTCTACCATGGGGGGCAAACCATTTCCAGAATACCCTCTTTCTGGTTTCTGTGGTCCTCAGGATTGTTATTGCTTTCAACTTTTTTGACGTTTTTATTCCATTTGGTACCGTATTGGCTTTTTCCTTTTGGAAATGTACTCTTCCAAGAAGAAACACTTACCGAGACTTGAGGATGGCCTCCAGAAAAACATGTGAGTCGCCCTCTCGTTTGTTGATGAGGCCATGGGTTGTACTGGTCAAGGCTCAGAGTGACAGCTAGCAGAAGGCATCATAGTTAAAGAAGGAGGTGATTTACCAGAGGGTATTATGAAGCTTGCAGAATCTCTAGGGCATGAGATTTGATTACCACACGGTCAGAAACAGTAGCCACTAGAGAACTGCCCAGCAGCACATTAGCTTTCCTAGTAGAAGCCTGGCTGTTGCCACTACAACTCCTTATTACCTAAGTTAACCAGGAACCAAACTTCTGAAACTCTGCCAGAGCTGCCTTGGAACAATCAACATGCCCGTTGCCCTTGTTTGCAGAGACCTGCAGTTCCCCTACAGTTCGACCTTGGCCACTGACTCCCTGTGGTGACCACCTCTTGGTTCTGAGGGTCAAGATCTAAGGCACATACAACATCCAGGGTCTTGTAAGCGGGGTTCCCTGGTAGCTGCTATCCTGGAAGCCCCACTAAGAGGGAGTGGGGATAGCAGCTGGGTGAACCAGTGAAAAATCCACAGCACTAACTAGCTTAGTGATAGATGGAATGCCTCCGTCTACAATCCCAGGTCTAAAAGGGTGGCTTCTGTGGTGGCTTTGCTGTACGGGCGTCGGTCTTCCAACATACCCCTGATTTTCTGCGACTCTGGACCAAACAAAGATATAAAAAACCCCACAGTTCCTTCTTGCACTAACTCCACAGCGTCTCTCAAATCCCCTTCCACACAAGTTAATTTTCTCAGATGAAATGTTTCACCAGCAGTATTTCCTCAAACCCACCATGTCACGTCCCCTAGGACCCGCTATTTTTTTTGGGGGGGGGACTTAGAGTCTCTGGATGGAAATATAAATAAGTGGGGACACCAAGGAGAAATTAATTCTGGCCACAACATTAATTCTGGTGGACCGGGGGGCACCATTTCTGGGTTGTTATGGGTCCTGCAGGCATGACCTGAGAAGAGAGTCCGGGCGAGGATTGTCTTGGGTAAGTCAGTTGACCTGTCTGAAGGCATCTGGACTAAGTTATCTCTCAGCGTATTTCAAGAGATGATGTCCTATGATTTTATGAAATTACAAAGTTATTTATGTACATATTAGAAGAAAAATTTTTCCCTGACAAAAACGATACTTGACTTTTCCACAGATGATGCCGCAGCAGCTGGGCTTCCGCATGCAAGACAATAAAGGTAGAACACCACCTCATACTCTACACAAAATGAGTTCAAAATCAATCACGGACCTAAAGAGAAGAGCTAACATGATAAAACTCTTCAAAGAAAACACAGGAATGAATCTGGGTGACCTTGAATCAGGCAATAGTTTTTTAGATTCAATACCAAAAGCTAAAGTGACGAAAAAATAAACCTATAAATTGGGTTTCATCAAAATAAATTTTTGTGCTTCAAAGGACATCATCAACAGAGTGAAAAGACAAGCCACAGAATGACAGAAAATATTTGCAAATCATATATATGATGATGGACTTCTGTCCACAGTGTGTATAAGACATTAGCAACTCAAGAACAGAAAGACAAGTGATCCAATTGAACAAAAAAATGGACCAAGCGTTTATTAATTTTTTTTTTCAACATTTATTTATTTTGGGGACAGAGAGAGACAGAGCATGAACGGGGGAGGGGCAGAGAGAGAGGGAGGCACAGAATCCGAAACAGGCTCCAGGCTCTGAGCCATCAGCCCAGAGCCCGACGCGGGGCTCGAACTCATGGACCGCGAGATCGTGACCTGGCTGAAGTCGGACGCTTAACCGACTGCGCCACCCAGGCGCCCCTGGACCAAGCGTTTAAATAGACATTTCTGCAAAGAAATCATACAAATGATCAATAAGCACACGAGAGGATGTTTGACATCCTTAATCGTTCAAGAAATGCAACTCAGAACCATAATTTGATGCACTTCATACCCACTAGGAAGGCTGAAATTAAAAAAAAAAAGACAGTAAACGACAGGTTTTGGCAAGGATGTGGAAAAACTAAAACTCTCATCCCTCATAAAGTTGGTGGTACTTTAAAATAGTGCAGGGGCAGGGGTGCCTGGGGGGCTTGGTTGAGCGACTGACTTCGGCTCAGGTCAGGATCTTGCAGTCCGTGGGTTCGAGCCCCGCATCGGGCTGTGCTGACAGCTCCCAGCCCGGAGCCTGCTTCTGATTCTGTGTCTTCCTCTCTCTCTGCCCCTCCCCAACTCGTCCTCTGTCTCTCTCTGTCTCTCACAAATGAAGAAACATTAAAAAAATAAATTAAAAAAATAAAATAAAATAGTCCAGTGGTTTTGGAAAACGGTTTAGCAGTTCCTCAAACATTTTAAACATAAAGGTACCATATTACCCAGCTGTTCTACGCCATGAGCGTTGAAAATACATATCCACACAGAAATTCATACACACATGTCCATATAAGCATTATCCATAAAAGCTAAGGAGTGGAAACCCCCCAAATCCATCACCTGATGAGTGGATACGCAAATGTGGTATACCCTTCCTTGGAATGTTATTTAGCGATAAAAAGGAAAAAAAAGTACTGATACGTGCCGAATATGGATGAATCTTGCAAACATAATGATGTGTGAAAGGAGACGAAGCCAGTCACCAAAATGCCACATGTTATACGATAACATTCATGTTAAAAGTCCGTAGTGGGCGAATTCATTGAGACAGACACCAGATCAGTGGTCAGCAGGGGCTTAGAGGAGCCGGGAGGGGAGAGATTACTAATGGCACAGTGTTTCCTTTTGGGGTCGTGAGAATGTTTCAACATAGGATTATGATCATGGTTGCACAAATCTGTGACTTTCCTAAAAACCAATGAGAACGCTTTTCAAAAGTGAACTTTGTGGTATGTTAATTATATCTCAATAAAACTATTATTGGAAAAGTAACGCGTGCCATTATTTTTCTGAATTTCTCAAAAAGCATCGTCCGCCGAGCACAAATGCATTCATAATGTGCTTATTGCATGAGGTATAATCCTAGCTTCAGTTCAAAAAACATTTTTTTTAACTGAGATACAATTGGCATATGACATTATATGAGTTTCGTGTGTACAACATAACGATCTGATACTTGTATATATTGTATAACGATCACCACGGGAAGTCTAGTTAACATCCATCATCATATATAGCTACACACTTTGTGTGTGTGAGGAGAACTTTTAAGATTTACTCCTTAGCAACTTTCAAGTATACAATACAGCATTATCAATGATAGCTACCGTGTTGTACATTATATCCCCAGGTTTTATTTATCTTACAACTGGAAGTTATAAACTTTGACCACCTTCACCCATTTTGTCCATCCCCTCACCCCCTACCTCTGGCAACCACCAATATGTTCTCTGTATCTACGATTTTTTTTTAGATTCCATATATAAGTGAGATCATATGGTATCTATGTCTTATTTTACTTAGCAAATGCCTTCAGAGTCCATCCATGTTGTCACAATGTCAAGATTTCCTTATTTTTTTATGGCTGAATAATATCCCAACGTTCCATTATACATACATACATATATATATATATATACACATACATATATATATACATACATACATATATATACACATACATATATATATACATACATATATATATCACATACATATATATACCTATATCACATTTTCTTTTCCATTCATTCATCGTCATTCATCAGTGGACACTTAGGTTGCTTCCATGTTTTGCCTTCTGTAAACAATACCATAATGAACAATGATCATGGTGATGCGCACATCTTTTTGAGTTAGTATTTTTTTTCCATCAGGTAAATATCCAGAAGTGGAATTTCTGGACCATGTGGTAGTTCTAGTCTTACTTTTTTGAGGAACCCTCATACTGGTTTTCACGGTGGCTGCACCAATTAACTTCCCCACCAGCGTGCACAAGAGTTTCCTTTTCTCAACATCCTTGCCAACACTTGTTATTTCCTGTCTCTTTGCTAACAGCCATTCTAATAACCATGAGGTGATACTTCATTGGGGTTTTAAGGACTGCACGACACTGGTTTTTGAATTTCACAAAAAGCATCGTTCGGCTGGCGTAAATTTATTTGTGATCGGCTCATTGCGTGAAGTAAAGTCCTAGCTTCAGGGAAAAAAAGAAATTTTAATTAGAAACAATAACAAGTTGAAAGTCTAAATTAAGAAGTTTTCGAAAAGCAAACCAAAAGAAAGCAGAAGAAAGGAATAGAGAAAAGCAGTAATTAAGGAGTTACAAATTTAAAAAATAACAGACATAATAAATTCAACTAGTTCATGGAAAAACCCACTATAAGCAGAAAACTCTATTCAAGAGAAAAAGGGAGAAGCACAACTATAAACATAAACGACAAGGGGGAAATGATTGAAATAAAGGAAGTTAAAAAAAAAAAAAGGACTTCTACCTCTGACCATGAAGGAAAAGAAGGCCCAGACTTCCCCTTTCACTGCAAACAATTTGAAAATGGCACAAAGTAGATTAGACAACTGTTCCCAGACACTGGACAATAAATAGCACAGTGCTGCGATCCCTAATAATAGAAAAACAAAAGAGAGAAGTCTTATGATTGCCCAGCTTCCTGCCTACAGGCATTTTTTAAACCCTTGACACGGGAGAGGCAACAGAAACAGAGTCCAGTGGCCTCATGAGTTGAAGAGAGAGCGGTCAGAGTTCAGGGAGGCTGGGGCCACATGAAGTCACAGGGCAGAGTTCCAGATGGGAGGGAGCTTTCCAGAAAAGGAGCTGCAGACATCTGCATACAATCTTCTTGAGTGTTTGCGGAGTGCTCAGCCATTCCAGGGTACAGTGAACCTTAACAGAGATCAGAAAGCAATGAGTGGGGTGTCGTAAACTGAGTACCAGAGTCGCACAGGGAAGGAAGGGGGACATTTGAATTCCGACAGAGTGGACAAACCTCCCTGGCGCATTAACGGAAGGCCCCAGAGCTGTCATGCCACATTGGTAGGACTGAACTCTTGGTGGAGCGAGGCTATTCTAGACATTCTTTTGGCAAAGCTTAAAACCAGGCCTCACGAGGATCTGGTCTTCAGGTAACTTAGCTGCCTTCCAAACTAGAGGCCACTACTCTATACAAGAAAACAAGATCCAGACATAAAATATAAAATTTGCAGTATCCAGCAAAGATTAGAAGAAGCCCCCCAAATAAATGTCCAATAACTGGGAGAAATATCAGTCTTTAGAAGCAAGTCAGAAATGACCGAGATGATGGTATTAGTAGATAAAACAATTACACCAGAAATTATAACAATTTTCAATATTTAAGGGGAAACGAACATGATAGGAGAGAGACAAGATAAATTTAGAAGAATAAATGGAAATTTAAAAGACAAAGAACATAATAACTGAAATTTTTAAAAAATTAATGGAAGGAATAATAGTGTATTAGATACTACAGAATAAAAAGTCAATGAACTTGTAGATATAACAATAGAATTTATCTAAAATGAAGCCTAGAGAAAAGAGACAAAAAAAAAAACCCAAAAAACCCAAAGTGAGTTTCAGTGATCTATGGGAAAAAAATCAAGCCCTCTAACATGATGGTAATTGAAATCCTTGAAAGAGAGAAAAGTGGAAAATTATTTGAGGAAATAACGCATCCAAATTTGGTGAAAATTATATAGCCAGAGAAGCCCCACAAATCCAAAGATAAACACATACACCATGAAACATCATAATAAAATTGCTGAAAATCAGTGATGGAAAATTCTTAAAAGCAAAGAGAAAGTGGGCATATGTACAAAAGAACAAAGGCAAAAATGACTGCAGACTTCTTGTCAGAAACTATGCAGGTGAGATGACAAAAAATGAGATATTAAAGGGACCTAAGTAGACTACTAATAGATCAAGATAGATAGGTAATAAGTTCATAAGTTCTGGCTACCTTAATTCTTAATATTCAGGGAAAACAATTCCTTGAAAATGTAAGTAAATTAAATCTTTTTCAGACAAACACAAGCTGCAAGAATTCACTTCCGAGAAATTGATCTGCAATAAATTGAAGCCAAGTTTTATGAAACCTGAAATCTCAGACGTATACAAAGAAATAGAGAATGCAAAAATTTGGCAAATACATGGTAAATATGTATTTTTTGCCTCATTTAAAAAATGTCTTCAAAGAATAATTGAATATTTAGGACAAAATGTAAAACTGTATTGTGGGTTTAGTATTATGTAAGAAATAAAATGTGACAGGGACACCTGGGTGGCTCAGTCAGTTAAGCATCCAACTTCAGCTCAGGTCATGATCTCACAGTTTGTGGGTTTGAGCCTCACATCAGGCTCAGTGCTGACAGCTCAGAGCCTGGAGCCTTCTTCAGATTCTGTGTCTCCCTCTCTCTCTGCCCCTCTTCTGCTCATGCTCTCTCTCTCTCTCTCTCTCTCAAAAATAAAATAAAAACATAAGAAAAAGACATAAAATATTACAATAACAAAATAGCACAAATAGCATATGGAAGACAGAAGTACAATGTTGTAAGAATTATACATTATATGTGAAGTGGCATAATATTATTCCTATGTGGACTGTGATAAAATTGAATAACGTAAATCTTAGAGTAATCACTTTAAAAATGATAAAACAAAAAGTGTAGCGTATCATCCAATAGTATATACAAAAGAACAGTAAAATAAATATATATATATATATATATATATATATATATAAAATCCAAAAGAAAGTAGGAAAAGAGGAAAAAAATAAGAAAGGGATGGGACAAATAGAAAAAGGTAGCAAGATGATAGATTAAAATTCAGTCACATTGGTAATTATAACAAAAGTAATGGTCTACATTCTAACTAAAGACAGAGCTTCTAAGATTAAAAAAGGCAAAAATATATGTGATCGACAAAAACATACTTTAAATGTGATGATAAAGATATGTAAAAGTAAAAGAATGGAAATAGATATACCATGCAAACAATAATCCAAAGAAAGCAAAGTAGCTGTGAAAGAACATGGATTTCAGAAAAAATATATAAACAGAGATAAAGAATTCACCATAAAAACATGACAATCCTAAGTGTGTACAGGTACAGTAAGTAAATAAAGCAAGAACTGACAGACCTGGAAGACTAGGCAAACTAACAATTATAATTGGAAATTTTAGCGCTCCTTCCTTAATAATTCATAGAACGAGTAAACAGAAAATCAATAAGGATAATTTTATTCACCAGCTTGAACTAATTGACATAAATACATCTACCCAACACTGCAGAAGAGCCATTCTCTTCAAGTACGTGTAGAACATGCACAAAGACAGACCATGTGCTGAGTCACAGAATAAGCCTTTAAAAGGATTGAAATCATACAAAGTTTATGCTTTGCCTAACAAAAGAATTTAGTAAGGAGTCAACAACAGAAAAATGTCTGGAAAATCTCCAGAAATTTGAAATTAAACAACATACTTCTAAATAAACCATGGGTCAAGGAAGAAATCAAAAAGAGAATTAAGGATATTTTTAACTAAGTAGGAATAAAAACATAACAGATCAAAATGTGGGGGATACAGCTTAAAAATGATCTAAAATATCATCTTAAATTTCTAGGAAAAAAAGCAAATTAAACTCAAAAATAGGTAGGAAATAAATATAAAAGTTGAAATCAATGAAATAAAAAACAGAAAAGAATAATAGCATGCATGAAATCCACAGTTGTTTCTTTGGGAAAAAAATTCAATGAACTCGATATGCCTCTAACTAGACTTATTCAGAAAAAAAAAAAAAAAAAAAAAAAAAGACACAACTTACCACACCAGGAATGAAATAGAAGCATCACTACAGATCCTACAGACCTTAAAAAGATAAGAAGGAAAAAATTACAATTTTACTCCAACTACTTTAATAAATTAAAAGAAATAGATAAATTCTTTGTCATAATGTTACTTTGGTTGTATTAAAGAATGTACTTATTCTTATGAAATACATGCAGAAATATTTAGTTTTCAAATAGCTCAGCAAAATTTTGTATATTTGAACGTTTTGTTGAACATTTGTATTTTCATAATACAAAGTTGAGAAATATAAACCAGGCACAAACTCTTATCAGTGGAGAGGCACTCACTCCAGGCTTGTCATTTTAAACAGGCTGATGACAGGAAGGACCGTGTCATGACCTTTCACCCAGAGAGCAGTGTCACAACCTTCCCTCTGGGTCAGGATAAGGCTTCTCCGTGGTGCTGGAGGCTCCTACAAGATGGACACAGACAGGAAGGACCTAGGTCACTGGAGGCCAGGCTTGCCCTTCCATCAGTAGCGAGGGCCAACAAAAATAGTGAGTAGCTTTCTGTAGATGTGTAGCCACTAACAGCAACCTGTAAATGGCCGGGCAGTCAGCATGGGCCTTGCTCTGTAAACAAAGGTCTGACCTACTTAATTCTTCCCAGAGGTCGGAAAAAGAGGCCTTGACTCCCACAGACACAAAACTGTGGCCTAATTGGATACTAATTACTCATAAGAGCTTTGTTTACCCAAACTTCCCATAACCCAAGTTTGGTAGTTGAAAGGAGGGCATGCCTGAAGAAGCAGAACCAGTGCTAGGAAAACGGCACAGATCTATCCATTCCTGAAAGTCCTTTTCCAGAAATGATGTCGCTACTTGCGCAAGAATAAACAATACTCGGTTGATAAACCCCACATTCAGGGGCTGGGAACAGCTTTCTTATGTTCCTAAGGGGCTGTCTGTTTGGAATCGGGTAACATTGAAAGTAAGAGTCGTTGGCCATCTAAGGCCAGGTTGGATGAGACCAGAAGTTCCCATATTTTGGAATATCTCTTTGTGATGAGAGCATCCCTGAAGGACCCAGACTGTGGTGAGCTCCCAACGTTAGGAACCTACAAGAAGAGGCCTGATACCACGAGTCTCCTCTTGGCCTCAGGTCCTGCCTGCCGCTGCACATCCAGCCACCCTCTTCGTCTTGAGGGGACGCTTGAGAGGGAGCGATGGGTGGGATGAGACCCAAAATATCTCTGCAGGATGAATCCAGCTACTCATTTCCTGATGACCTGTGTGTTCAACAAATGGGGCACCTCAGTGGTTCTATGCTCTCACTGCTGCAGATGCAGTGGAGAGAAAGACAAAATACACTGCAGCTTTTATGCAGCTCACATTATGGTGCATATGATAAAGTCAAAGTTATTTAAATAAAGACAAGATATGAGGAAGACTTTGGAAAATCTGGGCTCTCATGCCAGCTTTGCAGCTGGCTGGTTGGGGCCTGAGTGAGGAGTCCCCTGACCACTCCCAGACCTCAGGGTCTCGTCCAGATTTCCAGGAGCAGCTCTTCCAGCCCCATCTTTGAATGAGGGCCGTTTTCCCCTCCATCCCTCTGTCAGCGGATGCCTAGCCTGTAACGCGTTTGGTTAACGATGGAAAGGGGGCCTCCCAACTTCCCCACTCTGACCATCTTTGGTCTGAAGGACTGGAAACTTTCCTCCAAACGGAGAAAAGTCCCAGTGGCATGTACATTCATTATCCACACAAGGTTACTGTTCCTTTTGGAAAATGTGTGCATTTTAACAAGTCAGGGCCGTTTTTAAGGCAGCCTGTCCTGACATGACGAGTCGCCGCAAGAGGCACAGAGGGACACAGGGCTCTGGGTTTGTGTGGGACACTGTGTGCCACTTGGGTGATACGGCAGCGGACAGGTCTCCTGGGTACCTGTGTCAACAGGGAGGCTCCCTGCGACAACAGGGAGGCTCCCTGCAACAACCATCATTTCATCCCTTAGGGGCCTTGTGGTGGAAACATCAAGGACAACGCTACAGAAATGGTCCAATATACCATGATTTCTTTAATTTCCAGAACCTGATAAATATTGTAATGCTAATGTACAAGACTGGGATCCACAACTCATAGACAACTTGTACAGATTGATAAGAGAATTCAAACAAACCAGTTTAACCATGGGCAAACATCCGGGTAGCTGCATTACACTAGAGCAGGGGTCAGGAAATGAAAGTCCCAGAGGCCAGATCTGACCCCTCAGCCTCTTTCTAAATAAAGTTTTATTGGTACACTGCCTGCTCGTTCATTCATATATTGCCTACAGCTGCTTTTCCCTACAACAGAGGGACTGGGTGGTTGGAGCGGAGACCAAACGACCTGCAAACCAAAGGTATTTACTATCAGCCCCCCTACAGGATAATATGCAGACCCCTGTAACAGAGAAAACCCAAGAGGCCAATAAGCATAGGGAAAGGTGCCCAACATTATCAGCCAACAGGAAAATGCAAATGTGGCCCACAGTGAGATACCCTTGCACACTCACCAGAATGGCTAAAATGAAAAAGACCGGCACCAAGTGTGACAACGACGGGGAACAACGGCAGGTCCCGAACATCGACGGTTGAAGTGTAAAGTGACACAACTTTGGAAAACAGCATGACCGTGTCTCGTACAGCTGAACATACCGATGTCCACGCCAGCATCCCTGGGTGTGTACTTGGGGAAGTGAGGGCCATGGCCGCCGGGGGACATGCATCCGGTGGTCATAGCACCATTGTTTATGACAGCCCCAAACATAAAAGCACCTGAGAGGTCACCAACTGCAGAGGAAATCAACCTCATTGTGGTATGGCATGTCACGCGACAGTATACAGCAATAATAATAATTTTTAAAAAGCCAAACTATTGCCATACACAAGGACATGTCATAGACACAATGTTGAGCATGAGAAAGCAGGTCCTAGAATGCAGAGTGGATGATTCCACCTCTAACTTTTAAATTAAGTAACACGTAGTGCCAGAGGTCAGAGCTGCAGTTTCCTCTAGGGGTGGGGGATTAGTTATCGAGGAGGGGCCTGCTGGGCCTGGCAGACTTGGCATCTTTCTCTGGAAGAAGCTTCCATGACTGCAGAGCTATGTAAAAGGTCACTGGATAATAGTTAAGTGACCCCGAGATTTGAGCACCTATGGTAGAAGTGGTATCTATCGATAAAAACTAGAAATACTAAAGGAAAAAATACTGGGAATCCATCTGGCCTTGAACCTTACGCCAGCAGGGGATACTGCAGAGTGAAGTTTTTTTAATTTTTTTAATTTTTATTTTTTAATTCCAGTTAGTTAACATAGAGTGCTGTTAGTTTCAGGTGTACAATATAGTGATTCAACACTTCCATACATCACCCTGTATTCATCCCAAGTGCCCTCCTTAATCCCCATTACCTATTTCTCCCATCCCCCCACCACCTCCCCTCTGGTGACCATCAATTTGTTCTCTATAGTTAAGAGTCTGTTTTTTGGTTTTTTTTTTGGTCTCTTTTTTTTCTTTGTTTTTGTTTTTTAAATTCTACATAGGAGTGAAATCATGATATTTGTCTTTTTCTACTTATTTCATGTAGCATTATACTCTCTAGCTCTATCCATGTAGTTGCACATGGCAAGACTTCATTCTTTTTTATGGCTGAGTGATATTCCATTTATATCTTCTTGATCCATTCATCTACCAATGGTTACTTGGGTTGCTTCCATAATTTGGCTATTGTAAATAATGCTGCAATTAACATAGAGGTGCATGTATCTTTTCAAGTTAATGTTTTCATGTTCTTTGGATAAATACCCAGTAGTGAAATTACTGGATCATATGGTAGTTCTATTGTTCATTTTTTGAGGAACCTCCATATTGTTTTCCAGAGTGGCTGTACCAGTTTGTATTCCCACCAACAGTGCACAAGCGTTCTTTTTTCTCCACATCCTCAACAATACTTGTTGTTTCTTGTGGTTTTGATTTTAGCCATTCTAACAGGTGTGAGTTTTGATTGTAGTTTTGATTTGCATTTTCCTGATGATGACTGATATTGAGCATCTTTTCATGTGTTTGTTGGCCGGCCCTCTGGATGTCATCTTTGGAGAAAGGTCTATTCATGTCTTCTGCTCATTTTTAATTTAATTATTTGTTTTTTGGGTATTGAGTTGTATCTGTTCTTTATATACTTTGCAAAATAACCCTTTTTCAGCTATGTCATTTACCAATGTCTTCTCCCATTTGGTAGGTTGTCTCTTAGTTTTGTTGGTTGTTTGCTGTGCAGAAGCTTTTGATTTTTTTTTTTTAATTTTTTTTTCAACGTTTATTTATTTTTGGGACAGACAGAGACAGAGCATGAACAGGGGAGGGGCAGAGAGAGAGGGAGACACAGAATCGGAAATAGGCTCCAGGCTCCGAGCCATCAACCCAGAGCCTGACGCGGGGCTCAAACTCACGGACCGCGAGATCGTGACCTGGCTGAAGTCGGACGCTTAACCGACTGCGCCACCCAGGCGCCCCCAGAAGCTTTTGATTTTTATTTAGTCCCAAGAGTTTATATTTGCTTTTGTTTCCCTTGCCTCAGGAGACATATCTAGAAAAATGTTGCTGTGATCTCCTCTAGGAATTTTATGGTTTCAGGTCTCACATTTAGGTCTTAAATACATTTTGAGTTTAGTTTGTGTATGCTGTAAGAAAGTGGTCGAGTTTCATTCTTTTGCATATTGCTGTCCAGTTTTTCTCAATACTATTTGTTGAAGATACCGTCTTTTCCCCATTGGATATTCTTTCCTGCTTTGTCGCAAATTAATCGACCGTATAAATGTATGTTTCTTTCCGGGCTCCCTGTTCTGTTCCATCTATCTTTGTGTCTATTTTTGTACCAGTACCATGTTATTTTGATTACTACACTTTCTAGTTTATCTTGAAATCTGGGATTGTGATACCTCCAGTTTTGTTTTTCTTCTTCAGGATCGCTTTGGCTAGTTGGATTTTTTTTGGTGGTTCCATACACATTTTTAGGATTCCTTCTTCTAGTTCTGTGAAAAATGCTGTTGGTATTTTGATAGGGATTGCCCTAAATCTGTAGATTGCTTTGGGTAATATGGACATTTTCATATTTTTTCTCCCAACCCATGAGCGTGGAGTATCTTTCCATTTGCTGGTATCATCTTCAATTTCTTTTTTTTTTTTTTTTTAAATTTTTTTTTTTTTCAACGTTTATTTATTTTTGGGACCGAGAGAGACAGAGCATGAACGGGGGAGGGGCAGAGAGAGAGGGAGACACAGAATCGGAAGCAGGCTCCAGGCTCTGAGCCATCAGCCCAGAGCCTGACGCGGGGCTTGAACTCACGGACCGCGAGATCGTGACCTGGCTGATGTCGGACGCTTAACCGACTGCGCCACCCAGGCGCCCCTCATCTTCAATTTCTTTCCGCAATATTTTATTGTTTTCAGAGCAAAGGTCTTTCACATCCTTGCTTAAGTGTATTCTGAGGCATTTTATTCTTTTTTGGTGCAACTGTAAATGGGACTCTTAATTTATCTTTTGCAGAGTTAAGTTTTAACTAGAATTCAAACTATCATACCTTTTAGGTTTTGCCATCAGAAAAAGTAAAATTTCAGAATGTAGCTGTGCATCGGTGCTAAAGTCCTCCATAGCAACCGGTTCTCTTCCCTCCCCATGCCCTCCCCATACTCTCTCCATACCCTCCCCTCCCTATTCCCTCCCTGTCCCCTTTCTCCAAAGTTGAGAGGACTAACGGGGGGGGGGGGTCACCTGACCCTTCAGCCTGATCTCTGATGGGGACACGTTTTAAGGCACCTTCTGAGGGCACCAGGGGCCCGGGCTGACGCTGCCCCATGGGCCAGTAACAATCAAGAGCCTTCTTCTTCACTCAAAGGGGAATGTGGCTGCGGTAACAGAACACAGAACTGGATCCTCTCGCTGTTCTCCAGGCCGCAGGGGTGGGGTCAGGGTCCACCCGGGCTGGTCCCTTCTGGAGGCCCAAGGGAGATCCGTTTGGTGCCTTTGTCCCGCTTCTGGGCTGCTGCTAAGCTGGGCGTTCCTGCAGTCCCTGCCGGGGGCTCGCCTGCCTTCCCCGCTGCGGGTCTGGGTCTCCTTCCTGTGCCTGCAAGGACACCGGTCACGTCGGATCGGGGGTCTGCTCTGGCCCCTGTGACCTCATCTCAACTAACTACATCTGCAAAGACCCTATTTCCAAATAAGCTCACGTTCTGAGGTTCCAGGTGGACACGAATTTGGGGGGACACTAATCAAGCCAGCACGGGCACCAAGCACCAACAGGGTGTGTCTGTCACCTCGCTCTGCATGTGGCAGCAAGACCTGCCCCCGTGACCACATGCTGGAGAACAGGACACACGTCTGGAAGGTGGGGAGGCCAAGGCTGGAGAGCAGGTTGCCACGGTGATTGTGTCTGGGGTCCATCACGGCCCCCTAGCTCGCGCCGGGTCCTGTCCTACCCCCTGGGGCTGTCGGTGCACCCTCCACACGGGGCCTGTGGGTGGCCGGCGGCCTTTCCTCCTCACCCGCGAGTCTGGGGTCCATGACGGAGCCTCGGAGCGGCCTCATGGCTCCGGGAGGAGGTAGGAGCGGCCTGTCCTTCTGGGGGAGGGGGGTGTGCTGCCCGTGAGTCCCGGGCGAGGCAGCCCAGGACTTGTCACCCTAGCAACGGACGGAGGACCGTTCAAAGCCCAACCCAGGGCAGTGATTCACGCAGCTGCCCGGGGGGTGGCCTTTGGTGCAAAGACAAGAGTTCCGGGGGGTTTATGTCAGCCGGCGGCAGAGCCTTCGGGGGTCAGTACCCCCCCACCCCCCACCCCCATCACGTCAGGAGGGTTCCGCGGGCTTTGGCTTTGAGAACCACACCCGGGATCTCCTGGGCGTCCCCGGCAGGGGTGAGGCGGGAGCAGTCCGGGCCGCGTCTGGGAGCCGGGACCCTCTTGCCCGTCTCAGATGCACAACTACGCGTCCCCGGGAGCTTTGTCTCCCTCGGAAAGTCAGCCCATAGAGCGCGGCATCAGCTCTGCGGGGAGATCGCTCTCCGGCCTCGTCTTTATAAATCTTAACAGACGGGAGACGAGCGGCCCTCCCGTCTCACCCTTCCGGACCCACACGGGCGCCACGGCTCCACGGCTCCGCTGTCCTCGGCTCCTCTCCTTCCGGCCTGGGTGGCATTTCCGGGGGTCGGAGGACCCGGGCGCCAACCCGGACCTTCTTCCCTTTTCCCTCCAGGCTCCTTGGAGGCGCCCAGCGGAGGACTACTGGGCATGCGCGGTCGTATCCTCCCCTTCGGCCGCTCGGGGCGGGCGTGGCCTCGGACCCGGGTTTCCGAGGCGGCCCGGGAGGAGCCGTCCGTCCGAAAGGCGGGAGAGGCATTGCTGGGGACAGAATGGCCCGGGTCCTGCCCCTGAGGCCTCCCCCTTCCCCAGAGGCTGACCCAGGAGGGGGGGTGCCCCCTGCACACACAGGAGCCGGGAGCCCCCAGGCCCAGGCGCTGCTCCCCGGAGGAGCCCGCCGTGGGCGGGATGGGTCAGCGGCCAAGGCCGAGCCCTCAACTTGCCGTCCCTGCCGTGGCCCCTGAAGATGTTCGGACGCAGAGGAAAACAACGTCCCCCAGGGCCCCCCAGGGAGGGGGCAACTGTAATGGACAGTGGGGGGCCCAGAGGGAAGACGTCCTGCAATCTCAGCAACGGGGAAGCTTGTGACCGCCCTCGAACTTGTCAGGTGTGAGCCCGGGTGTGGCCACCTGAACTGCGAGCCGCCTCACCTTGTCTGTTCTGCGGGACTCTGACTCTGGACAGAGCAGTTCTACTTAAGACGGCATTTGCCATCGGAATTATTACAAACGATAGGATTCTTTCACATGCAAGTGGCAGAAACTCATCTCAAACTGCTTCAGCCTCACAGGGGACTCAGCTTAGGTCCTTTATGAGACTAAGACGGAGGCTTCAGGAACAGCTGGATCAAGGGTGCAGATACCAGGATTATGTTTCTTGCTGTCTTTCAGCTTTACTGCTTCCTCTACAGGGGAAGATACCTTAGCTCTCACAGCATCTCCAAAAGGACACAATGGCTGTTGGCACCCCCAGATTATAGGATTCTTAGTGCTTGTGATTGATTTCAGCAGGAGAGAAGTCCCCTGTTTCTTAGTGTCTATGTTTGTCTGTGGAAGGGGGCTGGGCCTGGGCTGGCTGGGGTTTCATGCCCACCGCTATACTGAGGGGTTGAAGGTCATTCCCATGTTGAGGAGGGCAGTTCCCAGAAGGCAAGACAAGGGGGCCAGAGATGCTGAGTGAGCCAACTGGGTTCACTGCTGGGTGTTTGGAGATCAGCCTCCCACAGGGGACGAGTTACAGGGGCACCTGCTGAGAGCTCGGAGACCGGGACCAGCAGAGACGGAGGAGGAATATTGAAAGAAAGAAAAAAAAAAGAGCCTCTAAAAACCCCACACACCAACAACCTCAGAACTCTGACTCTGAAACTTGGAAATGTTACCTAAATTCTGACAAGAAAGGGCTTGTACATCTCTTTGTGTTCAGAATCGGCTGCTGGAGAACACAGAGCTTTCTCGAGGCTGTGCCCTGCAGATTCATTTTGGATTTGACATTTAAAAGAATGTTCCACCCACGGCTTTTCTTTGCGAGACGAGAGTATCTGTGAACTTAATATTCAGGTGGATAAATAGATTGCTTGGAGAAAATGATCCCCTCTGAAATGCTGTCCCCTGACACTTTTCTTTTTGTTTTGTTTGTTTTCTTTAGGAGAACTGTGAGGGAAAGAAAGCAAAATGCAGAAATCCTCTCTGACATCCTCACTGCCCACGATGTTCCCAGCTCAGATGAGGCGTGAGTTCTCTCCGTCCCCACCCTGCTGCCTCTGGGTGGCTGTTCACCCGGAGCCCAGAGAAGTGACTCCTCACGGTGCATGGGTGAAGTTGGGGGGGTGGAAAGCTGTGGTTTTGTTTTCGCCGGCTTTCAACTGAAATGTAGCATTTCCTTTGATTCTTGAGTGGAAGCAAGAACTCAGAGCAGCATTAACAGGACTGGGGATTTTAGCACCAGTGGGATCACAGGTGTTTCATACCACGTGATTACTCTTGTGGAATCTGGAAGGAATGGTTCCTGATCATCTCTGCCCTGAAGTTGCAATCATTAGACCTGCCACTGATCTTACTACGAATGCACGAGAAAAGAGCACACACGTTGCTTTTCCACACTTACAATTCTACGCCCATTTTGATATTTGTGGGGCTTTTTTTTTTTTTTTGTCATCCTTCCGAATTTTATTTTACGCATTTCAGCATACGATTCTGGGAAGGGGTCCGTAAGCCTCGCTGGCCTGCTGAAGGGGGCCACGGCGTCGCCCGGCCACCAGCTCTGTGCTGTGAGTCTGACATGTGTTATTAGGGGAGCCCTCACACGCACACTGTGAGGTGGGTATTAACAATCCCCCCCCCCCCAACTTAACAGATGGAAAGACCAAGTCTCGAAGGATGGATACCTTCCCCAAGGAATGTATCGGAGCCACCAGCGGCAGAGTTGGAATTCGACTCCAGAACACCTGGCCCCCTCCTCCTGACCACCCCACCCGCTACCCGCCTTCAGACACCCGGGAGGCCCCTCCCCTCCCAGAAGCTGCTCTCCCTGAATCACCGGTGAGCGGGGTTTGCCTGAAGTAATTGATTGAACGTTACCCAGAAGCGGAAGCCAACCAAAGAGAGACGAGTAAGTGTTCGGTTCACCATATTTAAAACTTTTCATTTTAGAGAGAGAATGTTCGCGTGCGTCCAAGTGCACAGCACCTGCCTCACGCTTCATCTGTGCAGGACTGGGTGAGACACTGGGCAGATACCTGGGGCCGGAAGAGGAGGCGAGGAAGGAAAGGCGGGAGCAGGCTGGGAAAGGAGAGGGCAGAGACGGAAGCAGGAGGCAGATAGACAGACTGTTGTTCACGGGCAAGTCAGAGAAGGAAAGGGGCCCAGACCCGCTCTTCCAGAGACATGGGTTCAAATCCTGCTCTGGCCTCACCAGCTCTGTGAACCGTGTTCTTAGACGGAGACCTCGCTCCTGCCTCAGAGATGAGTGCAGGGTTGTCAACTATGTGTGTAGACACAGAGCGGGGCCTGGCCCTCGGGCGCCCGGTCTGTGGGGACACAGGTGATGAGGGCCTGATTGTCACCTGGCATCCTGAGCCATTGCGGGCTTGGGCTTCGGGGACAGAACTTTGGTCAGCGGCTTATCTCAGTCCCGTGTGTTGCCCACCGAAAACCGCTCTCCGTTCTCCACCTGCTCTTTGCTCGGAAACCATCCCCGTCTGGCGGACCAGGTGCCCGCAGTGGCTGCCACCAGCCAGGCACTGCGGCACCGGGGCCGGCACGATGGTCCCGAGAGCACAGGACCACCCGGCCGTGAGCCAGCACCTTTGCCCCTTAGCACCCGGAGAGGTGATGTGTTGTTCCAGCTCATTCCGCGGGCACACTCAGCATCCTCCGAGCGACCCCGCGGAGGGAGAGTTTCTGCGCCGGTCTTCTGACCCTGGGCTTGAACAACAACTTGGTTTCTCATTTCACAGCCGCGCTGTCCTTTCCAGAAAACCCAGCCCTGTCCGTCCCTGGCTCTCACTTCCCGGCACTCTCACTTGCGCAGCTTAGAAACGGTAAGCAGCATGTTCCTCTTCCAAACATACTTTGGCGAAATATGCATGGCTCTGAAAACAAGGCCCGGCCACCTCCCGGGTGGAGCCCTCGGGAACTTGTCTCCTTGGTCTCCTATTCTTGATAACCTGACCCGGCCGCCTGCCCAGGTACAGATTCCCTGCCCTGGGCGTGTGGCCGGTTCTCTGAGCTCCATGCCTGCTGGGGACGAGGGGCGAAGAGCATGCTGGCACCACGAGCTCAGGAGGGAAGGCACACGGTCCCCCAGGCCAGTGGCCGCGGCAGGATGTCTTTCCCGGGTGACTCACCCAGACTCACATGGGTCCCACGTCCCTGGGCGCCAGCTGGGCCCAGATGGCCAAGAGAGGAGGCAGGGTCTTTCCACAGCTTTGCTCAGGATTGATGCTCAAGCCCCAGCTGAGGGACAGGGCGTCCTCGTCAGAAGGCTTGGCAGAGGCTCTCTTTACGAAGGGACTTACCCACGATTGCGGAATGGATGTGGCCTGACATTAAGATGTTTTATGACTCTGATTAAGCAGGAGGGGGGAGCTGGAGAGAGGTGGTGATTAATCCTCCCACGGAGGAGCTGGCCCCCATCATCCCCACTAGACAGAGAGGCTGGACAGCAGGGGATGATTGCCGCTCCCCAAAGAGAAGAAGCCCAGTTTCCACCCGGGGTGTGGGGGGTGAGCCTCAGGCCTGCTGGGCGGGCGCTTTGCGTGTGTTCCCGGGTGGCCCGTGTATGGGCCCTCAGAGGGTCAGACACCTTGTGTAAGACAGAGGACGCCTGTGCCCTGGGACGGCGGTCCCTGAGGGGTCCTGGATGCCCCCTTTGAGACAGGTGCGAGGAGGAATCCCAGGAGGACAGAGCCCATGACGTTCCTCAGGGTCTCTGGTGTGGGCCCCACGGGAAGGCTCTTTGACAGCCAGGCCCCGAGCAAGTCCCTGTTTCGTGCAGGAAGAGTGTTTCCTTCCTGGCCTGGTTCCCCTCTCTGCTTGGCCCAGAAGGCTCAGGACTAAATTTGGGAGTCCGTGTTGTGAGTTCTTGAATTCCCATAACGTACACAGGGCATTCTGGCCCCTCCTCGCCCATCTTTCCATCTTAGCTCCGTGCTCTGATCGTTCAGGCATTCGTGTTTCTGGTGTTCGTCGTAGGGCGCACACCTCTGGGTACGTCTCCCATCCTCGTGGAATGAGGTCAAGGGTAATAATGGGCTTGTCTGTCTGTCTGTCCTTCCTGGCTGGGGATGTCTCTGGTGTGCCCATGCACGGGACTGTCCGTATCCTCAGAGGAAACCCTCTCACCGATCCCTCCAGAAGGAGAAAAAGAGGGGTCAGGCACTGGACGTGAAGTTTAGAGACAACCCACGTGCCCACAGGGGCTGGTAAATGGGGTCTTTGTACACAAGACTCTCTTCGGTCTCTCAAAGGAATGAACTAGAGTTGCGACTCTCAACGTGAACAATTCTCCAGAACGGACGACTGAGCCAAAGATCAAGTTCCAGAAGAATATATATGAGATGATATTATTCAAAACCCTTTTTAAAAATTTGAAGTGCTTTTCAGCAGTGTTTGTTGGCTTATTTGTTTTTATTTTTTTGTTCGATGGCACTCTGGTCACTGAAATGAGGATGTCTGGCTTCTCAGAGGTCAGGACCTGCCTCGAAGGACCCCAGTCCTTGCTACTTTTTCCAATGGTTCACCTTCATCTGTGGGAATTGAGCACTGGGTCCAGGGGCACAGACTGTGGTCTTTGCCAACACACCGAGTAAAGCCATGTGGGGACAGGAAAGCCCCCTTTCGGGGTTCCATCAGGAGAGAGCCCTCATCCATGAACAGGGATGGGGCTTCGTCCGGGACCACTCAAGGGAGACTGGGAACTGTGGCCGGGCTCACCTTGGGCACAGAGTCTGAGAGGGGGCCCACTTCATGCTTGTCGCGAGGGCGATTCTCAGAAAACAAAACCAGAAAGGACCAAGGGTCGGTGAGGATGTGGAGAAATCGGAACACTTGTGCTTTGCTCGTGGGCGTGTAGATGCAGCCACCGTGGCAAACCGTAGGAAGCTTCCTCGAAGAATTAAAGATAGAATGACTGTAGGGTCCAGCAAGTCTGCGTATACACTCCAAGGAACTAAAGGCAGATGCTCAAAACAGATATTTGCACACCGATGTTCATGGCCGCGTTATTCGCAACATCCAGAAGGTGGAAACAACCAGAATGCCCACTGATGGGCACGCGGATAAACTAAATGTGGTCTAGCCACACAATGGGATACTATTCAGGCTGAAAAAAAAAAAGAACGTAATTCTGACACGCTACAGCAGGGACGAACCTTGGAAACATCGTGCTCAGCAAAACAGGCCAGTCCCAAAGGACAGACGCTGTCTGATTCTGCTCAGTGAGGTGTCTGGAGTAGTCAGGTTGTTAGACACAGAGAGGAGGCCAGAGGTCGCGGGGGGCTGGGTTGCAGTTTGCGAAGACGGAAACTTCTGGCGATGGATGGCGGGGATGGTTGCACCACAATGGGAATGTGCTTAACGCCGCTGAATTTTACACTTAAAAAGTAGGTAAAATGGCAAATCATATATGTATGTTTTGTAATCATAACAAATTTAAGGGATGCCAAAAAATCTCCGTCATCAAGGCAAATATATGCATTAAGAAGCGGGCGAAGGCATGGCTTTCCTTCCGTGATTTTGCTTCGTCCGTTTTTTTCATTTCGTTGTTCCGTGTGTGACGGCCAGAGGATTCTTTCGGCTCTGTCATCTGGCCTGATAAACTCTGATGATTAAAGTTTCCCTGACACAGCTGTATTCCCTGGTTCACGGGAAACCGAACCAGAGAGGGACTTGGGCACAGTTTGGGGTGGTGGGGGTCTTCTTCCTCCAGGGAAGGACCAGGGTCACCACCTGCCTCTTGGTCAGGGTCAGCTCCTTCAGGCTGGGACCTTGTCTGTCCTGTTCAGAGCAGTACCCAAATCTGCCTGGTGCCTGGCACATAGAAGGTGCTTAATAAGTCAGGGCTGAGTGAGTGAGCCAGGCAATGAAGGAATGAAAAATAAAAGTCTAACTAACATGTAACCCTTTATAAAGCACACACAACCTTTCTCGCAGATGTCCTTGAAACTTATACTCGGGGTACTTCTTGGATGAAAAGTTGGTGGTTGAAATGGGAAAGCATATAGGGTTGTGATGCTTTAAAAACCATACCTTAAGGGACACTTGGGTGGGTTAAGCATCTGACTCTTGATTTTGGCTCAGATCATGATCTCACAGTTCATGAGTTCCGGCCCCAAGTTGGTCTCTTCACTGACAGTGTGGTGCCTGCTTGGGATTCTTTCTCCTTTTCTCTCTGCCTCTCCACCGCTCTCTCTCTCTCTCTCTCTCAAAATAGTTTAAAAATCCTATACCTTAAGTATTTATATTTGTAAATCTTCAGTGGAGGTGGACACAGTCAAATACATTTTCTTTAACCACAAAAGAGGTGAACATATAATTTGTCACCAAGTACTTAGACATAAGATGTATTTGCATTTGATGTATCCCTTAAATGCACAGACCATTGAGCTGTCAGACGTCTGCTCATGGGATAGATGAGCTCATGTGCACGGTCTGAAGGGGTCTGCTTATCTTCAGAGCTAAAGAGTTTTCTTCCTTGCAAAGCTGTTTCTGTGCCTGGTCGGAGTGGTGCCCCCATGGCTGGCTTCCCCGAGAGGCACCTCAAGTTCATTGTGCTCCTCCGAGATGGCCCCTGTAGGATAGGAGCCCCGGACAAGGTAAGGGGAACAGTGTGTGTGTGCACAGAGTATGCATCTGTTCTGCCTCCTCCTCCTGCCCTCCCAGCTTTGAGCTTCCGGGCTCCGGAAAGCTAACTACACGACGTGCCTGGCTCACCCAGTCGAGGCTGTTTGGTGCCCTGTGTTTTCCCCTGTGCCCTGTCTTCTGCCGGAAATGCCCCTCCCCCTTCACTTCTTCCCACTCCTACCCCACACTCACCTAAAGGTCCTTGGCCCTCCATGTCCGGTCCCGGCATCGAGAGCACATGGGGGAAGCGCGGGGTCTCAGCTCCCCCCACCATCTGATGAGTCAGAACCTTCTGTGACAAGGTCTTCGAGTGATTCAGACGCCCCTTGAAGCGCGGAAGCACCATCAGTGACGCCTGCTCATCCGTCAGTGTTCGGCTCAGAGGCCACCTCCTCCAGAGAGCCCTCCCGGCCTGCTCCCCGCCCCCAGCCTGCAGCAGGGGCAGTTGGAGAGCCGGGGTGGCCACCTTCTCCAGCACCGGGCGCGCAGGCCACCTTCTCCAGCACTTCGCGTCCCCGAGCGTCTCTCTTCTGTGCCCGTGACCCTGCGGACGGACGCGTATCGTCTGTCGTGGTTCTGCCGGGGTCGGCGCTCGGGAGTCTGAGCGCCCGCTTGGGAATCCTCCCCCTGCACTCAGGCCCCTCCTGTGGCCGTGCTTGGGGTCCCCGTTGCGGGAGCCCCTGGGAGGGGAGACCACCTGCTCGCGAGGGCTTCGGGTGCGGTGGGAGCGTGGTGGGAGCCCAGACCGACGTGCCTGCTGCGGACTCCCCTCCTCGGAAAGCAGGCTTCCTGCTGGAACGGTCCGCGCCCTCCTGAGTGTTCAGGGCTCCCCGTAGAGATTCTTCTAAGGGCTCCCGGGGGACGTGCGGGCAGCCCTCGGGGTTCTCAGGAAAGATGTGAGGCCTTCTTCCTGGCTCTCCTCTGAGCACCCCCCCAGCTGCCCGGACACAGCCCCAGTCTGTCCTCCCCCATCACCATGATGAGCACCCAGTGCTCCATGCGACCCCGTGAGCCCCCTCCCCCTCCCCCACGCCACCTCCCCTGTCCTCACAGCCTGGGAGATCTGCGTAGGACACACATCACACACGTCCCCAGTGGCCACCCTCTCCCTCCAGGCCTACCCCTGCCCCTGGCATCCCCCCCTGCACCACAGAGACGTCTGTGCAGTTGCCCTGCCCCCCCTCCCCTTCCCTGTCACCTTTGCCCCAGTTCCCCTGCCCCAGAAGCACAGCCCTCAGGCCTTTATACTCTTGTTCTCTCCGCCTGGAACGTTCTGCCCCCTCCCCTCCCAGGCTACCTCCTGTTAGCTTTACTCTCAGCCTGAATGTCACCTCCGGGTGTGATCTCTGACCCTCGTTAGCCATCACCCTATTGGAACCGTCTACAGAGCAGAGATTACCATCCTTTGTCCCTTTGGTCCTTGTCACCTGGCCTTGCCCCTCCTGCAACGTAAGCTCTGGGGTCCACGGGGTCCACGGGCTCACTGGGGTGTCCTTTTCCATCACTGCCTCCCATGCACTGGAACACACATCATAGAAGCTGCACAGACATTTACTAAATAAACGGATGTGAATGAAGGAAGTAACACACACACACACACCCTTTGCATCAAATAGAGTCAAGGGTGCTGGTCCTTCTCCGAATTGCATCTGGACCCTGTCTGCCTGCTCTGTGCCCGAGGCTGACCCCTCTGCCTGCATTCCCAGCCCCCCGGGGGGCCGCTCCTCTCCAGCAGTCCAAGGGGGACCGGAGGACAGAGGGGGCATTTCCCTGTTCCCTCGACAGCCCCCACTGGGCTCAGCTGAGGCCACATCCCTCTCCTCCCTCCGGACCGAGGTGGGACCAGGTTCCCCTGGTGCTGGGGGCTGGGAACCCGCCTCCTAGGTCCTGCCCTCATCCGTGCTGGAGCTGGGGACTATCTCCTCGCCTCGTCGTCCTCTGCACCCTGGGGGAGAAGTGCTCCTGGCTGGGACCCTGGCTGAGACACAGGGCACCTGCTTTCTGGGGATGAGATCAAGGGGTCTTTCCTCTGTTTACACATCGCACACACACGTTTTTGCTTTTCAGTTATTTATTTATCTAAAAACAATTTTTAAAATTTTCAATTCTATTTTTACATTTTCAGGTACTCAAGAAAGAACTAGAAGAGCCTAGATTCTACACATGTGCACGTGTGTGTGCCTGTGTGCCTGTGTGTGTGTGTGTGCGTGTGTGCGTGTGAGTGCACGGGTGCATGGGAGTGTGTGTTTGCCATCGAGAGAAAACTTTTTTTGACTGCATAAAATTTATAAGTGTTCAACAACAGCATCTTAAAGCCACAAAGATTAAGAAAAAAATGACAGAACAAGAAAGAAACGGTTGCAAATTCTTAAGTTTTCCCATCTCTAAATTTAGGACTAAACTAATCCCATGAATTTAGGACGAAAATATAAATGTAGGGCTAAAATATAAACGTGGGACTACGCTAATAACAATTCTGTGCAAGTTTGAGTGGGATGTGGTTTACGTTTTTTTCTCATTGTTTTTAAAACCAACCGAATGTTATTCATGTAAATATTAGGTGGCTTCTGCAGATTTGTGACCCTAGTCCTAGGGCGCAGAAGCGGTCTTGTTTTGGACATTTTTATGTCCGACCTTATTCTGTGTCAACCTTAGAGGATGTTTGAAAGACGAGTGGTGTCAGTTTAGATCAAAACGCAATACTTCCCTGTTTCTAAAGCGTCTGAGGGGGAAACCTTGTATTCGTGAGAACATTCACGCAGCTATATTAATATGATGCCGCGGTAAAGCTATGCTGCTCCCCTAGGAAGACAGGTAAAGCACGAGCGTAGTGAGAACAGCATAAGGAAAGCGAGGACGATCAGAAATTGGTCGCAGAAATGCGTGCAGGTGTGCGTGGGGGTGTGGGTGTTCAGGGCCCCGCTGCCCTGAGCTGAGTCGATCCCACAGGCGACCCCGGATCTCTGAGCCCTCACAGTGGGGACCCTGGTGACCCAGGGGACCCCCCTGACCCTTCCCGGCCTCTCTGGGCTGCGGGGGGAGCAGCGGGAGCGAAAGGGCCCCTCGGGAAAGGCTGGCAGCTGGACTCCCAGCGGGCCAGCAGCTGCCTGATGTGGTCGTTTTCTGCCCTTAGCGCCTCGAACTTCCTCTTGGTGGACACAGCTGCCGCCCAGCTCTTCTGGGCTCTGTCCCAGTGGGCGAGGACCTCCTGGTGACAGTAGGGGGAGTTTCTCTCCAGCTCTTGGCCCACGTCCTGGGCCATCTTCTTGTAGAGGTTGCGAAGCTGGTACGTGCAGTTTATGTCTCTGTACAGGTTGGCCAGTTTCCTCTTGATTTCCAAGCACCGCGCTTCCTCTCGAAACCATTTCTTGTGACGCTGAAGGATGTGCTCGTCCCGTGCATCCTGTAGGCTCTGAAGTTGGAGCTTCAGCTGCTGAATCTCACTCTCAAGCTGGGAATTTTCACGCTGCAGGGTGGCTTCCTGGGTCCGGAGACTGTTTGCCTGTCCTGTTGGCTCTGCGGTCAGGTGCTGGTCTTCCCGCCGCTGTCTGGCTGTGTCTCGATGCCCCCCTTCGGGACCCCGAGGGGACACAGCGACGCCAGCATCACCAGCGACATCCTTCAGATCACCTGCTGCCCACTGCAGGGGACGATGGCCATTCCCCGCCGCCCCCCTGTGCTCGACGTTCCCGCTCCCGGCGGCCCCGCCTTCTCCAGGGAGGTCAGGCGAGGGGATGGCCCGCAGCAGGTGCTCAGCCCCAGGCCGTGACGGGCCTGCTTGATCTTTCGGGCCCTGCTCCCCGCGTGCCTTCGCCCGCTCCAGCCTTTCTTCCCCCTCCCTTTCCTGACCTCTCTGCCTCCGTCTCGAAATTTCTTGGTTGAGCGTTTCCGGACTTTCTGGACAATGAGGGTTTTCGCCCCGATTATGCGTTATTTCCTTCCGACCTTGTTCTCGATCCTTCTCCGATGCCCTCAAGATGGCGTTTTCATCAGTGACTTGGGGAAGTGTAGGAGGCTGGCTCTCGTGTGCCTGTTTCACAAAGCCAACGGAGTCCCGCAGTGAGGCGCTGCTCAGGTGTGTGCCCGTCGCCGAGGAGCACGGGATTTGTGAGGTGAGCGGGGGCGGCCCGAGGGCGTCATCGGCCCGTGAGGCTGGGCCAGGGCTCTCACGGCGTCCTCCACAGGCCTCACCGCGGGCTGGACACCTCTCGCCCAGTGTCTTCGCGCTTCTGGGACTGTGTTGTCTCCTCACTGTCAGAACCAGCACCACAGCGCATGCCAGCACGGCCCCGGGAAACACGGGGTGTCTCAGGCTTCCAGAAGTCCCCTCCCCGCACCGCACAGGTGCTTCAGGACCAGCTGAAACGCGCATCCCGTGGCCGACGGCGGGCCCTGCGTGGCTGCGCGGGCCTCCGCGGCTCGGCCTCTGACCACAGCACTGCCTCTGAGGGCCAGCGTCCTGTGGTTCCCAACTGACCACTCGGGAGAGTTCCGTCTCTAAGGTAAACAAGTGCTCGGCAACCGGGGCACGTCGGTTGGGCTGGGGGGAGGGGAGGCCAACCAGTTTCTAGAAAACAGCTCTGCCTGACTTTGCTGACGTAGAACGTGGTCTCACTTACACAAGCACCAGGGGAGGCGGGAAGGGCGGATCCCAGCCAGGAGCTCGGCCCATCTGGCCCGACGGCAAACCTAGGTGGTCAAAGCAGAGCCAGGCAGGGTCCCTCTCTGTGCACCGGGGAAGTCGGGGCAGAGTGTCAGGTTCCCGGGCGAGGCCCACCGTCCTGACTCGAAGTTTCCCTCTGCTCCAGGGACTCCTGGTCCTGCTCGCAAAGGTCCCAGGGATCTCCCTCCTCGGAGGCTCCCTCCCTCCTCTCTGTGGTCACTGTGAGCGGGCAGGTCACTCTGGGTCTGTCCCCAAAGCTACTAAGGGACCAGGATTCCAATCCTAACAACTGGGGAGAAATCAGGAACTGGCAGGGTCTTACAATGTCGTGGGTTCTGTGCAGCCAGCCTGTCCTTGTCCAATCCTGGTGCTCCTGCGAGGGGGTAATGCTTCTGCAGGGTGACACAGTGGCCGTTTCCCTCGTGTGGCCCTCCATCCATAGCCGTGTCTCCCTCGGTGCCCGGGGGAGGGCCCCCAGTCCAGCGAGTCACCTCAGAAGTGGGCCCCTGGAGGGGCCCAGTATCTCTGCGGCAGAGTCTGGCTCCGAGCCCCTCGTCCGTCCCCTGGGACCCTGATGGAAGAGGCCGTTCCCACTCTCCTTGTCTGAGAGGGGAAGAGAGAAGTCAGTAAGGCTGGTCAGGTGTCCCGAGGGGTTCCAGGCTTAGGCTGTGGGGGCCCTCTGGATGGACAGAACAAGTACTCTGAGCAGGTTTGGTGATGAGGGAGGAGGTGGCCCATGGTCTGAAGCGAGAGCTGTTTAAGTAGACTTTTTATTTTTTTATTATTTTTTTTATTTATTTATTTTTTTCCCAACATTTATTTATTTTTGGGACAGAGAGACAGAGCATGAACGGGGGAGGGGCAGAGAGAGAGGGAGACACACAGAATCTGAAACAGGCTTCAGGCTCTGAGCCATCAGCCCAGAGCCCGACGCGGGGCTCGAACTCACGGACCGCGAGATCGTGACCTGGCTGAAGTCGGACACTTAGCCGACTGCGCCACCCAGGCACCCCGTAAGTAGACTTTTAAAAAATTATTTATTTTGAGAGAGAGAAAGAGAGCATTTGTGCATAGTTGGGGAGGGGCAGAGAGAGGGAGAGAGAGAGAGAGAATCCCAAGCATGTTCTGTGTTGTCAGCACACGGCCTGACTAGGGGCCGGATCCCACAACCCGTGAGATCTTGAACTGAGCCGAAATCAAGGGTCGGACTCTTAACCAGCTGAGCCACCCAGGTGCCCCTAGATTTTATTTTTTGTAGTTAATTTTACGTTTGAAGAAAAATGGAATGGAACGTATGGAGAGTTCGCATATACCCCCTTGCCTCCCTCGTTAAGAACCCCCTACTGTTGACAACTGGCATTAGTGTAGTATATCCATACTAGTGATGAAGCAGCATTGGTATATTATTATCATCTAAAGTCCATAACTTACGTTAGGAATCACTCTCTGTGTTGTGCATTCTCCGGTGTTCGACAAATACACTCTGTCATAAGTGTACCGGTCCAGAGTCTACAGAATAGTTTTGCTGCCCTGAAAATCCCCCAGGGCTCCCCCTGTTCATTCCTCCCTCCCTCCCTCCCTCCCTCCCCCTGAGCCCCTGGTCATTTTCCTTGCTCTGTATTCAGCTTGTGTGACATTAATACAGTGATCCCAGCTTTTTAAAATTACTGTCACTGTGGTATACCTTTCTCTATCCCTGTACTCTTAATCTGTGTCTTTATAGTGAAAGTGAGTTTCTTGTAGATAACATAGAGTTGGGTCTTGTTTTGTGTGTGTGCGTGTGTGTGTGTGTGTGTTTATCCATTCAGTCTCTGTCTTTTAATTCATATATTTAGATCATTAACATTTAAAGTGATTATCAATATTTGTGGATTGATACCTATCACATTTCTGACTGTTTTCTTTTGTCACCCTTGTTCTGTTTCTTTTTTTTTAAATTCCTTTTCTGCATTCTGTGGTTTTAGTTGAGCAATTTATAGGATTTTGTTTTATCTTCTCTCTTGGAATCAAACTTCTTTTAATAATTTGTAGTAGTTGGGGCACCTGGGTGGCTCGGTTGGTTAAGGGTCCAACTCTTGATCTCGGCTTGGGTCATGACCTCACAGTTTGTAAGTTCAAGCCCCCATCAGGCTCTGTGCTTATGGTGCAGAGCCTGCTTGGGATTCTGTCTCTCCTTCTCTTTGCCCTCCCTTGCTTGTGCTCCCTCTCAAGATAAAAATAAATAAACTTTAAAAAATTAAAATATTTGTAATAGTTGCCCTTGAATTTGTAGTGTACCTCTACCACTGGCCCAAGTCCGCGTGCAAGGACCGTCATCCCCAGGTCTGCTTCTGCTGATTTTAACTTCTTTAGTGTTGGGAGATGTTATGGGTTGAACTACGTTCTTGCAGAATTCAAATATTGAAGTCCTCACTCCCAGGACCTCAGAATGGGACCTTACTTATAAATGGAGTCTTTATAGAGGTAATCAAGTTAAAGTCACGGGCCCTAATCCCATGGGACTGTGTCTGCATAGAAGAGGAAATGTGGGCAGAAACCTGTGGGGAGAGAAGGCAATATGGCGACACTGGGGAAGATGGCCAGTGACAAGACAGGGATCAAGGCCCAGAGCAGATCCTCCCTCATAGTCCTCTGAAGGGAATCTTGCCCCCCACCACCTTGTGTGGGGACTTCTGTCCTCCAGAAGTGGGAGAGGACGGATTTACCTTGTTTGAGCCTCCCAAGGTGGGTATTGTGTGACAGCCGCCCCAGGAAGCCGATAGAGAAGAGAAGAGACGTGGTGACCAACAGAAAGAGGGACAGAGACAGAGGCAAGCAGAGGGTGCTGTGTGCGCACGTGTAAGTGTGAGTGTGCATGTGTGTTTGTGCGAGGATGCATGTAAGCATGAGTGTGTGTGTGTGTGCACACACGTGTTCGGAGGATCGTCTTATTCCCGGCTGCAGGGTTGAGCTCAGAGACATTTCGGTGAACTTGTGGACCCCCAACACCTACCCCAGCGCCCAGTAAGGTTGATTCCTTGTCACCTCTTGTTGCAATGCCACCGCTGTCACGCACAGCTATTGGAGAAACGCCAGCCACAGGTGCAAGGGTAGCACTGGGACCCAGGCCTTGGTGCTAGATGGAACTCAGTTGCTCTTAACATCGTTACTCCTGGGCTCCTTCACTTAACTGGCTCCTAGAAAAGCATAGAGTATCTGGCTTTCTGTGATCTCTACGTTCCTAGTGGTTGACGTTTAAGAGCTGCTTGTGAATGAATGGTTGGGGGAGGGGTGAATATAAAAATGACTGAATAAAAGTTAACTAAACTGTTGGGGCTCCCCTTGGAGGGTCTTATGGGGTTCATACATTGTTTGGGGAAGCAGAAGCCTAGGCTCGTGTAAATTTGATCGAAAATACTAGTCTGATTGCTCAGGGTCTGAGAGCTCTAGCCAAGGTGCTGTGTCTGTGAGATGATGCACTCACTTCATCCCCAGGGCGGAAAGGCTAAGAACACCTGTACCACTGATGGCAATGCCTAGGATGGATGGGGCAGATGAGGGTGACAGTGTTGAGAGCCCGTCCAGCCCCTCGTCTGAGGCGGGGGTGGCTCTGGACTCCAAGCCCTGGAGGCCTTGACCACCCCCAAGCCCACGGTCAGGACAGATCAGAGGCCACTGCTGAGTCCAAAGAAGCCCCTCCAGTTTGAACATAGGGCTTTAACCTCTCCAAGCCTCCGTTCCCACATCTGTAAAATGAACGTAACGAAACCGACCTCCCGGAATCCCAGGGAGATGATGCCAATGCTATTGTGTTTCACAATTGTTAATTACACATTTGTGCTGTGATGAAAAATAACCTCTTTGTTAGCCAGTTTGATGGAGTTTACGAGCAAATGGCAAAGGTGTTTCTCATGGGCTTTACGTGGAGATGGGCCACAGCTGATGCACAACCTTCTTGCTCCAGACCTCGTGTTCTTTGTACCGTTTGTTGCCCCCAGCATCCCCAGGACACGTCATTTGCCAGCCAATCTGGGCCATGGGCTCCCGTGAATCAGCATTTCCAGCCCCATGCCATGCAAACACACATGTGTGTTGAGCCCTGGCTGGAGAGTATGAAACCATAGATATGGAAACTGTTGGTGGGGGTCAGATTTGGCAATCCTGGGCTATCTTGCCACTGAACATGACTTGGGGAGGCAAGGAGGGGACAGTTACTCATAGCACATGGACAAAGGCGATGTCCATTCCAGTTGTGAAGGTATCATCATCAGCTATGACAAAAATCATATTTCCCTGAATGTCAGATTTCAAGTAGAATCACACGTTCCAACCCTGCCCAGGCGTTTCAAAAGAATTACACAATAAGGGGTTTCCCCCTTCACTGCACTGAGCCTCACCCTTTTGTGCAGCTTTTTCAGAAAAGACAGATTAACATCTGGCCCCGATTATGGGATTCACGCATCTGCTCAAACTAAACTAGCCGTGACCAGCTGCTGCGTGTATGAGGACTGTGTGTCCTTTGGGTAGAAGGCTCGTGGATAATTTTAAAATTCAAGGGCTGTGCACTGTGTTCAAAACAGAACAGAAGGAGGAACTGGAAGCTTGGGGGAGCCCCTGGGTAGGATTTATAATGATTTAAACAAAACGCAGCGTGGTTATCATGGCAAGAGAACAGCATCTGGAAACGGAAGGCCTAAGTCTGAGTCCTGATTGAATTAAATGCCAGCTTTCTTGCCAAACTCTGCGGCCTGGGTTTCTTCTTATGAAAACAGAGACATGATGGTCAGGAGCTGTATTTTCTTCACAGACCCCTTTGCTCATGACTTAAATGGAGACCCTCAGGTCACTAACTTCCCACAATCTTAAACAAATGATGGATTCATCCACCCACGACCGCCCCGTGACTCCACTTTATGGAGGGGAAACTGAGGCACCGTGTAATGAAGTCACATGCCCAAGGTCATGCAGCAGTGCGTGAACAGTTGGGTGAGAACCATAACCCAAGGGCAGGCCACAGCATGACAAACTCTACCGTCAACTTGATGTTTCCAAAGAGGTGATGAGAGAGGTTACTGCCCTCCCCACCCACCCTGTTCCGTCTCCACCTGCTCTGGCCCCCACATTCTGTACCTCACTACCTCACCCACCCAATGGAGCAGCCCCTTCAGGCTCCGAATCATTATCGCTTTGAGTGTCCACCATTTGCAGATCTGAGGACCTCTGAGGCCTCTGCATGGGGAGCAACCAGGACATGGGGTGGGCTGAGTTGTTTGCCTTTCATGACTTCAGTTTTGACTATGTTAAAAATAAACTTTTAAAATGTGAAATACACTACATCCAAAAAAGATTTAGAGAAGAACTTGGGTGGCTTGGCCAGTTAAGTGTTCGACTCTTGGTCTCAGCTTGGGTCCTGATCTCATGGTTTGTGGGTTTGAGCCCCACACTGGGTTCTGCCCTGATGGCGTGGAGCCTGGTTGGGATTCTGTCTCTCCTCTCTGCTCCTCCCCTGCTTGTTCTCTCTCTCTCTCTCAAGCAAAAAAACTTAAAAAAAAAAAGAGAGAATTGGAGTGACATATGGAAAAGGACAAAGAGTGAAGGACGGTAGAAGGACTTTGAGAATATCCATTTCACCTTATTTCCTTATCAGGTAGAACATTAGATAATCCTTTTTGTTTTACATAAAACTGCTCATCTTAACTGGCTATGAAAGGGTAAGATTGGAAGGATGGACCCTGGATCTGGAAGGAGAAAGGAAAATTCTCTTCACCTGATTCCTGGCCACCTTCTGGTCCCTGTTCCACTCCGTTCTGGGTGAGCTGCTCTGCTTTCCAGAACATTTCTCAAAGTGAGGTCCACAGATATCTGTGGGGCTCTGACACCCTTTCAGATACTTTGCAAAGGCAAAGGTGTGTAAAATTGCTGGGGCCTTAGCATTAACTGTCCCAGCCATCACTGCATTCTTCACCACCATGTACTGGTAGGGAAAAAAAAATACAAGTTCCATTTAAAAATGTCCTTGATAAAGGAGTAAAAAGTAATTTTATTAATGAGTGAATACACGTTTTTAACTTCTGGGTAACAGTACACACGAAGAACTGCTGCATGCTAAGGTAGATTGGTTGTCCCGGGAAATGCATCATACATTTGTGTGAGTTGCAAGCTAAACTAACCACTTTATCCATGGACGCCATTTTTACCTACAAGAACAACTGACAAGTTATGTTTATTCAGACTTGGTTATCTGACAGGTATTTCCTCACAAGCAAATGAAATGAGTCTGTCATTTCAAAGAAACTTAAGACTATTTGTTGCCAATGATAAAAATTGAACTTTCAAGTGAAAATCTGAATTTCTGAAAATTTACATTGCCACTGTGAGCTTGATAGATGCTCAGTACTTTCCTGGTGAAATTGGTGATGGTGGTAATTAATGTGATTGTTTGATATTAGACATTGAAATGTGTCAACATTTTGAAGCAATATTTTCCAAATGACTAATGCGTGATGTTACAAAATCACCCCTGGGTAAATGATCCACTCGAAGTGCAAGACAGACCAATGGAATTTACTGTAATCACAGGAAAGTTTATTGGTATGGTTTCATATTCCAACTGCAGTGAACCTTTAAATAACTTTCATTTGCCAGGTTAGGTTTAGTATAAAATACACACAATTATCCTAAACATCTCCCAAATACTCCTCTGTTCCAATTACGTATCTGTGTGAGACCTGATTTCCTCCAAAATATATTGCAAGAGACAAAATGCAGAAGAAAATATAAGAACCCAGCTCTCTTTTCAACCAGACATCAGAGAAATTTGGAAACATGCAAAACAATGCTCCCTTTGTTTTTTTGGAAAAGTTATTTTTCATAACAATGTTATTTTAAAAAGGAATTGCATTGCAAAATTTGTTCTAATTACTAATATGGTGAACACCGATGCCAGTGGTGTTTTGGTAAATGTTTAACAACCAGCTCCCTGAGGGGCCTTGAAGGGAGCCCTGATTTATAGTGTCCGCTGATTTCCATGGTATAAATACTCTCATCACGACCACTTTCAAGGTGCCAATATGTCATTGATGTGAAGTTGGGAAGGGACCTGCTCTCCCTCTAGCCTGTGGTGAGAGGGATCCAGCACATCACTGATTATAACCCACCTCTTTGTTGGCATCCTAACTTATGTTTTTAGCTTATTGAGAGAGAGAGAGAGAGAGAGAGAGAGAGAATACCAAGTAGGCTCCGTGCTGTCAGCACGCTGGGTTCGATCTCACAAACCCATGAGATCATGACCTGAGCCACAATCAAGAGTGAGATACTTAGACTGAGCCACCCAGGTGCCCTATCCTAATTCTGAAGTGTGTTTGAGAACAGGTGTCCCAGGATCATCACCCCGACCTCAGCTCAGCAATGTCAGGCACCCTGGAGAAAGTTTTTGAGACTGAAGTTCTTATGTTCCTCACATCAACATCCTACCATCCCGTGTTCCCTCTGCCGACCCCTTGGCAAAGACAAGACACCTGTGTCTTTCCATTCTAACCCCTTCTTAGAAGAATTTTTTTTTTTTTTTCTGTAAGCACTTTCTCGGGATTCCGTCAGGAAGAGCTCACAGGTGGCTGCGATTTGGTCACGATTTACTAGGTGACCTGTGTGTAAAATCGGTTAAATGGACTTGTGACTCTCAATAGACAGAAAGCTGAGAGGACAATGGATCAGAGCTCAAAATCATACCACCTCCCCTCATCCCCTGTCGGGGTGGGAAGAATGAGGACCCTTACCAGGAGGCGTATATATAAACAAAATACTTTATTATTTGCAAGAGAAAAGGCCAGATTACAAAATCTTTATACTTCAGTTCTGTGCATGACCACACCAAAGGTTTATGATGGACTTTGGTTTCTGTAACTTAGGTTGAACCACATGACACTGCCAACTTTGTAAGTTTCTAAAAAAGTCCAATATTGGCAATTTCATGTGGTTCAACCCCATTTAAAATGAGCCAAGGGCTAAGATCCCCTTTGGCAGAAAGACATTCCCGGTCACATGTCTGTTGATGTTATAAACAGATGTCTGAGTGATAAACATGTCCCGCTTGAGAAAAACATCCTGTGCTTAACGACACTGGAAACGGTCTCGGGTAGGTACTGAGACAGAGTCCCCAGCTCTGGTGTTGCTGTTCCCAGCTGCCCCCCGCACCCAGTTTTGTGGTCTCAATACATAGATGGACTCCTCTCCGGGGACGTCAGCCACTCCTCTGAGTGGCCTCTCACATTGCGAGTGAAGTCGGTGAGGCTCTGAAACCAGGTCGACTCGATCGTTTACAAGCGTCCCGACTGCACGCGGACCCAGGCGCTCCTTCGAAACAACCACGGGAGTCTCCCGTCGGGCGCAAAACATTTCTGCAAGTCGACCCCTCCAAAGGATTCTCTCTCCTGTTTTCTGTGCCCTCTCTTTGCCTCTGGGCATTCAGCTTCCGTGAAAATAGGAACAAAGACCCGTGCCGCTGCGGGCACTGAGCAGAAAGGAACAGCATCGTGCGTGTCCAGACAGCCCACGACCCGACAGGTGAGCCAGGCCAGGGAAAAAATTCGAGTTTCGTTCATGACCAACAGACTTCGTGAAGGTCCCCCTCCCCTCCCCCCACTGGCCCCAACCTTCAGCTCTGTACAATACGTTTAACTTTACATGGAGTGCAGATAAAAATAAAGCTTTCTTACAAATTGCATTTTTTCCAGTGAATTACTTCTGCAGTAAAAATAGCTGCTACATAAATCCTTCCTGATCTCTGAAAAGGAGCCACATATTTCCAAAAATAGCATTCTTATTTTAATCATACAGAATAATTTGGGGCACGGAGGTGGACCATGGGAAGGGAATGGCTGGTCAGGGGACGTTAGTCGTCGGGGAAACCCGGTCGAACTAAAAAATAAAAGAAGGTTTGCGTATCAACTGGTTTAAAGGCATGCACAGAAATGGAAAACATATGCCATTCGTCAAGAAAAATACTGCTCTATAGCTTTTACGTTACAATTAAGGAGAAAGCGGAGGCTACGTGTGCCTCCAGATAATAACATTAAGTGTTTTTATAAAAATTCCCAAATGTACAAAGTCCTTGCCGGATGATAATCCGGGCAAAACAAAACAAAAACAAGGGACTGACCCTCTCAGAACTTACACCTGTAGGCATACTGAATGTAAATAACACGGCTTTACAACTTCTGCGTCTGGCCGGGCAGACGCGACGTTTGCAGAATGCCGCACGGCTCTGCGTTCCCGCTCCACGTACGCTGACGGAATTATTTTAAATTACAATGTACAGTTTTTGTTAAATAGGACCATTAGAGGATTCAGACAGCAACGAGGAGATTACAGTCATATATACAAACCTGACTCCTGAAACGGCACCACAGTCTCCCTGCACCGCCCCTCCGCCTCTCTGAACCGAACAGAACACCCCTGCCTTTGTGATTCCCGGCTGCCAGAGGCGGAAAGAAACTTACGAGAAACAAACAAAAACAAAAAAAAACCCAAAATGCGCGTGCCCCAGACAGGCTCGCTCCTTTGAGACTCTCCGAGAGCCCGGACGTTCCGGTCACACAGCCTGCTCGGGGATGGGGGGAGGCCAGGGCGGCTTCCCAGTGCTTCTTTCTCGGCCGTTCTAATGTTAAGGGCGTCATCAGCAGCGTGTTCCAAGTCGGCAGGCTCTCCGAGCGAGAAACCGTGCTTCCTGGTGGCGGAAAACCCGCGGTTTCGGAGGGAACAAGGCCACTGCTCCGCGGCGACTCTCCGGGACGCGATCAACGCCACCTGTCAGGGTCCTCGGGGTGGGGGGTGGGGGGGGCCCACGCGGGCGGGGCCGGCTCCGGTCGGGGCCCCGCGGGCCTCAGTCCTCCGTGTCGGGCTGGACGCCCAGGATGGCGTGCAGTTCCTCGGGGGTGAACCCCAGCAGGTGCTGCAGGTCGCACACGAAGCGGTACACGTAGCGCTTGCCCGACGTCTTGTGGATGATGTTCTTGTCGTAGTAGTAGCGCAAACCGCGGCTCAGCTTCTCGTAGTTCATCTTGGGCTTGTTTTTCCTCTTCCCCCACCGGCGGGCCACCTGCGGCGGACACGGAGGGAGAGACTTCAACTGGGCAGGTAAGGAAAAAGCGGGGGGACCTTCTCCCCCGCTGAGGGTGGTCGTGCCCGCTTACCCGGAGAGAACCGGGCCGGCCCTCACGAGCCCTGGGGGTGTGTGCTCTGTTTCAGGGCACCTGCCGGGGCACTGTGTCTCTGAGGACAGAGGGAGGGGCCCCCACCCGCCGCGCCGCCTCCTGCGGCCTGAAGCAATGGTTCACGGTCAGGTGGCCCCGACGCAAGGGAAACGCTGTGTCCCCCCCACCCCCCTGGGCTCCTATTCTAGGCACCCCAGCCAACAGCTGCCGGGTGTGGTTCCGAGCCACGGGACGGTATGCATTCCTCAGCGCTTCTTTGCACCTTCCTGCTGCCAGAGATCACAGGCCTCTCTAAGGCCCGCAGGGGAGGGTCTCGGATCTGCCCCCGGCCTCCTCCTGCAGAGGGGAAGCCCCGAGGACCAGCACGGGGCTGCGGGGGGGGGAAAAGGCAAACTCCCCACGGCATTTGCGAGTGGTCGGGAGAGACCCTCAGTTTACCGCTTGTGCCTCTATATCAGAGGAGCGAGCAAGACGGAGAAGCCTGCCCGGTGCCCACATGCACGCCCACGGGACACTAGAGCCGCTCTCGTTAGTAGCCGTGGACCCTGCCGTGTGCCCAGCTGGGCCTAAGGTGAGGAAATCAGGGTTCTGAGCCCAGAGATGGACTTCCCGAGCCCTGGCCGTACCTCATCGGGGTCAGCGAGCTTGAACTCCCATCCGTCCCCGGTCCAGCTGATGAACGGCTGGCAGGACTTGTCCGAGAGTAATTCCAGGAGGAACTGCCACAGCTGAATAGGTCCGCTTCCTGGGGGGGGGGGGGGGGGGGGGGAAGGGGCGGGTTACACGTTTTTACAGATTTACAGTTCGGCAAGGCTTTCATCCTCCTAGTGACCTCAGCTGCCCAAGCCATGTGAGACCCACCTCCGGACAGGGGGCCAACATGATGACCCAGTTCAAGGGTGGTGACACTTCAATGGCACCAGGCTAGAGACCGAATAGGGCGTCTTCCTCCCCGCCTCCCACTCCAGAAACAAGGGGTCACTGGGCCCTTAAGGATCGCCGAGTTTGGTCTTCTGGAAAAAAACTCAGGGCCACCGACTCTAGACATGAAAATTCCTCAGCTCGAGGGCGCCCGGCTGGCTCGGTCGGGGGAGCGTGCGACTCTTGACCTCGGGGTTGTGAGTTCGAGCCCCACGGTGGATGCAGAGATGCCTTAAAATCTTTTTAAAAAGATTCCTCATCCTGTTTAATTGTTCCTTATGTAATACGTTTCAGGGTTTATTTCTAGAGCCACCCAGCAGGACAGGGGCGGGGGTGGCTGAAGGGGCGTTTCCCCACAGAATGAGGCACGCCATTCAAGGAATCCTACGCTGCACCTTCCTGACTTGAATGAGGGTGGGTAAATTGCTTAATCCAGGACTCAGTTTACTCAACAGTGAGTTGGGCATCTGGGGTTGTATCCATTGCTTCACCACCGCTGGTGAGGGATGCTTTGCTTTTCATATACCTCTCCTGGGTAATATTTAGAACCCCCACCTTGTGAAGAGGGTTATCACTGTATTTTATTTCTTTTTTTAAAGTTTACTTATTTTGAGAGAGAGAGAGACAGACAGAGTGAGTGGGGAAGGAGAAAGAGAATCTGCAGGCTCCGCACTGTCAGCACAGAGCCTGACATGGGGCTCGAACTCACGAACCGTGAGATCATGCCCTGAGCCGAAACCGAGAGGTGGATGCTTAACCGACTGAGCCACCCAGGCACCCTGTAACACTCTTTTATTTATTTATTTTTAATGTGGTTTTTTTTTTTTTTTTAATTTATTTTTGAGAGGGAGAGCAAAAGCATGAGTGGGAGAGGGGCAGAGAGGGAGGGAGACACAGAATCTGAAGCAGGCTCCAGGCTCCGAGCTGTCAGCACCGAGATCGACGCGGGGCTCAAACCCACGAACCGTGAGATCATGACCTGAGCCAAAGTCAGAGGCTTAACCGACTGAGCCGCCCAGGCACCCCTGTAACATTGTTTTAAAGAGGAGGTGCGCTCAGATGCCAGGTGTCTTGCCCTGAATCACACACCCATCAAAAGAGTTGTTCCTCAAGACCCCATGGCCATCATCAATAAGGCTAGAAAACACGAAGGGCAGGAGTTCTGGAAGCAGACACAACCAGGTTACCTATGTGCCCGGAAAGCTGTCTACTTCTGAGCCAACCGCCCCAACTGTAAAGCAGGTTACTGCCCTCACCTGCGCTGGGCTGTCCCAAGGATCGCCAACCCTATTCGTGCCTAGTTAGCCACAAAGAGCTGACAGTAGGCAAATGGTAACGAATCTTAAAATGAAGATGGGGCGCCTGGGTGGCGCAGTCAGTTAAGTGTCCGACTTTAGCCAGGTCACGATCTCGCAGTCCATGGGTTCGAGCCCCGCGTCAGGCTCTGGGCTGATGGCTCAGAGCCTGGAGCCTGTTTCCGATTCTGTGTCTCCCTCTCTCTCTGCCCCTCCCCCATTCATGCTCTGTCTCTCTCTGTCCCACAAATAAATATACGTTGAAAAAAAATTTTTTTTAAATGAAGACCACCATGGCTGTTTATTTTCTCATCAAGCCCATTTCTGTGGACGTTTTGGGACGACAGAAAGAAAAAAAAAAAAAAAAGGATCCCTCTGTATTCTTACTTTAACCTGTGAGTTGTTTTTCCATAGGTATTTTTTTTAATCCAGTGGCTCCATATGGTCAAAATATGAAAAAAAAAAAAAACAAAAACACCCACACACATTTAAGGACCTATGAAGCAATGAAAAAAAAAATCTTGGTAATTTTGCTCAAGCACTGGAAATATCTGCTTCCAGAAACAGCCTTAATATTTATCCGTTGCCTAAAATAGCTCTCGCCCAAATCTTAAAAATAAGATGGATTTTAGAAACACGAAAAGGTAAACAGCTCCCGTGTTATTGCAGGCGGGCTCCGGTCTCCCTCCCTGGGCTGGCTGACGTTCTTTGGAATTCCTGGAGGGGGTGAGTCAGAGCTAAGGCCTCCGCAGGCCCCGTGCGTGCGCCCCAGCCGTCTCCCCTGCAGGCCGGCCCTGCACACCCCAGGGGACGGAGCCGCCCCTGGAAGCGCATCCCCGCCACCGAGCTGGGTGTGCGAAAATCCCTGCAACGTTGGCCGTTTTAGAAATCAGGGATGCGGCCTGCCCGATTCGGGATGATGGCCACGCAGGCAACGCGGGGTGTGAACACAATGTGCTCCAACCAGAAACACCCTGGATAAATAATGCGGCGCTGCGGCCGGGCGGGGCCCGGGGAGGTGACGGGGAGACCCGGGCGATGCGCTCACCTGTGAAGCCGGCCAGCACCGCCGCAGGTATGACTGGTTTGCCCTGCTCCACCGGGTCGCTCCGCTCCTGGATGTAGTCCTTGAAGGACATGGTCGGCTTGTTGAGGCACAGGGACTGGCTGCAGTCATCCTCGAAGCTCTCGAAGGAAGGCACTCGCTGCACGTCCAGCAGCGACGACTGGCTGTTCCAGGACTGCAGCAGCGAGTCTGAGCTCTCGAAGCTGTCCGTGCCGTTCTCGGGGGAGTCACGGTCCCGGGGCTTTCCTGGCAAAGACAACCGGGCACGGACGCTGATTCCTTGGGGCAGGGGACCGTCTGGTGTTACCGAGCCGCAAAGGACCTCAGGCTGGTCTGGGGCTTTGCAGCAGCATGGACACCAACCCCCCTGGGGACTGCTCACAAAGCTCCTCCACGAGGCACTCGGTCCTGATGACTAATGTGCCATACAACCTCAGCACCCAGCAGCAGCCTGGCTGAACCAAGCGCAGCTCTGCAGGATGGAGTATTACACAGCAATGAAAAGGACAACCGGGGGCGCCTGTTAAGCCCCCGACTTCGGCTCAGGTCATGATCTCCCAGTTCGTGGGTTTGAGCCCCACGTCGGGCTCTGTGCTGACGGCTCGGAGCCTGGAGCCCGCTTCGGATTCTGGGTCTCCCTCTCTCTCTGCCCCTCCCCCACTCACACTTAAAACAAAAAAAAAAGAAAGAAAAGGACAATTGTCTGCCACATCCAACCACATGCATGGGTCTCAGACACGATGAGGAACAAAAGGCACAAGAAAACAGAGTGCTAGGATTCCATTTATATCAAGTTCATGGGCAGGAAAATCTAATCTATGATGACAGCAGTCAAGACAATGGTTTCCTCTTGCTGTGTGGACGCTACCGATGGAAGGCACGTGACAGGGTCTTCTGGGAGGCTGGAAGCTTCTCTATCTCCATCTGGGTGGCTGTTACTTACTCAGGGGCATATATGTAAACAGTCAGCCGGCAGTACAAGCCGAGATGTGTGCGTTGTACGTGTGCACCTCCATAAAAAGAAATCTGTCACATTCCTACGTTTTCTCCCACATGCAGGAATGTCACATTCCTACGTTTTCTCCCAAAATAGCCCACTGAGTGGAGGAATCCAGCTGCGAGAGCAGAGACCATGCCTTGTTTGCTCAATACCCACGGTGCCCGGCTCAGAGCGTGAAACATAGCGGGAGTCGATGTTTGCGGAGACCATCTGTCCCCTGCAACAGTGCCCCACAGCACTTGGGACACAGAGGGGACCCGTGCCCTCCTCCAAAGGCTGAATCCAGGCCGAGCTGCGTGAGAAGCTCCCCTCACTGTGCGACTGTCTGAATCAAGCCTGGAGCCCCGACTTACCAGAACCTCCAGCGAGAAGGTTCAAGCTGCCGCCTGGGAAGTCCTGACTGACGGGGCAGTAACTGACGCTGACGGTGTTGAGTCGAGACTTGGGGAGCATCTGAAAGTCCTGCTCGGAACTGAGTGCGCTGGGTGCTGAGGATGATGCACACACGTCCAGGAGGCCGCCTTTGGGGTAATTCTGTGTCTGCACGCCATACGCTGCCTGCTCCACGCCAAAGCCTGGGACACAACGATCGGACGGCAGAGTTGTTAGGCAGGAGCGACGTAGTCAGCAGAGACCCTCTGTGCCCTCGAACCGAACCAAACACAACCCGTTCTGCGTGCTCTAACCCTCCACGAAACCGTGGGGGGGGGGGGGGGCACGTGGGCTTCGGCAACAGCTCTTCTGAAGCCAGGGAGCCCTTTTCCAAAATTCCCCGGACCGAGATGCGGTGCCTCGATGTTAGCATTTCTACGGCTCTGGTTTATCAAATGCTTTCATCCTGCCTCGGGATGGCAGAGGTCACCGGCTCTTTCAGTTTCTAAGGCTCGGAGGGAGTAAGTGATTTGCCACCCAGCGTGTGCCTTGCAAGGGAACATCCCCTCCCTCTGCTGGCTGGGGGGGGGGGGGGGGCTGGTGGGGGGACCACCTGTAATCCACACTCATCAGTGTCAGTGACCAGAAGGGAAGACCCGAATTCCAGGACACTTTTTTGAACTCCAAAGTTCAGAGCAAATTTAGAATTGCTTTCTACATGCTTCCCGTGCCTGTCACCTCTTACTGATATCACCAGCTCTGACTACAGCAGTCAGCCCCCTTCGCTCTGCCCCTGGGCTCTACGCACTGCCTTAGACGGCACTGGCCAGGCAAAGATCATGCCAGGCACTCAGGCAACGTTAGATTTTCCAGTAGCTGCAACAGCAAACTGAAAATAAACAGGTGAAATTAATTTTAACCTTTTATCTGACTCAACAGTACCAATTATCGTTGCAGATGTGTATTATTTACCACACGTCTCAACGTGGACCAGCCACGCATCAAGAGCCACGTGTCGTCACCACATGGGGACAGTGCAGGCCAAGACTGTGCGCCAGGGAGTCCAAATTTATTTTTATTTATTTTTTTTTTTGTGGGGGTGGAGAGTCCAAATTTAATAGAAAAGCTTGAAACCAAGGTCTTCAGGGCAAGAATCGATTGGACTGACCTAGTGAATTGCTATTAATCCAATGAGGAACGGAGTTGAGGTGTGAATTTTCTTCATACTGATCGTCTGTCTTTTCTTGGTTTTCTGAAAAACAGATACAGGAGGCATAGGACTGCAAATCAAGGTTAAAAACATTTATTCCCAAATTACTATCGTACGGTTATTTTAGAATATCGAAATGCGTTTACGCTTCACGTTTTTTAAAATTTTTTTAAAGATTTTTTTAAATTTATTTTTGAGAGAGACAGAGAGTGTGAGCGGGGGAGGGGCAGAGAGAGAGGGGAACAGGATCTGACGGGGGCTCTGTGCTGACAGCAGACAGCCCAATGCGGGACTTGAACTCATAAACCGCGAGATCATGACCTGAGCCGAAGTCGGACGCTCAGCCGACTGAGCCACCCAGGCGCCCCTGTGCTCCACATTTAATCAGACGGTAATCAGCGTCATTTGGTCTTTTTAAAAAACCGGAGACAGCAACACATTTTCTAATAACTAGAGTGAGTTTTCCGCCATGAACGCTGTCACTGGCCAAGCTAAATGTTCTACTGCATCATTTCAAATATCTAGACCGTGAATTTAATTCACCCCTGCCGTCAAGAGGTAGTTAGATATTTATGAAGTTCCATCTGTCCCAGGGGCTGGGAACTTTGAAAAGGAAAAGGTTATTAGCATTCCCTGTGTGTGCTTACTCCCTACAAACACACTGAACCACACACACCCACAAATCCAGGCCCACACAGACTCACACCCTGAGTGATGGTCAGACAGGCCCAACCTGCCAGTGAGCAGATTCACCAGAAACTCGTCAAATCAGACTTGTCCAAGTTCAGGAAGGATGTGGGGGTCTTCACAAATAAGCTTCCTTGGCCCCCAGAAGCCACAGCCTAAAAGAAATGGTGGCTGAAACCTAAGGTCTTTCAAAGATCCTGGGTCTGTAAAAGGTGTTGAAACACAGTGTTTAAAATCAAGTGAATGAGGACTATTTCTCTGAACTCTACCAATGAACTGATTTTCTTATATTTATAACTTGATCCTTTCCTATAATTTTTTTTTTTCTTTTTAACTAGATGTGTTGTTAACATTGCTGCCAACACTCTTATAAGGTCTAAATCAAGACTTTCTGGGGGCGTCTGGGTGGCTCAGCCGGTTAAGCATCCGACTTCAATTTGGGTCATGATCTCACAGTTCACAAGTTCGAGCCCCACGTCGAGGTCTGTGCTGACAGCTCGGAGCCCGGAGCCTGCTTCGGATTCCGTGTGTCCCTGCCTCTCTGCCCCTCCCTTGCTCACGCTCTGCCTCTCTCTCTCTCAAAAATAAACATTAAAAAAAAAGTAAAGACTCTATCTGATGAGAGTTCTTTTTATCCAATGGCCAGTTTCTGCAGAACATGTCAGCGTGTAAACATACATCAATCACTTCTGCATTTGTTTAAATAGATAAAACCAGAGGAAATTCTCGTTGTTGCATTCCATTGGGTCTTAGGAAAACTTACTGTAAAATGCACGGAGTGTGTCTGAATAAAAGCTCCCTTTCACTCAGGGCAACTTGCTCCTTCGGGTTCTCTAAGATGCGCCCCAGCACCTGGGAATTCTGCTGGCCTCCATATCTGAGCCAACACGCACTCCTCTGACACATGCCATCTGACCACGGTCAACGAGTTAGTGACTCAGGTCACTGCCTCGTGGCTATGCTCCATTCCACACACACACACACACACACACACACACACACACTTCAGTGGATTAAAAACCCTCTAATCACGGCCACACATCTGACTCACTCCGGTGGCATTTTCAGGCACTTTACGTAATTCGGAACCCCAACCATACGATTACAGAGCACCGCTCCCCCTTCCACGGCTCTCCTCGGCGAGCAGGAGCCAGGCCCCCCAGCGGGTACCTTTGATCATCTGCTCCAGATGCTCCCAGAGGATGTCGCCCACAAAGTCAGGTGCCAGCTCCAGAAAACGCTCCTTGCCCAGGTTGCATAGCACGTGGCCATTCATGCCGAACCTCTGGAGATTGACGTTGACCAGGCTGAACTCGCTGGTGGCCCAGAGGAGCCATTGGCATACTTGCTGCTCGGTCCACAGCCAGGGGTCTGTCCGGGGGAGGGAAGGACAGACAGACACACACAGGGAGAAAACGGGAGGGAGGCAGTGAGAGCAGCGTCGTTCCTGATCTGCCCGCAAAGTCCAGATGTGTACCAGAGACCGGGCAGAGGGGAAAGACACCCAGTAAACTCTAAGACAGTAACAACGGTGCCGGACTGACTGTTCGGCCGGTTGAGGGGTTTGAAACCATCGCTGGCTCGGGTTATGCACACCCCCGCCAGCCTGCAAGCTGCTTGGGGAAGAACCAGCCGTCATCCCAAGCAATCCCAAGCAACGACGGTCAGATTCGTTCTTCCAGTACAACCCAGACTCAGAGAAACTACTGGAAAAAGTGGCCCTTACTCTTTGGGATGCCAAGACGGTGCTGCTCCTTCTTGAAGCCGCTGAAGGTAGCTTTTAAGGCTTGACTCATCACGGCCTTGCTGCACGGCGTTAACAGAGGTAACTCACAGCTGGATGCATCTAGAAAGAAACCCCATGGGGACATGAGGGCTGGAAGCTAGCAGGACCAGATACTGAATTCAGGGGAGAAATCTTGTTAAGTTTTCAGGAAAGAACAATTTTGATCTCAAACCTTGACGTAATTCCTTAAGAGAGTATAAATATTATCAAAAATTTGGACAGGGAGGGGTAGACATTCAGAAAATATCATACATCTCACAGCTACACTTATGAAAATAAAATGCAAGTTTTATTTTATTTTGCAAATTATTTTTGCCATTATCCTTAGGTGAAATTCCTATCTAAATCTCTTTTAAAATGTTTAAACAATGAAAGACAGTAGGTGGTTTCGGTCAAAGGTTTTAAGGGACGGTAAATGTATAATTTGCCATTTAAAAGAATTTTTTTTAAAATGTTTATTCATTTTTGAAGGAGACAGAGACAGAGCCCGACGTGGGGCTCGAACTCACGAGCTGTGAGATCATGACCTGAGCCGAAGTGGGACGCTTAACCGACTGGGCCACCCAGGTGCCCCTGTAAATGTACACTCTGAAGTTACCTCCATTCAAATAAGCAGCAGGCAAAGGGCCTTCTGTGTAATGCGAACACACAGCATTTAGCCCCCGTCACGTCAGCGCACCTGCAATTTTTATTGAAAACCAATCTTCTCCAGGTTCCCTCGGCAATTTCATGAATGATAAACGACCGCATGATGGTATACTTAGGCAGGCATCTGTGATTTAATTAGTTTTCTGGGCTGTATTTTCCAGCACCTACTTCGTATGACAAAGTAATCTCTGGAATGTTTCCAACGAATAACCCTATCCCAGTAATTGTACAGGCATTATCTGACTGCTGTCCCTTTAAAAACAATAAGCCATGACATTAAGAACTACAGAAATAAATACATACGGGCGGGCGGATATTAGCAATTGTCATTTGTTGCCCCAAGACTCCGGGGTGGGGTGGATGATCTAACTAATGAGGAGACCCCAGACAGAGAAGCTGGGGTGCATTTTAATCATCGGCTTTGCAGGTGCGCCTGGGAGACCGCACCCAGGCTGGCTACAGTGTTGCAAACATCCCAGTGGAAATCTCAGGGGCTCCCCTACAGGTTGGTCCCAGCAGGGCATTTGCTCTGGCTGGGGGGCACCTGGCAGTGGAAGACACCAGAGCCAGCATGTTCAGAGCGAGAAAACTGTCTTCTCCCAGGTCCAGAGTCACCGACTTTGCACGCCAAAGACTGAAGACACCAACCGTGGCCGCTTGCAAATGGTCGCCTCTTTAGTAACCGAACTAGGGGAGGAAACCTGGCACACTTTGTCAAGTCTGAGTAGCAAATTACCATGAGAAATTGAATCCAAGCCTGTGGGCACTTCCTGGAGTGTCTGCTCTTCATTTAGGGAGGGGAAAACAGCAAACAGGGACCCATCGAAGGTGTCCAAAGCTGGCTGGCGCTGGGAAACAGATGGAAAAGAAAACGGAAATTAATATTTCAACCCATTTAATTACCTGTTTTAAAAGTGGTCCGTGGGTAATCGTCCCGACACAGCCTGACGAAACTGGCAATTATGAAGCCACCAATGGACCAGACCACTGAGCGCTCTCAGACCAGACTTACGAGACAGTCAAAGTGATGGGGAGGGTTCCATTTTACTCGGGATCATTTCACTGACCTCGCAGAGTCAGGATAACCCAGGAATTTATTTTTAATGGCTTAATAATTAACTTCAACGAAGAAACGAAGTAAACAAACCTAAAAATAATGGAACTTTGGAAGAACAGGACTGGACCAGACTAAGAGACCCACCTGGTCCAAACACCTGGTCCCTCCACTACATCAGAGGGAAATGCAGTCAGACTGGGCACAAAAGCACAAACTACCCTCAGTCGGGCAGTTTTAGCCCACCGCCGTTAAAGGGAAGACGAATGACTGAATGAAAACTGAGAAGCAAACAGTGAAATAAATTACTTTATTTGTGGAAGCAGTTATCTTTATGTTTGACCATGAAACACTTTAACTGAAACTAGTTTGTTTGGTTTTTTTCACTCATCAACTCCAATGGTCCAGAAAATAGTAATAGATATGAAAAAAACACCTTAGGGTTTACTTTCATAAAAGTTAAGGTGTTGAAAAGACCTCTACCCCACATCATCTACTAAGGAGAAAGATTTCCAAAGGAAAAAGGTTTCAAGTTCAACTATCTATAGCTTAGGGGGAAAAGAGAATGGCGACACAGAGAAAGATAAACCCCACACTGTGTCGATCTAAGATAATTTCATCTAACAGTTATGAAAGTAGCCTTTAATGGAAGACTTGTTTATAAGTAACAGATAAAGTCTTGATTCATCACTGCCTGACTTGCTGAGTAACAATGTAAAAGATGGTTATGTTTTTCCAACATACACTGGAAATCCCGTGTTATGTGTAATACAATGAACCATCTGTTGAGTCATCAATTTAAAAAATGTGCAACACATTTACAAATCAAATCGGTTTGTGTGCTTTCTTTCTAGAAATGCGGAACAATGAATGACGCATTACGTAAGAGGGCAGGCTGAAGTTGGACCGCAGCCTAAAACACTCAACACAGCGATGTCCCAACATTATGGGAGCCCAGCCCCCCAAAACACGGGACTCTAATGTCTGACTGCCAGAAACCTAAGGGAATAAACAATCAAGTAAGTTCGAAATCCTCATCTGGATTTATAAACTCTACCACAGGACCAATTTCAGTGAAATAGCCAATTAATTTTTTTTTTTTTTTTTTTTAATTCCCAGTAACATTTCCCCAGGTGACCAAGAAATGCCTTTCCTTTCCTGGCTGGAAGTTCTTTTTTTAAAGTCAGGAAGCCAAAAGACAATACAAATTCCCACTGAGTGTACCAACACATCAAGGTCAGCAACGACGTTTCTTCTCCGAACCCAGAGATCACATGAGCATCATCAGGTTCTTTTAGCGTCTGGAAGAATTTTCCTCTCTAGGGGTGTGGTTTCAAACCTAACACCACGATTTCTTATACAGCCTCTGCCACGTGGAAAACATCTGACCAAATCAAACGAGCAAACTCACTAGCTGGAAGTTTCCTGACCTTCCTAATACGCAAGAAAAGCCTGGGCCCATTTTTGGCCGCCGGGGACTCTCCCGGACTAAATCACCTCCTAAGGATACACAAACGATCATGCAACACGACGAAGCTCCATCACCGTACGAAACGCTAAGCTTGGTGGAGGCCAATCGAAAAATCCCTGCTTCTATAGGTGTTTACTGCGCGAGGCTAAAAAAACAATCAGGTCTCGCTGTCACGTTTGAAGAAAGCAAACGGGAAATTACCAGTTTCTGCTCCTTCAGAATGTTCCCCAAAGGAACGAAGGTAGAAGCTGCATGGAATTTGGCTCTTAGACACCGGAAAAGCCTCCTTCGTCTTTCACCTGTGTTTTGGTTTACGCAGAGAGGCGTGCCGTTCTGTGGCCGTGTGGCAGCAGGCTGCCAGCAGCCCGGTGGGCACAGACCCTTCGGAAGGAAGGAACCCCCCTGCAGAGGCGGGCCTTCCTCCTCTCCGATCTTCCCTGGTCAGTTCTTTTTTTTTTTTTTTTTTTTAATTTTTTTTTTTAACGTTTATTTATTTTTGAGACAGAGAGGTCAGAGAGAGAGGGAGACACAGAATTTGAAACAGGCTCCAGGCTCTGAGCCGTCAGCACAGAGCCCGACGTGGGGCTCGAACTCACGGACCGCGAGATCACGACCTGAGCCGAAGTTGGCAGCTTAACCGACTGAGCCACCCAGGCGCCCCTTCCCTGGTCAGTTCTTAAACAACCCAGCCCGTGACCCCAGGAAATGCACAGATGAACAGAACCGCAGTAGAGACAGCTTCTCCAGCGCTGTCCCACTGAGAATCCCAGGATTTTTCAGCTGGTAGGAGTCTCAGAAATAAACCCCAAAGGCCTCGCCATCTGCAAATTAAATGGTTTCCTAGCGTGGAAGACAAGCAGAAACAAGCATCAGGATACCCATTTTATAGACTAGAAAACTGAGGTCCAGAGAGACTAAGCAAACAATCCAGAGTCACACAGCCTGTATATTAAAAGGCCGGGGCTAAAGCCAGTCTTCTGGGACCCAGCGCATCGTTTTACGATCCTAGAGATTGAGTTTTCCAATATATTTAAAAAAAAAAAACGTTTAAATTAAGACTTAGCTCACTCACCTTGAGTGTCCCTCTGTAACTGTTAGACACAGGGGCTACCTGGTCCATGTTCTTGACTCCAAAATCATTCATCTTAAAAAAAAAAAAAAAGGAAAAGAAATAAAGTCAGGGGCAACAAACATCACATTTTTTTTTTTAAATGAAACACTAGACATTTCAACGTTTATTTATTTTTGGGACAGAGACAGAGCACGAACGGGGGAGGGGCAGAGAGAGAGGGAGACACAGAATCGGAAACAGGCTCCAGGCTCTGAGCCATCAGCCCAGAGCCCGACGCGGGACTCGAACTCACGGACCGCGAGATCGTGACCTGGCTGAAGTCGGACGCTTAACCGACTGCGCCACCCAGGCACCCCAACAAACATCACATTTTTAAGAAGTCTTTACTGGCTAGGTCAACCCTAATTCTGGTGGAGTCTGTCAACGTCTACAGCACAACCGGTCATTCAAAACTGAAGGCCAGTTCTTGCTTAAAAGGCCCTTCTCGCAAAGGGTACGCTATTTAAGCAATTAAATAATAATGCTGATTCTCCACCAAATCCACTTAGATTCCAGACACACAGATGAAGGCACTTTCTGGCTGGCTGGTCAGGGCCTCCCAAGGGAGCCTGGTTCAGGGAGCTGAGCAAGGACTATAGGACAGGTGGGGGTAAGCTGCTTTCCACGGTCATGTCCCCGGGGCAGTCAGCTCCACCTGGGAGCTAAGGGCCAGCCCCCTGCTCCCACACCCAGGCGGCTCCTGGTGGACCCAGGCCAGCATGCTGGAAGGAGCCTAGGAGGCTCTTTCTCCTGCCTAAGCTACGAGCGAACATTCTCACGTAGGACGTAAAAGGTTCCCAGAACCACTGCTTCAGTCCAAAGCCCCGGATCCCTCCAGTATTGTCTATACACACTCAAAACATGTCTGCTGTGTATGTAGCTCAGCTGTGTTTCTTCCAGGGGGAGTAATGCTGGGTATGCTGCATCAGTCTTACTGGCTCTGATGAGAGTCTGGGCTTTACTAGGCGGACCTGGGCTGACCACTGTGCTATAGCCACCAGCCCTGCGTGGACTGCCAAGTGCTTGGCCTGGGGCTGGGATGGGCTGAGCTGAGCTCTGCACGGCAAACACACAAGATTTCAAAGGTTCTGTAGAAAAAAGTGAAGTATCTCAGTAACGACCGTGGACTGACGGCACGTTTGTATAATATTCTGAAGGTATTCAGTGACTTGGAACATAGAAATTAACTTCATTTACTTGCCTATATTTAATGTGGCTGTTAGAAAATTTATAGTTGCTTACGTGGCCTGCAAGGGGACAGTGATGTAGGCTGAAAACTTATTTGGAGCCCTAACATATAATTGGCGGAGTAAGTTCTATATTAATAGGTGAGAAAGGTACCAAGATCATGTCACCAGAGTGGTAGATAAACATACAGAGCGACCAAAACTCATTTTCAAAGAAGCTGGGTTAGCACCAATAATAGAAACAGGCAAGCCTCACTCACCCCCGCCCCCGCCCCCCAGCTTACAGGCTATGGAACTGAAGGTCTATAGGAAGCTTTACAGGGTACCCCGAATCGTCCTCCCCCCATGATCTCCCCAGGGGTGCTCCCACCTGTTACAACCAGGAACTCTGAGTAATTAAAGTGTTGCGCAATTGATAGGGCTTATTGGAGGTGGAGAGTAGGACATTTCCCCGTGACTACTTTGAGTTTGTACTTTGTTTCCTCTTATGATCAACATTATGGCTAAACCAGACCTCCCAGCTACTAGACACGCACCTGTGCATGAACGCAAGCGGACACACACACACACAAACACACACACACCCTGGGCTAGAGAGGTAGCGTGGGAGAAGTCTATGCCACAGAGCAGGCAAGAGACACTGGAGAGGGCTGTTAAAACCCTCAGAGTGCGAGTAATTATCATGGTGGCCAGTGGAGGCTGGAAAACATTATCATGGTGGCCAGTGGAGGCTGGAAAACATTATCATGGTGGCCAGTGGAGGCTGGAAAACACAGACAATAAATTAATAGTCCTATGGGGGAGAAGGGAGCAGAGGAAGGACTGTCCGGGATCAAACGTGGCCACTGTGGCTCAGAATCTCCACTTAGTGGCTCGGGCGCTCAAGAATCAATATTCCCTACTAATGATCCCTGCACGGACACCATCCTAGTCACAAGAGCCAAGCCCAAGATGGGGGACCACACATTCCCACTTCACTGAATCTTCCCTACGTTTCTGAGAGGCGGATGTTGTAACATTTTACAGTGATGTTGCATCTTACAGGGCAACCGAGGCCCAGAGACCTCCAATGACTTGCCCAGGACCACACAGCTACAGCACGACTACAGTCCAGATCAGTCCTTGGGTGGGTAACCCGAATGATGAGGCCTGGGCCTTTCCCACCACATCACTGTGGAGCCTAGAGAACATACAAATATTATTAGACCAGGCCCCTGCTCACTCCTCTTTACCACGGGAAATGCTCCTTCACTCACAGCTTTATGTTATTTATCTGGATAAACTAAATGCTGTTACCTGTCGATTAAATCAACCAACCTCAAACAGAAGACCTAAACGAAAAGACGCCTTAACTCTTACCAATTCTCTCTCCCGAGCCCACTGGGCCAAGCACTTTTTCTAAGTCTCGTTTGCAGACAACTTGCTAACTTTATTGTCCTTTTTTTTGTTTTTCCCCAGCCTCCAGGGATGGACAGAGAACTGGTATGGAAGGCGATGGAAAAAGCTCGCCTGGTTTTGGGTACAAATACCAGGAGAAAAGGCAGCCTACCATCCCCACAGAAAAAGCTCTGATTACTAGCTACAGAATAGAATTCTTTTGTTGTCCGGCATTTCAACTGTTTTGTAAGAACCACGTAGAATCAAAGTGTCCCCCCAATGGTTTCAGGCAGACACATAACTAATGGAATTTATTTATTTATTTTTTCAACGTTTTATTTTCTTTTTGGGACAGAGAGAGACAGAGCATGAACGGGGGAGGGGCAGAGAGAGAGGGAGACACAGAATCGGAAACAGGCTCCAGGCTCCGAGCCATCAGCCCAGAGCCCGACGCGGGGCTCGAACTCACGGACCGCGAGATCGTGACCTGGCTGAAGTCGGACGCTTAACCGACTGCGCCACCCAGGCGCCCCCACAAGGCTTCTTAAGGTGGCATTGATTAAGGTCAAGTTTCTTCACCTGAATCAATTTCAAATTTAGGTCCCTTTCAGGTTTCCCTATTGATGGCTGCTTTTGAACAAAAAAAGGAAAAAAAAAAAGGCAGAAATGGAAGATCTGAGAACAATAAAATTTTAAAACAAAGAGAATTTGCCTAAGGACAGTACCCTTACCGGAACAAGATCAGAGCACAGGTCGGTATTGAGGTAAATTTGAAAAACAAAAGGCAAAACAGACCCATAGGCTACTTTTGAAGGCTGGTTTTGCCGTTTCTTTTGAAAGTTATCAATTTAGAGAGAGAGAGGAATGACTAATCCCAGAAATGAGTGAATATTTCCCTGCAGGGCCCATGGCGCTAACTATAACTCTACTGTGATATTACTCAGAATTTTAATAAACCTTAACTTGGAGATTTATCTCCCTGATTGGAGGTGGTGTGGTCAGGCCGAGGGCGCACGGGCGCTTCCACTGTCCAGGACAAATATAATCTCTTACCGGTGAATTAAAATAAATCACCTCTATCTCCAAAGGGGGGACTGCTCACTTCTTTACTTTCTGAATAACTAGCACGTCACCTAGCAGTTTAAGCTTACCCCGAAACCGAATACAGGCCAACATCTTAAAAGTCTCCTGGGCTCGAAACCAAAGCAAACAACCCACACACGCACAAACGGCAACCTTTCATTCAAAATCCTTTAAGAACGCGAAAATAAAGGCGGCCCTGCGCACCCACACCCGCGTTTCCGACAGGCTCCCACGCTCGCCTGCCGGCACCGAGGGCCCAGATCCAGAAGTCCCGGGGCGCCCGCGGGGGGCTCGCCCTCCCGGGCGCCTCCCTCGCCCACCGCCCCCGATCGGGCCCCGGAGCGGCGGAGCAGGTGAGCGGGTGCTGGGCACGTTTTCGGGGGCGCGGGGCGGGGGGGGGGGGGAGGCGGGTGCAGCCGCCAGGTGTTTCGGGCGCCCGCGATCCCACCGGGCCCGGTGCGCTCGGGTAAGTCAGCCGCAAAGCCGGGCGCGCCGGGGCCGCCCCGACACCCTCCGCTGTGTCCCACTCCCCCCCTCACCCTCCGCGAAATCGGCCCGCGGGGGCGCCCTCCGGCAGAAGCCCCCCCACCAGACCCGGGTTTCCTTTTAAAAACAAAAGCAAGTGAAGCCAGCGGGCGCGCCCCGCCCGGCGGCTCGGCCGCCGGGGGACGCGGCCCAAGTTCGCGGCCGGCTCGGAGCGTCACGGCCGGGCCCACCCGCGCCCTGCCCGGGCCCCCGCGCGCCCCCCCCCCGACCTCCCCGCGCCGCCCCCCCCCCCCACCTCCCCGAGCCGCCCCGGCCCCGGGAGCGAGCCTGAAGCCGGGGAGCAAGTCGCCGCCCCGCCGCGAGCCCGGCCGCGCCTGGGGACCCGGACCTCGGGGCTACCCGCGTCCCCCGCCCGCGGTCCGGGGCCCCGGGAGAGAAGCCGCGCCGGAGGGCGCTGTCCTGGACCCCGCTCTTACCGCGCCGCTTCGGGCAGGGCCGGCGGCGGCTCGGGGCCGGGCTCCGCGGTGCGCGTCGGACGCGGGCGAGGGCGACGGGGCGGGGGTCCGAGCCGCGGGCACCGGGGCCGGGGGCCGGGACGCTGACCGGACGCGGGCGGGCGGCTCCGGGCGCTCGAGGCTGGGGACGCACTGCGCTCCGTGTCGCCACCGGAGGAAGTAACCGGCCAGTCCCCTTCGCGGCGCGCTCTTCAGAGCCGGGAGGGAGTCGGGAGGAGGGAGGGGGAGGAGGAGGGGGGAAGACGACAGAGGGGAGGGGAGGGGAGGGGAGGAGGGACAAGGGGGAGGGGGAAAGAGAGAGTAGGGGAGGAGACAGGAGGAGAGAGGGGAGGGGAGGAGGCGGGGGGAGGGGCGGAGAGGGAGGAAGAGGGGAGGAGGGAGGGGGAGAAAGGAGGGGTGGAGGAGGGGAGGAAAGGGGTGGGGTGAGAACAGAGGAGGGTGGGGGAGGGAGGGGAGCGGAGGAGTGGGAGGGAAGAGGGGAGGGGTGAGGACTCGAGGGGAGGGGAGCGGGGGCGGAGCTGGCTCCTTCCGGCTGGGACCTCGCTCCGCGCCCGCTGTCACCCGGCTGCGTCCCTCGCCTGCGGTTCTGGGACCGCGGTGGGCCGGGGACTCGAGCCCGGGGAGGTCAGGGGGAGGGCCTCGCCTTGGAGGATCCGGTTTCCTCCCCTCGTCCCGAGGCCTCCACACCAAGCGCGCCTCTGGAAGTGGGCAGGAGCGGGGTGGTGGCACCGAGGGGCTGCGACACTTGGGTAGTGAGGGACTCGCTCAGGCCCCATTCCTGGGTCTCCTCCCGGCCTCGGAAGTTCTCATCATTCTGTCACGAAGAGTCTCTAAAAATGCGCCTGAGATGCTACACGTCCGAACTGGGCCCCTGGCTGGGTCGCCGAGTCTGCCCTGCTCCGGGGAGCCCCCAGCCTCCGGCATCGTGTGAGGGGCGCCCCCTAGAGTTGAGCGGTGCCTGGATGGTAACCAGCCTTGGCTGAGTGGCTCCGGGTGAGTGCTCACCATCCTCCGAAGCACCGTTGTCCCCACTTGACAGTGTGAGGCAATTGAACCTTGGGGAAATAACTTGCGGGGCCATAAAACATATGAATGGGAAATTCACGTTGAAACTCAAGTTTATCTGACTCCCAATCCCGGTCACAACCGTCCCCCCTACTGCCGGTTTCCGTTGCTAACGAAATACTTGAGTCCATGCCTAGAAATACGCGCATTTCCTACTCGGGCTCTCAATATTTTGGAGGAAAATTTAGACTCCTGAAGGTGGTATAAAATAAAACAGCCCAGCGTAGGGAAGGAAGGCCAAGGGACTGAAAGTTGGCGCATCTCGGGGACTGCAGTGCTGTGAAGAGACAGGAACCGTCTCACTGTTACCAAGGTTCCCGGTTTCCATGGCAACCCCAAATCTGGAGTTACCCGGATAATTGAGATACTATTGCACTTTAATGTTGCCACCGGCACCTGAGGCTCTTCCGGCATCACCCCTGCATGGGTCAGAGGCAGAGTCTACACCTCTGAAACACCCCCACCCCCACCCCCCCATGCAGAGGGTGTTGATATTTCCAGGAGACTGATTGGATTCTGATGGCTTCTCAGTTTATATTCAATCCTGGATCAGAAATCACAGATAGGTCAAGAAGGAGTTTCATAAATGGAATGCAGATCCATAGTAAGTTACCATGGAGATGTGAACAGTATGCTACTTTTTTTTTTTTTTTAACTGTAGCAGAAACTACTGACTCATGGGTGCTGCAGTTTCAGCGAATAGAGGGACTTTTCCCCCACGCTACTCATCCAGCCCTTGATGGAGCCTGAGAAGTATGATGCCTACAGCTGTTCCATTAAGTTCAGTCGCCCAAAGTGGGGCTCCCGTGACCACGGGTGTTGGGTCCAAGCTCAGAGGCTCCCCGAGTCATCGATGTCCACTGATGCTTTGGGAAGCCATCTTCCCTCCTGCAGGGGCGGATCCAGGCTGGGGGCCTGGAGGGGACCTTTGGTCATGCTGGGCTGTTGGACAACCTATCTGAGCAGAAAGATGTCAGAAGAGGGGCATGGGAGATAATCCGTTCCTGACAACTATTTTCTTCTGCTCTGACTTGGGAAGGAGGTTCTCGCCTCTACAGAAGAAAAGGTGATTATAGAACCTACGTCGTCAGGCTGTGATGACCAGTCTACACAGAACCAAACGGGTAAAGAACTTATCAGGGCCTTGAGCAACATGGTAGAGAGAATCTCAAAATGATATAGCGATTAAGTGTCTTTTTCCAAGCTCTTCTCTTTTCATTTTATGAAAAACCCTTTAAAAAAATGCCATATATGGGGGGGGGGGGAGAAGGAAATTATCCCTACCCTCTCAAATATACTGTGTAAAACCCTATTGAAAATAATCTGGCCAGAGGCATAAATGGCAGAGCTGAAAGAGGTGTGGGAAGCCGGGGGAGAGAAAGTGAGGTCACATGCCAGCCCCAAATCTGGACTCTAATCAAGCCCCTGTCACCCCCTGCTTTCCCTTCCAGGGAGCCCTGGGCCCATCCAAACAGCCCCCTTGCCCTGGGTCCTGGGCCATGGCTGATCCCCCTGTCCGCTTGGACAGTCATGTGCAAAGAATAAAATGGCTTGATCCTAGCTCTGGGGCGATAGCAGGGTTCCTAACATTTTTTAACCTTCCTGTTACTAGTCGGTTTCCTAGTTACTCAGCAGAACGAAAACCTGGCTGACTGAATGAAGCCTGTGATTATTCACTATTATGGCTTGATTCACAGGGAACACTGAGCTTTACAGTAAATTAAACCTAATAAAAGGACAGCCCTTGTGCTTCAAGATCAAAAGTCGAACGTGTTAGAAGGAAATTAAAAGTCAGAAGGCACGCGGGGTGAAATGATCAGATGCACTATGTCAAACTGAGTTTAAAAGCTATCTTGACTCTTTGCTCTCCAGAAAGAGGGACACTCATAGAAGAGAAGAGGAAAGGAATATTACAGGAGAACATGTGTGTTTAAATACCAAATGTCTAGAGACTGAAATGCAGTCAGGAGTTTTTTTAGAATCCAGACATAATTATTAAAAGTGATTAGCTTCCCAAGTCATTCTGTAAAAAACAAAAACAAAAACAAAAACCAAAAAACCCTGAAAAACAACCAAACATGTTTCCTTACAAACATGTCTGTATTTACCCTGAAATCCAAATCAATAGTCAACATACAGTACGTGTGGTTTCTAGTTGTAATCACAAAAGACATCATTTGGTCGGAAGTGTCTCATTTACCCAGTCAGCAAACACAGTGTCAGCTGCTGAGAAGACAGAGACCAGTGAAGCCTAGTCCCTGCCCTTAAAGACATAAAAATGAGTCCACAGCACTGTAAAAATCACACAGAAACAGGAAACTTTGGAGATCCTGGGGGCAGGGGCAGGATGGGGGAGGGGAAACGCACTTACAGACGGGCATCGCAGAACTCACGCGTATTCTGGCATTTGAATTTCCTCTGTTGACTATTTATTTACCTTGCAGTCACGGAGTGGGTGGGGTCTGGCAGCAGCAGGGACCCCACGGATGTACGTTGGGGTCAAGGAAAGGACAAAGTGAAGGTTTATAACCCGCACCTCTCCCCACCTCCGTGTGCTCAGACACCACATTCGCGATCCAAGCAGCTCTCTGTTGTTGCCCATTTGCAGGCTGGCATCAGTTACCAGGAAGCTGGGGCGACTTGGGGTCGTGGAGCAGCCTCCCAGCCTCCTGACAGGGTGGTCCCAAGCTATGTAAGAGCAGGCCGTATCTATACTCTTGGGGAAGAGTGTCTAGAACACTCATTTATTGGTTGGGTTCCCCGTGGGTACAAAGGCATTAAAAACTAGATACAGCCTGTGATCTGAACCTCCGAAGGGTAACTTGTAGGGTAAGACTCCCTGGGTCAAAACCCAGTTCAGTCTTTTTCACTAGGCATCCACTGTGGCCCTCGGAAGGTATTACTTTACCTCTCTGAGCCTCGGTTTCCTTCTCAGTCAAGTTTGCATAATAGCGATGCTGACATTTCTCCAAAGGCTGCCTTGGGATGAAATGAGTTAGTGTTTCTTATGCACGGCCACACAGTGCCAAGTCCAAGCCCAAGTGTGTGATAAACCAGCAGCAGATCCTCCGACCATCCCTTCCAGCGCCTTCCGATGGCCGCTTTGCTCTACACTCTGAGCAGGACTTTGGTTCACAACAAGGAATAAAGTCAAGACCAATGCCATCAATAGGAGCCTACGGTTTCCTTCACCATAATTCGCTTGCCTTCGGTGGTGGAATGAAAACACAGAATTTTAAAACTGGAAAAAACTTCAGAGATCTGATAAGTGAGATCAGCTCCTGTTTTTATAAGGAAACTGAGGCCCGAGGAGGATCAATCCCTTACCTGCGGTCATGCGGCTATTTCCTGGCAGGGCTGGGGCTGGGGGTTATTTCCAGGCCGACTGGCCCTTGCCGGCATTTTCCCTTATAAGGTATTACTCTCGGAGTATATAAAACACCTTCAAAATCCGCCGTGGTGTTAAACTGCATGATGCCATGCTTTAGGCAAGTCTGAACAACAAAAATAGCAAAAGACCCTTTGTATGCTGTAAAATCGATAATCCTTAAATAAATGTGTCTGCAGTGTGAGTCAGACCGGTACAGATATATGATTTTGGAGTTGCGTGTGCTTTTTTTTTCTGAATCACAGAATGATTCCCACAGTATGCACTCAACTGGATAATGCTCAGCTCATCAGCCTGACTGTCTGCCTTGCAAACCCAACACTGAGCCACACTAGGCCTCGCACAAGCGAAGAGTTAGTCACTGCTGTGGCGGTCAGCCTAGCAAGTGATTAAGTAAAGGTTAATTCACCTGCCGCTTTGGTGGCAACTGAAACCTGGATTAATGTTTTAAAGCTAAATAATGCAACACACTCAAGCAGGCATGTGAATCAATCGTGAAGATGTTGGGATATTCGGGGGGTGTCCATTCTTTTGAAGAATGGTTTTCCAATTGCTGCAAGGTTTCCCCGACTCCTTTGCACTTAGGAATTTTGGTCTCTTTGTCTATTTCAGACCCACTGAGCTATTAGCACCTCTTGTTTTGTAGCTGTTATGTAAATCACACCTCCTCATGTACTTTGCTCCCAGCTAATGCTTTCTTTTACCTCTTAAATGCCAAAAATTTCACCACTGCACTTGAACATGCCTTTTGGGTCGGGTGGAGGACAAGGAGGAAAGCGATCCTCCACACTTAGCTGTCAAGGGAGAGAAACATCAGCACCCATCTTTTGGAAGAGTGTCACAGAATGCTGTTGGAGTCCCCTGTTTTGGCGAAGAAATACCCCTTCATCAAAATGAAGCAGAGCTGACAGGCAGGTTCATGCAGTAAGAACACCCCCCGCCCCCACGGCTGGAAAAAAGGACAGGGTTCCACTTGGCATCTTGAAATTCTTCGTAACTGTCTGAAACAAGAGGTCCGTTTTCATTTTGCAATGAGCCCTCCAAATGATATAGTTGGTCCCGGGGGGGACGTCTGACCCAGGGCTTTCTCCACCTTCAGGGCCCCATTAGCCACGTCACAGGCAGAGACTGGGTCATCTCGGTCGATCTCTTCAAACTATCCTTTCCTGTGTGACAACAGAGGTTCAAAATGCACTTTTAATAGGCTCTCCTGGGGGTGCCTGGGAGGTTCAGTTGGTTGAGCGTCTGACTCTTGATTCTGGCTCAGGTTATGATGCCGGGGTCTTGGGATTGAGCCCCGCGTTGGGCACTGAGCACTGAGAGTGGAGCCTGCTTGAGATTCTTTCTCTCCCCTGCTCATGCTCTCTCTCTATAAAAAATAATAATAATAATAATAAAAATTTTTTTAAAAAGTCTCTCTCCTGGCTGGGCATAAATACTTCCATCAGGGATTATGAACATTTTTTAGAAGTCACGAAAAAACATTGTGTTTGTGTGTGTGTGTAGGTACGTATATGTGCGCACACACACACACACACATACACACACACACTCTATTGAGATCTGATTCACATACCATAAAACCGACCCACTTAAAGTACACAATTCAATCGTTTTTATTTTAGACTTTTCATGGAGCTGTACAACTGCTATGCAGTCCATTTTAGAACGTCTCGTCACCTTAAAAAGAAAACCTGTTTCCGTTAGCTATCACCCTATTGTCCCTAAGTCCCAGATAACCACCAATCTGATTTTGTCTCTAGAATTGCCTCTTGTGGACTCTCTGCATGAATGAGATTGTACAGTATGTGGTGTTTTGTGATGGGTTTCTGTCACTCAGCATCATGTCCTCAAGGGACATCCATGTTATAGCATGTGTCAGTATTCCGTTCCTTTCATGATGTAAATATATATATATATATATATGATATACACTTCTCCTATAGCCAGTGTCCAGTCTCCATTTGCAGGTACCTGGGGAACTGTTGGGCTGCACAATGAAACTTACCGCATCTTTGGACCTCAAGCTGTATTACAAAGCTGTAATCATCAAGACAGTATGGTACTGGCCCCAAAACGGACACTCGGATCAATGGAACAGAATTGAGAACCCAGAAATAGACCCAGAAATGAAACGTATGGCCAACTAATCTTTGACAAAGCAGGAAAGAATATCCAATGGAATAAGACAGTCTCTTCAGCAAGTGTTGCTGGGAAAGCTGGACAACAACATGCAGAAAAATGAACCTGGACCACTTTCTTACACCAGACACAAAAATAAACTCAAAATGGATGAAAGACCTAAACGTAAGTCAGGAAGCCATCAAAATCCTCGAGGAGAAAGCAGGCAAAAACCTCTTTGACCTTGGCTGCAGCAACTTCTTACTCAACACATCTCCAGAGGCAAGGGAAACAAAAGCAAACATGAACTACTGGGATCTCATCAAAATAAAAAGCTTCTGCAGAGTGAAGGAAACAATCAGCAAAACTAAAAGGCAACTGAAGGAGTGGAAGAAGATATTTGCAAACGACATATCAGATAAAGGGTTAGTATCCAAAATCTATAAAGAACTTATCAAACTCAACACCCAGAAAACAAATAATCCAGTGAAGAAATGGGCGAAAGACGTGAATAGACACTTCTCCAAAGAAGATATCCAGATGGCCAATCGACACATGAAACAATGCTCAACGTGAGTCATCATCAGGGAAATACAGATCAAAACCACAACGAGATACCACCTCACACCTGTCAGAATGGCTGACATTAACAACTCAGGCAACAACAGATGTTGGCGAGGATGCGGAGAAAGAGGATCCCTTTTGCCTTGTTGGTGGGAAAGCAAGCTGGTGCAGCCACTCTGGAAAACAGTATGGAGGTTCCTCAAAAAATTAAAAATAGAACTACCCTACGACCCAGCAATTGCACTACTAGGTATTTATCCAAGGAACATGGGTCTGCTGTTGCAAAGGGACACATGCACCCCAATGTTTATATGTTTATAGCAGCACTATCAACAATAGCCAAAGTATGGAAAGAGCCCAAATGTCCATCGATGGATGAATGGATAAAGAAGACATGGTACATATATAAAATGGAGTATTACTCGGCAATCAAAAAGAAGGAAATCTTGCCATTTGCAAGTATGTGGATGGAACTGGAGGGTATTATGCTAAGCGAAATGAGTCAGAGAAAGACAAGTCTCATAGGACTTCACTCATATGAGGACTTTAAGAGACAAAACAGATGAACACAAGGGAAGGGAAGCAAATATAATATAAAAACAGGGAGGGGGACAAAAACATAAGAGACTCTTAAATATGAAGAACAAACAGAGGGTTACTGGAGGGGTTGTGGGAGGGGGGATGGGCTAAATGGGTAAAGGGCTTAAGGAATCTACTCCTGAAATCATTGTTGCACTATATGCTGACTAACTTGGATGTGAATTTAAAAAATAAAATAAAAATACAAAAAAAAAAAAAAAGAATTCCAGGAAAAAAACAAGGTTGATTTTGGTTTTGGTAGAAAGATTTCCAAGACATACAGCCAAGTGAAGAAGGCGATTGGCTAAATAATCTGGACAGTATGATCCTATTCATGTGAAAATGATAAATATCCACACTAACCTCCAAAAATAAATAAATAAAAATAAAAAAGAAATTTATGGCATCTTTCGCCCCCAGAGTGGGCTAACGCCTCATGTTCTCTTCCTGGACCAGCCTGAGCAGGGGAGGAAGACACAAAGTCACGTCAGGCAGGATCAGGCTGGGTTTCACCTGACCGCCCACCTGGCCTTCCGCAGCGCTGTGGGAGGGAGACCAGGGCAACCCGTCTCCTTCTCAGCTTGGGCGCCGCTAGTTCGAGCTTGGGGAGCAAGAAGATTGTTGACTAAATGTGGTGAGTGGTGCCTTCCTGTTTCTTTATTTTCACCCTGTACTTTGGCATTTGTATAGCAAAATGAGTAGACTATTTCTCTGCAAGAACCATTTGCTATAGTCTAGGAAAAACAACCATTCTATATCTATCTATCTATCTAGCATCTATCATCTGCCTATCACTTATTCCATTCAGTTTTATTAAGATACAATGACATCATTCGACAATTTTAAACGACTTGCAGTATAACTCGTGAATTGAAATACTTATGCTTATTTCTAAAGACTTCTAGATGTCTGTTCTCACAGGCATGCTGTTGAAACATCTGTCATCCCGTCCTTCCCCAGCAGAAACCATCCAATGGCCCATGTGGCTTGGACGAAAAGCTCAAGAGCCCGCCAGGCCCCTCAATGCCTTGTGACCTGGCCTCCTTCCATGTCTGTGATCCGACCTCTGTCCTCCATCCTGCACCCCGGCCGGGCACCAGCCTCTGGCCTCCCCCAGGTGCCAGGCAGGCCCCTTCTTCTCCTGGGAGAGTTCTTTCCCTTGCTGCCTCTGGTTTTCCCTAAATAGTCACCTGTGCTGTGACCTTCCCTGGCTACCCCACCAACATTTCAACCACTCCCATCGGACCCACATGATTTTTTTTTTCTTGAGTACATATCATTATTGAATATTCTTTACATCTTTTTTTTTTTTTTTTTCCCCAATTCATTCTCTATCTCTCCATCCCAAGTTCTGCTCCATTAGGGCAGGGACTGTATCCATCTTGTTCACTACTTTTCTGCAAAGCTCAGAACAATTCCTGATACATAAGACTCAACACATATCTGTTGGGTCAGTGACGCTAATGAGTTCCGTGGGTGACTTTTTATCGCCTTTCCAGCGAACACGTAGAATGTTGGATAGTAAGTATGGACGCATATGTTAAACGTTTTATCCATAAAAAGATGTGACTACATTATGCAACGTCTTTTAGAATTCTTCGCTGAAGTAGGAAAAACCATAATAATGGTAGCATCTGGCATTTATGTAGTACTCTGTACCTTTCCTAGACTTGCCTTCCACGACATTCTTTATTTTGGATCGCATTCCTATCTCCACTTCAAGTGACTTGCCCGAGGTCACAGGATGAACTTCCAAGGGATGCAAGACTGAAATCTTTTGAAATTTTCACTGAAGAGTGTTCTTCCCCCGACGCAAACAGAAGGGCACGCCGCTTGTGTGGGTCTAACCCTTCACACTTTGCAGACTCTTTCGCAGACATCAGCTGCCCTGCCCCTGCCCTGTGATAAGCAGAACGCGCCCTGTTAGCCCCGAGTCCCTGGTGAACCAGTGAGGAAACTGTGACTCAGCCTGGCCAGCGTCTTGCCACCCCCCTCCACCCCCCCTCCAGCTGGCTAAGCTGAGGGCCCACACCAGGCATCTGCTCTTTGTGTGGACTTGACTGCCAATGACGAACAATGACATTGACTTCCTTATTCTTTGCTGAACAAGGTACAGCTTGACCTTTGGTATTTGAGGCTGTCCTATCAGTCAGTTCCATCATCTGAGAGCAGCCCGAAGCCCCGTGGTGGGCTGTGTATGAAACTTAGCTGAAACACGTCTCAGTCGCTGCAGCCGCATGGCCAGCAAGGGAACCTCACCCACCTTTCAGCTTCTGTTTCACCTTCACGTGGGTGGGCTCCCCTTCTCTCGGCCTTTGCAGTAACTCTCCCCCAGGGATAACAGCTGGGTTCCTGAAGTGGGTTGAAAGGTAGCTCCCTCCCCCCAAAAAGATGTCTACTTCCTAACCCTTGCAACCTCACCAATGGGACCTTGTTTGGATAAAATGTTTTTGCAGAAGGTAGTAAGTGGAGATCCGCAAGATGAAATCATCCTGGGTTACCCCCGGCAAGCCCTAAATTGATGACAAATGTCCAGGAGGGACACAGGGAGAAGAGAAGACGGTCATGTGCAGACCAAGGCAGAGCTAAGGACCACCTGGAGCGACCAGGAAGGAGGAGGCAAAGAAGGACCCTCACCCAGAGCCTCAGAGGGGCCCGGCCCTGCCGACACTTGACTTTAAACCTGTGGCCTCCAGATTGTGAGAGAGTAAATTTCCGTTGCTCTAAACCATGAGTTTGCAGTGATCTGTTATAGCAGCTACAGGAAACTCAGACAACCTCCTTGGGAGAAGTGACCCTGAGAGGAGGGCCAGGAAATGGGCATGAGGGATGGAAGTCAAGACTCAAAGCTTTCTCAGAAAGCAAGGGATCCCTTCTGTCCCCATGGATTTGCCTATTCTGGAAATTTCGTATAAATGGAACCAGACACTTAAAAAAGAAAGAAAGAAAGCGAGGGATCTTTGCCCGAGTAAGAAAGTTTTGAGTGAATTAAAAATGGAGGAAGGAATCAAAAGTTGAATTAGGTGGTGACTTGGGTCTTTGACATTGTCTACAAGAAGGCGAGAGGAAGGGATTAGTGAAACCACGGTGGGGGACATCGCAGCCAGTGAGGGCGATGTGCACTTCAAGGTGGCAGTTACATGTGGGGATGTTAAGTACAATCTGAGGGCTGAGTCACCATTTACAACTCAGGTGGGGGAAAAAAATTATAAAGCTAAAAGACTAAGAACTTGTGGATGCAGGGCAATTACTTGTTAACCATAGTGTGAAGTGGTTGATGACCAGAAGATTAGAAGGAACCAGAAGGTCATCTTTGGCCCTCCCGCTCCTGTTCTTTCCTAGCTTCTAGTTGGGTTCTCTGGGGCCCCTCAACTTTGGATCTGATCCAGTACCCGTTCTGGAGTTGGTAAGAAAACTTGGCTGGTCCTGTGGACCTCTGGACTGGGATCACAGTCCACCAACCACCAGCCCCGTGGTCTGGCAGGGGGCGGACCGAGTCTCGGCCAGCCCAGAGCCACGGCGGGGTCCTGAGCATCGGGACCTCCTCGTTCCCTCACCTCTGGTCTCTTGAGATGGGGTTTCTGCCTTGGTATTATTTCTTCAATTCAGACTTCTCCGCCTGGCGCCCTCAGCCCCTCCCTGGGCAGAAGCCACGTCCGTGTTCTGCCACACAAGGACAGTCCCACACGGGGAGCGCCTGTCTGCCTGTCTGCTTGCTGTCCATGAGACACTGGGCTTTCCTCACAGCCCATCTGTTAGCAGTGAAAGTGTTGATGTGCAACACGATCCAGTGTAGACCGTGGGGAACAGAGTCGTGGAAGCAGGGGAGCCGGCCAGGGGACCACAGTGGGGGTAACATAGGTGAGGAGGGTGGCTTGGACCCGAAAAGGGTTTCACATCTCGGGATCCAGCAGGCACTCAGAGGCCCTGGGAGTCATCCTTGATTTCCAGTCTTCCCTCAGCCCCTAAGATATCAGCAAGTCCTGTGAACTCTACTTCCAGAACATCTTTCAAATCCGATCGCTCCTCACTCTTTCTGCTTCCATACCCTTGTCGCCATATCACTCACCTTGACGATGCATCCGTCTCCTAACTGTCAGGCACCCCTCTGCTCCAGACTTCCTACGATCCACCCTCCGCGCGGCAGCCAACACAGTCTTTCAGAAAATAAATCCTGTGATGCCACTGCTCTCCCCAGAATCCTCCAAAAGCTTCTCACCCACGTAGAATAGAATCCCACTCCTTCCAGCCCCTAGAAGACCTGCCCTGCCTCGTCTCCCATCCCATCATCCTCTCCTTGCTCCTCACGCTCCAGCACACAAGCCTCCATCTTCTCCCGGAACGCCCCGAAAGTGCTCCTACCTCAGGGCCTTTGCACTTGCTGCTCTGTGGACCGCTCTTTCCCCTGTCTCTGCAAGGCTGCTCTTTCTCATCCTCTAGGATAAATGTCATTGGTTCAAGGTAGTCCTTTCTGACCTTTGGTCAGGAGATGCCTCACCTTCCAGTCACTATCACCGCATGCCGATAACGCTCTTCCTCGCATTTACCGCTACAAAATTACCGTGTTATCCTGTTAATTTATCTGTTCATTTGATTTTGTTGTCTTTCCCCAGCGTACTAAAACGCAAGCTCAGAGAGAGCAGAACGCTTGTCTATCTTGTTCGTTGCTGTGTCCCAGCACCTTTAGCAGCATCTGGCATGTTCTAGCTGTCGATGAATATCTCCTCAGTGAATGAATGAATGAATGAATGAGTGAATGAATGAGTGAGTGAGCGAATGAATGAATCTGGCTAGATTCAGTGCATCACAGTGTCTCCGATCTTTAGGACTCCTGAGTTTTCTTATCCAAAGTATCTTTTCATTACTAACTGCTCTGGTAACCTATAACCTTGCTAGGCAAGCCGTTGAACAAATAGTGACTAATGCAAAGCATGTCACTAGGACTCTTCCTCTGGGTGACAGTCACTGACGCCTGCTTAGCTCTTTTTGTAGAAGTACCCTCGAAGATACACGACACTGTGTGAAATATCCCGCTTTGGAACGGGTGACATCTGTCACATTCGCCTTATCTGCTTCTCCAACCAGCCTGGCAGGTCACACCCACACAACTGGTTTTTATGAAATCCTGGTGACCCCGAGGCCTTCATTCAGTTGGGTGTGTTTCCTGGCTGGGTCCCACCAGAGCAGATGTGAAGGGTCCGTTACTGTCCAGATGCATGCCGCAGACCTGTCTGCACACAGACAGCGGCCTCTGTCCCCGGGCGGGGACGCTTCACGGGTGGCTTTCCATGCCACGAGTCAGTGCAGAGCCTGAGGACAGAGGGCCAGTGGCTCTGAGAGCCCTCGGTGCAGAGATACAATCCCTCAACCTCCCAGTCACTTAAAATACAACAAAAGCAAACGGGTCTCCCCGCGTGCAGAATGACACTTGCACATATATGTCAGTGACAAGATTCCAAAAATGCAGGGGCTTAAGTGACAGAGAATTTGATCGTTCCCTAGTATAACACCTGGGGAAGGTGGTCTGAGGCTGGTTTGGTGGCTCAGTGACCTTGGAACCTAGGCCCCTCCCATCTCATTCTGCCCTTTGTCCCCTGACTGAAGATGGCTCACTACTGCCTCCCTGTTCCTCCCCGGCAAAGAAAGGAAGGGACTTCCCTTTAAGGTCACTATTCAGAATGGCACATGGTGGTCCTGCTCATTCTTATTGGTCTGGATTTAGTCACATGACTTCGTCCGGCAGCAAGGGAGGCTGGGAAGTGTAGTCTTTAGCTAGATGAGTCGGTGCTAAGAACGGATACCTGCAGGAGAAGCAGAAGTCTCCAGGGCATCCATCCCTGAAGTGTGCCCCTCCTCCCGGGTTATGTCCCGGTGGACCAGGGGCAATCCTCACAGACTCTACTGTCTCTTGCCCAACCCAAGTCAGCCTGGAACCAGGGCCTGTGGGTTCTGGCTCTTCAATTTCTCTAGCAATCAACCTCTTCTTTCTGTCTTCACGAATCTGAGAGGGACGGCACAATAGGGTCAGGTCGTCACTTTCCAACCAGACGTTCTCCTTCTGGTACCTTCCTCTCAATCAATACTACACGGACCAGGCAGATAGGCTTCCCGATGTATTGCTCTGATTAGGTTATTCCCCTGCTCAAAAGCATTCGGTGCGTCCGTGCCGTGAAAATCTAAACAGCTTGGTGTGGCTTTCATGTGCGTGGCCGGCTTGGCCTCCCACACCCCCACCAGCCTCACCGTGAGCCTCAAGGTCCAGCCAAGAGGAAGGCAAGGGATTGAGGAGAAAAAAGAATGGAGATTTATTGGCCTGTTGTAACGATCATCGCTACGGTCTGAGTGTTTGTGCGGCTTCCAAATGCATGTATTGAAATCTAACCCCAACGTGAGGCTATTTGGAGGTGGGGTCTTTGGGAAATGACTGGGTCACAAGCACAGAGCCCTCATGAACGGGACTGGTGCCCTTAGAAAGGCAGCTGGAGAAAGCTCTCTTGTCCCTTGCCCTGTTGGGGACACAGTGAGAAGCCAGCCAGTTATGCACCAGGAGCTGGGCTCTCACCCGACCTTGACCCTGCCGGCGTCTTGGTCTTGGACTTCCCAGCCTCCAGAACTGTGAGGAATAAGTTTCTGTTGTTTATAAGGCACCCAGTCTGTGCTGTGTTGTTATAGTGACTCAAATGGACTAGGGCAAGCGTGACTTAAACGCACTGGGTGCCCACCGAGGACCAGGCCCTATTTCGCACCTGGTCCTAACAGTAGCCTCACTGGCTGTCCGAGGTCACCCCTGGGTCTTACCTCCTGGGCGGTGACAGTTTTGCCAGAGTTTCTTCCCAGAGACCGTAAGCTTCCTTAGGGCCCGGAAGATTGTCCTTTCACCTAGGCCCTGAGTGTTCATGGACGAAGGAATCACCTTTCAGAGGAGTTGGTAGGGGGTCATTCCCAGGTGGGGGAGGGTGACAGAGAGGTGAACTCAGTGGGGTGCCTGGCTGGCTGATTGAATCTCTTCATTCCCAGAGATTTCCAGAAGAGGCAGCACGGCCTGATCTGTGGTAGTGGTTACTGAATCATGGACTTACCAGGAGCAAAAGTGATGGGTGGCCCTCAGAGGCACACCTGATGTAGCTGGAATGTTCCAGGTCTGGTAAACGGGGCCTGACCTGTGCCACCAGGGTGAACTCGGAAGGCTCTCAATGGATTCCAAAGCCTGTGTCTGTTCACAGACTCGGGGATCCTACACCACCTGTGTGGGTCTGAGTTTCCTGCTCAGACCCTGCGAAGGCCTCTGAGGAACGTGTGCACTGGGGAAGGGCTGTCCCCGCCCCTTTCAGGGTCACCTGGACGTTGGCTGTCTACATATTCCAGTTCTGGCGGGCTTGAACGCCCTTGGGATCTACGGGAAAAGGCACTGCCTTACGGGGGTTGGATAATAGAGTCATGTGACTAAGACAGCTGTGACGGGGAGTTCCGGCTTTGCCCCCTACCATGTGATCTTGCAGGGCCCTTCATTTCCAATGCATCCGTTTCTCCCATAAAACAGAGGTAGAACACCTTGTTCTGTCAATTATTCAGATAGCAGGAGAGCTATATACCTTCCTCTCTCCCTGCTACCCATCCACCAGTACTCACCAAGCACCTGCCGTTCTGGGCAGCCTGGTGTATATTAACACACAAAAGGACACATACGTCAGCCCTCCTGGAGTTTACACGAATGTGGGGGAACATGCATGATAGGTGATAAGCATAATAACTAAGTATTCTGGGGTGCCCGGGTGGCTCAATCGGTTGAGCGTCGGACTTCAGCTCAGGTCATGATCTCGCGGTTCACGAGTTCAAGCTCCGCATCAGGCTCGGTGCTGTCAGTGCAGAGCCCGCTTTGGATCCTCAGTCCCCCTTTCTCTCTCTGCCCCTCCCCTGCTCCCAGTCTCTCTCAAAAATAAATGAACATTAGAAAAAATAACTACTCAGTAATTAAAATGGAAATAAATGCATGATGGGGAAAAAGGGGGAGAAAAAACCCAAGAACAAGGCGAGGGGGAACCAAATTACAGAATGGCAAAGGACCCTAAAAATGACGTAGGGCAGTGATTGCCAAGCATTTTGGTCTCAGGATTCCTTACACTGTTAATGTTTCTTGGGTCTGCGGTTTCTACCAATTTTTACCGTATTGGAAATCAGAACTGAATAGCGTTTAAAACATTTATTTAAAAATAATTACAATGAAACTATTACGTGTTCACATGAATAACATTTTTTTTTTTTTTAATGAAAGGGGAACGATGTTGTAAAACAACAGACATTTAGTGTGGAGCCTGGCATTGTTTTATATTTTTGTAAATCTTAATGCCTGGCTTGACAGAAGGCAGTCGGATTCTCACATCTGCCTCTGCATTCAATCCGTCATAAAGCCTGCATATCACACGTCATAAAGCCTCTGGAACACTCCGTGTGCACCGTGGAGCAAGAGTGGACAAGGCAAATGACTCTTATGAAACGACTTCTGACCCCACAGGGCCCCAGAAAGTGGCTCAGGGACCCCCCCCCCAGCGGTTCCTAGGCCACACCTTGAGAACTGCTCTGCTGTATTCTGATCTCATTTTTCAGATGAGGACATCAAGGTCCTGAAGGGGATGGTTCGTTTCTGAGGTCTCCTAGCATGAACCAAGGACCAGACTCGCAACTTTCCACCTTAGCCCGAGATTCCCTCCCCAGTATGATGTTTATTGGAAGCTGGATTATTTTAATGCAAAGCAAATGCCCAGATAATTTAATTATGATCATGAGGAAGTTGCAGCTTTTGAAATAAATACAGTACAAGCCCAATGGCCACACACACACACACACACACACTAAGGTAAGTTGCAGGGGCCCAGAGCACAGCTGCTAATCGTATGTTTATTACCCCGTCTAGTTCACTGGCTCATGTTTGCACAATGGCCCCTTTGTGTGCTTTGACAGCCTGTGTGTTTTAGGTGTGGCCTTGTGTACGGTGAGAGGACTCAGTACAATAACAGTAAATATTCCCTTTGATGGCTGGAACAAAGGTGATTTAAACGGAATCTCGATGGGAGGAGGGGAGGTCACGAGCTGCCCTGTGCCAGCCGGTCACACTCGGAAGATCATGCTTTCTTCTGGGTGGGTGACTATCATACGCCTTGACCTCCAGTCCCGGGAGGCACTGACTTGGATTCATCAGAGCCAACTAGTGAGACTAGACCGACTCCTCTGGTTTAGGGTCCATGGGGACAGGGCTGCCAGTGGTCACCACCAACTTCTGGATTCTATTGGAATGAGTGTGCTCTGAACAAACAGTGCCTTCTCGGAGCTCGCCAGGTGTCGTAGGCATTAGTCATCCAGATGTTATCAAGACGTAGAAAGTTCTGACAGGGCTGGGGATGAGTCACCGGACCCATCAAAGACCCACGAGATAAACAGAAAGCAGAAGAATCAATACGCTGCGCTTTGCTCGATGGGCCTGGCTGGGATTGCACAAGCAGAGGTTTCGTCACCCAGAAGGTGACGTCCCGGTGGCCCCCAGCCTGGCACCCCAGCCTTCGGGGCCGTGGAATTGGTGGGTGTCTCTGAGTCTGTGATGGTAGCCCACTGTTGATTCGCCAGTCTCTCATAGTAGATCTGCTTTGGGAATGTGAACGTGTCAAACCAGCCAATGGGCTCCTGGAAAGGAGGAAAGGGAAGGAGGCATCTTCCAGAGAAGGGAATGCTACTGGAAATAAGGTCAACTCCAGAGAGTTTAAAGTTTATTCTTTTAACAAACAGCTTTGACTAAGAACCTGTATTTTCCGATTTTATTTAGGTATTTTTTAGACATCTTATTTTTTTTAGACGTTTTTGACGTGATAAAACAATTTGGTTGATAAAGCTTTTATGGCCATTGTAAATTTGAATTATTAGCTATTTACCATGTTTATGGAGACTCTGGAGTAGCCTTAAAAAGACATTTAATGCACTCCCTTCGATAAAATAAAAAATTAATTTTCCATGTCTCCCTTTCAAATTCTCAACTCTTTAACTGATTTTGTTCATAAAGCAACATTATAACTAAGCATAGATGGGGAAAATCTGGGCCTATAAATACTGTCTCATGCTAGCATTCCATGCTGATGTCCATTTAAAAAAAGTTGGTGCTTTAGAACTTAGAGGAAGTATATAGACCAAAGTTAGAATAATATGAATAGTTTTGCACCATATTTAATGCTGATATTGAATAGTTTAAAGGACATGGGCTTATTTCTATTGAAATGACATTTGAATATCCTTCTCTCTCTCACAATAAGAACTTGACATCCTTGTTAGTGACATTCAGTACTAGAACATCACTTATGATTACTCATGTACTAGATGTTAATTTTAGGCTCTCTGCTTTGGGTCACTATCGCGGGTCTAAGATGAGAAGTCTTGCTTTTGTGTTCGCTTGACCAAGTCATTGCTTCTCTTTTCCTGTATCATGAGGACTTGGCCCCGTTACGTAATTTATCATATTCCTAAGAACATTCTAGATCTACCTGAATCAGATGCCCCGTTTTCCCCAGTGGTATAACATAGCGAGGGTGAAAACTCAGGCCTCTTAGTGATACACGTTCTTGGTTCTCCCTTACACCATTCACTCAGCAGGTAGTAGGGGCTCGGTAGAGATTTGCTGAGTGAAAGCCAGGCACAGATTGCAGAAGGAGCAATAAAATTTGTTATGATGTCATTAAACCATAAATTTTAGGGGAAAAAATCCCCATCTTGCTAGAGGACACCTTTCATAAAATAGTTACTTTGTAGTAGCATCAGGCTTATCAGGAAATGCGGGAATTTCAGGAGCAACCTGGAAAAAGTCAGGGGAGATACAGATACAGAGGCTGAACCCCAGCAGTGCTCTCAGCCTTTTTCAGCACGGCCCTCAAGGAAGAAGATCATATAAGGCCCCCGGAACCACCATCGCCCTGGCCTGGAGGGCCAAAGTGGTCACTAAACTCTGCGGCTTTTGGTATTGTCGAAGTCAATTATCGACCGGAAAGAGCTTCTCTTGCCCAGAGACCATGTGTTTGGCAAACCCAAACAGATAACTTCCAGGTTCCTGTAAATGCCCTGCTTGCCCAGAAATGCAATGTACCCAGTCGGCCAATCCCCAAACACCGAGCCAACTCTGGGCTCCGCACTTTACTTCCTCATTTCTTATTCCTTATTCTTTATGCTATAAAAGCTTTCTGACATCTGCCTCATTTCCCAGTTCCCTTGATGGAGACAGACTGTCCTCTTGATAAAGTGTTAACGTTTGTATCACCTCACTTGTCTTCTTTAACCATTTAAAAACAAATATCTTCGGGTCCTGTTAACAGATACATGGAGGGATATGAAAAATGTTGAGTTTATCTGAGCAGAACTCTGGATTGGGCAGTGCTAAGCTGGAAGCTGTAATGTGTCCCCCACCACCCTCTCCCTCCCCGACCCACAGGCCCCAGGGGAGAGAGGGTGTGGGAGCAAAGACGGGAATTGGTTGATTGCCTATCACTTAAAGCATGGTTGGCTGTTTGTGACTGGTCATGCTTAGGCTTCTATTTTATACATTTGAGGCATTTCCAGGTTTAAATTTTGTTTTGCTACCTAAGCCGCCAGGGTAGTAGAGCCCCTGCAATCTAGTGGCTTCTTTGTTTAACTTAACAGGCTAAGCTGCCAAGTTTGGGACTGGAAACCTGTGAAAACTTAATTTTCGAACTCAACCTTAAGAGAAAGAGGTGAAAAGCAGCCACATTTGGACCCATATATAGATCTTCCTCAACTTAACGACAGGGACACATCCCGATAAACCCATCACAACTTGAAAATATAAGTCAAAAATGCATTCCTACGCCTACCTACCTAACGTCGTGGCTTAGCTGAGCCTATCTTAGACACGCTTAAATGAGAATGCTTAATGTTAGCCCAAAGTTGGGCAAAATTATCTGACATAAAACTTATAATAAAGTGTTGAATTATCTCGGGTAATTTTGAAGCAGCATCATGAGAGAGTATGTGCATATCGCTAGCCTGGAAAAGATGAAGATTCAAACGGTGAAATCTGGTTCCTCCTGAACACACATCCCTTTCACACCATCACAAAGTCATAAAGTTGTAAGTAGACCCATTGTAAGTTGGTGGCCATCTGTACAGTAGGCAGAACTTTGATTTATTTTTGTTTTTCTACAACTGGATATTTTCCTTTTTTTTTTTTTATGTTTGCTTATTTTTGAGAGGGAGAGAGAGAGAGACAGAGCCTGAGTGGGGGAGGGGGAGAGAGAGAGGGAGACACAGAATCCGAAGGAGGCTCCAGGCTCTGAGCTGTCAGCACAGAGCCCGATGTGGGGCTCGAACCTGTGAACTGGGAGATCACGACCTGAGTCAAAGTCGGATGCTTAACCAACTGAGTCACCCAGGCGCCCCTACAACTGTAATTTCCATTAGTGGTACACTAGAATGTAATTCAATTCGGCAGCAACCAGTGGTATTAAATGCTCACACTATACAAAAGCTTTGTTCTATTTCAGATGTATTTTGATAGGCGGCCAGACAGCATAGATTAGATCCCGGGTCAGATCTTGCCTCTGTCAACTCAGTCGTTGTGTGACCTCAGCTGGGGGCTGACCCTCTCTGGGCCTCAGATGTGATATGGGAAGCACAGCATCTACCTCAGTGGTGTTGGGAGACTCAGTGGCCATACTGATGGTCAATGGCTCTGTCTGTCTGCGTATCTATCCATCATCTGTGTATTTGAAAGAGTGCTTCACCTACCTCCATTTTGACCTCGGTCTATTCTTCTAAGTCCTTCCTTCCAGCTTATCTTTGCTGATTCAAAATGAACACAACTTTTAGAATTGCTAAAAGAAAGAAAGAGAGTTTTCTTTGAGCCCAAGTTGGGACGGCTGTCCGGGAACCATGCTCTTTACGGGGAAGAAAGTGCTCCGGAGAATGAACAGACCTTACAGAGGTATGTCTTTTTTTTTTACATCTTGTAACAGCTCAAAAGATTATAGATTAGCATATAGGCAGGAATTGCGAGTTTTAACATCAAGGAATGCATAAAGCAGGAGCCCCGATGGATGTCTCTAGAACAAGATGGTTGTCCTTTCGGCTGCTCATTCACAAAGCAGGTGTACAGTCCGTGGGGGGTGGATCATAAACCAGGCTCTGGGTTTGAACAAAGTTTACGTACGGTCACGCTGATTTAGAAAGAAATCGAAAATGGTTTCCCTTATATATCAGACTTTTAGAGCGCTTTTCTCTCGTCATTTCTTAACTCGGGCAAAGGACCCAGCGGGCAAAGCATCCCTTGATGGAAACCGAAATTACCCCCTCAAGCCACAGGGAACTGCCCTGAGCTGCAAGCCCCCACGTGATTGACCTCAAGATAACGATCCACCTGACCTTGGCTGTCCAGCTGCATGTACCCACCGACCCTTGTCCCACATTTCCCTTGTATAAACCTGGAAGTGTTTTCGGTACTTTGGAGACAACCCCTGAGATGTTAGTCAGCTGTCTTCCCGGTGTTGGCGTCCCTGAAATAAATTCCTTTCTGTGTCGCCACCAAACGTCTCTCTGCCTTTGGATTTTGTCAGCGGAAAGTGGCCGAACCTGATCTCTTTGGGATTCCTGGAGCTAGGTGTTCTTATATCCTTGGACCCCAGTTACATTATCCATCCATCTATCTATCATCTATCTGTCGCATAGTCTATAGACCAGGCCACATGTACAGTGTTTTGGCACAATCTATGCTGGAAACCCACGTATGTCCATTGGCCACACCGTATCCCCAAATGACGGGATGCTATGCTTTTGTATAAAGTAGCATTGTTTACACACCTCTAATTTGAGAGCCTAGTCAATTGTTGGAAATTTGAGAATCTGGTAGAACGTAGTTAAAGTGAAAAACCGAGAAGAAACCGAAGACATTATTTTCTTGTCTTTGTTCTGTCCCACTGCTGGTAATAGAATAGGAGTGACTTTCCAAAGTTCAGTTTAATTACGTCAGACAAAGGAATGAATCAACTTACTACGGTAAGGAGGGGCATAAGACTTGGACTGTTAACAGCCTGTTTCTTTCTTAGGAAGTGGGTCTGGAGTCCTGGACGTCCCTGCAGGGCTGTGCCTGGATTAAGGAGACAATGTTCGCTCCGAGCTGAGCTGGGCAGGAGCTAATACTTCAGCAAAGCCTATTTCCCACTTCTCCAAAGACCTTCTTTAAATTATGTAAATAGGAATTATTTTGATTTAAATGGAATCTGATGCTTAGTTAACAATGATTTTTCTGGGGGCACCTGGGTGGCTCAGTTAGTTGGGTGTCCAACTTGGGCTCAGGTCAGGATCTCGTGGTTAGTGGGCTTGAGCTCCGCGTTGGGCTCTGTGCTGACCGCTCAGAGCCTGGAGCCAGCTTCGGATTCTGTGTCTCCCTCTCTCTCTGCCCCTCCCCTGTTCATGCTCTCTCTCTCTCTCTGTCTCTCAAAAATAAATAAAATGTTAAAAAAATTTAAAAAAAAAACAATGATTTTTCTGGCAAACTCAAAGTAAACCAATGGGTGAAAATGAATTACAGTCTTGAAAACCTTCCTCTCTGATAAGGACTTTATCAGTATGACAACCATCAATGAGAGAGGTACACGGTCCCCCCACCCCCAACTCCCCCACCCCATTTCCCCCACAGAACTTTATTTGACTAATGCATACTAGATTTAGGATGCTGAATTAACCCCTTGCTTTTAAAAGGCTTCTATCTATGATTCCAGATTCCTGCAGCCATTTGTAGCCAGCGCAGCTGAAATTCTGAGCAAGGATTTTTGTTTCTAACTGAGATCCTTTCTGCAGGTCTCAGTCTAAATGTCACTTTTCAGGAAGGGTTTTCCTGACCTCAGTCCTGTTCAAATCAGAGCCGAGTGACCCAGAAGGCTTCTAGCAGTGGCTTGATAGGACAGGTGCTCCGGCATGCTCCAAGAGCAGAAAGAAATTTTTGCAAAGTTCAAGGTCGTCCCTCCCCCCCCCCCTTTCCCTTTCCTCCCCCGCTATTATAAGTGTCACAGAGGTTTTGGGTTCCACCTAGTTATTTCCTTTATAGGCAGAACCTTCATGCCTGCTTTGTCCTCAGGTGCACGAGCGATGCTTATGGATAGGCCACCTCCCCACAAAGGTCTGGTTTCTGTTACGACACAACATCTTTCTTCTGGCACAGTGAAGTCAGACCGAGAGCCAGGAATGCAGGTCCGAATTCCAGCCCTTTACGCGGCGCTGCATTCCTGGTACAGACATTAACCACAAGTTGTTACATGGAATGACAAGAGAATTCTGTTAATTTCACTGTATCTGAGTATCTCCCCATTCTCATGAGGAATTAATTTGAGAGTAATACCTACCCAACACAACGAACTGGGATCTTAGCGATTATCTCCCGAATAGACCCCAGGAGGGGTGAAGGTAGTGGTAGGTCCGGGTAGTAAGGTGAGCGGAATTGCATTCTGGAAGCATCTTTCTGGCCACCGTGTGGAGAACCGAGGCAGCAGAGAAGCCTGTCGGTGTGAGGCTCGGGTAGGGAAGGGAAGTGGACAAGGGAGCATTGCTGAGTCCGTGTTGAGGGCAAAGTTTGTATTGTGGAAATTTGTGAGAAAGGAACAAAACAGACCCACCAATTGACAAGTACCAGACCACATTACAGGCTAAGGAACAATTGAAAGTGATGGTTAAAATAATCAAAATCACTAAACAAAATAAGCAAAGTCTACCCACATGGGAAAAGCCAAGGCTGTTTACTCTGAGGCGGCCATGACGGGGGAGTCGGCCACCATCGCCCTGTCTTGACAGAGCCGCAGAGGTGGGTGGAGGAGAGGGAAAGCTTCGTAGTGGAGGAAAGAGAAGGCTCCAGGGGCGCCCTGGTGGAGGCTATCTGCCCGGGGAAGCTTCAGGTTGCTGCCTAGAAGCGGGGCGTCTCCTGTGATTGGTGACAGGCACCTGTTTAGCTTTCTGGGGTGTGCTGGGCCTAAATCGGAAGGAAGGACGGGAAAAGCGTCAGTTATTAATGCGGCGCTGGCCCCTTTGGGCTGCTCGTTACAGAGATTGTTGCCTGCCTTCCCGGATTGTCGGTGGAGAAATCGGTTTTGCCTCTTGCAGCAGGCTGGCTACCTGGGCTGATTTCTGTAGGTAAGGGGTTGTTTTTCTGGGCAGATGGTTGCAGATTGTGGGTCGTTCTGCTTTTGTACTTGGCGTGGCCCTTCTCCCTTTGTATGGTTAGTGTCTTACGTCCCGAATGAGAGACTTTTTAAGGAATCCCTTGACGTGCATCCACAAGCCAGCAAAAGCTCTGGAAGATGTTTGCGAGACGCTGGTTGAAGTCGGGCACTTGCAGGTGGGGGCAGGGTGTGCTGAGCCAGGCGCGGTCTTCGCCTTGAGAGTAAAGCAGGTGAACTGGGGCATCCACTCCTGCAACTTTGGGAGCGGGAAGAGAGCTGGAAGCGAAGCCTGGTGCCATCAAAGGTGGGGAGTCCAGCAGGAGGCCCCTGCCCCACGTGAGGCTCCCAACTGGCTGCACCTGCTGCATCCACACGACTCCTGAAACAGAATGCTACGGGCACCAGTGACAGTCACAACAAAGTTTATTGCCACGAGAGGTAAGGCAAACCGATCGATCGGGACCGGAGCTCTTGACCAGAGTGCGGTGTCGAACAGCTGGCGTACAGAGTTTTTATAGCCGACCACATCGTCTTATTATCACCTGGGAAGAGAACAAAGGAATAGTTCCCAGGTGGAAACAGTTCAAACAGGCCCTTGCCCCAATCCGATCAGGCGCTAATCCATCCTTTGACTGATAGGATAAGGCTGTTATCTCTTAACCTATAGCGTTAAAACAAAGCTGTTGTTTCTTGAGGCTACAGGTAAGCCCTACCCTTACACACCCTCAGTGCGCAGGTGAGCTAGAAGTGTCACCCACCACAACCACCGGGGAACCACCGGGAAAACAGCCTCTCTCGAGCCCCCCGCTTGGCCCCACAGATGTATAAGGGTCATGGAACCATGACTATAGAATTCACCTTCCTGTGACTCACACAAAGAATATTTACCCACGTCGTGCAACACGTCCCGGGCTAAAAGACAAGCCCCATGAATTTCAAATGACTAAGTCACACACCACTGTCTCTAGCCACGAGGCTATTAAGTTAGAAATCAATGACCAAAAGGTACCCGGAAGAGAACCAAGTGGTGGTGGTTTAAGAAACACAGTTGTACCTCGTTCACGAGTGTTCCGGTCAAACACATGGTCTTTGCTAGGGCCGCCAGACCAGGCACCACAGACGGGGCAGCTTCAACAACATCAACAACAGAATTTACCCGTTCCTAAACCCTGCCATTCATTGGCTACTTTTCTCCACATACAGTTTATTTATTTTCTTTTAGAACATAATTTTATGCATTCACTTGACTGATCCTGCCTAGATGCTGATAAGACATTATTTCTGGGTGTGTCTGCGAGGGTGTTTCCAGAAGAGGTTAGCCTTTGGTTCGGGAGACTAAGAGAAGAGAGTTGCCTCACACATGGGGATGGGCTTCATTGAACCTGTTAAGGGCCCAAAGAGAAGAAAAAGGCAGAAGAAAGGCAAAGTCTCTTGATTTCTCTTTTTGAGCTAGAACACCCACGTCTCCTGCCCTTGGACATCAGACCTCCCAGACTTTATTTTGGGGGGCGCCTGGGTGGCTCAGTCGATTGGGTGTCTGTCTTTGGCTCAGGTCATGATCTCGCAGTTTGTGAGTTCAAGCCCCGTGTCAGGCTCTGTGCTGACAGCTCAGAGCCTGGACCCTGCTTCTGTTTCTGTGACTCCCGCTCTGTCTGCCCCTCCCCCACTTGCACTCCGTCTCTGTCTGTCTCTCTCAAAAATAAATAAACCTTAAAAAATGTTTAATAAAATAAAAAAAATCTTTTTATTTTTATTTTTGACAGAGAGAGAGAGAGAAGAGAATGGGCAGGAGAGGAATGGAGGGAGAAAGACAGAATCTTAAGCAGGCTTCACACCCAGCAGGGAGCCCAACTTGGAGCTTGATCCTATGATGCTGGGATCATGACCTGAATGGAAATCAAGAGTCCGACACTTAACCAACTGAGCCACGCAGGCATGCCCTCTGTTAAAATTTTTTGGTAACAGCTTTATTGAGCTGTAATTCACATACTGTACAACTCACTCAGTGGTTTCTACTATATTCACAAAATTATGCAACCATCACCCCAATCAAGTTTAGAATATTTTCATTACTGCACAGAGAACCCCGTCCCTTTTAGCTATCCTCTTTTTTTTTTTTTAATTTTAGTTATTTATTTTGAGAGAGAGAGAAAGAGCAAGTGAAGCATGAGAGGGGCAGAGAGAGGGAGAGAGAATCCCAAGTAGGCTCTGCACTGTCAGTGTAGAGCCCGACGCAGGGCTTGAACCCACCCGCCATGAGATCATGACCTGAGCCAAAATCAAGAGTCAGATGCTTAACGGACTGAGCCCCCCAGATGCCTCTTCTTCAGTTTTCTTCTACTTTAGACCCCCTTCTGCCCTCCCCTAGACCTAAGCGATCACCCATCATCTACTTTCTGTCTCTATAAATGTGATTCTTCTGGGGATCCTGGGATCACACCGTAGGCTTTTCTGGTTCCCCAGCTTGCAGACGGTGTCTTGTGGGACTTGTCACCTCCATACTGCGTGAGCCCCTTCCCATTTCCCACCCTCTCTCATGCATCATACATCTCCTATTGGTTGTTCCAGGGAGCCCTGACTACTACACATACTTATCTATTTCGCCTGAGATGCCAGAGTTGGTTTTGATACTTGGAATCCTCAAACCCCAACTAACTTAGACTTGCATCTCTGCTCTACCACTGAACAGCCATACGACCCAGTGTGAGTAACTTAACCTGTCAGAACTTTAAGTCCTTCAGGGCAAAAGGAAGCATAATAATGAAAACTAAAAATGCAAAAATGCCGAGGAGATTAAATCGGATAAAACATATAAATGGAATATCCATCATTGTCTCAGAAGGGATCCATAGCTCCCCTAAGCAGAGGCACCGTTATTGTTTAGAATGAGCACCATGATTTAGGCTAGATTTCGTATGGATTATTAACCAAAACAGTTGGCTGTGCTCTCTTTCAGAATTGCTAGAGGGGGGAGACTACAACTTCTCTCAGTATACCTTCCAGGAATTCCATCATTTCTTCCTATAAGCTAGATCTTCTAACCCTCTTGCTGTGACCTGATTCTGAGGAAGAACAAGAACATTAGTCACCCCTACTGCTCAGTCAAAATCCTGAATGTATTTGAGTACATGGGAAAAAAATCTTTGCCTTGCCACACACATGGCCAGCTCTTTTTTTAAAAAAATAATGTTTATTGGGGCGCCTGGGTGGCGCAGTCGGTTAAGCGTCCGACTTCAGCCAGGTCACGATCTCGCGGTCCGTGAGTTCGAGCCCCGCGTCGGGCTCTGGGCTGATGGCTCGGAGCCTGGAGCCTGTTTCCGATTCTGTGTCTCCCTCTCTCTCTGCCCCTCCCCCGTTCATGCTCTGTCTCTCTCTGTCCCAAAAATAAATAAACGTTGAAAAAAAAATGTTTATTTATTTATTTTGAGTCAGGGAGGAGGGGCAGAGAGACAAGGAGAGAGAGAATCCCAAGCAGGCTCTGCTCCCAACATGGGAGCTGGATCTCATGAACCCACAAATTGTGAGATCACCTGAGCTGAAATCAAGAGTTGGATGCTTAACCGACCGAGCCACCCAGACTCCCCTGTCAGGTCTTTTTAAACTTCTCTCATGGGCATTATTCTCACGTGGGCCATCTTGGTTAGTGGTTTTCTTTGTTCACTATCCAGGTCAAGCCTCTTGTGTTCTTGTGTGTCAGTTGTTAGAACTGTGTCTGTAAAACCTTGTATGAGAAGGCGCTACTGTGTTTTAGAATGTCAGGGTTTATTAACATTATGATCTAGCTGTTGGAATTGTTTCTGTACAGTCTGTGTTCCTTTTCTCCTTAATATTGTCCAGGATTATTTCCAGCAGTGCCTACTTTTCCATAAAAAAAAAAAAAAAGGGGCGCCTGGGTGGCGCAGTCGGTTAAGCGTCCGACTTCAGCCAGGTCACGATCTCGCGGTCCGGGAGTTCGAGCCCCGCGTCGGGCTCTGGGCTGATGGCTCGGAGCCTGGAGCCTGTTTCCGATTCTGTGTCTCCCTCTCTCTCTGCCCCTCCCCCGTTCATGCTCTGTCTCTCTCTGTCCCAAAAATAAATAAACGTTGAAAAAAAAAATTAAAAAAAAAAAAAAAAAAAAAGAAGGACCCAAAGCAACACCAAGTTATTTTCTCACAGTTCTTGAGGCCAGAAGTCGAAGATCAAGGTGTCTGCTTGTCTGGATTCTCCTGAGGCCTCTCTGCTTGGTTGAAAATGGCCCTCTTCTCACTGTGTCCCCACATGTCACCCCTGTAATCTCCTATTCTTATTAGGATGGCAGTCTGATTAGATTAGGGACCACCCTGATGACCCCACTTTAACCTAATTACTTCCGTAAAGATCCTGCTTCTGGATACAGTCATATTCTGAGTTATTGGGGGTAGGGTTTCAACATGCATATTTTGAGGAGATACAATTCAGCACAAAACAGAATCTGGGGTGGGGTGTCTCTCTTCCAATGAATCTGAGGAGGGTGTCCCTTTGACCACTTCAAGAAACAGAATAGGGCAGAAGTGGTGCTGTGCCAGTTCCCAGGTACAGACCTTAGACTGACAGTTTCTTTCCCCCGACACTCTCTGGGAACCCTGAGCCACCTTGAACTAGTCTAACCATCCTGAGGCCATGGTGCAGCAGATACCCTATGTAGATACTCCAGTCAAAAGTCTCACCTGCACCTGACCTCCTATCCATCCCTGCCAAGATGCCACATGAGGGAGGTGGTCCTCCAGACCAGCCCATCTATCATCTGAATAATTGAATATCACCAGTCACCTGGGCCAGCTCTTAGGGGAGCAAAAGAATCATCCAGCTGAAAGTTGCACAGATTCATGACCCATAAAATCACGAGAGAAAAGAAGATACTATTTTAAGCTTCTAGTTAGTTTTTTTCAATGCAGCAATAGATAAACAAACCAAAAGCTCAAGGAAGAAATTAAAATGGAATTAGAAAATAGATGCGGGGTGCCTGGGTGGCTTCAGTCAGTTAAGCGTCCAACTCTTGATTTTGGCTCAGGTCATGATCTCATGGTTAGTGAATTTGAGCCCCACACTGTCAGTGCAGAGCCTGCTTGGGACCCTTTCTCTATCCCTCTTTCTCTGCCCCTCCCCTTCTCCCTCTCTCTCTCATTAAAAATAAATAAATAAACTGAAATAAAAAGAAAATACTTACAACTGCATGATTAAGAAAATACGAAACTAGGGAAATGCAGCTAAAGCAGAACTTAGAAGCATATTTATAGCTTTAAGTATTTATATTGGGGGAAAGAGCTAAAAATGAATGGGCCAAATATCCATCTTTTTTTATTTTTTTTTAAATTTTTTTTAACGTTTTATTTATTTTTGAGACAGAGAGAGACAGAGCATGAACGGGGAAGGGGCAGAGAGAGAGGGAGACACAGAATCCGAAGCAGGCTCCAGGCTCTGAGCCGTCAGCCCAGAGCCCGATGCGGGGCTCGAACTCCCGGACCGCGAGATCGTGACCTGAGCCGAAGTCGGACGCCCAACTGACTGCGCCACCCGGGTGCCCCTAAATATCCATCTTAATATACAAGAGAGACAAGAGCAAAATAAATAAACTTGAGATCCAAGCCTGCAGATTAGATCTTCGAGAAGTCTGTGGGACTCCTGAAATTGCAAAATTCTGTGTGCCTGTGATAAAAGGATCTCAACAGATTTACAGCATTTTTATGTACTGGTTCTTCTGACTTCCCTATTTAATTTTGTGAATTGCTGCAGCCACTGTGGCTGTGGCTACAGAGGTTACTGTTGCTTCTTGTATGTGTGTCTGTGTTTGCACCTGTTGTTCATTTCTCTTCCCTGCTAAAAGGTGGGGAGTCTTTCGATTTAACCATAAAAGTCATGCAGAAAGTGCACAGCACTGTTCATTTTCTCAGCTCTGTGCTCCAGAATGGGTTCTTTCACCTGGCCCACTCTGGGCCACCATTTTTACCTGAGTACATAAAGGGCCTTAATGGTCCTCAACCCCCATCCACTGTGGGCTATCTGACTTTGGCTGTCATCCTGACATTGAGTGCCCTCTAGGATCTGGCCCCCATCCACCTTCACAGCCTTCTATTCAGAATGCACCTGGGGACAATCTTACACTTGCTAGCTTTTACTTCCTGTCATGCCCTGCACATACCCATCAGGTCCCTCCTCTCCCCAACCCCCACCACTCTCTATCTCATATGTGCTGATAGGAAGGAGTCTCGAGGAGGTAGAAGGGCAGGGACTCTAGGGTAAGATTGGCCTGAATGTAAATTATGGCTTTACCTCTTACTGGAAGTCACCTTGGGTGCATGATCGTACCTAGTTCAAATTCCGTTTCTTTGCTACTATGAAGATGAAAGGAGACTACTTCTCAAAAAGTGAAGCATAGAGTTACCATCTTAATGAGAAATTTCACTCCTAGGGATGTATCCAAGGGACATGAACATGTATGTCCATAGAGAGACTTGTACACGAGCATTCACAACAGTAATATTCATAAGGGCCCCACATAGAAACAACCGAGATGCCCATCAACAGATGAATGTCTTGTGATATATACACAATAAATTGTGATATATACATGCAGCGGGACATCATGCAGTTGTAAAGAATGTGAATGAATCCTGAAAATATTGTGCTAAGTGAAAGAAGCCAGCCACAAAAGCCACATAGTGTATAATTCCATTTATATGAAGTGTCCAGAATAGGCAATTATATGGGGACAGAAAGTAGGTTAGTGGTTGCTTGGGACTGAGGCTGGATAGATAATAGGATGACCGCTCTTAGGAATGGGGTGTCTTTTTGAGGTGATGGAAATATTCTAAGAAAGAAACCAGACACAAAAGGTCACATATGGCATGATTCCATTCATTTGAAATGCCTGGAGGAGACCCATTCATAGAGACAGAAAGCAGATGAGTGGTTACGGGAGGAAGGAAGAGGAAAGTAAGGAGTTCCTCTTTGATGGGTAAGGGGTACTTTGTCAGGGTGATGAAAAAGATTTAAAACTGGAGAGAGTTGGGAGTTGCACAACATCGTGGATGTACCAAATGCCACGGAAGCGTGCACTCTAAAGTGACTAACTGTATGTTATGTGAGCTGCATCCCAATTAACAAAAAAGATGAAAGGAATCAGTGGCACACGGTAAGTGTTCAATGACTATTAACCGCCGTTGTTTTTGTCTTATTTATCATCCTTCCCACTCTGTCACCGCATTCATGTCAAAAGTCCAATGGAGTCCCGCTCTATTCCCAGAGGACCAGCCTTTCTGGGGCTGGGCAAGCTATAATCTCTCTTTTGGAGCAACCACATTTTACATCACCCAGATTAAAGTGTACCCACTTTCCATCTTCAATGTTTTCCTTAAATGTAAAATAATTTGAGAACATTAAAAAAAAACCCACTGCTTTCAAAATTAGCTTACTACAAGTAGCTGGTTGGATCTGTTGCATTGTGCATATTTGAGAATTCTGAATTCTGGTGGATTGAGAAACACCAAGCTTTGCGGTTGTTTTCAAATGTAGTGGGCTTTGTGTGTATTCAAGTTCAACAGTCAATGCGTAGAGATGTTGTTACAGTTTGGAGACGTTTGATGAGACAATTTTACCTTCATAATTTTCCACTGTCATCCAGGATCTCAAACATTTTTGTGGCCTCTCCCAGGGTTGTAGGCTGAATTGAACTCTTAATTTTCTTCGGCAGTTGTTTTTTTCCATTGATATTGTGTTATTCTCCAATAGAGGATTCTTCTCCCACCTCTAATTCATGAAACTCCATTTCCTTGCTGTTTCCACCTTCTAGAGGCCACCTGTTGGCTCGTGCCCCCTTGCTTTGTCTCCAAAGCTACTCATGGTGGGTTGAGTCTTTCCCACATTGCATCAGTCTGACCCTGACTCCCCAGTTTCCTCTTCTGCATTTGAGGACCTTGGGGTTTACACTGGTCCTACTTGTCCAGGAAAATCTCCCCATTAAAAAAATTTTTTTTAATGTTTATTTATTTCTCGAGACAGAGAGAGACAGAGTGTGAGTGGAGGAGGGCAGAGAGAGAGGGAGACACAGAATCCGAAGCAGGCTCCAGGCTCCGAACTGTCCGCACAGAGCCCGGACGTGGGGCTCGAACCCACAAACCGTGAGATCATGACCTGAGCCGAAGCTGGACGTTTAACCGATTGAGCCACCCAGGTGCCTCATGATCTCCCCATTTTGGAATAAACTGATTAGTCATCTCAAACCCATCTGTTACTCTAATTCCTCTTTGTCCTAAAATGTTACATGGTCACAGATTCCTGGCATGAGGACGTGGGCATCTTCGAGTGATCTTTATTCTGCCTTCTACGAGAGTGGAGCCAGAAGTGGCACATTTGGCTGGGTGTTTAATGTTTGTTCGCCCTGAATACTTGCAACCTGCTGGTAAGGCAAAGCTGAGTTCACTGTTCACCACAGTAGGGGGCATCCCCCTCTCCACAGAGCCCAAGAGGTGTTTTTGATGCTTAAGGCAAAGTTGGGACATTTATAGGGTTTCAGAAGCTTAACAGTTTGGGGAGGACGCTTGACAGGGTTTGGGGAAGCATCAGGGTATCACGGTTTAGGATTAGCGTGGACAGTCAGGTGAGGCTTTTAAGGCAGGATTCTCAAGAGTCCTGGAGAATAGACAACCCTCGAGACTACCTGTTGAAAGAGTTGAATGGTTCGATATTCATTTAGGTGGATTTTTTTCTGGGAAGTTCCTGAGATTAAAGAGAAAGTTAGTAACTTACACTTTTCCCTGCAAGTGTTTCCCAGAACAGAAGAACCAACATCACAGTGAGATGGTGAAGTCATGTTTAGGGAACACTGCTTATGGTGAAGTCATGCCAGTGCAGACAGAAGACTACGTGGGTGTAGACGGTTTCTGCTCCCGAAGGTAATCTGAGGCCATGTCATCGAGGGCTTTAAATAACATTTGAAGAAATTTAAATTTCATTTGGATAAAAACTACATACCAGAGTTTGTATTGGACCATGAACTAGACAATAGATTGGAATGGAGACAAGTTCGAAGATTGAGGGGCCTCTCGGGTGAATATTGAAACAATTCAGGAGAGAGGGAGTGAGGTTGTCCACTGGAGAGATTGTAGCATTTACTAGCCATGTGCCCATTCATCCAGAAAATACCTGACCGGGTTTCATCTGGGTGACAGATACTCTTCTCCGTGCTAAGGCACTTGGGGACCAGTACGGGCAAGGACCTGTTTTTGTGGGGCTTACACAGAAGTCACCCCATGCGTACGTGTGGGATGAGTAACTTTATGCCTCTGCTGAAAAGCCTCTCGAGTCAAAGACTCTGATTGTTTCAGATCAGAGTCTCACTAGTCTCGAAGCTGAGGTCCTCAGTATTGGTTTCCAGTGGCTGCTGTAACCAGTTACTACCGACTTGGTCGCTTAAATCAACACAAATCGATCATCTTACAGTTCTGGAGGTCGGAAGTCCTCCTGTCCAGGTTTCCACAGGGCTGGCTGCCTTCCTACTGGAGGCTGTGGTGGAGAATGTGTTCCTCTCCCTTCTTCAGCTTTTACAGACCACCTGCATCTTTTGGCTTGTCTCCCTCCTCCTTCCTCGAGGCGTAGCACAGGATCGTCACCTCTCCCTCTCTGACCTCTGCTTCCATCGTGACCATCTCCTCTTCTGAGGCAGACACTCTCGCTCCTCTTTTCTCTCCTCAGTGGAAGTTTCCACTATGGTTTTCTCACCATCTTGCCCCACACTCATCCTGGCTCCCAGAGTTCTCGAATGTTCTAATGCCTCTCCCAACTCTTCCAGGCTCTCAGCATTTTTAGGGTCTCTTGAAACCCACCTTCTCTGGGAAGCTCCCCTTGAAGCTGGTAGCTGTCATCTCCATTATAACGTGTACAAGGTCCTGTTAGCTTTTCCTTTTTTTTTTTTATGTCTCTCTCTTATCTCTTTGAGGGCAGAGACTGAGCCTCAGCCATTGCTGGTTGGATTAAATAAATTTAAGAGCAATGCATGATATTTCCTAGAGAAGAAAGAACGATGAGGAATTCATACAATGTCAGTAGCCAAGTCAACAAAGACCAACAGTGTGGAAATTGAGAGCAAGAGTCTGCTCCCTCAGTGAAGGCAATGAATGGGAACAAGATGTGGCATGCCAATAGGCTTGAGTCGGAGCTCAACAAAGCCCTGGATGCTAGGGTGGGCTTTGGATCGCTGTTCGGCTGCCTGTAGGAACAGGGAACAGACCAGCCCTCTAGGATGATCTGGAGGAAGCCATGTTTAGAATCAGAGAATGAACTCAGCAGCCCTTTTCATTTCCTTCTGCTCTGGGAAGCTATTGTGATTCAGATCCTGAGTGAGCAACACATCTCCTTTCATTCCCTGCTTCTTTCTCTTCCAACCCTTGATCTCTTGGGACCAGTTTTGAACTGCCCACCATATCAAAAAAAAAAAAAAAGATACCGCAAAATAAGTCACTCAAAAGCACCCTACTTGGCAGTATCTGCCTATAATTCCTGGAAACTGGATGCAGGAGTCGGAATAAGAAATACCAGCTGCTGTAACAAACGGTCTCCAAATCTTGACGTCTCAGTCGAACAAAGACCTGTTTTCCCTCATCCGTAGTCTGACGGAGACCGTGCCGCTCTTTTGGGCTCTCCTCTGAGCGGCATAACTCAGGGATCCAGTCTCCTCACATCTTGTGAAGGCGCCATCTCCACACACGACCCCCAAGGTCATGACGAAGAGGAGAGTGTATCCAAGTTCAGGCCAGGAGCGTTGTGGCCAAGCCTCCTGGTAGCTCCCATCCCTCCCACCCATTTTCCGTTGGCCAGCACCCCGTGAGGTGGCCCACCTCACTGCAAGAGAAGCCGGAAAACACATCCTCTGGTGCAACCAGCCAGAGGACACTGGCCTCTGAACGTCTTGCCTTGACCATGTCTCCGAGAGGATGTCTACATGTACGGAGCGTCATCTGTAGCCTCATTTGAATGTCTGGTGAACGCATTTTATTCATATACTCACAGATGTCTGGCATCTTAGAGGCCAAACCTCCAGATTCCTGACTGATGATATTACATCAACACAGTCAGGGGCTACTTTTGCAACGCCTGACACCTTGCCCAGCCTGTGTGCACGGCTGAGCAGTAATTTCTCATACATAATGTTAGGGTTCAGGAGGAAGATAACGTGCATCCCAACGTGATTTGTGATTCGCTGTCGCTGGGGCAGCGAGGGGATCGCCAAAGATGAGTCCTGGGTTGGTGTTCCAACCTGTTTCGTTCCCCAGCACTGGCACCTCCAAATTAGCCTTCAGCTCCTTCCAAAGCAGCTAGAGCTTTCTTCCAAGGAAGGCTCACGTCTTTGCTATATCGTCTTGGAAGGAAGGAGGTCCGGCTCTGGCAGGGTCCAGTAGAATTTTTTCCCGTATAAAGGGTAGTCTGATCAAAATACAAAGTACTCGCCTTCTGTCTCTAATTCCTTTGGAATTTTAAATTCTTTACTTCATGCCTCACATACAGTGAGGGGATAGATGTGAACATGCTTCGTAGCACAGAGTCTGACGTGCAAAAAATGCGTATCGCTCTATTTATAAATGACCTTTCTGCCTGGCTCTGGTTTTCTTGGTAATCCCATCAAGCGTGTTCCCCCTGCTGAAAAGCAGATTCGTTTGTTATCTTTCTGATCTCGGGTCCTTGTACTGAGAAAACGACAGGCAGGCCTGTTCCCACTGACCAAGCAGTGTTTTCCATGGACCCGCTGAGGACCTTGATCCCAGGACCTGCTCTCGCCCCAGAACCCTGACGGCTCCTAGCTTCTCCTCCCACTGACGTCAGCCTCGCCCACCCCCAAGTTCCAGTGACTAATTTCCCAAAGCCTCCCACTTAGTACTCCCTGAAATGATATTCTGAGGCAGTCTGAGTGCGGGAGACTTCTGGAATGTTCTTCAAATAAATCAATGAACACCAGGAGCATGTATAAGAGAACGTATCACAGCACAGGCAAGCGGACGCTCTTCTTGGGGGTGTGCTGTTCACGCACCTGCTTCCCGTGGCACAGCGTGCCTTTCTGTTGGGGAAACAAAATGTTCTCTCTTCCACGCCTTGCTGTCCTAGCCCGGCAACGACTCACCTATTGGGAAAGAAATAAAAGCCAAGATGTCTTTGAACTTAACCGTTTAGTGTGTTTTCCCAACATTTTGGTTTGGAACATCTGTCTTTGCTTAAAAGCATGTCTATTTATATCAACAACCCAATTTATATTGAGTCCTCGGAGACCGGTTCACACAGATGTTGCACGATGTGGGTTTTTAATACGATTCACTTCGAAAAACGTGGACTTCACTTCTGCCCCGCTCCTTCCTCAATGAAGTTAAATACCAGAAACGTGCAAACCTTATATCTCTGTGCACACGAAATACATCCCTTCAGCTTTTCACGACACGTGACTCGCGTTTTTTGCGGTGGTGGATGGACCAACGAGTCATTTGTGCAAGATGAAGCCTGGAAGACCGTACTTCTGGGGCAGCCGACTTGCAGAGAAGGCAGTAATGGGATTCCCTCCTTCACAGGGAACAGCATGAAGGCCGGAAGCTGTACCCCCAGTGATATCTATAGAACCGCCCCCCAGGGCATGGAGCACGGAGCATGGGCCAAGTGGAAGTCGGTGGGAAAACGGGGGGGGAGGGGTGTTACAGAGCACAGCAGGGCCAACGAACCAGGCGCCGCTGGAGACGTGCAGGAGGGACCCACTCTGAACCTACATTCCACCTGCATTTGAACGTCATGCTCAGGCTATGATGCTTCTTGCACGCGGCAGCCTTGGTCCTCGGTCAGAAGAGCTCTGGGCCATTCACTGCAGGGTTCTGCTGGCTTCCGGGGGGAGGACTTCCTGCTTTCGGGGACCACAGAAGGTCTATGCTGCCTTTCGGGGAAGCAGCATCTTTAACAGAATCCTGACCCATTTTTGTCTGTCTGCTGCTTCTTCTTTTTGCCTTGTCTTATCTTCCCCCATGTCCATCCCACACATCGGTGGCACAAGCTTCACCCTGTTCCTCCTGTTTGTCTCCCATTTGTGCCTCCAGAGAGTTCATAGTGAAGGATATGATGTGTGAAGCCATCTTGGGAAATGCCAGATGGGGGCCCGTCTGCACAGGGACCTCTTTTCTTGGAGGATAATTTCTACTGAATAAAGTAGAAATAAAGTAGAACCCAAGTGTGCCAGGGAACACGGTTTTGCACACCTAGAGGGGCACATGCAGCAACTGGAAAGTCATCTTGAAAATAAAACTTAAGGGGCGCCTGGGTGGCTCAGTCAGTTAAGCATCCGACTTCGGCTCAGGTCACGATCTCACGTTCCGTGAGTTCGAGCCCTGCGTCGGGCTCTGTGCTGATGGCTCAGAGCCTGGAGCCTGCTTCGGATTCTGTGTCTCCCTCTCTCTCTCTGCCCCTCCCCCACTCACTCTCTGTCCGTCTCTCTCTCTCTCAAAAATAAACATTAAAAAAGGAAGAAGAAAATAAAACTTAAAATGATGAAATACGTATTTTGGCTTTTTAGTAGTAGGTTTTAGGTTATCACTGCAACACTGGCACCTACTGCACACTGAACAATTCCCCAAGTTCCTCAGTCACGCTGTTTAACTTCATGAAATCTTACATCCTAGGCAAGGTTGGAAGTTTCTCTTTGTCATCAGTTTGCATTGTCTTTGCACAGTGTTTTCAGATGGTTTCGACTTTTGTAAGTGAGGCCGGTGCAGACACTGACCCAACAGATGTGATCAAGATTGGGGAGGGGGCACATGGGTGTCTCAGTCTGTTGATTGTCCGACCCTTGATTTCAGCTCAGGTCATGATCCCAGGATCGTGGGATCGAGTCTCACATCTGGCTCCATGCTGAGTGTGCAGCTTGCTTAAAATTCTCTTTCTCTCTCTCTCTCTCTCTCTCTCTCTCTCTGCCCCTCTCCCCTGCTCACACTCTCTCTCTTAAAAAAACAAAACAAAAAACAGACAGGTGTGGGCGTGGAGGGATTTGGGCATCAGCTACTTCTCTAAGCGGCCAGTTCATTAGACAATATTTAAGAGTTATGGTTACTTTCACTTTGCTATGTAAGATTATCATAATTCTAAGTTCGGGGGTGGGGATATTCTGATTTTGAAAAGACCCTTTTCTGACACGTATTGGCGGTGCTCGTTATGAGCGACGCACTTTATCTCCATTAATTCACTTAAACCTCACAAATGACCCAATAATTTAAGTGTGATAGATATATTCTTAAAGATTTGTATCAGCTTTGTAAATGCCGAAATCAGAGAGTTTAGGGTAAGGCGCCTGTAGTCGCATGGCGGATGATGGAGGAGCTCGGGTGCCTGATTTCAAAGCCTGTGGCCCTCATCTGTCTACACACTTCATCCAGGTCAAGGGTGCTGCTGAGTGTCCTGATATCCAAAGGTCAAATCTACCCAGCCCTCGACGTCCCAAACCTCCAGAGATCTCTGACCATGACTACAAGGAACCAGCCTCGATTCAGTTGAAAGGTAAGGCCAGTGTGTGGGCGCGGGTTTGGGCCACACCCGAAGTGGGACGTGATTTGTATTCGATGTGCTTACGGTGTCATCCATTCAAAATCTCTGTCACTGTCACGGGGCACCTAGCGCGTGCTTGAGAGCCCACTCCCACAAGGGAGGAGTTCCCTAAAGCGATGAAACCCTGCTTGACAGTGACCCTCTCTATGTCATGTTTTGCCATTGGATTTGAATGAGTTGACGTCCATTCTGACCAAGGCACTGCAAGAACTTCACAGCTATGGGCCTCCTCGGAGGAACCTTCTAGCAGTGGTAGGCAGCTTCTTTGTTGTGGACCAATGGATCGGGCAGTCCACAGCCCAACCCTGAGGGTGCTTTTTACTTGCTCTTCTGAAAGACTCCAGTAAAAACGTCAAATCCTGGGCAGATGTAGATGGTACAGAGGGGACAGTGAATGGGCAGGTGGAGGAGGCCACGGGGAGGGAGCTGAGTCACGGGGTGTCGTTAGGGGCTCCTGATTGGCTGAGGGCTGTTGCCCCGCCCACAGGGAGTCGTGCTGAGTGACAGCTCTCCAGGGCTAGCCAGATGTCGCAGGTGAGTTTTCAAGTCGGCGATCCTTAAGGCCAGCCCGAGGAGAGCTCGTGCTGACCAGGTCACCTTTCTGAGCCTCGGTTTTGTCACCCCTAACGTGTAACAAAGAGCAACGCCACGCCATGAAGGTGTTGGAGAGTCAGGCAAGGTTTAGCTGAATAAAGTAGGGGAGAGAGAGCGTGTTGTCAGCGTGGGAAAGCTGGTATCTAGGGACAGGCTGAAGGGGTCCGATTGGGCTTTGCACAGAAAGTGAAAAAAAAAAAAAGAATTTAAACTTAGGATTATTGCTTTTTTTTGAGAGGGGAGGGGCAGAGGGAGGAAAAGAGAATCTTAAGCAGGCACCATGCCTCATGGGGGGGCCCCATCACCACTGTGTGATCACCTGGGCTGAAGTGGGTCCCTCAACTGGGGCATCTGGATGGCTTCGTTAGGTGAGCATCCAGCTTCGGCTCAGGTCATGATCTCGCAATCCGTGAGTTCGAGCCCTGCGTCGGGCTCTGTGCTGACAGCCCAGAGCCTGGAGCCTGCTTCGGATGCCGTGTCTCCCTCTCTCTCTGCCCGCCCTCCCCCCCCCCCCCCGACTCTCACTCTGTCTCTCTCTCTCTCTCAAAAATAAACAAACATGAAAAGCAATTTTTAAAAAGAGTGGGTCCCTCGACCAACTGCACCACCCAGGTGCCCGGGGATTAGTACTTCTCTAGTGATAACATCATGTTGCCATGTTAGAAGACCTTCTTTTTTGGAAGAAGACCTCCGAGACCTGAACTTCTGAAGATGTACCAGACCTTATCCTAAATGACTTTATTTCAGTAAACAGCCCAGTCCGCCATCACGGTCGTGGGGAAGGGGATTCACGTGATCCGCTTCAGTTTGAGACACAGCATCATCCCACTGCAAACCTCTATTCAATGAACTAAATTCCAAGCCCTGTTAATCACTGGTGTGGGGTGTATATTTGGCTGTGACGTAGCTGCAATTAGGCTTAATTAAAACCACCCGTGGAGAGCATGCTGCAAGACCAGCATTTAAAAATCGGCGCCGAATAATTAGGGTCATTAATAGGAGCTGATTATTTAGTTTAGGATAGCTTAAAAATAGATATGGATCAGCTTCAAAATAAATATGAAAACAGAGAGCAGAGCAAAGCTTCTTTGGAGAGGACCAAAGATTATCCTTCCAGGAATGGTTCTAGGTCTTTTCGTTTTCCTCCAAAGCCCCTGCGCGGGCGGCTGCATGTGGAAACTGCACCCTTTGCTAGAGCAGAGCACTCCCCCCCCAACCCCCCCCCCCCACCCCCGCCCCGACGGGGCGGAACAACACAAGCCAGGCTGTGGCTGGAGTCAGCCTCTCCAGACTCCTTGGCGGGGCCGGGAGCCCTGTCTGAACTTCCCAGTGGCCGGTGGTGGCCTCATTCTGGCAGAGGCCTCGCGGAACTGATCTTTCGTCATCTGTGGTGCCGTGGTAGTCACTCATGGATTTTTCTAAGGCCACCGTGACCCTACTGATGAAAGTCCTGGCTCACCACAGCCTACTGCTACCTGCCCTTAAATGAACAGCTTAGGTCCACGATGCTGCCGTTGGAGACGTTCGCACGGGTTTCTCGTGTGTTTGGTTTTTGTTGTTTGGTTCGGGTTTGTTTTTTTTTCCCTTTCTCCCCACCGGTGGGCTTAAAGAGCTTCCCGCTTGCTGAGACAGTGGTCACTTTCAACGCAGGTATGGGGCAATGAAGTAGCCAACCTCTACCGGTGCCCGAGCTGACCTCAGGAGTTCAACCCTCACCGCTGGCGCCTGGGTGTGGCAGGGTGGGAAGGGGACAGGCTTAACCCAAGCAGGCCACCAGAGGCTGATACTCAGTGGCTGGAGCCCAGTGAAAAAAGGAAAGATTTTCCTGGCCGTGATTTTCCCCTGGGCTCGAGCTGGATTTTACTCACAAAAATCACGAAGAAGCGTGTGTGCGTGTGTGTTAGGCGTCGAACCGTATGAGAGGCTAGGTTTCTACTCTTCCCCTCCTCGATGGAAACATTGTTCTCCAGGCTCTGTCATCTTCCAGCTACGAGTGGGTTCATTGTGAGGTACATCATGGCGTCTGGATTAGTTACGTGAGGAGCAGCCCTACCCACCAGGGTCTGAAGTCGTATCTTGCCTATCCAGAAATTCGGTTCCGTGTTTTGGGTACTTCTGTTTATCCTTACTTCGCGGTTTTACAGGGGGAGTCGACCTTGTTCAAAATTTTCACACCGGCTTATTCGGGAGGGAGAGTAGGGTCACTGAGTTTAGACCGAAATTTACATTCCATCCACATTCACTTGGCTTAGATTCACAAGAAAATGGGTATCTGTGTTTCTGATGTGTTTATCAAGTTGATGAAATAAGGTTTCATATCTGTTATAAAACAAAAAGAGATCCCTACAGAGAGGACATACCGTGGTGTTTTTAAATTTATTTTTTTTAATGTTTATTTATTTTTATTTTTATTTATTTATTTATTTATTTTTAATTTTTAAAAAAAAATTTTTTTTTCAACGTTTATTTATTTTTGGGACAGAGAGAGACAGAGCATGAACGGGGGAGGGACAGAGAGAGAGGGAGACACAGAATCAGAAACAGGCTCCAGGCTCTGAGCCATCACCCCAGAGCCCGACGCGGGGCTCGAACTCACGGACTGCGAGATCGTGACCTGGCTGAAGTCGGACGCTTAACCGACTGCGCCACCCAGGCGCCCTGTTTATTTATTTTTAGAGAGAGAGAGGGAGAGACAGAGCGTGAGCAGGAGGGACAGAGAAAGAGAGGGAGACACAGAATCCAAACAGGCTCCAGGCTCTGAGCCGTCAGCACAGAGCCCGATGCAAGGCTTGAACCCCTGAACGGTGAGATCATGACCTGATCTGAAACCAGGAGTTGGACGCTTAACCGACTGAGCCACCCAGGTGCCCTACAGAGCTGCTGCTCTGAGACGGTTCCAGTCACTTGCTGAGAGAAATCTCATGTGTCGATGTGGAAAGGTGACGATGATGGACTGGTGAGTGAGGAACCGGGTCATCAAATGTGATGTTTTTAAAGTGACACGACACGGGGCACCTGGGTGGCTCAGTCGGCTAAGCGTCGGACTCTTGATCTCAGCTCAGGTCTTAATCTCGGGGTCATGAGTTCAAGCCCCACCTTGGGCTCGGTGCTGGGCATGAAGCCTACTTAAGAAAAATAAAAAGTAAAGCGAAGCGAAACAAGACGATGACAGGGCATGTTTGTGTGGGCGACCAAGCATGTTCTGCTAAGTGTATTCAGCACATGCTCAGAATAGTTGCTTCTGGGGCCTCTGAACGGAGGGAAGGTTTGGGGGAGAAGCAGAGGCAGGGGCATGTCTGTTCTGACTTTATACACTTCTATATAACCCTAATTATTTGAATCAGCAGATATGACCTTTAGAACTTAAATAAGGGAGGGGCGCCTGGGTGGCTCAGTCGGTTGAGCTCCTGACTTCGGCTCAGGTCAATGATCTCACAGTTCGTGGGTTCGAGCCCCGCGTCGGGCTCTGTGCTGACAGCTCAGAGCCTGGAGCTTGCTTCCGATTCTGTGTCTCCTTCTCTCTCTGCCCCTCTCCCACTCATACTCTGTTTCTCTCAAAAACAAATAAACATTTAAAAAAGTCTAAAATAAAAGGAACTTAAATAAGGGAGACTCAATTTCCCTTTCTTTCTGCTTATCCCTAGCCCAACGGCACTGCCGTGTTCCCACCTCTGACCTTCCCCCTCCAGCTCACGACGTTGTCCTTCAGGTTGGGTGTGAGTAGGGGGCCCCGTCGCACCCGCCTTTGGCTGCAGGTCAGGGGGACCAGCCAGTGTTTTCCCTCGCCCCAGTCCACACCGGGCTGTGCGAGGGCACGTCCCCCGAGACAGCATCTTCTATAGGTGGCCCCCGTTCCTTCTGGGTGGCCTCCCCCAGCCCCCCCACCTTCACCCCCAGCCCCGCCGCCTCCTGAGCCATGGAGAACAGGTGGACAGACGGCTGGACCGAGCCGGGGATGTGAGTGCCCATGGAGAGAACATCCAGATTCACCCCACCGGCCGGGCCTGGAAGCCGGTACTTTTAAAGAGAGGAATGAAAATGAGGATGAGGACAGAGGACGCCACGCAGGGCAGCAGCCGTCCCAAGCCTTTTCCCGGTGACGTGACGGGGAAGCTCTGGGAGTTGGGGGGCTGCCGGAAGCCAGTGCTGTAGATTCACAGTTCGGGAGGCCGAGGCCTGAAGTGAAGGTGTCGGCAGGGCTGTGCTCCCTTGACCCTGACCCTGGAGGAGAGGACCCTCCCTTGCCTCTTTCAGTCGCTGGTGTCCCGTGGCTTCTGGCTGCGTCACCCCAGCCTCTATCTGCTCCCGGCCTCCTCCCTGCCTCTCTGACTCCCAGCCTCCTTTCCTCTCCTGGGAGGGACACCAGTCACACTGGACGAAGGGCCCACTCTGATCGGGCAAGATCTCTTTTTCATTTAACCAATTATGACTGCAAAAAGTCCAAGTAAGGTCACGGTCTAAGGCACTGGGGGCAAGGGCTTCAACATATCCCCTGGAGGGACACAGTTCAGGCCAGAGCACAGCCCCGGCAGGCTCGGGGTGCCGGCCGTCGTCACCGCATCTTCCCACTGACTTATGGTTGGAGGTCGTGGGGGGGCTGACTCTGTGTAAGTTGCCTGTCAGCCCGGGTGCTGCCGGGTCACATGCTGTCCCTGCCCACCCCCCCACCTTCCTCCTGCCCCACAGAAGCCCTCACCAGCTGTGAGCCTTGGGTCTACACTTGGCCTCTGAGTTTCTCCAAGATGAACGTGGACATGTTGATCTAGAAGGTGTTGCAAGTCTCTCCTGGGGCCAACGTGCCACGATTCCCGGATGAATAAAGGCCGTTGAAGGTGAAGCCTGTGACCTCCACCATTTACCTCTGGCTGTGAATTGTTCCCGAGAAGGGATTCCAACAGAGGGGGGCTGAGAACCAGATACAACACAAGTCACAGAATCTTCCAAAGCAGTGTCCCCAAGTTTTAGCAGCCATAGGTCTCCTTGGCCGCCAGTGTGGGTGGAGTAGACGCCTGTCCTATTTAACCCACTGGTGGAGTCCCGGCCCCGGGCACCACTGTGGTATCTCTCCACGTCCAGTGCCCTGCCTCTTTTCGGGGGCCCCCCTCCCTTCTACACCTGGTCCCCAAGGGTGGGCCTGGCTTTGTGACATCCTTGGGGCAGAGCCTCGCCGTGCGTAAGGGACAATAACTACTGGGTTTTGCTCAGTGTTGAAGTCGGGCATCCGCAGGCAGCTGTCAGGGTACAGATCTCAGCTGCACATCACTCGTGTGTAGCTATGGGCTTGTTACTGAAACTTCCTGAGTTTCAGTTTGTTCTTCTGTGACTTGGGGGTCACTAGACCACCCCTCACCCCGAGGCTCTCGTAAGGATTAAAGGAGACTTTTGTGTAATACGGGAAGTAGCATGCTAAAGCAGAGGCAGCACTGTGAAGGCGTCAGGTAAATTCGGCAAAGATGCAAATCGCTTATCCATCCTCAATAAGGAGATTTTTTTAAAATATTTTTTTAATGTGTATTCATTTTTGAAAGAGAGAAACAGAGCACAGGCAGGGGTGGGGCGGAGAGAGAGGGAGACACAGAATCCGAAGCAGGCTCCAGGCTCCGAGCTGTTGGGACAGAGCCTGATGCGGGGCTGGAACCCACCGACTGCAAGATCATGACCTGGGCCGAAGGTGGACGCTTAGCTGACTGAGCCACCCAGGCTCCCCAAGGAGATTTTTTTTTTAAGTTATAACCCCCCAGGATGGATGGGGAGACTAAGAGAGACAGCAACAGTGGTTTGTGAAGGCTGGGGCACAGGGGGATGGTCCTGGGCTGGGCCGAGCTCAAGAAAGCCAAATCCCTCACCAGCAGTCCAGAACGTGGATGGTCAGGAGGTGGTACTTCTGGACAGAAGAGTGGGAAGGGTCTGATTAGGGATGATGGGGTATAGGTGGCTTCAGAAGCAGCTGGTTCCCTCCCTGGAGCATTCATCCAGCCTCAGTGGACTTAAAGGTTTACCCTCCAGAGAGCTGTAACTAGAGCTGCTATAATGAGGGACCTTGGCACAGTGGCAGGTGAGACTCGGCAGAAAACAGGCACATTGAGGAAAGAAGCACCCAGCCGGGTGCAGAGCCCCGGGCTCCCTCAGCTGGCAGGCAGACTTCATCTTCCAGGCAATAAGGTGAAGCATCCTCCCTGGTCCAAAAGAAAGGCCCAAAGGAAATTACAGCAGCGGTCCCCTAACGAATGGCACAGCCAGGTCACGTTGCAGGGGAGCTCTCGGTGGACGGGCCCCAAGGGTGGCCCCTGTGCAGATGTGGAGAGGCTTCAATCCGCTTTCTCATTTCCGTGGCTTAAAAATGAGCAGAAGCCCAAGGTAGCCAAGGATTGACTATCAAGTATCTGTGAAGAATGATGAACCCAAAAGACAAAAATACATTTAATAGCGCGTGCGCGCACACACACACACACACACACACCCCGCACAGTTTGTTATCATCAGCCATCAGGGAAGTATTAATTAAACCTGTGTTGTTACATCCATGTTCTCACAGCGCTATTCACAATAGCCGGAAGGTGGAAACAACCTGAATGCAATTGATGGACAAACGGACAGGCATAGTGCAGCCCATCCACGCCATGGAACATTATTCAGCCTTAAAAAGGAAGGCAATCTGACACAGGCCATAACATGCATGAGATGAGCCTCGAGGACGTGATGCGGAGGGCAATGAGCCGGACAAGAGCTATGCGATTCCATCCGTAGGAGGCCCCCGGAGCAGTCAGATGCGCAGAGATAGGAGGCAGGGTGGAGGTTACGGGGGCTGGGGGACTGGGGATGGGGAGTTTGGGTTTAACGGGTACACGGTTTCAGTCTGGGAAGATGAAGGAGCTCTGGAGAAGGAGGCTGGTGACGGTAGCACAACAGTTTATGATTTGTTAAAACGACACATTCTATGTTGCGTACATTTTGCCGCGATTTGGAAAAAAAACGCACATGGAGATGCCACTTCGCAGCTGCTGGGATAGCTACAATGGAGACAGGTACTGTAACAAGTGTTGGAGAGGATGTGGAGATACCAGGCCCCCCCCCCCCCCCACGCTACCGGCGTGAAGGTAAGATGGCGCCAGTGCTTTGGAAAACATTCTGGCCGTTTCTCAAACAGTTAAACAGAGCGTTACCACGTGACCCAGCGGTCCTACTTCCAGGTATCAACCCAAGAGAGACGGAAACATATGTTCGCACAAAAACTTGCCCGTGGATGTTCATAGCAGCATTTTTCACCATAGCCAAAAGATAGAGAGAACCCAAATATTCACGCCCTGATGAACGGGAAAATAAAACGTGGTGTGTACGTACAATGGAATATCACACATCCATAAAAAGGAACAAAGCATTGACTCATGCGGCGATGGATGAACCTTGAAAACATCATTCTAAGAAGCCAGATGCAAACAGGCACATGCTATACGATTCCATTGACCTGAAATGTGTGGGATAGACAAATCGATACGGACAAAAAGCAGATCAATGGTTGCACACTCTGTGAGAAAGAAACCATTATGTATACTTTGAAAGGGTGAATTTTGTGGTATGTGAATTATATCCCAATGGAAAAAATTTTAAACCTGGAGGAAACAGAGACTATGCCTACTGTTAACCTCCTCAGAGGGCAAAGAGTTTTGTTCTACGAAAGTCAAAACTGGGGTACTATAAAAAAAACATTTGGCCAACAACAACCTATCAAGCTTTGAGGAAGTAACAACATGATAGCGGAAATGAAAGACTAAGTAGAAGGACTGGACCTTGTGGTGGAAAAACTCTACTGGAAATTGACAAAGAGAGAAGAAAGGGAGAAAATACAAGAAATGAGAAGCTCAGTCCAGGAGGTGCTGTGTTCAGATGGTGGACATTCCGGAAGGAGACGACACACAAGATGATGTCTTTAAAACACAATTCAGGAAACTTTTTTAAGAAATGAAGGGCACTGGCATGCAGATTGTAAAGGTCCAGTACAATGGATAAAAGTAGACCCACACTAAAGCATATTTTGTGAAATTTCAGAACCACCATGTCAAAAAGAATATTGTACAGGGTTCCAGAAGGAGAAAAGAAGGCAACACATAAAAAGAATCAGCCCTCAGATGGCTTTGGCTTTCCCAGCAGGAACTTTGGGAACTAGAAGATTGCTATGGAGGAAGATAATTTTCTATGTGGAATTCTATACCCACACAAACTATCCATCAAGTGCAAAGGCAGAATAAAAACCTTTTCAGAAGTTTGGGCAGCAATGGCAAGTAACAAGTTATATTCATCCTGCAAGAGGATTGGGCTTAAAAATTGTCCTGAAGGAAAAGAGTCAGAAACATAATGAAATAAGTAATACCAGTTATAGGGGCTTCGGCGAAACACAGTGTGCATTCTGCAGAGGCACAGCATGCATGGAGCCCCTTGTGGAGGAGGGAGAAAGGGAAGGGGATGGAAATGGATGGGAAAGTGAGGAGCAGTGAGAGCAAGGAGGAGGAGCGGGTGGCCCTGGACCTCCCTGCTGCCCACTGAAGCCATCTCAGCATATGACCCAGGTGTGCAGCAGCTGAAGGGCCTTCATCAGAACAGCAGACACCCACTCCAGCCCTGGGGGACCTTGTTGGAGTTTTTGCTCAGCGGCCATAGCAAATTATCATGGACTGGTGGGGGGGGGGCTTGACCCACAGACATTTATTTTCTTAGTTCTAGAGGCTGGAAGTCCCACATCAGGTGCCAGGTGATTTGGTGTCTTCTGAGGTCCCGATCCGTGGTTGTGGATGGTTGTCTTCTCTGTGTGTCCTCATATGTTCGTCCTTCCATGCTTCTCTGTGTCCTAATCTCTTCTTATAAAGACACAGTCATATTGAATTAGGATCTACCCAATGACCTCATTTTATTTTTATTTTATTTTTTGAAAGTTTGTTTACTTATTTTTGAGAGAGAGAGAGAGAGAGAGAGAGGGAGAGAGAGATAATGGGGGAGGGGCAGAGAGAGAGGGAGAGGGAATCCCAAGCGGGCTCTGTGCTGACAGTGCAGAGCCTGACCCGGAGTACAATCTCACGACCATGAGATCATGACCTGAGCTGAAATCAAGAGCCGGACGCTTAACCAAATGAGTCAGCCAGGTGCCCCCCAGTGACCTCATTTTAAATTATTCACCTTTATAGACCCGCTCTTCAAATAGAGTCACGTTCTGAGGTACTGGGAATTAGGACACCGATGTATGAATTTGAGGGGATACGATCCAGCTCACAACGGCTAGACGGATAAACTTCAGAGATTCAGCCTACAAAATAACGATGCCAGGCTCTTGGAGGTATTAGAGAGTCATCTGAATAAAGGGTGTGCATATATCGTTTAGCGATAAAACACCAAACACACCTCCACGATGATTTCTGCAGGTTGAGAACCCAATTTTCACCTCAGTCCTCCATTTATAGGTCGTTTGATCTTATTAAAGCAGCCTCTGGCTAGAACCATCACCCCTTTTCATCAGAAACCGCATTAGCAGGGTTTTATCTTAAAGTGTTTTTTCCATAATGCTGTCTCATGTTCGTGGCTTTGATCTGAGACAGCCAGATCTTTGAGGTTTCACTTTCTCTTCCGTGGCTGGCCGAAGAGTCTCACCAGCTCGGTCAAGGGCCGGGTCAGAGCCAAACTTCATCCCTACCGTGTCTCCTCCTTGCTGCCCATCCTAAGACACCTTCCTCCAAAGAAAAATGGGGCTGGCTGCTTATTTAATGTAAACAGAAACACACACACACAAGTGTGAGTTTCTTGTTTGGTTGTTTGTTTTTCAGCTTTGCAACAAAGGCTCTTAGTTTTATTTTGCCAAATTTGGCATTTTATCACGGAGGGCGAAAGGGGGCCCTTTTTCTTAGAAGTGATGCGCCCTCCCTGCCTGGCCTCCAGGGCCTCCCACGTGGCCTGGCATTTAATGATGGGTTATTAGAGTCAGAAGCATTTGTGGGACTGCGTGGGAGTACAAGATTGCCTTCTGATGAGACACAGAGTCAATGTTTGTTGGCACCATGGATGGAGCTGTGTGTTACATGCAGATTGGAAACCCAACGAAACGAATGGAGCGAAGTCCTCCGAGGCCTCAAATGTCATCTCGCGGAGTAGCATCGAGCAAATATTGCATAAGCGTGAACTGCCATTGGGAAAGCCCCAGAAATTACTGACCAGGTAGACAGAGGCTGCCCAAGGGCAGGGGACACCTCCCAAAGATTCGAGAAATGTCCAGGAATTGCTCTTTGGTCACGTTGAATTAATGGGCACGCCCTGAAAAGATTTTCTTTGTTTTAATAAAATTGTGTCCATCATGCACAGGTGCCTTCTGAGGCTTTGTGGCCATGCAAAGATGAGACTGACCTTGTCCCTGTTCTCGGAGGTCACCTGTGTGTGTGTGTGTGTGTGTGTGTGTGTGTAGAACAGCAGGAAGAAAGGACAGTCGAGATGGCTGTGTTGATCATAATATGAGGCAAAGTGGAATGTATGATTCTGCTCAATATCATTCTCATCACCCCTGTTTTCCAGGTCAATCCTTACCCATTATTCTCTATTTTTCTTCAGAGCTTATCAGACATTATGTTGCATTACACATTCATTTGTTTGTCTGTCAATTGTTTCTCTCCCCACCCCACCCCTCCCCCATACTACAAATTCCACCGGGGCATGGACTTCCCTTACTCCCAACCCTGGGAACTGTGCCTGGCGCATTTTGGCACCATGAATATGTACTGAGTGAACAAATGCTAAATAGAAGAACAAGCACAAGAAAATAGAAGAGATAGGAGGCTTTGTTTCAAAGCTGCAAAAAAAGCTCAACATTTTTTTTAACGTTTATTTATTTTTGCGACAGAGAGAGAGAGGCAGAGTGTGAGCAGGGGGAGGGGCAGAAAGAGAGAGAGAGACACAGGATCCGAAGCAGGAAAAAGGTCAAATTTTTACGTGGGCTTCTCTTTACATTAAATAGAAGCCCCAGAGGGAAGGATCTAAAGCCTGTGAGGGCAAGCTGGGCGGGTGAGGGGGGGGAGGGGGAGGGCAAGAATTTTGGGAGTTCCAACCCCAGAAGAACTAGGGAAGGAGGGATTCTAGTTCTGTCAAAAGGTAGGAGGTCTGAGCTGATAATAAAATAAAATAAAACAAAATAAAGCAAAATAAAAGAAAAGAAAATAAATAATTGTGTGGGTCTTTATTTCACATTACAATACATAAGATACAGTATTATTCAAAGATTTTTTCCTAAATCTTTATCGAACAAGTACAGGCACAAAAAAAATGTGTGAATGGGCATGGGACGTGAACAAAAGGAATGGAACTAGTACCCGGTGTATAAGAAATATCCAGTCTCACCAACAGTCAAAGCAGCGGAAATGTTGGGAAAAGACAGTTTTTGCCTGTGAAATTCACCAGAAAAGAAAAAAATGTCATGCTATTCCCCGATATTGGGAAGGACACAGTAGACAGTGTTGAAAAGAGAGATGCCCAAGTGTTACCGTTCGTCGTTCCATGACAGTGGAATTATGGGTGACATCTCTCTTTGGCCCTTAAAAATTGACTCATTTTATGTCCACATGTCCACGTTCGTGCGGCATGTCACTGCTTTACAAGAATTCCGGCTGTGGGCCTGTGGTTGGGTAAGCGGTCTACTGCCCACACAGGGTAACTTGAAGGGACAATGGAGGCATCCCAACTTCTAGAAATTTCCTGACAACTTCTACTGCCTCAAAAAAAAATAGGCTCAGGGTATGGCTATGAAAGAATGAGACCGATGATTTTGTGGCTTGTGGCATCCGTCGTTATTTTGTGGGTATTCTCGGAGCTCGTGCTTCTTAAATTTATTCATGAACTTGTCAGAACATTCATGAAGAGATATTATCACATAATTGAGAAAGATACCAGAGGGTGTTACCTAGCAGCAGAATGCCTACAGAGGCAGAAAAGTTGGTTGAAGAAGACCAGATCCCAAGGACCTGGGTGGAGGGAAATGGGAGGGGGCTGTGGGATGCCTGCACAGTGCTCATGTTTCCAGCCATTTGGGGAAGTTCACAGGCAGTTTGGGTTCCAATTCAGAAGTGACTTTTTAAGCCCAAAGGTTGAGTCAGATGCTCTTTCTCCTTGTTACTCGGGAGAGATTCGGACTCAGGGTTCCTCAATCTGAGGAAAAGCCCTTTCTTTATTTGCTGCCTGTATGAAAAGAAGGAACTTTCATGAAAATCAATCCATGAAGACTGTGCCCTTGGAGTGAATTGTGAGCAACTGCAGTAGCAGAACTGAAAAGAATCTGTAAACAGTCAGATGTCCTGAAATAGGGCCACCAAGGGCCCAGAAGAATGTAAGGAAGCAAATAAAGCCAGAGAAGATAGAAAAAGATTTCTATCGCCTGGAAAGAATGAAATCTCAGTTGGGCCAGTACGAAACCACTCTTGCAGTCCCATTGATGAAGAGTTTCTGGAAGATCCTCAAAAAGCGGAAGCTGGAGGGGTCGATCGCCACCCAACAGCACAATTTTACAATTATTGTATACGCTCATCCACAGGTTGGTGAGCAGGAAAATGGATACGAGTCATACTTTGGAACATGGATTCTATAATCAACACATCACTTTGCTACTAAAACAATGGTGGTGAAGTTTGAGAGAGGAATTCTATGAGATAATAGTAGACTAGGTAATTCAGGTCAGCAAGGAATTCTGGCGGAAATCGTTTTTGAAAATCTTCTGGAAGGCATCAAGAAATCAACGAAATAATAAAGAATTACTAGGCCAGAGTTCAGGGGAGGATGAAAGTCCAAGATGGTAAACTTGAGTCTTATGTTGCTTTTTCCCCCTCTGATTTTTGCAAGGGCGTCGAAAAGGCTGAGAAGTTGAACCTCATGGAGATAAAAGTTTGGAAACCAAAACTTGCCAAGAGGGGAAAGGAAATATTAAAGATAATAGCAGAAATGGATGAGTCATATATCTATATAGCAAGCTGAACAAATCCAAAAGGTAGTTCTTTCAAAAGAGTAATTAAATTGATAAATCTCTGGCAAGACAGATTGAAAAAAAAAAAGACACAAGTAACTAATACTGGGAATTAGAAAGGAGATAACACTACAGTTTCTATGTTAGGCAGATATTGTGGCTAACTTTTCGAAAAACATTTAAAAATTAAGATAATACTGTACAAATTCCTAGAAAAATGTAACATACCCAGACAACATTTAGAAGAAGGAAAATCAGAATAGTCCCATAACTATTAACATAATTACATTAAGGATTTAACACTAACTGCTCCCCCCCTTCTCCACCCTGAACACACACACACACACACACACACACACGCAAACACACACAGATCCTTGGGATCGGAGGGATTCACTGGCAAATCTAACAAGGATTTAAAGAACGAAAATCACTAAAATTGCACAAAATGTTCTATAGAGTCGAAAAAGAAGACCACTATTCAACCTTTCACAAGAGCATATCCCTAATTAACAAAACAAAACTGACCAAGACATCACAAGAAAAGACAATTACAGGCCAATCTCATGAATCCACATAGACGCAAAAATCCGAAACCAAATTTTAACTAGTCAAATCCAACATAGAAAGAGGGCAGCACATCATGACCAAGTTAGGTTTAATTTAAGAATGCAAGGTTGGTAAACATTTGAAAATAAATGATTATAAATCTACCATGTTAACAAAATAAAGGAGAAAAATAAAACCTTCTCACTAGATGCTGGGAAAGCATTTTATTTTTTTTAATTTTTATTTTACTTATTTTATTTTTTAATATTTTAGAGAGAGAGAGAATACAAGTGGGGGAGAGGGGCAGAGGGAGAGAGAGAGAGAAACTGAGGCAGGCTGCATGCTCAGCAAGGAGCCAATGCAGGGCTCAATCCCATTACACTGAAATCATGGCCTGAGCCGAAATCAAGTGTTGGACATCCAACCGACTGACCCACCCAGGCGCCCCTGGAAAGCATTTTATAAAATTCAATATTCATGCATGACAGAAAGTCATAGCATACCAGGAATGGATACGAACTTCCTTGATTTGTCAGCTGATGTCTTAGAAAACCAATAATGATTATCATTCTTTTTTTGTTTTTGTTTTTGTTTTGTTTTGTTTTTTTAATATTTATTTATTTTCAAGAGAGAGAGAAACAGAGAGCAAGCAGGGGAGGGGCAGAGAGAGAGGGAGATACAGAATCCGAAGCAGGCTCAAGGCTCTGAGCTGTCAGCACAGGTCCCAATCCAGGGCTTAAATTCACAAACTGAGAGATCATGACCTGAGCTGAAGTGGGACACTTAACCGACTGAGCCACCCAGGTGCCCCGAATGATTCTCATTCTTAATGGTGCAATATTAAAAGCTTTTACCTTTGAAATCAGCAACAAGGCAAGGATGTCTGCTGCTGCTACTTTTATTCTCCTCTGCATTGGAGATACTAGACAGTGCAATAAGTCAAGAAAAAGAAACAAAGTGTAAGTTTTGCAAAGAAAAATAAAATCGTCAATATTCACAAATGGTGCAATTAAATATAGAGAGAATTTAAAAAATTAGGATTTAAGTAAACTAGTGATATCAATAAGTAAGTTTAGCAAGACCCCTTGATGTGAGGTTTACACCCTACCCTCAAATTACGCAAAAGAAAAATGGACAAAGACTTGAGGATGTATGCCAAAGAAAGATATTCAAAAGGCCAATAAATATAGGAAAAAATGCTCAACATCATCAGTAATTGGAAAATCGCAAATTAAAAATATCGAGGTTTTACAACACACTCATCACAGTGGCTAAAACTAAACGAAGTGTCTGTGTCGAAAACTGGTGAAGGTGAGGAGCAATGGAAACTATCCTATAAACCACAATTCTAATAACTGAAGGAAACAGTTTGGTTTTATCTACTGAAATGAATACCTGCATGGCTTCATTCTTAGTAATTCCACTCCTAGGTAGGGGTGCGTGGGTGGCTCAGTCGGTTAAGCACCCGACTTCGGCTCAGGTCATGATCTCACGGTTTGTGGGTTCGAGCCCCGTGTCGGGCTCTGTGCTGACAGCTCAGAGCCTGGAGCCTGCTTCAGATTCTGTGTCTCCCTCTCTCTCTGCCCCTCCCCTGCTCATGCTCTGTTTCTCTCTGTCTTTCAAAAATAAATAAATGTTAAAAAAAAAAATTCCACTCCTAGGTAGAGACCCAGGAGAGAGGCATGTCTATGTTTACCAAGAGACTTGTACAAGAATATTCCCAGCAGCATTCTGTGCATGATCTTTAGACTGGAAGCGACCCAGCTGTCTATCAGCGATGGAATGGATTCATGAACACGTTATTTTTGTAGCATAAACTACTATAATGTGGTGAACACTGAATGACAGTTACACGAACGTGAATGAATCTTGCGAATATAATGAGGAGCAAAAGAAGCCAGGTCCTCCAGAAAATACTTTGTAGAATTCCACTCCTAGAAAGTTTAAAAAACAGGCAGACGTAAACCGTAGTGTCAAATTGGTCTTCCTTCAGTGATAAACTAAAGAGTAAGGAAATGTTTAGCAAGAGTCAGGAAAGGAGAACCACGGTCTTTGGAGGGGAAGAGGGTGTAGCTCCAGGAGGGAGGACTAGGGGCTCCTGGGTGCTCTCGAGGTTCTATTTCTTGACCTGTGGCTCTGTTACACGGGTGGTTCTTTTGTTGGTTTGGTTTGGAGGCGGTGGTGGTTGTTTTATGATATTCACTGAACGGCTCATTTCTGATTTGCACACTTTTCTGCGTTTGTAGCGTATTTCTCAATCACGTCAGCTAAAAAATAACCCAACTTCTCTACATTTGAAAAATACAAAGTTATTTGGGTCCACTGTTGGCATGGTTTAAGCATCTACAGTGAGGAAGACCAGATAGGCTCTACCACAGGGCCCTGACGAAAGCTCGGTTCCCCTCCCCCCGCCCCCTGCGTGCTGGGTGCCATGACCCATGCTCGAAAAGAGCGTATCTTATTGGTCAGCAGAGAGGGAGAATCACCAATCGGGGTCACCGTGTGCATCCAGGGTTTGTCTTTTACACTGAACAGAAAACAAAGGCAAGAGATGAAATGTTTCCAACATGCTTTACGATATCGCCTGGTCTAAAGAAAAAGTGTTACTATGAGACGATGCTATAATAGCAGGGAGAGCCCCTCAGAAGATTTTGAGGACTGGTTACTGCTGCCAATGCTGAAAAACAAAAGACTTACATTCTATGAGTCACTGAGACCACACAGCTTGAATCCAACATACAACCACTGTGGCAAAGGAGGGAGTCACATTCAGGGCAAATCTACGTGGGATTTCCTTGCACACGGGATCACCAGTTGAGCACCTACTATGTGTCCAGTGCTTCTCCAGAAGCTGGGGATACCAAAGGGAATAAAACAGAAAACATCCCTGTCTTCTCGGCATTTGTTTTCTTGTCGGGAGAGAAAGACAATACAGGAGTCACGTAATAATATGGCTGAGAGGGTATTGAGGGCCGGGAAGAAAATAAAGCAGCTCACGCGAGAGAGTGAAGGTGGTTGAGATGCCACCCTCCGGGAGGCTCCCCGGAGCCTCATCCCAGGGGCCACCGATGTGGGAGGACCATTTCATAAAAGTCACATCCATTCAAAAGGTGGAGGTCCACAAGTCTTGGACGGCAGGAGGGAAGTGTCATCGGGGAGATGGTTTTGTTAATGAAAGACCATAAAGGAGATGGTTCCAAAGCATTTCTTTTCCATGATGGAACTGGAACTATTTTTATACTTGGAAGAGATTGTGATGTGCCGTGAATATAATAGGGGCAGTTTATAGAATAATATCATCGCAACGCTTTGGAAGCACGGACAGGTCTCTACGGTCTCTTGGGCGCCGTCGAAGATGACTGATTTTGGAGACAAAAACAACGTCATCGTTCTAAATTTAAGACTTGGAGTGTGCTTTCAAAAAATTATTTAACACCTTTTTTTTTTTTTTTTCCTCAACATTTGAACACTTGTCTTTCTTACCCAAGAAACCCTCACACTTTCCGGTCATAATGATGATGTATGTGACACCCAACTTGGCAAGTCTCGTGGGGCAGGCTAAAAGGGGAACTGCCCGCCGCCGAGGTGATTGTCGAAGAAACCAGTACACTTTAATTTTGCTTTAGAACAACCGAGGACGAATCCTCTTTGCTTTCAGCCAGAGATTTCTCCCGGCCAGAATTTTCTCCAATTACATAATAAATAATGGATGTCTCATACTTCAGATTATTTCCACATTCGTTTTACATGCTATAGCTTGTCTTCTAAACGTAAAAGCGTGTTCAGTTGTAAACTGGAGACCAGGGAACGGAATGTTCTCTGGACTTGAAAACTCTATGTACTTTGCCTTCTTCCTTTTTAATATTATAGAGCTTGTCTAAACAAACGTAGCCCAGTCTTCAACCAGTCCCAGCTAAGACAAGGAAATGATAAACTAAGCACTTCATTACGAAGACTTCAGAGAGTGAGAGAGAGAGAGAGAGAGAAAGAGAGGAGATACTATGTTTTGAGCGGATCAACTTGATTTTTCCCCCCAGACTTTTCAGAAATTGTCCATTGTGGGAAAGGCGCAGAATGGCCACGGTCTCTGTTTGCACAAGAAGTCGTGTGAGCTGCCTGTGTGGTGTGGGTCCACCGGGCCTGTTCCCAATCCCCCTGCCCCTCTGCCTCCCATCACGAAGAGCCACGTCTCGCTGCCCTCTCTGTGGCATCAGATTTTTCCAAAAAAAAAAGTAGCTTAATTTTCCCAAGAGATAGAAGCTGCAGAATTGCCTCAGGAATTACAGAGTTCACCGTGGCCCACGCTGTGCTGAACATCGGGCATGGTTCTCCGATTCGCCAGCAGGCGGAACTGTCACTGGGGCCTCTGAGAAAGTGTGCCCCCTTCTGGGGAAGGTGGGGATTTGTCCAGGCCTGACCTCTCCCGGTCAGAGGCATCCTTCCTGGAAAATCAGGTTTCTTCAGCCTTACTGTGGCCACGGCAGGGACACAGAGGACACAGTCCCCGGGGTAAGGAGAGCCGCCCCACGTAAAGTGCTTCTCCCTGCCTGGCCCGTGTGGAGGTTTCTCTGCGTATCTTGGGAGACCCTCGCAGTGACCCCGGGGGAGACCAAGGCCCTCAGGCAGAAAGTAGCTTCCCGACTCGAACCGGAAGAGGGGATCCCATGGGGGCCTTGTGAGCCCAGAGCCCCAGGGTCACTTACGTGTCTGATGTCCAGGTGCACGATGGGGGCCGGTCTCTTCTCTCACCCCTGTGACGAGGAGACCCAGCCACGGAAGGTTCTAGAAAACACAGATCCCTACCCTCCCTCAATACCGCCCCCTTTGCTTATGGAGCCCCAGGTGGCTCCATCAGGGTGGCCTTCCTTCCAGAGGGGAGAGGAATGCAAACAACACAGGAACTTCATTCTCACTTTGTGAATCTCGTGGCTTCCACCCCAAACCTCATTTTCCAAGAGGGCTCGAGCGGATGGGGAGACACGGTCGGGCTGGAGCCTGGGCACGTGGTTCCTCCGTGTTCTCAGACTGCGTCTGACATTCCCCCACGTGATGGACTGAAGTGGGTCCCCCCAGTATTCACATGTGGGAGCCCTGACTCCCAGCCCCTCCCAAGGAGACTGTATTTGGAGATGGGGTCTTTGAAGAGGTAAATGAGGTCACTAGGGTGGGGCCCTAAGCCACTCCAGAGCTTCCAGAAGATGTGTTTCTGTTGTTGGGGCCTCTCAGGCTATGATGTTTCGTTTTGCAGCCCCAGCAAACGAATGCAACCCCTCCCATTTTGACCCAGCTGCCACTGGCTCCTTTGCTCTTCCTTGGACCTACAGGCAGGCTCCTGCCTCAGGACCTTGGCCTCGACCGTTCCCTCTGCCTGGAGCCTTGCCCCCACCCCACCCCCGCCCTGCCACTTGTCCCAGCGAGCTTCCCCACCTGCTTCATTCAGATGAACAACGACCTTCCATGACCACTTGAACCAAACGTGGGGGCCCCCGACCCTGCCGATCCCTCCCCCCACGTCACTTCTCGCCCCCTGCGATCACCTCTACTCCTGCTTCTGTGTATCATCCGTCTTCCTCACTGAAGGAAGCTCACCCAGGGCAGGAGTTTTTCTGTTGTGTCTGCAAACTGTTGTTGAATGGGCGCATGCCCTGAGGACTCTGTGAGCTGTGTGCTACCTGGGCCCCCACAAACAACTCCTACAGCCCGGTGGGTTTGTATCTCCACTGCAGAGCGGAGACGTTAGGGACTCCCCGTCCCCACCGGGTAGTATTTTGCGTGGTGGGAGAATGGGGATTTGGACCCAGGCAACCTGGCTCTAGAGTTGGGGCCCTGGGACAGAGAGGCGGGAGTCTGTGGACCACCACACGCAGAAATACGGCGGGGTGGTCCCAGGCGGGGAGCCGGGTCGCGCAGATCCAGGGCCTGGGCCGGGAGGGGGCTGGTTGGGACCATCTACAAATGAACGACGTTTGAACCCAGTGTCTAGGGCAAGATAGGACCATGTTGATGCGTGGACTCTCCTTTTTTAAAGGGGAGACCCCTGCCCGTGTGAAATCCACAGTTAAAAATGCAGCCACCCCCCCCCCATACATATGTATTCAGCTATAAAAAACCTGAAAGATTTTTTTTTAATACATTTGTTTTAAACAAGGAGCTGTCTTATGTTTGGCTAAAATGCTGGGTGATCAACCTGTACACTTAGGGATGATTTCAAATCCTAAAATCAAACCTACACGTTATTTTCAAACACGAAGGGCCTTTTCTGAACACCTGGTTACTTTTAAAGTTGATCAATATTACGTGTGCATGCACTTAAATGGATTGGTATTTTTTTTTTTACAGTTTTCATATTCTAGAAATTATATATATATATGTATATATTTATATTTATTTATTTCTTTGACCAATTTTTCAATGTTTTCTGTACTCTCCTGGGAAGCTCGTGACTCTGGGTGAGGACCACGCAGGACAGCCGGGCTGAGGAGTCAGGCCCACAGGCTCTAAAGCCCCACCACCTGGCTGTGAATTTTCTTCTGTCACTTTCTGTGACCTAAGAAAGTCTCTTCCTCTCCCTGTGCCCCAGTTCCTCTTGCCAAGTGGCTGGGATATTAATCTCACCCTCCTTGTAGGGGCTTGGGAGGGTAAGAGGTTATAAGTAAGCATGCACTCAGCAAAATCAACACACTTCTTTTTACAGAAATTGTTAATGTTTCTTTATTTTTGAGAGAGAGAGAGAGAGAGAGAGACAGACAGACAGACAGACAGAGTGTGAGCGGGGAGGGGCAGAGAGAGAAGGAGACACAGAATCCGAAGCAGGCTCCAGGCTCCGAGCCATCAGCACAGAGCCCGACGCGGGGCTCGAACTCACGGACCGCGAGATCGTGACCTGGGCTGAAGTCAAGAGTCGGACACTTCACTGACTGAGCCACCCAGGCGCCCCTGTGCAAAGCAGCCTTAAGAATCAATGGAAGACTTACTATTGTCCGGAGATCTTGACTAGGTCTTGTCAAACATTCAAAGCTGTGTCAGTGCCAGTGCTGAGGGTATATAGAGCAATGTGAAAAGAGCAACGTCAAAATATAAAACCGACATGTGTCTCATGCACTGTAACATGCACATCAGAAAGCTCGAGAATCAGAGCGTTCTTCTCCTTTGTGAAGCACCTACATGGAGAGGAGCCTGAACAGCCCTGCCCTGCGCCTGTCACATAACTCGTCACACCGAGCGAGTGCCTTCCACGTGCCCTGGCGAATTTCCACACTCCGTTCTAAGCGTGGACCAGCTTCTGATTTCCTCTGTGTTTTCCACGTTGTGAAGCATCTGTGAGAGTTCTTCTAAGGAGATTTTTGCTGGCGTCGCTCCCTCCGGGACGTTGTCGCCCTTTATATCAGAACCGCTTTCCTCATTCTGTCGATAGAAGGCCTTCCTCCACTCTCTGGCTGTGCGTCTAGCAGCATCTAGAACAGCAGCGGCATCAATGTGCCCATAATCAACTATTTCTTCTATGGCTCCACGCACGTCTGATCTGAATTTCACCTGGCACATTACCAATGATTTCCTTGGCTGCACTTCCATTTTGGGGGGTCCGATCCCTCTTTCCGTTTTTGTCAAATGTCACGTGGGTTTATCTGCGGGCTACAAGGAAGCCACACAACGACACTCTTTACCGTCTGTGCATCACCTGAGTCGCAGATGTGCCGTGGCCGGCCACCAGCGGACTGAAAGAAGTGACATGGTTGTCATTTCCAGGGCGATCTGTGGATTGTAGAACAGCAGGGATTGCGTTTTACGTCCTTACTCACAGTTCCTGCACCCCCACAACCCGTGTTCCAACCGCGTTGTTGGGGAGCTGCTGTTGTTTACCTAGACAGTGGTAACGGAATTTGTCTGAATAACAACAAAGCGAGGACTGCACGCTTTAGCTTTCCAACCGTGATGACATTGCTTTTAGAACCATAGTGACTCCTGGGGCTTCCCAGTGCCCTCGCTCCCGAGACCACCCTTCCCATCCGCCCGAGAGGAGGTAGGTCCCCCACACTACGCTTGTGGAATGAGGGGTTCGAGTCTGGACGCAGCCCCTGGTTGGCTCTATGACCTTGACACGTTATCCAGACCCTCCATATCTTGGTTTCTCCCTTTGGAACCTGGGGATAGAATTAATAACGCCCACTCGCGAGATCGCCACGAGGGTTAAATAAGGTGACATACACAAAACACAGCAGAGCCTGGCACATGGTAGGAGCTGTAAATGTGCGAACTACTACTCTTAATCTTTAAAGTAGCGAACATTGGACATTTTTTGAGTACGGGGGTGATGCTAAGCCAACCGGAGGTTATTGCCCAATCCAATCCCTGTAACGGTCCTAAAAGATGGTTCTATAATCCCCATTTCACAGATGAGGAGATGAGGTCTAGAAAGATATTTAAAGTTCCCATGGCCATACTGGACTCCAGTCCATCTGGCTCTAACAATGAAGCTTTTGGGGGCACCTGGGTGGCTCGGTCTGTTAAGCGTCCGATTTCGGCTCAGGTCACGATGTCATGGCTTGTGAGTCCGAGCCCCGCATCGGGCTCTGTGCCGACAGCTCAGAGCCTGGAGCCTGCTCTGGATTCTGTGTCTCCCTCTCTCTCTGCCCCTCCCCTGCTCTCACAGTGTCTCTTTCTCCCTGTCTCAAAAATAAATAAAAATTTAAAAAATGAAGCTTGTAATTACTTTGTCATATTTCTCCGATCATGAAACTCTGAGGACATCTGCTTGGTAACCCTTCCCATATTTACAGTTACACATGCACACGCATTGGCCAATATTATACCTAAATTGTTTATTGCACAGGTAAGCCACCTCTATACTTTTCTGTAGATACTATCTCAGCTACAGGAACTTTTCTGTCTGCATCCTGAGCAGTAGATCTCTACCCTCTGGTTTATTCTTTAAGGTCTAGATAATTTAGGTGATAGAACGGATCTACCTATCACGAAATCAAGAGCTTACCTCCCTAAAACGATGGAAATAACTTAGTTCTGCAATAATTTCCGGGCAGCTTCAGATTAAATTTCTTTCAATCTACTTTAAGGTGTAAATATTTCTCCTGGGGAATCATTGAGTTCGGCTTTCTAATTTGATTTGGAAGAAAAGGAAGTGGAATCTGTCTGCCTCACATGGAGCCTGGCGATTCGGTGCACTGGGGAGATGTTCAGATATCTGTGTAGGTGTTTTTAATAAGTTAGTTCCCCTAATTGTATTTCCTCTCCACTAAATAAGAAATGCCCTGCCCTAATGGGCTTAATCTTTCTAAATTATTTTCTGGTTTTAATTGTGCCGTTTCCCACAAGCATCTAATTTAATTACAAGATCGTAATGCTTTTCTGTGAAAAGCTTGCTTGCACATTAAGAACACTGGGATTCAGATGTTATTGGGGGGGGGGGGGGAGGCGGTGCTTACTCCCTTTCTCAGGAAAATGCCCGGATGCTCGCCTCCCTCAGTGGGTCAGGTCTTTGGGAGGTGTGGAAGGTGATGGGGCCCGACCCGGTCAGGGGCTCAGAGGGACCCCCCCACCCCCACCCCATCCCAGGACAATTCCGGATGCAGCTGTAGACTCACACACGGAAGGCTGGGATCAGTCCTCGGTTGCCAGGAAGTGGCTTCGCTCCAAAACCCCATCTGCGTTGGCGGCAATGACAGTGAAACAGCAGACCTATCACCCCACCGTGGGGTCAGGAAATGGGTGTCCCACTGACGAACCCATGTCCCCGAGTGACATATTGAACAGCTATGTTTGCAGCACCTTTGAAAGCTAGGATGCCACATCCCAAACGAAGGTAGAGGCAGAAGAAAGGAAATCGATTCTTGCCGCGGGGGGAAGCTGGGTCTTTGTGCAGCGGGAGGTTTCAGTGATGGGGACCCCACCCTCAGGGCACTTCCAGCCTTCAACGTGCTGCCTGGGCGCTGTATGGGCCCGTTTACGAGCCCAGCTCTTGCCTCCCTCCAGGGACAGCGGGGTCCTGAGGTGTGTCCTCCCTGTCCCTCCTCCCCGACCATGGGCTGCTCAAAGCTTGTAGGAGTCCAGACGCCCCCGGGGGAATCAGAGCAGGTGCTAATGAGGGTGCCCATGGTGGCCAACCGCGGCCGGTCCTTGGGACAAAGTGCCTTCGCTAGGGAAACAGGAGAGGACACGCAGGAGAGACAGACAAGGCTCCTTACAGAATGTGCCCCAGTAATCCTATGGGTCTTGGGCTGGCAAGGCAGTAGCATGGAATGATGTACCCAGATGCCATTTTTATTTTCTTGGTAAAGTATCTGCTAAGTCAGGAGCAAGGAAACCAGCAAGGACTACTTATAAACGTGGTAAGCCAATCACACTGTTTCAACGGGGTGATTAATGGCCTAGGAGCAGTGCCGAGGACCGAGCCCAGCGCTGAACTGGACCTAGTTCTGAGTCCAAAGCCCCGGCTTTCCCCCGGGCCCTGGCGCCTGCCGTGGACGGAAGGCTTTTTCTAGAAGTTTTCTCATAAAGGGGAAGAGAAGGGAAAAATCTGCAAGGACGGCCCAGGCAGGGGAGGGGCATGGTCTCTAGCAACATTTGGGGAAAGAGTGGAGAATGTCAGCACCACCGTCTAAATATGACTCATCTCTTTGTGTCCCTAGTTTGTCAACTGTCAGATGGGCTGGACATAGAAGCTTCCCCGTGAGACGCTAGGGGTCTTAAGTGAACTCATACATTTTTTTAAAGTTTGTTTATTTCCTTTGACAGAGATGCAGACAGAGACAGCACCAGTGGGGCAGGGGCAGAGAGAGGGGGAGAGAGAATCCCGAGCAGGCTCCTCACCGTCAGCACAGAGCCCCTTGCGGGGGGCTCAGACTCGTAAACCGTGAGATCATGACCTGAGCCAAAATCAAGAGTCAGACTCTCAACCGACTGAGCCACCCAGGTAGGTGCCCGATGAGTTCATATTTGTGAAGCACTTAAAACAATGCGTGTTTCTTAAATAAAACACAAACGGACCTTTATCGAACATTTACAATGTGCAGGCACCGTTTTAGAAGTGACGTCTCACTGAAGGGTGTTGGAAACGTACCGGCACAGGGTTCCCGCTGGAATCCGTGTCGCGTTTCAGTGGCACCTTTGGAGGTATGGTGAAGACCTGGGCTCCAGCCTCTTGTGTTAGCTGCTCACTAACGACCTGCTGCTTCAGCGGCCGAGGCCAGGAAGGTGTGTATGAACACGTGCTGATTCCATAGAATCCACTGGCGAAGAAATAAATGGCACTCGGTGCTTTCGGTTTTATGGAACGAAGACCGAGGAGCTGACGCTGGTCATTTGGTCTTTGAAGGTGGTACAACCAAATCTCAGAGAAGGAAAAGCATGAGGTTTTGTTAACTGACAAGTCCTGGGGTCAAGAAGTCAACTTAATTTTTCTTAATCCTGCATTGCCAAACTTCTCCATATAGCATGGGTTTGGACAGCTGTCAAAACACTTGGGGAAATACTGCCCTTTATAAACCCCACAAGTCAGGGGAAGTTGACCACCGGTTTCCCTGAAGCGTCCCTAATGGGGACGCATTAGGTTTTTACATAAAGGAAGCAGGGTGGCTGGGAAAGGCCCTCTCTTTCCCCTTCCCTCTCCTTCCTGCCCCTTGCTTCCTCAGATGGCTGGTATCTTGGGTCTGTACTGGGGAGGCCAAACCCTTCTATTAGGAATCAACCCATACTTGCTGCCTGGGGTCTGAGCCGTTGGGCTCCTCCCCCATCAGACCCGCTCTTCCCCGTCCCCTCCCTCTGAGCCTCACGCTCTCTTAGCACACTCCCTTTTCCTCCTTGCCTCCCCCCTGCCCCCAGATGTGGGAGCACTCAATGCGTTTTGTTGCTCCTTGGTCTCCTGCCTGTTTCTTACCTCAGAGTCACCTCCCTGGGGGGCAGGGCTCCGTTCTGTTTTGTCCCTGCTGGAGAATGAGGCCTCACGGCACCACCACATCACAAATGGGCTCTGAAATAGTTGGCAGGTGAGCGCATGGTTGGCTGGCCTCCGTCGGGTTGCTGGGAGGAGTCAGTGACTGGTATGTAACAGGTGATTGTGAAATACGTGTTCACTCATTCCCTGTCCTCATTGCCTTTATGGACTGATGTTGGTTCTTTCTTCCGTGGACAGAGACTCTAGGAAGGTGCTGAAAACCCTAGAGGGGAGTCAGAGCAGTCAGTGGCTGGTGGCTCAGAGCCCCACCGCCCAGGGAAGGTGTACTGGCCCCGGACGATCAAGGAGAGGCATCCGGAGTCCCCGGGACTCCATCCAGCGGGGTGGAAATGGGGAAGGTTTTCCCCGGTTTCTGGCACACGCAGGGGAGAAAGGCAGTCTCCCTGGCCTCCTGACATTCCATTGTTCTAGAACCACAAGGTGAGGACACGAAGGAGCCCCCAGGAGACCTCAGCTCAATCTGTCTTCCTCTCTCAGGTGTGGACTGGCAGCTCGAGAGGTGAAAGGCCTTCCTCCTCGCCGCCCTGGGACGGGAGCATAGGTCACGGGCCTCCTGGGACCTTGAGGACCGGGTCCCAGCTGCGTGTGACCCACTGTTTCTTGGTGTCTAGACTCATCTCTCCTAAAAATTCTTTCTTGGACACAAACTGTGCTCGCATTCCCTGCATCCTCGCAGTTTTCACGTTACACCTTCAAAGGAAGAGAAAGAAAGGGCTTCTTGCCATTGCGCACGACCATTTCTGGTTTCACGACCCACGTGGACAGATGCTTCCGCGTGGGCTGCGTTCAGGGAGGAGACACGTCTTCTACTCTCCTACCTCCTACTTCCTTCTGAGGCCGGGAGACAAAAGCCACCCCTTGGAGTCATTTTAAAGGCCACAGGGAAGTCAATTTTCAGGGAAAGAACCCTTCTTCCACTGATGCAAATGGAATGAGCTCCAATGGTTTCCTTTTAGAAATCACATTCTGCAGATATAGGACAGCCAGCGTCGTTTGATTAAATAAACAGGCAAATAAAGAACAAGAACGCCGGGAGGGCACAGTTTTCGGTCAAGGTCCTGTTGGAGCCAGTGAGGGTATGTCCCCCTTCCAAAGACTGGCACAAGCTTTAATTCTCCAAAGTTCCCTGCGTGAGTGAGACTGCTTATTTTAGGTTTGCTGCTGGCACAGTAAATGGGCAACGCTTTCCCAGAATCTTCCATAAACTCGGTTGCCAGGTTCCGCCTCCCATAAGCGTCCAAGCCCTCGTCCATCTTTTTTCATGGTCCACCAGGACCTTCAAGGAGAATTCTTCAGGTTCCCTGTTTACTTCTTCGAAAGGAAACGTCGTCTAAGATTGACACTGGGTGGCTCAACATACCCCTGATAGCCTGTTTTCTGGGATCCAAACATCTGTAGACTCTTTGTGCAAAACCTCAGACTCCTGGCCTGAGTAGACGTTTCGAAAAAGACTTGCCAAGTGCTTTTAAATCTTAGAACCGTGGCTGGAGCCGTGGAAGATATTTGTTGAATGGAAACCACCGGAATACCAGTTAATGGAGGTTCATGACCGTGGTCATTGCAACCTGCCATAATACCAGAATCTGGGAACAGCAATCCTTTTTTTTTTTTTTTTGAAAGTCACAGGTATGCCGAATTTAAGATGTAAAATTGAATGTATTTTTTTTTTTTTTAACGTTTTATTTATTTTTGAGACAGAGAGAGACAGAGCATGAACGGGGGAGGGGCAGAGAGAGAGGGAGACACAGAATCGGAAGCAGGCTCCAGGCTCCGAGCTGTCAGCAGAGAGCCCGATACAGGGCTTGAACTCACGGACCGCGAGATCATGACCTGAGCTGAAGTCGGCCGCTTAACCAACCGAGCCACCCAGGCGCCCCTTGAATGTATTTTTAAGTGAAAAAGAAATGTCTTGTTTTTCACCTCTGCGTTCAAATTCTTAACCTCGATGCTCAAAGGAGATACAGAACAGAATCAAGTGTAGAATTTTACAGAGGCCTCGGGGGGGGGGGGGGTCAGTCCCGACTTCCTGCTCAGGTTCTAATTCTCTTCTCCACCCGGCCATTTCCAGGTCCAAATTGCAGAAAAATATTCCAAGTTATCCCCAGCTCAAATATGCTTTTAAAAGTAGATTTAATAATATAGTGGTGATGTTTGTTTAGAGGAGGAATCTGGATTTGTATTTCTGAAAGGCACTTTCAACAGAGATATCTGAAAGAAACGATATTTTAGGAAAGCCTAAACAGGCCATACAAATTTAGTATTTTTCCGATCCTATTTGGGGCTGTATAAAGACTAAATCTATATTATGTGTGAAGAACGTATTCTCACGTAAACACCATATTTTGTCAAATTATTTGTAGAATAACATTAAGTTCTTCTAAAAATGACCTTTTCCCCCTGATTTCAAAGTGCTGTGTACACAAAGAGATGGGGTAGGTCCCCTGATGATTAAGGTCATTCTGGAGCCAGAACCCAGTGACAAGGGTATAGCTGTGAGCAGGTTATGTATTCTCCCTCTCCTTTGTTTTCCCATCTGTGAAATGGGTACAATGGCACCATCGAAGTAAAATGGCTTTGGGGAGGTATAAATGTTTAAACGCTTCAAGCTGTGCTTTGCGCCAAGTTCACTGCCCCACTCACCTTGTGGCAATTTGCCAAGTTGGGAAGGTACCGTGGAGGAAATAAAAGTCACGCATTTTCCATCACTCACAGAAACCACTGAGAGCGTTTTAACATTTCACTTCTTCCTTCCCATTTTATAAGCCGTTTGAGAGTGTGCTATTGATAAAAACGCTCATACCTTTGTCTCACTTAACACATCGTGGGCCATTTATTTATATTATTGCAATTATTTGTCAACTTTCTGTGCCCCTTCCATAATTAGGTTATTACCCTATTGGGAGATACTTAGGCTGTTTCCAAAAACATCAAAACACATAAAAAAAAAAGTTCTTTCCTTATTCTATGGAGCTACCTCTAAACCAGAGTGGTTTTATCTTCTCAGCTAGCAAACTAACAAGCACTTCTGAAAACCCTACAGAGCACGAGGTGTTAGACACAGGTTCCATTGTTACAGTGTTAAAACATACTGGCAATGAAACCTTTTTACCTGTGTGTGGGGTAAAAAGCCATGGGTCTGAAGAATAATAACAAAATAAAATAGGGGAACAGTTTCTGTGGTCTCAGCAGAGCCAACCTCAAATACTTTACATGTATTCACTCGTACCTTGCAGCCACTTGAAGAGGTCGTCCTGTTATTATCTCCATTGAACAGATGGGAAAACTGAGGCACTGAGGTGTTAAGTGACTTGCCCAAGGTCACTAGTCTAGTAATTTGCAGAGACGGGATTTGCATCTGGGAAATTACCTTCGGAAACTATGTTTTCAGCCCCTTAACCTTCTTTCTTTCTTTCTTTCTTTCTTTCTTTCTTTCTTTCTTTCTTTCTTTCTTTCTGAGAGGGGCAGAGGGAGAGGAGAGAATCTTTAGCAAGCTCTATACCCAGCAGGGAGCCCAACTCCGGGCTTGATCTCACTACCGTGAGATCATGAGGAGCCAAAATCAAGAGTCAGATGCTTAACCCACTGAACCACCCGGTCGCCCTGACGGCCCCTGTCTTAAGTAGGCTGTTTATTTAACCAGGAATGCCCTCCCGCTGCTCTCCTTTCTTTGTTCTTTATGGGATAGAAAATAGAAAGGTCAAGTCAATGTTGGCAAGTGGATATTTTTCCTGAATACAATGGCCGGAGCTCGATGGGCTTTCCCACAATGAACCGGTTAGGCGTTTGGTTTTCTGCACCAAATCTCAGAGCTGGATCCAAATCTCAGTGGGATGTTTCCCACCCTGTTTTGCATTGGGGTATGGTCTAACTTTGGAGAGCATGACTACGTTGTTTTCAAAGAAGCACTTCTGTTTTTGCAGATCAGGTCTATTTCACAGAAACTACATCTGCTGTGAAGAAGGGGGGGCAGCTGGAAAAAACAGAGCACCCACAGTCTTTTCTGGGTAGGTGTTTCGCAACCAGCCATCCAGTACAGAGCGGAACAACAACTCTCCATTTTCCCGCCTTTCGCCAAGTTGCACAAATAACATAACAATCCGACATCTGCTTACACTCGCCTGGGCCAGAGGAGAGTCGAGTGAGGGGACAGAACCCACGCGCACCCATATTCAAGAGGTGCTTCCTGAGAGAAAGGAGCGTTCGGATTGTCCGTCTACAGGTCTTGGTCGCTCCCAGAGCAGAAAGCCCTTGTGATGTCAGGAAAAGAAGGCACAGGAAATTGTCGAGGGACTAGGACATGGTGTGACAGAGGACGGGGCTCTCTTCTCCCGCTGCAGCCTGTCGTGAACTTGAGCGTTACTGGACCAGGGGCGTGCTATCCCAGCTGCACAAATGTTACTGCCCGGGCGACGCGGGCTTTTTCTCATCCTTTTCATTGTTTTCCCAGACTGCACCACCGTGAGCCACAGTCCTTGTCCTTGCCCAAAATTTCGAGGAACCGAATGAGGTTTTCATAGAGATGACGCCCGTCAGAGGCTGTTTAGAAACTGGAAATGAAACCAAAGGTATACATCTCTAGAGAGTTGAATTCTTACAAAGGGCAGGGCTTTGTTTCATGGAAAAGACTAGGTATTTGCCTTTAATTTCGGGTTTATGCAACATTTTGTTTCAGACGTCTTTCCTTGAAATATATGCAGACTTCAGCAAAATGGACACAGCCTAGCTTTTAGAAGAACTTCCTTCCTTAAATTGAACTTTTGCCTACGTGGTCCTGTCGTTGTTGTTTTTCAGATTTATTTAAATAGAGGCAATAATTACTTGTATTCAAACAGTGATCTGCGACGGGGCAGAAGATCTTTTTTACTCCGAAAAGGCAACCTTAGTTTGGTCAAGTGATCAGACACCCGGCAAAAACAATCACCTTGGATTCGTTTGCATACGAAAGGAGAACGAATGTGACTTGAAAAGGCTTCTCGGGAAATCTGAAAGGACAGGTGGGGTTAATTCCAAACTGCTGAATCCTAACGAGGCTGAGACTCGAGTTTCCCCGGACGAGGCCCTAGACTGCACGCCGGGCCGGGCTGCGCTGTGCGCGCAGCACCCCGGCCCCCACCCTCTCTGGTCCCTGCCCGCCTGGCATCCCCGTAGCCGCCGCGGGGAGCCCGTCTTCCCTTCCGGCAGCGGCCGGCGCTGCACCTGCTGCGGGTCTCCATCAGGGGCGCCCGCGCGTATCCGGACGCCAGGTCTCCCCCTGTGGCGCCGGGCCCTGTGCTCTCCGCGGCGCACACTCGCCATGCGTGGCTTCCAGATGCTTCGTCCGTTCACCCCAACGCGCCCAGGGAACGACTCGATGTTTCTGGACTGGTGGCAAGCGCGTTCTCCGAACAGCGTGCGTCGAGAGCACCTTCGGGGTCAGCGCGTCCCGGACCCAGGAGCCGCACCACTTGCCTCGAGCGCCACCGCCTGGCCAAAACGGGAACCACCTCTGCCCGTCGCGGAGGCGCGTCTTGGAAACTGGCCAGACGGGGTTTTCTAGTTTCTGAACAATCCCCGCCTTGATCCATTTTCTGTAGAGTGACCCTGATGGATATTCTCGCTTACGAATGCAGGTATTTTTCTTCTTAATAAGTATACACATTCCTCTCGCAGTAACTTGGGTTTAGAGGCACTGAAATGGGAACTATACTGGACCCACAACAACAAAAAAATCCATATAAATTGTATTCTTTATAAATGGGTTGGATGTGATACACTTCAGGGATATAAAAATACAAGAGCGGGACGTTGCAGGAAATACTCTTTTCTTGCTGTTTTATTTTATTTTATTTTAGCCTTGTGTCTATGGTGAGATCAGTTTAAAGTAGAAATTGTCCCCCCCCCCCCCCCCCCCCCCCCCCCCCGCATAGGGTCCTTAAACCACTTGGCATCCTGGCTCCTTGCTGGCCAAGGTACAGCTCAGACTCTACACTCAAGCCTGGGGATGGATTGGATTGGAAGGTCCTAAAAAGTGTGTGAACACCTCAGTGCAGGTGTGTGTGTGTGTGTGCACCTACTATGTGAGCTGACCCCCTGGGGTGTTCGAAGAAAATATTAGGAATTCGGTGCATACTTATTTTTAATCTCAAACTTCAACTTTTATTCATTCATTTTATTTTATTATGATTTTTTTAGGTTTTTATTTTATCTTATATCTAGTAGGCTCCATGCCGAACGTGGGACTTGAACTCACGACCCCGAGGCCAAGAGTTGCATCCTCTGTCGACTGAGCCAGGCAGGCATTTCTTCCACATTTATACTTTTTCAGTGCACATAAAATTATGACAACAGTGGTATATCATTTACAGATCAGTATTTTAAAAGGTATTGGGAGTGTGGCTTAAGAAAGAAATGTTTGTGGAGCCCGGGGGGGGGTCAGTCAGTTAAGCATCTGACTCTTGATCTCAGCTCAGATCATGATCTCAGGGTTCATGAGTTCAAGCCCCATGTTGGGCTCTGTGCTGCCAGTTTGGAGCCTGCTTGGGATTCTCTCTCTCCCTCTCTCTCCGCCCCTCCCCTGCTTGTACTCTCTCTCTCTCTCTCTCTCAAAATAAATCACATTAAAAAAGAAATGTTTTACTGATAGAAGTTCATGACCAGTCTAAAACTGCATCAAACTTAAAAAAAATTTTTTTTTAAATGTTTATTTATATTTGAGAGAGAGAGAGAGACAGCACAGAGCACAAGCAGGGGAGGGACAGGGAGAGAGAGACACACACACACACAGAATCTGAAACAGGCTCCAGGCTCTGAGCTGTCCGAACAGAGCCCGACGTGGGGCTCGAACCCATGGACCGCGAAATCGTGACCTGAGCCAAAGTTGGATGCTTCGCTGACTGAGCCACCCAGGTGCCCCTAAAATGTCACTAAACTTAAGGATGATTTCAACACAGTCCTAAGTTTGCTAGGTGACATAGCAGATGTGCAGGCTGCTGGAATAGGGCCTGGCTGGGGAGCAGTTAACCAGCCTGTCCCTCTGGGTGGGGAGATTGGAGCAGAGTTAGACTCAGCAGTGGGGTCTGGGGCTGCCTGTGTCAGCCTCGTTATGAAACCAGGGTAAACCACTTCAGGTCTGCTGGGGGAGGGGGGTTCTTCTGCTGGACAAATGGGTAAAGAGAATCGAGCAGGAATGTATTAGACACAAGGAGGTTGGGGGTGTTGAGGACAACAGGTGAACAGGACACTAAGCTCATCTTAGGGTGTTTGCAATTGCGATCAGTTTTCATTTGAACTGAAAAAATGGTACGAAATTTAAAAATAAAAGTATACACAAGATTACAAATAGAAGATGTCGTATACCTAAAAGAAGATGAATTGTAGAGACTTTCCAAGCTCTTTCAGCCCATGCATTTGCTTATAGAATTTTGGTCCCTTTATTGAGATTATTCTAAGCGATAAAAAAAAAAAACAAACAAAAAAAACAAACCAAAAAAACAGGCATCCTTACCTAATAAATCTGGAGTAGATCTATCTTGTTTCAAAGTGGATAGAGAAAGCAGAATTAATGAATCATGGCTAAGTTGCTATTTTTAAAAGATCATTTTTGGTATGTCTTTGGAAAAAGAAACTAGAGACTCCCAAGTTCTAAAAGGACAAGTGGGAATATTTTACTACACAGCCCTGGCTTTGGGTGGTGATGTGACGACGAGTGACAGCTTTCACTGAGCTCTAAAGGTAGCTCTGGTCCCATTGATGTGACCGAAATCCCTGCAGAGGTCGGAAACCTTGTCTTGTTGTAGAGCAAGGCTACAGACAAAGGCCCGTGTTTTCGGTTTACCTACGACTTGCGGACAGCTGACAAATTTACTCTTACTTTTATTTTAGAGTTAAAAACAGAGGCCTTCCTTTGAACAGCTTCAGGCCAGAACATTTTATTGGTGTTGGATCTTGTCTGCAGCGAATAGCAAATTCCTCATCACATGGGTCATTTGGTGACTGTGTGGTTGAGAGAAATCATAATTTGACCATGGTTTGGAAATGTTCTGGCAGTTTCCAAGAGGTGTAGTTTCTGGAATCACCGAAGATGTAGTGTGTTGTGTTGTCTTGCAAGAGAGTCTGTGGGTGGCCAGGAGCTGGGAGGTGGGGAGGTGACATCCCAGGCCGGGGACCTCTCCGTCAGGTGAGGGTCACCTGCTTCCTGATCCGTCTTCTCCTACTTCTGAGACACTGTCATTTATTGTCCCTAATCTCAGGCAAGCCCTGTAGCTGATCTGGGCTTTCCGTTCTCATCTGTAAAATCAGGGTTTGGGTGCACTGGGAGGGCAGCGTAACTGAGCCAAGAAAGCTCTCGTAGTGGAATTCTGGGGCTTTATCTACCCTGGCGGGAGTAAATATTAGTTAAACCTTTTGGGAGCAGCGTTGGGAAGCGTGCATCACACACTTTATTAGCCACATGAATGCTCTCTGACCCAGACGTTCTGCCTATAGGAAATGGTCTTAAGGAAATAGTCCATTGATAGAGACAGATTTATGTACATGCACGTTGACTCCAAAAAAATTTGAGACAAGCTCAGTGTCCGAGAGTAAGAGCGCTTCTAAGTGAATCACGGCGATTTGTTCGACGCAATATGACGTAGGCATCACGAGCCATGTTTTCAAAGGATATTAGCACAACAGATGTTCACGGTATAATTTTAAGGATGCAAAAAGTAAGGCAAAATGTCTACACCGCAGGATACTAATTTCGCATTAAGTATTTAAGGCCTACGTGTGCATGAGAAAAGCCTAGTAAAAACAACCACATGTGAACAGGGTTGCTAGGTGATTTAAATTTCTTTATTATTTTTCCCTGAATTTCCAAGTTCCCTACAATAAATATGTATTTCTTTTTAATAGTTGGAAAACATCAAGAGTGAAAGTCCAAAGGTAGAACAAAGCGTGGGGTGTGTGGTCTGGTCAGCTTGCTGCCTAATGTGATTGTGGGCATTTCCGGGACTCGAGGAGAGTAGGAAAGTGGTGTAGACCGTGGACTCCAGAACCAGACCATTTGGAGGCACATTCTGGCTCCCCTTCATGGTTGTGTGGCTGGAGGGATCCCCGTAGCCTCTCTGTGCCTCAGTTTGCTCCACTGTGAAGGGAGGGTAACAGTAGGACTTGTGGCGACAGATAAAGGTCAGCGTGTGTCAACTCTGACCCGTAGCAAGTGCTCAGTAAATGTTAGCTATTATCGTTCCAATCGGTGCAATGGAAAAAGCAATGTTAAGTCAACAGATTTTAATGAGCACCTACTTTGTGCCCGGCACTGTCTGTGCTGGGCTTGCAGCAGTATAGAAGCAAGCAGTGCAGGCAGTGGCCCTACTCTCGTGGAACTGTGTTTGAATGGGAAGGCAGACAACAGCAATTAAGCTTGGGGGTTAAAGTGTTACGAGGAATGATGAGAGAAAAGATGGGAGGTGGGCTTGTGAGAGATGTTTTGTGTGAAGTAGCATTTGAGTGGAGACCTGAGCAAGCATGGGAGTGAGCCAATCAGGTAAATGGAAAAAGAGCATCAGGCTGGGGTGAAGTCAGTGCAAAGGCCCTGAGGTGTGCTTGGCGTGCTTAAGGAACAGTGAGGAAGCTCTATCAGGTTCTGATCCCAGAAACGGACTCTGAGACAAGGACTCAAGTGCAGGTAGACTCCCTGGGAAGAGATCCAGGAAGCCCAGCCAAAGAAGTGCGGAAGTGAGGCAGGAAAGGGAAGGGGCAAATGCAAGACGCATTAATGACCGAGCTCTCGCTGTGGACCGCTGTGCTGTGATCCTGCTCAGGACCACAGGGAATGTGTCTAAGAAGCCTCAGTGTTGTTCCTCCCTATCCAGGGGTGGGGGAGGAGACAGAGCTATCGACACCCCCAGTCCGTGCTGTCCTTAGATGGGAGCTGCTATCCGGTATGATGGCTTTCCCTGAGTGTGGGCCCCCCACACCAGAAAGTGCTCAAGCCGAGAGTGACAGGATCTGGTAGCAGGAAGGCTACCCCGGAGGGAGGGTCAGTGAGTGCTGACGGATGGGGGTGGGCCCTGGCAGCACCTGCTACAAAAGCCAGCCTAGCAAGAGTGCGACCAGCAAAGGGTCTGTGGTAGGAGCCGAATTCACAGCTGAGGGCCGGAACCAGATCCCTCGTGTGGAGTTCTATTTTGAGGGATAAGAGAGTCATTGTCGAGTAGTGAGCAGGGAATGGCATGATCTGACTCGCCCTTGACGAGTCTGGTCGCCGTGTGACGGCGAGGGGAGAAGCCGGGGGACCCGTCAGGGTGCCATAGTCAGGGTTCAGGGATGATGGTGGCTGGGAGCTGGGGGAGAGGCATCACCTAGACTTGCGGATTCTGGAGGCATTTCACAGGAAGAGCCAAGGGACTTGGCTGATGAATTGGATTGGATGTGAGAAAGGAAAAAACAAAAAAAGAGTAATTAGGAGACTTCAAGATTTTGACCTGAACAACTGGCAGATCAGAGCTGCCATTTTTCAAGATGGTGAAGGTGGTGAGGGTGGTGATGGCGGTGGACTTTCGAGTTCCACAGTCAGGTGAGTTAGTTCCTCAGAATAAATCCCTGTCTCCCCCATCATCTGTCATGTGTTGATGTCTGTCTGTCTGTCTGTCTGTATCATCATCATCGTCTATCAATCATCTATCATCCATCCATCCATCCATCCATCCATCCATCCCTCTCTCATCCATCACCATCATCTCATCTATCATCCATCCATCCATCCATCCATCCATCCATCTATCCATCCATCTATCCATCCGTCCATCTATCATCCATCACCATCATCATCAATCATCTATCATTCATCCATCCATCCATCCACTTATCATCCATCACCATCATCATCTATCATCCATCCATCCATCCATCCATCCATCATCTATCACCATCATCATCTATCATTCATCCATCCATCCACTTATCATCCATCACCATCATCATCATCTATCATCCATCCATCCATCCATCCATCCAACCATCATCCATCACCATCATCATCTATCATCCATCCATCCATCCATCCATCCATCATCCATCACCATCATCGTCATCTATCATCCATCCATCCATCCATCCATCCATCATCCATCACCATCATCATCATCTATCATCCATCCATCCATCCATCCATCCATCTATCATCCATCACCATCATCATCATCTATCATCCATCCATCCATCCATCATCCATCACCATCATCATCATCTATCATCCATCCATCTATCCATCCATCCATCCATCCATCCCTCTATCATCCATCACCATCATAATCATCTATCATCCATCCATCCATCCATCCATCCATCCATCCATCATCCATCACCATCATCATCATCTATCATCCATCCATCCATCCATCCATCCATCCATCCATCTATCATCCATCACCATCATCATCATCTATCAATCATCTATCTATCTATCTATCTATCTATCTATCCATCCATCTATCTATCCATCTATCTATCATCTATCTGTCTAACTATCATCTATCTTCATCTATCAAGTGGCTCTATTGGTTCTGTTTTTCTGGAGCCCTAACTCATATAGGAGCCCAGAGATCATTTGGTATTTTGAACAATCTCTTCCAGCCCTGGCTGCCAGCACTTTGCTTATATGGCTCTCTCAAAAGCATGGTATTTGATTTGTATTTAGTTCCAGTTCACTCTGTGTACCAAAAGCCACACCCATAATTCATTCTGAGATATTCCTGTCTCCGTGTACTCATGGTACTGGGGGTATCTCCGGCTTCCCTCACATCTCACACTTATGGTTCCTAAAAGTCTTTAGGTCCAGCGAGAGAGTTCACTCCAGCCCACACACTTTATCCCACGTTAGTTCTTACAAAGATCTTATGGCCGTAAGCTTGATTTCGTCCCGACTCTGAGACCAGGTCATGATGGACGTGTCCTGGGACTGATTGCTGTCGCCAGGCTGTATCCTAATTGGAAACTATTTTGCAGACTGGAAGGGCTGGAGATGAGAAACAGTTTTCTTTTCTAACCCATCAAGTTCTGAGGTCCTGAATTCCTCTAAATTCTGCTTGCAGAGTGGCCATTTCTTTTCTGAGTTCCTCTCTTACCCAAAGGACCTCCATCGGATATTGCTACAAAACGCTGTCGCTGTTTCGCCTGGAGATCTCTGCCCGGATCCATACGGTCTCTAACTATATTCTTACTCTGTAACACAGATCAGCACTGCCCCAGCCTCTCCTAATATTGCTGTCTTGCCATTTTCTCAGCTTCTTTAAGTTTCTCACCTTCCTGCCATTGACCCCCCAAGGCCATTCAACATATTTTGGGTCTTTGGTAGACTAGCACTCCACTTCCGGTGCCAATTTCTATTTTGGCTTTTCTTGTGGCCAATCCAGTGCTGTGTAAGACACAATTGGGGACTCTCAGTGGCACACGGCAGTAAGCATTTATTTAACTCACGTGGCTCGGAGATGGCTGGGGGTCAGCTGGTCCCGGCTGGGTTTTTGGCTCCTCTGAAGCTGGAATGGAGCAACCTCATGCTCTCGTGCTTCTTGACCTGAGTGGGGTTTGGTTTTCCTCTGGGGAAGTAGGGAGGTTTTGTCCCAAACAGGTGGGATCATAAAACCCAGGGACTTCATTAAAAAAATTTTTTTTAAATATGAAATGTATCGTCAAATTGGTTTCCATGCAACACCCAGTGCTCATCCCAACAGGTGCCCTCCTCAGTGCCCATCACCCACCCTCCCCTCCCTCTCACCCCCCATCAACCCTCAGTTTATTCTCAGTTTTTAAGAGCCTCTTATGGTTTGGCTTTCCCTCTCTAACTTTTTTTTTCCTTCCCCGCCCCCATGGTCTTCTGTTAAGTTTCTCAGGATCCACATAAGAGTGAAAACATACGGTATCTGCCTTTCTCTGTATGACTTATTTCACTTAGCATAACACTCTCTAGTTCCATCCACGTTGCTACAAAAGGTCAGATTTCATTCTTTCTCATTGCCAAGTAGTATTCCATTATATATATAAACCACAACTTCTTTATCCATTCATCAGTTGATGGACATTTAGGCTCTTTCCATAATTTGGCTATTGTTGAAAGTGCTGCTATAAACACTGGGGTACAAGTGCCCCTATGCATCAGCCCTCCTGTATCCCTTGAAAACCCAGGGACTTTAAACAAATCAGTCTATTAGAACTTAAATTTCTAGATAAAAGAGAACCACTTCTAGGTAGTTATCTTGGGAGTTTATGCACTAAACTCATAGGGAACTTAAAGCAAGTCTCAATGCTTTTCCCTTAGGCTCTGTTTGGGGTATAATGTTGGTGACACCTCATCCCATGGAAGAATGAGCTCAATCTTTTGAGAAGACCAGAAGTCAGTTAGTGATTCATGCGAGGAATAAAGTGAGTTGTCCAGGTGAGTGAAACTACTATAAATGAAAAGCCATGTCGAAGAGCTTCTCGAGAGATGCTTTGATCCCTGCGTGCTAACCCTGGAAAGAGGTCATGGTCTTTCAAAGAGGCAGCTTGGAAGGGGGATACATTAATTTAGAGGTTAAATCCTGGTGTTTAAAACAAAATAATAATAGTTTAGTTTTCCACAAGCTTAAAACCTCCATTGTACTTTTATTAGTGATTAAAAATCGTTATTGGAGGGGCACCTGGGTGGCTCAGTCGGTTGACCGTCCAACTCTTGATTTTGGCTCAGGTCATGATCCTAGGGTTGTGGCATCGAGCCCTGCGTTGAGCTCCGTGTTGAGAATGGAGTCTGCTTACGATTCTCTCTCTGTCTCTCTCTCTCTCTCTCTCTCTCTTCCCTCCATCCCTCTCCCCCTCTTGTGCTCTCTCTCTCTCTGTCTAGAAATTAAAAAAAAACATTGTGGAAATTCTTATAAATCGAACTGATACTTCCTTTACTTGTGAAATAACACACAGTTACGGTTTCCTCTCCAAGCAGGGTTTAAACAAGGCTGATTTCTCTTGGAGGTAATTAAAGGGTAGGATCAACAAATTAGCACATGCTGAACTGAAAATGGACGGTTTCTGCCGCTTCCGACCTTGAAAGTGACTTATGGGTTTGCCGGCTCTAGCAGGGCTGATTGTTTTGTAGCTAAGCTTGATCGGTTGGTCACGGGGAGTCCAACCGGCAAAACAGAAATGACTCCAAGTGGATTTGACATTTGCCTCTGCAGGCACGAAATGGTTAAATATTGGTGGTTTAATATGCTTACCCTAATATTTCCATCAGTTTCCTGCCAAGCCCGGTTGGAATGCAGTTGACGGCCGGGCCTGGAGAGCTGAGCAGGAAAGGAAGGACGTGCTCCGGGGCCAGCGGGCTGAGGGTCCACTCACAGGCAGGCAGTGTAGAAGGGATGTCCAGGATATCACAGCCAGATGAAGACCGGTTAGGCTCAGACGGGCCCGCAACCCGGTAAAGCATGGCTACGGGCATGTTCCTTTACTAAGTCTGTTCCAGCTGCCCTGAAGTTCCCTCTTCGAAGTCTGGTGGCTGTGTGTGCGTTGGGGCCCCAAGACCCTGGGGAGCATAGTGTTGTGTAGACATAGTGTTGGGGGTGGACCTTTTGCCATTCCCACACAACTCCTCGGGCATTTGACGTTTCGGGTATAATTCTGAATATTTCGTATGTCTGGGATGCATGGCCAAGTGTCTGTTTCTAGCAGTGTGGTTTGAGGAGGTGTCATGGATTGGATTGTGTCCACCAACAAGATGTGTTGAAGCTCTAATTCCTGGTAACTGCGAACGTGAACTTGGTTGGAAATAGGGTCTTTGCAGGTGTAATCATATTAAGATAGGGTTGTCCTGGATTAGGGTGGGCCCTGATCCAATAACTGCTGTCCTTACAAGAAGAGGGACACTTGGACATAGGCACAGACACACAGGAGCGTGTGTGATGACAGAGGCAGAGATTGGAGTGATGTGTCTACAGGCCAAGAACATCAGGCGCGGTTGGCAACCTCCGGAAGCTGGAAGAGGCGGGAAGGACCCTCCCCTGAACCTTCAGAGACAGCACAGCCCTGCTGGCACCTTGCTGTCGGACTTCTGGCCTTTCGGACTGTGAGATAATACATTTCTATTGTTTTAAGCCTCCCCGGTTTGCGGTCATTTGTTATGGCCGCCCTAGGAAACTCGTGGAGGAATTCTCTGGAAAGGCTCGCTGAGGTGCTAGTCTGAGAGAACTGATGTGTGGGTAGCTCTGGGCCTCCCCGCCCCCCACCACTTGCATACTGTTTTTCTCTCTGTTTCTCTATTCCAGGGTGACCCATGTCTGAAACAAGTATTAGTAATGGGGCTTTCCATTCCAGAATGCGAATGGAAGGCCAACCAAAATTTCATCTGGTGGAAGAACTCCACAGGGATTTTGAAGAAAGAAAAGGAAAGGAGATACTTCCTTCCTTCCCTTTTAACATTTTTCTCGGTCTTTCTCTCTTACCTGTGTGTTATTTTGTTGACGGGGTGTTAGACCCCTGGAGGGAAGCATGTTGTTCAGGCTCTCATTGTGATCCTTAAACGTTTACTGGTTTATGGTGTCGATGCCTCTGGGGAAGAGATTGCGATCCCCTTTCCCTGCCTTTTGGAATGTGTCTCTGTTACTTCACGACAGAATGTTCTAACTGGGCTGGGCTGATTTTACACTCCTTTCAACACTATGCAGAAAAGTGTGAAGAGTGGATGGGGAATTTAGTCCTGGCTGTGGTGAATTATTTCTTGTTTCTTCAGAAAGTTATGGTTGGACATTTTCACCCAAAGCACTACCTAGATCTTTCTAGATGTCTGTCATCTGTGTGTATCACTCGAGGGTCATTGGGCTAACTCCTTCCAGACGAGCTCAAGAAGGAAGGAAGTACATCAGTGAGTTTGAGGGAGCAGCTCAGGACCAGAAGCATCTTGGTCTCAGCCAGTATTTCTTCAGGTTGGGTGGGGGAGAGGTTGTATAAAATCATCCCAAGGCTGCCTCCCGCCAGTGAATGCTAATGGGAACCCTTGCTGATTCTGGCGACTGAAATTCACCATTTCCACACACCGTTTCTCTCCAGAAGCTACTTTCTGCAGACATTGTTGGGGTTCGTATACACCATCTCTGCACACAGAAGGCTGCTCGCTGTGAATGCCTGAGACTTTCTGCCTGTAGGCTTGTTGCCTAGGTATGAAGCACACTCAGAGGCACACGGGCTGCCTGGACGTGCCAGGGCCTTTGCCCTGATGGCTATGGGTTGGTGGTGGACAGGCCAGCCCTTCCCCCTTGCTTGGGACAACTTGGAGGCTTGCTCTGCACTGTCTCCCAGGGCTCACCAGGGGGACTGAGCTCCATTGTCCACATGGTGGTCGACTTGACACATGCTTGTATTTATTGTCTGTTGCTGCTGCAATGCATTCCCATGCTTTAGTGATTAAAACAACATGTATTTACCACCTTGTAATTTTGCGGGTTAGAAGTCAGAAATGGGCCAAAGGTCAAGGTGCCAGTAGGGTGCATTCCATTCTGGAGGCTCTGGTGAGATCCATTTCCTTGCCTTGTTCATCTTCCAGAGGCTGCCCACATTCCTTGGCTTGTGGCTCCTTCCTCCACCTTCAAAGTCAACAACACTGGGCTCTCAGAGTCAGCCTGAAAAGACTAAGTCCTTCCCATAATGCCGTCTGTCTGGTTCTCTCTTCTGTCCCCTTCTTGTATTTTTAAAGACCCTTGGGATTATGTTGGGCCCGTGTGGGTAATCCCGGATACTCTCCTTATATTGGGGTCACCCGGTTAACAAAGTTCCATCTGCAGGCTTCATTCCCTTTTGCCTTGTAAACCCGAAGTATTCCCAGATTCCAGGATGTGGTCATCTTTGGGAGGGCCAGTATCCTGCTCACCACCATACCCTATGTTGGCTTCCTTTCCTTTGTCTCTCTACCCTTCTTCCTCATTGGTCTTTCTTGGGATCATTTCCCAAGTAAACTACTTGTATGAGAAGTCTTGTCTCATAGTCTGCTTTTGCAGAAACCCAAACCAAAATACCACCTAGGAGGGAATTACTACTTAGAACCACTGGTCTAGAGACTCCAGTGAATCACTGGGACTTAGTTTCTCTCTCTCTCTCTCTCTCTCTCTCTCTCTCTCTCTCTCTCAGGTCTCCTTTTCCCCACCTTTGCCAGTGGTGGCACAGTATCTTAGGCAACAGTCTTCCAGACTCAATTCCATTGGAAAGAGAAGCTCCTGTTGTTGTTCTGACACTCATTCTAATTTGATTACTTTAGGTCACGTGTCTCTCCCTCACCCAAGCATTAAGGCTAGAGGATTGCAATACTTTGATTGGCCAGACCTGGGCTGCATCTTCCACTCTTAAACCTGGGAGTTCAGTCTCACCCAGGATCCATGGACTACTGGTGGAAGAGAGGTTGATTTGCAACACAAAAATCAGGAACTACTACTGGCCAGGGAGGTAGCGATGAGTGCTGGGAAGGTAAGTAACAAATTCAGCAACACTGTCTTTTCTTTCTTTTTCTCCCTCTCCGAGCCCTGCTGTGTGTGTGTGTGTGTGTGTGTGTGTCAGGGCGGGTGTGTGTCCTATAACTCAGGATCCACAGTATCTTAGGAACATTCAGTGAACACGTTGCCATCAGCCCACACAGATGGCAAAACTGAGGGCAAAACAAAGGTAAGGAAATACTGTTGTTCACACACTGGTACATGAGAACATCCTGCTTCCCATTCTAGGTCCTAGGACCTCACCACTACAGTCTGATACTTTCTAGGCTACGGCCCTTTATAACTCAGGTCAATTTTGTGTTAACTGGTACATTTGAGATGATGGTGGGAGTTGTCCCCCATGAGTAATTCATGTTTATTTGTGTTTCTTTGTTTTGTCGTATCCTTGCCAAAAATATACAGGCTACACCCAAAGGAGGCATGATATAAAAGCAAATTGAAACATACACTCAACAGACAGAGTGGAGATAGTCAGTGTACTTTGTGATGTGAATGTCCCGTTTCACATGGTACAAAACACATTTCTGACAATGCATGTGTAAACCTTTTCTGGAATGAGAAGAGGGATAAAACAATGGACATGTGGGGTTTCCTTGATGTTGGAAGAAGGTTTTGTCTTTGTACAGGGAAAGAACATGGGATTTGAAGGCAGGCAGAATTGGATTTGAATGTGAGCTCTGCAACTCACCGGCTCCGTGGACTTTTGCACTAACCCATGGCCGCCATAGGTCCCTTTTCCTCATCTGGTGTTTATGGTCATCAGTGGTGGACTAGACCACACAAGGTCATAAGCGAAATTCCCGCAGAACATCAATTCCATTCCTCCCTGAGGCGTGGGCCTGTTTTCTCTTTTTGCCTAATGGGATTCAAGTTTTCTATCTCTGTGATGTTCTTTCTAACTTAGTGACGTGGAGGTAGAGGGCACAACTTTATCTTTCTAGTGCTCATGCACTACGATGGGTCATCTCTTGATGCTTAACAAATTTCAAGGCTGAAAACCATAAATATTTATTCTCTGAAAGCTTCTGTGACTTGGGAATTCAGAAGTGGCTTTGCTGGGAGGTTCTGGTCAGAGTCTTGTAAGATTTCAGTCATGTTGGCTGGGGCTGCTGTTCCCTGAGCGATAGAAGTTGGAGGATCAGCTTCTAGAACAGCTGACCATGTGGTCTGTGCTGCTTATTGGCAGTCCTGGTCTTCACGAACCTCTCCGTTGTGCTGCTTGTATGTGACATGACATGGCAGCTGCCTTCCGCCGGAGTGAGTGATCCAAGAGAATGGGATAGAATCTGCGTCTTTTGTGACCTAGACTTAAAAGGCACACAGTCAGTTCTATAGTTCTTGGTTATACAGTCGGCCCTGTTCAGATTGGGTGTGAATACCAGGAGGTGGAGATCACGAGGCTAGCTACCAAATACAGATAAATCCACCCTTTGATGGATGTGGGTCTTATAAAGAACTACACGAACTGCTACAGCTATAGTAACATATACATCCTGACCACTGTTGACATTGACAACTTTGATGTTTGACTGGTGCCATCAGAGCACTCCTGAGTTCTTCTGGAACAAATTTGCTCACGGTGCGTTTGGCCAATCCACGGGATATGCATCGACAGGAGTGCGTGGGGCAGTAATCTACAATGGCTGGTTCAATGGATGCTGTAGAAAATATGTTTCCAAACACATTCCTCCCTTTAACAAAAGCCAAAAAGACACGCACGCTCCTACTGAGTGATTAAGGCCCCTGTTTAATGAAGGCAGAACGTGTGTTCCAGCTGAGTGCTCTACTTACAAGGTCAGCCACGAGAAAGTTCGTGGCATCCAGCTCAACAGCTTGGCGCAGGAAGACTTTGTTCCACCAAGACCTACTTCACCTCAAAGTAGGGCAGGCACTCAGAGATCCTGCTCTTACTATGATGACGCTAATCATGATGATGGGGATGATGAATAGTAATAACTGTAACCAGAAAAACGTCTTACAGCTTCAGAAACAACAATACGGTAGATATTAATGTGGAGATAAAGAGTCTCCTCTGGAACCCTTAGATGATCATGTGCTTTTCCAAAAATTAACACCAGGAAACAGGGATCAGTTCCCTCCTTGCATCATTTATAATCTGCATTGCAAATTCATGAAGCACAGTTGTGGGAGTAAAGTTATTCCTTTGTCTGAAAAATAGGAGTTCGATGAGCTGTAAATCAACTCAGGATTCCTTGGGCTTCGTGTCTACGTAGCCTTTTCTCTCCTCTTGAGAACGAGGTTGCGCTCGAATGTTTTCTGGTGTCTCTACTATTTGAATAGCCCCTTTAGGCCACTTGTTGTGTCTCTTAATTTTCAATTCAGGTGAGAAGTTGAGCCAGTTGCTTCCTCAAGCTGCCTTCTTGAAAACAAAAATGACAATAGAAACAAAACCCCAAATCATAAACAGCTTTTGATCCAGTCTCTTCTAAATACCCCCGAGGATGCTGGGGAGGGAGGGGTGTGAGAGAGTGTGAGCTGTTGGTACACATGCTTTTGGTTGACTGAGTGAGTGTGCAGGAAATGTTTACAAGTGATGACTGGACGTTTCTATAAACTTTTTGCCCTTCTCCTTGCAAATGACAAGCACTTTCTACCATGGGGTAGAAAGAGCTTTGCCTTGAGAGCTGGGGGATGATGTACGGAATTGTGGAATCATTATGTTGTACACCTAAAACTAACATAACGCTGTATTTTAACTAACTAGAGTTAAAACAAAAACTTTTTTTAAAAAAGTGGCAACAGGGGCGCCTGGGTGGCGCAGTCGGTTGGGCGTCCGACTTCCGCCAGGTCACGATCTCGCGGTCCGTGAGTTCGAGCCCCGCGTCGGGCTCTGGGCTGATGGCTCAGAGCCTGGAGCCTGTTTCCGATTCTGTGTCTCCCTCTCTCTCTGCCCCTCCCCCGTTCATGCTCTGTCTCTCTCTGTCCCAAAAATAAATAAACGTTGAAAAAAAAAATTAAAAAAAAAAAGTGGCAACATACCTAAAAAAAACAAAATCTGGCAGTCAGAAGGTGTGCAGAGGTAGACACTGGAAACCTTGATCTTGACTTGAGGTAGTAGGGGGGCAGGGTAGTTGGCAAAGTAGAAAATATTTTATTTTGATCTTAGTTTTTTCTGATTTATTATCTTTAGGTTGGTTGAGCATTAAACACAAACATATATGCACCATAGTATTTTTTAAAATATTTATTTCTAGGACAAGTCTAGAACACAAATTGCATTGTTCTATTTCTTTTCTTTTCTTTTCTTTTCTTTTCTTTTCTTTTGAGAGTCGGGGAGAGGGACAGAGGAGAGAGACAGAGAGAATCTTAAGCAGGCTCCACACTCAGCATGGAGCCCAATGTGGGGCTGGATCCCATGACCCCCCAAGAATCGTGACTTGAACTGAAATCAAGAGTCGGGTGCTCAACCAACTGGGCCATCCAGGTGCCCCCTAAATTGCATTGTTTAATGTAACGTAACAGTTAAAATTGGAAGGAGAGGTCTAGGGACCTTAGGCTCTTTAGGCCTTGGACTTTTAGTCTTTAAAAATTAAAAAGTCGGGGCGCCTGGGTGGCTCAGTCGGTTAAGCGTCCAACTTCGGCTCAGGTCATGATCTCACGGTTTGTGAGTTCGAGCCCTGCATCAGGCTCTGTGCTGACAGCTCAGAGCCTGGAGCCTGCTTCAGATTCTGTGTCTCCCTCTCTCTCTGCCCCTTCCCCTCCCCCCTCTCAAAAAAAAAATAAACATTTAAAAAAATTTTAAATTAAAAAGTTCGTTAGGGGATCCCTAGAGCCATTTTTCAGTTTCAGCGATTTAGAATTCTCTGGCATGGTCCCTGTCTTATGATTCTCAGCACCTGCTGCTTTGGGTGACTGCTGGATTAATAAGGGCTGTCCAACAAATACCCTCCAGCTAGCTCCTTGGGAGGTGACAGAAGTGGCCAGTACCGCGATGAGGTGGACACGCCCATCTGCGCTCAACTGTCGCCCCGTGATCTATACCTGTTTTCATCTACAAATTTGGCCACCACTGAGCAATGAAGTCATCGGCAGTACAGATGACAAGTGCAGATACCTTGTATGGATTAATCTTCCTGCACATCTACAATTCATAATACTAAAGAGGAAACGGGGTATGGAAAACATTTTGGAGGAGTAATGCTTTTATGAAGCAAGCCCTGTGGAGTTTATTTAAAGATTATGCATATTTTGTTTGGTTTTTATGCTGTGAAAATGTTCAAGGAAGGAAGAGGGTTGGAACGGTTTAAGAACCATCTGGCAGAATTCCATGGTGCGATGGAGGAACCATTCAGAAATCAAGAGTGTTCCGGGTTGGTGAGTCACAAGTATAGGGACAAGGGAGGCGGCCACGTATCTGCATTTGGGGACTTCTTTAAGGAGTCATGAGGTATATATGCACACACACTGGGATATAGGTCATCCTGGAAAAGGCCAAGGGCAGTCTTTGCAGATACAAATTGTTTCTCACAGTAGGAGTGGGGAAGGAAGAGTGGTGGGAAAGGATTGTATCATGGGCCTCCACCCCTGACCTGCTGAGGGCCCAATGATGAACCCACCGGGCCCTGGGGCCTTTGTCTCCACCTCTGGAGGTTTCTCTGGGAGAGAGTTGAGGGGAGTCCACAGGGGCTCTAGAAAGAACAGCCCAATGTAAGGAAACAGAGCCGGACACAAACTGGACAGTGTGTGGGTGATAAGTTGGTATTTGCGGACACGATACAAAAGTCTGTGTGCATTTTACCCTGTGCAGCAACATCATTTGAAAGCAGAGGCTAAAAACTCAATTTGTCAGTGAGAAAGATTTTGGTGGCAGAGCTGTGTGTGTTTGCAGCAGATAACCACCAGCTGTCCCTGTTTCCCCCTTTCTGTCTCTTCAACGGAATCTTCATATGGTCTGGGGCCCCAATGCCTCTCTAGAGAAAAATCACTTACCTGGGCTCCCTTGCTGTTGAGGAAGCTGTGGGGATAGCTTAAGGCATGGAGAAGCAGCTTCTTCCCGAATCAGAAGGAATTGCTTTTTTGTTGTTGTGTTTTGGCCTTTCGCCCGGTTACCTCTTTTCTTTTGCCCACGGACGGTGGTCATGAGGACCGTGAGTGCCGTGGCCATCTTGTAAGAGGTGTTTTTCATTGACAAACCACCACAAGTGCATTTAGATGTCTGAAGAAGAAGTCGTGGTTTCCCACGAGTCATGGAGTCACGTGGAAACTGCCCGGTTTGTGGTCCAGCTGCTTCTCACATGGTCAACCGATGGGACGTGGGCTCAGGCGATTATCGACACTTTTATTTGTTTAATGATACTTAAGGTCTATCAGAAAGGCTGGCTGATGTTTTACATATCATTAGAAAGAAGCTTATGGTGAAGATATATGTCAGACAAGATCGTGACTGTTGGCCAACCCAACATCTGTTGTCAAGCCCCCTCCACTCTTGCTCACCTCCATTATAGAGGCTGGAAAAGATAGCTTTCCCAGCCTCTTGTGGCTCAGGTGGTCATGTGTCATAGTTCTGGCCAATGGGGCCTAAACAGACCTCTTCATGGAGAGGGTTCTGGAAAGGAAGAAAGAGGTATCGCTGCCTTGTTTTTCTTCCTTTCTTACTGCCTCGAATAAGGATATGATGCCGGTTCTGGGGCAACCATATGAGTGCAAGGCCACGAGATTAGCAGAAATACCGTCCTTGACCCTGTTGTGCGTCCAAGCGAACACTTTAAAGACAATTTCTACAGACTTAGGACAAAAGCTCTATTTGTTTCCATTATTAGAAGCCAGAGCGTTCTCTTATTTGCAGCTCAAAGCACTCCCGACTAACAATGTGCAAAATTAAAAACGAGATAGTCAATTGGATGTGAAAAAAATTCAGCTTCAATAATGATCACAGAAATGACGTTTGGCAAGGATTTTGAAACGATGATCACATTCAGTGCAGGGGAGGCTGCTGAAAGAGAAGCATTCTCTTTCCCTGCAGGTGGTGTTATGAACCGGGGAAGACTTTCTCAAGAGATACGGATGGATTTATGAAGAGCCCTCGAGCAGTTACTTCCCTTTGACCAAGTAATTTTGCTCTTGGGAACATATCCAAGGACACAGTACCAGGAGCACAGACTTCCATGTGTTGTGATCCAAACTTTGTAAGAAGGATCAAAAACGTGTCTTCAAAGATGCAGACCTGCTGGGAAACCATAGGGACGTGGTAAGAATCGTTACCTCTTGTGTTGAGGGATATGCTGTTTTTTCTTTTTCAACTTTCTTAGGAAGAACACGTCATTTATTTGGAAGTTAGGAGAATACAACAAAAGTCGTTCAAAAGAATAATACCACACTCAAATCTCTGTCCTTGGGACCTACTGCTTTTGTGGAAATAACAGTGAAACACCTTCATGGGTCTTTGGTTGCTGTCCTTCTTTTAATTAATTTATTATTATTATTATTTTTAAAGCTTATTTGTTTATTTTGAGAGAGAGAGAGAGAAAGAGAGAGAGAGCATGAGCAGGGAAGGGACAAAGAGAGAGGGATAGAGAGAGAAAATCCCAAGCAGGCTCCCTGATGACTTGGGGCTTGAACCCACAAACCGTGAGATCATGACCTGAGCCGAAACCAAGGGTCAGATGCTTAACTGGCTGAGCCACCCAGGCGCCCATATTTATTTTTAAATTTGCTATAGGGACCGAATTCACTAAACAGAGTCATCATATTAAAAACTCTGGGCGTGGGGCGCCTGGGTGGCGCAGTCGGTTAAGCGTCCGACTTCAGCCAGGTCACGATCTCGCGGTCCGTGAGTTCGAGCCCCGTGTCAGGCTCTGGGCTGATGGCTTGGAGCCTGGAGCCTGTTTCCGATTCTGTGTCTCCCTCTCTCTCTGCCCCTCCCCCATTCATTCTCTGTCTCTCTCTGTCCCAAAAAATAAAATAAACTTTGAAAAAAAAAATTAAAAAAAAAAAACTCTGGGCGTAACTGCACGCACTCATATACTCACTTGAACTTCCCCATGGTTCTGGGAGTTAGGTAAAGATGTCAGTATCCCCGTTTACCATTAGGAAGGAGACAGAGAGGAACCGAGTGTCTTCCCGAAGGTCACTCTGCCCCCAGGGGCGGGGCCAGGACTCGACCCAGCTCAACGATCCTGAGCCCTGAGTTCCCGTTTCGACATCAGGGTTTCTATCACGAAGGTTTTTAACACACCCCCAATGGGAGCCACCAACACACTTCCCTGTAATCACAAAAGAGATCAAGGAGAGAATCTGGTTTTGTGTCCAGACAGAAAAAGAGTGAGGAAAGCGGCTACAGAAGTGACATCCGTTGCAAACTCGTATTTATAACCAACTTCTCAGCCCCACCCTCCACCGGCTGCTGGAACGTAACCGGCTTGCAAAACCAGGAGTCTGTCTTGGAGCCGCGTGCCAAGGCAGCCGTCAGCCACACAGAGCAAACTACAAGTACGTTCGGCTGGGGAGGCCTCCGTCCCGGCAGGTGGAAGAGTGTGGGGATCAGCACCGGGCGTGATGTGATGCAGACGCCCCACAGAACCACGTTTCTGCGCCTCTCGGACAGAAGGGATCCTGCGGGCTGTGTTGGCGTGAAATCGATGAACTAACTCTCTCCGTTTACATGTGGTGCCCCAACCCGAACTTCTCACTTTGAAAATGAACATTTCCTTTACCGATGGGCGTGGCTGAAGGTGCTGAGGGTTAGGACAGTCTTAAAGAAGAGCTTGTTTCCGAAAGAGATCGTTAAACCGTGAGGGGCAACATAATCGTCTGGCAGTCTTGAGACGCACAGAAAAGGACGCCGGAACGTGAGGCAGCAATGATACAGTCGTTGCTAATTCCGAGCAATAGCAAGCAGGTTCTTTCTGCCATGACGGAAAGCTGGCAAATTCCTCCTAAAAGTCACCAGACGCAATCAAATGATCTTCTGTGTTGTCCAACTGTCGGTGGCCCAGCCCACGTCTTGTGCAGAGCTGGGTAGACAGGGCATGGCCGGGGACCAGGGCTTTGCCTCTGGATCCTGCTCTAGCCCCGTCTAGCCCAGGGCCCTCCCCGCACTCAAAACCCATGCAGAGCAAACTCAGGCCAGTGAGAAGTGAGAGGGCAGGGCTATTACATTTCTTTATGGACCCCTGCCCGACTTTTGGTAAGCTTATGCAGATTTATTTTACACCTTGGACCCCTGAGTTAGTGCTTATTTTTAAGTTGTCAAGGGATCATTTCAGCAATGGAAAAAAAAAAAGAAAAAAGGCTTCTCTAGGCCTATAGATCTTTTACGTCTCTGCTCAGTCTATTTAAGTTCCTTTCCTCCCTGTTTTTAATTTATTACCTTTTAAGTATCCTTTAAGTAGCAGATACTGGAACACGTTTTAATCAGGGAAACTGCAGTAAAATTGCTAGTTTGGCAGGCAGCGGGTCCCGGAGCCCCTGGCCGGCGGACAGACGTGTTGTGCTCGCGAGGCTAGCTCCCCGCAGAAGCCCCCCCGGCCTTAGCACGCCCCGCCCCCCCCAGACATCTTTTGTCAGGTTTGGGGGGAGCTCTCCATTTATCCGCCGAATTGGCTTAAATGGAAGGGACGTGTAAGGAAAACATCAGTTCCTACTGTCATACGGGTGAAGTGTGTAGGCTGCTCCCCGAATTCAAACAAGGACCATTTGCATTCTGGGTGAAGGATTTGCTAGAAGCTACAAAGCGTGTTTGTTTTTGGCTTGATTGAGAAAGCAAAGATGGAATCAATTAAGCCAAATTACGCCTGTCAACTGTGAAGGGTCACGTTGCTCGGGCCGCGTGAGCCTGCCCGGGCACCCGGTGGACCAGGGAAGCGGGACTGAGGGAGAGAGACGCCAGTTCTCCACTCTTGGCATTGGTCTGTCCCGTCCAGAGTCTTAGTGAAGAGTAAGTATTTCAAAATGAACACAGCCAGGTACCGGCATCTTCTTTCAAAACGATCGTCCAAGGGGCAAAAGGTTATGCGCGGGCAGCACGGAGGGAGCACTCACTTACTTTTGATGTTTTGTGCTATGTGCCTCTGTCCCTAAATGTGGATTCTGTGCATCCTGGGACAGAGACCCATGCTGTGTATCCACACGGCAACATGCCTGGGGGTGGTCCTGCAGGAATGCATGCATTCATTCACTCATCCATTCATTCATTGATTCATTCATTGATTCAATTTGGGTTATGGGAGATTGTGATGCAGTTCTCGCCGGAAGGGTGTGGGCAAAGGGTTGGGGCCAGGGGACGGGGACCCTTCTGTGCTTCTCCATAGATGTGGGGCTCAGGACAGATTATTTAAGCCAAGTGCAATCCCTGTCCTTGTTGCTCTCATGGGAATAACGGTGCTCCCCTCCGCCCCCAGCTCGCCTCGTAATCCCCCAGAGTCTCCTAGGGGTAGTTGTTAAAAATGCAAAGTCTGACGCTCCTAGATCGGGCGCTGTGGGCGAGGCTGTGGGCATCTGCATGTTGAACTATCTCTGTAAGTGACTGTGTTGAGAAGGACGGATGTCCAGTTAGGGGTCCCTTCGCTATTAAAGGCCACAAGTCTCTGTATGATTTATCATCTATGAGATGAGGGGGGAGGCAGAGGACACCCCTTTACCGCTTTTTGTGTCGACCTTGGTCTACTTGATCTCTGCCCGGGATACTGAGGTCTTGGCTGTTCCTGAAACACTCCGGCTCATCCCTCCTTGTAATCCTCAAAGACTCAGTGACCAGCAGTACCCGTGGACACGGGGCCTGGGGAGCGTGCGCCGTGAAGTTCCTCGGCTGTTCAGAGAGAGACGGAAGGTGTCGGGGGGCGTGGGGGAGAAGAGCCCCTCCCCAGGTCCCGCCTTATTGCCTGGTTCTGTTCCACCCAGTGCCGTGAGCAGGGGGCTGGGAGGTTTGGGGTGAAGTGGGTGAAGGTTGTCCCCAGTTTCCCCCGGGGGAGTCAGGACACCAGCTTTACCCGCCCTCCCCCCAAGCCCCCCCCCCCCAACAGCAGAACCCCCCCATCACTTCATCTGTGATTGAAGGATAATAGTGCCCGACCGCCGTGCCCTGGGGGGTGATTAGAGGCTCCGGCGGCGACACAGGGCAGGAACAGGAAAGGGTTGTGACCACTACAGGGTTTATCAGAAGCTCTTTTCCCCACTTCCTGACCTGGTTCCTGTTTCCCTCTAACTCGTTCCCTTGGCCCTAATTCGACCCTTCATTTCCATTAATGATGCATAATGGGTTTGGGAATGATGGATGAGAATTGGAATGGTTCTTTTTTTCCCCATCGGATTCTAACTCCGGGAAGAATTGGGGGGCCAGGGGCCTTCCGGGGAGCCGTGGAAACCGCACGAGGCACCCCCAACCGACGCCAGCGGCGTCACTATTTTCCTTTGTCGTTTCGCAGAGCTCTGAGGTGGCTGATCATTTTTAACTCTCCCAGCCTGACGGCTTGCTTTGCAGACTTGAAGCTCCAAGGCCAGGCACAAAGACAACAGACTCGTGGAGACCGTTCAGCCGGCTCCCGCAACTGCATACGACGAAATCCCTGTAATAAATCTCTTGTTTTATCACTTCCTAGTGCTTCTGTTTCCTGACCAAACCCTGGCTGTTACAAGCATGAGCCTGTTTGCAACACTGGACCAGGACCGGCCGAGTGTTTTTATAGAGTAGGCCACCCCAGGTCCTCGCTCTTCCGATGCCCCCCTGGGATGAAGCCATCCCATTCCCCGACCCTCCCTTCTGACTTGTGTAGCCTGGAGGCATTTCATTAAGATTCCAGCTAATTTCCCTGTCTCAGTTCTCTGCTGCCTGATTGAATTCTGGGTTCTTGCCACATCTCCTGTCTTTATGGATATTTAAATATCCGAGCAGTGACCACAGTCTCCCCTAGGCATTGGCCTTGGCTCATAGATCTGATATCCTAATATAACCAAGGCCTTAGATGAGCAGGACTTGGCTAAGTGACATCCACTGACGGTGTTTGCCGCTGACTCTTTCTCGGTGGGGTCTCTGCGGGCCCCGCTGGGAGCCTCTGCCCACCCTTCCGTGGGGTTTCCCGCCGCTGTTCCGCCTGGCCGCTGGTTGTTAGAGGCCCTCTCCTCCAGAATGTCTTCGTTGTGGTCCAGCATCCATCCAGGAGATTCTCCTGAACAGACTCTGGGATTCACCCTCTCTCCTACGTGGTCCCTATCTGGTCCGTGGGGAGCAGCTAGGAGTTCGGTGCGTCCATCAGGGGAAACGGACCTCATGCCCGCTCTGTCCTGTCTCCTCTCTTGGCCCCGCTGCCACGAGCCCACGGCCCACGGCCCACGGCTTCGCATCATTGGGTTCTTCAAGCGGGTGTCAGGTATCAGTCCACCAGGCCTCCCCAAATCCAAGGCACGTGGAACAAAGTCTCCAATCAACCCAGTTGAGGTGGGCCTCTTGGCTTCGGATGAAGAGGGACACATATGTCCACCTCCTTCGGCTGGAAGGGTGCCTCGTAGGCTTCTCCAGGGAAACCTTTTTCACAGACTCTCCATCCCCAAAGCCTGACCTCTTTACGATACCCCTCACGTGAGTGAGTTAACCAGCTCTTGGCCATCTGCTCGAAATTATTTACACAAAGATCTATTCTGCCTTTCCCTTGTAATCTGAAATCTACCACCCCTGAGGGCCTCCGAGAAGGCGTCCTATGTAATACCGTGTTCTGTAGATTGATGGGTCCCAGGGGGATGGCGCTCTGCCCACAGCGTTCCCTGTGGTGTCTGGGCCCCAGGGAAGCCCCAGGGGAGAAGAGGGCATCAGGGTCCCGGTCTGGTGACCACAGCTACCAGAGTCCCCTGACTCACACTGGTAGCTGTGGTTTCAAGCTGGCCAAGCTGCCTCTCAGCTATCATTTGTCTTCCTGCGTGTATTGGCCTGAGGGAGGGGTAGTGAGGAATGCTACTCAGCCATCTGATGGTTGTTTCTTCATTGGACACGTGTCCCTCAGCGTCATGTCAGGCTGAAGCTGACAAGCCACTGGAAAGGGCTGGAAGCCCAAGTGCCGTGCCTTAGTGGGGGGTTCACTCCCAGCAGGACTCTCCCTTCTCTGCCCGCCCCCCCCCCCCCCCCCAGCTATTCAGCATCCAGTGTGACAGCCTCGCTGTCTCCTTTTCCGTCCATTTCTTGGGCGCTTTTCTTTCTCCTTTGCCTCAAGCAGTCCCCATTCAGCAAGTCTTCTTGCCTCTGTAGCTAGATCGTAAGTGACTCAATGACATAGAGGGCCCTTGGTCAGACTCGGTGAGATTCCAGGACTGCCCAGCGCTCGAACCGCGACCTAGCAATACGTGCCGGAAGGGATCAAGTTGGATGTTTCCAAGGGCTCTGGGCACGAGAAGCGCGGTGTTCGGAAGTATTCTTGGCAGGGCAGGGAAACCAGAGTGCGGTAGCGAACTTCACTTTAGTTGATCTTTTTTTTTTTTTTTTTTTTCCCAACGTTTTTTTATTTATTTTTGGGACAGAGAGAGACAGAGCATGAACGGGGGAGGGGCAGAGAGAGAGGGAGACACAGCATCGGAAACAGGCTCCAGGCTCCGAGCCATCAGCCCAGAGCCCGACGCGGGGCTCGAACTCCGGGACCGCGAGATCGCGACCCGGCTGAAGTCAGACGCTTCACCGACTGCGCCACCCAGGCGCCCCTTTAGTTGATCTTTAATTTGTAAGCTGGTACCGCCTTCCACCCTCTTCGCCACAGAGAAGCCACCATCTTGGAGCTGAGGGATCTGGTTAACAAGGTGCCCCAAAGATTCCCAGATTTGGAGCTCCTGAGTCCCTGGAGAGGTAGGGGGAGGTCGTGAGGGAGGTCGCGAGAAGAAAAGAGCAACCGTGAGCAGCTGTGTTGTGCCGGGCACGCCGCAAGCGCGTCCGTGAACCCAGCTGCGCCACGTGCCGGGAACTCTCATTGAGGACCCACCCCGCGGATGGTGGTCTGGTGATGGCAGTGTCTTTCCCACGGATCACAGGTCACAGCGCATAAGTGGTGACACTGAAGACTGAACCAGGAGGGGCTCCTCCTGCGTCCACACTTGGAACTTCGCTGGTTTTGTAGCCTGAGAGGCAACAATCCTGGTTCTGTTACTCTCCAGCGCGCTGGGATTCGGGGCAGAGAACTTGCGGTCTCCCAGCCTCAGTTTCTAAAGAATGTCCGGGACCAGCTGGACACCTCACACGAATGCACACGCCGTGTCGTTTATCCGGGTAAAGGAGAAAGTGGGTGGCTCTGGGTTGCAGGTGTTAGTTCTGCGCGGGGGGGGGGGGGGGGGGGGGGCAACTTCCGGAAAAGGAACAGCATCTGAAGAGATGCGCAGTGTGGACAACCGGGCGGGGAGGCCGAGTGGAAGTGAGGAGTTGGGGCCAGACGCGTGTCCTCGTCGGGAAGGGCCAGGTGACCTGGTGGGGTTTACTGCACCCCCCCCCCCAACCCCTGCCTCTGGCACCCACCCCCTCATGGAGATCTTTCAGCTGAGTTGCCCCTTTGCACCGACTACTACACATTTTCCCCTTAAAATAGCACTGTATTGATTTTTCTTCCCTCAAACGTAATTTATGTCCACGGGGTACATTTTAGAAAGCGTAGGCAAAAGGAGAAACCTCAGAGTCGCGTACCTGCCAGCCTCCTGGCGGGACTCACCATCTCTCATTCTCCGCATCGAACAGGTAATTTTTCACCCTTTCTACTTGTTACTGTTTTGCTAAGCCCTTCCCCCCTGAGGCCGATGATTCCCTCTGGTCTCTGGCCCAGACCCCTGGGCTGGGGGCACAGCAGCAGGCGTGGTGACGGCCTGGGGCCCCGGGACACTCCAGCCCCTGGAGGGCACAACGGGGCCGCTCGCTGCACCCCTCCCCTTCATGGGGCCCCCCTCCCGCCCCATCCTCATCAGTGGTCCAGTCCTGTCCGTGCCACCTCCTGTCCACTGTCCCCTCCTCATCTACAGGTCCTCCGTCCTCCCCCTCCCACTCCCCCTCAGTTCCTTCTCTACGCTTAGGCCACTGATTCTCTTGCTGCACACCCATCCCATCATTCTTCTTCTGCCCCCAAACCATGCCTTCTGCCCTTTGGCCTGCAAAATGAAGTCCAAAGTCAGGGCCTCACCTGCTTCCATGACCCAGTTCCCTCCTCTTGGGCCCTAATGTCCGTCTGTACACCTGGACGAGTAAACTCTGGGTGGGGGGGGCTCTGTGGCCGTGCTCCCCCCGGCCCTCCCTCTCCTTTCTTCAGCACCCCACCCCCAGGGCCAAGCCCGGTCATCCTCCAGGCCTCAGAGTGAATTCCAACTCCGTGTCCCCGTTAGATGATGTAGAGGCTTCTCGGCTCTGCCTCCGGGAGGACTCCCGGACCCCCTGCCCCCAGGACAGTGACATTAATATCAGCTCTGCAATGCTCTCCACTTTACAGCGTGCTGCGGGGGTGGGGAGCGGGGGGCAGGTCTGAACTGGAGAGAGGCTGCTGTCAGCTCATAAAAGAGGCAGGACTGGGGTCTCCCATCTGACCTCTAAGCATTGAGGCGCCTGGGACCACGTGCACAAGCCTCTTTTCTTCCCCATCAGCACTCTTTTCCCAGGTACTGTTATCCTTTTTCACGACTTCAAATGCCATTAGAGTGACTGACCATCCCAGTTTGCTGGGGACTGAGCAGTGTCCCTGCTTGCAGGACTTGGGGCGCTGAAACCAGAAAGCGCCAGGCAAGCGGGGACGAGCTGGTCACCCCAGATACCGGGTAGTGCGGGCAGTCGCACAAATTTGTATCTGTAGCCCCAGCCTCTCCCCGGGACTCCAGACCCCGGGACGTAATACCTATTTGGCGTTTCTATTCTGATTCGTGGAGGACGTCTCAAAGCTGACCCCCTGTGGTCCAATCCTGCTTGCTCCCTGCTCGCTAGACGCCACCCATCCTTAAAAGCGCCTGATGACTTCCTACCCCAGGACCTTTGCGCCTGCCACTTCTGCCCCTGCTCCTCTTCTTCCAGCCTAAGAGTTCCTTCCTCATAGCGTCCTTTCCGGATCTGAAGCAGCTCCCTTCCTGCGGTGACTCTCCATTATCACCTGGCGTGTATCCCTCCTGGCACTTACCACAGCCAGAAATCATCCTATTCGTGGTGCTGCTTACTTGTCTCCTATCTTCCTGTCCCACCGCCTGCCTCCCCCCGCTGTGATGTAAGCCCGTGACGGTGGCGATTCTGTCCTGTTCATTTACAGCTGTGCCTGGCACACAGTGGCCTCAACAATTTTGATGAGTGAAAGAATGAATCGATATATCGGAATCAGAATGTGCTTGCAAGAGAGAATTGAGCAATTTTCCTAAAACCACGTTCTCTGTCGGAGGATACGACTCACTGGCAAAATTTACCACTTTTCCATCACTTCACGTATGCATCCTCCCTCTCCCTGTCTTCGCAGGGCAGTTGATGGTGGGATTTTTTTCCTCCCCGGCTGTTAATGCAGAGAGGAAATTGGCGGATTTGTCGTTAGTCCTGAAAGGCATCCTTCAGCCCCGTACTTGGTACCTTGAAAGAAAGGCTCCTCAATTTTTTTCAGATTTGATTTTTTTTTTTCCTTCGGACAGTTTTGGATTCAAAGCAAAATTAAGGGGAAGGTACAGGGAGTTCCCATACGCCCTCTGCCCCCACACCCGGGTCCTCAGGTCAACGCCCTCCACCACAGGGTACATTTGTCACAAATGATGAACCTGCATGGACAGGTCATCATCACCCAGAGTCCCTAGTCGACATTGGGGTTCACTGCTGGTGGTGCGCATTCTGTGGGCTTGGACAAACGTATAATGACCAGTATCTACGATCATAGTATCAGACAGAGTATTTTCAATGCCCGAGAAGTCCTCTGTGCTCTGCCTGTTCATCCCTCCCTCGCCCCCAGGCAAGCACTGATCTTTTTGCTATCTCCATAGTTCTGCCTTTTCCAGAATGTCACATAGCTGGAGTCACACAGTATGTGGCTTTTTCAGACTGGCTCCTTTCACTTAGTGATATGCATGTAGTGTCTCTCTGTGTCTTCTCATAACCCCACAGTTCATTTCTTTTTAGTGATGAGTCATACTTCACTGTCTGGATGGACCACAGTTTGTTTCTCCTTTCACCTCTGAATTTTGCATTCCCACCAGCAGCGAATGAGAGTTCCTGCTGCCTGACATCTCGCCAGCACTTTGTGCTGTCAGTGTTCAGGGTTTTGGCCATTCTAATAGGTGTGTGGGTTCATTCAGTTTTAAAATAAGGAACATATAAAATACAAGGATCAAAACATTAAAGAATTTTTTTTAATGTTTATTTTTGAGAGAGAGAGAGAGAGAGACAGAGCGTGAACAGGGGAGAGACAGAGAGAGAGGGAGACACAGAGTCGGAAGCAGGCTCCAGGCTCTGAGCTGTCGGCACAGAGCCCGACGCGGGGCTCGAACTCGCGGACCGCGAGATCGTGACCTGAGCCGAAGTCGGATGCTTAACCGACTGCGCCACCCAGGCATCCCATAAACATTTTTGCATGATGTTCCCAGACATAGATATCATTGTTAAAGTTCAACATTGATGCTTCAGGGTTGTTTCTTTTTTTCCAATTAATAGATGTATTTTGATTTTAAAAAAAAATTTTTTTTTCAACGTTTATTTATTTTTGGGACAGAGAGAGACAGAGCGTGAACGGGGGAGGGGCAGAGAGAGAGGGAGACACAGAATCGGAAACAGGCTCCAGGCTCTGAGCCATCAGCCCAGAGCCTGACGCGGGGCTCGAACCCACGGACCGTGAGATCGTGACCTGGCTGAAGTCGGACGCCCAACCGACTGCGCCACCCAGGCGCCCCTGATTTTTTTTTTTAAACTGATGTAATAGTGCATATTTTGTTTGGTAACTGCTTTAATTTTTACTTTATATGCCATGATAATCTTTATACACCATTTTTAATAGCTGGGTGATATCCCAGTATATACGTGAGTCTTAACCAATTCCTTATTGTCGGAAATTAGATCCAAATTTTTACTGTTATAAACAAGGTTGAGACAAGCAGGAACATGTCTTTGCATACATTTTTGTCGTTCCCCGTAATAAATCCCTTGCAGTGACATTAGGAGGACTGAGAAGTTTTGAAACTCTTGATATTTGTAACCAGATAGCTCGATGAAAAGGTTAAATGAATTTATATTCCCCAACATAGGAGACTGTATCTTCTCTCAAATTTCACCCATATTAAGTTCGGTGCATTTTCAAAAAAAATCTTTGCCGCTTTGAATCGTACTTTCCTGTGGTCTAATTTTCACTTCTTTGAGGATGGGAAACGTAGTTTTTGGCATTACCTTCTGGAAGAGAGAGCCGGGTTTTTTCTATAGACTGTCATGGGTGTCAATAGGACGAGATGGGGTGGGTAGGGCGGGAGGGGGGTCTGAGGGGCAGCCAGTGCTGAATCTGATCACTTGACGAAGTTTGGGGCTCCTGTTCCCCTGCTCCTTAGATTCAAGATGGCGGAGCCAGAGATGGGCACTGACGTTAATGCTTCATGGAGACAGAGGGGGGACTCGTTTCAATCTAATTTTTAGCACTGGTATCCTGCTTCTGTGGCGAAGGCTTCAGTGCCAGGATAGTTTCTCTGAATCTTCGAGGGTTTTCTGTGAGCGTGGGGATCTCAAAGTCCGTCTCTGGCATCAGAATGGATGGAAGTCCAGAGCCACCAATTAAGCCAGAGCTTTGCAAAGGTCTGGACACTTACTGGCAGGATCTCAAGCTTCAGAAAGTTGACCGGGTCTCCCACCGCCACTCTCCACAGAGGACGGAGCCAGGTGGGCTTGACCGTGGTGGGGAGGCCCCCCCGAGGGAAGGCAGTTGTCTGTGCTCCTATGAAAGTGAGGGTCTGGGTGAGTGGCGTGCCCCCTGTGGGTAACAGTGAACATGAATCCCCTCTGTCCTAATTCTCATAACTGAGAGGCTTTCCGGAGGAGCACTGTAGTCAAACCTAAAGGCTGGCCTTTGGAAAGATGCTAACTGCTATTTTGCAAGGTTCCAGGCCTTTCTGGTGCCCCTGTGCAGTCCTGTGTGGGATACGCCACGCGTTTTTGAAGTGTGTTTGCAAAGAGGGTTAGCTTCTATGATGATCTATTTTGCCAAATGGAAAAAAGCAAAAAACAAAAAACAAAAAAAGGAAAGGAGAACAATTTTGTGAATGCCTTTCTTGGGAACGTTCACAGTGTTTTGTTTAATTTGAATTGTTCCCTGTTCTTCCTGGTTTGAAATTATGGAGGGCGTATGGAAATGCAGTCTGTCCAACGCTCTCAAAACTCGACTTTCCAAATATTTAATGTTTAGCTTTGCCAAATGGCTTTCACACCCAGAATCTATTTCCAGGACCGCAGAGGGATTCTCCCTTCTTTCCTATTTGGGCGTGGAGACGGAGGCTCCTGTCCCCACCGAGGTGCAGTGAGCCAGCCGGGAGTGCCAGCCCAGAGGAGGGTTCGAGTGGACAAAGTCACTTAGTTATTGGCCATCCTTACTGACTCCAAAAACTACAAGCAGAAGTAGATGGGGAAAGTAGCTTCTAGAAAGGTGTTTTTTATGCAGTTAGAAATCTCCTCGGGTGTACTGAATTGACCTCTAGACAGGCAATAGCATGCTTGATGTAAAGATGTCAAAACTTTTTTCTTAATTAGATGTTCTTTCTTTCTTTCGTCAGCAGAGTTTTGAACTAGATACATTTATTCAACCCTGCAGAGCACAGCAGGAGGCATCTTTTAGGCTCACTGATGATGGCTTAGTGGGAACACAAATTCGAAACTTTCTGTGTTTCAGACCTCTCCTCTCCCCACAAGCAAATGGCAAAACGTCCGAGGGCGGGACACACGGTCACTTTTTTAGACGATTAATATTTTCATTCAATTCTTCATTCACCAAGCATGATCTGTGCCTTGGGCCTGGGATTGTTGTTAAGGAAAAGAGGATGAATGGCAAAATCAGATGGAAACCCAGAGGCAGCAGGAGGGGCCGTTTTGAAGGCGTGTCCTGCGGGTGTTCTATGTAGAGATGCATTACTAAATTCTACTCCTGAAACTATCATTACACTATATTTTAACGAACTTGGATTTAAATAAAGTTAAAAAAAAAAAAAACAACAAACCACACTCCGTATATTTCCAACACCCTGTGCAGTGGCCAATGAACATTAGAAAGACACGTTGAGTTTAATGGTGCTGTGAGCGTCTGCTTTCTCGTTCTTATCCATTGTCCATTATCATTTTGTTTTCCTTAGAAGACAAAGCATATTGCATTTGTTAACTAACATGTTGTTAGATAGCCCAGGCACTGGTTTATGTTTTCTCTTTAAACAGTTTTTCACTTTAGATTTTTAAAGAATGAGCATTCAGCAGTGATGGGAACAGAAGTAACAATGTGTCCTCATAAAGCCCATGAAATCAGTGCTCTTTAGATGAGGATGTCGTTGCCCTTCTGGTGTTGGAGTGTTAAGATACGTAATGAGAGCAAGCCAATTCCAGGTACAAGGAGAAGCCACGGGGGTTCTGAGCAGAGGAGGGACTTAGTTTCGATTCACATTTGGGGAGGAATAGGGAGGCAGAGACTGGTGAGCCGTGCAGTGGGAGAGGAAGGGGTCGGACTCAGGATCTGCCTTTAAAGGTGAAGGTAATAGGATTTACGGCTGGATTGGATTTGGAGCGTGAGAAAAAGAGGAGAAACAAAGACAACTTCTAGATTCCTGCCCTGGACAACTGGGCAAATGGCGCCATTTGTGGCCATGAAGAGGTTAGATCATAGGAAGGCACGTGGGAGGAGCTGATCAACAGCAATTTTGACTGATGAGTGGGAGCACCCCCTCCCCCCTCTTGAGTTGGGTTTCCAAGAAGCGGAGCCTGGGATGGGGGTTCCTGTGCAGGTGCTTTGCAGAGGGTGGGCTCTTTATGCAGGACAGGGCAGGGGCCGGACCCCACGGGGGACTCTTCAGCATGAGCGGCCCTGGGGAGCTGTCCCGCCTTGATGCAAGCAGGCTGGGCTTCGGCGTCCACGTCACAACCAGTCCCTGGCCAGGGGACTCGCTCACCCCTCCGAGGGCATAATCTCCCCAACACTTCTGCACGAGGCCTCTTCCACCAGCCTGCATCTCTCAGCAGCAGGGGGAGTTCTGCAGAAAGGCTGCAGGGGTGAGCTCCTGGCCGCAGATGTGCACAACGCCTGGGGGAGGGGCGCACTGGCCTGCAGAAGGTCTAGTACAGCACCTGATGGACGTCGAAGCAGAGAGGTAGAGGGGTTGGGGCTCGGAAACGAAGTCGAGGTTGGGGGAATAAAGCTGGGAGCCGGAGAGTGTCTCCTGGGACGCAGAGCCGTGAGGCTAGCTGAGAACAACGGGAGAAGCGAGGTGGGAAACATCCCGGGCAGAGCGGGCTCTACCCGCATGAGGACACAGCACAGCAGATGCACGCTCAGGAGAGGGGCTGCTAGAGCCGGAAGGAAGCACACCGGAAGGAAGGGGTGAAAGGCGGCAAAGAGGGCGTGGAAGCGGAGGGCTTGCTCCGCGGAGGCTTTGAACGCCGTGTCCAAACGCTGGGACTTTCGGCAACGCGAGGCACCGCTGAAGGATTTCAGGGAGGGAACAAACGCGGTGGGATTTGCAGATCATTCCAGAAAAATGTTAACGCCCTTGTCTGTAGGTTTGTGTGCCTACACAGTACACCCGGTTTAAATTCATAGGACATCGTGGCGAGGGTGTGCCTCCATGACCGTAGTGCGGTTGTATTTTCCCGCAGCTTAGAAGATTTTTCACCTTTGTAAGTCTCCCAGCCAGCGTGGGCGCTCACTTTCAATTTCTTTTGGCATTTTGTTTTGAGCCAATGATGCTAGAAAATGAGGCATTTATGAGAAAAATTGGAAAATTATTAAAGACTTCTCCGGCGAGTTTTGAAATTCTCATCAGCATTTGCTTCCTGGTGCATCCAAGGAAATCCTTCTTTGCAACATGGGTTAAGCGCTGTTGTCAGATAGCCCTGTAACTTTGACATGTGCAATTTTCCCCAGACTTTAGCCAGCTGAGTTCAAAACAAGGACCATAATTTCCTGCAAACATCTGGTTCTCTAGCCACCATCTGGCTTGATCTTGGTAATAGTCCCCTTCCTTTTAAAAACAGTATAGCTCACTTGTACTTTTTTTCCGAGAAAGCAACAAAAATGTTTCATACTCCAGCTCGCAGGCCATGCTGGCTTGATACAGAGGAGTTTTCTTCAATATATGTTTATTTCCTGAGGGAACACTAGGGTTCTTTGTTAACCAAACCCTCCTGACTTTCTGACTGTTGGTGAGAATACACACTTGTGCGATTGCTTTGGAAAATTTGGCAGAAACTGCTAGGTCTGACAATTTACAAACCCTATAGCCTAGCGACTCCATTCCCAGATGTGTGCCAAACATACGTTCACAAAAAGACATTACCAGAATATTCCTAGCAGGACTAGGCATAATGGCCCCCATTCAGTGGTGGAGTAGACAAATTGGTCACGGTAGATTCACAAAATGGAATACTATGCAGTAAGAAGAATGAATAAAATACGACCATCTGCATCAATAGGATTGAATCTCTTAAGCATGAGGTTGGGCAAAGTGTGTGCTATTGGAAGTCAGGCTGGTGGCTGTCTTTGGGGGGACGTAGTGGCTGGAAGGGCCACAAGGGGGGCTTCTCAGTGGATGGTCACGTTCTGTTCTTGATCTCGTTGCCGATTCCTCAGGTGCACTCACGCTATTAAAAGTCTTTCAAATGCACGTTTTTAATTTGTTCATTTTCCCATACATATGTTAGCCTTCAATTAAAGGTCAAAAAGCAGCCCAGGAAGCATAACAAGAGATAAGATAGCAGGAGTAATTCTAAACATACCAATAAAAGTAAATGAGATAGATTTAGCCGTAAAAGGAAACCACTCAAAAACAAACAAAGAAACAAAAGCCCGAGCATCGCGTCTGTAGGTCAGACAAAGCTGTACTTTCTTAGTGGCTTCAAACCAGCCCAAGGATATTAGATTTCACAGCTACAGCTGAATTCTCAACCCCGATTTAGGCCCAGTGCACAGGACATCCCAACCCTCTCTTCCGTTTTGAGGCTGCTTCTTTAAGAAATGTATCAGAAAGAAACGGTTCACCTAAGTCATCACCTTTGAACAGTGAGCAGCTTCAATTTTCAGCATGACGTCCTCTCAGACTTCTCAGTGTTTGCCAGTGGCCCTCTTTTTCTTGACTCTCGGCACAGTGGGTGCACCCCATCACACCCGGCCATTAGCCACGGGCTCACATCCTTGCTCTGTGCCTGTCCATTACACCTGGCTTCAGAGGCTTCTGTCAGCTCAGCTCCTGCATGAGGAGATGAGCTTCTGGAGGACGAGGGTCATTGCTCCTTCATCCGTGTGACCCTGGGCCCCACAGTCAAGTGCTTGATGGATGCTTGGTAAAAGGTTAGCGCGGAATGATATTCACTGGGTGTGTGTGTTGCAGGTAACGGTGTTGAACACATTCAACCCCTTAAGAGCCTCCTTCCGAAGCAGAATCCGTGCAAACTGAATGCATGACACTCTTGTGAGTTCTGGGCACTGCACAAACAGAGCGGTTCAGTTTTGTGGTTGGTTTCCTGTTTGTATTTTTTGAAAATTGTCTCATTTGTTAACTGGAGACCTTCCACTGTGGAGAACCATAATTGCTGCTCAGACACTCTCAGCTTCCCCTTGATCGCAGCCAGAGGGATTGGACTTGAGTGCAGCTCTACGCCCTTGACTACCTTTCCTGCAGGGGAGGAGAAATGCGTCAGATTCTTTTTCTTTTTAACCATCAAACTCTTAATTAACCACGACAAGAGTGACGTGTTCCGAGATTCCACCCAGACTGGACCATCTCGTGTTTTCTCTTTTCTTATTTGGAGCTTCAAGTGTCTCAGAGAAGCTAGTTTCTCTAAACATTAGTATTTATAAACCCATAATACGCTATCCATTTGGCATATTAATCCCACTGTTATCAAGCTCTCTGAAGGTTGAACGAGATTGAATCGTTGTGTGATTTAGAAAAGCTCTTTTTCTTCCCCCGTAGTGCTACGCAATTTGACAGGCTTCCTTACGAGTGTCAGAGGGCACAGAGTTCACATTTGGCATGATTATGCTTCATCCAGAAGAAAGATTTTTCCAGATGGTTTGGGAGGCGAAGGAAGGCTAAGGGGCAGTATTTTGGAGACCAGGAAAAATTCCCAGCGTATAATTTATTGGGAATGCCTGTTCAGTTCTTTTTTTTTTTTTTTTTTTTTTTTTACCAAATCCTTTTTCCTTCCTCTTTTGTCCTATTCTGTTATCCTGTTATCCGAAAGCCTCTTTTCATGGGGCCTAACCCTTTATGGCTTTTGGGGGCAACTTTCAGCACTTAGAGCTGGACGAAAGTATTCCTAAGACAGTTTGTTTAGGATATGATCACGAAATTGCCATTTTTGTAGGTTAAAAACTGTCAAATATCAGCAATTTCGTGTGGCTTAATCTAAACATTGGATCTTGTGATTATGTTCATCTACTCCTCAGACATTAGTCTAGCACTTGTCATGTGGTGGACACATCGCTAGGCCGTGAATAGCAATTATGTACAGAGTGCAAAAGTAACACCACGATTGGGTGCCAGGAGTCATGGCGGGGCACCTGAGTCAGTGCCGGGGGACGGCTGGGGAAAGTGGTGACCCTGGCAAAGGGAGTGACAGTTGGCCAGCTGAAGGAGAGACAGGAATTTAAGAATAACACCCCAGTTCTGGAATGTTACCAAGTCCAGGGTGGGAGAAGGGAACAGGACATACTTGGCCATGGTGGGAAGGGAGAGCCTCTGGGGGTGCTGGGGAGCTCTGAGACTGTGAAGATGAATGGGAGCTTGTAAGCCACGCGATGGCTTTGGAAATTGTTCCGAGGGCAACTGGGAGAAGGGTTTTAAACTGGGGCGTGGTTAATGCTACTCTGTGTGGTTTGTGGGATAGCAGGAGGGGAAGAATTGTAACAGGGAAGACTGTCTGGATGAAGGCCTGGTGCACTTTTCCTTTGTTCTGCTGATCGTTTGTTTGTTCTTGAGGGGAGTTGCTTTCTTTAATTTTGGTGTGAAAACACCAAAAGAGATGGAGAAAATACGATCATGTTCATGAGGCAGTTCAGGAAGGGAGTTGTTCCAGAGCAGGTGTAGGTGGAAAAGGCGGAAGAAATGGCTTCTGAGTTTCAAGTGGTCCAGCCCACTGCCTGTATGGAGGCTGATGTGACCGACCAGCCAGGCTCGGCAAGAGAAAGGACCTCCAGTGGGCAGTGCCCTGGGGCAAACTCTGGGGCAGCTTGTCCAGCCACCAGCCACGGCAGACGGCAGGTGTTCTGGGCACAGCAAGGATGGCAAGGAGGGCCATTGTCTTGGGCTTGGAAGCCACACAAAAATACCAAGACACAAGCCATTTCCCCCAAGGCAGCGTCCTTCTTGACCTGTGTAAAGGAGCCGAAGAAATACACTTTTATTCAGAAATGCAAACAGGAGACTGTTATGCATGGGAGCACCTGGGTGGCTCCGTCGGTTGAGCGTCTGACTTCAGCTCAGGTCCTGATCTCGAGGTTCGTGAGTTCGAGCCCTGCATCGGGCTCGCTGCTGTCAGCACAGAGCCGGCTTCAGATCCTCTGTCTCCCTCCCCTACTCATGCTCTCTCTCTCTCTCTCTCTCTCTGTCTCAAAAATAAATAAAACATTTAAAAATAAAAAAAGAAAGAATTACATACAGATGCACCAGAACACCTTATTTTGGAAAATTATCTCCATCTTTTGGAGGGAAAGAGAATAGGGCATAGGCAGAGAGACCTGTTGAAATACTTAGCCCAACGATTGCTTTCATTTATAATTTAATATTAAAATCTAAATCTCTAAAGCACATAAATTTATCTGATCCTGTACAGTGCTTTGGCTACTGCCCATAGCCCCCTGTTATTTTTCCAAGCTGGTCTAAATTTTCCAGGTTGTTGGAAACGCTGGTTATCCTGTGGCCTTCAGGAACATCTTACATTAAAGGCAGTCACGCTGAGTTATGGTTTTTCCATCAACTAAACCTTTTCACCAAATTGCCCATGGCTGAAACTATTTTCTGATAGATAAATATTTTCAAAGTTCCACTGTCAAGCCCAGTTTAGAAATGTCAAATTTGTAATGACTGTACCCACCAGTGGCTCTTCCTTCATATGGCACTTTTTTTTTTCTTGGCCAGAGCAACAAACCTGGGAGAGAAAGTAGAGATACGTACGAAGATGATATTAGCAAACAAAGAAACAAGGTCTTCTTTGTGATAATTTACAGTTATTCAGAGAAGTAACTTGATATTATTTTATTTTATTTTTTTAATTTTTTTTAACACTTATTTATTTTTGAGACAGAGAGAGACAGAGCGTGAACAGGGGAGGGGCAGAGAGAGAGGGAGACACAGAATCGGAAACAGGCTCCTGGCTCTGAGCCATCAGCCCAGAGCCCGACGCGGGGCTCGAACTCACGGACCGCGAGATCGTGACCTGAGCCGAAGTCGGACGCTTAACTGACTGAGCCACCCAGGTGCCCCTTGTTTTATTTTATTTTACGTTTATTTATTTATTTTGATAAGGAGAGCAAGAGAGAGAGAGAGAGAGAGAATGAGCTGGGAAGTAGCAGAGAGCGAGGGAGAGAAAACCCCAAGCAGGTTCTGTGCTGCACTGTCAGTGCAGAGCCTGATGTGGGGCTTGAACCCACAAACCATGAGATCATGACCTGAGCCAAAATCAAGGGTCTCATGCTTAACCAACTGAGCCACCCAGGTGCCCGAGTATACATTTATTTTAAAATAACACCCAGCCTTCTGTTCAGATCTAGCTCTCGTGCCCATGGCTATCACGAACCACACAAAGGAGCAAGAAACACAGTTTAAATTCCTCAGAGCAGGGACACGTGGTCTAAAAAGTTTGAGGATACTCCTCTGCTTGGTAAAGTTTAAAGAAGGGGTAGGGGTTGTTTTGTTTTGTTTTGTTTTGTTTTGAATCAGGAAATAACAAGCCAGATTATTTAAAAATCAATGTAAATTTGGGCACACATGGAAAGCAATTCATTCTCGTCATGGGATATACCGCCTACCGCATGGTATTTTTGTCTTTCTTTATGGGTTCATTTGTCTGACTCCTCCCCCAAGGTGGCATCTCCTTCCCTGGGGGTGCTTCTGGCTGCACTGTGACCCCAGCCCGTGGGAAGGCACCTGGCGCGTGGAAAGGCACCTGGCGCGTGGAAAGGCACTTGTTCACTGAACAAGTATTCAGGATAGGAACAAGCCCGTGGGCAAAAGGCCGGTGAAAGTGGTTCAGGAAGGCACTTACTTCACGTATCTGCTAGGGACCGAATGTTCGTCTCCCCTGTCTTCCCAAACTCGCGTGTTGAAACCCCAGCCCCCGAGGAGACTGTATTTGGTGATAGGGCCTTGAGGGAAGTAATTAAGGTTAAATGAGGTCAAAAAGGTGGGCCCTGGTCTGATAGGATTAGTGTCCTTCTAAAGAGACACCAGGGAACTGGGGCGCCTGGGTGGCTCAGTCGGTTAAGCGACCGACTTCGGCTCGGGTCACGATCTCGCGGTCCGGGAGTTCGAGCCCCGCGTCGGGCTCTGGGCTGACGGCTCAGAGCCCGGAGCCTGCTTCCGATTCTGTGTCTCCCTCTCTCTCTGCCCCTCCCCCGTTCGTGCTCTGTCTCTCTCTGTCCCAAAAATAAATAAACGTTAAAAAAAAATTAAAAAAATAAAGAGACACCAGGGAACTCACTCTCTGTCTCTAGGGGCACGCACCGAGGCCACATGGGGACACGGGGGGAAGGGGGCCACTGGCAAGCCAGGAAGGGAGCTCTCACCAGACACCCAGACCTGCTGGGATCTAGATGGTGGGCTTTCCAGTCCCCAGAACTAGGAGGACGTATCTTCTTGTTGTGTGAGCTGCTCTGCTGTCTTCTGCTACAGACAGCAGGCTGAGCTGACGAGCATGCACGCACCCTGGTGTTCAATTGGCGCGTGGCCCCTGTGGCCCCCGGTGAGGACCCTTCGGTTTGTGTTCTCTGTAAACTACGGGAAACTCCTCTCTTAGGCAGCGGCCATGGTGTCAGGGCCAGACCATCAGGGCCGAGGTTCTTTTCTTAGATGAGGGCCAGCTAAGACCAGCACGCTCCAGACGGCTTCTAGGCAGAACACTGCCAGGTGGTTCGAGAAGACGAAAGTTCCCTTTTAGCTCTTGGGGTCAAGGTAATCCCAGCCTCGCGGGGGGCTGCACCCCAAGTTTACGTCCTGCGCAGTTTGATTCCCTGGGAGCAGCGACACTGAAGATACGCATCGTTCAAGAATTAAGGGAGTCAGAGGTGACGGTGGGACTGCCGCTTCAGGGTGATGGGACGGAGGTTGTGGTCTCGGAATAGAAACATGTTGTCCTCTGGAAAGTTCGTATTTGTCTCGCCAGCCGGTGCCTCTTGGGTGGAGAGGCTCTGAGGCCCGAGCTGTCCGGCCAGCGCTGTTCCCATTATGGGGCGCAGTTGGTGGAGATGACCCACGCCACCTGGAAGCGCGAGGGATGTCGCGTTCCTAATGTCACATCAGCTTCCTGCCACCTGTTGGCTTTGCTTCTGTCTCTGGTCTGGGGCCTCCCATGTGTGGCGGCCTCACACCACGGGGTTCTGCGGAAACTCGGTGCTTCAAAGTCAGTCCTGAGCTCGGCTTGGCTCTCAGCTTGGGAAGGGGACAGAGGAGGGGACGGGCGGTCCTTAGGAGTCCACATGATGCTGTGCATCCTGGGCAGGGAGAGAACAAAGCTGCGTCTCATGGCCACCCCCGAAAGACCTGGGCTGCCCCTGAGCCCGTGAACTTGCGAAGAAAGTTGCCTCCAATTACAAAGTCACGCGGGGGAGCTCCAGCGGGCCAACGGACGAGGTGCCAGGCTGCCAGAAGCGATGCTTAGATTTGCCCAGGACCCATGGCTGGGAGAGGACCCTCTGGAGCTGGCAGGGTCCTCTCCTGTCTGCACACCGGCTCAGGAGCGTCACTGAACCTGGTTCTCAACAAGGAAAGGTGTCATCCTGTATCACTCTGATCTGTGCCAGGGGCACCACTGAGCAAGGTGTTCAGCCAGCAGCCCCTGCCCTCGGAGATTTTACAATCCAAAGCGGAGCGGTGCATGCTGGGTATGAGCATAACCAGGCGGTGCCTCCTTGCCACGGGACTTGGTACTTGGGGAAAATATCCCATAGATACGTCTTCATTTTTCAAATATGGGCAGCATAAGAGTATGATGAAAACATAATCAATACCCATGATTTAAGAGGAGTAGGACATGGGGGCGCCTGGGTGGCGCAGTCGGTTAAGCATCCGACTTCAGCCAGGTCACGATCTCGCGGTCCGGTCCGTGGGTTCGAGCCCCGCGTCGGGCTCTGGGCTGATGGCTCAGAGCCTGGAGCCTGTTTCCGATTCTGTGTCTCCCTCTCTCTCTGCCCCTCGCCCGTTCATGCTCTGTCTCTCTCTGTCCCAAAAATAAATAAACGTTGAAAAAAAAATTTAAAAAAAAAAAAAAAAAGAGGAGTAGGACATGGCAAATGTTAGCGTCCGAGTCGCCTTTTCTAACACTATCGGAAAGTTCCTTGTCGTGGCACACATCAAACACGCAATTTGTAACAAACCTCCGCAACGTGGGTTTCGTGAGTCCTTATACCTCCTCTGAAAAGCGACTGCTCTCTGACATGTACTTACGAGAGGTGCACTTATTGATTAATTAATTCTTCGAATGAGACATGGCGTCCCCCGTCTCTGAGTTTATAGTGTGCGCATCTGAGCCATCATTCCACGCCTCAAATATTTTCATAATTCAGGATTCCCCTTCGTGCCAAAAGACTGGACTTTCCTCCAGTGTATCGCAGAGAAAACCCACTGTTCAAGAAATGGTTTTTGCAATAAGGAGATATCTTCGCACCGCGGGTTTTCAACACTCACTTAGGCAGTGTTCTGGGAAGGTCGACTGGATACTTCCCAGGGCTCTACTAAGCCTGCAGATCAGCACCATGATGCTGAGCAAAGGGGCAGGGACGGCACGGAGGCTGTTTAATAGGAAGAGTCATGGTGCTTATGTTTTGGCTCAATGGAGAGCTGTTCTCAGCTCCTCTCAAAGTAATAGCACTGCTAGGAATTTACCCAAGGGATACAGGAGTGTTGATCCTTAGAGGCACATGCATCCCAATGTTTATAGCTGCACTTTCAACAATAGCTAAATCATGTAAAGAGCCCACATGTCCATTGACTGACAAATGGATGAAGAAGATGTGGTTTATATATACAATGGGATATTACTCGGCCATGAGGAAGAATGAAATCCTGCCATTTGCAACCACGTGGGTGGAACTGGAGGGTATGATGCTGAGTGAAATAAGTCAGACGGAGAAAGACAGATATCATGTATTTTCACTCATATGTGGAATCTGAGAAACTTAACAGAAGACCATGGGGGAGGGGAAGGGGAAAAACAGTTACAGAGAGGGAGGCAAACCATAAAAGACTCTTAAATACAGAGAACAAACAGAATTGATGGGGGGGTGTTGGTCAGAGGGGCGGGAAAAGTGGGTGATGGGCATTGAGGAGGGCACTTGTTGGGATGAGACTGGGTGTCATATGTAAGTGATGAATCATGGGGATCTACTCCCGAAGCCAAGAGCACACTGTATATACCGTATGTTGGCTAACTTGACAATAAATTATATTAAAAAAAAAAAGTAAAAATGACCCTGCCTACCACCAGATGTTTTAACTCACCACCACCCCTTCCCAGGGTCAAGAAAAAATCCTGATCCTCAGAGACATGATCAATGGAAGCAAAGTCTTTGAAACAGTGCTGGAGGTTTCCCATTGGCCACGCAGCTGACATATTATGTCATAATATTTAAATCAACACCTTTAGGGGTACCTGGGTGGCTCAGTCGGTTGAGCTTCTGACTTCGGCTCAGGTCATGATCTTGCGGTCTGTGAGTTCAAGCCCCGCGTTGGGCTCTGTACTGATGGCTCCGAGCCTGGAGCCTGCTTTGGATTCTGTGTCTCCCTCTCTCTCTGCCCCTTCCCCGCTCATGCTCTGTCTCTCTCTCTCTCTCTGTCAAAAATAAATAAACATTAAAAATCAGTCAATCAATCAATCAAAACCTTTAGGGAACAGTCAAAAAGGACTCAGGGCTGGGGTGCCTGGTTGGCTCAGGTGGTCGAGCGTGTGTGATTCTTGACCTCAAGGTTGTAAGTGTGAGCCCCACATTGGGTGTAGAGATTACTTAAAAATCCTAAAAAGAAAAGGACTCAGGGCTGAGTTGTGAGAAGCTGGTCAAGCCAGACCAAGAGGGATAAACCGGGACCCAAAAGGAAGAAACGGGCACTGGAGTAAAGAGAAGTGTGGTTTATCAGGAGCCAAAAGGGGGGGGGGGGTCAGCACGCTAAGGCCCTTGGCCAAATCTGACCTGCTGAGTTTTAGAATGGCCCGTGGGCTAAGAATAGTTTTACATCTTCAACTGTTGGAAGAGGAGCAGGTGAAGCCTGTTTTGTGAGTCGTGCAGAGTACGCGAAAGTCACATTTCTGTATTTATGAAGTGTTTGCCTGAAACACAGCCCAGCTCGTTCACGTACGGATGGCTGCTTTCACACCACAGCAACGGGGCTGGGAAAAGAGGGAAAATGGCCCACAGAGTCTAAACTATCTGCTATCTGGCCCTTTACAGAAGTTTGCTGACTCCTGTTCCAGAACATCACGGAAGACAGCTGCACGGCTTTTATAAATATGCTGCGTGTATTAAATCACAAGTAATCCTCGGAGTGTGGTCGGTGGTCTTCCTCAAGTCTGGTGCTAGGAGCACCTGAGGTAACACCAGGAAGGGTACCAACCAGAGGTCTCCAGATGATGGTGCCTGCAGTGGACAGGACCCTGGCACAGAACCTCTTCCGAGTTTGGGTTGGGCTCTCTCTCTGCTGCACTATATCTACACAGGACAAAAAAAAAAATGGAGGAGGAGAGCCTGGAGGTGTTATAAAGATCTTTAGTGACAAAGAAAGCCTAGTATGTGACAAAACCACAAAGGGACAGAGACCTTTAGCTCCTCCTTTGACTTCCTACCTGTTACGGGTTGAATTGTGCTCCCTGCTCTCCTCACATTCACTCGTTGAAACCCTAACCCCAGCACCTCAGAATGTCATCTTATTTGGAGACAGAGTTTTTACAGAGGTCATTAAGACATAATGAGGTCATTAGGGTGGCCCCAATCCAATAAGACTGGTGTCCTTATCAGAAGAGGAGATTAGAACACAGACAGTCGGCCCTCCTGCCCACATCTTGTGGCCTGCAGAGCCGTGAGAAAGTAATTCTGTTGTCTTAATCCAGCCAGCCTGTGGTATTTTGTTACGGCAGCCGAACTGACTAATACATCACCTCATTCGGTGTCGGGGTGAAATTGTGCTTCATATACAGATGTTTTTCTCTGTGAATCATCTCACCTCTCTTGTCTAATTGTTCACAGATTTTGTATAAGCGATGGCATATATTTGAAGTGAAAGAAATAGCACCGATGAAGGGCAGAGAGCTTTTCAAAAGTCATCCAGCTGGTCCTTGGGATGTTGCGAGTAATTTACGATGGACAAAGCTGGGCAGCTGTTCTGCTTTTTAAACCTCACTCTCTTCCACAGCGGGCAGAAAATTACTCTAAGAGGCGATTCTTCAAAGATTTGTCTTGTTCTTTGTGACCAGTTTTCCAAAAGACGTTACAAAAAGATTGTCTTTATATCGGGGGGTGGTTTGAACGGTCTCCTCCCTGGCTCAGTTCGGCCCATTTTTGTCTCTACCCCATCTTCTGGGCTCTCGTCAAACCAATAATATACACGCCCGAGGACGAATTTATGATTTTTGTGCAGATTGTTAAAAATAGTGCAACTGTGGGCAGAGGAGTGACCATGGGAAGTGATTCACTTCCTCTGGCCAGCTTCTCGGACACCTACCAACCCCCGAGAAATAGAAATAATAGAAATCATGCTGACGAAACATGGCAGGTCATTGCTAGGCTGGACCCGGTCAGTCAGGTGGGCGGGCAACCACGTGGGGCAAACCTGAGCTCACTACCACTGAGGGCAAAGTGACTTGCTCAGGGGATGGTCTAACACCATGCCTTGATTTCCCATTTCTGGCAGCAGCTGACCCCACCTCAGATGCGTTTCTGCCTGGCACCAAGACCGTCTTTGAAGTCTGGGTTCATGCCTAACTTCCACTCCGTAAATCAGTTCTCTCTAGCATTTAAATGGTACGGTTGATGGACTCTAACTACGACAGAGATACTTTCCCCTCGGCTTTTGGGGACACAGTGGGGGAAGGGGATGGGGTGGTGGCAGGACTTCCGCTGGTGGTCCTCGGTCCAGTTCCAATGGACCCTTCGTGGTGGTCCGGCCCTTCCTACCTGGTCTTGGTCATAGGCTGTGTTGGCTTCCCTTAAGACAGTGGTATGCCCAGACAAGACTCATTGGAATGATTTTGAGCCTTATCTGGCATTTGACAGATACACCTTCTCCAGTGAGGTCTCGTGAATGTGCACCGCTTCTGGGGGGTCTTCCCCATCCTCCACTCAGGAAATAGAAGAGGGCTCAGAGGCCCCGTGGGCTGTTAGGAAACTTCCCTACCCCACCCCCAGCCCGAGAAAAACGTGATTTTACCCAGGGCATTAAAAGTTGGAGCTGTACACGGAAAGGCTCCTGCCTGGTGCGTCTGGGCCCTCGGACCCATTTCTTCTTCATTACTATTATTCCCAACAAAATGTGCCATACGTTATTATTCAACTAAATCTATAAACTTGAGTGAAGAATAATTGGTTTGGAAGGATGTAAGTATATATTTTCAAAAGTCACCCAATGCAGATTTCTGGAAACAAGGTGGGTTAAAAATAAACAGACAAAATGAGCAACCAAATCACAACAACCACGAAAAATCCATCAAGGGCCGAGTCGCTTACGATGTTTTGGAAAAATAATTTTTAAATGTTGAAGAATTTTTAAAAATATCTTCCACACAAAGCCGAGTGTGTTCATTCCACGTTCTAAAGAGCTTTGTGCAAGCGGATAAAAAGGGAGCAAGGAAGAGATACGGGGAGAGGGAGAGATACGGAGTTGGAGTTGGATGAAGTGGGAAATGAGACCAGACAGACAGACAGGATGATTGTGGAAGAGAAGGCAGCCAGGTGCACGGGGGAGCCGGAGAAGCAGAGGTGGGGGAGGGGGGAGGACTGGGCTGAGAGCCCGGGGGCATCCCTGGGTCTGCTGATGACCCTGGGGCATGGCTTGCTGCTCATAACCCCATTACAGATGCAAGACTGCTGGGTGGAATGCAGGGCGATGAGTCAACCTACATGTGCAAGTTTTCAATTGTTAATTGCCCACAAGGGAGCCAAAGTGCCATCAGTAACATTTCGGCAGCCTGGGAAGGGGCGCCCTCCCGTGGGGTCCGAGCCACACCCCCTAAGGTTTGAATGAAGACGGCCTGGAAGGGCAGGGGACACTTGGTCCGCAGGTACCCAACACAGTGTGCCAGAGGTTCTTACGAGTCTCCAGAAATGGTCTCCCCAACCGCAAGGACTCACGTCGCTGGGTTTTCTCCTGGGGAGGGGGCGCCCCCGTCCCTCCTAGCTGCTCACCGGTGGACTGAGAGGTCAGGGTCATGGCCGTGAGAGTCAGACTGCGCCCTGGAGAGCCAGCTGTCCTGACAGCGAGGTAAGGCACCTTCCCACACCGAGAGAGAAGGGGGGAGAAAGAACAAACAGACATGGGCTGCAATCACCTGGGCTTCTTCCAGCGCAACCAGCCCCTGGTTGGCTAATGAAACATAAAGAGCCAAGACGCTCAACAGCGGCAATTAATTTTTTTTAATTCTAAAATTAAAATATGCTGACAAGTCAGCAATTTGGAAGTGTATAAAGAACAGAGGAAAGTACCGTGTGTAATCCTATGCCCCGGGGGATTAGCCGTGGTTTGAAACTTGGGACGTATTCTCCCCTTCTTCCGCGTTCAAAATATAGGCAGAGTTCAGCATAGCAAACACGTTAATATAGAGACACAGAAGGTGGTGTGCCTGGCTAGCTAATCTTTAAAAAATTTTTTAAAAATGTTTTATTTACTTTTTTTAAGACAGAGAGAGACCGAGCATGATGGGGGGTGGGGCAGAGGCAGAGGGAGACACAGAATCCGAAGCAGGCTCCAGGCTCTGAGCCGTCAGCACAGAGCCCGACGCGGGGCCCGAACCCATGAACCGTCAGATCACGACCGGAGCCGAAGTTGGACGCTTAACCGACTGAGCCACCCAGGCGCCCCTCGCGAGTCTTTGATGTACCACCTCGTGGCCGGCAGCGGGCACATTGTTGCTGTTTAACAGCCAGTTCCTTCCTTTTTGAAAAATTCATGCTTGTGTGTACTGAAAGAAAACTCAGGACGGGATAAAGGGTGGTTGGTCCTAAGGCTTCAGCCCCGTTAGGACTTGCTGAGAGAGCGTTGAGGGGCCAGACGGAAGGCGGGGGCGGATTTCTGGCTCAACCCACCAGCTGCCCCTGGCCGGCTTCAGCTTCTCAGCAAATGCCCCGAGCTGCAGCTCTAGAAGCTCCTTCTCCAGGCTGCCGGCGGGGTGGGCGTTCTCCCCCAGGCAGAGTCTCAGCCCTGCCAAGTTCTCCTTCCGACGCCCAGCTTTCCGCGATGCCTCTCCCCTCCTCCCGGGAGCCGTCCCTGACTCTGTTGGAGATGAAAATCTGCTTGTGGGAAAGGCTTCGGATGTCGGCTCACTCTCACTGGGTCTGTCCGGAAGTGACAACCATGGAAATCCGACTTCTGGCCCATCGATGGCACGTGGCCAGGTGGGACCCAGGATGGGAGATCTCCACCGTCGTCACAAAAGGCTGCTCTTACTACACGCCAGGCACCCTGCTTCCTATCACCTCCGATTTCCAGACCCGCCGTGAGGAAGGTGTCAACATCTCCGTCGGACAGATAAGGAGAATAAAGCACAAACGGCGGAAGGTATTGGTGCAAAGGTGGACAGCTTCGTGGTAGGGGCAGGCTTTCCTTTGGGGTCTCTCTGTGCCCTTCACACTGTCCCACGGCAACCAGGAGGCGCTGGCCTGTGGAGTCACACCATGTGGCCATGAGGCCGGAGTTGAGGTTGACGGCCGTGACTTGGGCAGCAGAGCCCCTGGCTGGGAGGCCTTGAGCCCTTCTGGAGATTTCAAGAGACCACAGCCTCCAAGAACCATCCTGAATGGCAACCTTCATGTCACGGACCACCCCCCCACCCCACCCCACCCCCCGCCTCGCACCCCCACCTCACCCCCCCTGCTCAACTACTAATTTGCTAACAGGAACGTTTCCTCATTGGTGACTTAAACACTTGGGGTCTAAGGTTCCAAGTCAGGGTTTTGATGACCCACATGGAGCTCCCGGAGATCAACGACTTCTGATCACCTTGTCTCTCTAGGGCACATCTTGTTCCAAGTGTCTGTTGCAAACTGTTGCAAACTTGTCTGTTGCAAACTTGTCTGTTGCAAACTTGTCTGTTGCAAACTGTTTCTTTCAAGCCTTCTTCAAGGCCAACATGTTCAAAACAAATTTTGGAGTGGGGGGCGGGGGTGTACAAAAATTGGAGAGAATCCATGGGGCGCCTGGGTGGCTCAGTTGGTTGAGCGTCCGACTTAAGCTCAGGTCAAGATCTCGCGGTCCGTGAGTTCAAGCCCCGCGTCGGACTCCAGGCTGATGGGTCAGAGCCTGGAGCCTGCTTCCGATTCTGTGTCTCCCTCTCTCTCTGCCCCTCCCCCGCTCATGCTCAGTCTCTCTCTGTCTCAAAAATAAATAAACATTAAAAAAAAATTAAAAACAAAACAAAAATTGGAGAGAATCCAGAAAAGCGCAGAAGTAACAATTACAAGAATGGCAAACAGGGCTGTCAGGACATGGCAATTAAGGTGATTATTCGTTTCTGCAGGGTCACTGGGGGTGGCTGTTGTCATTAGAGTCTTGGTCCGCTTTTCGTCACAGATCAGCCGTCCTGAACCCCACGGAGAAGCTGCTGGAGCCTCCGGAGGGGGCATTCTGGCCGGACGGGGCACCACGCATCGGCCCAGGCTCTTGAACCCCCTCTGAGGCCTTTAGTACCTGCCTCTCCTTTAAGCCTTATGAGGGAGCCATGGCCGTGCCGTTTGCTGTGTGACCAGAAACCAGCAGCGCTTCGTAAACTTTCTGTGCCTCTCTAGTGCCTCACCAGCGGCCCAAAGATACTAAGAGTATCTGAGAGCATCGCTGTGATGATGAAGTGAGTTAATCTGAGCAGCAGGCTCAGGATAGTGCCGGTCACGTTGGGTGTTAGCGGTGGCTGTTGAAATCAGAGCCAGAGGACCGGGGAGGTGCAGAGGCTTGTTCCAGCCTCGGACGAGACGTAAATTGTTCCCATTCATTAATTTTTTTTAAATTTATTTGTTAGTGGAGCAAGACGTGTATAGAATCGAATGGTCAGCCCGGAAGCGCGCAGCTTGGTTTCTTCTGACCAGGATGTGCACTTGCACGGTCACCACCGCGGAGGTCAGTGGTCGGATCGCCCTGCTTCACGTAACCCTTACCAAGGAGCACGTGGAGTCCGATGTGAGCAGGGGCTCCTGCCTTCGCTGTTTTGCCGCATCCGCCGGCGGTCCCCTGGGGGTGATAGACGCAGCCCTGAGTCGGTCAGGCACTTGCCACACACACCCTGTCCCCTGGTCTCCTGTGGGGGCCGCGGTCTCCGCTCTCCAAGTCCCCGGGGAGCCTCCCACAAGGTGGGCCCCACAGCCTCAGCCCCCGTCCCGTGGACCACTGTGCACGAGGCTCCCGCCTTCCTGGGACCCTGCTGTTCCCCAGCCTGCCACGGGAGACCCCCCCCTCCCTTTGACTTCTGCTCAACAGTGGCTTTATCCAAAGCCTTTCCCCATCTTCACCCCCCAACAGCCTTTCTGCCCCTCGCCTGCCTCGGTTTACCTCGGCACTCATGGCCACCTAGCACCTACCCGCATGTTAATTGGTTTGGCATGTTAATTGGTTTGCGGTCTATCTTCCCCTCCCCCAGCTACAAATGCGCATTCCAGAAGAGCCAGGATTTGCTTTCTGCATGGCTCCAGGACCTCCAGGACCTCACTGTGTAGGTAAGACACCAACGTAGGTGCTGAAGAGACATTTGGTGGGGGAACAATTGAGTGAAAGAATGGATGGGCCACGGAGAGTGTAAAGGTAATTGTTTAGAGGGAGGGGACTAGCTGGGGACCTCAGGTGGCACCTTCCAGTCCAAGACTCAGGCCAAGGCTGGTAAGCCAGCAGCCATACCCTGGGGCTGACAGGGCGGGTGTGCTCCTGGGGTTCCTGGGGCGGCCACAGGCATGTGGCACTCTGCTGCCCCCTGCTGGTGGGGGCGAGAGTGGGGCTGTTCTCCAAGCATTTGTGGGGGAGGCTCTCCTCAGGCGTGGGTTTGCAACCTAGGGCTGGTGAACTTGGAAGAGAGGAGACAGTGATCTCTGCTTTCACTGCTGTCTCACTGACAGTGAGCAGACCCTTGGCTTGTCCCTGAGGGAACACCCTCCCCGGTATTATGAGCAATACTTGTGATTTGTCACCAATACGGTTCACACCTATTGTCGTGGCACGTGATAGTTGTGGCCGATACCACGCTGTATGGTTTTTGCTCGTCATGCCTTTGATGTTATCACTCTCGGATGCACCAATAGGTCGTTTGGTTTAATAAGTGAATAAAGAAGCATATCGATCACAGATCTATTTTTTAGAAACAAGATACCTGGTGTCCGTATCGTTGATTTGCTTTGAGATCCTACATATTGTATTTTATGAATTTATGAACGTTTTTCTGAGAAGCAGTCCGCAGGTGTCACAGACGGCCAAGGGCGTCTGTGACGCCCGGCACACAGCAGGAAGGGGTCCCTGTCTTTGGAGCTGAAGATCCCACTGGCAAAAGAAGACAGGATCTCGGCTGTAGAGCAGGAGGGCCTCATCTGATTTTGTTTTTAACGTTTATTTATTTTTGAGAGAGAAAGAGTCCAACAGAGTGTAAGCGGGAGAGGGAGGGGGACACAGAAGCTGAAGCGGGCTCCAGGATCTGAGCTGTCAGCACAGAGCTGAAGAGGGGCTCGAACCCACTTGAGATCATGACCTGAATCAAAGTCGGATGCTCAACTGACTGGACGACCCAGACACCCCTAAATTTTAAAAAAATGTTTAGAGAAAAAGAGAGAGGATAAGCAGGGGAGGGGCAGAGAGAGAGGGAGACACAGAATCCGAAACAGGCTCCAGGCTCTGAGCCATCAGAGCCCGACACGGGGCTGGAACCCACGAACCGTGAGATCATGACCTGAGCTGAAGTTGGATGCTTAATGGACTGAGCCACCCAGGCGCCCCGGAAAGGCCTCGTCTAAACCAAGAGCTTTGGCCCCTCCCACTCAACCTTCCAACAGGTGGGGCCTGGGACTTGGGCCAAGGGTGACCTCAGGCCTTGGCCTGAGTGAACTAGAACCTTCCCCTCTCCAGGCCTTCCATTACCTCTTCCCTTCCCCCCTCCAGTTTGCCTTCCCTTCCAGCTCCAACTGTTTCCAATAAACGTGACTAAGTCACTCGTATCCTTATAGGATTTTGCTACTAAACAGAAAGGGGGGCACATCTGCCTTTCCCTTACCTGGTTGTGCCGGTGAAGACACCTGGGTGGAAGCGGTTACAAAACGTTCCATGGCACCCAAGCCCCTAATCTAGACCGAGCCTCCCGGGTCTGGAGAAACCTCAAACTCATAAAGACAGGTGATTGCATTTTCCTATCAAGTTCAAACAAAGCATCCGTCAGTAGAGTTCCGTGAGTTTCTAAGTCCAAAGCAAATATTCAGAGAAAGGGTGGTGGCAGACCGGAGGAAAAAATGGTAGGAAATGTAAAAACAAGTTATACATGTTGGCACATCACAGAGACTATTATTCTCATGCGGCATTTTCTTCCGTTCAGCTTACTGAGTGAAGACTGGAGAATGTGAAGGGGGTGATGGAAGGTTCTTTACCCTGGTCTCAGTCTTATCTGCCCCTGTGAGGGAGGAGTTGGGCACGACACTGACGTTTCTCCTCTTATAGAACGGGCCACGTTAATGATTTAGAAGTTAGCATACGGACAACAAATCAACCCAAACCGTAAATTAGGTCCTAAAATAAACCCTGCAGACCTCCCAGCCGCGGTCTTCGTAGCGGGTGAAGTCTTTACAGCAGGAATGTGTTGAACTTCGTCCCACGGACGGCCTACTTTCACATCTAAATATCCTTCATAGAATGTGACCGTTGGCCGCACTGAGAATACGCGAAAACATTTTGGGAGGGATGAGGAAATACCGACTTCTCTGGAAAAAAAAAATCACCTTGCAACACGCGGGGAGCTGGATGCCCCACGCCCAGAATGTACGGCTGGTTGATTTGCCACAGCCCCAAAGTGCCGGGTGAGCGTTCTACTTTTCCAAGCGGTCGAGAGCAGTGATGCCTACATTTTTCATGTGTAATTAGGCAGTGTAAGGAGATCCTTGCTCTGCCCTCGCCGGGGTGAATGGCTTCCAGATTTCACCCCCATCTCTCGTGTCTAGACTCTACGTTGCTATTTTTTTTCCCCTCCTCCCTGGAAACAGACTCCAATATAAAATGCCAAAAACAGAAGTTTTGTCCCTCTTTCTCATAAAGATGTGGGACAGAGCTCACTCTGCCAGACAGGCAGGGCCCCCAGACTTTCATAAGACACGTGTCGTCTGAAGCTGACATTGAAGATTGTCCAGGCGTTCCGGCGGGTCATGCAAACTTTTTTTTTTTCTTTTTTTCCCCCAATATGGTTTTCATTAAGAAAGCGAGTATTTCTAGAGAGGTGTGGCTCGGCTGGGAGGCGGGGGGAGGGCAGGGTTGGGAAGGCGGGCGGGGAGACTGGAAAGCGGCCTCGTGAGTTTTCAAACAATGCTGTTACTTATGCTGCTGCTGAAAATGTGCATTGTCTTACGAAGCGGCTTTTGGGGAGCGCAGAAATGATGTCATTCTATTACCAGGGGCCTATCTTGCTGAGTGTGTGGATAATTCCAGGTAAAATACAGTCCCTTCGTAAAAGATGGTGGAGAAATGCTTGCGACACACTAGCCCTTTATTAATTGGCAGGATTTTTATGTAGCTTATTCTTGGGGTAGGGGGGTAGGGAGTCTTTTTTTTTTTTTTTTTTTTTGGACACGGGCTTCAAAAAACATTACCACAACTGAATTTATTCAATGAGATGAGATGCTAGAAAGATGAAGCGCCCCGGCGATTTGACCAGTAAGGGCTGGGGCACGTACACGTTTTGGTTGCTTTAAGCTGCCTTGTTTCATTGCATCCCAAACTTCTGCAGTTTCTATGGAGACGGAGTTCATTTTCTTCGGTTTAACAAGCTGCTTCCGTATGTGATTAACAAATAAAGATAATGGTGTAGGAAAGATTTTTTAAAGGAAAGGATGAATGAAATCGCGCTTGATGGAGAATCGAAAATAAAAAGTCATTTGCTCAGAAGCTTGAGGATGTGCTTCAGTTTCCATTGAAACTGAGCAGAACGGAAGTGGTGGGTCCACGATATGAAATTAACCTTCCAATAAGCAAAAGATAAGAAGTTCAAATGCTGCTGTATATTGTCTCTTTCTTTTTCCCTCTCTATTCGCGTTGGCAAAAAATATCCCACAAAGGGGTGCCCTGGGGCCTAGTAGCCAGAGATTGAAAACCTGAGAACCTAGTTGTAATTTATATTGTGTGCTTTTTAAGGGCTGTAGGAGCCTTTTCCTAAAAATTCGCAAAATTGTCCTTGCAGCTCGTACGGATTGGCGAATTTCCCCACAACCTTTTTTGAGTATCTACTTTACACGTGGCTTACTGTATGAACTACAGACAAATAAACTGTATCTTAATTGTTTCAAAGGCAATTTAGCAACAACCGAGCGGAGCCAAATGATCCAACCGTATTTTTAAAATTCCTACACTTGCTAGTGTTCCAGAGAGTTTAAGAACCATAAGAAGAGAAGAGGGACAAATGACTCTTGATTTTGAAAAGCCCTCAAGCTCAGTGAAAAGAGAAGGGGAGGGGTCCTTTGGGTTGAGAAATGATTTGTGTGAAGAAATAGCAAAACGCTGGTTGTATGAGGCAGGGACTGTCAGACGACACAGGGAAGAGGAGATTCTGTTGCGCTGAAATAATCTCAAGGAAAGAGAATTTTGCGGGGCCAGGATGATCTGGGAAGGCCCCACAACATAACTTCGCTTTTGGATTTATACCCAATTTTCTTCATAGTGTTAGATTCCAGCACTTAGTTTCTCCTAAAAACATCATAAGCTCTTTTAGAACTATTGCTAGCCTTTTAGTAAGGATATGCAAAGTCGTGCATATTGCTTATATTGGAGAAGTTGGGGTGGGTTTTCCACAGTTAAATCAATAAAGGCAACTGCAGAAATGCAAATAGGTGTTAAATAAATTGTATCAAATACCTTTTATTCTTTAAAAAGAATTTTTTTTCTTTTTAACACTTATTTATTTTTGAGAGAGAGAGAGAGAGAGAGAGAGAGAATGCGAGCAGGGGAAGGGCAGAGAGAGAGGGAGACACAGAATCTGAAGCAGGCTCCAGGCTCCGAGCTGGCAGCACAGAGCCCGACGCGGGACTTGAACTCACGAACTGGGAGATCGTGACCTGAGCCGAAGTCGGACGCTCAACCGACGGAGCCACCCAGGCACCCCATCTTTTATTCTTTTACTCCAAATTTAAATTAGTTTCTTTGGATGTTATCTGATTAGGATAATAATTAATGCTTCCAATATGGGGTTCGACTTTCATTTTTGAAATTTGTATTCCAATATTTGTTTCTGAGTTTTATCCTGCTCGTTCGCACGGTGACCTTACTGATAACGTTTGGGTCGATGAGAGCCATCTGTCTCACTGCAGTTTTGCTGCGACATCTACATCTCGCTTCCTAGACGGATAGAATTCGAGTCTACCTAAAGTTACGTAGTTCTGCCCAACAGATGAAATCACCTTTACCTCTGTATCGCGTCTGGGTGTGCGGGAGTGAGTGTCGTGCACTGATCGCTTCCCCCCTCATTACACTTACCGGGGTCCTCTGCGAGGATGTGACTGCACCGCTCTTGTTGCCGGCAGATAGTGAGCTCCTGGGAGCCCGAAGTCATGTGACCTTTTCCCCCTCAGTGCTTGGCATGCTGTATACACCAGGTGCTCCACGCATGCGTGCTGAGTGCGCAGAAGAGTGTGTATGTCTCTAGCTGGTACCTAATCCACTATCCGTAGAGTGAAGGGAACACAAGGGCAGCAAACCAGTTGGAACCACTTGCAGGAAGCCCATTTTGGTGCCTGAGGTCTGAAGAGACTGCCTGCAACTTTGCTCTTCGGAGATGCTCTGCTCTACCTCTCTAGCCCTTATCTGATGTCCTTTTTGTAGATTCTTATGCAGATGTCTTAACTTTTTTTTTTTTAAGTTTATTTATTTTGAGAGAGAGAGAGAGAGAGAGAGAGAGAGAAAGGATGAGCAGGGGAGGGGCGGAGAGAGAGGGAGAGAGAGAATCCCAAGCAGGCTTTTGCACTGTCAGCACAGAGCCCGACATGGGCCTCGAGCTCATGAAACTGTGAGGTCATGGCCTGAGCCGAAATCAAGAGTCGGACGCTTAACCCACTGAGCCACCCAGGCGCCCCAACTTTTTTTTTTTTTAATTTTTTTTTTTAATTTTTTTTTTTCAACATTTATTTATTTTTGGGACAGAGAGAGACAGAGCATGAACGGGGGAGGGGCAGAGAGAGGGAGACACAGAATCGGAAACAGGCTCCAGGCTCTGAGCCATCAGCCCAGAGCCTGACGCGGGGCTCAAACTCACGGAGCGTGAGATCGTGACCTGGCTGAAGTCGGACGCTTAACCGACTGCGCCACCCAGGCGCCCCAACTTTTTTTTTTTTTACAAAGAAGTAGGCACAGGGAAAATCGGGAACTTTGAGTTTAACGTCTTTGTACCCCTCGCTGCACCAAGCGCAGGGCAGCGTAAGCTGCGGGTGCCTGTAGCCTTAAAAATAAAACAGCCAGTTATTTCAGCGGCAAAGATGAGTTTACTTGGGGATAACAGAGAATTGCGATTTGGGACATTCAAGCTATGGCAAAAGCCAAACAAAGGAAAAAAATATTCTTTTACAGAGAAGAGGGAGGGAGTTGGGTTGTTTGGAACTCAGTCCGGTGGAGAAAAGCAAGCGTTCTTGGTGCTGATGGTTTTACCCTTGGTCGAACGGCAAGGGCGGTCGATCGCTTACACAGGAGACGCACATCTTTCCCCGCCGGGCCCGCCGTGGATGCCTCTCTCCTGTAGACACTCTTCTGTTGGGTCTGCAACTGTGGAACCTTCCCGTAATTGACATGGAGGGGCAGGGCCCCCCTTCCAGCCTCCCTTCTGTCCCCCTGGCTCCATTTGAGTGACGTTTCCACAGGGCTTGGTAATAATCGCTCCTTTATATCCACCCAGAGCGTCACAGTGCGTAGAAAGCGAGTCCTCTGGTTCTGTGTGTCTTCAGGCCGGGCCGTGCTCGCGGCCCCGGGGGAAAGGAGATGGCTCTGCGGTGGCTCGATTGAGCTTTTATTTTTCTTTAGAAAATTTCCCAATGCTCCACTCTGTCTTTACCTGTCAGATGACCATCACAAATCCTTCTGGAAGCGGGAAGACATCTTGGCCACAGAAGCACTGAGACACCTGGTTCCTGACTGTGGCTCAGTCCCCCATGTATCTATTTGCAATGGGGAGCAACAAAAACCTAGGAAAATCTGATGAGGATGGTCTTAACCGTACTATAGCTCAGCGAAAACCCAAAGCCTGGGTTGCCAAACTTGCGGGCGTGGAAACCCTCTGCTGAGCCAGTCGTAAGAACGTTCCTGCCAACGCAGTAACATCAGTCCATGGTGCAAAACATACCATCTGCACGGGCTTAAATTCTGCACATGGGTGCGTAATTTTTTTTTTTTTCTGTTCACATCAGAGAACACAGGGCGCGAGTTGTTTCCAGAAGACTTAAGTAGCTCTCATTTAAATTATTCAAAAGTTGTATTTGGCTGAATGTTGCATTTCGTTCCTCCTTAAACTGGGATCATTTCCACGGATTAAAAAAAAAAAAGCCCAGTGACTTTGGTAGCGAAAGAATGTTACGACTTTGGTGATAGACCCCATAGAAACAGACAGCAGGTTCACCAGAAGTGGTCTGGTCTGGGCACTGTGGCCCGCAGCGGGGTTAGGGGGTTGACACGGCTCTGTTGGGACTCATGAAAGGGAGCTCGGTCCCTTCAGCAGCCGCAGGGGGAGGGGGGCACGAAGGGGGACATTACTGGGGGCAATGCAAAGCTGCAGCGGCTCCTTCTGGGGAGAGGACATCACGAAAGGTATGCAACTTTCGTCTTAATTGCCAAGAGAAAATGGCAAAGCTAAGTCTGTGTATTCGTTAGCAATTTGGCATTCGTCTGTGGGCCCAGAAACAATATGCAGAGGAAAACCACTCCTTAGAGCTGAACGCTTTTTTTTTTCCTTTCTGTCTTTTTTTTTTTTTTTTTTTGCTTTGGAACTGGGCTGTGAGGCTCCGGGCTCTGGGGTTCTCTTTCCCTGATGATGATCTGGAATCCTCTGTTGAACATTGTTATATATCAACAGGACCCTGGACCTGACTGAGTGATGGAATGAACCCAGATCGGTCTGCCTGAACTCAGACCTGTGTGGGTGTGGGTGTGGGTGTGTTTACGCATAAATACATATGAAATCTATCTATTTATCTACCCGTCTATCTTTCTGTCTCTCCCTCTCGATCACTTATCTAGCGAGAGAACAACTCATACGAACTGCATTATGCTGTTTTTTAGCTCCAGTGTATTTTAATCCAAACCAAAGCAGACTCAATTTAATTCCTTTCAACACAATTTAAAAAGCATTTATTCACTCTCTCCCATGCGCCAGGTTCTCAGAGCCTTCAGATAAATGGGACCAAACCAACTGTCGGGCAATGTGCAGGCTGGCAGAGACAGACAAATGCAACCGGCCTCGTGTGCCGAGTTCCGTGATGGAGGGGGTGCTCTGGAAGGGGAGCAGAGCATCCTGGCACCAACTGACCCTCTGTGCGATGCCTTCACCTTCCCTCTGCCTCCCACTGGCGGCGTGCGCCTGCGTGCTCACGGCTCAGCAGTCCCTCTGCGAGTGTGGTGCTCGGTGCTGGGTGAGGGCTCGCTTTGGCCAATGCCACCGGCCTTATAGTCACGTCACCGTGGGATGTGGGGCCATGCCACGTGCATTTTAGCCTGATTGCCAACTCTTTGGTTCCACCTCTTTCTGCCCTTCTGGGTTTGAGGGGGCTACTAAGGAGTTACAAAGGAGAAAGGGAGAACAGAGCTCGGATGGTGTCCCATCGGCCTTGTGGTTGGTGGGGAGGATGAGGTCTTCTTGGACAAAAATGCTTTGGGTACTTTTAGACAATAAGAGCTTACCTCGACCGTCAGGTTCCAAGAGGGCGAGGCCCCCACAGAGGAGCTACTCATTCTGGGTCCTAAAGCTTCATGCCAGCTATATCACCTGGCCCTTGGTCCACTCCAGGATCAGGCCCAAGGTCAAGGCTGGCAGGGTAAGGGTCGGAGTGCACCTGGACACCACCTGGCCCACTGTTGTGTCTTTGTTTGGTTCTCAGCCAAAGCAAACTTGAGACAAGTTGTTGGGTTCAGGTAGTTTAACCGGAAAGTGATTCCGGGAAGTAAGAGTGAGGGGGTGGGGAACAGGGATGAGGGAAGGGGCAATCCTCTAAAGAGAATATTCTGGAGCTGGTTACTACTCTGGGGGTAGTCCAGGCTCAACCCCATGGAAACCCACTAAGGAACCTTATAGGACTTACTTCAGAGTGGTGCCCTTCGGGGGTGGAGAGCTGGGTCATTGACCACCATGTTGTCTCTCTCATTGGTTAAGACTCACACTTCGATGTAATCCCCAGCACTTCTAGGCCACGTTGCTCATGGGCTGAGCAAGCTCTGATGACCCAGAGAGAGAGAGAGAGAGAGAGAGAGAGCGCCTTCTGCAGAGCATCTAGAGATGCTGGAGACGGAAGTTGCTGGCATGTGAGGGAATGGTCCACCGCAACAGAGGGGTAAACTCAGAGATGGCCAATGGGGTCCAGGGCAGGGCCTCAGCGACGTTATCATATTTAGGTACCAGGAGGCGAGCTGGGTCTCAGATAGTGCCACCTGACACTTAAGATGGGACTCCAAAGGCCAATAAATCAATAGACATTTGTTAAGAAAGATTATCTTTCCGACCCTGTGCTCCATGCTACAAACATGAAGGTGATAGGCTATCCAGTAAGAAAGCAGTGGGAGAGAGCCCTGCGGGTATGGGGGGTTTGGGTAAGAAGAGGGTGGGTGTTAAATTAGAATGAAAACCTGGGGGCGCCTGGGGGGCTCGGTCAGTTGAGCATCCGACTTTTGATTGTGGCTCAGGTCACAATCCCAGGGTCATGGGATCAAGCTCTGCATCGGGCTCGGTGATGAGTGTGGAGCCTCCTTAAGATTCTCCATCTCTCTGTCTCTCTTTATCCCTTCTGCCCCTCTCCCCTGCTTGTGCTCCCTCTCTCTTTCTGAAATAGAAAGAAAGAAAGAAAGAAAGAAAGAAAGAAAGAAAGAAAACCTGGACCCAGACTGTGAGAGACCCAAATACCCCTGAAAAGGAGTTATGAATCCTAATTCATACCACAGCTCACAAGTTCAGAGAAAGGTGATTTTTTTGAGTGACTCTGGGCTTCTTCATATGCCCCACCTGCTGGTTAGCAGGGAAAATATTAGCTTTATGGGCAAGTTTGGCTTAGATCTTGTAGTCTGATCCAACCAATTAAACAGTCTCTTAGGCAGGGCTAGGTCCCCCTGGATAAAGCACTCGGTAGCACTCTGTGTGTCTTCTCCAAAGGGTGTCCGGGGATGTGGAATTGGTGTGGTCCGTGGCAGCATTTCTCAAAACTTTCTGTGCTGAAGCGCCATTTTCATTTCATTTTTAAAGCCCGTCCAGTACGTGCTTTATAGGTATTTGATAAAACATAAGAAAAACAGGTCACTAGGAAAAATGGAATAAAAGAAGACCTACACATTCCAAGGTCAAGTTTTTATTATTAGATGGAGCAGACATAAAATTACTCGGTCAGATCTCTTTAGGAGTTTCTGTACGCTCAGTCTCAATTTCTGAACTTTTCTCATCCTGACTAGTAACCAATTTCACAGACTGGTACCCATCCAGGAACCACACCCGGAACAGTAGCAGCTCCAAGAAGAGACAGGGTTCTCAGACGCAGCATCCTCAGACACAGACCCTAAGGGGTCTCCGGGGAGGGCCCCTTATCCCCTTGATTACCACTCACCTGCTGGTGTCTGTAGATGAAGCCTGTGTTGGCGGAACCCACTGTCCAGCAACTGCCTCGGCAGGTTTGACTCCACCCCATTGTGCACCCAGCCTGCAAACCCAGAGGTTGGCTTCTTCGAGAAGGGAACGCTTTCCTGCTCCAGAATCCTACTCTGCGTGTCAGGATCTATGCCAGGATCTTCACCTTGAGTTTCTTCTGTAACAAGCCTTAATCTTCCCTCCTCCTCCAGGCAGCCAAGACCATCTGCTGGTGAGGAGCTTGCCCTCGGCAGAGTGTGTTGGTGGTGTTCACGGTCTCCCGTGGTGCCTACCAGTGCATCCAGAGTCTACCCAATAGCAAGAGGTACTCCCGGAGGCCTCTGAAGCCAGCTGTAGTGTGATGGGGTAAGGACCCTTTGGGGAAGATTGTGCTAAGGGGCAGGTGGGTAGTCAGGAGACAGCCCCGGGGGCCAGATGCGAGGTTATAAAACCCTGAGAGGCCTGGACCCTGGAAATCAACAAAGGGGTATACATGGGACCTGTGGTGAGTCAATATGGCTCATGGTAACTACTTAGCTACAGGGCAAGTGAGGGGCAGGGTCCAGAGATCAATTCTTACTGAATACTTCTTATTGAGCTCCAACGTGTGCATGATGTAGTTGAGACACATGGGTGCTGTCCCAGTGGTGGGAACGCTTAAGTTAGGGGCTGGAGTTAACTTAGGGTCAGGGCTGGTGAGGAAGGATCTAGAAGGAGATCTTGAATAAGGAAGGATGACAAGTGGCCACACAGTGAAAACTCCTAAGATCTGAGTTTGAGTCTTGACTCACTTTGGAGCCCTTGGAACTTGGAGTGTGTCAGGCCTCGTCACACTGCACAAGGTGACTGATGTCACCTGCATGATAAACATTCCTGTAAGAGCTTTGTAAATGGCAGACCCCGTGAAGAGGGGAAGGATGTTCCAAGAAAATGGGGGCAAAATGAGGAAGAAATTCCAAGATCCCAGGGTTTTATGACTGAATGAGAACACCAAACACAGAAAGAGGCCACTCTGGCCATGCAGCTGTTTTGGGAGATGGGGTTCGTCTTTAAAGTGCATTTTCTAGAGTCATCTCACTAGGTAAGATTCTGGACTTCCTTCCTTATTCGTTTCATGACTGTAATTTCAATAACTGTGATCCTCAACCCTGGAGGTCCACTCCAACCACCTGGGGAGTTTCAAACATATGGCACTTGTGTAGTGCCAGTGCCCTAGGCCCCCGGCCCCTGAGTTTCTGATTTACTCCCTCTGAGGTGGGATCCAGATGATGTCATTATTTAAAAAAATTTTTTTAACATTTATTCATTTTTTGAGAGTGAGAGAGACAGAGCACGAGCAGGGGAGGGGCAGAGAGAGAGGGAGACACAGAATCAGAAGCAGGCTCCAGTGGGGGGCTCGAACTCACGGACCGCGAGATCATGACCTGAGCTGAAATCAGATGCTTAACCGACTGAGCCACCCAGGCACCCTGAGATGACGTCATTGTTTTTGAAGCTGCAGGTGATTCTGATTTAGAGGAAGTGCCCAGGTCACCGCTGGACGTTCTGCAGGTTCCACCCAACACCAGGTTGACGTAGGACCCAAAGGTAGGGGAACCCATCCCAAGAGGGCGCTCCTCTTCGGGCTTGGGTGCATGAGAAGGAAGCAAGGGGTGTGCGCATTAGGCCTTCTGGGCGAGAGGTATACCTTCCACAGGTGCCCCCAACAAATCCGTCAACCGCTAGGCCGAGAAGTAGGGATATGAAGACGAAAAACCCCAGTTCTCCTCGGGGAGGTCTTGGGTTGAGCCTATTTGAGGTCACCCATTCCGATAGCCCCGGTTAATAGATGAGAAAATGGAGGCTTGAGTCCAGAAGCTGTGACTTGCCCAGGGTCATAGGGCTGGTAAGAGCTGAATTCCTGTGCTTACACATTCCTCAACAAATGTCTGCCCACGATCTCTGAAATAGACTTTCCACACATTAAAATTACATCAGGTCATTCATAATCCTAAGATGATGGTTTACTATTCTAAGATACAGAAGAAAGTCACTTAAAATACTGATTTTATTTGCCCTGATGCACCGTCACACGGGCACCTTTATCGCTCCAAAAAATCACTGAGAAAAAAAATGGTCTCAGTTTTCCAAAAATGCAACTATTTCTGCACTCGTGAGTAATCAAGCGGACGGAAACATACATGACAAGAACGTTGTTCATTGATAGATTTAGTGTCATAGGGCATGAAGCTCAAGCGCAAATTGCCTAAGCATAATCGTCCAAGGAGCTGGGGCAGATCTCCCGATGTGTTCTATGTAATTCCATCTTAAAAAATACAAATATGCTCTCCCGATCCGCTTTGTGGAACCTCTGTCACCAGAGCCCACGGACAGATGCACAATGTGTTTCCTATCAACGTATTTTGCGCATCTTGCAAGCTGATGGGAATTACGCATTATGCAATTTTACGGAGCAGTTCGTGGTCACCATGTGTTACGGAGAACGGCTGTGTGCCCAGAATGCTTAAACTATATCTGACAGAGATTGAAAAAGTGCTTCAGAGGGTAAGAGTGTTGCATGAAGCTAGTTTGTCTGAAAGGGGGAAAGAACACAGAAAACAGACTTAGCAGCTGCTGATAAAACACACTAGAAATACTTTTTCTTTAAAGTTTATTTATTTATTTGAGAGAGAGAGAGAAAGAGAGAGAGTCAGAGTCGGAGCACAAGCAGGTGAGGGGCAGAGAGAGGACAGAGAATCCCAAGCAGGTTCTGCATTGTTAGCGCAGAGCCCGACGTGGGGCTCGAATCCTCGGACTGTGAGATTATGACCTGAACTGAAACCAAGAGGTGGATGATTAACCGACTGAGCCACCCAGGAGCCCCTTGAAATACTTTTGTCGTAGGCTGAGGGCTCTCCCCAGAGAATGTGCACCTTCGTTCTTTGCTGCTCACTGATGATGGGCGGTAGAGGTCGGGGGATGAAATGACAATGGTGGTAGGGGGACCCAGGGGTGCTACTAAGTCTAGAACCTCAGCTTTGGAGTTCCAACACTTATCTTCCCCTCTCCCTGGTCTTGGGTTGCCCAGAGGGAAGGTGGAACATGGAATGGGCAGACCCCCATCCATCCAACCTCCACGGTGGAAAAAAAATCCCAGTTGATTGAGTGGAGGCTGTGGGGGAAGGGCTCAGGATGCCTGGGTGAAAGTTGAAGGGTCCTTACACCCAGCGCGCTTAATGTCTGCTTTCTCCAAGCGTGGCTCTCCTTTAGAATGGCTTCCCGCCGGGCGCCTGGGTGGCTCAGTCAGTTAAGCATCCGACCTTGGCTCAGGTCATGATCTCGCGGTTTGTGAGTTCGAGTCCCATGTCGGGCTCTGTGCTGACAGCTCAGAGCCCGGATCTTGCTTCGGATTCTGTGTCTCCCTCTCTCTGTTCCTCCTCCGCTCGCGCTCTGCCTCTCTCTCTCTCTCTCTCACAAAAATAAATAAAGATTCAAAAAGAATGGCTTCACACCAGATCTGAGCTCACCAAGACATGAATGTGTCAGTGAGGCAATCTCACGCCAGTGCCTCTCTTAAAACAGAATCTGAGACTTCCTCCCTTGTGAGCATTTACTGCAGAGGGAAATGCTACCCTTTCCATATTTAACACATGCACACAGAGAACTGCTAAGCCATAAAGTAAAGCTCAAAGACGCTCCGTGTGAGGACGACAGAGACCAGACCTTACAAAATGATAACCGGGACTTTATAACTCATAACCCCATGCATGTTATATTAAATGTGGAAGGCTTTTTGAACTGCAACCTTTACATTCCAATCCAATCCTTCTCTCAGCTTTGAAATATCCACAATCTGAATTTTATAGGGATTATTTTATTATAGCAAAGCAATTAAGTCTCCATATTGAAGGATGTAAACCTTTTAAGGCCTTGCTCAGAATATCAAAAGAAAAGGAGGCTTATATTTAACAGGTGTGACAACCCAGTGCAGGACATTTCATTGAACAAGAGCTTGACATTATCCAGTAACAAATACTTAAATTAATCCAAAACATCTTTTGGATAAAAGGGATTTCAAAAAGAATTAAGTTGACCGCAAAACTTTATACGGAAAGAAGACCGTTTCACGTATGAAATACTTAAAGCTACTAATTCTTACGAAATGTGTCAAGTGGTGTTTTTATAAAGACCTTTCTTTTATTTTTTTTTATTTAAAAATATTTTGTAGTGTTTATTTATTTTTTGAGAGACGGAGCATGAGTGGGGAAGGAGCAGACAGAGAGGGAGACACAGAAGCCAAAGCAGAGGCTTCAGGCTCTGAGCTGTCAGCACAGAGCCCGATGCAGGGCTCGAACTCACGAACCATGAGATCATGACCTGGGCCAAAGTTGGATGCTTAACTGACTGAGCCACACAGGCACCCCTAAAAACCTTTCTTTTGAATGATATGTTCCCAACTTAGTTACAATTGTCATATTTGCTAACTGTCCTGCAAGATAGTGTATGTGTTTCTGCTGGCCTCTCAAGCTAAGTCAATGGATTTAACGAGTTGATGCAGATTTCCTACTCTTTGACCTTGATTATGGACCATACTGAAGGCAATGCTGTAAGTGGAGATTAGAGTAGACAATAGGAAGAACTTCCTAATTACAGACTATAAGATACAATCAATTGGAGGACATGATGTCATAAGATCAGTGCAGAACTCCAGGGTTCTGAGGCTCTCAGATTTTTCCAGAGGAATGATCTCAGATTTTTAAGTAGGTTCAGAATATATTTTTTCCAAGAAATTCTCTTTCTTTCTCTGTGCGAGCGTCTAGATTTGGGGAGAGGACGAAGAGTAGTAAAGGGGAGCTAGAAGAGACATTATTTCAAATATTGTGGTTTTTCTGAACCCACGATTTCAGTTTCAACAGTGGGAACTTGGATTATTGAGCTCATGATCTCCCAGCTATTAAAGCACAGTGCTTTATTTTTTTTCATGTTCTTTTGTCCATTAGTTTACCTAGTACTATTTCCTGCACTGTTCTGTAGTATACTATTCAGTGCCGGTGAGGATGATTGAGGAACTTTGCTGGCCCACTGTAGTGTTATAAAGTAGAGTCATTGCCCAGGGGACTGCTGATCTCATTGAACAGGTTGAAAATCTATTTATTTTAGGGGTGCCTGGGTGGTGCAGTCGGTTAAGCGTCCGACTTCAGCCAGGTCACGATCTCGCGGTCTGTGGGTTCGAGCCCCGCGTCAGGCTCTGGGCTGATGGCTCGGAGCCTGGAGTCTGTTTCCGATTCTGTGTCTCCCTCTCTCTCTGCCCCTCCCCCGTTCATGCTCTGTCTCTCTCTGTCCCAAAAATAAATAAAAAAAGTTGAAAAAAAATTAAAAAAAAAAAAAGAAAATCTATTTATTTTAAAGCACTTCCCTAAATGTTAAGGGTTCCCTGTGGTGAGTTTTGAAAATTAGTGGCTAAGAGGAAGATTTCAAAATACAGTGAGGTTTCTTGGATCTGGAATTTTTGGAGAATAGCTAGAGAGAAAGGGAACCAAAATTTGCAATTGGCAGCTAAAGGGAGAGGCAGGTTGTACATTTAAGACCACATAAATACTGCAATATTGTGTCATCTGTGGTACTAGGGAGCAACTGAAAAGAATCAATCCAATTTGCAAATGATGATTCTAGCACAGAGTGTATAAATTGACATGACCCTATAAATGTGCACCTTTTAATATGCATTCTGTTCTTTGTACCATAACCTCTTTGAGAAAAGGATGCATTCTTGTCAGAAGCTTATTCTGTTTTCACTATTTATTTTTATTGGTATCTTGTCTTGGCCCCCTAAGGACAGGTGGCTTGTATTTCATGTACCATGATGTGTGTGTGTGTGTGTGTGTGTGTGTGTGTGTGTGTGTGCAGGAAATTTCCTAAGAATAGATTTGCAGTTTCAGGAAAGTTGCCCATTTAAAAAAGAAACACTTCCTTGGAGGGTTTGAAACGGCAGATTTTCAAATTAATGGGTCCATTTTGGCGGCTTTAGGGTTAAAGATCCCCTCAGAATCTAAAGGGTCCCCGAAAAGGCAATTTCTAACCTCAGCTGCTTAGACCCATTTTTTTTTTCCCCCAGCAAACAGGAAATGGAGCCCTGAAGGCTTTTTTTTTTTTTTAAACTGGAAAGTGTGGAGGGGGGGCGGGCATACTCACCGATGCCCACTCACAACCCCGAGCCTGACCCAGACTTGGGGGTCTCTCTGTGTTTTTTCTTCTCTCTCTCTTTTTTTCTATTATTTTGGCAGACTTTTTGGAATGTCTGGGAGCTAAGGGCTTTGCTTCATGGAGCAGAATTCTGCAGCAAGAAAAAGAGAAAGTTATAGACTAAACCACAGAAATGTAAACACGTCTGCAGCTAAAATAACTCCACTTTCATTGAAAACACTCCTCCTTCACAATCAGACTTCTGTGTGCTATGGTCAATAAAACTGCATGTTAATAGCGACCAATTAATAGATTATGTTGCCCGGCCTTAAAAGTTGAGGGAGTTTTAATTATTATTTTTCAAATTAAAGGAGTGCTTATTCCCTCCCATCCCTTGGGGTGGTGGCGGGGCGGGGGGGAATTAGCCTTCTTGCTGGCTGTTTGCTGAAATTCTTGGCTGTTAAAGTTTGGAGAGGGAGGGACATGAGTAGTTTTCACTTGGTCGGAAAGGAGCGAGTGTGCAAGAGGACGCTCTGGGATGGGTTCCTAGCGAGCGCAGGGATGGTGGTGACGGGCCCCCGGGGACAGCAGTGAATGAAGAGACGACGCACTCAGGTAAGCGCGATTTTGATGTCACGATTCACTGATAAACTAAAACATCTGGAGGGGCTTAGCACAGTGCCCCAGAGGCCGAGGAGCGGGACCTCGCGGCTCCCCCGTTGGGGAGTGGTTTTTTGCCGACTGGATTCTGTTCTCACGAGGGCTGCTGTCACGGCGCCCGCGCGTCCGGCCGGGTGTCTGGGCATCCCGCGTCGCGCTGCTCCCCGGCCTCCGCCGGCCCGTCCCGGCGCTCGCCTCCGGCTCCGGGGACGCGCAGGTAGCGACCCCAGGTCTCGCTGAAGCCGGAGGCCCCTTGGCACCGCGTCTCTTCGTCCCCAGTCTGAGGGCGACGTGGTCTTGATTCTGATGCGCATCCCAAGGCAGCCGGTGGTTTCAAACTTCTACGGCTGCCACCGGTTCTTTCGTTACATGTGACGTCTGTCGTGGCTGAGGCTGGGCAAGAAAAAAACCCACTGCTTCTCACCAGAAGCGACCCCGAGTTCGAGAAGCAAGCTCCTCTGGGGCTCCCCCCGCCCCACTCCTCTGGTCTCCCCTCCTGGAGGCGCGTCCGGGTTTGTCTCCGGCCCGGCTCACGCCGTCCCGGGCTCGGCTGTGGCTCCTCCTCCTCCTCCTCCTCCTCGCCCCCAGCGCCCTCCCCCGCCGTCAGCTCCGTCCTAAACCCGGCGGCGACCAGACCCGCCCGCGCCGCCGCGCTCCCCGGCCCCCGGGCGCGCGCACGGACACGCGCGCTCGCAGACCCACGCGCGCGCCCCCACGCGCCCGGGGACACGCGCGCCCCCGCGCCCGCGCCCCGCCCCCCGGGCGCGCACCTCCCGCTCGCGGGTCGCGCGTCGGGGCGGCCTCCCTGCTCGGCGATTGGCGGGAGCCGGAGCCTCCCCGAGGCCGGCGCCCACACCATGGGCTGAGCCCGTCGGCGCCCCGGGAGTCAGTGCGGCCCGGCTCCGCGCGCGCACCGCCAGGCACGCGCGCGGGCACACGCGGGCGCGGACACGCACGTGCGGGACACGCCCTCCCCGACGGCGGCGCTCGCCTCCGGTAAGTCCCGCGCCCCGCGCGCCCTGCCCGGCTCCCGCGCGGGCGGCGGCGGGGTGGCCGGCCCTTCCGACGGCGCGGGGACAGGTGGGGCGTGCGACGCAGGGAGGGACGGCTCGCCGCTGCGCTGCCCGGGGTCCCGGGGAAGGCGCGCGGGGCCCGGGCGGGACGGAGAGGAGCAGGGACCCCGAAATCGGCGGGGGCCTCATCTGGGACACTGAGCAAAAAAAAAAAAAAAGCCTGTTCGTTCTTGCCTCGATGGGAGTTAGGTGTTGCACTGAAGTCCACTGTGGGCTGGAAGCGGGGACCAGATGTGGACTAGGCTGTCACCCCGCTGGGTCATTGCAGGCAGGGACTCTCCCTCCGACGTCGCTCCAAACCCCGGGAAACCGGGCTCTGCCTCTTTCTTCTCCCCCGTCCCTGTCTCTGTCTTGTCACCTTCTGACACTTCAGCCTCAGCTGTTATGTTTACGTGCTTACAATTTGCCACCTTAATTGGGAGTTCTTGGCATGTTTAAAAATGTGGCCTATTCTTTTTTTTTTTTTTTTTAATCAGATAGCCTTGGTATAGAGATGGTTTACAAAAGGTACTTATAGACTTATTTTTTTAGTATTTTTAAGCCTAAAACTTAAATGCTATTATTAATAGCAGACCAGACTGCCCAGGAAAATGGGTAAACAATTTTGATGCAGATGTGGACTTAATGCAACTCGTTGATATAAGGGTAATTTCGTTTATCCTTCAAAAGAACTTATTCATATGGGCCACAGATTTCACACTCGACATGTTTCTGTGGTTCTGCAGTTCAAAAAACTTCCAATGCGAGTAAAAAACATTGTATTCTTCCCCGGGTGACATAACATAGCGCATAGAGTTTATTCATCATTGGAACTACTTTTGAGGATTTTCGGTTGTCTCCAAGTAGTTTAGAGCCCTTGACCAGCCTCAGCTCCCCATCACCTTATCACCCGGAGAACTGTCACATTCCTGGGGTTAACCCCTGCTCTGCTGGCAGCCGCTCGTGTGGGCTCCTTCAGCCCCCGGGAAGACCAGGCACCACGAGTTCTGTACAAACCCAACCAAATTACTTCAGTGGGTGTCAAATTATGAATGAGCTAATCATACCATCGAAATGACAAATCTAGTGGAAGCAGGGTGAGATATGCAAACTTTGTGGCTAGTATGTGAAGTTTCATAATTCTAAAGAAAGGTTTTATGAGTGCTACCCGCATCACAAATGCCGTTTGCGGTCTGGTAATCCTAGCTTCATTTGGACATTGCACGGTGCTGGCGAATGGGTATTATATCTTTTGATTTATAGGTTTCAGAATGTGTCGTTCCAGTTACACTTAAAATTGCAGTTTCTTCTCTTTTCTGACACTTTGTCATGACTTCATTTTAGTTTAAAAAATTCAGGGTAGGCTTGCGATACATTATTTTACATGAGTCTGTGATTTCACGATGAGTGCCTGGGGATTTAACCCGATGTTCCTCCTTCAGCTAAAATTTTGAAAATCAGCGTTTACTGTTGAATGGATTATGTAACGGGGCTGTGTGTCCGTGTGGATATCAGCAGTCCTCCCCCCACTTCCCGTGTTTTGTTTTGGTATTCTAGAAAAAGCTTGTTGAATTTCTAATCTCAGAAAAATCCAGTATTTTATTTGTGGTAAGGGCTAAGATCCCAGGGGAGTGCCAGATATGTATATATATGTAAGAAGGAAAGCATCTCCCAAAGATGTCAAAATGGATTTTTAACTTACGTGCTTTTGTAAAGCGTCATACACATGATGGGCATGCATGGGATATATCATGTCTCGTATCATAGGCAAATAGATAATAGAAAACTTCCAACTTTTTCCCTAAAATCAATATTCGCTCTGATTTTTTTTTCCCGGTTCATTATCCTTAAACAAGAACATAAAATAACAGAAGGGGGAATTATTTCTTCACAAGACAGAGGAGCTAATGTTCCTGGAGGCTTTTCCTATCCTCAGTGAAAAACGATAGCAGGTCGGCGTCGGTCATATGATACGGAGTGGTGGGGAGACATTGTCATGTTGAATAAATGTCAGTGCTGCCTTCGATTTCATAGAACTCTGTTCAGGAGGTGTTGACATAAAGACACCTGCATGTTTCTAACGAGACTTACGGAGCTGGGGAAACAAGATGTGGCCAAGGTAACTCAAGTCATCATGAGCGAAACCCCGGCCTTTTGATGGAGCTCCGTGTAGGGTGGGAGTTGATTGCTCTCTAACTGCAAGTCTCTGTGTCGCCTCCCGGCTTCATCAGCCTTTGCTTCCCAGGCAAGCTTTTCCGGTGAGGAGGAGAATGCCAAAGGGGGTTCTGTGTTCTTTCCCCTCTCTGTGGAAGGATTCTTGGGCTTTTCCTAGGGGATGTAGTCCTTCAGAATACAGCTTTTGTTTATGGTCTACACCTTGAACTTGAAACTGTATTAAAAACTCTGGAGCGGCATCTGTAAGAAAAAGAAGCCGACGTGCAGTAGAAGCGTTTAAATGTTTCGGACACAACTTCCGGTCCTTTCGATACCTGGTTGTGGAAGTGTGGGGAGTTGGGGGTCTTGGGGGGACTTTGTAAGTCACGGCGGTAGCTGGTGATTGCTCGCACACGAGGGCTTGTTGATGCTCTGGATGATCTTCTCTCTCTAGTGTTTCTTTGCACTTCTGGGCGTGAGTTAATTACTTGTACATTTAGCGTTGAGTATTAGCCGTGAGTTAATTACTTGTACATTTTGCGTTGTCAGTATGCGGCCCACATTTATTGATTCAAAGCTGTTTGTTCTGTAGATAAATGACAGGAGTTTCCAGGGGTCTGGACTAGCCTCCAAACAGTTCTTCAAAAGAGCCTGGCGTGGGGGGGGGGGGGGAGATTCCCCTTTTAACTTTACCTTTTATTTCTAACATTTTAGCATTTAAAGCAGAGAGGATTCAATGCTTCATGTTTGTAACATTGCAGACCTAGCGAAGGTAGTGAGGGCGGGTGGTCTAAAATTAACTTGGCTAAATTTAAGTGTAAGTAAAATGTAGACAGCACCAAGAAATTAAAGGGTGCGTCCAAAAATGGAGCTCTGGGTCTACGTTTTAGATTTAAAGTAACTTTCAAGTTCTTCTATTTTTATGGCAACATGTCATAATCCGGAAGACCCTGATTGCGTAGGAGAAATAGTAATTTAACAATGAAAGTAAGGGGTTCAGTTACCTTGACTCAGCGCACGTTCAGAAGTGTGTGCAAAGGAAGTCCAGTTATGTGACTTTTCTATTTGAAAATGGCTGCGTGTGGAGAATGAAATATCCTCAAAGTGTGGAAAACAAGCCTTTTTGAGTTAATTTATCGCTTTTTAAAATTACAATCCTAGACGACGAGACGTGAGATCTGATTTAGGACACACTGCTAGCGTGTCGAAAGGTTTTTAAAAACGAGATGGGTGGCTGCCTCCTTTCAAAACATACCCTTTGGTTTTGAATTGTGTTAGTGGGAATGAGATTTTCACACATGCTGGTGTCTCATATGGGATTCCTTTTAGTAATAATATTATTCCAATAATTATTCCCCCTGGAAGTGGTGGTGGGGGGAAGCATCTGTCCAACGAGTTAGGAAAGAAAACAGACAGCTGCGTGGCGATATTTTTTAATAGCAGGAAACTCTAATTTTCACTTAATTAAAAGTTCAGTAAAGGTTCCCAAATCTTAATTTAAGAGTCAAGATGAGGGACACCTGGGTGGCTCAGTCGGTTAAGTGTCCGACTTTGGCTCAGGTCATGATCTCAACAGCTTATGAGTTCGAGCCCCGCGTCGGGCTCTGTGCTGACAGCTGAGCCTGGAGCCTGCTTCGGATTCTGTGTCTCCCTCTCTCTCTGTCCCTCCCCTGCTCATGCTCTGTCTCTCTCTCTCTCGAAAATAAATTAACATTAAAAAAATAAAAAAAAATAAAAGGGAAGATGTGTGTTTAGTTCTCGGTTAAGGTCCAGGGGAGCACAGGAGGTAAGCCCCGCTTGGTGTCCTGTTGTTGCCCGATTTCTGTTACTCTCCGTTCCTGGTGGGAAGATTCATTTTCTCTGGGTCGGAGTGGAAGTGTGGGTTGTGGATTCTTGGCGCTGAGTAACTTAGCTGAAGTTGCAGAGTAAAAGAAAGACAAAATTGGAGTGCACGTTTTTCTGTGTTCCGGGCAGGGAGGTCTGCGTGACCACCTTGGGTACAGCCGCATCGGGGACATGGGTTCGCTGGTGTCGTCACCTTTCTGTCTGTGCTAAGATGAACCTCAGACTCTGTTGCTCTTGGGAACAGGAAGAGAAACCCAGGGTCTTAACCATGTCTGCTAACGACCCGTTGCCTTCACAGAATAAATTGATTGCAGTCGGCAGCGGGGGAAGTCACGTTCCCATTCAGTGTCACTGAGGCCAGGAATTCCGCTTGTGGCCGAGGGAATGAGGATCTCAGGCTTCTGAGAGGAGATTGAAAGGAGCTGTCATGAGGAGCCTGGTGGGAGGGGGAGGGGACCACTAGGGCACCTTGCAGGGAGGACCCCAGGAGTGAACCGGGTAGGACTTCAGGATCCTTACGTGGGCCTACAGAGATCTAAGCCGAGTATAAATAATGACGGAAGTGTATGCTCGTAAAAGAAAATGTTTGGAAACATTTTCTGCTTACGATCTTAATGTAAAACTTTTTTTTTCTCAAGTTTATTTATTTTGAGAGTGCGTGGAAGTGAGGCAGGGAGGGGCAGAGAGAGAGAGAGAGAGAGAGAGGGAATCTTTGCTGTCAGCATAGAGCCTGACTTGGGACTTGAACTCACAAACTGTGAGATCATGATCTGAGCTGAAAGCAAGAGTTGGACACACCCAGGTGTCCCTTCATATTAAACTTTTATTTATTTATTTATGTTTATTTACTTCTATATATTTTGTTGTCCATTTGGCTTACCTACAGCCCAACAAGTGCCCTCCTCAGTGCCCCAAATATTAAACTTTTCAATGAAACGGCTTAGAAAGCTGAAGTTTCTTTTATTAGGAAGCGAGGCAAAAACGTGTAGAAAAGAAACTGTCAGCTGAGGAACGTTCTGACATCTCATACTTCGAGTGCCTTCTCATTAATATCGTATCCGACCTCACAAAGCCGGTGTGAGCCTGCTGCCACATTTACAAATCTGGGTCTCTAATTGCACAGAATGTAACCTCGTCGTCTCGTGCAAAGGCTGGCTCTGTTTTGCAGCGCAAGATACAGCGGCGAGACGACAGAATCAGCAAAAGGAGAGGAAAATTTGCTTCTCCAGGATCGAAACGTACTTTCTCGTCTATTTGACCCTGGCAGTAAAATTTACTTCACTGCGGAGTTCTGAAATAGAAATCATGACAATAAAGATCAAATCCAGGGAATGTTGCCGGTCTTTTCTGGAGAAGGCGGGTTAAGTCAGCATCTTACCGGTGTTTCCTCCGAGCTCTGAGACCCAAATGAAAGTCCCGGCTTTGGAGGCAGAGGAAGAGAATACCCATTACCGCTTGAGGTCTCAAAGAGAGAGGATTTCATAGCTGAAATAGCACCAGTTCTGAAGCGGCCCACTACATAACTGGATGTAGTTTTGTGGTTTTCTAAGACTTACTTATAAATACAGGTGATGAAACAGAACATCCCCCAAGGACAGTGTCTCCCCAACCCTCCCTACCGAACTGGTAAAACCAGAGCTGAGCCAGTAGAATCACCCCGTAAGTACGCAGACCCCACAGGGAACTACCAGGAGGCAGAGAAGGGGTTACATTTGTATGCATGTATCAGAACGCGTATAGAACGACAGGTAGCTGCAGCATAAAGTTTTTCTTTGCAAAAACAAAGCATTAAATCATGCTTAGTTTTGCTTATGGGTTTTAGGCGACCTGGGAACGTGTTTCGCAATCCAGGTTTCTGGATCACCTATTAAATGAGAGCCCCAGCCACACAGAGACACGGGGGACCTGGGTCGATTAGGGGCGATCAAGGCACTGGCTACCTCTAGAGGTTCGGAACACGACTGCACATTTAATGGGGAAAGCCGGAAAATTCCAGCGTGAAGCTCACCTCTCTACCTGTCTGACTCCGGCAGTTAGTGACCCGCCTGATTTATTCTTTTCCCAGCTAATCGTATTGACAGCAGGCAAACAGAACGATAGCCCTTTTCACTCCAAATCGCTAATAGCGCTCACTCTGAGAGCAGCGTCCTCGGGAAACACATCCCCAGGCGGAAATGAATGCGGGCCAGGCGGCGTGCCCGGGAACGCAGGGAACGCTGACAGGCAGAGGTCGGACCGTGGCCGGCTTCCGTCCAGGTGGTGACGGTCTCGGGACGCCGGCGGAGGAGGGGGCTTCTGGGTCAGAGAGAGGCGAGTCCAGGAAGAGAGACCGGCAGGTGCGGGAAATGTATCAGGGAATGGCGAGCTGCCTTTTCAGGCTGCGTTCCTGACTCACGGTCTGCGCGAGACGCCGCGTGGGGCACTGGGGAAGCCTCGGGTTGTACCGTCAGGACGTTGAAATATGGAAAGGGGGCGGGGGGGGTGGTGAAGGCCCGTGCTGCGGGATCTAGAGAGGAGGTGACTTCATAGGCTGACAAAAGGGCCTCATTCAGGACTGCCACCTGCTCAGCCCGGGCCTGTTTGATGGTGAGCCAGGGCCCCACGCTGTGCAGCGATGGAGGTGGTGGCCCCCATGGGGCTGCTACGTCAAGCGCTCTGATGGGTATAGCGGTGGCCGTGACAGAGACCCCACCGAGGCAACACACGGGGCAAGCTTCTTATCCCATCGCACAGGCCCTCATCTCTACGGACCCACGGGAGAACCTCACGCTTAGCCTTCGATTCGGGAGAAATCGTGTGAGCCTTTGGCTGGCTGGCCCAGCTCCGGCAAGCGGCCCCACAGCCCGCCTGCAGGGCTCTTACCCTTGTTCCTCCTACAGCCTCATCCCTACTATTTATTTTGCAACTACTGCTTTTTTTTTTTTAATGTTTACTTTTTGTGGGGGGAGAGGGGCAGAGAGAGAGGGAGACACAGAATCCCAAGCAGGCTCCAGGCTCCGATCGGTCAGCACAGAGCCCCATGCAGGGCTCGAACTCACGAACTGGGAGATCGTGACCTGAGCCAAAGTTGGACACTTAACTGACTGAGCCACCCAGGCACCCCTACTTCTGAGTTTTTAAAAACCTTGTTATATTGCATGTATCCTTGTAGATCACTTTAAATCTTTTTTTTTTTTTTTTTGGAACAAGGTGGAATATAAAAATTTTCCATATTATAAGAATCATACGATCAAAGAGTGATCTAAACCATACCCTAGGAAGACCCAAGAATGCTTCCCGAAGGGCGAGGCATTGGGGCTGTGCCGTGCCGCCAGGTGGTGTGTTGGCTCTGATTCAGCAGGGACAGACTGCAGGCTGCAGTGGGCAGGGGGCAGGGGTGTTAGGCATTGCTGGTGTTCAGGGTGTTGGAGGTGCTACTTGGGAGGTGGGCCTTGTAGCCCAGGAACTGCCCAACCCTTCCCGGTTCTGGAGGGACCAATCTAGATGCTTATTTCAATATCCCAAGTGTGAAGTTATTTCTTAAAAATATTTATTTTTGAGAGAGAGAGAGAGAGAGAGAGAGAGAGAGAGAGAACACAAGCAGGAAAGTAGCAGAGAGAGAGGGAGATACAGAATCCGAAATAGGCCCCAGGCTCCGAGCTGTGAGCACAGAGCCCGACGCGGGGCTGGAACTCACAAACCATGAGCTGACTTCAGACACTTAATGGGCTGAGCCACCCAGGCACCCCCTCCAGTGTGCAATTAAAATAGGGGATAAAATAACGTTGCAAAAAGGCAGGAAGAGTGTGGTGTTTGGAGGGTTGTAATTGACATTGGGTGCACCAGGTGGGGGAAGCATGGGGCATGTGTCACCGAGGGTCACTCTTGCCGTGGCTCTTTGGAGGAAGGGCCTTTCTTGTCCCCGTTTTCCAGAAGAGCAGAGTGAGGCTTGGGAGTGCGGAGGCCAGAGTCTCACCGATAGTAAGAACCTGCAGCGACAGGTTCTGGAATCTTTGCAAGGGCTCTGCTGTCTGGGATCCCCTTGGTCAGAGCAGAGAGCCCGCTGACAGAAGTGACGAGGAGGGAGCATGGTGACAAAGAGGCTGAGTCAGTGGGAGGTCAGAGCAGCACTGGTCAGAGAACGTCGAGTGCAAGTCTCATGCCTAGTTTTAAACATTTTAGCAGTTAAGAAAGACAAAGAAACTGGTTAAATTCGTTTTAACAATCGATTTCCTGTAATGCAACGTGTAAAATATTATCATTTCAAATGCAATGCGTATAAAAATATTGGTGAGCTGTTTTGCGTTATTATCTTTTATTACAGTAAATGTTCAAAATCCGGTGTGCAGTTTACACGTACCGCACATCTCGGGCCGGACTGACCATATTTCGAGGGCTCAGCGGCCACACGTGGCTAGCGACCACCGTAGTGGATGGCGCAGGTTTAGAATCTTGGGAAGAGGAGTTCCTGTTTAATGTACTCGGCAGCCGTGAAATTTGTAATATAACTCACTCACTGGACTAGGATGCTGTGACTTTGTATCTCCTTTGGCTATCTCCCGGAAGGTCACTGTGGGACCAGCTAGGATTGCAACAGAAAACCTAATGCTAGCGTGGCACATTCAATACTAACTTTGCACTTTTCAAATCGGAGGGAAAATTCATATATAATGTTTCCTGTTGACTCACTTCGTTCTTCGAAAGAGCAAAATAAAATCTCTACCTTCCGGCAGACACTTTGCATACCCGGTAATGGGTACGTGCTGCCTTGATTGGAATCCTGTGCTCTGACAACTTCATGAGCAAAAAAATCCTACCTGACTATTCCCTGTTTAAAGGCAATTCCAGTAGGATGACAAATTTCTTATTTTGCGTGTGGACAGTTTCTTGAGAAAAATGCAATTTATCATTTTGAAGAATAGCATTCTTTTTTTTTTAATTTTTTTTTTTTTTTAGTGTTTATTTTTGAAGAGAGAGACAGAATGTGATTGGGTTAGGGGCCGAGAGAGAGGGAGACACAGAATCCGAAGCAGGCTCCGGGCTCTGAGCTGTCAGCACAGAGCCCGACACGGGGCTCAAACTCACAGACCGTGAGATCATGACCTGAGCTGAAGTCGAACACTCAGCCGACCGAGCCACCCAGACGCCCCTGAAGAGTAACATTCTTGAGGTGCCGGGATCCCTGAGAAAGAAAGAACATCGATGGGGTGGACTGTTGCAGAATTAAGTTTCGAGGGCAAGAATTTGCAGTTTGGTAGCAGCAGGTTCATCTCACGTAGGCCTCTCCCTCTCTGTGGAGCACTCAAGTTCATGGCAAAGTCTTACAGAGTCAATCCTGTTGTTCATTCGTTGCTTGTCATCGTCAGTGTGCTGTGTAGTGCGTCTTTCAATCGCTGAGTAACTGAACGACTGTCTCTGAATAACTGTCTTTACCATATGCATGCTTTGGTGTTCAGATTTAATTTAATTTTTATGCAAAGGAAAAAAAAAAACAAAAAAGAAACAAAAAACTCCTCACTGTAGATTCTTACTCCTCCACATTTCCCTGAGTAAGAAATTTGTTTTCAGTTCCAGTGCTTCGTCTGCAGCAAACCCCTCGTCTGTGCTTCCTTGTAAATGGTTTGTTTTCATTATCGCTGGTGCCTGATAAGGGAATTTTGCTCTCCTTGTTCCGGTTGATTTTTCCCAGTGGGCAGCGCTTGCTGTAAACAAAACAAAACAACAAAACAAAACAAAACAACCCCCCCCCCAAACCCAGTTTTAAGTAAAATGCGTGTGGCTGGTCTCAACTCTAATCACCATCGCAAATCTGACACCTAATTCTGCGCAGTTACTGGGCAACCAAACAGAAGGGGCAAAGAATGTTGTGATTTATTAAAAAAAACAAAAACAGAAACAAAAACAAAACCCAGACCTCAAAATGAATGAACGGGGCTGTATGCTCTCGTCTGTTCCGTCACACGTTTCTGGCCGCTGGGGCGCTTCATGGTAGGGCCGTCGAGGGACGCACAAAGCAGCAAGAACGTTTATCTTGCGTCCAGTAGGTTCCACTGCTTTCACACCTGGACGCCGAATCCGGTTTTGCGGTCGAATCCCGTTCCGTTCACCGGGGAGCCTCGGCTACCAGGCGAGATCCTTCTAGAAGTAACCACAGTTCTGTTCTGGGGCTCCTGCGTGTCCCCTGGATGCCGTCGGCCGCGTCTAACCTACTGGTTTCCCACGGGACTACAAATTTAATTTAAGGCCTAAATTGTATTTGAGAAGTCTGAAGCGCATTAAGCCTTCTGAAATAATTCACTTGGGATTACGTTCAGTGAACGTGTAAATATGAGAATGTGCGAGGCAAGTGGTCTCAACAGAGGATGGATGCGAGACCACGTTGATGCAAGCCACATGTGCTTCAAATCTGGGAGGAAAATCTGTGTCACCGCTGGCGACCAGACCTTGAGGCTGGCCGGGGAGGTTTACGTCCAGTCGCTTCTGCGCTGGGTCCCTGCCACGTCCCCGGGGGAGACCTCGGAGACAGACTGCTAACTGTGGGATTGTCAGCCAGGGGGCTCAGCTGTCAGCTGTGGCACGGTGAAGGCGACAGAAAGCCAGAGGGAGGGGCTGTGTAGCCCCCGTCCCCAGACGGTTCCCCACCAGCTTCTCAGGTTGGGTGTTTGTGGGTGCGAAATGGCCAACGTGTGCTCTTGGAAGCTGCTGTGTTAGTTAGACTTGGGTTGGGGACGACAACCCTGGGGTTTTTGCCTCCAGGCTGAAGACCTTTCTTATGCTGGGGCGGGTACAGTGACATGATAGTGTCAGGCCCTAGAGACAGCTGGTCAGTGAGGACAGTGAGCATTGCTAAGTGCCCCCCACTTCCTGCTGACCTCTGGCGGACACGTTTCCCCCTCGGCACCGGAACCTCCCATCTCTGCCTCTCCTGCACTGGCCTGGTCCCCTTAAGCGCATGGGGTCCGAGGTGGCCGTGCCAGCGAAATTTCACCTGCCGTGGGCACGCACGGGGGCTAAAAGAAACAAGCCGGCGAGTCTAATGAAATCAGGCTGCAGATCTGAAGCGATTTTGGAATATCCTGCTCTGCTTTCTGTCCTGTGTCTGGTTTTCATGGAAATTGGTGTCTGGGAATGAGAGGGAATCGGAGGGGATTTGCTGCAGGCAGGTGCCTGGTTCTTTGGCTTTGGCCCTTAGGAGTCAGGTCCAGGGACCTCCTCAGAGTGGGGAAGGACATAGAGGTCTTAGGAGATTTGATGAGCACCGTGCAGTCTTTAGAAGACTGGGGATTTTTGCAGACTTCCTGATTGTTGAAAATTATTCATAAGTCCGCCGTAGTCTGGGATTTTTAGGACAGAAAGCACACTCCACTTATTGTCCGTGCTTCGTAAGTTACCCTTTGAGGTCGCCACAATGTTATTTTTATGGCGTGCGGGGCCGCCTGCGTGGGTTAACTTCTGAGATTATGAGTTAAACGACTCCATTTCTTTCTCCGGCAAGGGCTTGACCGGTTTAGGTCAAAGATGTGCAGCAGCATCCTGGCCGTGGTGGAAATTCAGGCTGCGTCCTGAGACATTGGGAATGCGTTCTGGTCCACCCTAGATGAAAGAAGTCGTGGAAATGAGGATCGGAATTCGTTACGTTTGCCCTGGCAAGGGAAGCAAGATTGAGCACCAGGTTTTAGTCTTTGCTCCAAGACAGTGAAATAAGAATTGCATATCATGTATTCGAGAAAGTGAAATGCATGCTTCCCTTTTGGAATGAGCGAGATTTGTAACAGACTAAGGCAAGAAGGCAGAGACTGCTGCCTTGGCTACATAATATGCAATGAAAAGATGTCCTGAGAAATCTGAGGCTGGTAGGCTTTTTAAAAAATAGGTTGCTGGTTTTCAATAACTACACTCATCTGCCTCATTTGTCTCAGACCGTTAGCTTTTTATTTCTTTCCTTTTAACCTTTTTTTTTTTTTTTTGGTTTCTTTTGGGTTTTTTTGTCTTGTACTCGACACCCACCGGCTTCCAGAACACGAGGCGATGTGTGTGTGACTCGTTGGCTAAAGGGCGTATCAGGGGAGCATCCGTCTTCTAGAGATAACGATGGGGACATCCTAAACTGATTGGGGTAAATGCAGACGGCTTTTATCACGAGGCTTTGGTGCTAAACACATGGAGACCAAGCGATGCTTTCGGAAGTAGTTACCCTTAGGCTTAAATTTGTGTTTTCCACTGTTTTTCATGACTGATGCCCTACACATGGAGTCTTTACAGACATCCTTCCCCTCCCCTCCCGTTTTCCTACGTGCAAATCTAACACCATTAGGAATTTTATGGTATATATATTAAATGTGTGTGTGTGTGTGTGTGTGTGTGTGTGTATACACATATTCAGGTATAATTCGTACTTACACGTGAGAAGAGGGAAGACTTTTCTTATCCTCTGAGAACTGATTAGCTTTTTTAAAAAAAATTTTAATATTCATTTTTTTTTTTGAGAGAGAGAGAGAGAACGCAAGCAGGAGAGGGGCAGAGAGAGAGAGGGAGTCACAGAATCCAAAGCAGGCTCCAGGCTCCGAGCTGTCAGCACAGAGCCCGACGTGGGGCTCGAACCCACGAACCGCGAGATCGTGACCTGAGCCCAAGTCGGATGCTCAACTGTCTGAGCCCCCCAGGCGCCCTCCCCCCATGCTTAGCTTTGAAAAAGATTCTGTTTAAGAGAAGGGAGGGCATCTGCCCCAGAGCGCGGCCTGAAAACGGACAGTGGTAAAGCAAAACCCTCCCAAGAGCTCCCGCTGCTTCTCTCAGAGGGCTCCGTTAAACACACAGACTCGGAGACCACACATTCCTTCTGCTTGCAAGAAGGTGCTAGGATGCTTATCAGACTTAGGGTGGACAAGACCTGATGGGCTGCCGGAGCACCCCAGCTGCAACACAAGACCTCAGAGGCCGGTGGCCCCTTGCGCGGTAGCCCCTGCCTTTACTTCTGGGTCTGGACAGGAGCAGCCCTCTGGCTTCTGCAGACAGCCTCCCCCGCCCCCGTCCCCTTGGACGTACAACTGCAGGCCGTGTGGCCGATCTGGTACAGCTGGATCCCACTGACGCTCATGTCTCCCCTCCAGTTAAGATGGAAATATATTAGAGAATAAACAACCAAAAGAGACATGCTGAGTTTCACCCAAAAATCAATCAGAAGAGAAAAACACTTGGGCCAGCGTCAAGAGAAACAAAACTGAGCCAGCACAGATTTTTATGAAAATGATCATTGAATAGTATTTCCATGAAAAGGCAACTGACTCAGAGTCGGAGGGTGAGTGTCCCGTGAGGCAGACCAGAGTCGGAAGGGCCCGCCCACGCCCGGGGCTCACAGCCCCGCTCAAGCTCAGTTACTAGAAGTGACCCAACCGTCCCGAAAATAGGAAAAAGGACACGAGGGACAAGCCAGACTCTTAGGAAGGGAGAAAATGTGTGTTGTGAAACCAGCCCGGCTCGGGAAGACTGTCACGTCGCATTGAGGTTCTCCTCCCCAGAAGCAGCCCCGCAAATAACCCTCTTGCGCCCGGGGAAGGCTGTGCGGCACAGTCCCTGACCTTCTGGAAGGGCCCAGCGAGAAAACGGATGTTGCTGCGAGTGCCAGAGGCGCACAGATGAGGCGTTTTGTTTAAATGCTTACCTCCGGCTCAAGGCATAGGAGGCGTTCTGGTACTTTCGGCTGGTGTACTTCCTTCTGGAACATCACGAGGGAGCTGCCTTCCATCTGAGGCAGGAGATCCGAGTGGTTCTGTGAGCATCTCCCGGGAGCTGCCCTGGGGAACCCAGCGGCTCCCTCCGCCCCTCCCCCGGGCCGTCTGGGCTCCGTATCTGGAATGTAAAAGGTACGTTCTCGTGGATTCTTCTGGTCTGGTTTGTCTGCGCTTTAAGAGATGCTTAACTCCTAGCGAGTACCGGCTACTTAGGAAAGCTCGCTCTCCTGAAACTTTCCCCTCTTCTTCTTTCCAAATGGCCCCTTTTTAATGTCTTACAGACAGACGTTAGTTTGAGTCAGCGGTGATCCGCAGTCTTAACTTTGACAGCAGCAGAATGACCAAGAGCTATGTCATAGTCACATGGAGCACAGACTTGGGAGTTTATGAATGCTTGCCCTTAAAAATCACTAAAAATACCTCTTCACACTATGCCTCCACACGCAGTGGATGCCAGGGTGGTAAAATCACATCGTTATCTGCTTTTTTGGTCCTAAGGGTGGATGGTAATAATTTTGGGGTGGATGACAGACCACAATGTGTGTCTAAACACTTACGTGAAACTCACTTATATTATGGGCTGTATATCCGATCTTCTGTGACTATAGCCGATACTTTGCTGTGCTCTTTCTGGGGAATTCTCTTTGAACTTGGTAATGGGGACTTTTGATTGTAAAACAAGACAGGTGTTTAGAAAACATTGATGTTCCTCATGAACCAGGGTCAATGCTGGCACCAACTGCATCCGCACCTGTATCCAGAAAGAGGAAATATCTAACACCGTTTGGACTTCCGAGACCGTTGCAGACTTGTTTCACAGCTTGGCTCTCTTATTCAGTATGATTTTTGTATGGCATTTTCCCTCCAAAACCTTATCATAAATGTAAGCTCTTACATATATGACATACACACACACATACTGTATTATGTAGGTTACATGTATGCATATTACATTACGCTACGTATGTTACAATAACGCTGTATTAAAATAACCTCGTCATCAGAGCCTAGAATTAAGGTTAAATTGTCTCTTCCTAGACCACATTCAGAGAAGTCTGAGGAGGACCCCAGGTGGCCTGGACTTTACTCTCCTGCTAATTACTCAGGTGGAAAAAGACTGGTCTGTGCTGTTGTCCTTATAAGCGATTTCTGTAGACCCAGGCACCTGCAGTCAGAGTACGGGAAGGTTCCAGTATGCTAAGAAACCACACCTAAATAAATACCAGCCTTCACAACTGGGACCTAGGAAAAGTGCTTTTATCGTGGAAAGCCGAAATCCGCTTTAAGAAAATAAGATTTTTTTTAAACTTTTTTAACGTTTATTTATTTTTGGGACAGAGAGAGACAGAGCATGAACGGGGGAGGGGCAGAGAGAGAGGGAGACACAGAATCGGAAACAGGCTCCAGGCTCTGAGCCATCAGCCCAGAGCCCGACGTGGGGCTCGAACTCACGGACTGCGAGATCGTGACCTGGCTGAAGTCGGATGCTTAACTGACTGCGCCACCCAGGCGCCCCAGAAAATAAGATTTTTAAAAGCAAAGTTGTCTCCCCATCTTGTTGTGTGTTGTAGTAAATGGAACCATCTTTTCAAGGAACTCTTCTGCTCAGTAGGAATACTGTCACACTGATTTGCAGAAGGCCACCTGTTAGCTGGAGCCACAGTTTTCACTGGAAAAGAAAGCCGATGACGGTCCCTCCTTTTTTACTTCTCTTCCTGGCTTGGCCCTGAGTCAGGCTGGCATATCGGACTCCACTCTGGGTCCAGGGGTACCACCCGGAGTGGGGAGGGAGTGTGGCTGGAGACCCCTGTAGGGAGGATGTCCAAGCCCGCCTACATTTGCTGCATGGAGCAGGGGTGGGGTACAGAAAGGGACCGGGCGTGCTCGTGCCAGTTCCCAGCCGTCCTAGCCTTCTTTCCACACCCCTACCCATGAGCGGTTTCCGTGAGCTCTCAGCTGTGGGTCACCTGCTGCAGGGGATGGAATTTGTCACCCTGACCCCGTCACCAGCCAACACAGACTCAAGCCCTTGGTTCTTTCGTCACATTTACTTGAAAACTCTCTGAACACGTGGCATTGACGTAAACACACTGGTTCATTTTTCTTTACGTTGCCCCAAAATGGTACTGGCGGGGGGGGGGGTCCTCAAATGATCTCGCCAGCACTGAAAATGGGGACAACACAGGTGCCATGGCACCTCTCACTGATACATTGTGGTCGAGTCCCATCTTCTTTTGACCATTGTGGTTTGGGATATTTCAGGAGAGGACTGAATCGAATGGGTTCTTTTGTTCCTCAGAACGCCTGGATTCCTGGTGTGGTGTCAGGACCGCTTCTCTTAAGAAAGCACCTCCCTCTTAAACAAAAGCACCGGGGACCGCGGACCCTGCTGTTGGCTGTGACGTGCGTCAAGCTTAGAACAAGGAAGGATTGCGTCCTCACTCTGTCGCCCTGCAGACCTGCACCTTGGCCACTGTAGGTGAGGTTCACGGAGCGCGTGCGGGCGTAGTCGGTATGTCCACAAAGATGTTTCTGTTCCCCCACTTTGGGTTTTCGTCCCGAGACTGCTCATTCCACCATTCCATAAATCCTCCATTATAGGCAGTAAAACCTAATTTTAGATTTCCTGCCTGTGCCAGTGTCCTGCCTGATTGCTACGAGCTGGCGAGAGGCGGGACCTGGGAAGCGGACTGTTCAAACCCGGCCACGTGTTAAAGGCTTTTCCTTGAATTTTTGGCCTCTGGTCCATCATTCCCTGATGGCTTTTATCTTAAGTTTCAAAAGCTTCTGGAGATCAACTCTGCAGCTTACTTGGTTCGTTTCGTTTCGGTTTGACGCGAGGGATCCGAGAAGGGGCTCCGAGGAAGGAGTGGGGCATCAGGGGGTTAAAGTGAGTGAGGAGGCCAGCGGAGCCCCGGCCATGTTTGCCAAGAACGCGAGGCTCCGTGCCCTCCCAGGGGTCCGAGACTTGGCCCCTTCCTCATGTTGGAAGCTTCCTGGGAAAGTGCATACAGGTTCCGAATGTCTGGTAGAACCAGTGCTTTCTTCCCACCCTCCCCGTCCAGTGGGCCAACACCTTCCACCAGGGATGCCGAATGGTTCAGCGGGGCTGGGGTGGGAGGCGGTGGGGTGTGACTTCCTCATGGGGCCTCTCTCACGGTCCCAGCTCCATGATGCTCCCTTCTCGACCCTCAGGCTTGGAAAGGTGCATTGAGAAGCTCAGTGGGCGTAACAAGGCTTCAAGGATATTTTGGGTTTGAGGCAGCCATACTTTGTTACCTACAGAGTTGAAACCCACGAGCTGTTCGTCTACCCTGGAAGCTTGGCAGGCAGCAGAGTGCCCTGGAGAGAGGCTGGCGACAGTGGGGGTGACCAGATGTGTGGTTTTATTGGGCGGGTGTGAGCTGAAATCTATATGAACAGTGTTAGAATGTTTGAACCTCACAGGAGGTATTATGTCCGGGCGTTTTTGAACTTGAGAAGGTGGTATCCGTAATACTTGGTTCGTTGTGGAAATATTAGAACATACAGACAAAAATATTTAAATCTTTCCACACTCAGACATTATGGCTACTGACAATGATGCATTTAATTCCAGAATTCTTTTATACGTATTCTTTTCCCCAAAGTGGATCATATCACATACACAGTTTATATAACGTGTTTTTATTTTACTGAGGAACACATTGTAAATATCTGTCCATGTCGGTAAACATGTTTCATGAGATATCTTATTTCTGCCACATTATTTTAAGCCTGTTTAGGATTCCGTTGTATGGTCCTATCATGATGGATTTAATTAGTCCTCTCTGTTGAGTATTTAGGTTGTTTTCTGTTTTCTTTATTAGAATCCAAAAGTTCTGTGTCTTGGCTGCAGAATACAGATGCCCGGGTCCCATCACAGAGGAATGAAATCAGGCTCCCCTGGGAGTGAGGCGTAGGGGTCGGGACTCATGCTGCACAGTTTGCCAAAGTCTAGAATATGTTCTTGAAAGTGGAATTGTGTGGGGCGCCTGGGTGGCTCCGTCCGTTGAGCGTCCGGCTTCGACTCAGGTCATGATCTCACCGTTCGTGAGTTTGAGCCCCATGTTGGGCTTTGCACTGCTAGCCTGGAGCCTGCTTCGGATTCTCTGTCTTCCTCTCTGTCTGCCTCTCTCCCACACTCGCTCTCTATGTCTCTCAAAAATAAATAATCATTAAAAAAATTAAGAAAAGAAGAAAGTGGAATAATGTGATCCGGGTATGTATCTTCATCTATCTTTTGATATATGCGGGCGGCTTATCATTCAGAACTTTTTTCTTTATAAACTGTTTTAGATCAGACTCTGAGCTGATGGCTCGGAGCCTGGAGCCTGTTTCCGATTCTGTGTCTCCCTCTCTCTCTGCCCCTCCCCTGTTCATGCTCTGTCTCTCTCTGTCCCAAAAATAAAAAAACAAAAAACAAAAAACAAAAAAAAACTGTTTTAGAGTTTAAGCCTTAAGGCTTCTGAAAGGCGAGGGATGACGAGAATTTGCACGTGGACTTGGGGAAGAGGTCTCACCACACCACATAAGCACACCAGGCTCGTTGGCTTTTGCTTAGTTCTTTGGTGTTGTCACATGACCTAAATAAACAGATGAGCACATTCCTAAGATAATGAAGAAGAATGTATTTGGTGCCTCTTTCTCCCCATGGAGCTTTGGTCGGACCACGGGGCAGGTGCCACAGCCCTGGCCACCAGCAAGTGGCAGTGAGTGCTGCAGGACCCCAGGCCTGTGCCTCTCGGGGCTCCTAACCCGTCCGTAGAAATCTCCCGCAAGCCCGTCCGGTGTTGAGTGTATTCACTCTGAAGGTCCTCTATGTATGTCATCACTTTTCTACTTTAATTGCTATTTTTTTTTTTTCCTCGAAGGAATACATATGCATAAAGTTAAATGGTACTTCTGGGCTCATAACGTAAAATGCTAGTTCTCTGCCCTCGACCATTCCTTAGCTGTTCTTGGCTGTTCTTTGTCATTCACCTCCATATTTCTAAGTTCTGGGCTCGGGGCACTCCTTCTCGAGTTTTCAGTTTGGACAGGATCGGTTTTCTGTTAAAGAAGATGGGGGTTGGGTTCACACCCCTCCCTCCCTTCTCCGTTCCACTGTCCTCACAGTGTAGTGAGGCAAAAATGTCCGCTAAGTTCATGTCCACGTCTAGCGTTATTGTAATGGTAAAAACGTTAGAGGGGAGCCAGAGGATGTGCTGCGGTTACATTTTGTCTTTTCCCAGACTCACTAACTGGGATTTGCGTGCGACCTTCGTTCTTCTATGTGCTTACACATCAGACTGCCCTCCACTCCCCTGGAGGGCTGGCGTGTCCTCTCCGGGCAGGACGGCGTGTTCAGTGACCGCTCGGGGCTGTGGAAGGGAGGGAGGGGGAAGACCCTTGGGAGCCTTGTGCCATCAGGCTCCGGATGCACTGGTTGCTTCCTGGCACTCTGTTGTCCTGGGTCTTGGCTCCTTATAAAGTCCGGGAAGGTAAGGAATTCGAAATATATGGCAACCGGCAAACCAAGAGACGCTGGTGACCGAACCGAAGGGTCTTGGCTTAGATCTTCACTTAGGATAGATCATCACTGGGGACGCCCGGGTGGCTCAGTCGGTTGAGCATCCAGCTTCGGCTCAGGTCACAGTCTCACGGTTTGTGGGTTCGAGCCCCGCGTCGGGTTCTGCGCTGACCGCTCTGAGCCTGGAGCCTGCTTCAGATTCTGTGTCTCCCTCTCTCTCTGCCTCTCCCCTGCCCATGCTCTGTCTCTCTCTCTCTCAAAAATAAGTAAACATTAAAAAATTGTAAACAAAAGCGTAGATCATCACAGGGAGGGCCAGCTTTGGATCCCAGATGCACCTCCCATTGTGTAGTATTCCACGACATCTTTTTGCCCTGGTTTAGGGCTCTTAGAACTTAAGAGTCCATGCTTCTTATCTGTAAGCATAGCGGGTATTTGCCTCTTTCCTTTTTGATAGTTTGTCTTCTTACCTAATAACTGGCCTTGAGTAAACATTGGCTTCCTTCGTAGCAGGGAGGTTCCCCAGACAGTGCCCACCCGCCCCTCCAGACACGGGGCCCCGGTCACCCAGATCGGACTCTTACTCCCCACGAGGCGGTTGGACCTGGAGAGGAACTCTGGATGACGCCCTGCAGAAATGCAGCAGTGGCCAAGGTGGGAGATCAGATACTGGCTGGGCCTACGGGAGCCAGAGTACATTCCTGCCTCGATAATCCCCTTGGAAATGAAAAAAAGGTTCCCTCAAGTTTTTATATTTCCAGCTTTCATCTGCTTCTTACTCACAGGTGCTTCATTCCTTGGCTTGAGCAAATACCTTCAGGGAAAAGGAACCAGATGTCTCTTGGAAAAAAAAAAAAGAATTACTTAGCTTGAGGAGACCTTCATTCAACTAAATCGTACATAAAAGCCCAATAAATAACTGCCCCCGTCCCCGCAAATAGAGGGCACTTCTTTTGGCGGAAGCCCGTGCACTCTGGCCCTACCCTACCCCACCTCCCCACTGTCCCCAGACCCCCTCTGGCATTGGGGACCAGCGTGAAAACCGCTAGCTGCTCTATTCCGTTCATTTCTTGCATGAGAAAATAGACACCTGTAAAAGTCAGTTGTCCGATATGGCAGGACAGGTGACTGGCAAAGGGGGGCCCTCGCCCAGCATCTCATTCCAACCTGAGTCACGCTGGGGTCAACCGTGTTTGAACACACGTGGTGACAGCCAGAGGGAATCGCCATCACGTGACCCCGAACGCCCACAGCACGGCTTTCACGTCTGCGGCCAACCTTACTGAAACATGGAAAGGTGATTGCACGGTGGTCTGTCATCAGGTTATATTTTATACTCGATTATGCTTTGAAAATATCACACTGAATTCCTTTGCAACAGTTTTCGGGTTTTGGGTAGGAGAATTTTTTTTTTTTTTTGGCCACGAAGGTAGACATGCCTGGGAAATTTCCTCCTGATTGTTTTCATTTATTTAATTATTTACTATTTACATATCTACGCAGCTACTGATTTTTTTTTTTTTTTTTGCCAGCTCAATATAGATTCTTTTCAAATTTTTTTTTAAAGTTTATTTACTTTTGAGAGAGACAGAATGTGAATGAGTGAGGGGCAGAGAGAGAGGGAGACACAGAATCCAAAGCAGGCTCCAGGCTCCTAGCTGTCAGCGCAGAGCCTGACGCGGGGCTCGAACTCACGAACTGCGAGATCATAGCCTGAGCCGAAGTCGGATGCTCAACTGAGCCACCCAGGCGCCCCAGGATTCTTTTTTTTTTTCAAGGGTGGTTCATTCATCGTCATTGTATCAATACATTATTATCAACTAAAGTCCATAGTTTACATTAGGGTTTACTCTGTGTTGCATATTCTGTGGGTTTGGACCAACGGGAAATACCATGTATCCACCATGACTGTTCCTACTGAACAGTTTCACAGCCCTGAAAATCCCCTGTGTTACACCTCTTCATCCCTCCCTTCCTATCCCTGAACCCACAGCAGACACTGACCCTGTCACTGTCTGCGGTTTTGCCTTTTCCAGAATGCCCTAGAGCTGGGATCAGACAGTACAGAGCCTTTTCACACTGGCTTCTTTCCCTTGGTGATGGGAATTTTGGTTTCCTCCATATCTTTCTGGGGGTTGATAGCTTATTTCTTTTACTGCCAAATAATTTCCATAGTGTGGATAGACTGCAGCTTATCCGTCCGTTCACCTATTGAAGGGCCTCTTTGTTGCTTCCGGTTTTCTTTAGCAGTTATTTTTGTGATATTTTTCAAAGCCGGAGCAAAGTTTCTAAGGGAGGGATACGACCTCTAGGTGAAATGCTATGCTATTGTAATAAAACTGAGATTCTAAGTAAGGGTCATGGGTATGCATCCATGCAAAGGGAGCTGGCTATTTTTGATAAAATAAATGTTCCCGATTTCATAGGGTCTGTATCATTTTAGGTCTTTGCTCGGGTGGCCGCTAAAATCAGTAATGCAGCTTCTCTAAATATTATATCCCCAAATCACTCTGCATGGAGAGGCATTCACTCCACTCAGGGTGTGTGTTTTTTAAAATGTTTATTTATTTTTGAGAGAGAGTGCCAGCAGGGTAGGGGCAGAGACAGAGAATCCGAAGCAGGCTCCACACGGCCAGCGGAGAGCCTGATGTGGGGCTTGAACACATGAACTGTGAGATCATGACCTGAGCCGAAGCTGGACACTTAACCCAATGCGAGGCTCAGACTCACAAACTGTGAGGTCACGACCTGGGCTGAAGTCAGATGCTCAACCGACTGAGCCACCCAGGTGCCCTGAGGTAGATGGTTATCTACACCAGATAATTAGAACCTAGTTTCTTCTTGGCATTCTTAATGCTCATATTGTCTCTCCCTGCATAGACCCAGGGCAGGGAGCTCATCCCCTCATCCTTTTATGGTCCTTTCCACCTAAAAAAAAAAAATGTTTGTCAACAGGTGCTTCCTTAGACTGACCTCAGACGGTCTCCTTCATTGTGTATTGTACCTTCTAGAATAACACAATAAGGAGGCTGGTTTTGCTCACGATTGGCGTGGTTAACCCCTGATACACTGCCTGGTTCCTAGAAATCTTTCAATGAATATTTATCAAGTAATTTCAAAACTGAACAAGTGAATGAATGAATACTTGACAGACCTTCGTATATTTCAGAGGAATATTTCCTTCAACGTCCCTTTTGCAGGCAAAGCACAGCTAGTTTTTTTTTTTTTAACCTTATTTCACACACTGTGTTTTTTTTAGAGCTATCATATATTGATTTTATTTGTATGGACATATGTTTTTTTTCTATCAGTGTTCTTGGAGAGTCACGACCAGAATAGTCCCTAGGAAATTTGGGACCATTCTATTTTGTGATCTCGGCTCTGTGCCTCCTCTGACTATGTTAGCTTCAGGACATCCCCATCACACTGCCCTTGAAAACCTTCATGTGTTTTCTTGGCCCCAAGAATGTCCTAGTGGTATTTTTAAATAAGTATATACCAATATTTTATTTTATTTAAAAAAAATTTTTTTTTCAACGTTTTATTTATTTTTGAGACAGAGAGAGACAGAGCATGAACGGGGGAGGGGCAGAGAGAGAGGGAGACACAGAATCGGAAGCAGGCTCCAGGCTCTGAGCCATCAGCCCAGAGCCTGACGCGGGGCTCGAACTCACGGACTGCGAGATCGTGACCTGGCTGAAGTCGGACGCTTAACCGACTGAGCCACCCAGGCGCCCCTATATGCCAATATTTTAATTAAATGAACTTTCAATGATTTGGGTATGTGAATACCCATGCCTTTCAGGCCTAGTGGCGGGAAATGACAACTTTTCTTTTCATTTGAATATAGTGACGCTTCATAATAATTTAAAAAATGTTTTTAACCTTTATTCATTTTTTGGTGGAGACAGAGCGTGAGTGAGGGAGGGGCAGAGAGAGAGAGAGGGAGACACAGAATCTGAAGCAGCCTCCAGGCTCTGAACTGACAGCACAGAGGCCGACGCGGGGCTCGAACCCCGTGAGATCGTGACCTGAGCTGAAGTCGGATGCTCAACCGACTGAGCCACCCAGCTGCCCCGACCCCTCATAATAATTTAGAAGTAGAGCAGGTAAAGCTTCTAGCACGATTTGACTTTAGAGAGCCATACGTGAGATCGAAAATTGAGACGACAAAAAGAACGAAATAAACAAAACCTACCAACGAGCAGATAAAAAACATCAAACCTAAAATGATTTCTACGCGTTGATGCAGTGTGGAACAAAGGACAAGGACTCACTGGTAGGGATGACATTCACGTAACCGTTACTCTGTGTCTGCCAGCGTTCCGGGATTTCCACATGTGAACCAATTGAATCCATACAGCAGTCCACGGGAAGGCACGTTTTTGTGATTATGTTTTATTGCGGTAGAAAACACAGAAAATGGACCATCCTCATCGACTTTTCAGCGTCTGGCTTAGTAGTGTTAAGTGTATTCACGTTGTTGTAAAGCGTGTCTCCAGAACTTCCTCATCTTGAAGCTCTGAAGCTCTGTCCCCACTCAACAGCAGCTCCCCTCTCCTCCCTCCACGGCCCTTGGTCACCACCATTATATTTGTGGCTCCACGAATTTCACGGGTTTAGTTGCCCTCTTAATCAGTGGAGCCGCGCCATATTTGTTCTTCAGTGACTGGCTCATTCCGCTTAGCATCGTGTCTTCCGTGTTGTAGCAGGAGACAAGATCTCTTTCCTTTTGAAGGCTGTGTACTATTCTACTGGCTGCACAGACCACATTTTCTCTATTCATTCATGTGCTGATGGAACCTTGGCTAGCTTACATCTCTTGGCTGTTGTGAATAATGTTGCTCTGAATGGGGGATATGGGTGTACGAATATCTTTTTCAAGACTCGCTGTCAATTCTTTTGGGTTTATACCCAGCAGTGGAATTGCTGGATAACACGGTAATTCTATGTTTAATTTTATGAGGAGCCTCCATACTGTTTTTTTTTTTTTCCAACGTTTATTTATTTTTGGGACAGAGAGAGACAGAGCATGAACGGGGGAGGGGCAGAGAGAGAGGGAGACACAGAATCGGAAGCAGGCTCCAGGCTCTGAGCCATCAGCCCAGAGCCCGACGCGGGGCTCGAACTCCCGGACCGCGAGATCGTGACCTGGCTGAAGTCGGACGCTTAACCGACTGCGCCACCCAGGTGCCCCTCCATACTGTTTTTTAATAATGGTTCTACCATTTCACTGTCCCACCAATCGTACACAAGGGTTCCAGTTTTTCTGCACCCTGGTCAACACATGCTACTTCCTGTTTTTGTTTTTGTTTTGTTTTTTTTTGTGTTTTGTGGGGTTTTTTTTTTTTTTTTGCCATCCTAATGGGCGTTGAGGCGGTATTTCGTTGTGTTTTTCAATTGCGCTTTTCTGATAACTAGTGATATTGATAATCTTGTTCATATGCACGTTGGTCACGTTGTGCGGGGAGCACTTTTCCCACATCCATTGTGTGGATAAGCAAGTTCAGGTGAAGAAAGGTCAGTCAGTTCGTTCAAAGTCATACAGCGTGTACATGACGGAACCAGAGTTTGAATCCGCAGCGTCTTGCTTTGTAACCCCTGCGTTCTGCCCCTTCCCGTGGGGGCACACGTTCGGTGTGGGAGAATGCTGTCCCTTCAAGTCATTTTATTCAAATCTTCTTCCTTATAGGGACTCATGACTGAAGTCTGAGCAAGGGAAGTAGGAGAGATCCCTTCTTTCTATTCCTTCTCTCCCTCCCTCCTTCTCCCGTCTTTCCTTTCCCCCTTTCGACAAGTACGGACCGTGTACCTGTCCGGGTCAGCTGCCATATGCAGGTGCTTGGAGAATGGAAAGGTGACCGGGACAGAGTGCCCCCTGTTACCACCGAGGTTCCGGACACGCTTGGGAGATTCATTGTGCGTCCATGTGATTTTTCTTCCAACCTTGGACTGGAAGAAGACACAGTCTTTCTAATGACAGCAGACTGAACTAGAGCTGCCTTGGATAAAGTGGAATGTGGGATTGTCTTTGAGATGAGGCTGTAATAGGAGAGGCACAATAAACGCGAAAAATAAGGGAGGGTTGAACGCGTTTTGGAACTTGAGAGATGACTTCTGTAGCGTGGCGATGGTGGAGTGATGAATCGAACAGAAGCCGTTTAGGCTGGGTTTCCCCAGCAAAGCATACCCTCTAGAACTGTCTATGGGATTTTGTTTGCAGACGCCAGGTCTGAAGTGCTTCCTGACTTGCCAGGGGGGCGTAGCTGGGATGAGGGCCATGGCTACCAGGAGGTCAGGACGGGAGTACGGGGGCTTTTTGCCTGTCTGCACAGACCTTTGCCAGAGTAGGGGGTGGAAAAGGCCCGGGATCAGGTGTGCATATGCAGTAACACCGAGTTGTTCTAGTATTACCAGGATTACCTGGATTTGGTCCAAAGGAAAGGAAAGTAGTAAAAAGGAGGTCAAAATTGGGACCACGCCATCTCTTAAAAAGGATGGGAAGGCTATAAAAGTCTTCCCAGGCTCTTAGTTATTTTCTCTCTGCTGCAAATGACATATAGCAGCAACAGAATGTTAAGTTACCACTAAAAGCAAAATTTCCCCCAGTGTGCTTTAAAGAGACGAGACATGTGGGCGTTTAGTGTTACTGATTCTTCCTGATGCCATTTTTTTTTTTAAACCAAATTTTCTATGACTCATAGAAACTCCCATTCTCTCTCTTGACTGTAAGACTCTGTGAATCCGTGTGCTCGGTCTGTGAGACGTTCAAGCAAAGACCACCTGGATGGGAAGCACGGTGTAGGGAACGGTGTGTTTCGAAGGTGCCGAATCTTTGTTCTTGAGGGCAGGATACGCACAGAGTTGGGGGAGGAGGATGCCCGGGATAAAGAGAACGTTTATTTCCCACCTAAACCATGAGGAGTGTGCTGGTGGGTCTTCCTAGTCTCTGCCAGAGCTGAATGCAGCGAGACTCTAAGGGCTTTTTTTTTTTTTTTTTTACGGTGTTTCATCTTCTATGAAATGGATGGGGTGAGGCACCCTTTACCTTCCTTCATCTTCTTGGGGTTTTTTTTTTGTTTGTTTTTTTGTTTTTACATTTTCTTTGTTTCCTTTCTTCTTCTTCTTCTTTTTTTTTTTTCTTTGCCATGCTTCTCAATTCAGCTGCCTGGCCTACTTCCTGTGGGGAGGTTTATGGTGAATGGCTATCTTTGTATTGCACATCCCTGGATCCTTTATTTCTTACAAAGCCAGCTTATCAATGAAGCAAGTACTCACTTGGTCACAGCTGTTTCTTAAAGCTCCTGCTTTCTGCCCGCAGTCCTAGGAACCCTTGAAGAGTTACAGCTTGGTGCCAGAAAACATTTTCAAGATGATCTTCACGTGTGCAAAGCTGGCTTGCTGTCTGTCGGTACTCCTTTTTCCCTTCCTCCTTGGGAACAGAACGCCTGCATGTTCTCCAGGAACAAAGACCACATTTCCCAGTTTCCTTTGCAGCCGAGGGCGGCTACGTGACTCCGATCTGGCAATAGAATATGAGCGGAAGGGCCATGTGCAACTTCCAGGAAGTATCCCTAAAGGGAAGAGTGGACTTCCAGGTAGAATCTTTAAAGGGTGTACACTCTGCTTTCCTTTGTCCTTCCTACCCGCTGGATTGTTGATGTGATGGCTGGAGTTGGAGCAGTCTTTTTGTGTCCGGCTTATTTCACTTAGCAGAACGTCTTTAAGGTCCGCTGTGGTGCAGCACGTATCAGAATTCCATTCCTTTTTAGCCTGAATAACATGCCATTTCCTGTCTGTACCTCGTTTTGTCTATCCATTCATCTACTGGTGGACATTTGGGTTGTTGCCACCCTTCACCTGTTGTGAATAGTGGGCATTGATGTATAGGTATCTGTTTGATTCTCTGCTTTCAGCTCTTTTGTGTAGAAGTGGGATTGCTGGATCATTTGGTAATGCCACTTTTTGAGGAGTTGCCACACACCCTTTTATGGTGCCTCTATCATTTTAACATCCCTACCAGTAATGCCTAAGTGTTCCGATTTTTTCACATTCTCACCAACACTTGTTATTTTCTGTTACTTTGATAGTAGCCATCCTAAGGGATATGAAGCTGTATCTCATCGTGGTTTTGATTTGCATTTCCCAGATGCTCAGCGATGTTGAAGGTCTTTTCCCGGGCTTGTTGGCCATCTGTATATCTGCTTGGGAGAAATGCCTGTTCAAGTCGGTTGCCCATTTTTAAATTAGATTGCTTGTTTTTAAAAGCTACCATTATTATTTGTTAAAGCAAGTTTTCTGCTGTCATTTAAACGTAAAATGAATCATAACCGCACATTGCCCTGTTGCTCTGGTCGTAACGAGAACCCCTTGGGTGGGGGAAGGTCACGGAGACGTAGTGTCCCAATTCTTGAAGCCAGCTAACATTGCCTCTGGGTCAGGTGCAGAGAGAGCAGTGATTTGCCTCAGGTTACCTGCTTGGAGGCTGAGCAGAGACGGAGGGACTTAGGACTACTACCTTCTCATGCAGGAATTTACATCTCACCGCCTCCAACTAGAGAGCTCTACAAACAGTCATTTATAAGCCTTAGATACTCTTTTAAAAAGCATGTTTATTTATTTTTGAGAGAGAGAGCACAAGAAAGGGAGGTACAGACAGACAGGGGGACAGAGGATCTGAAGTGGGTTCCCCGCTGACAGCGCAGAGCCCGATGGGGAGCCCGAACTCCCCAACCGTGAGATCATGACCTGAGCTGAAGTCAGATCTCAACAAACTGAACCACCCAGGCGCCCCAACCTTAGATACTCTTGTCCAGGGGCTGTGGGATGCTGTGAACTGTGTGCTAAGCATGGGAAACTTCACTATCAAACTGGGAAGTTATCTACCTAAAAACAGGTCCCCTCTTAGCATTAATGGTAATAGTAATGAGAACAATAACAATAATTAGTTTAGGAGAGTTTGGGGGAAGGGGATACTTTGGATGACATTTATAAACAAAAGCTGTGTGTTGCTGCTTTCTGTATCTCTTGATAAAAGAGAAAAAAGTTAATAATGCAGGTATCACAAACAGTGATCATTTATACACAATGCGTAAAAATGCTCGCCTAGCCTGGTTGACTCCGGAGCACGACAGGTGTCATTTTGAGAGCCTGAAGCAGGTGGAGGGAAGAGGTAGGAGAGTAGGTGGAAGTGGGGATGGGCAGTGAGGTGCTATGAACCCCCTGTGAGGGCCCCCCACGTCCACAGGAAGGGAGCGGCCAGGTTCTCTGAGTTGCCAGATTGGCATGGTTGACTCTGCCGTGTCCACAGCTGTCCTGTGATAGACACGCCTCCAGATGAGTGCTCTAACTCTTCGCTTGGTTTGGTAGCTGTGGGCGTGCAGGTGGCTACTGGTCAGGGACGTCGCGTGCTTTAATTGACCCCTTCCTCAGCCATGAGGTCATCACATTCACAGCGTCGAGTTTGTGGTTCTGGGTAGTGTACGGGGCTCATCCGTAATTGGCGGCTCACGTGGTCCCCTCGACGGGCAAAGCTCTCGAGAATTGTTTCTAAAAGGCTGACCTCATGCAACCCTTTTATTGACTCTGTGGTCTTTTGTTTCTTTATGACACGAGTGCAATTCAGTGTAGAAAAAATGATAAATACAGAGAAGCAAAAGGAAGGGGGGGAGAAAAACCTCCCTGTAACTTTCCTTGGAGTTAGCCTCTGTCATTATCTTGTTTTATGTATTTCCAGACTCTACTATGCATCATGACAGAAAGATATACGTTGAAAAGGCACTACCTCTCCTCCCTGCCTAGGAGGATTACAATATTTAAAAATACTGAGGAGGTCAGAGAGATGAGCAAGCCTGACTGCTTATTCACATCTTTAAAAAGCTGGAAAAAACCCCCGGTGTCTTAGAGAAAGAAACACTAAGAGTTCAGGTGTACTCATCTTCCACAGTATCACATGGGATAAAGACAGAAGTACCGAATGGAATGCGTTAGCTTTTGTGCGCTGTGTCGCCAGGCGTGTTGCTCAGCGGGCACTGTTTTCCCTGTGGCAGGAAGCAGGAAGCAGGTTGCTGAGTGCAGTTCGGGCACAGGCACCCTAGCGGGGTGGCTGTTCTGTGCTCCACCCCTGCATAAAGGCTCTGCCAGCAGCTCTTATTGGAAAGCGCTGTGTTATCATGTTATTGGGAAGTGGGACTTGATCGACCCTTGTTTTGGGTCACAGATTCACCCAGCGTTTCCAAGCAGACTTTTTTGATGCACGTTTACGTTAATGTCTGGGCAATTTTATGTTTTTTTTTTTTTTTTTTTTTTTTGTACTGCTTCACAAGAAGCCTTCAAAAACAGTAGTTAAAAAAGTTTTTTATTAAATGTGTATTTATTTTGAGAGAGAGATAGAGCACAAGTGAGGGAGGGGCAAAGAGAGAGGGAGACACAGAATCCAAACAGGCTCCAGGTTCCGAGCTGTCAGCACAGAGCCCAACATAGGGCTCGAACTCAGGAACCATGAGATCATGACCTGAGCCAAAGTTGGATGCTCAACCGACTGAGCCACCCAGGTGCCCCTAAAAAAAAAAAATTTAAGTTTATTTATTTTTAGACAGAAAGAGAGAGCAAGACAGAAAGACAGACAGACACAGAATCCCAAGCAGGCTCCACAATGCCAGAACAGAGCCTGATGCAGGGCTTGAACCCACGAAACCACGAGATCATGACCTGAGCTGAAGTCAGACACTTAACCAACTGAGCCACCCAGGTCCCCAATAGTTTCTTTTTTTTAATATGAAATTTGAACATCGCTTCTGTTGCTTTTCTATTAATGCTATTTGTTGCAAATATTTTTTTGAGATTTTAAAACTGTTTTGTGTGTAAAATACTGCTTATGTTTTTCACTGTTTCATTGTTTCGTTTGCCAATGTATCTTTTCAAGTGGCATGCAGTGTTTGTAACAGTTTGTCGTCAACTATGGCTACAAAACTGAATTCAGTTGTATGAGGGATCATACTTCCAAGTAAAACAAATACAAAATGTTCTGGTCTTACTGTCTTCAAAATCAGCTCCTTTGTTGTCATGTGGTTTACTGTGATTGCTGCATTTAGAAAAAGGTGTTTTCTCTTGGCCCAAAAGGGGCCATCAATAAATTAGGGTTATAAATAAATAATACACACTTTACTTCCCTTATTTAGTTGTAACATTAAACTATAAATTTAGAAAGGGATGATAAAACTTAAAAAAAACATGTAAAAATAGCAAGATATAAAAATAACTATGTTTACTTTTTCTCATTTTTTAAATACACTGTTGGCTTATACTTAACACACTGACCGTAAATGTCATACATTATGATGGGGCCCTCCCAGTGCATGACCAGATTGGTTCACGATGTGACTTCTGAACTGGTCTATACTGTGTTCAGAGGAACGGGTCCACCGAACACGCATTTGGTGGCACAGTGATGTCCAGTTGCCGTAAAAGTTTCCAGACCCTTCTTGCTTTGTATACTTCCCTCATCGGGGATGAGGAGTGAACGTTCTGGGACTGGGCACTGGTCTGCGGACCAGACTTTGAGCCCCACTGCTACAGAGGAGATTGGGGTCAGAGGGGCTCAGAAAGCAGTCAGTCAACATGTTTCTTCAAATGAGCTTCAAATATTCTTATTATAATGGGCTTTTTGGGGCTGCCTCAATGAGTTTATCGAAGGTTATTCTAAGTAGTCAGCACCATAATGCTAAGAGTACGAATTAACAAGTGCATAAATACTCTGCTTTCCACGAAGCAGCTGGCGTGGGAGCAGTGCTTTTATTGTAGACGTAGTCAAAAGTCGAGTGTCAATATGAAAACCAACAGAACCTGGATCCCAAAGCCAGCTCTCCAAAATCAGCCTGACCTAGGACCTCTGTTTTTCCTCTCGGCTTCTTGGAAGCAGTGCCTCGCCCTGTGCTCAAGTTCAAGGACGTGCTTTGCCTTCTGCTGTTTGAGCCAGCCCATGCTCACTGCTTTAGTCTCCTCACATAGCACCTTGACCTGCTTTCTAACAGGATGTTTTGATCTCTTTCCCAGAGAACATGGTAAGGAGTGTAAGGGGAGGCCATGAGGGTAGTATTTAAAAGATTAGCAGCCCTTGGGGCGCCTGTGTGGTTCTGTTGGTTGAGCGTCCAACTTCGGCTCAGGTCATGATCTCGAGGTTCATGAGTTCAAGCCCGCGTCGGGCTCTGTGCTGACAGCTCAGAGCCTGGAGCCTGCTTCGGATTCTGTGTCTCCCTCTCTCTCTCTCTGCCCTTCCCCTGCTCGTGCTTTCTCTCTCCCTCTCCCTCCCTCTCTCTCAAAAATAAACATTAAAAAATGAAATAAAATAAAAGTTTAGCAGCTCTTAAAAACGAATGATACAAGCAGACCGAATCACTGTGTTTTTTTAGACCTTTGCCTCTAAGAGAGAAATTTATATATTTCTCAATTTTTCATTCTGCCTTCATAAGCTTGTAGTGCTGAAAATGAATATTCTGGATGAAATAAGTCAGCACTTTTGGAGAATGCCTTTCTCTTTCAAAGCAACAGTTTCAAGCCATAAGGTATGCATCGAGTTTATTTCTGTTCTAACCAAAATTCTCAAAGGATGCAGGTGGGTTGATGTGAGAAATACGGTACATCCTCTCTGAGCAGTTAGGATACCACATTGTCTTTTGCAGGCAGTGTAAAGGGAACGTGATGTGACTATACATGAATATCTATATTTTTATTTCATTCATTCATTTGTTCATTCGGCGTTCTCAAAATATGTTTTCCACGTGCCAGAATATTTGCTGACTGTTGGGATTATGAGCATATCAAGACGTTCTCTCTTTAGGGTGCTCACAGTGGAGTAGGGGAGGCAGCCTCTAAGATGTTGTGGTAAGGGCTCTGACGAAAATGACTCATGTCAACACCTGCCGTGTTTTAAAAGTATTACTCTCAGTGCTTTACATTTCTTAAAATGTCGGATAGTTGCCACAGTTTTATCCCGCGGGTGCTCTTATGGGCACTTGGCAGATGGAGCAAGCGAGAGACAGAAGAGGTGAGGAATCGCCCGAGGGCACACAGCTTGTGAGTGGGGGAGCTGAGATTCAAAGCCGTCTAGCTGAGCTCTGCTCCCAGCTCCGCACTGGGACGGAGGTGGACAGGTGCTCCGGGAGGAGCCACGGAAGGGGTGTTTCACCAAGACCTTCCAGGCATCAGGGATGGCTTCCCAGAGGGGCTGCTACATGCATTGGTTGTAAAGGGCAAGTCAGAATGATCTGGAACGAGCAAGGAGGCGGATTCCAAGAAGTGCATGCAAAGCGCACGGCTGGAGTGCTAGGCGCATTCCGGAGACAGCCAGTGGTGCACCGAGGCTGCACCGTAGGAACGGGCAGTGGAATGGCCAGAGATGACCCAGAAGGTAGGAGTGGGGACCTCCAAGTCACATTGTTGGCTCCTCTTGGAACTTTTTTTTCCAAGGCTTCAAATACAGCCTGAAGGATAAAGAAACCTGAGATGCTTTAATAAATAGTTTCACTAGTCACAATGACAAACATCTCAAGAATGTTTTTATTTGATATGTGATTACTACAACTCTGAGAGCTTTAAAAAAATTATTGTAAAAAATTTGCTTGGGAAGAAATGACTCACTTGAAGTGTGAGTGAGTGAATTGTGAGTATTAGCAAGGATACAGTTAGAGATCTCATTTAAGAGATCCCGTGGCTGAGTGTTAGAGCCGCACCGTTAACTTAGGAAATAATGCTGCTTGTGTGTTGGAGGCAGGGAGTTCAAATGCACAGATTCGAGTTCAGTTCCTCCCAGGCAGGTGAAATTCTATGCCTTAGTCCTATGATTGCCTCTAGCGCAAAGCTACATAGGCACTTCATTTCTGAAGGGGGGAGCATCCGAGTCTAGGACTTTGATTCTCTGCGACGGTTATGTGGAAAACAAGCTCAGACACGTGAGAGCCCTGTTGCACGGGCTCATATTGTTGAACGTGCCATTGTCACGTGACAGAACCCTCAGACACTACCTGGCGGGTGAATTCTTATTTTGCTCACGACGAACTTCTCAGAGGTAATTTACAAAAGTCTTACGTGTGGCTGCTCCGTTTTAATCCAGTCTGCACTGCGTGGGAAATTAACCTTTGTTTTCATTTCCTTTCTGTTCATTTCATGGGTGTGCACCACACCTGCGCGTGTATAGGTCTGTTAGCTGTGTGATACGGAAGGAGTCCCAGGAAGCCTTTTAAAAGCTCGGGATTGGCCGAGCCTCATTTTCCTTGTTGTCAGCCCGCTTTCATTGTCCTCTGTTGATCCGGCTCAGGATGCAAAGAGGAATGCTAGTTGGTGAGTTGCAGTTAATGGTGGAGAGTGAAAAGCCCAGAGTTTGGCTAAAACGAGGATGTATCCCATGCCCCCACTGAGCTGATGGCCTGTGGCGGGTGCATCCTGGTGTAGCCTCCGAGGGGTGTCCTCCAGGATGTGCCCACCTCTCTTCCTTGCGGTCCGGCACCTGGGCAGTCCGGGGGTGAGCCAGAGTCCCAGAGGCTCCTTCCAGAACAGCCACTTGCTTAAATGGGGGTTGAAGGCCGCGTCTGCCGTCTGTCGCTTCCCAGGCTTACGCACTCTGTGTGTAGGCTGGATGTCAGCGCACCAAAGGCCAAGATTGTTCTGTGCTCACCTTTGTGAACAGCTCTGCTGGCTCATTGATCTTGTGAATCTGTTGGACTGAGCTACCACAATGGCTCACGTCATGTCAGAATTCCTCTTCAGAGCAGATTCTCACTTGGAAGGGCACTCATGTGGAGTGGGGTGGAGAACATCTAAGCAAAGTCTAGAAGTTCCGGTGGTAAACTTGAACCAATTCAGCCTTACCTTGGGCTGACCTTGCACGGCCACCTGGAACTGTCTTGGGTTCAGGGGCCTACTGTCTTTGAGGTAGGCTAATGTTGCTTTTTGGATGTATCTGTGGGGGGACTGGTTTCATTTATGTATCAGTCAGCTTTTGCTGCAGTGACAAACAGCTCTAAAAAAACCTCAGTGCCTTAGAAGAACAGAGGAGGCGGCAGTGGGAGGAAACTTGAGGGCAAGCAGAAACCTGTCATTCCTCTTTAAGTTGCCACCTGGGACTGGCGCACGTTCACTTTTGCCTGCATTTATTGGTCAAAGTGAGGCACGTGGCCAAGCTCAAAGCTAAGGGGGAGGCACATATACTTTGGCCGCTAGAAGGCAAGAGCATGCCGTAAGACCACAAGACAGTGCATCGAGCTGCCGTATCCTATTACAGGAGAGAGGGAGCTAAGAGTTGGAACGGTAGTCCACGGTAATCTGCCACAATCCATTTATCACATACGGGAGTTCGTCTGTTACTTCAAGGGACCTCATCCAGCCCATGTCTTCCAATACTACCCATGTGCTGATGACTCCCCGTGTCTCCATCCCTAACTACGCCCGCTCTCGAAAGCCTATATCCAACTGTTGACTTGGCCTTTCACTTGGACACCGAATGGGCATCTTTAAACCTGTTCCTCCCGTAGTCTGTGCTCTCTTAACAAATTGTGGAAATCCTCCACATCCTCCCCAACTTCTTCCTGCGGTGCCAGGGGTGAAGTATATTGCAGTATCTAACGTCCTTCTAACCAAACAAGTCTGTGCTTGGTGAGTGTGTGTAAGTAGCTTCCAAATGGATTCCACTTTCCAAGCTCTTTAGGGCTGTTGTTTCGGGACCAGATTTACCAGACCGATGCCCCCCTACCCCCAACGCTGCAATGGGAAAATTGACTTAGCCCCGGGCGGTGGACAGAAAGGCCTGTCCTTGGATGAACCTGGATGGTGGAGTCCACATTTGACCCTGCCCATTTGTCTCCAAAATCCATGCTTTTTCTCTACAATGATGTCATTGATAATGTCATTTGCTTGTGGCATCCTTAACGTCTTGATGATGGGAACATTTTAAGGGTTTAGAATATCTGTTTTCTAATTTATTAAAAACCAGTTCCTTACCCACGAGATAGTGGAACCTGTATTTTAAAATGAATAAAACCAGTGTTCTCTATCTTTGGTCCTTTTCAAGTCACGATAGCGTTCCTTCTGCAGACAGAGTGACCTCAGAGCCGTGGAGCTCGTTGGAGTTTTGTAGCTATAAGCCAGAGGTCCGTTTGGCTAGCGCCCACGGGCAGGACAGATGAATTGGCACTGGTTTTAGTCCTCGGAGTAAAGAGCAGGAACGAAAGAACGAATCGTAGCTTCGACGCTGCACAGTCTCTCCACCCCCTACACCAAACCAAGCCCACAACTGACCACATAAAACCAGACCAGACGAAAGAGCTAAATAGCAGATCCTTTGTGAAGACACCAGGTCACGTTGAGGGAATATAGTACTGATTTATGGATTCTCTTTATCTAACACTTAAAATGCTGATTTACAGAGGGAACACAGCCCAGATACTCTGACGGAGTAGAGCACTTTTGCTTGGCCGGCGTACTGTGGGTTTTCAACGGGCTGTTCACTGGGTGTTTTCCCATTCAAGCGTGTCAAGCTTTGTGAGTTGGAATCACACTACACACGTTCAAGACTCATCCAAAGACTGCAAACTTTACCAAGTGTCCCCTTTCCTTTGGGGATTGATCCTGGCCATTAGACCATAACCTACATATTTTTCTTCCTCTTTTGTTTATGTTGGTATTCTCATAATAACCATGATGAATTATACCTCAGGATAAAATTAATGCTCCCAGTACTGGAAAGTGATAGCAATGATGCTACTTTAAGCCAGAATACTATAAATTCCTGGCTATAACAGCACTCTGAGATGGGACAATAGCTTGACTGGCTAATTTATGAAGCCATAAAGCTGGTAATAAATTCTGGTCCTGTAAACGGTGTCAGGCGATGTAGATTGAAACATAATAGATTCAGCTGATACGTCGTGCAGGGCCTCCGGAGCTACCCCCATTAGCTAGAATCTCAGAAAAGTGATGCTCGTAGGTTGGCTAGAAGATCTCATGCACCATCGTTTTAATTAATGTGGAGGACTAAAGGCCATAGTGTTAAGGAACTGGGAGGCCAGGTAGTGAAGTAGGCTTGAGATGAACCGGGAGAGGAGGAAGAAGGGGAGAGGGAAGAGACGTCACATCTTGGGACAGGTCGTTTGTATGCGTTGAACACTCTTCTCTGGCCCTCTGGACACCAGGTACGTGGGCCACGATTCCAGACCCCTTTGGCTGGTGAAGCTAGAGTCCCTGAAATACTTTCAGCTCAGCGTCTGGGCTGCCTGGGGGGTGAGGCAGGAACTAGATCTCCGGGTCGAGTTCATCCCCGATGCCATCCTGGAGACGTGGGGGACGTGGATGGCAACAGATCACAGAGCCCGCATTCGATTTGATTTGGAATATCTGGCGGACCCGGTGGTCTTCCTGCCTAACCCAGCTTTACGTGACCTTTGTCGAATTACATCTTCGTAATATATTTGGGTCCTCTTCGGTTCCTTCCTCAGATACTATCTTTGATTTATTTATTTATTCCTTTGTTGTTTTAAATTTTCAACATTTATTTATTTTTGGGACAGAGAGAGACAGAGCATGAACGGGGGAGGGGCAGAGAGAGAGGGAGACACAGAATTGGAAACAGGCTCCAGGCTCTGAGCCATCAGCCCAGAGCCTGACGCGGGGCTCGAACTCACGGACCGCGAGATCGTGACCTGGCTGGAGTCGGACGCTTAACCGACTGCGCCACCCAGGCGCCCCTGTTGTTTTAAATTTTGTTTGATGTTTATTTATCTTTGAGAGAGAGAGGGGGAGAGAGAGAGAGAGAAAGGAGACACAGAATCCCAACCCATGGACTGTGAGATCATGACCTGAGCCAAAGTCGGACGCTCAACCGACTGAGCCATCCAGGTGCCCCTGCTGTCTTTGATTTATTAAGTACTGGCTACATTTTCGGAACTGGGTTCGACTCTGGAACACAGAGTGACCCACTTAATTGTCCCAGCACTCTGGGGCGTAAGTATGATTTTATTCTCATTTGATAGCTGTGAAACTGAGGCACAGAGTGGAGCCTTGGCCAGAGTCACGCTGCTGGTGAGTGGCCGAGGGGAACTGGAACCCATTTCAATTAATTAACCCACTTCAATCTCCGTGCCCGCTGTCTCCCATCACAGGGGTAAAACACTTTCTTCAGCGGAAGGCGATGCTGGGTGGTCCTGGGTGTCCTGTTGTGCCCGACACGGTGTGGGTTTTGTGTTCTATTGACAGCATAGCTACATCGCCAGTAGGCCATTGCCTTTTGCTGGAAGAATCTGCTGAAAGGCTGAGTATTGCCCATTTTATTGTTATGTTTTCAAAAATTTTTGTTCCTTTTCTTTCTTTCTTTCCCTTTTTGTTTTTTTTTTTTGTCCCCAAATGAGGAGACGGACTTGTTCTTGCCCACCTTATGGTTGTGGCAGTTTAAAATGTCACCAGCAAGGGGCACCTGAGTGGCTCAGTTGGTTGAGCATCCGACTTCGGCTCAGGTCATGAGCTCCTGGTTCGGGAGTTCGAGCCTTGGCCTCGGGCTCGCTGCTGTCAGCACAGAGCCTGCTTCTGATTCTGATGTGCTGTCCCTCACGCTCTCTGTGCCCCTCCCCCGCTGGTGCTCGCTATCTCAAAAATAAACATTAGAAAAAGCTGTCACCAACTAAGCCTCTTGCTTTTGGGGCCAAAGAATGTCTGTTAGGTTCCATTTGCTCTAAGTTGCCTTTCGATTATCGCTCTGTGTTACGTTTTCATTGTGGGCTGTGATTTTTACGGGACTTGCACTGTTCTGCCAGTTTATGGCTTCTGATGTTCGCTGCTTCCGTTCCTACCTCCTCCTGCATGCATCTGCTTATTCTCGGGTCATCTTTTTCTGCCCTCTTTTGGCAAAGGCTGCAAGGTCACTTTCACTACCCCCCCCCCCCAAGGAGGGGTCTTACTTCCAGCTTCCAGTTGAGGCTGCATTGTTGTGGTGCATTCTGCCCGTTTTCCCCGCGTGGCTTTGCCTTGATTCTCTGTGTTCTTTTCCTCTCTAGTCTGCCTGCCGGTGTTCTGGAAGCTTCTATCCCCGTCCTCCACTATTGGCCAGTAAGTGTTCAGGCCCGCTCCTGAACGGCTCCTGGCCGGCCCTGCCCTGCGAGGAGCCGCTCCTGCTGACTCAGGGCCACCAGGCGTCCCTCCCCTCTCTGCTGGCTATGCGGGTGGCCGCGCGGGGTACAGTGGGGCCTTCCTTCCCCGCCACTCTGCTCTGGACAGGGGTTTCTCCTTGTACTCCCTCAGCGGCGGACTCTCAGAGAACTCTAGGGAACAGTGACAAGTGGCGTCCAGTTTGAATCTGAACAAATCCCATGGCACGTTTACAGTGAGCCGCGAATAATGGCGACGCTACAGGACATCTCTACCGCACCTAGGGCAGAAGCTCTCCTGGCGCCTCCAGTCATTATGTGCCGTGGAAACGAGCACAGGGGCGCCTGGCTGGCTCAGTCGGCAGAGCGTGAGACTCTTGATCTCAGGGTCATGAGTTCGAGCCCCATGTTGGTTGTAGAGACCACTTAAAAATAAAATCTTTTTTTAAAAATTTTTTTTATTTAAATAAATTTTTTTTAACATTTATTTATTTTGAGACAGAGAGAGACAGAGCATGAACGGGGGAGGGGCAGAGAGAGAGGGAGACACAGAACCGGAAGCAGGCTCCAGGCTCTGAGCCATCAGCCCAGAGCCCGACGCGGGGCTCGAACTCACGGAACGTGAGATCGTGACCTGGCTGAAGTCGGACGCTTAACCGACTGCGCCACCCAGGCGCCCCAAAATAAAATCTTTTTTTAAAAAAAGAGTGAGTGTAGGATTGGCATTGCCTCTGGTGGGGGGGGGGGGCGGGAATTGGTGAGGAAGGAGGTTTAACCATGTGCCTGCTACATGTATTTGTTCCTTTAAAAACCTGTCAAGACCATTACAAAGGAAGGCGTGGGTATGTTCTTTTTTTAAAATTTTTAATATTTTCTTTTAAAGTTTATTTAGTCTGAGAGAGAGAGCACAAGCAGGGCAGGGGCAGAGAGAGGGGTGGACAGAGAATCCCAAGCAGGCTCTGCACTGTCAGCACAGAGCCGGATGCAGGGCTTGATCTCACGCACGGTGAGATCATGACCCGAAATCAAGAGTTGGGTGGTTAACCGACTGAGCCCCCCAGGCGCCCCTAAATCTCTGCCTTTTAGACATACTAACCATGCCATTGAATCTTAGAATTGGTCATCTCTGCCCAAATTCATGAGGGCTTAGGGAACACTTCCCAAGGCACAGCGGGGTTATTGATGTGACTGTGTGACTGTGTCATCCCACCTGTGTGCAGACACAGGTGGGTTTGCACAAGCAGAAGGGGACCCGGTTCCTCAGGTCTTTTTGCTGGAAATTCGGGCAGGTGAGGTCATGAAATGCTGTCTCTTCTCGGTGCATCTTGACGCATGGATTGGCTTTTGCCGGGAGGAGCATCTCATCGTTTCCTTGGGCAAGCTCCACGAAATTGCCTGGTGCTCCATGTAGTGGCATTTTTAGAAACCTTTAGAATCCTTTGGCTCCACAAACATTTCAGAAATCAAAGCTGAACTCTATTTAAAACCAAGAGTCACCTCCATTCATTGAGAGGCATTAGTTAGACTGTGTTTCCTCCCTGGAACTCTTGAGGGCTTACGATATAAATACACGAGGGAGGGGAGGACAGACTGATTGTATGTGTCAACTTGACCGGGCCACAGGGCATCCAGGTGTTTGGTCAGACTTGACTCTGGGTCTGTGAGGGTGTTTCTGGATGAAATGAACGTTTGAGTCAGTAGACTGAGTAAAGCATGTTGCTTCTCCTAACGAGGGTGGGCCTCATCCTATCAGTGGAAGGATGATTCACCTTCCTGTGAATAACAGGGGACTTCTCCTGCCTGACGTCGGGCAGGATACATCAGTTTTTTCCTGCCTTCATGCTTGAATCGAGACACCAACCCTTGGGTTCTGAGGCTGCCTGCTTTCAGGCTGGAACTTCTGCTGGTGGCTTTCCTGGTTCCCCAGCTTGTGGCCTGCAGATCTTCTACGGGGACTTCTCAGCCTCCGTAATTGTGTGAGCCAGTAGCTTACAATAAATGTCTTTACACACACACACACACACACACACACACACACACACACACACACATATCTTGTGTCTCTGGACAAGCTTGACCAATACATCTCTTCAACTTTGGGTGTTTCCAGACTTAAGTTCCCTTGTTTCTGGACCCTTCTTCAGTTCAGTCCAGTTCAGCAGACGTTTACTGACTGTGTGCTGTGTTCCTGGGGTGGCGCTGAATAGAAGGAGAGTGATGTCCTCCTTCTCAGTGTGATCCCGGGTGAGTGTAGGCAGTAACCCGTGCCTTTAACATATCCCTTCTCTGTTTAGTTCATCAAAACTTTTTTCAATTTTTTAAAATTTGTTTTATTTTTGATGTGGTTTATTTATTTATTGGGGGGTCAGAAAGAGAGAGGGAGAGGCAGATAGAGAGAGAGAGAGAGAGAATTGCAAGGAGGCTGCACGCCGTCAGCACTGAACCTGATGCAGGGCTCGAACCCACGAACCGTGAGACCTGAGCCGAAATCAAGAGCTGGAAGCTTAACTGACCATACCACCCAGGTGCCCCCCGGTTCACATTTGTGCCGAATGGTTAAGAGATGAAAATCGCTTAGTGCCTTAATAACCAATCATTCACTCATTCCCTAGCGCCCACTATGTGTCCGGTGTTAGACCACAGACAGGAGACACCGTGTAAGTGTGGCTACGGTCCTCAAGCCAGAGGCAAGCCGTTGTGCGTGCTTCCTGGCTCTTAAGCGCTGACTGGATGCACATCTTCCCAACTCCGCATGCAGTGACATCGTGCTGGTGGCTGGAAGGTGGCCAGAGTGGAGTGTTTGCACCATGGAAATTGGCAGTCCCTACAAATTGGGTTTGTTTGTTTTCTCCCCCAAGGAAAGAACACGTTTACCAGTACAGCACTGCCTCAATCTCACATTGTAATAATCAGCCATCATTTAGCACGAACATTATTATTTAATGTCGTTATTTTTTAAAATTTATTTTGGGAGAGGGAGAGACTGAGAGAGCGTGCGCATGTGCAGGCAGGGGAGGGACAGAGAGAGAGAGGGAGAGAGAGAATCCCGCACAGGCTCCGTGCTGTCAGCATGGAGCCCGATGCGGGGCTCGATCCCATGAACTGCAAGATCAGGTCATGAGATCCGAGTCAGGCACTTAACTGACGGAGTCACCCAGGCACCCCTAGTATCATCATTAATATATATTTCTTTATCCGATTTTCTACATGCTGGACACTTTACAGACCTTGTCTCAATATTTTTACAGCTACCTCTGAGGTGGTTTCTGTTCACCAGGGAACCGAGGCTCGGGGATGTATGTCACCGAGATCGACCAAAAGTTAACATCAGAGCCAGAGTCAGACTCAGCCCTAACGTCAGAGCCCCCGATCCCACCCTCTGGGAGATACTGCCTCCTTTCCGAAGGAAGGACCACATGTGCATTTTGGACAGGTGCCTTCCACACGTCCGGTGGCTTCACCTAACGGAATAGGACGCAGGGGACTTTCAGGCTCTGTGAAAAGTCAGTCTGGATATTTTGCTCAGATAATCATTTTATTCAGCTAGATAATTTAGCAACTCTCAAGTTTCGCGACATTTGATCTGTTGACGAGGTGGTGGTCTGTGTGTGGGCACCACCGATTGGTGTTGCCAGTTAAACTCTACCCGCTGTTTATCGAGGCACGAAAGCCAGTGCATCCCCACGATTTCCTGGTGTCTCTCCACTTCTCGTTGTGGTGGGTCATGCAAGCTCTGAAAATCCACTTGCTAGGCAGGGATGCAACCTCTGCCTTGCTAAATAAGGAGGGAGGCTTACTGATGTGTTACCTCGGATCCACACTTAGCATTAGTCACAGGCAGAGCTAGCTGGGCAAACCCAGCCTCCCCCGGAGAGAGAGCCTGTCCCAGGAATCTTAGCACATGGCACACCCGGTTCTTGTCGTTGGGTAGGCTGGTTCCCCAAACCAAGAGGGGGGCCGAGCTGAGCATCGTCTGTGCCGTCTCTCCCACTTACTGATCAGATGCAAAGTGTCTGTCCTGCATAAGGACCTGCATGGACAGGAGCGGTCCTGGACTGGTCCAGGGCTCAAGGACGTTGTTGATCATGCACCCAGATCCCTTCTACCCCCTGCTCTGCTACCTTCGAGGTGGTTTCATCTGCTTGGTCCCAGGATAACTGCCCACCCCCCCACTGCTCCCCGCCCCAGCGACCTTGAATCTGATTTTGCTGCAAGAAGGAGAATGTCACAAAAGATGGGTAGGGCTTATGGTAGGAGGGTAAAACTTTCCCAGAAATGTAGAGAAGATGTCTGCGTACATCTTCTTGGCCAACACTCTTATGCTCTTATTCTATGGACCCATGGGAGGGGTAAAAGCTATTCCTTCTACATATAAGTTGTGCATCACTGGGGCGCCTGGGTGGCTCATTTGGTTTAGCATCCGACTTTTGATTTTGGCTCAGGTCATGATCTCATGGTTTGTGAGAGTGAGCCAGCCCCACATCGGGTTCTGTGCTGACAGCGTGGAGCCTGCTTAGGATTCTTTCTCGTCCTCTCTCTCTCTCTTTCTCTCTCTCTCTCTCAAAATAAATAAACATTAAAAAAATAAGTTGCGTTATTATTTTGGGGAGGAGGAAGGTGCTAGAAAGGAGGCTGGGCTTTGGGCCGTGAGCATAGGTGCTTCTAGCAGGTGTTTTTTTTGTTGTTCGTAAAACCCGAGGAAGGGGTGACTGGGTGGCTCAGTTGGTTAAGCACCTGACTCTTTATTTCAGCTCAGGTCTTGATCTCACGGGTTCATGAGTTCGAGCCCTGTGTTGGGCTCTCTGCTGACAGCATGGAGCCTGCTTGGGATTCTCTCTGCCCTCCCCCTCTCTGACCCTCCCATCTCTCTCTCTCTCTCTCTCAGAATAAATGAATAAATTAAAAAAAAAAAACATACCACAAAAACCCGAGGGAGAAATGCCTCAGGGATTTTCTGAGAAAAAGTTCACTCAATTTCCTCAACTGTCCGATGAGCAGAGTGGGATGACCTCCGAAGTCCCGAGTGGCTCTGAAAGCCTGTGGTTCTGTGTTTCTAAGACACCTTGACTTCAGAGGGCAGGATACAAACGATGAAGACATCTGAGGTTCTGAGTTGACCTTGTGTCTTGAGCAAGGGCTGGCTGTGGAGGTGAGCCCACACCTGCTGTTGGGCGTGGATGGGGTCCTCTTCTAGGTAGAATATTCCTCATCTTTTGGGAGCCCACTGCGCGCAGACATAGAATCCCTTCTTTGCCATTTTGATGAGAAGGAACGTGGCAACCTCAGGGTCATTTGTCACTCTCACTGTGTCACCCGGACGGCCGTTTGTCCTCTGTGGTGGGTGCTGGGGGAACGGACTGGAGAGGAAGGAAAACAAAGTGACACGGGTGCTTGTGTGTCTGCACGGGGAGCAGGAGGACGCCAGTCTGCAGGTGCGTTGCCTGCTGGTGTTTGCAGATGTCAGCGCTCTGGGGACGGTGCCACTTGGGAGAGGCTTCTCACGTTCTCGGGAAAGCGTCCGACGGCCCGCAAATGGGGAAGGAAGAGCTTCCGTGCTTTCCACGAGGACGGCTTTTCATTGCCGTGGCATGTGGTCGCGTGGCACGCTTTACCGACCGGCTCCGACGGAATGAATTCACCCAGCAGCTCTGGTGACAGTGAGACCGTTGGGTTTCACACTTCGGTCACTTTTTAGGAAACACACACATCCACAATAGGCTGAAAAGTGCTTGTGCCCATTTTCATTTGGGGAACTCAGTCCGACCCGAGGCCAGTGATTTCTTTTTTGAACTCGTGGCAGTTGACCAGCTCCGTCCGATTTGTGAGTTTACCGACCAGTCTTAAGTAAGGCGACTGGTGTCCAGGGCTCCCCTGGAGGGACACGTCCAGACAGGGTGCCTGTGACACCAGTCCCACCGTGTGCTTGACGTGCAGCCGACCACATGACCGTCGGGTTTATGCTGATAAGAACCACCCAACAAATGAGGATGAATCTGGGCATCGGAGCCCCTCCGCCTGAGACGAATAGTTAGCATGTTTGCACATATCATCTGCTGCTTAGAAATGCCCAAGAAAAGAGCTATCATGGTGCAGAGTCACTGTGTTTCCTTTTTAAGATCTGTTTATTCATGAGGATTTAAATAATTCAGTTGCAATGGCAGATGGAGAAAAGCAAAAGACCACGTTTAAAGGGGACACACTGGGTTTAGTATGTGCAGGTGCCCTCCGTGTGAATGGAGTCTGCCCATCGCACGTGATTTAAGCCTTTTAAAAAATAAGCATGTTACAAAGAAGTTACCATGTATAATGATATAAATTGGAAAATAATTTCTTTTCTTTCTTTCTTTTTAAAGTTTATTTTGAGAGAGACAGAACATGAGCCGGGGAGGGACAGGGAGGGAGAGAGAGAGAGAGAGAGAGACAGATAATCCCAAGTGATATCATCACTGTCCGCGCAGAACCCACTGGGGCTCGAACCCACAAACCATGAGATATGACTTGAGCCAAAATCAAGAGGCAGATGCTTAACTGACTGGGCCACCCAGGGACCCCTAAATGGGAAAATATTTCTAAAAACCCAAAGTTTTACTAATACGCTTTAATCAGAAAGCTACTCCGGGGGCATCTGGGTGGCTGAGTCGGGTAAGTGTCGGACTTCAGCTCAGGTCATAATCTTGAGGTTCGTGAGTTCGAGCCCCACGTCCATCTCTGTGCTGACAGCTCAGAGCCTGGAGCCGGCTTTGATTCTGTGTCTCCCTCTCTCTTTGCCCCTACCCCGCTCATGCTCCCTCTCTCAAAAATAAATAAACATCAACAAATTTTTAAAAAAGTACTCCTATTACTTTATTTCTTAAAAACAGGAAAAAGAAAGAGAGAAAACTCATCCAAATCAATCACATTTTCACCGAACTATTTTTGACAAAGGTTTTCAGGTCCTATTTCAATAGTATTTTAAGCATTTCTACACACTTCCTGACTATAATTTTGTAAAATGGAATTCTTCGTGGGCAGGACATTGCTAGAGCTTTAGGACATCTTCTGTGTTCTTTTACTTGGTTGGCCTTTGCCAAAGTGTTGGAAATGTCACCGCATTCCTCCTCTTATTTATGAGTTAGAGTACGTGTAACTTACTTGAGAAAAATGGTTTAAAATGTCTCCAACTCGAGTTAGTTTATTTTAAATTTTTTTTTTTAACGTTTATTTATTTTTGGGACAGATAGAGACAGAGCATGAACGGGGGAGGGGCAGAGAGAGAGGGAGACACAGAATCGGAAACAGGCTCCAGGCTCTGAGCCATCAGCCCAGAGCCCGACGTGGGGCTCGAACTCACGGACCGCGAGATCATGACCTGGCTGAAGTCGGACGCTTAACTGACTGCGCCACCCAGGCGCCCCTATTTTAAATTTTTTAAAATGTTTTATGTATTTTTAAGACAGAGAGAGACAGAGCATGAGCAGGGGAGGGGCAGAGAAAGAGGGGGAGACCCAGAATCCGAAGCAGGTTCCAGGCCCTGAGCTGTCAGCACAGAGCCTGACGCGGGGCTCAAACCCACGGGACCGCGAGATCGTGACCTGAGCCGAAGTCCGACGCTCAACCGACTGAGCCACCCAGGCGCCCCACGAGTTAGTTTATTTTAAAATCAAAGCCGGGGCACCTGGGTGGCGCAGTCGGTTGAGCGTCCGACTTCAGCCAGGTCACGATCTCGCGGTCGGTGAGTTCGAGCCCCACGTCGGGCTCTGGGCTGATGGCTCAGAGCCTGGAGCCTGTTTCCGATTCTGTGTCTCCCTCTCTCTCTGCCCCTCCCCCGTTCATGCTCTGTCTCTCTCTGTCCCAAAAATAAATAAACGTTGAAAAAAAAATTTTTTTAAATCAAAGCCGTTAACATTTTGATCCAGGAAAAGAGGAATCACACCGAACCAGCGCGAGTTTCACAAACCAGGAAACCAAAGTGTACTCCTCCCCCTTCTGTTTTGACATAGCCTTTCAGGAGTCAGTCAGCAGGGATTTGGTACCTGCTAAGCACGTGCCAGAGCCTGTTCCGGGTGCTGGGGATGGGGCAGCCAGCCAAGCCGACCGATGACGATCCTGCCCTCGAGACCTTCCACGCTCCCCCCCAGGGGACTGTCCAAAAATAGGGCAAACAGGAAATGCCCAACGGGGGCGGGTGGGGAGGCCCTGAGCGCTAAGGAGAAAAATAAAGCAGGGACAGCGGATGGAAAAATGTTGGGGGTTAGGGTTTTACGGAGTGGCAGGTAGTAGAGGGGGTGTCATGGCAGGGCAGCCTGAAGGAGATGAGGGGAAGAACATTCCAGATGGAGGGAACACCAGTGGCTCCTGGGTTTGGGGAGCCAGTGTGGGCGGAGTGGAGGTGAAGTCAGAGGAGCAGGGGGACCCATCACGATAGCAATAAGGGGGCTGACAGGCCATAGTAAGGACAGGGTCCAATCTGGTCCTCAGTCAGTGTGAGACGGGAAGCCCAGGAGCGGGGCACTTTGAGATGCACCGGTGACGTGACACCTCGGAGGTCTTTACAAGGTCAGGGTGGTTGCCGTGTGGACAGCGGTGTCCAGGGTTGAGGCAGGGATGCAGACTGCCACGGGATGGTCCTGATGAGGCGTGATGGTGGCCTGGACCCAGGAGGCTGCCCTGGGAGGGGGGGTGGGTGGGTGTGCAATATTCTGGATGGATCTGCATGAGCTGTAAGGAGATGGGAGACGACAAGGACGAAGCCAGTGCTTTGGGTCTGAGCCGCTGGCGGGGATCTGGCCCCTGTGTCGCACCTGCCCCTGCCCCTGCCCCTGCCCCTGAGGGTCCTGGGGAAGAGAAGGAGCGTCTGTCAGGGCCAGTTTGGGGCAGCACGGTGCAGGGGAGGGGGGTGGGCAGTGACAAGGAAGAGCCTCTTCCCTTTCAGTCATCTTACCCTAGAGCGTCCCTCCTCCTTCCTGTGAAACACCTTCTGCCCCGTCCTCCGCCTCTCCTTGGCTGCCTCCAGGTGAGGGGCCCGCCACACAGGGGAGAGGTCCCGGGGGCCACTGCGCATGCTCCCGTGCGGTCACTGGAGGTGGCGTCACCCCTGAGGTTTCCTTTCTCACCGCAGAGCGAAATGACTGCTGGGCTCAAAAGTTGCTTGTCCGTGAGCGCTGGTACAGCCGCAGCTCGATGGCCTGTGCTGTGCGGCGCGCTCAGTTTTCACGGAAACTTGGAGGAACCCAGTCCCACCCGCTCGGCACACCCTGACAGCTGGCCCCAGGTGTGCGGAGGGACAAGCTGGGGGCCGGGGGAGGGGGCGTCTGGACGGGGAGGCGGCTGAGTGCTGCCACCGCACAACAGCTTCCAAGATGCGCCCAGGACCCCTTTATGGCCTGAACTTGGGTCTGACTTTCAGGGATCCAGGAAACACCTCCATTGGCGTTCCTTCCTGGGAGGCACGGCCTTTGCGGGCCGGAGAGACCCGAGTCCGAGCTTGCTCGGTTGCTTGCCGTGTGTTTGAGTCCTGACCTGGTGCTTCCGTGTCCGTCTCGAAAGCCCCCGGAACTGGCTCACCCTCTGTCCCCTCACTGTGGCCGCTCCTCTGTCCCCACCAGAGCCTGTGCTCAGAAGAGCGGCAGCCGCCCTCAAGCAGCCTTGTGTTTTCCAGCGGCTTTTCTTTCCTTTCATTCTGTGCGTTGCAAACGCACAAAAGCCCGGTCACGATAAAACGACATAAACAATCCCTGTACTCAACCAACCTCATTTCACATATGCTAACACTTAGCTATATATTTTTTCAGATTCTTTTCGAAAGAAATAGTGGATGATTCATCCACCCGTCTTCTGTCTCTCCGTTCAGTCCCCAGAAACGGGCGTGTTCTTCCTCCTCGGGGGGAGCTTGGGCTCTGTCTTTGCAGGCGTGTGCCATACCCAGCACACCCCCACACGTGTGAGCTCTTAGAAGCGCATTAAAATGCTTTTTAAAAAGTTTATTTATTTAGCGCATGAGTGGGGGAAGGGGCAGAGAGAGAGAGGGAGAGACAGAATCCCAAGCAGACGCCACGCTGTTAGTGTGGAGCCCCCTGTGGGGCTCAAACCCATGAAACCCATGAGATCATGACTTGAGCCGCAACCAAGAGTTGGAGGCTTAACCGACTGAACCACCCAGCCTCCCCACGCATTAAAATGGTTTCACACAAACACTGTTCCATTAATCGCTTTCCGCCATTTGCTGTGGCCCAACGTGGTGTCGTAAGATTTATCCGCGTTGATGTAGGTAGATCTGTTCGTATACCGATTTGGCGGTGATTCGGCTCTAAGCATCTCGTCGTTTTCTTTGACTCATGATAATTTTGATTATTTTTTTGTTTCAAAGTCTTCTTTCGAGGTGCCTTTCTGTTACTTCTAATTTTGCTCTGCTGTGGTGAAATGTGGCTATCCATTCTTTGGCGTTTGCGGGTTACTTCTTTGGGACCCGCTACGTAGTCAGTTTTTATAAACCTTTCATGTGGACATGAAGAGAGTGTGTTTTTTCTCTTTGGAGAAGTCCTTTTCTTCAATGCCTGTTAGATCTAAGTGGATCATTGTGCTTTTCAAATCTGTATGTAACTGACACATCCAGAGGGCTCTTTTTTTTTTTTTTTTTAAATCTCTGCCTTCATCACTGTGTACATGAATCTCTTTTTACATCCCTCACTGTTACCTTGGGTTGATTCAAGAACTTTCCAAGCTCAGGGCGCCTGGGTGGCTCAGTCAGTTAAGTGTCCAACTTTGACTTAGGTCACGATCTCGTGGTTCATGGTTTTGAGCCCTGTGTTGGGGTCTGTGCTGACAGTGAGTATCCTGTTTGGGATTCTCTCTCTCTCTCTCTCTCTCTCTCTCTCTCTCTCTCTCTCACTCACACTTTCTCTCTCTCTCTCTGTCTCAAAATATGTGAATAAACTTAAAAAATACTTAAAAAAAAGGAGCTTTCCTTTATTTCTAATTCTACTCATTTTTGCTTACATATTTTGAGGCTTTGTTGTTTGGTGCATGCAGCTTCTGGGTTTTCCCATTTTCACGGTGACTTATTCCTTTTTATCATTCAGCATTGCCCATCTTTATTCCCAGTAATGAATTTTGTCTTAAAATCAACTTTTTCCTGATACTAAAATTGCTCCTTCAGCTTTCTTTTTGTTAGTGGTTGAACTGCTTTCTTGGTTGATCACATGTATCTTTTTTACTTATTTATTTTATTTTAAAAGATTTTTTTTTTAAACGTTTATTTCGGAGACAGAGAGAGAGAGAGCATGAACAGGGGAGGGTCAGAGAGAGGGAGACACAGAATCCGAAACAGGCTCCAGGCTCTGAGCTGTCAGCACAGAGCCCGACGCGGGGCTCGAACTCACGGACCGTGAGATCGTGACCTGAGCCGAAGTCGGCCGCCCAACCAACTGAGCCACCCAGGCGCCCCTTAAAAGATTTTTAAGAGAAAGAGAGAGAGTGCACACGTGCACACAAGCAGGAGGGTGGGGCAGGGCGCGGACAGAAGATCTGAGGCAGGCTCTGTGCTGACAGCAGAGAGCCTGACGCGGGGCTTGAACTCGAGAATTGAGAAATCATGACCTGAACTGCCGTCGGATGCTCAACTGACCGAGCCACCCAGGTGCCCCTGGAAGGTAATACATTCTCATTTAAGTTAGTTTGGGCTCCAAAGTTACGATTATGCCTCGCCTGGCGAGGCAGACAGTTAGGCCCTAGCTCTGTCTTCTTCCCACACAGCCCCAGGCCTGGACTTTTACCCTCTCCTCCCGTCTGCCATGTGATTGCTGCCCCCACACCCCCTCGTTCCAATCTGCTTTAAAATTCTCCCCACATTGATCACTGTTACCATAGTTTCAATTGTATCAATGTTAATGTGGATCTCTGAACTGCTGATTTTCTTTGTTTACCGTTGGTCCTTGAATTTGATTTTTTTTTTTTTTCCTTCTTGGCTTAATTTCCTTGTTACTACAGACATGCTTTGGTAGTTCTTTAATGAACGATCTGTGAGTAGTAAAATCTTTCAGCCTTTACCTCCACATATCTTCCATGTACCCTCCCTCTTGAATGATCATTTTGCCTGACACAATTTTAGGTTACCGGTTCGGGTCCTTCAGCTCTTTGAATGTTTTATTTTGTTGCCTTGTGGCATCTGTTGTTGATGAGGAGAAACTTGTACCCTTCACACTGGTTCCTTTGTAGACAGTCTCTTTTCTGTCCTCTGGCCACTTAAAAATTTTTTTAAAATGTTTATTTATTTTTGAGAGAGAGAGAGAGAGAGAGAGAGACTGAGCATGAGCAGGGGAGAGGCAGAGAGAGAGGGAGACACAGACTCTGAGCTGTCAGCACACACCCTGATGTGGGGCTCGAACCCACAAGCTGTGAGATCATGACCTGAGCCAAAGTTAGACACTTAACATACTGAACCACCCAGGTGCCCGAGTCTTCTGGACACTTTTAATGCCTGGTCTTTCATGTTTCATCATGATAGGGCCAGATGGGGATTTCATTACATTTATTTTGCTTAGGACTTCTTTATTTTTGTATTTTTATTCTGCAGTCACAATTCTTTCTTCTAATCTGGTTATGATTTCTTCCTAAGTATCTCTTTTGAATATTTTTTTGTCACCCATTTTCACTACTCACTCATCATGGAAACCCCAATAGGTTTGGCCTTCACTTTCTAGCCTCCATGCCCTTAACATATGTCTCTCCCTCTCCTTACTTCTTTCTTTCTAGGTAGCTCACTGATGGTTCTCATCATTTGTGAATAATTAATTTTTACAATTGTGTACTAAGTTTTTTTATTTCTGTAAGTGTCTTCAGTTATTTCCATTATGACTCCGTTATTTCAACTGTATTGTCTTCGGTTATTATTTCTCTGCCTGTTACTGGTTTATACTGTGCTGTTTTTCATTATGGGTTTAATTACTTTTTGAAAAAGTCACTTTAAGCTTATTTTATGAATTCTTTTGGTTTGCCTTTTTTAAAGAATTTATTTTTAAGTAATCTCTATACCCAACATGGGGCTCAAACCCACACTCCCAAGATCAAGAGTCACCTGTTCCACTGACTGAGCCAGCCAGGCGCCCCTGATTTGATCTTATATCCAAAGAAGAAGCTAACCCTTCTTTTTGCAATGATCACATCTGCTAAAATCTACTCAATTTAGTTTCTTCTTTGTGTTCTTTGTAGTCTTTGCTTGTGATCTCATCTTCAGTGGGGCTTAACTCTTCTGGGTAAATACACTGTAATCTAAAATGTGAAAGGGTCGCTACAAAGTAGGTTTTCTGTTTGTTTCTGTCAGAGCCCTAGGGATTTTGATGGTTATGGGTCAGTTTATCTATCTATCTATCATCTATCTATCTATCTATCTATCTATCATCTATCTATCTGTCATCTATGCATCATCTATGTTGTTGTGTGCTGTACCAATAACGGAAATGTGTTCTACCAGTGACTTTTTTTTTTTTTTTCTGCATGTGGCCTTAGGCACACAGCAAACTTCTTCCTAAGGTGGGTTCCAGTTTTGGCTCTAATGTTTCCTCTGGGCTGTAGATGTGTCCTTGGTTCCTGCTTGGGCATAAGAACCCCACCCAAAGTCCTTAAGATCTATATTTGTGACCCAGGCTCCCATGGGTTCCTGGGACTTCAGCTAGCACTTACCCACTCTTGCTGTGTTTGATTCTAGATCTTGAGGATTTCTTTTTCTTTTGACCAGCACGTAAATTCTTTTTCTGGGTGATGGGGGTCGGTGGTTCTTTTCGGTAGCATTTCAGCATGTGTGTAACGGGTGTAGGGCCTGTCTCAGGGCAGGCTGCCATGTGGTGGCCTAGGGTTGCTTTTCAGGCAGAATATTTAAGGGACATTCAGTAAGAGAAATCATTTTTTAAAAACTTGTTAGATGACAATGCATACTGTACCAGTGAGAGATGATTTTCTTTATCTAATTTTCTGTTACTGGTGTTGAAAGCGTCAGGATAGTCTAGACAGTTTTTTTGACGGTTTAAAAAGTGGACAGAAGTGGGGAGGAAGACAGTAAAAATCTTGTCATTCATCAGGTGGGAAAAGCTGAGATTAATTAATTAATTAATTACTCTTCTGGGTAGATACACTGTAATCTAAATTACATTAATTCATGTTAATTAATTCATAATGTAATTAATTAATTAATTAAACTTCCAACTATGTGCAAAAGGAAGCTGGAAGGGAGGACAGATGGAGAAAATGATTTAATCTAATAACCACTGGACATTTATTATTATTATTATTATTGTAAGAACACTTAACATGAGATCTAGTCTCTTAAAATTTTTTCAGTGTACCGTAGAGTATTGTTAACTGTAGGGAAGATCGTTTTAAGGGGAATTAAAACAGAATCTTGAATGGGAATTGGGGGAGAAGAGGTAAGATCTTCTGTGATAAGTAGACTCTTCAGTCACATTTCAGACTCCGCGTAAGAGAGCAAAGGGATTGTGACTCTTGTCGTCACATGAGGCTAATAGAAATTGCACGCGAGTTTTAACTTTGCTCCTGTTCAAGCTTACCTTATCAGATGAGGGTCTCTTGAATGTGTTCTGGACTGTTCTTCAGGACCCTGCATGGACATGAAGGTTGGATTAGCACTTAGGTAGGATGCAGTGAATAATACTCATGATGCATAAACTATAAAAATGCTAAAAGAGCTAACGTGTGTTTGAATATTTTTGGAAAGACACATTCCAGTGGCTGTAGAGAGAAATGTGTATGCTTCCAAAGAGAATTTTTAATTTTTGTCTTTTGATCTCCTTCTCGTTATAGGAATATATATTTACTCGGAACTTCTTTCTCTTTTAAACTTTATTTATTTTGAGGGAGAGCAAGAGAGAGAGAGAGAGAGAGAGAGAGAGAGAGAGAGAGAGAGAGACAAAGCAAGCATGAGCAGGGGAGGGGCAGAGAGAGAGGGAGAGAGAGAAGCCCAAGCAGGCTCCACATTGTCAGCACCGAGCCTGACGCGGGGCTCACATTCACAAACCGTGAGATCGTGACCCGAGCTAAATCAAGAGTCAGATGCTTAACCCACTGAGCCACCCCGGCACCCTGCTAGAGGCTTTTGTGTCTTTCTCCGCATGCATTTTTGTCGAAGGATTTTATCTGGACCGGTTTCAGATCTCCTCCTATGGCACAGAGACCCTCACAAAGAAAAATTCTTTAGGAGAACAGTAATGTGGGGTAAAAGGTACCATTTTGGAGCTGCCTCCATGTGATGTCATTGAGCGTTCACCGTGCCTGCGCAGCCAGGATTGTGCCCTGCTTTGGCTTCTGCCTGAAATACGTCACCTGCCCCAATGGCAAGGTTGTACCCTCATCCCAGCCACCGCCACGGCCACGGCTAGGTGAACCTGTTCTCAGTAGAGGCAGACCGCACCTCAGCAGCTTTTTGATGTGGTGTATCTTTCAATTCTCAGCAGGAAATGCACACCAAGTGGAGTCCTGTGCTTTTGAGGACTTTTCACCAGATCTTAGAGTTCCAGAAGTAAAAAGCCTCCTGTGTTTCATTCAGGAAGCTTCCAGCTGCTTAAAGGAGTTGAACGTTAAGCGTCAAACACTGTTAGGTGTTCAGAGGTATTCTTCGAAAGGGCTTGAGAGAAAGAGAATTAAAAATCACAAAGCCCACACCTGAATGTGTGACGCGGCGTGACTTTCACCGTGTTTCACCCTCTGCGGCTGTTTACTGGATGTGGAAGGAAGCGCTGGTAACATTAAGGGTGGACTTAATTACTGTAAATACATCAGCTTCCGCTTTGCCAGTCCGCACCACCTTTCCCCTCATTTAAATCAATATTTAGCAGAAAACATTTGATTTTCCAGTATCTTATGTTTGCACAGCTGTTTTGGTTTCTTTTTAAAAAGTTCCTTCACATTTGCAAGGGAAGTGTCAAAAGTTAAAAACCTACATTGAGTCAAGAAGTACGAGGTTTATGCCAAGTGCGGAGAACAGGATGAAAAGCATTCAGGAAGACCACTCAAGTGGCTCAGGGGTCCTTCAGAGCCTTCACAAGTTCCAAGCGTGCTGCACAAAACAACTTCCTTTTTACAAAGTGCTTGTTAAGCTTTGACTTTGCGTGCAGTTTGATTCCTTTATGTCTTTGAATTTATTTTAAACTTGCTTCTGTTACGACTCTAGAAGCGAACTGTAATCCTCCCTCCTTGAAGTGGCGACAGGGTGCTTGCACACGGCAACGTGAAGATCATGTTCACGGTGAAGTGCTCATACAGCGTGGCTAGGGAATGAGAATGCAGGAGTTAAGTAATCCAGTAATGACAACGAGGGAAATTCCTCTTTTATGGGAATAATGGTTAGTTGTGATTCCAGTCCCCACCCTGTATCTGTCCTGACTTCTCTGGTCAGCCTTTAGTAATTAAAACCCAAATTATCTATCTATCTATCTATCTACTTATCTATCTATCATCTATCAATCAGCTGTCTATTATCTATTCATCTATCATCTATCTATCCATCCGTCATCTATCCATCTATTTATCTATCTATCCATCTATCATCTATCAATCAGTCTCTCATCTCTCATCTCTCTATCTATCTATCTATCTATCTATCAATCTATCTATCGTCTGTCAATCTATCATCTATCATCTATCAGTCAATCACTTGTATATCTATCATCTATCCATCTATCTACCATCCATTGGTCATCTGTTTATCTATCTATTCATCTATCATCTATCAATCAATTATCTATCTATCTATCTATCATCTATCAATCATCTATCTATTATCTATTCATCTGTCATCTATCAATCTATCTGTCTCTCATCTCTCATCTATCTATCTATCTATCTATCTATCTATCTATCTATCTATCATCTATTATCTGTCAATCAATCACCTGTATATCTATCATCTATCCATCTATCTACCATCCATCTATTTATCTATCCATCTATTATCTATCAATCTATCTATCTATCTATCTATCTATCTATCTATCATCTATAAATCTCCTGTCTATCTATTGTCTATTCATCTGTCATCTATCTATCTATCTATCTATCCATCCATCCATCATCTATCCATCTATCTGGTTATCTATCCATCTATCATCTATCAATCAGTCTCTCATCTATTATCTATCTACCTACCTACCTACCTACCTACCTATCTATTCATTTATCCATCATCTGTCAATCTATCATCTATCAATCATCTATCTGTCATTTATCTATATATCATCTATCTTACCTATCATCTATCATCATCATCTATTTGTCATACCATTCTCTCTTTCTATATATATATGTGTGTGTGTATATATATATGTGTGTGTGTGTGTGTGTATATATATATATATATATATATATATATATGTATCTATCTGTTAAAGTCATGACACTGGGTTGCTTCACAAGTTAGCTTAGACCATTGTCCTTGTCCCTTAAGAGCCCTCCATTGATTTTCTTTAGGTTTTCCAAAGCTGTAGCCATTTATAGACCATGATACTTCCACAGTTGAGCCTCCAGTTAGGATTCCCATTACTGGTGCTCCTTGAACATTGGGTTGGGTTCTTGCCTGGTACGGCGGTGGTGTTTAGGCTCTGACATCTGAATTGGTGGGAGTGGGGGGTGAGGGTCCTCCTGACCAATCCTGGAATCTGGTGGTTTTCTGAATCATATCACATCTGTCAGTCCCAACAATAAAAGCTGGTGAACCCTATGTCCAGTGGGTGAAGTGATGGTCTGGCGGGCACTTGCTCCTCTGTAAACTCAATCACAATAGCCAGGGAGGGAAAAACAAAACAAAACAAAGCACAAATTGTGACAATTATGGAAATCTTGAAGCCAAGGATTCCCAAGTGGGGTTAGACACATGGGTAGATTGGAATCCCAGGCCTGCCATTCCTTTGCAGTGAGCTGTATCAGAGTTTAGAAATTGCCAGAAGCCTCAAATTGATAGTCTTGTTGGCTCAGCTCTAGAGGACATTCTATATTAGTGGTTGTCCTAAATAAATAAATAAATAAATAAATAAATAAATGTAAACAAAATAGAACAAGCAAAAACCTCTTGGTATATTTCAGCCATAAATATCCCTTAATTGTTTAATTCTATCCTTTTTTTTTTGTAATGTTTATTTTGGGAATGAGAGAGAGCGAGAGATCAGGGGAGGGACAGAGAGAGAGGGAGACACAGAATCCGAAGCAGGCTCCAGGCTCGAAGCTGTGAGCACAGAGCCCGACACGGGGCTCGAACCCACGAACCATGAGGTCATGACCTGAGCCGAAGTCGGACGCTTAACCGACTGAGCCACCCAGGCGCCCCTATTCCTACTTTCACCTGGTTCTATGATTTTACCCTATTTCAGATTTCGTTTTATTGCATTTCTTGGGCAGATACGAGGGGCTCCCACTACCTGCCCTTCACTCATCTCGGGAGGAGGCGGGGGGTGACCGATGCCGTCTTGCAGGCCCGGCAGGAGAAGGGAAGCCACATAGGATGAGGTCTCCCCTGTGTCCCTTCATTGCATTTTGAGGGGGCTGCCTCTTGTGGCGCGGGTGGGGACCCTGTGACCCCACACCGGAGCCGTCCCGAGTTCTGTCCTTCAGGGGACATCTTCCGTCTCAACGGCCCTACCCTGAGAGAAGATGAGAACCCAGCTGTGAATTTCAAATTTCTATGTCGCTGGACACGTCTTCCAGCCACTGGCCTGTAGGAAAGTACTTCTGAGTCTGAGGTTGTCAGGACTTGATGGCCAGCCACTCTCCCTGCCAGGAGGTCTTACTAATCACCTTTGCAGTCCCCGTATCTCTGTGCCAGAGGCAGGGCGGGGTGGGTTTGGTGCCAGCCTGGGTCACTGGCTGCTCTAGACCGTTCTGTCTCCCGGTGCCTATCCTTCTGGCACTTCTCACTCTTGCGGATGGATGACCCGGCTCTGTCCTTGACGTTGGGCCCACTGCTCCCTGATGTGGCCTTTTCTTGCTTTCCCATCTCTTGCGAGAGACCAGGGGTGTTGTTGCTAACTCTTGGCCTGACGGCTCCTGACGCCCGTCTGTCTCCACCCGGCTTCGTTACGGGTTTTCCTCGCACGGCCAGCCCTCTACCACGCATGCGAGAAACCAGCGTCTCTGTTGGTTGAATGAGCTGACCCCAGCCGGGTGCAACGCAGCGCGCCGTTTTGTGTCCCACGCTCGCTGCTCAGGTCTGAGACACTTTTCCACCCCGGACCCAAGTCTTGTCAGGTGCCAGACTTCGCCCGTCACGCTTCCGGATATACTAATTAACAGCCCAGTTTGCAAGTATTGAGGAGTTCAGACACATCTGCCGAAACTACCGTTGTCCAGTCCACGTAAAGGTCCTCTGCATTCTGAGCTTGTCTCAGAACTGGAAGGTCCCCACAACTGGCTCCCTGGCTCCTGGGAATGTTCCACGTCTCCCTCCGCTCCCTCTCCTTCCCCACTGTCCTTTGCCTCTGGCCCCCCAAGGGCTGGGGCAGGAAGAGAGGGGACAGCACAGAGCTGTTGAAAGACTTACTGCACTTGTGATCCAAGCAGTGGCTCTTGCGGGTGGTGTCGGTGGGGACCTCGGGGCTCCTGTAGGGATGTCCCACGATGGCTGTCTGTGCCCCCCATGTTGATCTCCTCGTGCCACCCTGTCCCCGGCTTCCTCGCCCCTGGTACACGTCCAGCCTCTTGCTCTCAAGGATCACTTGCCCTCCGAAGCCCAGCAACCTTCCATGTTGCACGAGAGGACACTCAGGCCATCTGGTGTCACCGTGGAAGGCAGCTCAGCGCACTCCCACCAGATCCCTTTGTACTTACCTGCTCTCTGGGGGCTCCAGGCCACCCCTCCGAGAGCTTCCTCCTACCCTGGGGTCGGTCACCTGTGCCCTGGCAGCTTAGAACCTTGAATGGTTCTTCCAAAGCCTCCCTCCCTGGCTGGAGCTCAGCGTGTGTCTGTGCTCATGCATTTGCCCATCCAGGTCCCTGTCCCCTGCCCCCTGCTGCATGGCCTCTGACAATGCTCTCTCTGAAGAAGGGCCACTCTCTGATCCCTTCCACGGGCCCCCTAGTGTCCCCTTCGAGTGTGGCACATGGAGCCGTGAGAGCCACATGCCCTTTTCTTCCCAACACCTCCTGTTGGTAGATGGATCGGTGGGGGGAGCACTTACACCACACGGACATTGGCAAACCTTACAAATTAGCCCCCACCCTGCCATGAGTCCCGATTTTAGGGAGGCCCCCCCATGCATAGGAGAGCATCAGGCTCCCATCCTTGCGGTGCCTGAAGGTTGTGGGTTCCCCTGATGTCAGAGGTCGCTGTAAAACTTCATCGGGGGCCCCTGATGACCCTGGTCTGCTGAGATTGGCCCCAACACTGTGGGCGTCCGGTGCTGTCCATTTTTATCCATTATTTCACACTTATTAATGATGTCTAGATTCTCTCCAACTCCAGATTGTGTGATTTTATCATTCTGGGTTTTACCTTGCACTTCTAGGCATTTCTTCTCTACCTACACAGTTCGCCCCGTTGGCATAGACCCCACAGGTCCCCCCTGACAACGGAAGATCTGTTCTCTCCAAGGCTGCGAGTCGCTGGGAAGATGCCCCTGCTGTCAGGCCTCTTTGCTACCAGCTGGTGATGTCACCCTGTCCAGGGTCATGCCTCTTTCCGGGGGCAGCCCATGACTAATCAACATCGGGGTAACAGTTCTGTGCGGAAGCAGGTGTAACGGGACAGATACAGATGTGTGTAGGCAGATAGCTATCTGTAACTATATCTCTGAATCTCTATTTTAATGAAATTTATCTTGAAGAATTGGCCCACGCGACTATGGGGCTGGCAGGTCTGAAATCTATAGGATGGGCCAAGAGGCTGAGTACTCGAGCAAGAGATACTATTCCAGTCTTGATTCTGACATTTGTCGGGCAGGCTCGCAAACTGGACACCCAGACTTTTACGTTACCGCTCAGGGATAAGAGTCCTTCTTTCCTGAGAAACCTCGATCTCTTCTCTTAAGGCCTTCCAGTGATTAGCTGAGGCCCACCAATATCCAGGAGACAGCCTGCTTTGCTTCGAAGTCAGTTAATTGTAGACGAGAACCACATCCGCAACACCTAGACTAGTGTCTGGATACCATAGCCTCCCATGGATTTACACCCACGGTGGTGGTTAAAGGCCTGGCCCCTTGACCTTGACTCCCAGCTCTGAAGGGTCAGCCCAGCTCCAGAGGGCCCCATTGGGTCATCTGAGGCCTTTGCTGGGGCCGGATCACAGTCCTGCTTCCTCCGTCTGCATCTATGGGTGTTGATCCCAAGAGCACGGCCTGTTGAACTTTGCATGCTTATCTCCAGCTCGTCAAATATCTCCAGCTTTGTCCATCCCACAAAACCAGTTAATTGGGAAAGTCAGGACACGGCAGTGGGCTGTCATTTCCTGCCCTGCCTTTACTCCGTGGGTGTATAATTCACCCTCACTGTAACTCACACTCACCTTTAAATGACCTTCTAATGGCAAGAAATATGACTCCAGTGGACCAGGTGTCCCCCAAAACTTATTGTTAAGTTCTTCTCCATAAGCCATTAAGCAGCTAATTAAATAGTTAACGTTTACCGTACTTGCTATATTCTGAGAGAGTGAGAGAGAGAGAGAGTTTTCGCAGGAAAACAGAGGCTGGGCCAGAATCCCGAGTTTGAGGCTCTGCTTGTCCGCTTACCAGCTCTGTGGTCTTTGTAAGCCCAAGTTGCCTTACCAGGAGAATTGAGGATAGCAATAATCACCTTCCAGGCTCTCTCAATCAGTGGGCCCGACGAGTAATGCCCCCACAGGCCCTGCAGTTTGGACTGACGAACGAGGCCATTACTGTCCTGCAGAGAAATAGGGGTAGCCCTGCTGTGTTCAGGGGCTCACCATGCATTTGTTTTTCACACCCAGACTGAGCTGTTCTATCTACTCTGAGATGAGAAGAGAGAACCCCCCTCCCCTCCACCCCCTTTCTTTAGAGAGGGCCGGCCTTGAACATCTGGTCTTGGGATTGCAAACCCTGCTCAGATTCCAGAAGGTCAGGCCGGCACAGGAAAGTTCTGGTAGCTAGCTCCTTTCCCAGCCAGAGAAAAAGCAACTGTTGAGTGAAGTCTGTTAATTGCACCTTGTGAATTGCTGCACATCGGAAACTCAGAGAAATTTCAGGTGAGAAGAGAGTGTCCTAAAAACGGGGCGCTGGTTAAACAGGCAGGTGTGAGGGAGACCAGAGAGGGTCTTACCCGCCCCCTGGAAGCTGTCACTGTCACCTGTGTAGTGTGGCCCGTCTCGGCAGCAGTCTCTACCACGTATCTGCTCTGAGGTGGCCCCGCAGAGGCCGGAGTCCCAGTCCCAGTCCCGGTCCCCAGAGTCACGGGGGATGAAACTTCCCATTCTTGGGGCTGAAACAGAGCTCCCCGTCTTTTCCATCCTCCTCCCCCTCCCCCACCTCCCCTCCTGTGCCCAGCTGGCCACCAGGTTCTGCATTCCTGGCTCCTGCATTCCTTGGCTGCCCTGGCCTCCCTCCCTGGCTGGGCCTCGGCAGCTGCTTGGTCCCGGCCTCCCCCTCCCTGCAGTCAATGCCTGGTGAATCCTCCCGGAAGCCTCCTCGGAAGCTCGGTGCCCCAGATGCTCCGGGATCTCCAGCTGGGATTTTCAGAATAAGGGTCAGGCTTCTTAGCCCGTACCTCTGGGCCCTCCCGGGGGTCTGTGTCCAGCCCTCTGTGATCTACACGGGCCTGATCATCCAGCTCATGTGCCACCCCCCCCCCCCCCATCCCACGTCGGGCCCTCCTGCTTCACCACTTTTCTAGAACATCTGCCGGAGAGACCACCCACCTCTCTCCACACCCCCTGTTGGAGGCTGTTGTCCTGGGCAGAGATGGTAAAGACACTGTTAAGCTGTTGACAGAGGGCTTTTCCCATAGTGCCTCATTTTATCCTCGCAGGAAATGTGACTGCACCACCGGATGCCCTTACAGACGAGGGCTATAAGGGTTGCCTAGTCCTCCGCCCTGGATTCCTCTCCGCTCTGAGGTCTGTAGGATTTCTGTTGTTAGGATCGCATTTAGATCCTGCCACGCCAAGCTGCAGCTGCATTTTCGTCTCCCCTGACCTATCCCCATGCTTCTTCCTGGAGCCGCTGCATTGTCCCTTCTTCCGTGACATAAAACCTCGGTCCACAAGCTTACTGTCTTGCAAAGCACGTCAGCTGTCCGGAGGTAAGAGACGCACTGTGGACCCTTTCCCCCCTGCAAAACCCCAGGACAAGCTCTTTGCGTGGACCGATCAGTTAATTCCCACCGAACAACTCGTTAATGATAGAGCTCACGGAAAATTCTATATGGATGGAATGCCTAGCTGGAAATCGAGAAGGGCATTTTAGAAACCTCATGTCAGTGAAGGGCGTTCATGGCGAGGCTCACGACTTCTATTTAAAATACGTGGGAGGGTTAAAACGTTTTTGCTTCCAAACTGTGTCCAGCACAAATAAGGTGATCTTTATGTGATGCTCTTAAACCCGTCAGAAGTCAGTGGAGATGGAAAAAACTGGTTTCAGAGCTCCTGCTGGTGAGATACCAATCACCAGAGTGCCAAAGTGTTTGAGCAAAGCTGGTGGGCACAGAGTTACTTTCATAGTGAGTTCAAGGCTCTTTGAAATTCTTCACCCTTTAAGGGTACAAGGTAACCTTTCCCTGTTGGTATTCTGTAAGTATTTGGCCATTTTTTTTGTTTGTTTTAATTTTTTTTAAACATTTATTTATTTTTGAGAGATGGAGAGAGACAGAGAATGAGCAGGGGTGGGGCAGAGAGAGAGGGAGACACAGAATCCGAAGCAGGCTTCAGGCTCTGAGCTGTCAGCACAGAGCCCGACGCAGGGCTCGAACCCACAACCTGTGAGATCATGACCTGAGCCAAAAAGTTGGATGCTTAACTGGCTGAGTCAACCTAGGCGCCTCCTGTTTTGTTTAACAGAGCAGTAATGGCAGATGATGTTGAGAAGTATCTACATTATTAGTCTCAGTATTTTTTTTTCTTCTTTTTTCTTTCTGCCTTTATGCTAGTTGACTTTTCTTAGGAAAGTTTCTACCCTCTTTCTATCTGCCTCTTCCTACTCGATTCAAAATAAAAACATCAGGGTGATGCTGACAGGCAGAGTTTCACCGAAAAATGATCTGTGTTATCCTTTGCGGCCCCTGTTAACGTTCATTGTTGTCTTTTCTGTTCTATTATGGGTTATCTTGCCGTTCAGGAACTTTGCCTCTTTTGTCCATAATATTGAGATGTTAATACAATATCGATTCAGTTAACTGGCAATTAGTGGTTTTCATACCCAACCTCCAAAACAATTGTATGTTATTAACAGTATTTTGATTGTTTTTCCTGCCCAGTGTTGTTAATTTAAAAATATGAAACAGACCTCATCGTTTGCAAAGATGGCATCCATGCGATCGCCGTCCTTAAGATTTGACCTGGTGATTACATCAAGACAAAATTCCTTGATGAAGGTCAGTCTCGTTTCTAAAACAGACTTTGGGATTCTGTTCCCCGAGGACATATTTTGTTAGATGAACTTTCTTAGAAATACATAATGTTCCTTTAACCCGTGGCCTGCTTGTCCCTTGTCTGCTGTATGAAATGACTAAATATTTATGTTTTTCCAGTTGAACTTAGGAAAAAAAAACAAAACAAAAACAACCCTCTGGTAAATGTGTTTCCCTTAACAGAAGGCTCAGTGTAGACGGGGAGAGAAGTGGTATTTATAGTATTTTCTCTTTCTTGATGTCACCCGCCTTTCAAATGCCCCCTGTTTTCCTTCCAATGTCTCATTTTTACCGGGACCTTGAGGCAGATCACGGTCCCCAGACCGAGGGGCTGTAGAGCTGTTTTGCTGCAGTCTGTTTTGTTTTGGTGGCAACTGTCAGCCACGCCTTCCCCTCCGAGATCAGCTTGATGCTTTCGCGTGGGAATGGCAAGGCTAAAAAGGGATGAAGGGACCTTCCTTCAAGAGCAGCGTGGCTTCGTAAGGGTCCGCGTGTCTGGGCGCGTTGAGGTTTATATCCATTTCGTTGTCCCCACGAAGGAAGAATGGGGAGGAGGCACCGTGGATGGAGTTTGATTTAGTGTCTTCAGGGGGAAAGATTGAGCCCAGAGCCCAAAATGAAACGGAACCGAGCAGTAGGCAAGCCAGAGCCGACCGAGCTGATGAAGAAGCGTACGGTCACGGCCGGCGTGCGGCTCAGACGTGATTCATGGGAGACCCTTGCCCTTTTGTCCCCCCGGCAGAGCTGCTGGTTTAGTTTGGCAACATTTCTTTATGACGCAGGGCAACAGGAGTCCCTTCAGGAGATCCTATAGGATTCCAAGAACTGCCTCACTGAGTTCTAAGTGCCAGCAGAAGACACAGGCCAGTGATTCACCAGTGGAGACATACACAGGCGTACACACTAACGACGTCAGACCGAAGGAAGCATACGTTTTGAGCTACTAACCAGCTGCAGGAAGCAGGAGAGCTTCCAGGGAGACCCGGACCGCTCATATTTTCTCGTTTTTGAACTCCCGTCTCCCTAGGGTTTGTCCTTCCCAGCAGTGACTCATCACAGGGACTCGGGCGGGTCTCTGGGCGGGTCTTCCCAGATTTCCTGTGCCATCGCCCTCCCTTCCTTGCAAGTTACTTCCGGCTCCTTGTCTCGTGGCTTCTAGAGCACAGGTGTGCGGGGTTCAGCTCCTGCGGGCCGGCTGCGGTGATCCTGTGCCTCTCTCTCTCCAACTCTGCGTTTGGGGACAGCTGTTGGCTCCTTGCGGTTGGCCGTGATGGCAATGGTTACTCCACAGAAATTGCCAAATGCCTCATACCAGGCTTCCCTCGGAGAGCTGGTTGTCAAGCATCGAACGGCACATCACTTCGTTTGCGGCTCACCACCTGCCAGGGCGGACCCCACCAACGTGCTGTTGCGTCTGGCCTCTCCTCTGGCTCTTCCAGAGTGGGCCATCCCTCGTTCCTCTCTCTCTCTCTCTCTGTGTCTCTGGAATCTCTGTGTCTGCTCCTCCACCGGTTCCCTCTATCCCACTTGTAAACATACCTTCCTTCCTCATCACCGACAAAGAACAGTGAACAAAGCGGGTTGTAAACCTCTTGAGGGCAAGACTTCGTGTGCCCTGCTGCATCCCTAGCTGCTAGCTGTTTCTGAAACAAGGAGGCACGTGACAAGTGTTGAGTGGGCGGGTGAACCGGTGCTTTTTCCTTGAGCCTCTCTCCCTTCCTCTCTCTTGGCTGCTCCACTCCTCTTATGCATAGCCTGCAGTGGCTCACATATCCTCTCCACCATCCACTGCCCAGACCATCCGTGCAGACACTGGCTTGCTCAGCCATTCTGTTGCAGTGCTGACAGAGGCCCCCAAGAGGTCCCGACTTGCCATATCCAGTGTCCGTTCGCAGTTCGTGTGGTCGGCGAATGACCTTCTCGTGCTTATCCATCCCTCTGCAGATCCCGTACTGTGAACTGTTTCTGTCTTACTGGGCGTCCTTTCTTGGATTCCGTAGTGTGGATCTTTTCTGGTTCTTCTAATTCTCTTCCTGCTGTTCCCTGTGTTCTTGGCAGTTTTGCTGTCTCCTTCAGGGTCTCAAATAGGTCAGGTGCTGCCCCCGCTCGTATTCTGCAGCTGGGGGGCAGGGGGTGAAACAAGGCAGTGGGGAGTTGGTATTTATTATTGCTTTCGTACAACTCTATCTCTCCCGCCCGACTCTGAACTCACGGGCAAAGCCCAGCCTTAGTTGCTGCTTAGCTCAGTACCTGGCACGTGTAGGGGACTCAGTCGGTTGCATGTTGGACGGATGGATGGCTAATGGGTGAAGAACTGAATGAACGAATGAATGGATGGGTCTGAAGGGCAGGCTGCGTTTAGATCATGGAAGGAGGCAAATACCAGTGGAGCTTCTCGTGGATGATAGAGGCGGGTCGCCCAGCATTTCTGAGCTCACGCTCTGAGTGGATGTAGAGATGTACAGATGTAGAGATGTGGGGCGTAGAGAAAGACATTCTCCTACCACGCCTCTCCCAAGTGCACTCACTCACCTTCGTGCCTTTGCTCACATCTCCTCCACCTTGCCTGCTCTCTGCCCCATTCCCACCTATCAAATACTAAGTGCCTGTCACATACTAACTCCCCCAAAGAGGCATCACCATTCCATGGCGCTGCATGCAGTTGTCTCCTCTCTTGTACCTCTCTCACGACTCTCTCCCCCCACCCCCATTCTGCATCCAATCGGTCATTTAACTAAAAGTATTATCCCCCCATCAAACCCTGTGTTTATTGAGGGCATGTCCTCACCACCAGTGCTGGATGCTTAATACATGTGCAGATTGCGATGGGCCACGTCCCTTAATGATCGTTACTTGTTTTCCAAGTCCTAGGTCTAGTGTTCATGTAGAGAGATTTATGGGCTAATTTCCAGCAGATCGTTTTATTTTATTTTATTTTATTTTAAAGTGTTTATTTATTTTTAAAAAATTTTTAATGTTTATTTTTGAGACAGAGAGAGAGAGAGCAGAGAGAGATGGAAACACAGAATCCAAAGCAGGCTCCAGGCTCCAAGCTGTCCCAGAGCCGGACGTGGGGCTTGAACTCATGAGCTGTGACATCATGACCTGAGCCGAAGTCAGACACTTAACCGACTAAGCCACCCAGGCGCCCCAAATGTTTATTTATTTTTGAGAGAGAGAGAGCGAGCGAGAGAGAGCGAGCGAGAGAGCCTGCAAGTGGGGGAGGGGCAGAGAGAGAGAGGGAGACAGAGGATCCGAAGCAGGCTCTGCGCTGACAGCACAGAGCCCGAAGTAGGGCTGGGTCCCACCAACGGTGACATCGTGACCCGAGCCGAAGTCAGACGCCCACCTGACTGAGCCACCCAGGCGCCCCAGATCACTTTATTGTAAAGTTTCAACTGTGGAGCATATTCAGCACATCTGTTTGAGTTGGATACAGACGGCGAAAGCGACTCTGTTGTTCGCAGGTACCAGAGCGAATAGGGTGTTTTCTGCCTTCGGGGTTGGTGCATTCTGTTTTTCCCCACCCGGAGCAGAAGCCCAGAGGCTTCCTGCAGTTACTCCCAGACAGCCACAGCCTATCGGTTTGGTCCTCAGGTACCTGCCCTCATGGACCTGAGATGGCTGCCACAGCCCCAAGTGTCACACAGAGAGGACAGTCCCCCCCCCCCCCCCCCCCCCCCCCCCGCCTGGAGACTCTTCCCCAAAGTGCTCCAGCTCATTTCCCGGGTGTCGAGTGGCCCATCCCTAACCTGCCAGTGACAAGAAGAGGGGTGGCCCGGGGTCGGCTTTGCCCTTGAAGTGGGGGAGGGTCACTAGCCTTCCCCGGGCCTGGCGGGATGTGGGCGCCCTCTGCGAAGGGGGCGGGGCCGCACACGCGCGCGGCCGCCTCTGCGGCCTTCCGGGGGCTGTGAGCGAGCCGACCGAGTTCGCCGTGACCGTGGAGGCGATCGCAGCCCCTCCGTCCCGGGCATCCTTCCGTCCGTCCCTCGTGGCGATGGAGCCTTCTCTCGAAAGGCTGCCGTTCGCCCCGTGTCCGGGCTGTTCCCTGTCGCGGGGGGCACGGAGCGCTGTCTGGACGTGGAGGTTGGCACCTTCCCGGGAGCCGGCCTCGCCGTGGAGCCTGCGCCGCGGCGGACACGAGGTGGCCAGGAGGGTCTGGGTGCGGGGAGCGGCTCCGCGTGCAGGGTGCTCGGGGAACCGGGAGGCCCCGCGGCGCTGAACATAGCGGTGTCTTCGTCTGTCCGCCTGGCGCTGCCACGAGCACCGCCTGTCACCTGCGCCTCCCCTCCCTGACCTGCGCCACCTCCCTGTCACCCGCGGCACCTCTCCCTGACCCCCCACCCGCGCAACCTCTCCATGACCCGCCTCGCCTCTCCCCGACCCTCGCCGCCCCTCCCTGACCCGCCTCACCTCTCCCTGACCCTCCCCACCCCTCCCTGACCCGCGCAGCCTCTCCATGACCCGCCTCGCCTCTCCCTGACCCTCGCCGCCCCTCCCTGACCCGCCTCACCTCTCCCTGACCCTCCCCACCCCTCCCTGACCCGCGCAGCCTCTCCGTGACCCGCCTCGCCTCTCCCCGACCCTCACCGCCCCTCCCTGACCCGCCTCACCTCTCCCTGACCCTCGCCGCCCCTCCCTGACCTGCGCCACCTCCTTGTCACCAGCGGCACCTCTCCCTGACCCCCGACCCTCGCTGCCCCTCCCTGACCCGTCTCACCTCTGTCTGACCCTCGCCACCCCTCCCCGACCCGCGCAGCCTCTCCGTGACCCGCCTCGCCTCTCCCTGACCCTCGCCACCCCTCTGTGACCTGCCTCGCCTCTCCCTGACCCTCTCCGCCCCTCCGTGACCTGCCTCGCCTCTCCCTGACCCTCGCCGCCCCTCCCCGACCCGCGCAGCCTCTCCGTGACCCGCCTCACCTCTCCCTGACCCTCTCTGCCCCTCCCTGACCCGCCTCACCTCTCCCGACCCTCTCCGCCCCTCCCTGACCCGCCTCACCTCTCCCTGACCCTCACCGCCCCTCCCTGACCTGCGCCACCTCCTTGTCACCGCGGCACCTCTCCCTGAACCCCGACCCTCGCTGCCCCTCCCTGACCCGTCTCACCTCTGTCTGACCCTCGCCGCCCCTCCCCGACCCGCGCAGCCTCTCCGTGACCCGCCTCGCCTCTCCCTGACCCGCGCAGCCTCTCCGTGACCCGCCTCACCTCTCCCTGACCCGCGCCCCTCCGTGACCCGCCTCGCCTCTCCCTGACCCGCGCAGCCTCTCCGTGACCCGCCTCACCTCTCCCTGACCCGCGCCCCTCTGTGACCCGCCTTGCCTCTCCCTGACCCGCGCAGCCTCTCCGTGACCCGCCTCACCTCTCCCTGACCCGTGCCCCTCCGTGACCCGCCTCGCCTCTCCCTGACCCGCGCCCCTCCGTGACCCGCCTCGCCTCTCCCTGACCCGCGCAGCCTCTCCGTGACCCGCCTCACCTCTCCCTGACCCGCGCCCCTCCGTGACCCGCCTCGCCTCTCCCTGACCCGCGCAGCCTCTCCGTGACCCGCCTCACCTCTCCCTGACCCGTGCCCCTCCGTGACCCGCCTCGCCTCTCCCTGACCCTCGCCACCCCTCCCTGACCCGCCTCACCTCTCCCTGACCCGTGCCGCCTCTCCCTGACCCGCCTCACCTCTCCCTGACCCGCGCCGCCCCTCCCCGACCCGCGCAGCCTCTCCGTGACCTGCCTGGCCTCTCCCCGACCCTCGCCCCTCCGTGACCCGCCTCACCTCTCCCTGACCCGCGCCCCTCCGTGACCCTCACCGCCTCTCCCTGACCCGTGCCACATAATTGTCACCTGTGCCACCTCTCCCTGACCTGTGCCGCCTCTCACAGTGCCCCCTGTCTCTCATCCACGCCACCTGTCTGTTACCCACAATACCTCTCTCGCACCCGCACCCCCGTCTCTCGCCCACAGCTTGTGGACGAGCAAACTGGGGTGCAGAGCAGCTCTGGCAGCTGCCGTGTGTCAGCACGAGCCTGGGAATCCCAGCCCGGGGCTCCCTCCCCCGCACCAAGGCTGCTCTGGCAAATGAACTTGCCCTTCAGATGCTCAGACGCGTTTGGCTCCACCCGTGTCCAGTGGGCACTCTCTAACGACCACATCCTTCTTCCTGTGACTGTGGAGACTTCGGAGCCACACGGAATCCGAGGGTGGTGGGGACTGTAGTCCTTGGCCGTGGCGGGGCTGGGGGGTGGGGGGGGCGGGCGGTGTCCTCATAGGGCCACGTGGTCCTCTGGTCTCTGCTTTCGGCGCGACCAGGGACTGTTGGGCAGGGTTAAGCGGTGTGCTCTTAAACCAGAGCTCTCAAATGGTTGCATTTTTTGAGTTCTGGAGTCTGGTTTGCAAAATTTTCTGACTTTCTCGCTTTGACCGGGCCAGCTGTTAGCCTCACGCGGCTGGTAGCGTGCCTTTCTCTGGCAAAGCTTCTCTCCCCGGACTTCGTGACATTTTTTTTGGATCCTTTGTGTCTTCTCAGCTGTGTTATGGATAATTTATGTTGTCAGATAAGTGCCCTCTGGATAAATGAAATATTAATAACGCCATAATGCTAATTTAAAAATATCCATTGCATGTATTTAATAGAATCTTCTCTGGGCTTTACTCTTGTCTTTAAATCAGGTCCAGCAATATTCAGTCATAAATCAGGTTATTCCTTCGGCATGTAGAGGTTTTGGCACTGAAGGATGCTCTGAGATGACATAGGATAGTAAATCTCAGCCCGTGCTTTTAAAAAACTCTCACTCCCTCTTCGGCAATTGGAAACTAAATACTACTCTGATCACTTGTCCGTGGAAAGCATTTAGCCAAGCGCTAATCAATATTGCCTTTTGGATTTGGAGAAAAAGAAACTTGGGAACACCTTTGGTAACTCAGGGTCTGCGCGGCCACACAGAGCATGATCTAGTTCACCGTTCCCTTCCCCTTTCCCGCTGAGCACCGTGTCCCTGATCAAGGGAGGCCGGCACCAGGCCACCAAGGCCGGGTGGGTACAAGTCACACATCACTGTCAAGAAAACAGTTCGGAAATCCGTCGAGTAACATAAAAGGATTATTGCTTAGTTGTTTTTTTTTTTTCTTTTTTTTTTTCCTGGTTATCGAAATGAATATTCTTCGTTCTGAAAATTAGGAACGTACCCCAAAGAAGATCACCGAGAAAATAAGACTCCCTCGTGTTGGAACCTCAAAGCCGCTTCTGTGAGCGACTCCGTACCCTTCCTTAGAGCCGCCCCCTTCCCTTTCCGCCTTCCCTTTTGTCTTTCATCCAGCTCGTGTTGGTCTTTTTACAATATTGGAATCACGTTACGCATGTGGTTTTGGATTCTAATATTTTCCCGAGAATTTACATTTTCCCATATCACAGCAGACACTTTGTGGGGACTGGGGCAGCCGGACGAACTGTCCCAGAGCCCAGGCCCAGAGACTTTCGGTGGACTTGGCTGGCGCCCCGAGCAGAGTGGGCGAGCCAGCGGGACCGTGGAAACATTTATAAATACTATCGCCCCTTGCAAATACTGATTTTGATGCAACACTTAAGACATTTTCTAGTTTGAAAATATTTTCAACTGAAACAGTTGCCATTTGCAATTTGTCATGTTGTGAGGATTCCGTTAAATGTAACATTTTGGGATTGGATATTTTACTTGGAAAGTTGCATGAGCCCTGAAATTCCTGTATCACCAAAAAAAGAGATTGGATTTTAGAGCTGTGGCAACAGGCATATTCTAAGGAAGACTCTCCCCCCCCTTCTCTCCCTTATTTCAGTTTGGTAGTGTGTCTAATGTTTCTAAAAAACATGGATCCTCCTAAGCATCTACAAATTAAAAGGATTGTTTCTTTCCTGGAACTAAAATGATTGCTTAATTACAGTTCCCAGGATGTTTAATAAACCTTGTTACTCTTTGTTTGAGCAGACAAAAGGGCTCAAGGATGGAGAAACCATTATTACTAAAGCTGGGGTCTGCAAAGGAAGGAAAACATGTTCAAAATGTTTTCTTTGCAAAAGTGTATGTGTGCTTTACTATGCCAGTTCAGGCTTGGCTTTTATTTCACTCCTAATTTTTGTTTCTTAACGCTGAGCTTTCCTGGGGAGATGTTGTCACCCCTCTCCCCCCTGCCTTTTTTTAAGGGGAGGATTTTAAATCCATTCTCCTTTTAGGATTTTTTTTTTTTTTTTAGACGGGGAGAGAGAGTGTGAGCAGGGGAGAAGGAAGAGGGAGAGAGAGAGAAAATCTTAAGCAGACTCCACGCACAGCGCAGAGCATCACTCGGGGTCGGTCCCATGACCCTGGGATCGTGACCTGAGCCAAAATCAAGAGTTGGGTGCTCAACCGACCGAGCCACCCAGGTGCCCCTCTTTTTAGGATATTTAAAAAAAAAATTTTTTTTTTTCAACATTTATTTATTTTTGGGACAGAGAGAGACAGAGCATGAACGGGGGAGGGGCAGAGAGAGAGGGAGACACAGAATCGGAAACAGGCTCCAGGCTCTGAGCCATCAGCCCAGAGCCCGACGCGGGGCTCGAACTCGCGAACCGCGAGATCGTGACCTGAGCTGAAGTCCGACGCTTAACCGACTGCGCCACCCAGGCGCCCCTAGGATATTTTAAAATAATATTTAAGAAATAGGTTTGGCCACTAAGCACACGTTTGATCCTTGGTATTAATATTTGGGGGGAAAAGCCCAAGGTTTAATATATTTAAATTCTTTTTCAGGTGTCCCACGATCTTTGAAGACCCAAGAAAAGTAGTGTTGGCCAAAAGCAAGACAAATGACTCACAGAGAGAAAAGATGGTGGGGCCAAGGGCAATTAAAGGTAAAACAAAATCCCGGATAACCCTGCCTCTCCTAGGCAAGAATTTTTTTTTTTTTAAATAAGAATCTATAAATATTTGGTATCTTGAATATTTGATTTTTGTGCTCCGAAACCTCCCGAGACCTTCCCTTGGTGGGGAGGTGGGTGAAATGGAGGATGACGATCGAAGAGCACATTTATCATGATGAAGACAAATTAAAACCAAAAACCGAAGACCCTTCTTTGGATTGTTTGATGTACGTTGAGGGATGGTGTTGGTTCCACTGATTTCTTCCCCCAAGTAAGATGCCCCTGGCCCGGCATGGTCTGCTGGCCCCCGCCCCTGACACAGGGGATGGTTGGTTTTGTCCCTGCTTCGCAAGTATTGACCTTGTCATCACCCTTTTCTCCACTTCCTTCTGTTCTCGTCTCCTCCTTCCAGAAGAGCCGGAGGCCAAGGACAGTGACTACAGATACTCATGCTTTATGATATATACATTTTCCTGTCATATCACCAGATTTGCTCTGTGGCTATTTTATAGTTATTTGACTTGTATTCCATGGAAGCCTCATCTCAAGAGGCAGACACAGGGAAAGGTGGGGGATTTCAGCACTTTATCTACAAAATGTGCCCTTTGGCTGCGGAGAACCATCAGGCTTCCCTCAGAAAAGCATTTTAGGGGTTGGAAGAGGTTATGGTGGGGCCTACATTAACACTCATTTGGGCCACGGAACTTAAAAAATCTCTTTTTTGCCAAAATGAAGCCAGGAGTGGTTAGTAGATGGGACGGTAATGCACAGTGCCTGGGATGCTCCTTGAGCCGAGGTGGTAGTTAGTCTGGTAAAAAGAGTGGAAAATAAATCAGATATGATTCCTGAGGCACACCCTCCCCGCTTACCCTTCCCTAAATCAGGCCTCCTAATCTTCATCAGTTGAAATATCGAACAAGTCCCTCAGTAAAGGTGTATTCGTTTTCCCCAGCAGCTGGGAGAAATCACTGCAGGCTGGGGGGCTCAGACGGCACAAACAGATCGCCAGCTCTGGAGGCTGGCTGCCGAGGTCAAGGTGTGGGCAGAGTTGGTTCCTTCCGAGGCCGCGGGGGAGAGTCTGCCCCAGGCCTCTCTCCTTGGCGTGTGATGGCCATCTTCTCCCTGGGTGTTCATATCTTCTGCCCTCTAGATGAGTAAGGACACCAGTCGTATTGGCTTAGGGCCTACCCTATGACCTCACTTTAACTCAGTAACTTCTTTTTTTTTTTTAATTTTTACTAATGTTTATTTGATTGAGAGAGAGAGAGAGAGAGAGAGAGAGAGAGACAAAGTGCAAGCAGGGGAGAGGCAGAGAAAGAGAGAGGGAGACATAGAATCCAAAACAGGCTCCAGTCTCTGAGCTGTCGGCACAGAGCCCGATGCAGAGCTCGAACTCATGATTTGTGAGATCATGACCTGAGCGAAAGTCGGCCTCTTAACCGACTGAGCCACCCAGGTGCCCTTTTTTTTTTTCTATTTTTTTAAATGTTTATTTATTTTTGAGAGAGAGAGAGAGAGAGCAGGGGAGGGACAGACAGAATCTGAAGCAGGCTCCAGGCTCTGAACTGTCAGCAAGGAGCCTGATTCAGGGCTTGAACCCACGAACTGTGAGATCAGGACCTGAGCCAAAATCAAGAGTCCGATGTTTAACAAGCTGAGCCACCCAGTCGCCCCCAACATTCAGGTTTTAAGTCAAGGATGTTTCCAGTCAATTGACAAAGGTCCCTTATGAATTTGTTTATTGAGAATTATTTCTCTCAAAGTTGCAGCATTTTGCACAGCATCAAATCTTTGCTCTCTCAATCATAGCTGTTACCACTTCCTAAGTGCTTATTGTGTACCTAGCACCACAAGAGGTTTCTTGGGTGTGATTTAATGTAATTTCACAAAAGCCTGGTGGAGTTGGCCGCGGAGGGAGAGCCCAACAGTGGTCCCCACTCAGGTACTAACCAGTTGGGAACAGACCCTGGCCAAACCCAGTATTCACAGCTGTGTGAACCGCTGACCATCAGTTTGGAGGTAGAAAACTGAGGAGTCTCTTCTCCCCACTCCTGACATCAGGTATGTAGTGTCTTTTTCAATGCCATCAACGAATTTTCCCACTCTCCGACCCCAGCCGGGTATCCTACAATTTAATTCGGTTCTGACCCTCCCTGGGGTTAGTGTCACGCCCCACACATGAAGGGCTCCATCCCGCAAGACTGACCTCCTCCATCTACTTCAGATGCCAACTCAAGGTACCGGGTCCCTCCTCAGATTGCCCACATTTCTGTCCAACTTGCCCACAGACCCGGGGTTCCCACATCCCCTTCTGTGATTCAGTAATTTGCTACAAGGACACAGAACTCAGGAGAATGCTGCACTCACTCTTACAGTCTATTATAAAGGATACAGGTGAACATGGTGAGATCTAGAAGGGGCCTGAGAACGGGTGCTTCTGTCCCCATGGAGTTGGAATGTATCACCCTCTTGGCTCTGACTCCTGTCATTTGGGTATATATATATTTTTTAAGTTTTCATCACAAAGGCATATGAATTATTTAAAATTCTTTTCATGTTTATTTTTGAGAGAGAGAGAGAGAGAGAGAGAGCACGCAGGCGCGTGCGCGCATGAGTGGGGGAGGGGCAGAGAGAGAGGGAGACTCAGAATCCGAAGCAGGCTCCAGGCTCCGAGCTATCAGCACAGAGCCCGACACGGGGCTCAAACTCACAAACCATGAGATCATGACCTGAGCCGAAGTTGGATGCTTAACCAGCTGAGCCACCCAGGCGTCCCAAGGCATATCAATTATTAACTCAATCCCCAGCCCTTCTCCCTTCCCCAGAAGATGGTGGTGGGACCAAAAGCCCCAGGCTTCTCATCGAGGCGTGGTCTTCCTGGGACCTCTGTGACGCTCTCTAGGGGTCCCTCAAAGGTCACATCGTTAGATGCTTCTATCGGTCTTCTCACTCAGGAAGAGCCAGTAGTTTTAAGAGCTCTGTGCCAGGAACGGGGGAGAAGACCAAATATCTTTTCTATTTTTTTTTCAAGTTTATTTATTTTGAGAGAGAGAGAGAGAGAGCAGGGGAGGGGCAGAGAGAGAGGGAGAGAGAGAATCCCAAGCAGGCTCCACACGGTCAGTGCAGAGCCTGACTCGGGTTCAAACTCACACACCGTGAGATCGTGACCTGAGCCAAAATTAAGAGTCAGACGCTTAACCGGCTGAGCCACCCAGGCGCCCGGAAATATCTCTTCTATTATACCACAGTCATATTATCTCCATTTTATAGACGAGTAGCTATAGGCCCTACAGGGTGAAGTGGCCTTTTTCGGGTTTCTGAGAAGAGCACCCTCCCTCCTCCATGCGTTCGAGGACCCTCTTGTCTCCCCAGCTGCACCCATCCCCCATTCCGCACCACACCTGCGGTGCCTGGGAACCCACAGCTCCTGCCCAGACTGGCCTGAGCATCTCTAGGGCCTGCCCAGGCTTCTTTCCTGCAGTCTGTCTTGTTTGGTAGATTCTGTGTGTTTCCCTAGGCTTGAAGCATGGCCATCAGGGCAGCTGTTCAGTAGGGCATGGCAGTGTGGACTGGGGTGTCCACATGACTGTGGGAGGGCCCCTTGCATATGGACAGAATGGGGTTGGGAAGGACAGGTAGGTCACCTCCATGTGTGCTCTTGCCCAACCCTGCAAATATCCCTGTCTTCTCTGGACCATTTTGCACCCTTGCCTCCCGCATTACGAAATGCGTATTTTACTTGTGGCACTGTGTGTCCATCCACGCTTTATACACTTATAGTAAAGTAACCCAAATCAAATATTTGCTTCTGTTTTGTAAGACATTGGCATTTTTATTTTTAAAAATCTTACTAATTTTTTTAAATGTTTATTTATTTTGAGAGAGAGCGTGTGCGAGCGGGGGAGGGCAGGGGGGGAGGACAGAGGATCGAAAGTCAGCCCTGTGCTGACGGCAGGGAACCCGATGCGGGGCTCGGACTCACGAACCGTGAGATCATGATCTGAGCCGAAGTCAGAGGCTCAAATGACTGAGCCTCCCAGGTGCCCCGACATCGGTATTTTTGAAAAAAGGATGAAGAACAGTGACAAGTAGAATTCTGTTGGGTATCGGTACCTTTTATTTTTTAATATACCCAATGATGAAATAATGCTGGATCATGAAACACAAAGTCATAAACAGACACGTTACCAAATGAATTTATCGCAGGGAACAAATATTAAAGGAGGGGTTTTTAGACAGCATGGATCCAAGCTCTGCAAGGGTTCAAAGCCAGGTAAAATGGAAAATGAAAGCCTTCCCACAATGATACATAACCAAACGTCATTCATCAACAACTAAAGTTTGGAAAAATTAATCCTCAGCATCACAGAAAGAAATTAGAAGCACTCTTACAAAAAATCCACAAAATTCCTCCCAAAGAGCGGAAAAGAATAAGCACCCGAATGGCCGCAGAACCAGCCAGGGACCTCTGTGGGAGGAGGTAGCTTGCTAAGTGGTAGAACTTTTATCCTCTTGGTCTCGAGGCGTTTTGCTTTTGAGCTGATCTGGTTTGCAAGGTGGGGCGCCATTTGCTCTGTGAATGTTTAATAAATCCCTCCGACGATGGTGATCCTGGTGGTGGTTGGAGGTTAAGGTCATATGCCTTGGTTCCCTCATGTATGGGGAGCAAGGGGGGCCTTTTTGTTCCCCCACCTTCCCGCCTCCGGCCAGCCCACATGCCTCAAGGCTCCTTGGTGGCACCTCCTTGGCTCCCCTTGTGTATCAACTGTCTCCTTCCTCTGGGTGTTGTCCTTGACCTTCATTGGGCACCTCTTGATATCTATATGGATTATTTTCCCGTTCCCATCCCTTGAGGGGTGCGGTGGTGATGCATCAGGGATATATACACCCCCTTCCCTGCCATTTCCTCTCTGAAAGTACCCACAGCTTCCCCATAAAAGACGGGAGACACACACAGTTGTTCCTTAAGTTTATCTCTCGGTTGGTCACACACTGAATGGCAGCTGTAACTTCTGTGACATTTCTGTGGTCTCGGGCATCCGGAACGTTGATTGCATTTCGTCGTATCAGGAATCCCCAGAGAGTTGGCAGGGTCCCATCCTGTGAAGTGGAAATTCGGCTGCTCCAGGAAGGGCTCTGCGAAGCTCACAGGCCCTTCGGGTGGTGGTATCTTGGTTACTCTTCAGTTTCCAAACTCATTTTGAGGGGAGGACGGGGGTTTGAGGTCCTGTCTCTTAGCTGGATGGAAATGGTGCGGTTGTGTGTTGGGAAAAGTTTCTTCCCTTTGAAATCACTGTTTGAGTTCTTTTATCTCTGTAGCTAGAAAAGTTAAAAAAAAATTTAAGTTTATTTATTTTGAGAGAGAGGGAGAGAGAGAGAGAGAGAATGAGCAGGGGAGGGGCAGAGAGAGAGGGACAGAGAGAATCCCAAGCAGGCTCCACGCTGTCAGTGCGGAGCCTGATACGGAACTTGAACCCATGAACCATGAGATCATGACCTGAGCTGAAACCAAGAGCCAGATGCTTCACCCACTGAGCCACCCAGGCACCCCTAACTGGAAAAGTTCTTTTTTTTTTTTTTCCAACGTTTATTTTTATTTTTGGGACAGAGAGAGACAGAGCATGAACTGGGGAGGGGCAGAGAGAGAGGGAGACACAGAATCGGAAACAGGCTCCAGGCTCTGAGCCATCAGCCCAGAGCCTGACGCGGGGCCCGAACTCCCGGACCGTGAGATCGTGACCTGGCTGAAGTCGGATGCTTAACCGACTGTGCCACCCGGGCGCCCCCCTAACTGGAAAAGTTTTAAGGGGGATCTTGATAGCCTGGTTATCTAAGGCATATTGTGTGTATTAGTAATTTACTGCTACAAAAATGCAGTGTAACAGCCACCCTAAATCTCAGTGGTTTGAAACAAAAAGAATTTATTTAGCTCACAAGCCTGTGGGTTGGCCATTCAGGTTGGCCTTGGTTGGCCAGTTTTGGTCTTGAGGTGTCCCTCCTGTGCCTAGGGTTCGGTTGTCTTATCAGATGATCTAGAATATTCTTGGCTGGGGATATGGGATGGCTTGGCCTTGCACCACGTGCCTCTGTTCCTCCAGCGTTCTAGCCTGGCACGTTCCTGTGGTGGTGGGAATTTGCAAGTGGAAACAATTCATGCCTCTTGGGGCTTTATCCAGGAACTGGCACACTGCCCTTCTGGTGCATTCTGGTGACTGCAGCAAGTCGTGTGGACAGCTCCCAAACAAAGGTTGGGGAAACAAACGACCTCTTAGGTGTGCGAACCACAAAGTCATATGGCAGGAGGTGTAGACACAAGGAGGGGAGGGAACTGGAACCATCACTGTAGTTCACCGTGGGGTGACAGCACGCCATGAGCTACTTAGTCTCTGCCTTCTCTAGGTATCTAGAACACTTACCGGGTGTTTGGGTTCTCCATCTGTGATAAACTGTCCCCGGACCTAATAGCTTAAAACAACAACTGATTTACTATTTCTCATGGTTCTGTGGGCTGCCTGGACTCAGCTGATAGTTCCGTTTTCCTGATGTCAGCAGGGGCTGTGGCCACGTGAGAGACGATGTTCTAGAGTGTCCAGGGTGGCCGCCTTACGGGTCTGGCATAAGGTGCTGGCTGTCAGCTGGGCACCAGCCTTGGGCCTTGGCCACGTTGCCGTGCGGCTCGAAGTACGGGAACTGGGTTCCCAGAGTCAGGAAGAGGAATCTTCTGGATCTACTAAGGCTTGGGCTCCAGACTTCCAGTGGAACGTTCCTTCCACCGATTTGGTGGGAAAGGATGAACTTTAACTTGTTATGAGCGGCAGGATATGCGTGCAGAGAGGCAGAATTGGGTGGGGTGAGCTGCCCCAGGGGGATACCAGAACATGTAGGAAGAACGGTTTGCTCCTGAGCGTGGGGTCGTGCAGCGGGGAGCCTTCCTTTTGTCAGGAAGGCTGGAGGACGGGCCTCTCTCAGGCCGAATGGCTTTGGGAGCAGAGTGTTGTTTCCTGGGGGGATCTCTGCTCTCCTGAGGAGACCGCCTTGGGGGAGGCGAAGGTTCTCGCGTCAGAGGAGCCGGGGTCCACGTTTGTCATCTCCTCGTTCAGCCACGCTCTCCCTGATTCGGGGAGGACTCCATGAAGCCCTTTTGGGAGACAGGCCCCAAGCACGCAGACCTGGAGGCGAAGGCTTCCCGTGAGAAGCCCATCTTTGTTGGGAGTGGATGTGTTTGTGCCTTGAGAGGGTGGGAAAGGCAGAACACAGACGTAGTTAGGGCTCCAGGGAGCGCCTTTGCGTACCCCTGGAAGAATGTGGTCGACAGCAAACTCGAGAGACCGCTCTCGTGGCTGTCGTCCTGGAATTGAACTGTTTATTTTCGTGTGGCAGTTTACTACTGCTAAGAGTCATAGGCCAGCTTTGCACAGAAGAAGACAACGAAAAAATGGTAGTTGAAAGAAAATGGTGATGGCACCTAAAGATATAAATTGAAAGAGGGGTTTTTAGTGCCAGAGAAGACATATGGCTAAGATGTACAGAGAACCAAAGACGGGGCGGGGCGTGGTTCCTGCAGCCCAGGGGGAGGGTCCCCAGGACAAGAGAGGTGACCACAGGGTCAGTTATGACCAGAACGGTAGCCAAATAGGAGGGGGTGTCGAACGGGTGGTGGGAAGTGTGGGCAAGAAACACCCCACCCCTCTCTCCTCCTGCCCCTGCACGGTCTCCAGATGGTGTCACAGGGACCAAACATGTTGGGGGCCAGAGGGCAAGGGAACCCTACCGAGGCAGCCTGTGGGGGCCAGCCCTGGGGGCACGGGGCAGGGAAAGGGGCCACGGAGGGTGGCTCTGGGGATGGGAAGGGACAGACGGACAGGAACCAGAACATGCTGGTTTATAATCTGAATAAAGGAATATATTGGATGAGGTCTTTATCCTTGGAGTATGGACACCTTTAAATTTAACTCATTTAAATTTAAATTAAATTCTAAAATGAATTAACATACCTTCCTCGTATAGGGCTTAACCGGTTCATCTTGTCAAACTGAAATGTCTCAGCGGCCTCGGAGTCAGGCCAGTGCGACTTGAATCCTGGCTCCGTTGCTTATTAAGCAGGTGATCCCGAACAAATCGGTGACCCTTCCTGGGTCTCCATGTCCCCGACTGGACAGTGGGGATGCTGACTCTCAGACGGTGGTTAGGATGAAATGGAAAATTCCTGTGGAGCCCTTGGTCCAAGGGCTGCTGCTTAGGCATTCAATGAGTGATAGCTGTGCTTTTCATTAAGAGCTTAACTGTGAACTTTTAAAGACGTTTAGGTATTAGTTTTTGGGTTTTTTTTAATGTTTATTTTTGAGAGAGACAGAGCGTGAGCAGGGGAGGAGCAGAGAGAGAGGGAGACCCAGAATCCCAAGCAGGCTCTAAGCTCTGAGCTGTCGGCACAGAGCCCGACGCGGGGCTCGGACCCACGAACCCTGAGATCGTGACCTGAGCTGAAATCAGACGCTTAACCCACGGAGCCCTCCAGGCGACCCTCATTTCTTCCTTTAAAGGATCCCTCACCGACGCTGCCCGTGTACCATGATGTGCGTGGGCTGCCTGTGACGTGGGTTTGTTTGGGCTTGTCAGACCACTGTCTCAGTGGCCCTCAAAGGCAGTGACATCCCCGGCAGGAGAGAAGTGGATTTTCCAGGAGCTTCATTAGGGCGCTTCCTGCCCTAGCAAGGTGCTTGCTGGGCCAAACGCGTTCAAAAGCTGTGATTCTTTTACCGTAGTGTGTGGCGTTCGGTCCTAACGGAAAGCAAAGCGTGGAGACGTGGTTATTGACGACTGTCCCTTTTTGTCACCCAGCTGCCTCAGGTTCTGAGTGGATGGTGAACAAGCTGGTCGACTGAAGGACATGGTTCAGACTGTCCCGGACCCAGCAGCTCACATCAAGGTAGGTTTCATCTCGGCCGGGGAGCCGCTCTTGCTTCCTCCTTGGCTGGATTTTGGTGGATGCCTGTCCACACATCAGTCCGTGCGGGGGGCAGCCAGCCTCTGCCGTGGGCCCGGTCCGGCTCGCCACCTGTTTCTAGACCGCCGTGACCTAAGAAAATGGTCTTCACAATATGCAGCGGTTGAAAACAATCAGAAGAAGAAGAATGTTTCCTAACCCGTGGCAAATTAGATCTCGTTGTCCATAAAGAAAGTTTTGCTTTCTTCCTGGTTTCCACGCCGTGTGTGGCTGCTTCCGTGTCCTGACGGCAGAGCTGAGTGGCGGCGACCAAGACCGCGTGATCCGCAAAGCTGAAAGTATTTACTGTCTGACCTTCGGCAGAACATGGCTGACCCCCGAATTGACACAGAAGCCACATCCGGATTCTTCCCGCTTCTGTTTTAACGCCACCCCCTTGCCCCTTGCCTGGGGTTACCCGGGAGGACGCCGGAGGCTGTACCCTCGCACTTCCTGTGCCCAGGGGTGGTTTTACCTGGCCACGCCCGCACGTGGCACCTGTTCCACCTGTTCCCCAGCTGCACCTCCCCGTGTCTTTGGAGGTGAGGCAACAAGGTTGAGTCCCGAGCCACCCGGGAGTCCTGAGAGGAAGCCGGCCCGTTTGGCACACACGGGCACAGCCGCCGGGAGGAAGTGATGGCTTTAGTAACTTGACCCAAATAAAAGTTACAGGAAACACTGGGGCTTGATCCACATTACCCAGATCGGCTGTCTACACCTGTGCTAGTTAGTTCAGCTGTCTACACTGGCCCAGATCATCCGCCACCTTGCCAGTTCTGCACGTCCCCTGCATGTATTCGTTTTCCCTAAGTGGCCTCGTAGGTTTCACTCATCTAAATGTTCTTGGCCTGAAACATTTCCTGAAAACGGAAAGTGGCTTCTAATTGAAAGGAAAGTTCACCCTTTTTTGGCCAAAATATGAAGTGCCCTCCAACATCACGCACACGCACGCACACATCTTAAAAGCAGCGCGCTTGGGAGTGCTATGTACCGGGTGTAATTCAGGCTCTTCCTCCACGTTTGACCGCGGATTTAGAAGTGACGGGTTCAGCGCGTTGTTCAAGGTTGGTGGGTGCTCCCGAGGCGTCAGAAAGAGGGGCTCCCCAAGGGGTGTTGAGCCTTCAGCGTCGGGGAGGAGCAGACCTCTGTGGCGGACACTGTCGTGTGGCTTGTGTGTGATGTCTCACTGGGACCGGGACAGTTATGCCTGTAACACGTGCAGCGGGCAGTCTCCCGTGGACGTGGTAAGGCTCCTTTGGAAATTCCTGGGGCGTATTTGGCAAGCGTGTCCGTGCCACACAGGGACGGGGGAGGGGGAAGGCTTTTTCCATTTCGCCTTTGTTGACCGTGAAGCTGAGGGATGCAAATAAAAGCTCATGGAGAAGGCCATACGAGAAGAATCTCCTGTGCCTCAGGCTATGAAGGTCAACCACCCAAAGTCATCATGGTTGGCATTTTATTCCTAGCCAACGGGAAGGAAAAGCTGAAGTCAGCAAGAAATCATTAGGGCTTGTTTTTAAAAGTTAATTCATCAAATGCAAACAGTCTTAGATAAACCTAAGAAGCATGACCTCTGAAGATGTGTTTAGTGGACAGGTTGGTATTTGATCTCAGGAGCGAGCTGTATTTCCAGTTCTGATTTCTCTCATTATCATCATAGCCGTTACCATAAATGTAAGTGAAGGCTGAAGAGAAAGAGAACCAGGAGAATTTTTTTTTTAATACATATCAACTCAGAAAGTAAAAATAAAAAAATAAATCTCAACTCACATTGCTTCTGTGTGTTTTGAAGATGAACTGGCGTTAGAAGTGCCGTTATTAGCAGCTGATGTTGGCTCTGAGTTGCAGAGAATTATATTAAAGACATTTGTTTCCTTTGTAAAATCTATCAAATTCCAGCTATTGGAATCTGAATAATTATTCCTGGACTCCCCCCCCCCCCGCTTTTTTTTTTTTGTATGTGGAATTGATATCCTTGCCAAAATAGTTAAGAAAATAGATGGCCTTCCACGGCTTCCTTAAAACACCTGATTTGGGAAATTTATTCACTAAAATTTTATGTGCTGTGAAGTCTCTGGTTGTGGGCTGAGTGCAGCTTTTATTTCTGGGAGGGGAAGTTCTTATAAATGGCATATGAACCGTTCCACTTGATGTGTTAATGTAAATAGTGGAAGATTTTGTCTTTGGCTCATTGCTACTGAACGTTTTTTTTTTTTTTTTTCTCATCTGAAAAGGACCTGAATTCCCCACAGAAGTGACTTAACATTGCAGGTGTGCGTGGAAACAGACTTTTATGACTTCACATTTGTGTCCATAGTCTGATCCGGAGGGAAGTCATGTTCCTTTCATATTTAAGAAATTTATTCTCCATGATTTACTATAACCCTCTTCTGCCAGAACAAATTACTTTTCCCCTTTTATGTGTTTAAGGAGCTAGAAATAATAATAATAAAAGGGAGGGATGGTAAGTAACTGTGAAATATAGAACATTGTTGATTTAAAAGAATATTAAGAGTTGTGGCAATTTCGTTGACAAAGAGAATGAGCAGAACTTTAATAAGAAAACATTTTCAGCTTATTCTCTGTCGGTGCTAAAACCAAGTCATTAAGCACATTTTAATTTGTCTTTCTCTGCTGGTCCTTCCACGTCCTGTCTTACGCTAGAAATGGTACTTCTGTGTCACATAAGCATGATCTTAGCATGTCAGGTGTATGACCATGCTTCTGCTCTGCTGGGTGGGTGCAGTCCATGGCTGTCAGATGTCAACCCACGCTATTATCCCAAGGAGGGAAAGACTTGCAGATTTGTTTTGTTAGGATTCGAGATTTTGGTCATTAATTCTCATTCTAATGTTTATTTTTGGGAGAGAGAGAGAGAGAGAGCGAGCGAGCACGAGTGGTAGAGGGGCAGAGAGAGAGAGGGAGACGCAGAATCGGAAGCAGGCTCCAGGCTCCGAGCTGTCAGCCCAGAGCCCGACACAGGGCTCGAACTCGTGAACCACGAAATCACGATCTGAGCCGAAGTCAGATACTTAACCAACCCAGGCGCCCCGCCCCCCCATTAATTCTCATTCTGATAAAGGAATTTTTGATTCACATTATTGCGTTTCTTCTCAAGAATTTCATCCTCCTAATACTTCCATATGCTAACATTTGAGGAAAAGGAATAACATATTAGTCAAGTTTACAGCTTTAAAGAGACAGCCGATTGGCACATTTTTTAACTGTTCCCTTTAAGGCTGTTCACCAGGTATTCGCATAGAAGGTTGTACGTTTCGGAACTGATCAAGCGAGGCCTGTATGAATTCGAGTTTCACTCACTGGTCCACCAGAGGTGTGTGTGATCTAGGGATGCCGGTTACAGAACTGTCTGCCTCGTGCATCCTGGCTAGGTTCGTGTCGTGAATCAGAGCGAGGGTTCTGGCATCTTAAGACTTGATTCAAATCCTGCTCCCTCATTTACTAACCTGGGTGGTTTTGAACAGGTGCCTGGGGTTTCCTCTTATTTGAAATGCAAGCACTGACTTTGTGGGGTCAGAGTGAGGACTCTGTAATTACACGCAGCACACAAAAACCCCATTGAGTGTTGACCTACTGTGAGCTGTTCCTGTGGTATTCTATAAAATGAGGGTAGCATCCCTCTTAAAAGTACAGTATTATAGTGTCTGTGATGACACGGAATAGCATGGGTCTGTCTTACAAAACACGGAGTCTGGTGAAAAAAAAAGTCCAAAACAATGTGATCGATGGCACGATGCTTTTCGCAAATACATGAAAACATGTCCACTTCCCCCGCGTCATGTAATTTTCATGCACGCACTTAAAACATAGTGATCACATCAGAGTAGATGGGTGCACAGGTGGGATATGTTGTCTGGTGGCTTTGAGAGAAGGGTTAAGGGAAAAAATAATAATACAGAGATAGTGCAAGTTTATAGCATTGAGGTTCGGATGCGGTGCTCAGGATGGTCTCCTGCACACTGGGGGAGGGGGAGCGTAAATCAGCATGACCCTTCGGGGTGTAAGTCAAGTGTTGCCTAGTGAGGCTGAAGACGCACCGACCCTGTGCTCCAGCGGTCCCACCCCTGGGTACACCCCTGTTGCCCTTGGATACCTGGAGATGGGCATGAGGAAAAAGTGAACAACCCAGATGCCCACCAGGAGAATGGATAAATAAATGGCATTCTAGCCCTATAATGGAATACTCTACAGCAGTGAAAATAACAAGTGTCTGCCTGTGTCTGTGTATCAGTGTGGATGATTCTCAAGGTTGGGAAAAAAAAAACAAGTCACAGGAGAGTAAATACAATGTGATTCCACATGTAAAGATCAAAAAGTGGTGGGACTGGGGCGCCTGGGTGGCTCAGTCGGTTCAACGTCCGACTTCGGCTCAGGTCATGATCTCACAGTTTGTGGGTTCGAGCCCCGCGTCGGGCTCTGTGCTGACAGCTCGGAGCCTGAAGGCCGCTTCCGATTCTGTGTCTCCTCTCTCTCTCTCTGCCCCTCCCCTCTCTGCACCCGTCCTGTCTCTGTCTCTCTCTCAAAAATAAATAAGCATTGAAAAAAATGTGATGGGACTGAAAACATCATGTTGTCAGAGAAAACTATGTGTGTCCGAAAGCAAAAAAAGCCACACTGAGTACATACTTCGGGACGGGCCTTACTTACCTTGTCAGGGAGGAGAGAGCTTGGGGAACGGGTTTCTGAGGTTGCCTGTTGTGAGCTGAGTAGCACCTTCCCTGTACCCACAAGGGGCTTGGGGTGGGTGGGGGAATAAGGGACCACAAAGACACAGCACCTGCCATCCAGGGTGCAAGTCACATGTTCCTAAACACCTGGGATGTGGCGCTGCACACAGCCAAGGAGAGACCCAGGGCAGGGGGATGGGCGGACGCCGAAGGGAAGCTGCCTGACCTGCTCTACCCACTCACCTGTCCTCACCTGTGAGCAGGTACTCAGCTATCCTCAGCCATCCCCCTCACGGCACCTGTGCCCACATGTCCCAGTGCTTCTGATCGCCTAGTGGCCTCAAGTCCTCCGAGGTATCACACTTAACTGTTTATTGCAGGGGAGGCACGCGGGGGGATTCTGAGCATGCTCCACGTGGCCGATGGCTCGCAGGTGCAGTTCAGGAGCCTCTACGCCTACAAATGCCTGGAGTCTGTCACTCCACTGACACACTGACCCTCCGTCGTCCCCAGGAGGGTGGCCAGCCTCGGGTCTGTTGTCCACTAGAACTGGTCTAGATCCCGATCCCCAAGAGTCTCTGTGAGGATCAGTCACAGTTGATGGACCGTGGAATAAACGAGGGCTCCGTCCTGGTTTCCTGTTGATTCTGCAGGTGGAGAAGGACCGAAAAATCGGTTTACTCGGTCCTGTTTCTGATGGCGATTCCCCCTCCCCCTGCTTCTTTTCCTCTTCCTTTCAGCTTTTACATTTTTTGCTTATTTTTTTGTAAATGTGTTGGGACCAGTAGTCTGGGTCTGAAACTTGGCTTCACTTACCGATTGCCTCCGTTTCCTTAGCTGTAAAATGGGGGTAAATAGTGTACCTGCCTCAGAATCATGAGAATTAGACTAGTTCATGTTAACATATTTAAAGTGTTCAGAGCACACAGTAAGCACTTATTGTCACATTACATGTTACTATCAGCATATTATGATGTCATTAATACCACATTCGTTATATATTAATGTATAATGTTATATTTTATCTTTTTTATGTGTTATAGTAATTATAAAACATATCGTATCAATAAAATATTGGTATTTTTAACATTAATATTAATGTATTAAAAATGTATGGACATATCAGTATGTTAATATATTAATGCTGTTAGTATAACAATATATTGTTACATTATTAAATATGGCAGTTATAGAATATATTGTTATATTATTAATATATAATGTTATATATTAGCATACTCTCACACAGTGGCAGTAGAAAGGAAGAGGGAAGAAGAGATAGTATTCTGGAGGAAAGTAGACATAAGGTCAGTACTTGCCAAGGAGTGAACTGCCGAACTGACTTTGTTCCCACGTGATTCGTGGCCGCCGCTCTGGAAGTGACGCTAAATGTTTCTGACTGTAAATCATGCCACGTGTAAGCTCTCTTTGTGTGTCATGGAAGGTTCTAGAAGAGTTTTAGGAAGTAGCCAGAAATTGAGCAGGAGGTCACTGGGAAGCTGGAGAGCCCAGCCCGTGAGCAGGAGTCTTAAAGTAACAGATGCACGAAGTCCCCCAACCTGCATCCCGAGTAGGGGGTGGGGGGACTTGGCGGTGATTTAATCCGTTGCCCGGGAGAAGGGAGAAGCGTGGAGCTCACTTACTAACCCCGACCCATTGAGTTGCAGACATTTCCCACATATTTGCAAACCTGGTTTATAGTAACTGCTTCACCGGAAGGTAGAAAGTTTATCCTCTTGAAGACATACTCAGCAGAGACCCGGTTTCCCTCCAAAGTCTGTGTACTGTGAAGACGATAGAAGCCTTTGATACGCTGCCTGACTTTTCCCCAGCAAATCAGCTTTGATCAGACTCCAGCGGGGTTCCTACCTCCAGGAGCCTGATGACTTTGTGGCCATTTATAGCCACACTTCTTTTTCTGCAGAATGGTGGTGCTTAATTAAACATAGAACGGCAGAATTTCTCCAATGAAGGTGTATTATTTTTATAATCAGAAAATAATATTGCCTAGGGGCACCTGGGCGCCTCAGTGGTTTAAACGTCTGACTCTCGATATCGGCTCAGGTCATGAACTTGATGTTGTGAGATCCGGCCCCGTGTCGGCCTCCGCACTGTCCGCGTGGAGCCTGCTTGGGATTCTCTCTGCCTCTCTCTCTCTCTCTCTCTCTCTCTCTCTCAAAATAAATAAACATTAAAAAGGAAAACAATGTTCCTTGAAGATACCAAGATATTTGATATAGCAAAACAGTGGAGACTTCTAACATCTGATGGCCCGCCTGCAGATACCTTATGTGTGAGGTTTGCCAAAGGTGGGCTGCACTTTCTGTCTCCTCACCGGCTTCCTGTGTCGCTGGGGACCGAGCTCAGTCACCTGTTGCTGGGGGCTGTGCTCCGGACGCAGCGGGGGTTCGGTGGCACGTTCTCCTAGCCATGCTGCACAGAGCCCCCGAAACCGGGGACTCCTTGCTAAGATTCAGAGACGCTGACGTTCAGGGAGGACACCAGCTTTATCGGGAGGTATGGGCAGGGCTGGAGGAGACCCGGTCACTTTCCAGGGCAATGGTTAGAACCCTACAGAGCTGGCACTTCTCTCCCAGAGGCGGTTCTCAAACATATTCTGGAGATCGAGTCAGAATGCAGATTCCTGGGCTCCCCCCCGCCAGCTGCTTCTCCAGTCAGTTTGGGTTGGACTCGGGAGCTGCGTTTCTACAAGCACTTGCAGTGTTTCTGGGGACTTGGCTTCAACGGTGAATAATCGTCAGTTTTTAACCCAGCCTTAGATCACCGATAAATACGTACCAAAGCAACTGATTTCTTCTTTTCTGTCTGCGTAGGGGGCTATGTTGTTCTGTACCATCGCTCTGAATATCCTAGCCACACCTGTAAGGGTTTCAAGAACACGTTTCGGACGTGGGTTTCAAAATGTCTGCACGTTTCCTGGGTTCTGTGATCGGGTGTGACAGAGTCCAGAGGAAAAAAAAGCGTCACTTGCCACTTCTTCTACCTTCTGGGAAATTAACTTACCAAGAATTTGAATCGAGAGTTTTTTTCAGGTCAGCACCCAGCATTTGAGAGTTCGAGAGATGGCACGGGGCGGGGTCCCTGCCGCACGTGACGGTCCCTCTGTGCAGCTGGGGTTCGAGCATTGCCATCGCCCTTGGTGCCACACTCAGCACTGGGAACGCGTGCGTCGAGGAGGCAGGAGCTGGAGGCCAGGTCAGGCTGCAGCGAGTTCAGGACGCGAGGGGCACGTTTCCCGGCGGTGCTCCCCACTTCCGGCCTGCTCTTGTGACTGAGCGGGAACGAGTCTTGCTTGACCTCTCCTTGGTTTAATCTCCACCTGCTCCTTTTCCTTTGGCACCTCTTTACCTTCTGATCTCCAACGCCAGCGATCGCCTTCGTGCGGGAGATTGTGCTACCTCTCGCCCTGGTTTCTCCCCTGAGCTCCAGCCTTCGTTTCTAGACACCTGCTAGACGGCTCGCCTGGATGTGGGTACGGGTGCCTTCAACTCAGAAACCAGTCAGCGGAACCGTACGTCCGTTTGTGTGATACTTTCGGTCTCCAGAGCACCCTCCCGTCCCCTGGTGCATTGAGTCCAGAGTTCAAGTGGTTTGTCCGGGTCGCAGAGAGCCCAGCCTCTGCCAAGGTCAGGTTCGGGCTTCTAGAGCATCGTTTCCTTTCTAGTACTTCCTCCCTTTGGGGCAAGGCCGCTCTAGGGTAGCGGGTGAGCAGGCAGTGTGTGAGGCCAGACTTGATGAGCTCAGGTCTGACCTTTGAAACTGATGGGTTTGGGGCAAGTTACTGAGCCCCTATGAGCCTCAGTCCTCCATCAGGAGGTGAGGATAACGATAGCACCTCCTCGGCTTGTAGCAGCGTCAGGCGAGGTGATTCGTGGGGAGGTGTTAGAATAGTGTCTAGTAAGTAGCAGTGGTTACTGTTGTCATTACCGCCACCACCATCATCTCGTCATCGTCGTCACATATGCATTTTTGTTCATCCTTTTCTCCCTTTTTCACAGCGGCCACTTGTCTCAGGGACCCAGGCTTAAAACTTAAGGCTTCTCTTCAGCCTGTCTCCGCTCACTTCGTGTCTGGCTCATAGCACCTGCTCCGTAAGGCACTAGGACAGGGCTGCACCGTCCCCCGCCCCATTCTGTCACAGGGTCTCTGACTGCTCTGCCTGCGGTTCCCCTCCCTCCAGCCTTCCGTTCTTCCTCAGCGCTGCCAGCTTAGTCCTTCTGGAAGCCTGCTTCCTTCACGCTTGTCTGACCGGAAACTGTGATAAATGCAAGGGGGCATGAACACTTTGAGGCTTTTGATACGAATCTCCCCACCCAGTTGTGCCTCTGTACTTCTCCAGCAAGAATTCGAGAGTGCCGTTTGATCATACTTTGTTGTGACTGGTGACGTTTGCTGATGTGGCAGGTGGAAAGTGGAGATTGACAGATGTCCCTTCACTTGGAAACTGGTGCACGTGACCACCCCCTCGCACGTTGATCAGCGAGCTGTATTATCTCTGGTCATTTTTTTTTTTTTTTGACCCATTTCAATGAAATCATTCAACATTGCTGGGAGTAGAGCATGAACGAAACAGATAAGATCCTTGCTTGCATGAAGCTTACATTCTAGGGGTGGAGATAGGATATGTTTACGTACGTGCGACATTACAGTATTACAGCCAACATGTGTGTGTGCACATTGTGTGTGCGTGTGTGTGTGTGAGTACAGTGCTGGTTGATAATTGTGTAGGACAAAAAGTAAGGTAAGCGAGAGGGTGATGGAGGGAGAGGTGCCATTTTACACACGAGGTGAGGGAAGGTTGTTGGAGGAGTCGAAATTCAAACGGAGAGCCGAAGATGTGAGACCATGAGCCATTTTATCCCGTCGGGGGAAGAAGTTCCCGGAAAGCGAGAACAGTGCGTGCAAAGACCATTAGGAAGGAGCTTGCTTGGCGTGTTGAAGGAGCATCAAGGAGACTGTTGTGGGGAGGGTGCGGAGTGAGCTCAGAGCCGCGGGCTGTGGCCTTGAGGAGGCAATGGTGAGGCCACGCGTGAGATTCCCATGTGCAAGGGGTAAGACCCTTCAGTCTTGTTCTGCGTGTGGGGCTGCGGAGCGTGGGAGGGTTTTGAGTAGAGTGGGTGACACGATGTGATTGAGCCCTACATTTTGAGTCAGAAGCTTGCATTCGAGGTTGGGTCACTAGGGGAGGTCACCTGGAGACCCACATACAGAAGGGCCTGAGGGATGGGCTTTGGGTCCCTCCAACATGCAGAGTTTGGGAAGAGGAGGGAGAACCCAGGGAGGGCCGAGAGGAAGAGCCAGTGAATAGAGAGTAAAGGTGAGGACCACCAGGGTTGACAACTCAGAAGTCACGGGTGGCCTTGGTAGCAGTGATTTGCCTGGAGGGGACAAGAGCCCCCTTGGAGTGGGACAAACATAGAAGGGGGGAAACTGGCAGAAAGTTCTTGTGGGCAGCTCTTCTCATAGTTAATGTCTAGAAGGTTTGGTGCTTTTCTCAATGACTGGTGTAAATTATATTTTAATGAGATCAACCCCAATCCACGCCCTGTTGGTCATACAGATTAGCATTCATTCTGACCTCTGATGTTTGGGATGACGCCCACGAGATAAATATTTTTATTTGCTCACAACTATTGAGACTTCTCTTTACTTTCCTTGAATTTTCAAACGTGGAGAGTGTTTCTTATTTTTACTTTTGTGCATTTCCCAGTTTTCTACCTGACCCGTTCAGTAAAAGTAAGAGAAACATCTATTTTCTGTTGAGAACCACCAGCAAAGGCATTCCGTGTTCACAGAAGCCGCACAGAGCCGGCTTTCTGCGTCAAAGCCAGGTTCTTCCATCTGGAGCTCTGCGTCCTGTGCAGGATGAACCCGGCATAACTTGGCAGTGGCTTTTTTTTCCTGCTAGTGCCTCCCAACCCTTGAAGGGCGAATAATCAAAATAGTTGACAAGGAGCTTGGGCACACCAATCAGGGTGTGTCACAGACCGATCAGAATAGGTCACGGCTGAAAACAGCTGGTGTCCCAGTCTACCCCCTAGACGCTTCTATATGTCTGCCCAGCATCCCTGTCGACAGGGAACTGAATTTTTTGCCCCATGGTCTTCCGGCTCCTTGCTTTTGTCTTTCTGCCCTCCAGTTCTTAACATCTGGCTCCTTGCCATTTGGAGAGAGGAGGGAGTGTCTACCATGGAAAATGATTACTGTGTGCTCCTTTTCTCTGCTTGCTAGATTACCCATGACTTCAAGTGCCCACATGGTGATTATTGTCTGTCATTGTACCTTGTGCTTAGTAGATACTTAACGTGCCTGTGTGGATCAGATTAAGTTGCAGTGGTCTTGATGGGATGAGAATGGTCCAGGGGTCTTGGACTTTTCTGGGTCAGGTGGCCCCATTTAGTTGGTATTCACCTACCCTTTATACTTCTCTTACCCCTTTTGAAGGTATGATTGGAGCCACACAGCCGACTGGCGGCAGAGATGAAGTGTTCTCAAGGGCCTTGTGTCTTAACTTTTATATGTATTTATTTTCAGAGGAGGTTAGGTTCCCAGCAAACCTGAGCACAAAGTACCGATCTCCCCCCTACTCCCTGCCCCCTCCATCCACAGCCTCTTCATTATTCAACATCCTGCACCAGAATACTGCATTTGTTAACAATTGACGTACCTACACGGACACATCATTATCACTCAAAGTCCATGGTTTATATTAGGGTCCACTCTTTGCGTTGTATATTCTGTGGGCTTAGATCAATGTATGATGGCAGGTATCATATCATATGATAATGTAGTATCATACTGAGTAGTTTCACTGTCCTAAAAATCCTCTGTGCTCTGCCTGTGCCTCCGTCCCTGCCCCTCTCCGCCCCGACCCCTGGCGACCACTGATCTTTCCACTGTTTCCATAGTTTAGTGGTTTTCAGAATGGCGTATAGTTGGAATAATACGGTATGTGGTGTTTTCAGATTGGTTTCTTTCATGCAGTAATACACATTTAAGGTTCCTCCACGTCTTTCCGTGGCTCGATAGCTCATCTTTTTATTTTTATTTTTTGAATCATGGAACTCTTGAAAAGTTTATTAAATGTTATATATTTTCTCCCCAGAATGAGCACGCATGTGCACACCCCACGCCCCCCTCCCAACACTCTTACATGCACCCAGATCTCTTGCAATGGACTTCGCCGTCCTGCACATCCGTCCCCAGAGTCCCAGGGATCCCAGATTAGGAACCCTGTGCTAGCATTGGAAACCCGCTGGGTACCATCAACGACCCTACAAATAAATTCCCATATGCACCCACCTATCCAGCCAGAAAATGTATTGTCCCTGGAAGTCACTGGACTCACAGAGCTCCTTGGACCATTGCTCTGAGGCGCATTCTTGATCTAACTTCAGTTCAGAGGACGGACACTCATTCCGTGGCGTTCTGTTCCAGAGCAGAGCCTCCCAGACTCTCACGTACGTCTGAGCACCTGGGGATGAGGACGCGTCTTGAGATTTTGCTCTTCAAGTAAGGCCCCAGGTTCTGCTGGTGCTGCTGGCCTGAGTCTGCAGCCCTGGTCTTCAGATTACAGGTCACGACCCACTTGTGGAAGTGAGTCAAGGCCGGTATTAACGAAAGGAAATGGAATGGAATGGACTTGTGGAAACTATCAGCGTGCATTGCATACAGAAAGCAAAAGTGTTACTTTAGAGAACATTCCTTTTAGTTATATATGTGGATGTGGATGTGGTGGGGGGTGTGATACATAATATGTGATTTCTTACTCTGGATACTTTTGGAAAACACGCCTCAAGATTTCTGTGAAGTAAGAAATGGGGGAGGGAAGCACCATAGGGGTTTCACCCTAAAAAATAGTCCATTTGCAGGCATAAAATTGCACATGTGTCTCTATGGATTTTTGCTGCTGTGACTCTGGTATCCAGATGTTGGGATTTATCCCAACGCAGGAACTGTAAATAGCAGAGAAAGGGGTTTTTTGTTTTTTGTTTTTTGTTTTTTTGAATTTTAAAGATCAAATTCCAGGGTTAAATTAAAATCCTGGCTGCATTTTGCTTAATTGAGAGTGCCTGTTAATTCTAAGAATGTACTTTTAAAAAAGTAAACACATTTCACTGAAGCATGGCTATTAATTTTTTAGTGATTCTTTGTGGATTTTCTGGAAAGTACTGTTACACATTAACTGCTAATATTCTGCTAGTATCAATATCCAAAAATAAACAATAACACCAATTTATATGGACCTCCAAATTAGTCTCATAAAATTTTATGGTGGTGGTATTATTGAGCCAACTGAGTTTGAGGCTGACAAAAATGTAAAACTCTAACCATGTGATTCTTACGTCCTTTCTTTTAAACCCCAAGTTTAAAATGTCCTCCTACTTAAGTTTACTCGTCCCTAATCTAGTATATGATTAGTACCTAGTCATCTACTAAAGTAACAAAAAACAAGTCATATTTTTCATGATTGCTGTTGTTTGAAAAAACTCTCAATTCAAATACTTGCTTTCTATTAAAACTGAAATTAAAAACAAACTAGGGTGCCTGGGTGGCTCTGTCAGTTAAGCGTCCGACTTCAGCTCAGGTCATGATCTCACGGCTGGTGAGTTCAAGCCCCGCGTCGGGCTCTGTGCTGACAGCTCGGAGCCTGGAGCCTGCTTGGATTCTGTGTGTCCGTCTCTTGCTCTGTCCCTCCCCTGCTCATGCTCTGTTTCTGTCTCTGTCTCTGTCTCTGTCTGTCTGTCTCTCTCTCATAAATGTTAAAAAAAAAATAAAAAACAACAAACTAAATAACCCTCCAAGTCTTATGTGATGTAACCTATATCTTATAAGACAAAATAAGAAGGTTTTCTTTTGGTTTTGTTTTTCCCAGCTGCATTGAGATGTAACTGACATTTAACATTGCGTATGTTTAAGTCATGCAGCGTCATGATGCGATACACGTCTGGATGTGTTGCAACATGATTACCACAGTAGGGTGAGTTAACAGGGCCATCACCTCACATAATTATCTCTTTTTGTTGATGGTGAAACATTTAAGATCTACCGTCTTGCAAATTTTAAGTATTCGCTACAGCGTTATTGACTGTAGTCACCATACTGTACGTTACATCCCAGAATCACTCCTCTTGTAACTGGAGCTTTGTGCCCTTTGATCAGCATTTTCCTATTTTGCCCCCGCTCCGGCCCCTGGCCAAAGCCATTCTGCTGTGTGTCTATGAGTCCAGTTTTTTAAGATTCCACATGTAAGTGAGGTCATACAATATTTATCTTTCTCTGATTTATTTCAGTTAGTATAATGCGCTCACAGGTTTCTTTTTTTTCTAGGTTTATTTATTTTGGAGAAGGAGAGAAAGAGCGAGCGAGGGAGGGGCAGAGAGAGAGAGGGAGAAAGAGAATCCCAAGCAGTCTCCTCAGTGCCAGTGCTGAGCCTGAGGCGGGACTCGAACTCACAAACCGTGAGGTCATGTCCTGAGCTGAAATCAAGAATCCGATCTTAACCAACTGAGCCACCCAGGCGCCCTGTTTTTTTTTTTTTTAACACCCTTTACAGTATTAAAAAGTATATGTTTTAGAAAACTTCTTGATTGATATTAATATATGATATAAATCCATTGGAGGATTTATTAAGTGCTATTATTTTTATATCAAGCAAAACTCTTTAGATTTACCTGAAAATATAATAGTGACATGTTACCTAGCAATCCTAATTATTTTGTGTCATAATGACAGTGACATTTCAATCATCCGGTCACTCGCTGAGGATTAAAATGTGTGATGCTTGCTCCTTGCCTTTTCAGGTGGCCACATAACATCATGGATAACTGGAATTCTATGGCATTTTATTTTCCAGAAGGTCGATCTTCATTTTGGGGCATGGGAAGCCACTTCCCCCTACTATTGGTTTTAGGAGCGTTGGGTTCGCTGGGAAGCAGATGTTGAGACAGAATTAGGAATGCAAGAGGTTTATTAGAGGGGACGGGGCGGGGGTGTGCCTGTGAACAATAAAACAAGAATTGGAGCAGGTTTGTGCCGGGAGAGCCCCAGACCAGGTACAGGCTGGACAGCTTGACCAACCCGACAGGGAGCCCTGGAGCACAGATTGCCTGTGGAGCGGTCCAGCACTGGGCAGCGGTGGCCAGGCTCTCACCCCCCACTATGTTCAGTTATTGACTTGGGGCCATCTGGGTGGGATGGGGCAGAGCCTCAGCTGGGAACCGTTGAGGGCTGTTGGGGTGAATGTTGGGTTCTCTGTGGAGGGAGAGCTGAGTGGCCTACCTCCAGGGCTGCTGTGAGCATCTGGGGAAGAATGGAAGGTAGCCAGCTGCTCTGAAAGATCCACAGGGTCATGATTTGCTCGACATTGTTACTCCCTTGTTACCGTCTGCGGGCTTATTTTCTGCCCAGTAGTAGATGCCCATTGGGTACGAAATCCACGCGATGGTCACAACGTGGAGTGGCCACTGGTCCCTAGTACTTGCACTGGGGCCCCTGGATGTCACAGAGTGCCACCATATTGGAAAGTTGGAATGCTTAAAAAAATAAATGATGATTTAAAAAATCCTTTCAGACTGCTGATTCCGTCGTGGGAATGTTTCTTGGGTTTAAACCTCAGGATAGACCATTTTTCACTCCATTTATCAGGTCATCCGCCTCTTCCGTTATTCAGGGCCGACATCACATTTCTCTAAGGGCTTTTGGTGACGTCTGTTATTGGCCAGCCAGATCCAGAGTTTAGACACCCAGATCGTGTTGGGGATGGCATCGACCTTTGCTCCTCCCCCCCCCCCCCCCAGTCCCCACCAGCGTCTGAGTCCAGTTTGGGGGCTTTATTCATGTCTGTCTTGGGTCTAGATTGTGCCACTGTCTCTAGCGCTTGGAGTGTAATGGGATCCAAGGGGAGGGGGTCTGCTTCCCATCAAGTTCTGTGCTAAAAAGCAGAAGGGCCCCCTCGTGTCTCCCCAAGAGGCAGCCCTACTCATGTTCCCAACACTCTCCAGCCTCAGCCTCCTGCTTCTTCCAGGTTTGGGGACTTTTTGACCAGGAAAATAAACGACTGTGGAGGGCACTCACGTGGGTTTCCGTGTTCTACTCCTGATGTTTCCTCATCCAGGCCACCTTCTAGGCTTCCTCAATCAGCAGGGTCTATGGTTTCAAAGGCGCGTGAGGTTTTGTCTCCACTGCAGGGCACCTGTAGACACGCTTCGTACTGTGGCTCTTACTCTGTGGATCTTGATCTCTCTTCTCTTTTCTGGGTCTCTGGTATATTTTTTTATGTTCCTATTCCGTAGGAACAATAATTTTAACATTTTTAAACGTGTTTCCCTCCATCTTGATGAAAGATACTGTACATGTCTCGCTTTTCTCTGTGTTGACGGTGAAACTTTACAAATATTATCCTCATGACTTCACTTCTTTTCTTTTCTTCTTTTCTATTTTTTAAAAAGTTTATTTGTTTGTTTTGAGAGAGACAGAGAGAGAGCAAGCGGGGGAGGGGCAGAGAGAGAGAGAGAGAGAGAGAGACAGAGAGAGACAGAGGGGGACCGAGGATCCGAAGTGGGCTCTGTGCTGACAGCAGAGAGCCTGATGTGGGGCTCGAACTCATGAACCATGAGATCATGACCTGAGCCAAGACCAAGAGTCAGATGCTTGACCAACTGAGCCACCCAAGTGCGCCTCGTTTCTTTTAAATGCACCTCAGTGCTTGTGCCGTATTAACTGGGATCATTAGCTTTTCCCTTCATCTAGCTCTGGAATTTTTTTTTTTTTTAAATTTTTTTTTTCAGCGTTTATTTATTTTTGGGACAGAGAGAGACAGAGCATGAACGGGCGAGGGGCAGAGAGAGAGGGAGACACAGAATCGGAAACAGGCTCCAGGCTCTGAGCCATCAGCCCAGAGCCCGACGCGGGGCTCGAACTCACGGACCGCGAGATCGTGACCTGGCTGAAGTCGGACGCTTAACCGACTGCGCCACCAAGGCGCCCCTAGCTCTGGAATTTTTGTTCTCTCTGTGTGTGGAAAGCATACCTGCGAGGTTTCTTCCCTTCTTGCATTTGGCTCGCTTAAAGCCACTCTCTTTACTGACAGATCCTGGAAAATAAAATAATTTCTGAGGAAGATCTGTCCCAGACTCTTAGGAATGTTGTGGTGACGTGAAACGCTGTCCTGCCTTGTATTTCTACACTTTCACTATTTCCTGTTTGAGGATTTGGAGAGTGAGGGCTCTTCCTTCTTGTCTGAGGCACACTTACGGTCCTCTCTGCCTTTGGACTAGACGTTTTTGAATGCCTTTGGAAAGACAGAATGTCCAAAAACTAGAACCTAGGGAGAAGGGATTATGATTTATTCCCTCTTGAAGGATGAAATTTAAAACTGTTGCCAATGTGACTTTTACAGATTGTCATGCTTATCTATTAGAGTGGGACAGACATATGTATAAATCACCATTTTATTGAAAGAACTAAGTCAGCAGGAGCACATACAACTATTTATTTTCTCAGTACTGCTGCTTCCCACCTGCTTAGAGGAAATACTGTCTTCTACTCTCAAATGGCATCTCAGGTCGCCCATAGTGTTACGTTACTTATAATGGTTAACGCGCAATTTTATTTTCAGGTATCGAGAAGTCCAGTTAATTCTTTTTTTTTTTAATGTTTATTTATTTTTGAGAGGGAGGGAGGGAGGGAGGGGGCAGAGAGAGAGGGAGACAGAGAATCCCAAGCAGGCTCTGTGCTCTAAGCGATGTGGGGCTTGAACTCATGAACCGTGAGATCATGATCTGAGCTGAAATCAAGAGTTGGATGCTTAACCGACTAGGCCACCCAGGCACCCCTAAGAAGTCCAGTTCATTCTTAAAGCAAATCTCTAACTCAATCTAAGCTTTCTTGCCTCCTTCGATTATGACCTGTTTCAGGCTGGGAAACCGTGTGTGGAAGAAGGGTGTGGACTGTGCCCTCTTCCCCACCTTATGTGTCCATTTCTGCTATGGCCTTGCCTCCTCCTTTACCCTTGAGATCCATGGTGGGCTGAGATCAGCAGACCAACTTTGGGGCAACTCTAAGTACATTCTACTTCCATAGTTTGGTACTTCTCTTTAGAATGATGGTCTCTGCTGAATGGCTGATATCAAAACTCTAAATCGGACCAGGAACTTAATACCCTGCTACGATTAAAAGAAAAAAATGGTAAAATGAAATATAAAACATCAGTTGTCGATGGCATATATCAAATAAAATAGTTATAAATCATACATAGTTTTTTCAAAATTTTGTACATCTCCCTAATCTCCGTTAACTCTGTATCTTTAGGAGCAAAGAAGAAAGGCTAAATATGCAGGTGGTGCTGGGGTACACATCTTTATGGGACAGTTATTTGAAAATATATACCTAGAATATTCTGAGACTCTTCTGAAGAATCCAAGGGAATTGTCCACCACACATTCTCTTTTCCCGTGTGGTTACGATTTACTCTACACCTTTAGGAACTTTACATCTAAATGATTGCTTCTAAGTTGCTCAGCATTTAACCATTATTATCATCTTTTAAAAAAATATTAGCTTTTTCTCGAGCTACTATATCCTTGGTCATTGATCCTCACAGATCTTTAAAACCCCCAGTGAGGCCCTGGAAGTCTGGGAGATGGACCCTAACAGCGCACGACCCAGAGTCTCGCCGACCCACCGATAACTTGCAACCTTTATCAGCACTGTCTGTGCAACCCAGTGGAGATTATATAACTTCACAGATTTTTATGTACCAGGTTTTAAAATTTTATTCTGAAACAGCATATGGCAGTATTGAAATTCAATATGGAAATATTTCCTTTGGCTTTAAATAAAGTTTTCAGAAATGCATATGTTAGCAACTAAAAATAGAGAAAGTTCCAAATTTCTCATTTGCCCATAGTTATTGGGGATGACTTTTAACACTTTTCTTGGCACCCCAAGGAATGTCATGCATGATGTCAGTGGTGCCAGAGCACAGAAACATTTAGAACTTTTCTCTTCCGGAGCACCTGTAGCTTTGAGTAGTTGAAGACATGCGCTCTGTGAGCGTTCAAGTGAAGAGTTCCCCAAAACGTGGGCCGATGTAGAAAGACCCAGTGCTCCTTAAGTGATGATCCCCCCCCCTCCCCCCGAAGACATCTGTTCTCTACTGCCTGACTTTAGATTATTGGATTAGGTTTGGTTAGGGTTCTGGGCAGGAGTGAGGAAGTACCTCCTGGGAAGGAGGTAGTCGATAGGGAAGGCTAACAGATCTAACAAAACCTGAAACTTCGGAAGTCCAACAAATAAAAGTGTGTTTCGCACTCAGTTCATTGCTGTGGTGGCTTTCCTGGGTAGCGCTCTTGCAAGCAGTGACTCAGGGGTCTAGCCTCCTTCCCTCCTAGCCTCTGCCTAGCCTCTGTCCTGCTCTGCTGTCCTTAGAAGCCTTTCCATTCAGCCCCTGTGTGGGAAAAAGAATGGGGGATTCCACTGTGGGAATGTTTCATAGGCCGGGTTTCCCCCTAATTCCCATTGGCCAGAATTCAATCACATGACTACACTTGACTGCAAAGAAGGCTGGGAAATGTAGTCGGCCTAGGCACCTGGGAGGAAAAGGGACACCGGCAAATGCTTAGCCAGTCTCTGCTGTGCCCACAAAGTGCTGTGGGAGCCTGGTTGGATCGTAGAGGAGCCGGGGGGCCCTTCATCTCACAGATATGACTCTCTTTTCTTCTCTGCCTCCTTCTATGACTGCAAAATAATAGTCCTTTTGTTCATTTTCTATCATGCCAGAGCTCTGTTTGCTTAAAAACGTAAAATAAAGAATTGCATAAGACCCCACCAACTTAGATACCCACAACTGATGTTTTTAGGGACATCCTGCCTGTCTGTTTTTCCATGAATAATTATTCTTACCAAAAAGAGATCATGGTAAACATGTTTTGAAACTGCTCTTTTATCATCCAGAAATATTGCTTTGGACGTTTTTCCATGTCCTAAAAACCGTTGAATACCCCGTGGTATCACCTCCTATGCACATTCAATGAATTCTGAACTAAATATCTATTGACACATTTTTAGATGGCTTCACAATCTTGGCTCTTACATACGGGACTGTCCTGAATATCCCGTGTCTTTGCTAAACACTCATGATAACTTCTTTGAGATATATTCGTGGATGTGGAAATCCCAAGTCAAAGAATGGCAAAATTCTAGTACCCATGTGGATGTCCAAGTTTCCTGGAAGACTTACACCAGTTTAAACAGGCACCAGTGTACAAGAGTTCTTTTTTCCCCACTGCTGGCCAGTACTGATTATTATGTCTTTTTCTACTGTGACAGTGTAAATGGAAAAAAAAAAAAAAAATTGATGTGTCATCTTCCTCTGCATGTTTTTAAATATGAATTTTCTTTTTTTTCTTTTTTCTTATTTTATTTTATGTATTCCTTAATTTACCTCTAAGTCAGTTAGCATCTAGGGCAACAATGATTTCAGGAGTAGATTCGTTAGTGCCCCTTCCCCATTGAGCCCCTCCCCCCTCCCACACCCCCTCCAGCAACCCTCTGTTTGTTTTCCATATTTAAGAGTCTCTTATGATTTGTCATCCTCCCTGTTTTTATATTATTTTTGCTTCCCTTATATTCATCTGTTTTAAAGTCCTCACAGGAGCGAAGTCAGGTGATTAAATTTTAAAATTCTAGAAATTGTTTTGGTCATTTCTACTTCTTTCATGGTTTTTTTTACCCGTTTTTCCATGCGAACTCGAAGGTTTTTCTCCAGCTCCTCAAATATCTTGCTAGTGTGGGGCACAGAACTTACCTCACAATAAACAGGCAATAAACATTTGTTAAGTGAGTAAGGGAAAACGGTGGGGGGGGGTGTTTTATATATAGTAACGGTGTTAAAGCTCTGTCAGATGTGTTTCGTGTATTTTCCTCAGACTGTTGAACATTTTCTAATTTTTTTTTTACAAAGAGTATATACTTCTTTGGTCACCGAGAAAGAACAAAACTATTTGCTTTTCCATTTTGTTTAGCGTATTTGTCTTAATATTTTTTTTTCTTTGTTAATTTATTTTGAGAGAGCGAGAGAGCGTGAGCAGGGGAGGGGCAGAGAGAGAGGGAGACAGAGAATCCTAAGGAGGCTCCATGTGGCCAGCACACAGAGCCTGACACGGGGCTCGAACCCGTGAAGCTGTGAGATCGTGACCTGAGCTGCAGTCAAGAGTCGGTCTCTTAACTGACTGAGCCACCCAGACGCCCCTGTCTTAATATGTTCAAATGTAGTTTAATCTATTGGTATTTTCCTTCATGGATTCTGCTAGTAGCTTATCCTGACAGAGGCTGTACCCGTCCTGAGTTATATAAATATTCATTTGTAGTTTCTTCTTTTTTATGGTCTAATTTTTAATTTTTACATCTCTCATCTATTTGGGTGTTTAAAAAAATTTTTAATGTTTATTTATTTTTGAGACAGAGAGAGACAGAGCATGAATGGGGGAGGGTCAGAGAGAGAGGGAGACACAGAATCTGAAGCAGGCTCCAGGCTCTGAGCTGTCAGCACAGAGCCCGACGTGGACTTGAACTCATGGACCATGAGAACATGACCTGAGCCGAAGTCGGACGCTCAACCGACTGAGCCACCCAGGTGCCCCTAGGATTAGATTTTCTGACCCTAACCCTAACCCTAGGGTTTGCAGTCGTGGGACTGCAAATTGGTGCAGCCACTCTGGGGAACAGTATGGAGGTTCCTCAAAAAATTAAAAATAGAACTATTCCACAACCCAGCAATTGCACTACTAGGTATTTATGCAAAGGATACAGGAATGCCGATTAAAGGGGCACATGCACCCCATGTTTATAGCAGCACTATCGACAATAGCCAAAGTATGGAAAGAGCCCAACTGTCCTTTGACTGATGAAGGGATAAAGAAGATATGGTATACACACACACACACACACACACACACACACACACACACAATGGGATTTACTTTGCAATCGAAAAGAATGAAATCTTGCCATTTGCAACAGCATGGATGGAACTAGAGTATGTTAATTAAGCTAAGTGAAATAACTCAGGCAGAGAAAGCAAAAATCTTACGATTTTACTCGTGGGATTTAAGAAACACAACAGATGAACGAACATAGGGGAAGGGAGGGAAAAATCAGGTAAAAGCAGAGAGGGAGGCAAGCCATAAAAAACTCTTAAATGCAGAGAACAGCCTGAGGATTGCTGGAGGGGAGGTGCAGGGGGGCGGGGAGGATGAGATCATGGGTGACGGGCATGAAGGAGGGCACCTGTTGGGATGTAAGTGATGAGACACTGGGTTCTGCTCCTGAGGCCAATAGTACACTGTATGTTAACTAACTTGAGTTTAAATAAATAAACAACAACAAAAAAAAGAAGTCATAAATACAAAACACACAGTGTCGAGGAGCCCCTACACTGTGCATTACTGTGTATGTGTTACATTGTTAACAGCTAATCGCGGAAAAGCATACTGAACGTCTCAGCTAGGATGGAGAAGGGGTAACATTTAAAAAAAATTTTTTTTAATGTTTATTTATTCTTGACAGAGAGGGAGAGAGACAGAGCACGAGTGAGGGAGGAACAGAGAGAGAGAGGGAGACAGAATCCGAAGCAGGCTCCAGGCTCTGACCTGTCAGCACAGAGCCCGACGCGGGGCCCAACTCACGGACTGAGAGATCATGACCTGAGCTGAAGTCGGACACTCAACCGACTGAGCCACCCAGGAGCTCCCGGGGTAACATTTTTAGCTGTAGAGTTTAGGAAAGTAGTTAAACTAGCTGCTGAGACAGGGCTCCATCTCCCGTGCACGGCTGGTTAGTGTCAGGATATGTAGAACAGTATCTTAATTCAAAACTTCTCTCATACTCTCGGGAGCTTTCAGATGATGCTTTTAGCACACAGGTATGTAACCTTGGGGTCACAGGAGTCATCTAGGGAGCATTATAAATATACCTACATCTGGCTCCCACTTCTAGAAATTCTAAGTCAGTTGGTCAGGGGTGGGCTTGGGCATGGTTATTTTTTTAAATGCTTCTGGGTTGGGGGCGCCTGGGTGGCTCAGTCGGTTGGGCGTCCAACTTCGGCTCAGGTCATGATCTCACGGTTCGTGGGTTCGAGCCCCGCGTCGGGCTCTGTGCTGACGGCTCGGAGCCTGGAGCCCGCTTCGGATTCTGTGTCTCCCTCTCTCTCTGCCCCACCCCTGCTCACGCTCTGTCTCTCTTTCTCTCCAAAATAAATAAACATTAAACAAAGTTTTAAAAAATGCTTCCAGTGGATTCTAATGTGCTTCCAAAAGTTCACACACCACTGCTCTCAATAATAAGAATAATAAGAAAAAAAACTGCTCCAAAGTCATTTTGGAGTTTCTGAAAATTATTGTGTAGTTTCTCTTTAAAAAAAGATCGTATGAAAATGGCCTCTGTTCAAGGAAATCAAACTTTAAGAATCTTAGAATGGTTGCCTGCATTGGTTTGAGGGACCTTATTTGGGGAGCAAAATTTAAAAATTAAGCTAAGGATGGAATATGTACGTCACAATTTTTTTTTTGAAAAGCTTTTGCTGGTCTCTCAGTAGCTTAAGGTAGAAAGCCAGTTCCTTGTGGCGGGATGCAGTCCTCACCCTCAAATAATCAGAGATTGCCCAGGGAGGGAAACATAAGGAGGAAATTTTGCAGGTTTTTGCTCTCACTGAGCTGAAAGGAGCTATAATTTTCACCTCTGCAGCTATTCCCCCTTTTCTAGAAGAAAGACTGAGAGAGTGACATGATAAATTTGGGGGGGCAAGATATCATTATGCATATCATGAAAGTACTTAAAAAATTTTTTTTAATATTTATTTATTTTTGAGAGACAGAGAAAGAGAGCGCGAGTGGGGGAGGGACAGGGAGAGAATGAGACACAGAATCCGAAGCAGGCTCCGAGCTTGAGCTGTCAGCACAGAGCCTGATGCGGGGCTCGAACTCACGAATCGTGAGATCGTGACCTGAGCCGAAGTCAGATGCTTAGCTGACGGAGCCACCCAGGCACCCCACGAAAGTACTTTTGATGTAGAACAACTATGATTCCATAACTTTAGATATCTTAAATATTTTTCTGCATAGCACTCATGGGTTTAATTAGACGGGAAGTGAAAGATGATGTAATGTTTTGTGCTTTTTGTTATGTGTGATTATACCTTACACATGAAAATTGCCACAAATTCACAATGGTGCAGTCTTGCAAATTCTGGTTATAGTAACAATGTTTCTGGTGTTGGAATATTCTTGGCTTGTTAGATGTAGGGAAATATTTCAATGGTCAAGGGTGTAGCGGGATGGGCTAAGGGCATCATTTATCTTTCCTTGGTAGAGATATGCGGTTATAAAAGCACTTTTTTTGCATGTGGAAAGCAAATCAGTTTCCACAAAGTAAACTATTGAACAAAACAAAACAAAAACATCCATGAGCCAGCAAAATCTGAGGTGGGATTTTGGTGCTAATGGCACATATTTCCAGAATCCAGTTGCCCTCTTTTTAAAAAAAAATTTTTTTAATGTTTATTTATTGTTGAGAGAGACAGCATGAGTGGGAGAGGGGCAGAGAGAGAGAGGGAGACACGGAATCCGAAGCAGGCTCCAGGCTCCGAGCCATCAGCACGGAGCCCGATGCGGGACTTGAACCCACAAACCTCGAGATCACGACCTGAGCCGAAGTCGGACGCTTAACCGGCTGAGCCCCCCAGGCGCCCCCCAGTTGCCCTCTTTTATGGTTAAGAACTCACTGCTGATCTTCGCTGTTCTTTTGTTTCCTGTTAGGAGAACTTTCCTGGTGGCTCAGTGGCACCATTTTTACTTGGAGCCAACATTCCCTCTTGTCTTGTGGGGATCCATTTGATGCTCTCCTTATTGTAGTGAATTGGTAGAGGGGCTTATAAATATCATCTATAGCCCGCACACATTGTCAGTCACGGAGACTTTGCTGTGCAATTGCAGAACACGCTCTCTTTCATCACTAACCCAGTTCCAAGTATCTTGACAAGAACAAGTCCATGGCCACATACATGGGAGTCTGGCTGTTAATACCAAATCAGGACACTTGAGGTCGAGAAGATGGCAGAAAACCCGCATCTCTTCATCTAACCTTGTGAACTGACTCAGCAGTGATCCGGGACAGGTGAGGCCAGCGAAATGCGAGTCACTCCTTACACTCTTCCTTTTTCCAACACCCAAGCTGATGCTCTGGCTCAAGAAATTATAACAAGAAATTCTACAAACAGGCTCACTGCCTACAGATAAGCAAAATCACCTTCGGGGTATATTAATCCCCATGGTTGTCCTTGGGTTGAGAACCAGTTCATATAGCCATCCCCAAACAAGAGAATAAGTCATCATGGATTCATTTTTCCCAGGTACTAGAAATAATTGGGTTAATTTGACATCATTCTTATTCTCAAGAAATGTTCAGGAAGGGAAGGAGCTCAGCAGGAGACGGAGAGACAGACTCGGTGGGAGGCTCCGCCCGGGCATTCGCTACGATGCACTTTGAGTGTCCTCAGAAGATGTGCAGCTGTTCCTGGGAAGCTGAGCCCAGGAGCAGGCACCGTTCATGTGCACTGTGCAAGCATTCTCTGTGGGGATGAGGCCTGGGAGCTGGACCGGTTTGCTCTTTGGAGCTTCTCCCAACTCTCTGTTACTGGTTTCTTTTGATGTAGACACAGTGGTTAGGAGGAAAAACGTCTTGGCCCCAAAGTAGAGCCATCAAACACCTCTCTTATGGGTGTGGCCACTGAAAACTGAGCTCAGGTCACAACATTGTCAGTGTGGCCGACAGATGCTGTGTAGGAAACGCTGCCTGTTGCACTGTGACACAAGTACACACCTGGTGTGCGAAAACAAGACTGAAGGAAGCACAGGTCGGCCCTCGTTGCATAGCGGATGGCTCTGTGGTGGGCAGAAAGGCAACAGAACACGATTCCTATCGTTGGAGCACTTCAATGTGAGTTGGAGAAGGCAGACGCAGCACAAGGAGTTCTACTATGAGTGGGTGTGGTAAGAGGGAATTTTTTTAAGTCTGTGGGATATTAAAGGGGAGGGTGCCAGGCATCTTGAGTAAGATTAAGGCCTTACGGACAAAGGGACATGATGTGGGACATGGAAGATGGAGGAGGGCGATGGTACTGAGGTACCGTATGCAGAAGATCTGCTTTTGAAACTCACGGGCTCCAAGGCATCAGGATAAGGGAGAAGCTAAGGGTTACTGAAGGCTAGGCCTGGAGGCCTGGAAGATGGGGTGCCGTTTCTTGGGATAAGAAGGTTCCCGAGAAGGAGATAGAGTTAGAAGACAGAAGCCTGGAGAAGTCTGAGGAACTTGGTTTCTGACCTGTGTCTTGAGAGTTGAGTAGCGACGTCCAGCTCAGGACGTGGACTGGAACCAGGAAGACAGTGAGGGGCTGGAGGATTTTGAAGACCGCTGAACGAGGGCAGAGTCTCATTCTTGGGAGTGAGTGTGGTTCCATCGTGCAGGATCTTTCAGGAGAGTTCTCTAGAAGCCATCTTGGAAGTAAAGAAAACGCAGGCAAAATGGTGGAGTGTTGGGGCGCCTGGGTGGCTCGGTCGGTTAAGCGTCCGACTTCGGCTCAGGCCGTGATTGCACAGTTCGTGGGTTCGAGCCCCGCGTCGCGCTCTGTGCTGACAGCTCAGAGCCTGGAGCCTGCTTCAGATCCTGCGTCTCCCTCTCTCTCTGTGCCCCTCCCCCACTCATGCTAGGTCTCTCTCTCTCTCTCAAAAATAGATAAACATTAACACATTTTTTAAAGATGGCAGAGTGTTGACTGATCTTTTGAGAAATATGGCGGCAAAGGCCAGGGCTAAATATGTTTGCCATTGTGTCGGAGCGTTAGAGTGCCTTCGTGGCTCAACAAGCTTTGGCTGAGACAAGAGAAGGTGGGATATTGAATGTTCACTTAAGTGGGGTCAGGCGATGGTTCGGATGATTTGTTTTAGGATAGAAGACATTTCTCTTACACGGGGAAAACACCCATCGCAGAAAGAAATATGGAAGATGCAGAAGGGAAAGACAGTGGATGGAACAGCGTGACAGCGTCTGCATCCAGGGCGCAGATGGAGGGTTAAATTTGGAAAGGTGCAGGGGAGTTTCTCCCCTGAGTCAAGAGCAAACTGGAAGACTACATGTGGAGCTACAGAAAAATCTCAAGAGTGAGAGGCTCGCGGTGAAAGAATTTACATTTTGTGGCTTCGGTGTTCTTGATGAGACAGAGAACAAGGTCATCCTCTGTGAGTGAAGTGAGTTTGGGGTAAGGAGCAGGAAAATGCAAGGGCTCCAACAGCCGTGCTGGGTATTGCACAGGAAGTGAATTAGAAATGAATGAAATTGGGGCGCCTGGGTGGCTCAGTCGGTTAAGCGTCCGACTTCGACTCAGGGCACGATCTCGCGGTCCGTGGGTTCGAGCCCCGCGTCGGGCTCTGGGCTGACGGCTCGGAGCCTGGAGCCTGTTTCGGATTCTGTGTCTCCCTCTCTCTCTGCCCCTCCCCCATTCATGCTCTGTCACCCTCTGTCTCAAAAATAAAAAACGTTAAAAAAAAATGAATAAAAAAAAAAGTTAAGGCGTAGAAAGAAGTAGGTTCCCAAGGGTTTAGGCCTTTCCGGGATTTACGGTAGACCCGACTGGTACAGTTGTGTGACCTGGGCAGCACTTCTTTGTCTGGGGGGCCGGGTGGCGAAAGGAGGCCGAGGGGGTGGCCAGCCGTGGGGTTAGGAAGGAGATGACAGGTGTCAGGGTTCTGGGAGGTGAGTAACGGGCTGCCCACGGGGCGTCCGTGAAGCCATCAGTTGATCAAGGATCTGGGAGAACAGAGACCATCAAGGAGCCTTGGCGAGGGTGCAGGGGATTGGAGGCAGAGCGAGGGAAGACGGAGGAGGGAAGGCTGCGGTTAGACGCAAGCAGTGGCACTGGGAGAGCCTTTCGCCCTCGGCGGGTCCAGTCCCGCATGGGCCGTGTACCTTCCTTAATCGTTCTCAGCACGTTGGCTGGCCCGACGGGAGGGTTTCTGCGTTGGCTGGAAAAAGATACGCCGAGAAAGGAAACGTAAAACCCTATCTCTTCTGTGTCGTAAGACCGCCTTGGGAGCGTCGTGTTTGGCTCCAGACGTGTCTTTTAACTGGGTTCTCTCCACAAATCCTGGTGGCTGAACCAGAACGTGGGCGCTTGTCTGCTGCTGGCCTTCTGGGCTGGGCCCCCACTGCCCTGCATGTGGGTCCGAGCTTCCAGGATGTTCTGCCCAATATCTCTGTGATTTATTTCCTCACTTCCTTTAGGTCTTTATCATTTCCTAGTGAGGCCTTCCCTGACTGTCCTATTTAGCAGTGCACCCCCCCCCCCACCGACTTCATTCTTGCCCCTCTTCAGTCTTACGTCACCTCCTCCCGTGCTGTTCACACGACCACTACTGCCTCTCCTCCCTCCTCTCCTCTTTCTTCTTTTCATTCACTGCATGTGTCCTCCAATGAGAAGGTAAGTTCACAAGGACAGGGCTTTTCATTTCTCTTGTTTGTGGCTGCATGCTCATGTCACACAACCGTCCCTGGCCCGTCATGGGTGCTTAGTAATGGGGGGGGCGAGTGAATGAATATCGAATGGCCTGGCTATCAAAGTCACATATGCCCACTGCGGAATATTGGGAAAACACAGAAGAGCAGAAGAAGATAGAAATAGACACAGTCCATAGTTCTATCTGGAGACACTCCCCCCCCCCCTAATAATTTGGTATAGGCTCTTTATTTTTCAACCTGTGCAGACAGAGTGGATGCATCCACAGGGATATCGGTAAATAGAATAGGATTTCAGGAATGTGACCAGAACGATAACGATGTGAGATTTTGTCGTCTGGAGGGCGTTTTGAGGGATGGTTGGCACGGAGATGAGAAGGTTTTGGGGAGCATGATGAACATTTTAGATATTATGGCATCTAAGACAAATTAGACACATTCTGCATAGATGTAGGACAGAACCTGTGTCAGTGGGGGAAGCTATGGAAAGGGGACTTTCAGCCCCATAGAGAGATCAGGTGTCTCCAAATGGTCACCCACCGGGGGAGCTACATTTCAGAGGACAGAACTTCTCATCACTAAACTCTGTGGCCACATCAGGTGTGCTCACCTTGTGGGTTTTTACCCGAAGATCCCCAGGTAGCAAAAACACACTTGAAAACCTTCTAACTGGTTTCAAACTGGTAACAGTAAATTTGCTGACGGTAACAAGACATTTCTTCTATTTCCGTGGGTATTTTTTTGTTTTTTTAACAAAACATCTTTTTTATTTTTCAGGTAGCAGTTTCTTGCATGGAACACCTACTTAGTGTTTTTAGTGTTTTGGCTTTGGTTTTTCTTTCTGTTCTATCACGCCGTTGGTACTCGTAGGTTAAATGTCATAGTCTCTCGGAAGAACGTGAATTAGTCATGCATAAGATAGATCGGACAAGTAGTTCATTTTCTCTTAACAAACGATTCCTCTATTTTTAGAAGTCCATTACTCCAGAAACATCAGGAACACATTAAGCTACATAATAACGGAGATTTTAGAACCATGTTTTGAAGACCCACTAAGCCCAGTTGGTATAAACATAGTTAAGCCTGTCAGGGCAATGATGTCACTTGTCCCATAAACATCTTTAGCCTTTGGAGAATCGTAGCAGATCTATCAGTGAATTCACAAACAAACCATTAGAAAATACACACAAAGAAAAGTCAGTAATTTGAGCAATTTATGTTGGAGAATCTCAGGCCATCTTGATAGCTTTACAGATTAAGTGATAGAACTGACGGTGTGTGGTATTTTTACTTCAAAGCTGTTGATATTTTCAGATTATCTATTTTTAAGAAGAGTGACAAGCATTCCAATTGAATCGCACAAGTTCTGATGTGAAACACACTACAAGTTGTATATTTAATTCGATCTGTTTTTTAAATCAGTTTGAACTAAAACTTTATTTTTTTTTTTTTTTGGAATAAATCTGATGGCGTTTTAATCTCGGAGGTTCACAAAATAAATTTTAAGCTGCTCAAGATTCTCCTGAAGTGCCTTACAATTCACGTTATGTTGCTTTTTCAGATAATATGAGTGATTCATGTCAACCTCGTAGGGCTTATTTGATCCAACAGCAAGTGGCAATGTGTGACATGAAGTAAGGCTGTCGTGTTATTATAAATACAGTATAATTAAGTGTGTTATAAGAAGGGGAGGTGAAATAAGAGACATGCGTGTCTTAGACAGAGCTATGCAGGCAACCCACCTTCGTGCTCACGATTTATTTGGATTACCAAAATGATTGAAGGGATTTTGACTCAGGTCATCGTGGTTGGGTAATCTGGACTTTTCTTCAAATTCGATTTGAATGAAGCGGCTTAAACAGAAACATGTGGGCATGTAAAAGCCAGCATCAGAACTCTTACAAGGCAATAAAAAGAGTAATAGGAATTCATAATTGGATGACATCTTTCATCCAGATGGGTTCAACAGCACTCTGAAACCTCGTGCACAAAGTCAAGACAGACACACACAGTGGCACGCTTTCCCCTCGCCTTGTGCTCTGCTCCAGAAAGGCCCCGTGAGCTCTGTAGAAAGGTAACCACGTCCAGTCAAGTGAGGGGTCAAGTGTCCTGAGTCTTCATCCCCAGTCCCTTCACCGGGGGTGCTGGCCAGCACAGCACTGTCTTCCAGAACTCTGCCACATGGTGACCTGGGTCCTGATGTGCCCCCCCGCCCGGCGCCCGCCCTCTTCAGGCACCTTGCTGATCTCACCGGTGAGCCAGCCTCCGGGGTCATCACCACAATGTCCCCTCACTCAGAGCTGAGAAGTCGGTCAGGCAGTTGACACGAGGCCGGTATGTTTGGAGGCGGGATGAAGAGTTTTACACTCAGAAGACCCAGGAGGGATCACATTGAGATAACAAGGGCTCTTGGCAAGATCTGGAAGGCGGGGTCTCCTGCCTGAATGCGTGTTGCTGTATGAGGGGGTGTTTCGATCCAACTGATGATCGTGGGGCCTGACCCCCGGCTGTGCCTCACCGTGGGGGGGAAGGGGAGGGTCATTCCACTGCCGTGTCCGCCCCGTCAGCGGCTTTGGTCACGTTGTAGGTGAATCCGCCCACGTCGGGATTTTGAGAGGCGTTAAATAGTTCATTCACCCTGGGCTTGTAGTTCATTCATCTCATTTAAATTTTAACTTAAAGGTCAGGCGAACCATTGCGCACAAAACAGCGGCTGCTTAGCGGGCACGAGGTCTCCTTTCGGGCTGAGGGTTTGGAGCCCGATAGAGGTGGTGATTGCAAAACATCGTGAAGATGCCAAACGCTGCTCGTTGTTCACTTTAAAATGATTTCGTCCGTATTTTGTGAAAGAAACCAAATGAACGATGCTAAAAAAGTCACGGTCGAGGTGCCCTTTGCGCATCAGACCCGGAGGGGAAGAAAGACCCGGGCAGTGTTTCCCCCAGGACGTGGACGGGCCCCAGGGTCAGAGCACGGGCCGCCTCTGGGGCCTGGGGGCGTTCATGGCCCAGGACTGCTCTGCCCAAGTGCAGGCGGGAGCCGGCGGGGGAGGGGGCCGAGGCAGGGGCTTCAGGAATCTGCTCTACACGGCCCCATCAGCAAACACAGTCGTGATTTCAGATGTCTGGAACTTTTCACTTCTGGGGGTTTCGTCACTGGTTTCTTTCCGTCCTCCCACGTTCAAAAATAACTCAGAGGTTCTGTGCATCGGAATGGAGACATGCATTTGATTTTATGTTTTCTAGCAGCCGCATTAAGAAGGGTGTGAGTTAAAAAAAAAAAAAGGTGACATTCATTTTAATCACATTGGCCAAATCACGTATATATTTTAAATACTGCCTCAGTATCTTCCCGGACAGTCCAGGATATCTGACGTAGAATCCTTTCGACATGTAACCAGTATAAAAATTATGATGAGATATTTTACTTGTTTTGGGTTCTAAATCTTCAAAGTCCAACGTGCATTTTACACAGTGCATCTCAATTTGGGCCAGCCACCTTCGGCGGCTCAGTAGCTACAGGGGGCTAGTGGCTACCATCAGGACAATACAGATCTAGAAGTTACTATTTTGGTTGCGTTCCCTGTGAGCTCAGGAGATGCTCAGCGAGTTAAAATACAGGTGGAGAGGGGCACCTGGGTGGCTCAGTCGGTGAAGCGTCCGCCTTCAGCTCAGGTCATGAACTCGTGGTTCATGAGTTCAAGCCCTGTGTCCGGCTCTGTGCTGATCACTCAGAGCCTAGAGCCTGCTTCCGATTCTGTGTCTCCCTCTCTCTGCTCCTCCCCGACTCACACGCTGTCTCTCTCCCACACACCAATAAATACAAATTTAAAAAATATAAAGAAATACAGGTGGAGAATGGGACCATCATCCTGCACGTTAGTTTAGAGCCTCGTCATATCACTGAAGCGTCTGCAAATAGGTCAGCTTCTGACCAGCACTATTGTGTCGGAGGTCGAAGAAGCATTATTCTTTTGCATTTTGTAGGTGAGAAATCTCGGATTCTGAGAGCTTGAGCAAGCCCACTTATTCCTGCCTGAGAAGTCTTAGCTGCTGCTCTGGTGGCCCGGTGGTCCTGCATAGACTGGGCAGCCCGTGGTCCTGGGGAGAGGATTTTTGCAGCTATGACAGGAGCTCAGTCCCCTTTCGCAGAATGGAAGACGGATCTCACAGAAGCCAAGTGGCTGCCCTGCTGGCCACGTGTGAGTCCACAGCAGAGCTTGAACAAGAGTCCCACGGAGCTCTTTGACTTTGGTGTATACGCAGGAGCCCAGGGCAGCTCCTGTCCCCCAGTATCCGGGCCAGTATCAGTCACGCCTGGCCCCGTGGCCGAGAGCAGATTGCTGTGGTACGTTGTGAACTCGCATGACTCCGTTGAAACTGTGGGAGCTGACAGACCAGTTCACTCTCTTAGCCGTGTAGCCCTAGAAGATTCCAACCAGACAGTTGGACACCGGTTCCAGAAATCCAGATTGCACTGGCCAGTGCATCTCCCACTACAGCTGACTGCTGAAGCAGGCAGTGACTGGAGGGGGGCCCCTTTCTCAGTGACCGCTTGGTCACTTTGGATACTCTCCCATCTCCGTGGTCTGGGTGCCGTGAAGGAAGGAAGCCCAGCTAGACCCAGGAGTACTGGAAGACACGTTTAATTCTGTTTCCCTCCCATAGCACGAAATTCTGAGATTTGATCGGCTAGAAAAGTCCATCTGTTAAATTGATCTTTTGTCGTTGCTGTTGTTAAGGGAAGACCTGACCTGTAAAAAGAAATTTCAGGGTTGAAATAATTTCAGCCAAATCCATTTTTGGCATTTTTTGTCTTCATGCTTCTTTATTTGTTTTGAGAAAGACAGAGGGCACAGGAGTTGGAGAGGGACAGAGAGAGAGGGAGAGAGAGAATCTCAAGCAGGGTTTGCACTGTCAGCGCAGAGCCCAACGTGGGGCTCCGTTCCACGGACCGTGAAGTCACAACCCCAGCCAAAATCGAGAGCCGCATGCTTAACTGACTGGGCCACCCAGGCGCCCTAGTTTGGGGCATTTTTAGTACAGATTGGCTGCGGCCGGTTGCACATTTTTCATGTAGCATTTGGAGTATGAATACCGATGAGACCGCCGTTGCCTCATCTCACACGCCCTTCCATCCACCATGCTGGGTGTTGGGTTCCGAACGGTCGGTGGCATGGCCTGTCACCTCCGAGCATAGTTGGTGGATGTGGTCTTGCGACAGGTGCTTTAATAGAGGACTCACAAAGCACTAGGGCACATGGAAGAGGAGGTGACATTCCAGAGGGAGGCTTCCCCTAGTGTGAGGCTAGGTGGGTGCGGAAGGAGGGGGAGGTGTTCTCAAGGTAGATACGCAAGAGGAGTGTTTTGGGCCCGGCAGAGAATGGCTGTTCTGGAAACCACAATCATTTCCCCGTGAGGTGCTTCCCCAAATGGCTCAGCCTCGCTCGGGTTCCCTCGCCAGGTTTGGGCCCTGGATGGTGATGCAGCTATATGGCTCTGGTGGCTCCCAGAGCCACTGCGTGTACATTAGGTTTGGTTGGAGACAACCTCGCCATCTACCTGGAGAGTCTGTTTTTAGGGCTAATTCACCAGCAGGGCATTTCGCCATAGTCTGCTGAGAATCTTCACGTGAGCTCCTTCCCTGGGGGGGCAGGGGGAGGGGACGGCTCACCACTCACGTGACGCCTGTCGTCAGATACAAAAACCTCGGATGGGGTCCTCAGGCAGGGCAGAGAAGCAGAGAAGATAGTACTGACACAAAAACCACCTCGACTTGTGTTCATTTCCTTATGGGTTGAAGCTGTGGATATAACAGGAAGTTCTTTTACCTCTGAGACGCCGTAGCGTGTTGTCTGTACCTCTCTTATGAAAAGGGAGCTTGCACCAAAGTCAAGCCCACTAACTTATACATGCAAGTGAATTTATGGGGCCAACATGGCAGAATATTTGAAATCGCAATTGCATTGGAAAATGTGGCGCCGGGCACATTTTTCTCTAAATTACCAGTATATTCCTCCCAGGATGGAGCTCACGTGGGTTCATCTGTGGGTGAGGGTGTTCTGGGCTGCCCAGCTCATCGGTTTACACACTGGGGGTCTCTGTAGATACCTGCTGTATGAAGGAAGACACGGGGAAAGGGGCTTTGAAAATCATGAAGCAGTCATCAGTGTGAGATACCACATGTTTTTTTTTGTTTGTTTGTAACAGGTGCTAAAAAATCTTTTATTTTTAATTTGGTTTTCATTCTTAATTGTAAAGTGCAACATAAAACTGACCCATCCTACCCGTTATTAAGTGTATGGTTCGCTGATGTTAAGTACATCCACGTTGTTGTGCAACCTCCAGAACTTTTTCATCTTGTAAAACTGACACTCTGTACTCGTGAATCAACAGCGTCCTATTCCGTCCTCTCCCTGCCTTCGGGAACCACCACGCTACTTTCTGTTCTTTACGAACTTGACTGCTCTGGGGACCTCGTAGAAGTGGAATCATGAGTCGTTTGTCTTTTTATCACCTGGCTTATCTCATTCCGCCTGATGCCCTCAAGGTTCATGCATGTCGTAGCAGGTGTCGGAACTTCCTTTTTAAGGCTGATCAATATTCCGTCATGTGTATGCGGTGCATTTGGGTTTTCCGTGCCTCCGTGATGGACACTTGGGTTGCATTTGTTTTTCCACTATTGTGAATAATGCTACTGTGAACATGAGCGTACAAATATCTTTTCACATCCCTGCTTTCAATTCTTTTGGGTATATACCCAGCAGGGGAGTCGCTGGATCATTTTTTTTTTAGGTTTTTGAATAACCTCCATACTGTTTTCCAAAGCAGCTGTACCATTTTACATTACCCCCAACAGTGGCACAAGGGTTCCAATTTCTCCACATCCTCGCCAACACTTATGTTCTGTTTTTGTTTTTATAGTAGCCGTCATTTTGGGTGTGGGGTACAAAGCTTTTCTTTTTAGGATTAATGAATGAAGCTATTAAGTGCCCGTTGCTTTTCTTCAGTCATCCGCTGCCTTTTGAGAAACCACTCCTCAAAGCAGACTGTATTGGGACGTCAGAGGCTTCTTATGCGTGACTTTTGAGAACTGAATCAAGTGTTGTTTTGGCAAAGCAACTTCAGCGAAGCGTCCAAAATGACCTCTTCTCTCAAATCTTAAAAGCAACATAGTAGAAATTGTTTGTTTTTTTTTTAAAGAGGAGAAATTGATTCCTTTTGACAGTGACTTGTGGGTCCAAAGAGAGGTTAAGATTAGTAGGTAAGTCTTTCAAGGAGGGTATGCAGACCATGATGATCAGAAGAGACTGACGATATTGTCTGTGGGGGGAAATCCTTGAGTGGAGGAGCTGTCCAGCAGGAGAGAGGCGCGTTATCAAGAGTTTATTTGCACGCAATGTACTACGACTGTTTGTGGCAATACAAGTAGGAGTGAAGTGTGTGTGTGTGTGTGTGTGTGTGTGTGTGTGTGTGTGTGTTGGGGAAAGTGTTTCTCGCATAGGAAAAAGTGGCTCTGTTTACTGCTGAAACCTTCCCTTGCTTACTGCATAAGCAAAAATAAATACTTGCCAAAGGCAGGCAGTTTTAAGACCATGGATACTGTGACATCACCCAGCAGAATTAAATATCAGTTTAGCAGCTGGTATAAGAGTGGTTTGCAATAAGTTACGAGGCTCCGAAACTTTCTCAGTGAGTTTACGCCCTTCGTGGCATGATATGAAGACTTTCGTTTAGCCTAAGTGTTTGTTTTAATGAGGTATTGCAGTGTAACGCACTCAAATGAAAACCACATGATGTACCCCAGGCAAGAGAGAAGCAATAACTCTACAGATTTTTGAAGAAGACTAGTCATACCACAGGCTACCATTATAACAGAAAAAATAACAAAAATTTTAATACGGTTGTCTGGCCAAATATATTAATTTAAACTGAATGCCTTTTAAAAAATCTTATAGCTGTGAGGCAGGACGTTCCATTGGCAAGCATCTTCAAAACCTTCATTTTAGAGGATTCATTGAAAAGTATTGAAGTGTAGGAGCCTTTGCCCGTACGTGCATTTGGAAGAACTATTGAAAAGTCTTTGATCGTTTGTGCGAGGCTTCTTGGAGTTTGACACAAAAAAGCTAAACCAAGAACCGCGTTTTTCAATGGGTTGCCTTTTTTGCATGTGTGTAAGAGCATGGCTGGTTTATCGATCGCAGGAAAGCACCGGCAAATTCCGGAGTGAGGACACCCGATTGTGCGTTCCAGGTGAGCCGTTCCCTGGCCACGTGCTGACTTGGGTCCCAATTACTGAGGCGGGTTTCTGTTTATCTTGTTTGGAACTGTTTTCAGGAAAAGGTGTTCTGCGACCTTGCGTGGGCATCAGCCCGGGGTTTTCACAATTCTTTTCTGCAAAATGCCAAGTTTTTGTGTCTATCCTTTGATTTAGAGATCTGAAGTCTCAGAGTGCTTTTAGTTCACTTTAGTTCAGCAGGCATTCTGCTGCCTTCCAAGGTCAGGGAACACAGAGATGGAACAGAGGTGGTACCCTCGGGAGGCTCTGTGGCTGCCTCGGTCGTTAATTTTTACCGAAAGTCTCTAAAGTCCGTTGACAGCTGATACGGCAGTGGGAGGCGTGTGGTCAGCTGATGTAGTTTTTTTGTTTGAGTTCTTTACATTCCTTTTGAGTCCGCCTCCTGTGTGAATCGCCACTGAGAACATCAGGACCCTAGTGACTTCTCCTGGCCTTAGAGACCGTCGATTTCCAGGTGTGGATGGAACGGAGGGTACTGAGAGAGTGTGCGAAGGCAACGCCACCGTGAAAGCTTCCTTCTCTTCCGAATATCCGAGGTGCCTGGGGCCGATCTGTTCTCAGGGTGAGCACGTCGAGGCCAGGGACTGAGATCAGGAATCTTGGCATTTAGCTCTTCTTCTTACAGAAGGTCTCCCAAGGTTCCAGTGTTTTCCGTAAAGCTCCCCCTTTAGAATCCTCCGCAGAGAGCTACCTGCTTCCAAAGTGGGATTGTTTCAGGTAAAAGGGGGGGTAACACGAGGTGTGGAGGCCTCTTTTAGTTTTATGAACTAAGCTGTATTGGCAGCTTCAGAAATTACTGGCTAGCCATTAAAATGGAAGCCCACAGATACATTTCCCCCTAAAATACACTCTCCATCTCTAAGTGTGTTGCCTTTATTATGTGACAAAAAAAAAAAAACCGATATAATTTTCTGTAGCGCGAAGCCAGTTATCTTGATGCGTAGGTAACAAGTTTATCTTGTCAAAACTTCCATGTGTGCGTTCAATTATCATCGGTTGTCCCTCCGTACCTGTGACTAACGGAAGGGAGGTCTTCTCCTTTGGTGTTTCAGATTGTCTGAACAAGAATTGCGTTTTCTTTATTACTCTCTTCCTAAGTGCTGTTGTCCCGAAAGCAACCAAGAAAATACAAAGTATTGGCTCGTCTACCAACACAACCTAACTTTGTATTCAGAGGCGAAAGAGAGAAATCACATAATACTCTTTTTCTTTTTATGTAAGTTTTCCTTTCTTGAAGTGAACTGAATTGCCTACACAGTTGTTTCAATTGAAAGAGAGACTTTGTGAAGCTTTTGCTGGGCTGGATCCTGTTTAACACCCTGCGTTCGGGTTCTGTCTGAATATGTCTCCTGGAGCTCGCCGAGCCGTCATGTGTAATTGGAAACATGCACGTTCACAGCGGCACTTGACTCTGAAGAATGGTCCGGACATTTTTCCCAGCTTTGTTCTTTCGTATTTTGTCCCCATGCCGTGATTTTTTAAATTGAATTCAAATTTGCAGCTTTTAAAAGAAAACCACAAGAACACGATTTTTAATCTCTTGTGATTTCTTTGCCGCTGTTCTACATATAAGATAGCGATTGCCTTAATCTATCCAAGCCAGACTTATAAAAAAATTAAAGCTGGTATCTCTCTATTCAGTTAGGTCCTTAAAAAAAAAAAAAAGTCTTTTTACCAGTTAAGGAGGAGCATGTCCTACAAAAGCGAAGCGGAGGTTTTTCCGTCTGGGGAGCCCGAGGGGTACGGGTATAGCTATTGACACAGACCCTCCTTCACAGTGTCAAGGAAGGGTCAACCCTTGTTTTAAGTGGTAATTTTAGCCTTCAGCCAGATTCCAATCTTGAAAAAAAAAAAAAAAAAAGGTTGTGGAAAAACCATGTCACCACATGTTGAGTGATGTCACCAGGCAGGGAGGTTACCTAGAGAAGATGAAGAATCTTACGGCTTATTTGATTTGTGAACTGTTTCTGATTATCCCAATTGAGGGAGGGTCACTTTGAATAATGACGCCTTGATATCCCTTCTGTGGGGAGTCTACACCACTGGTCACCAGATGTGTAGGGCGGGCGCCTCAAGCCCGCCAACGGTCCTGTGAGCCACGTGTGTTCAGACGCTGCCGTCCGTGTTTAACCTTGCTCTAGGTAGGGCCCACCTGAAACCCACCCTCTGCCCACCGCCCCAAGAAGGAAAGTCTAGTTGATGATGATTTGTCATTAATATTCATATCTGTGGGCCCGGTCATTGTTCTCTGGCATGAATATTTGGCACGGGCTTCAGTTCAGCTGCTGCCCAAACAGAGATCAATGAGTCCTTTTGAGCAAGTATTAAGATACTTCGAGCATTTTCTGAGAAGGGAAATTTTATGCTTAGACGTGACTGCAAACCCCTGGATTCTAAACCTTGAAGGGACTTGGAAGATCATTTACTCTTGCAGATCTTTACATTGTCAGCTTCCCTTCAGAAGCTTGCATTGCAGACTATAAAGTGAATCCCATCGAAGTCAAACGCACGGTTAGAAAAATCTTGCCCTCCCGCCTTCTCTCACTGCTGTCAGAAATGGCTGTGTACCAGTTGGGCATGTCACTGTCTGTGTATCAGTGATTTGGGGAACTGATGATGCCTCTTCCTCTCCTGGAGGAACATTCGGCCTCGCTGAAGAGTTTACCCCTTGGTCTTAGACCCTCCAGAACTACTAAAACCCAAAGAATGAGTAAATCCCTTTTCCCACCACGTGAGGACGGTCCACTCATGCCCCCGCCCACCCTCCCGACTAATCTTCATCCTTTTCTTCTCCAAGACAGTTCCCTGTTTCCTCACTGTTCTTTCCCATGGTTTTATTTCCTGCACCAGCCTGGCCCTTCTCCCACGGTGTATTCCCATCACTTAAACAAATGCTGGCATTTGGGGCGCCGGGGGGACTCAGTCGGTTGAGCGTCCGACTCTTGATTTCGGCTCAGGTCCTGATCCCAAGGTTCTAGAATCCAGCCCTGTGTTGGGCTCTGCACTAACATGGCGGAGCCTGCTTGCGATTCTCTCTCTCCCTGTCTCTCCTCCTCCCCCCACTCTCTGTCTCTCCAAATAAGTGAATAAACTCAAAAAAATAAAAAAATAAATAAAAATAAAAACATGCTAGCATTTCATTCTGTGCTGGGCAGCCTACAACTAAATGTGAACGAGGTCTTTCAGATTTGAGCCCAGCAGCACAGTGCAGTTTCTGAAACTAGAGGAGGGGGGGGGTCCCTCTCCATCCCCTGCCCTGCGTCACAAGAGCCTCTGCTCCCTGTTCTGGCTTGCTGTCTTTTTACCCATGTGAGAAGAGTCTTACTGGAGAACTCGACCACTTCTGTATGTGTGTGGTTCTGTAAATAAGTATCTGTTCATTTAAAACGTGCAAACAAGGAGCACCTGGGTGGCTCAGTCGGTTAAGCGTCTGACTTTGGCTCAGGTCATGATCTTGTGGTTCGTGAGTTCGAGCCCTGCGTCGGGCTCTGTGATGACCGCTCAGAACTTAGAGCCTGCTTGGGATTCTGTGTCTCCCTCTTTCTCTGCACCTTCCCCTGCTAGCACTTCTCTCTCTCTCTCTCTCTCAAAAATAAACAAAACATTAAAAATAAAACTAAAGAAGAACAGAAGCCAAAATTAAAAAAAATAATAATAATAAAAATAAGAGGTATAAACGATCCACAAAAATGTAAAGAATAAAGTTAAAAAAAAAAGTCGGGGGGCGCCTGGGTGGTGCAGTCGGTTAAGCGTCCGACTTCAGCCAGGTCACGATCTCGCGGTCCGGGAGTTCGAGCCCCGCGTCGGGCTCTGGGCTGATGGCTCAGAGCCTGGAGCCTGTTTCCGATTCTGTGTCTCCCTCTCTCTCTGCCCCTCTCCCGTTCATGCTCTGTCTCTCTCTGTCCCAAAAATAAATAAACGTTGAAAAAAAAAAAAGTCGGGAATCCTACCCTTGAGAAATAACAGGGCTGGACCTGCCACTCAATGACAACAGTGTGTCTAACATAGGATCCACACGTGGAAAACTGTATCTCTGTATGTTTCTATTTTTAGAGAGAGTGATGCAAGGGTGAGTACCAAAATGTTCAAGATGATTTGACTTTTTTTTTAAGTTTTTATTTATTTATTAAGTAATCTCTACATGCAACGTGAGGCTCGAACTCCCAACCCCGAGATCAAGAGCCACGTGACCTTACGAAGGAGCCATGCAGGTGCCCCTGATTTGACTTTTTATAAGAAGAACGTGGTACTTTTATATCAGCTACGTCCATATCTGTCTAAATCAAGACTATCGAAAGGGACTTAATATGGTGACGTATACTTTGACACAGGGAGTAAAGACACGCGTCAGTCCACCTGATAGTCTGTTGAACCTCTTAGGAGTAAGAGGACACTTGTCACTCACTTCCCTCCCTCAAGTCTCCTCCTCCCCTAGTGCTGCCCAGTTCAGTAATGGGATAGCCATTTACCCTGGTGTTCAGGAGCCAGACCTTGGCATCCCGGTTTCCTCCTCTTTACCTTCATATCTAATCCATCAACAAGTTTTGTGGGCTCTACATATAGCCCGAAGTGCCCACCATCTCCTCAGCCGCTAGCACTTCTTAAAAAAAGTTTATTTATATTTGAGAGAAAGAAGGTACGAGTGGGAGAGGGGCAGAGAGAGAGGGAGAGAGAGGGAATCCCAAGCAGAGCCCAATGTGGGGCTTGAACCCATGGACCACGAGACCATGAATGCTTAACCAGCTGAGCCACCCAGGCACTGCCGCCCCCTAGCGCCTTAAGATCCAGATGATCCTCTTGGATACTAAAATAACCCCTCCATCACCCCCCTCTTTCCACTCTTGGTCCTCTGTAGTCTCTTCTCCAAGCAGAAGTCAGAGTGCTTTCCCCTAAGTACAAATCAGGTGATACCATTTACTGGAAAAAAAAATACTACTCCATACTTCCCTTGGCAATTTGAGTAAGGTTCAAACTCCTGCAGAGGTTCCCAAGGCCAGACCCGATCTGACCTACCTCCCAGAGCCACTAACTCACTCTGCTGCAGCCACACTGGCTCTTGCTGGTTCTAGAATATTCCGTGCTCATTCCCACCTCAGGGTCCTTGTGATCACTGTTCCCATCGCCCAGAACATTCTCCCTAAGAAATCAGTATGGCCTAATCCTTCACATTTATCAGTTCTTTGTTCACAAATCATCCCAGGGAGCCCTGCCCGGACCATGCCATCTAAAAAGAGCCATTATTTTATCTCTTCAGTTATTTTTGTTTTTTCCTAAGTACCTTTATCTGATTGTAAATTTATTTATAGATTTTTTTTTTAAATGATCTGTTTCCCACACTGGAATGTAAGTGCCCTGGGGGCAGGTCTTTGTCTTATTCATCAGTGTATTTCTAGTACCTAGAATAGTGCCTGGTATATGGTATTCATTCAATAAACAGATGGTTTTGGAGCAAATGAATGAAAGAATCCCGTTCCCTTGGGATTGGGAATGTTTCAGGCAAAACTTAGCCCATGCTCGTGCATAACCCTGTCAGGGAGATGGCCCTCCTATGGGCCACAATTCTAGAAATACCTACTTCAGTGTTATTCGAAGAGAAATCTGATCAAAGTAATCTGCAGTCATGACTCACTTCTTGTCAATGTGAGCCCAGGAGATCTCTTTTGGATGAACAAAGAGGCCTTTTGATCTTGCCCTGATGTGTTTTCCTCTCTGACATTGATACTACATGTAGTGATTATTTCTCCCTTAAATGCAGTATGCATTTTTGGGTCCAGTTATGGGTCCAGTGATGCACCCAAGATGCATAGTGAGAGAGAAGGTCAAGATACGTGAGAAGAAGCAAAAGCCACTTAGGCACCATAAGCAACTTTTCATGGTATGGGAACTTCCCCTGTGTTCTTATCTTTTGATGTGTGTGTATCTAAGCCTACAGGTTGTAGTCAAATTGGAAATATTTCATCTTTTGGCCCTGAGGAGTGAAAGCAATGGCAGGCAGGTTCCTGGTTGGGCCATCCTGCCGGGAATGCAAGAACTCCATGGTGAAGTCGGTTGCCCCATTAATGGCACTCTGAGGAGGTATGGTAGACCTCATTAATGGCGCTCTGGTAGACAGTCATGCTGTGGTAACAAATGAACTCCAAATCCCAGTGACCTAACCTAATGGGTGTTTATTTCATGTGCTATCACATAGTCCTTAAGGCATCCTGGCTGACAGAAGTTCCACCATCTTGGGGTACTGTCCTACCAACACATGGCTTCTAGGGCCACCTTAGCAGGGGAAGACCAGCACATAGAGTTCATGTCTGTACTCTATGATACGGGGAACACCAGTGATGGCCTTCACCTCTGTTAACAGACCAGTGGCCAGAGCCTATCACATGGTCCCAAGGGTTGGAAATCTTCCAGTGGGTCCAGGAAGTTTCTGAGAAGTTCATGAAGCTTAAAGACTTTTTAAAAAGGTGATAGTAATAGGCAAATAAATAAATACTAAGAAATTTATTGAGGTCTATAAAAGTCTTTAAAATAATAACAAATAAAATAGCTTTTTAAGAGTTTGTTAAGAAATTTATTGGAAATTTTAAGTGTAGTGAGTTTCTTTAAAATTTTTTTTTAATGTTTATTTAATTTTGAGAGAGAGAGAGTGAGAGAGAGCAGGGGAGAGGCAGAGAGAGAAGGAGACACAGAATCTGAAGCACAGAGCTATCAGCACAGAGCCTGACACGGGGCTCGAACTCACGAACTGCGAGATCATGACCTGAGCAGAAGTCAGTCGCTCAACCGACTGAGCCACCCAGGCACCCTGTGGTGAATTTCTTAATAACTTCCTACAAGTAGCTCATTTCCTAAACAAACAAATACTTGGACAACTGAAGATTTTAGTTCTAACTCCTTAACTAAGATCGGAATGCCATAAACACTGGTTTGTCTATAGCAGAGGATAGACAAGGGTCCCCTAATCACAGGATTTTAATTGTGACCGACCCATGCCTCTGTTTATGTGACATGTGATAAATTGTATTAAGTCTGAAAAAGACCCTAGAAAGACTTCTCTCAGTTCCGAATTTTTAACCCATGGTCTAACTGGTTAGCCCCAAATCCTGTAAAGTGGGCTCAACTTTACCCCTTGGAAGTTACTTCTAGGATGCTTTGAAAACATGCTATTAAAAAGTTGGCTCCAGGGGCGCCTGGGTGGCGCAGTCGGTTAAGCGTCTGACTTCAGCCAGGTCACGATCACGCGGTCCGTGAGTTCGAGCCCTGCATCAGGCTCTGGGCTGCTAGCTCAGAGCCTGGAGCCTGTTTCAGATTCTGTGTCTCCCTCTCTCTCTGCCCCTCCCCCGTTCATGCTCTGTCTCTCTCTGTCCCAAAAAATAAATAAACGTTGAAAAAAAAAAAAAAAAGTTGGCTCCTGAGAACTAACTCTCAAACCCATCCATCTGCTGGATCAAAATGTGACATCAGATTTTCCCTCCGTGACTTCCAGGTGGGGGGTGTGACAATGACACGTCTAGCCTCGGGACTCGATAGGTTTTAGGATGAATTATCATACCCTTAGCTACTGTTAGATCGTTGGCCGATTTCCGTGTGTTAATGAAGCTGAAAACAGTTTATAATGTGCAATTTAATTTCTAATTACAGTTTATAACTTGGCAAAGCTTGACCGTGCAGTGCGAGGTACAAATTAGGCACCAACACACTTTTAAAACATTTGTATCCTTTGTATTCGTATTTCTAGGTTTGTTTCCCGAGTAAATAGTTCGACAAGTTTAAGAAGACCTTTGCTCTTAACATTGGAAGGGAGCCGATTTTCTAGTAATAAAAAGGTGGTCCTATCACCGAACAGTTTGAGTGCCTGTTCCATGCTGAGCATTGCTTTTGGTCCGGGGCTAAAACTGACCGCATGGCCCCAACCCCTTTCCACTGAGAGCCTTCATGCTGGTGAGGGAGGCGGTTCCCAAGGTGATCACGTGGAATACATAGAAGGTGATGAGTGAGATGGAGAAAAGTCAGGCAGAGGACAGGGGGTGCTGGAAAGAGGGAGTTGAGGGTTTTCATAAAGTGAGGCTACAAAGAAGGCAGCATCTGTGGAAACACCTGCAGAAGGTGAGGGGAGCCAGCCGTGCGGATGAAGGGGGGAAGAGGCGTTCCCGGCACAAGGACCGAGGACAGAGGTGCAGAGGTGGCCACGTGCCTGACATGCAGAAAAACCAATAAGGAGGAATCCCTGACCCGGCCATGCAGGGGAGTCCTACGCGGCCGTTAAAATAATGATGCAAAGCTACATGCACCCCCGTGGAACAGCAGCCACAATGTAATTAGTGAAAACAGCCAATTTTGAAATGCTGTGCACAGAAAATCCCATTATTTTTTGCCAAACAATTTTATACATCGCTAGTTGTAAACCTACACTTAGAAAAATATCTGAGAGGATAGAAATCAAAAGGTTGACGGTGATTTGCTTCTTTCCTTTACACCTGAAAAGTTTGCTACGAATTCTAATTGGGATGCGGACACAGTATCTTTTTATAATTAAGAGACCATTCTCTGATTATGCTAATACCATGGTACTCTAAGTGCAACTGAATATTTTAGTTATATCTTGCCGGGAAAGATATTTACATATTACTTATACTAAACTCAATAAACAGTCATGTTTGAAAAGTTGGCTACAGCTTCCTGGTACTTAATGCTAAACCATCCGTTTTGGGGTTGAATTGTGTCCTCTCGAAACGGGCACGTTGAAGCCTAACCCTTCAGTGCATCAGAACATGACGTCATTTAGAAACAGGGTCACCTTATGTAATCAGGTTAAGATGAGGTCAGGCTGGAACAGGGTCGATCCTAACCCAGTAGGACTGATGTGTTTATCAAAAGGGGAACTTGGGAGGCAGACAGACAGACAGACGCACGCACGCATACACAGAGAGAATGTTGTGTGAAGTTGAAGGCAGAGGCCGGGGTGATGCATCTACAAGTCCAGGAATGCCAGAAGTCGCCGGCAACCCCCAGGAGCTGGGAGAGAGGCCTGGAGCAGGTTCTCCCTCACAGCCCTCAAGAGGGACCAGCCCTGCTAACCCCCCTCAGACTTCTCGTCTCCAGAAGGAGACATTTCTGTTGCTCAAACCCCTGCGTCTGGCGTACTTTGTTATGGCGGCCCTGGGAAACTGATACACAACCCTATTGGAAGTGAAGCCGCTTACTGATCTGGAGACTACGTCATGCCTAACTCGTGGGCATACGGAAGAAACTTCTAGAAGATCATGCATTATTGTGGTCATGTTAAGGTTTTATCAGGGTAGTTGTTCAGTAACCTTTGACCTCAAAGCTTTTTTGCACGAGGCCATATAATATTCAGTTGTCCTTTGGTTCTTTAATGGATTGTACTGTCTGTGGAAAGTTCTAGCTCTTTCTTCGGTGTTCCTCTGAGAGATGTGGGGGTGGGACTCCCTTAAGGAGGAGCAGAAGCAGAAAACACGGTGGGTCACCTTTCAGTCAGCCACAAGCAGTGTGTCCCCTTCAGATGTGCACAGGTCCTGTTTGTCATCGGCAGCTGCCACCAACATGCTGGTGGGGAAGGTGATATTCTAGTGATTGATTTAGGGTTTAGTTAGTCAGTGATTCCTCAGTTGACTGAGCACTGTCCTTGTACTAAGCAGTTAGGGAATTGTCCCCTCAGGAGGGTTTTCAAACCCGGAGGGAGGGAGAATGTAAATCCTGATCCCTGACTGCCTTCAGGAAGTTCTGATTCCAGATGCCTGGGAGGGGGCCTGAGCATTTCTTTCCAGCAAGTCCCCAGTGGCACAGAGGCTGCTGGTCTGGAGCCCACCCTTGGGGTAGCCCTGGCTTTCCAGGGCTGTCCCATGCTCTTGTCCCCAGGCCAGGTGGAAATTTCTTCCCACAACTTCAGTTTAATATGATGTCCTTGAGGGGCGCCTGGGTGGCTCAGGCGGTTAAGCGTTCGACTTCAGCTCGGGTCGTGATCTCATGGCTCCTGAGTTCGAGCCCCATGTCAGGCTCTGTGCTGACAGCTCAGAGCCTGGAACCTGTTTCGGATTCTGTGTCCCCCCCTCTCTCTCTGCCCTCCCTCTCTCTCTACCCCATTCTCGCTCTGGCTGTCTCTCCCTCAAGAATAAATAAACATTAAAAACAAATAATTTAATATGATGCCCTTGAATATCACCACGGGCCAGGGCAGGATAGGCTACTTTCTGTTCCTTACGTGGACTTTGCTCACTTTGCTGCCCTGTGTCTCTCATGGAAAATGACTCTCAGGCTTGAGGACGGAGATCAGTTGACTCTTGCTATAAACTGATAGACTTTTGGCAGATGGTGAAAATTCCCTAAATCATCATCTAATAAGATGCTCAGAACTAGGATTTTTCTCGATTGCTATGACTTCTCTCCAACAGAATACATAACATGATTTTCCAATTCTTTGTATAAGTTTTGTTACTGCTTGCTTTTGTGCTTTCGTATGTCCTAATAATATCTGTATACTTGAGCTTTTTAAAAAAGTAACATTTCTACTGCAAAGTCATAAACGGTAGACAATTTAGTAGATACAATAGAGAAATTAAACCTTCCTTAGCCCCATCACCTGGAAGTAACATCTATTGATATTTTTAGGTATTAGTCTTTTGCTTAATATATCAATTTATTTTTAATTGAGTTATACACCTTATGAATGAAATAACATACATTACTTATTTATAAAAAAATGTAATGTTTATTTTTGAGAGAGAGAGAGAGAGAGAGTGAGCCGGGGAGGGGCAGAGAGAGAGATGCACACACAGAATCTGAAGCAGGCTCCAGGCTCTGAGCTGTCAGCACAAAGTCCAATGCAGAGTTTGAACCCAGAAACCGGGGTTCGCAAACTGCAAGATCATGACCTGAGCCAAAGTCAGTCTCTCAACCGATTGAGGCACCCAGGTGCCCCCATAAATTTATTTTAACAGTTAAAATGGAAGTTATTGGGGCGTCTGGGTGGCTCAGTCAGTTGAGCGTCCAACTCTTGATTTTGGCTCAGGTCACGATCTCTCGGTTCGTGAAATCGAGACCCGCGTCAGGCCCTGCATTGACAGCATGAAGCCTGCTTGGGATTCTTTCTCTCCCCCTCTCTCTGTCCCTCTCCCACTTGCATGCTCTCTCGCTCTCAAAATAAACAAATAAAAAAACCCCAAACATTTAAAAGGAAAATGATTTAAATTACTAAAGTTAAAAATGGTTCTCTTGGAATTTTATTCATTGTTCTCTTTGTTTGTCGGTATAATTACAGAATAACTTTTTCCGCCACGAATATCTTTTTCTTTCTCTGATGACACCGTAGAGACTCCAATATATTCTTACAGTCTGACTTTGACTCCTCGAGGTAGTTCGTGGATTTTCACCATCACGGACAGAATTGTGATTAACGTTATGGTAGATACCTCTGAGTTTACCTAGCATAAAATTCTACAAATGAACTTGAGTGAGGGAGAGAGGTACAGAGGTGCCTACAGGGTTTTCTTAATCACCCCTGGCTCTGGGCTCCTGCTTACAGGGAATTTGGTCCATTCGTGGGTTGTTTTACTGCCGCACCTCAGAGAAGAAGTCTTTTCCTTTGCGTTCACCTGCCCTGAGGGTGTAACAGGCCCCATCAGTGAGTCTCTTAGTCCTTTTCTTCCTCAAGACTCGTCTTGCAATCTACGTGTCTATGAGCTCATGCCCACCCCCCCACCCCCGCCGCCCCCAGGACTTACCCTTTCCCCTCAACAGTCAAAACAGTGTTCTGTTCAAGAAATGGAGTCAACGTATCTCTGCTGATCTGGTGCCTTAAGGAAGACACCGGCATGATATTTGGCTCACACCCCTGGCTGGCTCCTCTAGCTTCTGGTCTCCCTTCTCATACGCACAGACCCATATCGCCATCAAAGACATGATCGCCAGGAGGACTGGAAGAGACTGTGAGGCTTCGGGCTTGCTCTTGCTTTCTCCCCTTTGTTTGCCAATTCCAGTGAGCTGAGGGAGGTGCCCAGGCTGTTTTCCCACGGATGTAGTTAATGCCTCGCCTCCCCCCCCCTCCCCCCCCCCCCCCCCCCCCCCCCCCCCGCCCCACGACATGCTGGCGTGGCTGAAGTCCGTGAAGTAGCAAAGTCAGCGGGATCTCGGGGCTGGATTGCTTGGAGGGGATGAGATAGCGAGATGGCTCACAAATGGCTCCTCTGTCTTGGCTCGGGAGCAGGGGTGGAGGGAGCTTTGAGGGAGAGCACTGAGGACAGCGGTGCTCTCCGTCTGGATCATGTTGCGTTGCAGTGCCGGGGTCCCTCCAGCTGAAACGTCTGGCCGGCATTTGAATGCACAGATCCGAATCAGAGGAGGGTCGGAGCTTGGGCGGCCGTGGAAGGCAGTCGTCTCAGAGGCAGGGACCCCTGTGAGTGTAAACGTGGCCTTTCTCGGAGAACGTGGGCAGGGAGCTGAGCGCGTGAATGCAAGATGGTGGAACAGGCGCCGGGAAGGAGATGTGAGTGGTGTCACCTTCACTGCCCGTGACCTTCATCCAGCCGCACCAGCAGCAATGGCTCTTGAAAATCCTCTTAGGTTGTCTTTCCTCCCTGTCTTGGAATATCTGAAATAAATTTCCCTTTTAGGTTTTAAAATTAATTTCTGATCTTCATCTGTAATTACAAAGACTGTTGATTCTCCCCCAACCTCCACGCCTTCCGATAGTGGCTTAACGTGGGAAGCAGCGTGCCTACCACGTGCGGTGGACCCTTACTTTGTGACTGTTGGTCTCACGGTTTGGGATCAGCGTGAGCGCTCGTGTTCTGCCCCCATTCTGTATTTTCTTTAGGAAGGGCTTCAAACAGAAGAGGCTCGAGAACTCTCTTGCAGGAGCATTTCGGAAGTTATTTCCGGTAGTGCTGGGGTTGACATCTCTCCTTAGAGACTCTTAAATATTTCCACAATAGAGGACACTGTTTCTGGCTCTGGAGTTTCTTGTTTCCGGAGGGTTTCTGTAGCCAGGTGGTTCCTGTCTTCATCTCACTGAAGAAGACCTAACTTCTTACCGTCTCTCCTGCATTTTGGAGTTTCTAATGACAGGGCATCTTGTTATCAAGGATGCTTTTGCTTACTATATCGCAGACATGCAGTGATGTTTTAAAAAATGCTCAGAAATGGAGCAGGGAAGGTCAGCGGCAGCTCCATTCAGGCGCTGCTGGTTTGGGGTTCCCGAGGCTGCGGGACTTCGGTGCAAGTAGCTCATTCTGCTTCGTGAGGTTCTGTTTAATCGTTGGAAATGACCGGCAAAGACTCATGTGTATGAAGAAATCGACTCTCTCCCTGGAGAACAATTGTCGCCCTTCCTCGTCCAGTGGTCAACAAGGCGCTGCCACTTTGTGACATGTTTGAATTTATTCTTTGTTTATAGACATTCAGGCCAGAAGGACTCATAGCTTTGGCAGATGATTAAAGCCATTTAAGTTAGACTTTTGACACTGTAATTAAATGTGAGCACAAATCAAATAACGCATTCCATATTCCTTCCAGTGGGGACGGCTCGGGAGCTGGCAGGGTGTCGCTGTCTAGCTTGGATTAGGTCTCTGGGATTCCAGAGAAGGCTTTGATTCGTAAATGGTTGGGTTGAGCGGTGCTTTCCAAAATATATCTTTTAGAGGTATGAACTAACAAAATAAATGAAAGAAAATTGGATTAATTTTAATAATTCTGCTGCTTTGACTCCAGATCCTTGAATACCTACGAAAACAAAGTACCTCTTAAAAGAGCAGCCTTGCCTTTGGATACTGGAACTCTCTGTTTCTGTTTATGAGAAGGAGGAGCCAGATGTATATTTTTAGACGGAGGGAGGCATCCAGGGGGAGAGGGAGGGTCCCTGAGGAGCCTTTCCAGGGTGCTGGTCGGAGATCAGGCAATTCTTGGAGCTTTCGGAGTGAATGCCTTTCAAATTATGTTTTTGAAACCAGATTCAGGCCCCTTCTGTTATTGATTGTTTTCATATGAAATAACATTGAAATCCAGTAGCAAATTGGGCTAGATGTAGATGAGTATTCCACATGGGTAACCGGGATTTTGTTGAGAATTACAGTAATGAACGGCATGAGGATCAGACATAGAACACTAAGCAGGGATGGAAGTTCAGAGGGACAGGTCCGGATGACCACCGGTTTCCTGCTCAGAGAGAGTTTTGCTGCAACTGTGGCTCGCCCCTTACTTTCTGACCTTGGATGAAAGACTTAGCCTGTCTAAGCCTCTGTGGCTTGTCCGATGGAAAGAATAGCATGCAATTCATAGGATGATGGTAAGGGTGAACTTAGATAATTAATGGATATAAAGCATTTATGGTGATTCCTGGCATATGATAAATTAGTGGCCTATGTCATTATTATAATAACCAACACCACTCTCCAGATGAAGTAGAAAAGAGGAAGTATCTTCTTAGAAAATTTTTATCGGAGTATTTTTGGGGGAGATGTCCGTGACAGATACTCATTGGAATGTTTATTATGAATACAGACGTGGTGTTGTATAAGCTATTATCAATAATACTACGGTTTTGATTGTATGAAAAGGTACAGGTTCATCATAATGGATTGTTATCGGTGATAGACAACCAGTGATTGGATAACTTATTTAAAAATATCAAATGCTCAGGCTACTTAGAAAACATGAGCAGGATATAAACATGAACCCATATTATTTTTAGCATTACCCACTGCCCAAGTCCCCCCCCGCCCAACCCCCCGCCATCTATGTGTGTTTTTAAAGAACTGTATGGGCCACATTTCAGGGAGGGAGCCTGGAAGCCTGTGATCCAATGGCATTTAATGAAATGATTTTGAGTGGAAAACTGGTCTCACCCGGACACAAAGCCTCCTTTGATAAACCATTTTACCGAGCCAAAGTTGCTCCCACGTAAGAAATAACTACCCTAGCTCATATGGAACAACTCATTTCTTCCCCAAACATATTTTATGTCCAAGAGAAATAGTTTAATAGAGCTTATACCTTCTTTTTTTTTTTTATTTCCATCATTACCGTATCTAAACAGATTGTCAGAGCAAGATTGCTCAGATTTCCACTCAAGAGTCACACGACAATTATAGGTGTCTTTGGGATTGACTTAGAAAATACTGAAATAAACAAGAATTTGCTTATTCCTTTTGTCTGGTCTGAAATTGATTTATGAGGCTGGACCTTTATTGAACTTTGATAAATACCTGGGAAATAGGTGATCGAACTTCCGCATTGAAATGTGAAGCCACAAGTAGGTAATTGCTTGATTAAAATTGAATATTTTGACATGCTTGATCCGCACCCTCCACTGGTAATTAAAAATAGTCTGAGTGCTTTAACTTTGCTAGTAGAGCAGTTACGGCCAAATCCGTTTTATAACTTTCAAGTAGCTGTTATTGATTGTAACTGTGCACAATCATTTGTCATATTGCAACTGAGAGAATACACTTCATGTATGGATTTTTAATTTACAATATCCTCTTCTCGCCCTACCAATATAATCCATCTTTTCAAACGTTAGTAAATCAAGACAAAACCTTTTATTAGTAAATTTATAGATACAATAAGAGAAAGGAAACCAAAAATTCATATTTTGTAAAGACCATCACTTCCGAAGTAAATCTTTCCTTACACTTTAGAAAAAGTACAAATCTTATTTTATATATTTTAATTTAGTTAACGATGTTTGGTCAAAATTTATATATGAAACAGGCCACGTTGTGCCACTTCTTAAAAGCAGACCTTTCTCCGCCCGCAGCTTATTCAGAGGGAGGAGACTGTGTATTATGAAACATTATTAAAACTACTGTAGGTTTATCGTTAAGCAGTTCTGTCTGTAAGAGAAAACTCTCTGATTTCATATGGTGCTGTTTGTAGTGATTGTACAGAATATAAATTATCACCCTTCACACTGAGGGCTTGAGCTGGCCGGAGGACTAATTATTACCTTTATGTAGGGATATTAGAATTTCATTCATGTCATATTTTCAATTTTTTTTAACGTTTATTTATTTTTGAGACAGAGAGAGACAGAGCATGAATGGGGGAGGGTCAGAGAGAGAGAGGGAGACACAGAATCTGAAACAGGCTCCGGGCTCTGTGCTGTCAGCACAGAGCCTGATGCGGGGCTCGAACTCACGGACCCCAAGATCACGACCTGAGCCGAAGTCGGACGCTCAACTGACTGAGCCACCCAGGTGCCCCCCCGTCATATTTTTAATATTCAAACCATAAATTGCAAACATTTGATCTAGAATGTCACAAGTCGGGGCGCCTGTGTGGTTCAGTTGGTTAAGCGTCTGACTCTTGATTTCGGCTCAGTTCACGATCCCAGGGTCGTGGGATTGAGCCCCACACGCTCTGTGCTGAGTGTGAAGCCTGCTTAAGATTCTCCCTTTGCCTCTGCCCCTCTCCCCAGCTCACACGGGCTCTCTCTCTCTCTCTCCCTCTCTTTCTCTCTCTCTCAAAAAAAAAGAATATCACAAGTAAGAGTGTCAGAGTCTGCATATACTTATCTGATCACCATGTCAAGGGAAGCCTATTCCCTTGGGAGTTCAGGCTACCTGGGTTAGCTCAGAGGAGCAATTGTGCCTAATTTAGGCTGCACATTACTGCATTTCTTAAGTCACTTACTATTTTGTTTTAGTTTCCAAAATTCAAAACCTGAACTGTGGTTTCCTAAAAGCAAATTCAGTGAACTTCATCTGTATCATTTTTCTCTCTTTTAATTCATCACACAATGATGTGCCATATTGTATTGATGTGGAAGATACCCTTCCCAGGAACCCTGAGTACTTTAATTGAAGTCACACATTGTGTCTTTTTCTCAGTTTCCTGCTTTGGGAGCTTCTTTTGCCCCAGAGTGCCTTTTTATTTCCTTCAGAGGTAGCATCACAATGGTGTTTAAGGACTTGAAATACAGAGTTAGAAATACTTTGCTTCAAAGTCAATGGTTCCTGTTCTCACCTCCGTCTTCATAAGCATCTCCTGCTGGGTCACATGCTGTGACTTTGGGCAGGTTACTTCTCTGTGCCCATACCTTCCACTATAAAATCTGGCTAATCATAGACATACCTATTAAGGTTTTGTGATGATTGGCCCAGGGCTTGGCCCCATGTATAGTAAGTACACTTTGAGCTGCTGAATGTTGCCTGAGAAAACATGCAGAACAGTGCTGGCTGGTCTCTACATCTGTGACCACAAGTCCCCAATGGGTACAGAGCACTGCATCTAAGTCCTGCCCTCCCTGAGGTCACAGGCTGCCTCTTCTTTTCTCCGCTCAGCTTCTAAATGGACAAGCTCAAGGACCCAGCTTTGATCACCTCTTCTTTGTTGTCTAACTCACCTCTCCCCCCGCTCAAAAAAAATTGTGATCCAATCACATGGCTTGAAAACCACCCACATTTCAATGATTCACAACCTTACCTCCCTGTTCATAACCATGTTCTAATTGGTATCTCAGCATACACGTTTATAGGCGCCTTCGACTTTAAGTACCAATCCTGATCTGCCCTCCCGAAACTTGAATTTCCCAAGCCTCTCCCATCTCTGTAAAGTGCAAACACCACCTTCCCAGTTGCTAAGGCCGTAAATACAACAACATGACAACCAGAGACCACAGATCATGTCTGATTTTCCTTCCTTTGCTCTCTGCCTCCAGCGTAGCAGCCAGTTTCGTCCTGGTCCCTCCTCCGTTACTTGGATGGTGCAGATATCTTAGCGGGTTCTCCCAGCTTCCACTTGTGCACGTTGACAAGCTTTTGCTTCCCGTGAGTGGGATCGTACAGCCTCCATTTGTTCTCCAGCTCCAGTGGCTTCCTGCCATTTTGGGGATAAGTCCAAACCCCTCAATGTGATCTGGCTTTTGCCCACCTTGCAGACGCAGGATGAAATTACTGAGCCCTGGCTCACGGCGCGCCAGTATTCTGTTTCTCTGATGTGCCAAGCTTATGCCTGGCTCAGGAAGACTGAACTAGCTGGTCCCTCACTTGGAAGGCGCCCCCCCCCCCCCCCGCATCTGTGAATGGCTCCGATTTGTTGTCTGGGTCTTAAATGAACGCCACCTCCAGGATGAGGGCCCTCACGGAGGAGGTGACCCTTGTTGTGGAGCGGTGAGGGTCATGGGAAGTATTTGGGATGCTGCCTTCTTCCTCCCACCCGGAAAACGCGGAACTGATAATATATTCCCAAAAAGCAAGATTATCCCTTCTTCGCTGCCTAGCCCCATGTTTCATCTGCTGCCTGTAAAAGCATTCCTTGTGTGAAAACTTTTGCTCTGCTAGCCTGGAGAGAACATGCAGCCCTGGACCATTCTCTTTTCCTCCTTTCTTTTTTTTTTATTAAAAATATTTTTAAGTGTTTATTTTTGAGAGAGAGAGAGAGTGAGCAGATGGAGGAGGGGCAGAGAGAGAGGGAGACATAGAATCTGAAGCAGGCTCCAGGCTCTGAGCTGTCAGCACAGAGCCCGACGTGGGGCTTGAACTCACAAACCGTGAAATCATGACCTGAGCCAAAGTCAGATGCTTAACAGACTGAACCGCCCAGGTGCCCCTCCTTCCTTCCTTCCTTCCTTCCTTCCTTCCTTCCTTCCTTCCTTCCTCTCTTTCTCTTTTGCAGAATGAGAGGATTATGTAAAGAGTATTGTACACAAAATGCTTTCTACCACCTGATCTGAGTTTCTCTTATTTGGAAGCTCATCGGATGGCAGTGTTTCTCGATTGCTCCTTTCTCCCAGATCAGGTCGCTGTCCTGATTTATATCTTGCCCATCTGTAGCCAGATGCAGTGTTTACCTGTGAGAGCAAGACAACGCGTGCCTAACATCTACTGTCTCATGGTGACACACACCATTTTATTAATTTTTAAAAACTTTCAAAACATCACACATAAAGAAAAGTACCTGAAAATCAATGTACAGCGTGATTCATCGTAATACAGGAACAGACCCACCCTTGTGCCCCTCCCCCATCCTTGCTCTTCCCTCCCTCCCTCTCAGGGAGATATTACCTTAATATCTTAATTACCTTTTTTGATCATCACTTCTTCACTGTTTTTGGTAGATTTCTCATCCAAACGTGCATATCTAGTCACTATAGTGTAGCTTCGCCTCCGTTTTGATCTTTATACAGTAGTAATCGTACAGTGTATTCCTTTCTATCAGGTTTTCCCTCACCATTATGTTTGTGAGGTTGATACATAATGTTGTGTGTGGCAGTGGTTTCTGGTAGTTTCTTCATTTTCATTGCTGTGGAGTGCCCGATGTATAAGTGCGCCACACTTTATGATTCATTCCACTACTGAAGGGCTTTAGAGATGTTCCCAGCATTGGCTATGGCAGATAATACTGCTGAGAATGTTCCGGGGTGTGTGTGTGTGTGTGTGTGTGTGTGTGTGTGTGTGTGTGCTGGATTTTCTCTGTTTCCTTCTCCAGTCCACTCTTTCTCCTTCTCTGCCCTGACCCTTGCCTCCGGGTTTCACATCTCTGAACTGCATCAGATGGGCTGCCTGGTCCTCTGTCTTCCACTGAGTTCAGCTTAAACACCAGAAGGAAATCACAGGGTTGGAAGAGAGACAGACAGAGTTCAATTATTTATTTCCCCAGCTTTCTCCCTTTGGCCAAAGGTTGGCACTGACGGTTTTCCTCTAGAGAAAACCGTAGCTCCTATTGTTTACCATGTCCTGTAATTACAGCTTCATCTGTGTCTGTTTCCAGGTGTTGATAACCACCTTCTCCTTGGCATTGGGAGCCTGAGGACCATGATGGCTTCCCCTTCTTGCTAACCCTCAGGACTTCATCACCCTCTAGCTTTTACTAAATTCTTCCCTCATCTTTGTAAGTTCTTCCACTAAACTCTCTTCAATTACCTCTTTGAATATAGTGTTTTCTAGAAGAACCTTGACTCATACATAAAGGTATCCTCTAAACCCCAGCTGCAGGTGAAAAGTAGGCAGATACTCCATATCTTTGCCAAAAAGTTGTCGGTCTTTGTTTTAGACGTTCTGATGTATATGCTCTGTTTTCTCATTATGGTTTTATTTTTTTAAATGTTTTTTAATGTTTAAAAATTTTTTTTTGAAGGAGAGACAGAGAATGAGAGGGGGAGGAGCAGAGAGAGAGGGAGACACAGAATTCGAAGCAGGCTCCAGGCTCTATGCTGTCAGCACAGAGCCCAACGTGGGGCTCAAACTCACGAACTGTGAGATCACGACGTGAACCAAAGTCGGACGCTCAACCGACTGAGCCACCCAGGCGCCCCTCATTGTGGTTTTAAGTTGCATTTCCTGGGTTAATAATGAGGTGGAAGACTTTTTCATAGATTCAGTGGGCACATGGTAGCTTCTTTTTTGAATGCCTGTTCAGTTTTTTCCCCTGTGTTTCCTTGGGTTGTGTATCTTCTTATTGATTTATAGGTATTCTTGATATGAATAGTAGGTCACATGTGTTAAAAATAACACCTTCCACTCCATTGACTGCTTTTTATTCCCTTAGTAGTGTCTTCTGATGAAAAGAATTTCTTAACTTTTTCTTAATTATAATGGAGTTCAATTTATCAGTCTCATCCCTTATAGTTAGTGGTTTTTATGCCTTATTTATAAAATCTTCACCATCCCAAAGTCATGAAGCTATCCTTTACATTATGTTCTAGAAACTTTATTGTTTTGCCTCACATTTATGTTTACAATTAGACTGGAATTGGTTTTTGACTTTTGACTGATTGGTTTTTGATGGTATGAGCTAGTTGTCAAGTTGCTTTTTTTCCATATGGATATCCAATTTCTCCCAACACCATATTCTAGAGATTTCTTCCTTTCTTCGCTGCTCTGCATGCCACCTTTGTCACAAGTAAGCATGTTCGTATGTGTGTAAATTTGTCTCTGGGCTATCTTTTTTTTCCCATTGTTTTGTTTGTCATACCTGCATGAATACTACTCGGACCTAATTATTGCGCCTTTAATAATGTTTGATAGAACAAATTATCCTACTTCACTCTTTTTTAATAACATCTATTCTATTTTTGACCCTCTGCATTTCTACATAAATTTTGGAATCAATTTGTCAAGTTCTCCAAATATCTTATTGCAATTTTGATTGGATCTACATTGTATCTGTTGATCAGTTTGAAGAGAATTGACATCTTTACAGTATTAAGTCTTTCAGTCCATGAATATGGTATACTTATCCATTTATTTAATCCTTCTTTTGATAATACTTTGTAGTTCTCTATATAAAGGTCCTGCACCTCTTGTACTAGATTTATTCCCATCTTTTAAGATATTTTTGATGATTCATTTCTAAATTCTCTTGGATTTTCTAGGTAAAAAATGATACTATCTGCAAATAGCTAAAGTTTTAACTACTTTTTCCTTGGCATTTTATTTCATTTTTTACTTATGTACTGACTAGGACCTCCAGGACCATTTGTGACAGATGTGGTGATTGTGACCCTCTTTGTCTTTTCTCCTAACTTAAAAGGAATAAATTTCAGTGTTTCATCATTAAAGTAGGTGGCTTACTGTAAGCTTTCATAAATGCTATTTATGAGACTGACAAAGTTCTCTTTTATTTCTAATCTAATAAGAATTTTTATTATGAATTGATATCAAATTTAATTAAATGTGTTTTCTTCTTTTATTTGAGATTATCATATGATTTTTCTTCCTTACAATGTATGTATAATTTACATTGATTGAAATAACCGTATATTCTTGGAATACACCCAGCTTGACCATAATATATTTATTGTCTTTCATATACTGTTGGATTTGGTTTTCTGAGATTTTGTTCAGTTTATTTTGCATCTGCTTTTATGTGTGAGGTCAGCCTATAATTTTTTTTTCTCATAGTGTCTTAGTCACATCTTGAGTCAAGCTTTTCCTTTTTTCTATTACCTAGGAGAGTTTGTATAAGACTAGCATTAATTCTTACTTAAATGTATGTCAGAATTTGCTGTTAAATAAGTCTGGGCCTGGAATGTTCCTTTTTGGTTTTCTTTTAGGAAGGATTTAGATGATCTAATCAATCTATGACTTTAATAGTTATAGAAGTTCAGATTTTGTGTTTTTTTCTTCGGAAGTTTTGGTAAATTATATTTTCCAAAGATTTTATTTGTTTCAGTTAAACTTCCACATTTATTGATAGGAAATTGTTTATAATGTTCTTTTATAATCCTTTTAATGTCTATAGGATCTGTAGTAATGGCTCCTTTTTCACTGTTGACTTTGGTTATTTTTACTTTCTCTGTTTTTCCCTTAATAGTACTCACCAAGGGCTTGTAAATAACTAATCTTTTCAAAGATTTGACTTGTTAATCTTTTCCATTGTATGGTCATTCTCTATTTTATTAATTTTATTCATATCTTTGTTATTTTCCTCCTTTTTTCTTTTTTTTTCTAACTTCTTAAGATTAATACCTTTCCCTTTTTCCTATGAGGTATTAGCCACAGAAACAGTAACATAATTGTCTTATCTATTTCATATTTACTCTTTTTATTTTCAGAACCAAACCTGGCTTAAGTTAGATTTAAGATACATATAATTTCTACAGGCTTCTCTTCATGCAATGTCATACAATGTGTTCTAATCAAAAGAATTTTATGTCAAGTGCCCTTTGAATTATTCTTGTGAGTCCTCGTTGCTCAAATGAGTTACCAAGTATCTGTCTATAGATGTCAAGATATTTCCTCACTTTGACACATTTTTTCAAAATAATCTTAACCTGTAGTTTATTTGTTCCTTTTGTGTTGAATCAAATACTTTACCCAAGTTAAAATTTTTTTTTCCTAAAAGATGTTGCCACTTTTTTCCCCACCGTCTGAACACATGCTAATCCTGTGGGACCCAACTAAAATTTCATTTTCCTCAAACAACTTTTATTAACAAGTCATTATTTTACTAACATTATATTTAACAATATAGATGCACAAATGTTTCTTGAGTAAATGAACAAAACTCCACCTCTTTGTACCAGTATGTATTATTGTATTTATTTATTCTTTAAAATCTAATCAGTAGCCTAATAAGTTTTTATTAATATATTACAGATTTGTGGCATTTTAATATTTCTACATTAAGATATGAATTGAAAATTTGTTTCTGATTATAAAAGTAACACATACTTGTTATAGTCCAACTTTCCCCAAGTGTTTGACTTGAAAAGAGGCTGTTATGCCATGGTCCCAACTTGTAAACTGAGGTTTATACTTCAGAATGTTTTCTCTGCCTATACTAACACACATCTGATAATGTTTTGAACTTAATGTACCGCAAAAATTTTCTATGCAGTGAATTTAGATCTGTCTCATTCTTCTTAATACTGTGTAATATGTTTATCTAGTCTCTGATTGATAGGTATCCAACTTATTCTCATTTTTTACTATTACTAAAGAGTGTTAGAGTGAACATTCTTGCACCCATGTCTTTGTTTATTGTGTTTCTAAAAGGTGGATTCTAAAAGAATAGGAATTGCTGAGTGAAAGGATAAATTATTTTCCGATTAGATCTTAATCTGTATTCATAATACACATACATGAATGGGAGTGTTCTTTCCTCCACATTCTTACCTGTGCTGCCGTAATAAAAATTTTTCATTTTTTTCATGTGGATAAGGACCCAAATACTGTGGTTTGGCTTCCTTATATTGATTTCCTTGCATTTCTTTTAATATTTATTGGACAGTTTATAAATGGCAGAATCTTGTGATAGTGACTTGCTTTTATCCAAATTCTGGTTTTTAATTTTTTAATTAAGTTATAGCTGACATCTTATAACATTGTATTCATTTTTGGTGTATGACAGATAACATTTTAGTGCTCTCATGATGGGTTCTTTCATAAGTAGACTGCACCACATCTACCGTAAGGCACATAGTTATTTTCAAAAATTGGGCTGTGTCTTACAGCTGTTGGATTAAGAAAGTGTTACGACTAATTTTGTTTGGCAGAATTCTTTTTTCTTTTCTAGAAAGTGATGCATTAGATGGTGGCATGCTGTATATGTGCCATCCATGGTCTTACAGTGGTGAAATACAGTAAAGTGACTGTGTCTAATAATTTTGCAACTATAACTCTGCATCCATCCAATTTCAGTGTGAGACCAGGAAGTCCTGTGTCACGTGACGGTGTAATTGCCGTATTGATAGGTGTTAAAAATCAATCAACGTCTAGCCTTGCATCTAATACTCATTCTACCTTGTGTCTGCTTTCAGGCAAAAAACAATATACAATGTCTGAAGCAATTTTGTCTTTGATTTTATGTTAAAGGAGTTCCTCTTGGATTTAGTAAATAGACGTACTATTGATAGAATGTTCAAATTTAGTGCAGAAATGATTGATTTCTTCATTTGGGGGGTTATGAATCATGCCTGTACCTATTGATTTTTCTTCTTCACTTACATTCATTACTTTTGAATTCAGGAAGATGGTTGGAAATTAAAACGGTTTTGATGTTAGAGAAGCGTTTTTGGATTGCTGGATTCATACCCCAAACCTCTGGTTTTTTACTTCCAAGCAGTCTACTAATTCAAGAAATTCTGCACTTACTGCTGCTGGGAAAAGGTAACAACGGAATATCTGATTTTCAGCATAAATTCTCTCCTTCTAGCTGTTGTTTGGTTGAAGGCGAGGAACACCTACGCGGGCACAGAGTCCGTTCACAGCTGCACAATTTCGCGGGGAGAGCTCTTACTCCCGGCTCTTATCGGAGAAAATCTGTATGTGTTCAGAGGGAAATGGACCTTAATGTGTCTGTCAATTCTTTTTTGCACTTGTAAGTGAGAAAAAAATTAGAAAGCTAAAGGGTGGCGGTTTTGAGTTATTAAGAATGGTCTGGATTAGCCTCAACGTCCATGGGTCAGTACAAGGTGGCCGCTGACATTTCACATCTGTTTTTGGTTTGCAGTTACTAACAAAGAAGCACAAGGTATGTGTAGCCTCATTGTTAGCGGTTTCCCCGTTCTCTTAAAGACACAGAGCCCCCCACTCCAAAGGTACGCAATACTTCTCACTCCCTTTTACAGATTAGGCACAAAGGCTTGGGTTAGGGGTCACCCCTGGCAGTTGAAAAGTTTCTTTGTGAACTTTCCCAGTTCTTTTTTTTTTTTTTTTTTCTGGCTGTTAAGAAAATAATAAAAAGAGCTCGCAGCGCAAGAGTTCCGTAAAACGGAGCGGTGTGAGACACACTAATGGCTTCCGTTCCTGATGAAAAGTTTGAAAGAGCTTGAAGTCACCTGGAATCAGATATCTCAGATGCAGATTATCTCCAAGTCTGGGAGGTGAGATTTGGGTGCTCCGGCCCTCCGGGCTCAGAATAGAGTTGCTTCATCCACAGGAATTCAGTACGTGAGTTGGAAAGTAAGAGAACTTGACCTTCTTTATAAAGAAGCCCCACAGATGTGTGGAGAGCATTCCGTGGGGACTGCTGTTTTTCTCACGCTCTTTCTGGGGATGAGGAACACCCGGGGCCGCGGATCCGGGAAACAGGGCCGCATCGTGGGTACCTGTGCCTCTCCCCTCTGCTCTGGGGTGGTGGTTGGCCAGGCCCCACCTCGCGGTCTTCCAGATGGCTCTCCCCATTGTCACAACTGACCCAGTGGAGACCCCCGTGGCATCCCGGAAGCCTGAGACGCCGCACGGGGGACAGGGCCCCTGGTTTCTAGCGGCTAATGTTTCAAGGGGACTAATAGCACCAACTTCCAAACACTGGCGCTTCTCTTTTTAGTAACTCGGGGTAATGAACCCTCTCCCTCTGCTTCTCATTTACCAGCCCCGTTCCTGTGGAAGTCACAGAGGGGAAATTAAAGCTTTCCCATGTCTCCTGGGGAAAGTAACCTAAGGTGGATGGGCAGAGATGCTTCCAGAAAGTGGGAATGGGGAGGGTCAGCAGGCTGCAGGCACGGGGTGGGGACCGAGGAGGGAGGTCACAGCCAGGAGCCAGGGGTCCCTGCCCCAGGGGGCTCAGGTGACCCGAGGCACACGCACCTGTAATGAGCGGAGAGGAAGTGGGGGGAAGAGGGAGGGAAGAACTCGCGATGTTCGCCTCTTACGTCTTTTAGGTCAGATGCTGTTGAAATTTTGGCACGTTTTCTCTCCAACAGATACGTACTTTGTGTGTGTGTGTTTGGCCGATGACTGCTTCCCTTCCTTCGCACATCTTCAGTGCCTGACACGGGGCTGAGCATAGAGTCGATGCCAGGAAGGGTTTGACAAATGGACAAGCGATCACAGAAGAATTATTGGCTGCGTGACAAGGTTGCAAAAACGTGTTTGAATAAGGAAACTTCTGAGGGCGTTGCAGTCACCTTTTGCAACGAATTCACTCTGGAACTCGGTGGCTTAAAAATCACAGTGACCACTTTATCACTTCTGTTCTCCGTGGTTCCAAGGGTTGACTGGGCTGAGACAGGCATTTTTCCCTCAGAGTCTCCGTCATGGCTTCTCCGTGCGCCTTGGGCTCTCTCTCAGTATGGCGGTCAAGATGCGAGGGTGGCTGTTGCCAAGGAAAGCGGGTGGAAGCTGCACCATCTTTCTAGGTAGCTTGGAGGGCGCAGGAGCTGAACTTAAACGCTGTAGAGACAGGTCTTCCCAGCTTCGAAGGGTGGGCACATGGGCCCCCCCTTTTGATGGGAGCAGTGTCAGTGTCACCTTATAAGATGGGCACCTGTGATGGCGAATCTTGCTGGGCTCTCTTGGCGATTCAGTCACCGTGGGTGACGCGGCAAGTGTCCAGAAATGCAACGAACCCGGCATTCTGACGGTTTTCACCAATTGCACGTGGGACCGACCCAGGTGCTGAAGCAGTGTCGCTGGAAATAACCTTAGTCAGAGTTACTTCGGAAAATTGCAAGGGCTGGGGTAGCGCCAAAAGCTGTTATTTTATTTTGAAATAAACGTGCCGTAAAGATATCACGAGGCAGGCAAAACACAGGACAGAGTCTCCTTTCAGTCACTCGTTTACGTGGTTGGTAGTTCGTTATTCTTACGGAATATCTTCTCACTGCCAGGTGGTGTCAGTTCAGTTACCGAGAGGGAAATCCCGTCACACACAGAGTTGGTGGAAGGTCTCGGAGGGACCAATTGCCTTCTTCCCCCCGCACGGCCTGATCTGGGGGAATTGCTGGAGAAAGTCGCCTCTAAACTTACGCGGGTCATGTGGCCTGGAAACGTGGGGGTGGCACGGTGGTGGGGCAGCCAGCCTCTCTGTGTCTCTGTCTCTCCGCATCAGTCAGTGTCTTCCTCGCTGTCGTTCTATTGTGCGTGTGCGTGTGCGCGTGTGGTGGGGGGAGGCGTGGGTGGCTCACAGCTTGAGTGCCAGCTTCCCTCTTAATTTCGAATGCAGATCTTCTCAGGAATTGGTCAGCACGCAGTGGAAAACCAGATGAAGGCCAAGTTCAAGTCAGACTCTGGGCTTTTGAGGGCCTCTCCTGGGCTGCCCACGGGCATGGCCGGTACTCTCCTTCCCCGGTGCTCCTGGGCTCTGTTGACGTGCTTCATTCATTCATTCATTCATTCATTCAGCAAATGGTTGCCGAGCACGGGAGGACATGAGGACGTGTCCTGTGCATGAGGACAGAGCACCAGGGGCCCCGGGGGTTTGCTGCCCTCAGTCTTTGGGCACGGGGAGGGTGGCACACGGAAGGGTACTCAGTACGTGCTAATTCCTCCCTCGAACAAACCTGCAACGTCACCAGTTGATTTGCCAAAGGAAAACGGGCCCAGGTGGAGTCCGTGACTCCTTGACTCACTGAGGCTGAGGCCAGGCTGAGGCCTCCTCGTCCGGAGCCAAGGCCCCTGTGACTGGACTCACTAGACTCGTGCTCCCTGAGGGGTGTCAGCCCAGGTGGTCTCCAACCGTCTCCCTTGGTGACCCAGAAGCCAGCTCTGCCCTCCCATCCTTCAGTTTCCACCTAAGCTGTTCATCTGGGGGAGCCGATAGTGTGGGGGCAGGCTCTGTGAGCCTGGGGTTGCTCTACTCTTCTGTCAGTGCCTTAAAAAATATTTTTAATGTTTATTTATTTCTGAGAGAGAGAGAGAGAGAGTGACTGTGTGAGCAAGGGAGGGGCAGAGAGAGAGGGAGACACAGAATCCGAAGCAGGCTCCAGGCTCCGAGCTGACAGCACAGAGCCGGAGGTGGGGCTCGAACTCATGAGCTGCGAGATCATGGCCTGAGCCAAAGTCAGACACTAACTGACTGAGCCACCCAGGCGCCCCTCCTGCCAGTGCCTTTGTCTAGAGTGGCGTCGCCTGAGGCTGGGCACGGGGTCCCCTGGTCACAGTTTTCCACACCTCGCCCCATCCGCCGTGTGCCATTTATGTGCGAAGGTGAAGTTTGTTTCCCTTTAAAAGTCGCAGACCAACAGACGAAACACTGCCTTAATTATCCTTCCGTAGAGCACATTGAAAATGAACCTCTGCTCTCCTGGCAGACCGAGAGGAAAATGCATCGCCAGCCACACTTTCTGTCACCTCTTCAGAGATCGGTGGGAGCCTGTCCCACATGCAGCCCCACCTTCAGATGGCCATGAACCAGACAAATGACTGTCACCCACTGACCTCTCCCTTCGTTGGTATATGAACCAAAATGGAAGGGGGAGAAGAATGAGAGAAAAAAAAAACTATAGATATTTTAAAGCACAAGTGAGGACGAAAAGAGAAAAGTTGCAAGTCACTTACATTTCTTGCAAATATTCCCAAGGCACTGTGTTTTGCTTTAAGCGTTTAGCATTTAGATGGCCTAGAAGTCAGTGTAATCACATAATAGGATTGTTTTCAGGTAAACTTCCTTATTCAGTTTTAAAGGTAACTTTATTTCATGCGTATTTTTACATATTTTAACATTGTGTATCGTTTTTATAAGTGATGCTCTATAAACATAGCCCCAAAACTATAATTAAAAAAAATAAATAAATGATGGCATCAGAAGGTATCTCCCACATGTTATGATATAATCCATACCCTTCCCGCAGTCTGTTTCTGGAAGGGGTCTTCGAATATCAGAGTTTAGGCAAGGTGCGAACGTGAAGGCAGTGTTGTCTCCGCAGAAAGCAAACACACCCAACGCTGACCTGTTAATGTGATGGAACATGCATGAGGAAGATATTGAACCACTTGGAATTACTGGGCAGTAGAATGTTTTTATGGTTGGGGATCACTGAGAGTGGGGTAGGACAATTCTGTGATTTCCATGGTCAGATCTCACCCAGAAAAAACGGTGGCTTTAGTCTAAGGTGCATATCTGTATAATTTATCTTTGCTCCTTATCCAAGTAGATTTCCTTATGTTACACTAATGACCAGTGTAAACTTCTCTGAAAAGCTTTCTCCATTATGAAAAGGTGGATTTTAACGTTAATGGATAAAAAGGAGACGACTATGTAGGATCATGATGTCAATGCAAAAAACGTAAAGTGAAGAATTAGTCACACCCTTAGGGCCCTTTAAAGGGACATTTAGCACCCTCTAGTGACAACAGTTCAGCCGGTTCCAAGGAAAAGTCCCTGCAAGACCTCAGGTCCGTCGCTGGCAAATAAACGAAGCAGTGAAGGTCTTTGGCCAATAGGTGGTTGCTTCCTAAAATTCTCGCTGCAGGACTGTTTTTGTGCCCATAAATACAGGATGCACCAAGCGACCACCAGGCAAACCCCAGCCTGCCTTCTGCCTGTCATCGACAACACATTTAGAATTGTCACTTCCGTTTGTCCCCAGATACTGTAGTTTCCCCCCAAACGATGTGCTGAGGTTTGTACTGAGATCAAATGGAAACCGTGAATTAGCCTGGGTCACAGTTTCAGTGCGACTCAGTGCATTTAAACGGAGTAAACACATCCTTTGGAAGGCTGGCCTGCCTCCCTCTGAACTGCACACTGTACCCTTAAGAGGGAAAGGGCCTCCTTCCGGCTTTGCAGAGAAAGGATACCATGAAGAGGGTGTTTACCTGCGTTGTGCAGGGCACGGTGCAGAGAGTACGAGGCCGGCTGGGTCCAGCGCGGAGGATGCGGCGTGGCAAACGCTCACTCTTTCACACACATGCCTCCACGAGCCGGCCTGCAACTTGGTGACTTCTGCAGGTTGCCCAGATCCACTCTCGCAAACGTAAATGCGCTCTTCATGGCAAACACTTTGTTCCTTGGCTTCGTTTCTGATTCCATTTGCGATGCAAATAGATCAGCAAATACATACGCCCATATAAAGTGCTGTAGAAAGAAAGGCCTTCTGAATCTGACTCAAAACATTCTGTAAAAGAACGGGGAGAAATTGTCTAATGCAGGCTTCTCTGTAAATTTCCATTAGCTGGGTGACATTATAGTGCAATTTACTATGTTTCTTTACAAAGTGGTATGGGGGCGCCTGGGCGGCATAGTCGGTGAAGCGTCCAACCCTTGATCTCTGCTCAGGTCATGATCTCACAGTTTGTGGGTTCGAGCCCCACATCGGGCTCTGCGTTGATGGCAGAGCCTGCTTGAGTTTCTGTCTTTTCTTCTCTCTGCCCCTCACCCGCTTGTGCTCTCTCTCTCCAAATAAATTAAAAAAAAAACTTAAAAGAGTGCGTATTTTCTTGACAAAATAATGTATGTGGATGGTCAAGACAAAAATAGATGCTGATACATAGTATCTTATAAATGAGACTGACACACTTAAAAAAATTGACAGTCTAACTAGGTCAAAATCTAAGTTAATTTAAACAGCTCAAGATGACTTCTCAGGATGGTCAGGGGTGACTGCTGAGGAAGTAATTGGGACATGATTCTCCAGATCTCAGTAGGGGACAGAGGAGCAGGACAACACCAGGCGGGATGGCCATGTGATTTTGTGTCCCCTCCAATTGTGTGGCACGGGTGCTAGACCCATGCCCTGTGGGCAGACCAGGCCTTATATGGTGACCACTGCTATCTGCAGGCTGTAACATCTAGGCTTATATATGCCAGTTGTATGGATAAAAGACCTCAAAACTCATAGAATGGTTCACAAATTATATGTGGAAACACGATCACTGAAACAGGAAATTTCCTTTAAATTACTGTGTCAAAATAAATGTTCCTAGGAATTTCTTTTCTCTTTAGCCCCGAGTATTACATTGACATATTTAGGGTCCCTAATACTGATTTTAATACTCCTGAGTTTTTAGAGGCGTACGGAATTGGCTAAGAGCAAAGTTGCTAAAAAAACATGAGAATACATGTGACGCTTATGAAATTGCGTTCATTGAAATCGTCGCTCCATTGGAGCCTATAGAGCTGAACTGACACGTGCTTCAAAATTAAGGAAATTGCAAGTCGGTGTTGAGAAGTTGAGGATTTAGTATGTGATAACAATTTCCTCGGTTTAGATGAGTTCAAATCAACCAAGATGTTGAAGAATAATATTAACCACATAGAGAAGGTGTTGAAACAATAGTTATTTGAATTGTAATTGGATTATTTCTTAATGTGTGGCTGGAGGGCATCACATGCACACACACACACACACACACACACACACACACAGTCTTGCTCAATGGAGTGAAACTGTGCTCACGCAGTAAGCTTTGAATAGAAAAACGGTCCTCAACCTGTGTGTCATGAGCGACCTTGGCAGCTAAGAGTGCCTTACACTGCGCGTGTTCTCAAGCAAACCCTCCAGTGGACGGAAAAGTTCCACCGAGTGATGTAGTTTTCCACTGCGGGGGCAGCTCCAGATGCTTGATCCTTATCTGTAATCTCAGGCATGTCCTTGGCAAAAATCCCTGGGACATCCTTCTTGCAGGCTGTTCATGAATAATCCAAACAGTATAAATTTTAAGATTCATGTGTCATTTTAGGGACAATATAGAGCACTTGGTCCTATTGTTCTACCCTTAAAAAGTTTGCATCTCATGGGCTGGTTCCAAGCTCCACAGTTTTATGTGGGCGGAATTGAAGTCGACAAACACAGACTTCCTGAATGTTGGGACACCCAGTGGCAGGACAGAGCCTTGCCATGCTTTATTTCCTAGTGCCGACCAGAGCTCCTGGCGTGGAAAAGCCTCTTTATTAATATTGACTAGATGGGTTGATGTTGGATAGCTGACCATGACAAGACACATGAGTATCTTCTGGGTTTCCTTACTAGTTACAAACAGGGGTCCTCTTTTCTTGCTGTAGACATTTAACAAAGAACATGCGTTTTGGTACGCACCCATGGGGCTTGACAAGTATAGATATTGTGTGCCGCGTGTTACACAGGCATTTATAAAAAAAACATGGAAGCTTACGTGTCACTTCTATAACTTCTACATTCAAATTTAATTTCTATTTACTGTAAATGTTCAGAAATCGAGATGAACCGAAGGAGACGGAGGAAAAACAAATAAGAAAAGAAAGACCATCCACCATTAGTACCAAAGTACCTAGAGCCTCCTGGTAGTTCCCTCTTGCCTCTTTTCCTTTTAACAAAATGGGTCTCTGGCATAACTGTCTCTTGGACCCTGATTTTTAACTTCCCAGGCATAGTATCATGACAGTTCTCCATATCACTGGGCATTCCTCTGTTACATCATTTCCCTGCAGTATTTTAAGTGCTGATGACCATTCCAGTGTGTGGATGTTTAATACCAGGATTAATCAGTCATTCATGAGCGAGCCTTCTGTTGGGTCTTCAATTAAAATTGTGGTTCATTATCTCTTTGCTGCGCCCATACATCGTTTTTAGAACCATACCGCCCTCATCCAAAGTGTTTCAACTCCTGACCTTCCTCTGTCGATCTCAGAGAAGTTAATAACAGAATACGGATGAGAATTTGTTGCCTCTTTAGAAAATGAGAAGACGTGGTTTTAAGACAAATAAATGACAATGCCCCTTTTTACTGTTACAGTAAACGTATGGTCAGTTTTGTATGATTTCCTTTTGGAACAAGATAGGAACAGGCTTACAAAGGGTTGTGGTAACCTCATGGGAAATGGGTCCATGATGGGTAAGTAAAAATGGAAATGTAGAATTTACTCATGGGCTCAGATGTCCACAGACACTGGGGGGCCATACTGGTCCATTGTGGTGTTTACTGTGTTCCAAGGAGAGTGGAGAAGGACCTTGTCCTGGCAGGATCGTGGCAAGATGCCCCCCCCCCCCCCCGAGCTATGTCTCTCTCTGCTAGATTGCCCTGATGTGGGTCAGCCTGGTTACCTGAAGGGTGGCTTTCCCCAAGGAGGGGTGCTGTCTGGTTAGAAGCTGCCTAGTCCTTAAGATGCTGAATAATCCGGTGCTGAGGCCAAATGTAGGTGTAGGCTTGGGGTGGGGGTAAAGGGGAGGATTAAGTGATAGCATTATCTTTGGATGATTCCCCCAGGGACTAACATTTGGGACATGGTTTCTGCACCAGTATATTCTTTTTTTTTTTTAAGTTACTTATTTATTTATTTTGAGAGAGAGGAGCATGAGCAGGGGAGAGGCAGAGAACAGGAGAGAGAGAGAGAGAGAGAGAGAGAGAGAGAGGAATTCGAACTGGGCTCCGCACTGTCAGCACAGAGCCTGATGCAAGGCTTGAACCCACAAACCACGAGATCCTGACCCGAGCTGAAATCAGGAGTTGGGCAGCTTAAACGACTGAGCCACGCAGGCTCCCCGCTGAACTACTATATTCTCATTAATAGATATGTCAAACGCTTTCAATAGCCAATCAAAGTTAAAAAGCAACTTTGCCTTAAACATTCAGAGAGTACCAGGCTTGGATGCTATTATGCCCTTGTAGGTATCAATTGTCTTTTGAATTATTGAATTATTTTGAATTATTTTGAATTATTGTCTTTGAAGATGCTCAGCATGAGTCTAACATCTTGTTGTTAGAAATGAGGAATATTTGCCTTAAAAAACTTTGTGACAGGAATTACAACTCACTACCTGAACACTGGCTTTTTACTAGATCACCTCCATGTTTGTGCGCATCTTCAATATTCAACACAGTGAAACTTGTGGATAGAATCTTCAGGAAATAGGTCAAATAGTAACATCTGGTTTTCTGTCTGTAAGTATCCAAGCAAACAAATTCGTCTCTAATAAAACAGCATTTTTATTAATTAAAGAATAAAGGAGATCTGTGCCTATTCACACGTAGGCATTATACATAAATTTTAGAGAGAGAAAGCCAAGGAAATGAAAATTACCAGCATTTGGAGTAAGTGGGCGAAAGATATCAGGAGTCCTTTGCATTAACTTGTTTCTGCATGTTGGAAATTTTTCCCTGCATAAAGAATTAAAAGATTCCCCTGCTTGATCTGAACTAAGCAGTAACCAAGGAGTTAAGAGCAGAGGCTTGATGAAGAATTAGGTGTCCTAGGTCTTTGGGGACGACACGGAGAGGGCTGGGTTAGAAACCAGGAGACCAGAGTGAGGTAGGACCAGTCAGCAGGTTCCCCCAAGGCTCTTTTGTTAGCAAAGTGTCCATCCTGTTTAAGGCTGCTCTTTGGGAAACCCGTGATGGAACACTGCTCACTGGGGTACCGTGGGTAACATTTATAGTCGATGCTTCTCAGGAGGGCAAAAGCAGGGAACCCTGGTGGAGCAGAGAACATTTTTCTCAGCACTCCCGAATCCTTGTGGACGCGACCCAGATAAAACAACTCAGTGCTTTGAAACTTTCGGGGAAACAAAATTTTAATCGGCCTGCCATCTCCTTCATTGTTCAGAGATGAAAAGAGGGGAAATCAACACCCCCTCAAAGTGTAGACGGTGAGAACGTGTGGGTTCTGACTTTTATCCAGAACAGGATTTCTTTAATTTTCTCTTTTTCCTTTGTTTCTTCGTTTGTTTGTTTCTCCCTGCCCCCCCGCCCCTCCTCCTTCTTTATTTATTTATTTATTAAAAAAAAATTTTTTTTTTTCAACGTTTATTTATTTTTGGGACAGAGAGAGACAGAGCATGAACGGGGGAGGGGCAGAGAGAGAGGGAGACACAGAATCGGAAACAGGCTCCAGGCTCTGAGCCATCAGCCCAGAGCCCGACGCGGGGCTCAAACTCACGGACCGCGAGATCGTGACCTGGCTGAAGTCGGACGCTTAACCGACTGCGCCACCCAGGCGCCCCATGTGGGACGCTTTTATTTTATTTTATTTTATTTTTAACGTTTATTTATTTTTTTGGGACAGAGAGAGACAGAGCATGAACGGGGGAGGGGCAGAGAGAGAGGGAGACACAGAATCGGAAACAGGCTCCAGGCTCTGAGCCATCAGCCCAGAGCCCGACGCGGGGCTCGAACTCACGGACCGCGAGATCGTGACCTGGCTGAAGTCGGACGCTTAACCGACTGCGCCACCCAGGCGCCCCTCCTCCTTCTATCCTAATGCAAAGGGGTTAAGTCAGGAGACAACAAAAGATATAGAAACCCAGGCTAGTTTCTAGAGCTCTGCCATAGGCAGGCCTGAAGTCCGAGTGAAATCAATTCACCGACCGTCCGCTTCTAGAACCAAGAGTTGCTGAATGACTCAGGATTTCGTCTCTTGGGTTCTGAGGGTCCCCGTGTGGAGACCACACTTCTTTACTGGTCCAACTTTCATGTAGCTGGATTCAAAGCAAAATGTTGTTTCTTCCAGAGAACAAGTAGTTTCCTGAAAATGAGTAATTAAAGGCCCGAAACCCTCTAAGGAATGTTCAAGCTTACATTAGCTGTACTTCCTTTGAGTGGAAAACAGACGTGTGGCCCTGAACTTACAGCCTGGATTTTAAAACCCTTAATGAGGTCTTCACCTGATATCTCCACAGAGTCAAGATCTCTCTGAGGGTCTGTGGCCCACAGCGCTGACTTTCGTCACAGTGGGACCGGCTTGCTCGCATCAGAAACCATTTGCCGTAATTTCCGTTATTTGGCCTTTAAATAAATACTTAAAAGATCAGGATTTGACGGGCTTAGTTTTCCCTTTCTTTGCCTTGCTTTACCTTCCTAGTTCTAGAGCCTTTGTGTGTTTTCGACTGGTTTATTGTGGAGCAAATAAAAAAAATTACATGTGCTTGGAAAGAGAAAATGAAACTTCTGGGAATACTCACTTGAGATGTTGAATCAAGGCAGGCTGTTACAAATCAGCAAGCAAATACGTTCACGTGAAATAAGTTCTACCTGCAACGTTTCCATTTGGGAGAACGGAACGGGGAGTGTGTGGGGATGAGTGGCTCGAGTCCCGTGTGGCAGGCGTGTGGCAGGTCCAGGGAGGTGGGGGCCCAGAAGGCCTGGCACCCGGCTGTCGGGGGCCCTCCACCCCCCGTCCCGAAGTGCTCACGGCACATGTGAAGCCATGAGGAGTGCCACCACGTCTGCATCCTGCCTCTGTGTGGCATGTCGTGTGGTGGCACAAGTCACACCTGCCGTGGGGGTCCCTGTCCCGGGCAATGGATGCCTTTTTTTTTTTTAATTAAAAAAAAAAATCTCCTGGCTGCATATCATCAAGAAAAACAACATTGTTTTCAGGGTCCCTTATCTCTCCACTCCCAAATATCCTGTTTCTTCGGGCTGGGCAGCCAGGACCAATAGAAACCTCTTCCTGCCATTGGCTGACTTCATTTCCCAGACTTAGCACGATCTCATCCGCTCTAAACAACCTCATCAAAACTACTTTCTGGTCAGAGAGAAGCAATAATTATTATTAACATTTATTAACGATCAATAAACTTGATTGCATTATGGCCAGCACTATTAAGGTAAGGAGAGGGTTCCTTTTCGTTTGACCAAACCTTGTGCTTGTTACTTTTTCTTTGGTTTCCTTTATCAAGGCAGATAAGTCCGGATTGGGCAACACCCCCACTGCCACAATAGAGGACAACAAGATTTCCTCTGCACTGCCTAGTAAATTTCCTTTTTCCTACTCCAACCATCCGCAAGGCTTAAAAACTTCAAACTCAGAAAAAAATTGGGGTTTCTAAATTCACTGTTGAGGGCTGTGGATGACTTTTGCAAAGGCTTCTCGGAGCGCGTCTGAATTTTCATATTCTTTAACTATCCCTAGCGGGGTGTGGATGTGTTATCTGCTGGAAGGTGATGGACTCGGAGAGGTTGGAGGGAAGGGTCGGAGAAAAACAGATGGGCTTGTAAATGGTGGACTTCTGGATGCTCTCGAATGACTCCTTGAGCATCAGGGTTGCTAGCCGGCCCCAGTGGCCACGAAGAGATGCCGGGCGAGTGGCGGTTGGTCGTGGGACACGTCGACTTGCTCTTGGATCCTTCGTGCTGAGAACGGAGTGTTCTCATAACTCAAAGGGTGGTAATTCGGTTTGTTCGGTTACATGTTGATCTTTAATAAAAGTGCTACTCCTCTCCGCGCTGCGAGTAAACGTTCTTGCCCGTCAGGGTTGGTTTGCGGGAATGGGAGAGCCGCGGCCTATTGGTTGATTCTCTCGCTCTGGGGTATGCGGTCTGCTGTGTTTTTCGTGCAAATGTCTCTAGTTGATAGAAATTCATGGGGAGGTGGATCCTTTCAGATGCAGTCTAAACGCGGCCTAATTCCTGGAAACGAAGCCAGTTTAATGGCGAGTGCAGGGCAGCGGCATGGGGTGTATAAAGTGGTGGACTGTTGGAATATTTTCCAGGCCACTCCGCCTGGGTGACATTTGTAGGAATGAGAAAAATCAGCAGCAGACACATACTGAAGGGAAGAAAAAGAAAGCTCTGTTAGTTGTGTGTCTTTAGTTTTGCTGCCTATAGGTGAGAAGCGTTTGGTGGTGTTTTCATCAAGGGTTTTGGTTCATTTCAAAGCTTCCGAATACGGAAGTCTGCCCAGAATTGAGCCAAGGCGTTTTCAAAAATCTTCCTTGGTTTGGTGTCCGAAATGTTGGCATTAGAGGTTATGAGTAATACCCACCCTATGAACTGTGTCTCAGAAGTTTTGTTCCGTGTTCACTTCTCAAAGGATGTTTTCTTTTTCAAGGAATGTTCGATAATATGTATTAAAAAATCATGTATCAATGACTAACCTTGCAGAGGTTTTTATTTCTCTGGCTTCAAGGTTCTGAGGCTGCTGAAACTATCATAGAAAAGAATTTTAAAATTGGAGGTTTGACGTAACCCTTTCAACTATGTGAGCAGAAATTGTTCGATTGTATGATGCAAAATGCTGCCCTTTTTATTCTTATTTTCTCTCTTAATTATGTCCATATTTAATAACAATTAAATCAAATATTCTTTGTAAATTTTGAAGAGCTTGGGTGCAATTGTGCGGGTTCCAAAAAAATCAGTGTATTGAAGGACATCGAAACGACAGACCGCCCTTTAGACTGTGGGTTATGTTTCGCAAAACATACACATGGGTTAATAGTGTTTAAAGTATACATGTCTAAAGATACGAAGGGATTTTGAAACTTGGATGTTTTGTGACTTCTAGAATAAATTTTGGGTCGTAGTTTTCACTTGTCTAAGATACTCTGCTTGCCTCAACATTTGATGACACTGCGTTGTCTGTATATCGTATATTATCGCAGGTGAGCTTTAAAATGACTTCAAGTGGATTCTTTTTAATCCTCCGTTCAAATAAAATAGCCCCTCTTTACAGGTAACTTCCTTCAAGACATGTTCTGTTGGCCTTCCTGGGTAAAGTAATGCGATGATTTTACAGACTTGTTTATAGAGTGGAAAAAAGGCGGCCTGAGTCTGTTGACGGCAGTTTTAATTATGTGAGTGCAGAGCTCAAATTAGCATAAGGAAAATTATGGCTGTCCGTTGGAATTAGGAAACAGCCTGTCATGCAGGCAATTTCTGGTCTCAAACGCACTCTGTTTTTTGTTGGTGGTGGTGTTTCAATAAATAAATCAATTAGTCGATTAAGCATCAGATGCACTGAATTTAGTACACCCCGTCGGAGTGAGCTTTTTTTTTTTTTTTTTTTTTTTTTTTGGCGTTAGTATTTACGAGACCTTGTGAGGCACTATGCAAAAGCTAAATGTTTTTCTCCTGTCTTTGTGATTCTCGCCATCATTTTCCCTTGGTGTTTGCAACTGGGAACAAAAAGTATGCATTGGGGGGGCGCCTGGGTGGCGCAGTCGGTTAAGCGTCCGACTTCAGCCAGGTCACGATCTCGCGGTCCGTGAGTTCGAGCCCCGCGTCAGGCTCTGGGCTGATGGCTCGGAGCCTGGAGCCTGTTTCCGATTCTGTGTCTCCCTCTCTCTCTGCCCCTCCCCCGTTCATGCTCTGTCTCTCTCTGTCCCAAAAAATAAATAAACGTTGAAAAAAAAAAAAAGTATGCATTGGAAGAAGCAAAGGAATTTGTGGAGCTTACCTGAGAGTGCCTGTTTGTCTCTAAGTGTCCGTGAATTTTAAGAGCAGGTTATAAGAGTTCTCACGGAAACATGTAAGCATCAAGGATGATGTCCCCATGGGTAATTCAGTGTCAGTGGTCCCAGATGGGGGACCACAAAAAGCTTTTTGCTTTTTGCACCATAAGACAGTACTGAGGGGTAACCCGTTTCCCCTGTTCCCCACGGAACAGCACTGTGTTACTTACAGACTCCAAGGAGCTGGTTGTTAAGCCTGGGACCTTGCTTGTGCTTTGGTTAGGACTTTTAATCCAGTCTCCCAAAGACTTCCCGGGTCCTTACGTGATGCGCTGGGTCACTCGGGAAGTCTAATGAAGCCCGCAGTCCCCTCTTGGGGAAAAATGCTTCTAAATGCCTAGAATGTGGTGCTTAGAATGACAACAGAAGCTAATTCTATCCAAGGACAATTCAACTCTTGGACTCCTGGGGAGGCCCATGAACCCCATGTTACAATCCCTGATCCTAGGGTTTCAAGCTCCTTAGTGATTACAGTGGGAATGTGGGGATTTTCCATTATCACGGAGCTCTGACACTGAAGGACAAGGAGAGAGCAGGGCCGATGGAAAAGCATCTTAGAAACAGACAGGATGTGGAAAGTTACAAGGCTTGATGAGGGAGCACACATCACTGTTTCAATTAGTTGTTTAAAGAAGTTACTTTGATTCAGCAGAGTTTGGAAGGTTTGATGATGATTGAAACATGGTGTTAATTTAAAAACATCCTGCTGCTTTTATACGTTTCATGCTTTGACATAGCAGGCCCTCTGAATATTTGCCATCATGTGTGAAGGAAGAGTTGGTAAAAAGCTCAGGGTTATGTGAAGAAAGTTCATCTCCTAGGATTTTGGTGCGTGTGATTAATGAGTTGAATGGCTCTAGGCATGTGATTTTTCATTGGCCCGTTGGCTTATGCAGAATGAGAATCGCTTCATCCCTTATTACTTGGGTGGCGGGGGAGGGGGTTCAGGCCGTGGAAGGAAAATGTTGCCGTCCTGCTGTGTAAATGTCATGTCCGCGGAGCAGGGGCCCTGATGGTCTGTCCTTGCCTAAAAGTGGAAGTACAGGCCATTATCTTAAAGTGACTTGCTGTTTGCATTTGTGAGCAGCTCTCTCATACAGGCTGTTCCCACCCCCGGATGGAGCACAGGTCTCCCTAGCAATCTGAGTGTGTGCATGGGTCCCTAGCAATCTGAGTGTGTGCACGCACCTGTGCCCGCTCAGCGCCCCGACTCGGTAACAAGGGAAAGGAGAACAGGGAATGACGACGTTTTTGGGTTCTTTCCCATTAAATATGCGTACGTAGGACCACAGTGCTCTCAGAGAATGTTCTGGAAGCCAGAATCATCTCTTAATTATCTATGCTTTCTTTCAAATGATTTTTTCACCATCATCATCATTATTATTATTACTTTGCAAAATAGACCTTTCTTTCAAAAAAAAAACACCTGCAAATACACCCATACTTAGGCTTGTTTAGGTCTCTTGAAAAAGCGTACATAGTTACAAAATTAATAAATCCACCATTGCTGATGCCTTCAGGAGAATATTACTTCTGTGTTTAGAACTTAGGGTAAGATTCCCTCCGTAGAAGTGTCGACCCAAAGCAGAAAAGTCCACCTTGGCATCCCAGCAGGTACATTGATTTCGTGGCTGATGCAGAAGAGAATGACCATACAGGAGGTGTGGGAAAGCCAGGACTGTGAGAGTTTCTCCGTGGTCTGAGATCTTCCGGCACGCGGGTCTCACAGAGACAGTCTCCACGTCCTTCTAGTGTTTGATAGCAGTCTCGGCTTTGGCAGGATCTTTTCTTCAGGGCTAGGGGACACCTCGAATGCCACAGGACCCACCTCCTCCATTTGTCCCAACAGGATGAAGGACGTTCTCTGCCCTGGGCTTCTGTCACATGGCCCTGAGATTTCATTTCTTGTATCAGGTGGCTATAGACTCACCTGCATTTGGAGCCTGACTAGTCACGTGACCCTGAGCAAGGGCCTTAAGCTGTCAGACCTCAATTTCCTCACCTGTAAAATGGGCTTATAATGGCTATCCTGTCTTGTGCTGGTATGAATTGAAGTCTCTAGAGCCTCTAGGATGTGCTCCATAAAAGGCAGATGCCGTCAGACGATCCAAACGGATTTAACCTTTCCTAACACGTTGCATGGTCTTTCTGGCCCTGCTTTCAATTCTCTCTCGATTTCTCACTGTCCTGCTTTAGTTTTGAAGCCCAGAGCCACACCGTCCCTGTTCCAGTGCTTTCCGAGAGAACAGGGTCACTTCTACATGTCAGTACCGTGGTCTCCTACGGAGGGCAGGTGACACCTGGGTCTGGGAGGCAGCAAGCCAGGAGGTGGCAGGAGGGGGAGAGGCTTGGCGGGGGTTGGGGTGCAGGAGGGCAGGAACCAAACACGCAAGCAGGTAGAGCATACAGCGGGTCACTCAAGGTGTGGCTGGTCAGGGGGTTGGTTTAGGTCGGTTCCGAGGGCGGAGGCTGTTTGCTGCTTTGCTGAAGGACGGCAGAGGCCTGGAGCACATCTTGCCCCTGATTAGGGCAAGGAGAGGAATATTGCAAAGCCTCCACTCTTCTGTTCTCTCATTAATTTTGAAAAATTCACCTTCTTGTTTTGCACAAAGTGCAGTAATAAAACATTCTCACTGTAGAGAAAATGAAAAACAAATCATTACAAAGTCAATATAAGTTGCTCCTGATCCCAAGCAGCCAGAGACAATGACTAACATTTGGTGGCTGTCCTTATCCTGTGTTCTTCTCTGTCCTGTTCCCTACCTGAGTCTCCATCTAGGTTTTCTCGGCTGACGTTAGTTTAGATTAATTTCCCCCGGTCGCTAAACATTTTCAATAAGCAGAATTTTTAGGCTTCATCAGATCTCATCTAAAATAAGTATTACAATTGATACAGCCAATATCCTGTGATAGAAAATAATACTGCTTTCAGTTTTTCACTAGTTGGCAATATATTCTCGACCTAATTTTGTTTTTTAACTCACATTACTGGTATTCGAGTTTACAAAAGGAACTGTTGGGCCAGTGGGCATACGTATTTTTCAAGTCTCTGCCGAATTAAAGTATTTGCCAATTGGGGCGCCTGGGTGGCTCAGTCGGTTGGGCGTCCGACTTCGGCCCAGGTCACGATCTCGCGGTCCGTGAGTTCGAGCCCCGCGTCGGGCTCTGGGCTGACGGCTCAGAGCCTGGAGCCTGCTTCGGATTCTGTGTCTCCCTCTCTCTCTGCCCTTTCCCTACTCGCACCGTCTCTCTCTCTTTCAAAAATAAATAAACGTTAAAAAAAATTTTTTTTAAATAAATAAAATCAAATGTTTGCCAGTTAAAAAACTTGCCATTTTACTCCTCAGAAGGATCGTACCGGTTCCCACCTCCAGACGTAGATGAGGCCACTGTCATGCACTCAGTACAACTCTGCCTGTTTTAGTCTTCGATTCTTTGCCATTCTGACAGTTAACACTGGAATCTCATTGTTATTTGTGTGTCCTTAGTTATAATACCCATTCTTTTTTTTTTTTGCCATGAACCTGTTTCAACTGGTGGCCACTATGACCTCTGGATCTTTCTTATTCATGCCTTCATCCTGTTTGATCCAACTTATTTCCCACACATTCCCCTTATTGAACTTGGCCGAGGCATGTTTTCTAAAGTTGAAGATCATTCCTCATTCTGTCTTTTCCCTTACGCTTCATCGTCTCCTGTCAGCACGTTCTCCCCGCTCTGTGCTGGCGAGTGTGACTGTTCTGTGAATACGTCATGTGTGCAGCCACGTGAGCCTCAGAACTCCTTCTAGGTGACCATCTGTCCATCTCTTTGGCGTCCTTGACAGCGACTGGCAAAATGTCGGGGGTCCATAAATAGTAAAAATTTTTTTAATGAAAATCCTTTGAGGTCACAAAGAGAAAGTTAAGAAGGCAGAGTAATTAATCATTATTGTAGATTTTAGATAGAAGTCGTAGGTCTTTAGTGCTATTTCTCTAGTTAAAGAAAAATCGGGTAACTGGAATTCAATTGCCGTTGAAGAGAGCAGAGGGAAACGTTTTTGAAGAGCTAGCTCTTGTATCTTGAGTTCATAATCCGAACTAACATCATCCTTGTAACTGCATAAAGGCCAGGCTCTGTGCTGGGCGGTCACGTTATCTCGTGAGATACTCATTCTACTAGCTTTTTGTCCACACAAGGGTAAAGGATTTGAGAGGCCAAGAAACTCGCTCAAGTAACACAAATTCATTTGTCTCCCCTCAATTTATCATCATGTGCTCTCTTTCTCCTTCTGTTTGCCCTAGCCCCCGATATTAAATGACTATTCGGAGAAACGATGGATCAGATGACCTAGTGATACATTAAATAGTGGAATAATGAAAATTATTAAACATAACTGCCTAATTTTGTTACTCCTCTTGCGTGAAGAACCCCACTGGCAATAATTATTCTACTCTTGGTGACTCATCAAGGTAACATGCCAGAAAGTTCGAGAGCTGAAACTCCAGCGCCGATCTGTATGTGCTCGGTGACAAGAATTCTTTCCATGTTTGGCAATATCCAAGGGGCAGCGGTTCCAGATTCCAGATCAGCGGCTGACTTAAGTTTCCTCATCCCAAGTATCAGCTTCCTTGCTCTCACCTTGGCATCAATAATGAACTTGCGGCTCCATTTTCCATCAGGCCCTTACAAGTCTTTCAGCAGGGGTGCTCGTGGGATTAAACTCTGGGAAGAACAATAATCTGCTGTTGCGCGCAGATAAGTCCCGAGACATGTAGCAAAGGAATGCCAAGGCCAAGCAAAATTATTTATTTTTAAAAGCCACATCATATTCCAATCATAACATGAACGTCAGGGCTGTTGCTTCCAATGCTTTTTGTTCAAGACAATGCGTGTCCAATTCTGGAGAAAATAGCAAAGAACGTTTATAACCCATCGTACGTAGAACCTGCAGTCTTGAATTTAACAGAGTTGCCTTGAAAACATTCCACCTTGATTGAACAGCTCTCTTCCCCTCACGCAACTACAGAATAGCAAATTGATTTGTTTTCTTCGTGTATTGACACAGTGTCTGTACTGAAGAGACAATTCCCCCCCTCCCCCCCCCGCCCGGTGCTCATACCCACATTCCCCCAAGGAAGGCCTTCATGCAGATCATCAGCCGGTAGCAAGTTCCTTGTCCCATCCCCTTTGGGTCCCACTGGGTCTTACTGAATTTTATTTTTTCAACTGAACCCGTATGCATGGGATACTCACCTTTGAGGAAGAGGAAATGGTTGAAACAACACTTCAGAATTTGTCAACACAATTAGTTTGTGTCTCAATTCGAGGTAGATTTCCCAAGACGTTGCTCCAAGTTAAAGAGAAAAAGAAAAAAAACACACCAAAACAGCGTGTGTGGCTTAATATTGCGAAGTGCTCCTGGGATCTGTGTTGTATGTGTGTGTTGCCTGATGTTCCAAAGATCGACAGAAGCCTAGAGGTTAGAGCTAGCACAACCTGTGTTTATCTCAGGCCCGGGGAGGCACCGATACTCTCTGGGTCTTTACAGATCCTTAAAATAGCCTCCGTGGGGAAAGCATCGGTCTTATCTTGCTTGCAGGGGAAGGGAGGGGACAGAGGGGAGGGTTGGCCCGGGACGTGGCGGCTGGGGCTTTAGGTCGATGCCCTGGGAGCCAGCAGGTGAGTTCACCTCTGCTGGTCTTACCACCCCCTCCTTGGGAAGCTGGGAATGGCCTTCCTAGCACTTCGCTCTTGACAAGTACTCGCCTCACTTACGAGATCTGGGTTTTTCCACCTGTGAAAGGGGGCTAGCAAGAGTTCCTACCTCCCGGGGTTCTGCTGAGTTTTGACTGAACGTGATGGAGTGCCTATGAAGTGCTTCGTAAATGTTAGCTAATTTTACTATCCACTCGAGTCACATAAATTTTTCTTCTACGACGAAGGTCAGGAAATCCACAAAAGCGTTTTCTTTTTTCCCCTTTCAGTTGCGGTAACAGTTTGTGAATTCAGGTTTTTGTTTTGTTTTTTTTCTCAAATAGCCAACTTTCCTCCAACGTGTTCTTCTTCCTCTAGGATGAAGTAAACACTTTTATAGGCGGTGAGTTCTCCATTCAGCTTAGCGCTTTATCTGCGCTGGAGGTCATTTCCAGATTTACTGGGTGCTGAGTCTGTGCACATCCCCTCCTCGAGAAGACGTTCAGGGCCCTGTCGCTCTCTGCTTCTCTTTGTTCTTCCCACCTTCACACTCCTTCCCTCCTCCTTCTCCCTCTGCAATAGCTGATCACCCAACAGGAGGGTTTGAACGCATGAGGGACAACAGTAACGAGGAAGAGAACCCTCCGACCCGCACCGAGTGCTCAGAGGTTCCTCTGGAACCTGCTTCCTTCCATGTTCTCGACTCGGGGATGGGGCCTTCCATCTGGGATAAAGACATACGGGGAAGACTGTACGTAAATGTCATCAAAACCAGTAGCCACACGTCTACTTTACTTCACCTTACGGGGACTCTTTGAGTTAGAAGTGTATTTACAGTCACGTGTACGATAAGAATATTGGCCCGGACCAAATACACGTGACGCTGTGAATTACCTGACTTGGGCATCATCCATCCCACCCATTTGAGTTAACACAGATCGTCTTGTTGACTGTTGCCTTTGAAGTCAGAAACCATGAAGTCTGTTAAGGCGGAGTTAAGCTAAGAAGTGAAATAAAATTTGTTTTGCTGGAGAAGCATCCGGATGAAGAAGGCCCACCGTTTGTTCCTTGGGCACCCCTCACGGGGTACCTCCTGTCCTACTTAAAAAGCTGTTCCTGTTGACTCACTTCTATTGGAAGCACCATCACACCGCACACAGTTTTGATAAGAAGCTGATTGTGAAAAGGCGTGCATATATATTTTTTAAGCCCGGTTCTTTGGAGATGGAAAACATCTTTTTTTAGATCACATGTTTACTGCTTTGGTAAACAGTAAAATGCTGCAGCAGCAATTACCTTGAGGATAAAGGGTTTGTAGACAGATACTTCCTGCATTCACTTCCTACACAGATAGCCAGCCCAGCCAGAGGCGCACCGATGGCAGGAAGGGCTCCCAGTGGAGACTTCCCCAGAGCATGTGTGGTTCGTTACCCACTCCCTCCTCCCCCAGGGGAATAAACCTGTTGCTACAGATTTTCTGGCAGAATGCTCCGTCTCGAAGCAGTTGAAAATCCAGGGTTTCCAAAGTAACGGTTTTAGTGCTTCTTTCTCATTCTTGCCCTTGTCTGCGTGCTGTGCTGTCGCGGATGGAGGTAAGTGTCACCAGACCAGATGCGCCTGTAAGATGTGGGTCGCGAGTGGGCACTTCAGTCTCCTGTGAATCACGGTGAACGATGCGTGAGGCTGCCTTTGTAGTTGGTGGGAATAAGCCTCTTTGAGATTCCACTGAAGGTTTTTTTTTTTTCCTGTGGTTATTTAGAAGAAAGGTCATTGCGGATTTTGCTTTCTTCAGTCAAGCGGAGATCGCCAGATTTGGGTACAAAAATCTCAGTGCACAGATTGTTCCCTGTGCTGATTTCACACCGGTTATTAAGTTCCAGCGAATGCATTGTTTAGGTCCTTTGAACCAAAGCACGTAAAACCACAGCACACAAACACTGAACAATAGGGACTCATCAATTATTCATCTCTAGGATGCACCCTTACCAACTGGGCCCTTTGTAAGGGAAAATAATAAACCAAGTCAACAAACAGTAGCACTTAACAATAAACCAAACAAAATAAATAGCACCTGAAAGCAACTCGACTCCACTCCACTCAACTCAACTCAACTCAAGCGCAGGCAAAACTCCAAAGAGTGATGTTCACATGCTGCAAACACAGAAGCCTCCACCTCCTACAGGTTCCGAAAATAATCAGAAAACCCAGCTGCTATTCGTTGTTGGGTCACATCACGGGGTGTAAAACACCTCCTTTGACGATCCGAAAGTGCCTGAGAGCTCTGCTTTGCAATGACAAGAGCACAGTGTCCAGGAGGCTCCTCCCCCAGGATCTACTCCATAGTTGTTGATGACTTCCAGGTGGGGAAGCAGGCTAGCCTTGACCTTGAGAAGCTTCTAGACATGGTGAGATATACTCATGTCTCAGGAAGATGCTCCTACATGAATATTCACTAATGATTTTATCTGCAGTCACTCAGTATGCAGATTTACTCCGAGTTGACGTGAAATTGCCCCAAGAGATAGTTTCTTTGCAAGACTCCAGTGTTTATATACTTTGGCTCATCCTGTTGCAAGACACCGTACAACCTTAGGGTACCTCCTGTTCGAGTGGAAGACCGCTTTCGTCCTCTGCACCTGTGTTGTGCAGCTTCGTTACCTTTTAGCGAAGCTCCCCGAGGCATCCCCCAACATGCCCCCTTCCAGATGCTACCTTCTGACGACTCTGCTTCTTTCCGAAATGACCTCTCTCATCTGAGTCTAGATGGGTCCTGGTAAGGGCTGGAATCACAGTTTTGGGTTGCTGGTGCAGGGCTGTTCAGCAGATAGACTTGACTTGGAGGCCAGATGGAGCCCATCTCAACCACCGTCCTCCCTGGACATCATCACTGCTTGCCTGGGGATTGTGGTTAGTTGTGTCTTGTTTCATCCTTTTCTTTTCTTTGCTTTGGCCTGAAGCAGACACAGGTTCAATATACCCATCGAATAGCGTACTGTTGAGACGACAACAACAACAACAACACCTTTGTTCTTTCCCCCTCATTTCACAAACACCTGTTGTAGGATTTAGAAAAAAGGAAATTAAAATGATTGATATTGCACCATGAAGGGTCTGTGAAGACATGGCACGTTTTGGATTTTTTGGTCTTTTTTTTCCATGCACACACGTATATTCTTTAAATAAGGATAATAGCATTTGAGAAATTAAATCTGTCTTAGAGAATCCTTTTCTGCTCACTGCCTTTATTCCAGGATGGAGAAGAAAAGAGGAGTAAGGGCTGAACGTTTCGTGATCCCCTTTAGAGATTAAGGATTAGAGTCCAACCTAAGGATCCCGTTTCTTATTATGGAGCAGAATCAGACTGGCTGGGCAAGTCCTTACCCGTCATCTTACCCTGGCAAGGGGACTTCACTTTCCTGCGCCTCGCTTGCTCATGTATAGGATAGATTGAGTAATGATAATAGCACCTGTATCTCGATGGCATGTGCGTTGAATAGTAACGTGCATCTGTGTGAAAACAATGTTCACCGTTATGAGCTCTTTGGTTGCCCACCCTAGCCTTGTTCCTAGTATTTCATTTACTCTCACATCTTGTGTGTTTTTTCTGAAGTAATCGGTTCTTGACTGTGTTTGTTTCGACGTTCGACTTTCGAAAGGAATCCTCCAATATGCTTTGGATATTTATCCAAAAAGACCTTGATCTATTTCATCTAAAGAGATAAAGTGAATATCATTTGCTTCTTTCTCATGCTTTCTTTGAGGAGAGTAAACACACCATAATGGAGTTACCCCCAGGGGTTCATTAAATGGTTCAAGCAACATGGTACCTAAACTTTTAGCAGCTGAACGGAGCTGGGTTCTCATGAACCCAAAACACCAGTGATTTTGAGGGTCCAAAGAAAAACCAAGATGGTGGACTATACAGTGTTCGCTGTCACCTCCCTACCCTTTTCGATGAATGAATGAATGAATGAATGAATGCATTCCTGCAGTGGGCAGCGACAGCTGGTCTCTGGAGGGTCCAGTCAAGAGCTAGTTTGAATCAGCTACCATAGCCAGTATGTTCTTTTTTTTTTTTTAATTAAAAAATTTTTTTAACGTTTATTTTTGAGACAGAGAGAGACAGAGCATGAACGGGGAGGGTCAGAGAGAGAGGGAGACACAGAATCCGAAACAGGCTCCAGGCTCTCAGCTGTTGGCACAGAGCCCGACGCAGGGCTCGAACTCACGGAGTGTGAGATCATGACCTGAGCCGAAGTCGGATGCTTAACCAACTGAGCCACCTAGGCGCCCCATGTACTTCTTGATCAGAAGACAGGATTATTACTGTGTCTTGGGACCAATGTCTTGAATGCCCGTGTGTTATATTTGAATGCCTGATGTTAGACATAAGCCTGCGTGTCCCAAGGAACCCGCCCATGTGTGGGAAGGTGGGATGATCGTGGGGCTGTGTCCAGGATCTAACTGTGATTGGAACATCGGTGAGCGTGTGCCCGGTAAATGCATGTGTCTCTGCTGGGCCATGGTGGGAGATGCATTCTGCTTGAAAACCAGAGGCAGAAATAGAGTTCTTGGAGCCTGCGCTCTGTTACAGGACGCTTGTCCCGATGAGACAAAACCAAGCAGTACTGATGCTTTCACTAAGTGACAACATCTATCAGTGGTCATGTGTCCGAGGTTCGCACCGGGTCATCGCTGTGTCCAACTGTTACAACCCCTTATGCAAATAGACATTCTAGGCTCAAAGAAATGAAGAGTTGTGTTTAATGAATTATGACGGGCACTATTTGTTTCTCTTGTCTGTTACCGCAGCGGTCCCTTTGAAATTTCAGGGAAGCTGCAGGTTAATCTCTTAAGACACATGCTGATATCCCATGTACTGGTTCACACTGGGGGCTTCCGTATTCACCGGGGAATCGGGCAGCTCTTACTGCCCTGTAATTATTACACACGACACCTGCAAAGGGTATGATGTGATACAACATTTTCAGAAATACCTAAGTCCTTTGCATTCGATTGCAAGACAGTCTGCTTTCTGGTAAAGATTGACTTTCATAGCAATTAACGACCAACTTACCAAAGCCAGAAAATAAACCTGGATTCCTTACTGGGCTTTTAAGTGCAGCACACATATCATTTAACTTGGTGAGCCTTACTGGTTAAGGCATTACGTATAAGCCAAAGAAAATGTGATCGATGTGTCATAAAACCTAAAGTATTCCTGCTTTCTGTGAGCTGCTTTTCAACTTGATCACTTAGAAATTGATGATGATTTACAAATGTGGCTCATTGTGGTTTCTCTTGTACCTCACACAGTACTTGGTACACAGAGTACTGCCCCATAGATGTTCGCTGAATGAATGAACACACGAACACACGACCAAATGTGTAGCGAAATCTTTCCCTGAGTGCAGTACATCTTTGGCAGTATATGTGAATAAAAGAAATCTCAATTGATCCCTCTCCTAGAAAAAAACTGTAATTTTCCTTGCCTTGTCAAAGAAAAGGGTGGGAAAACACTTTTATTTGGGAACCCAAAAGTTAGATGAAACTTGATTGGCCATCTTAGGGGTCCAGTGTTTTTCAATCCAGTTAAGTTTGGGGTCTGTGCAGTCTTAATTGTTTCTAAAATAATTAAAAGGAATGCTTAAGAGAATGAGGATTTTGTTGGGGAGAGAGAATATACATGAAGCAATCATAATTTGACTCGTTTGCCCACAAATATTGGATGGAAAAAATACTAAAGAAATAAATGTTAATTTCCCTTGGCTGTTTTTTTTTTTAACTTCTAACAGCATTTTTTAAACCAGTAAAATTTTGAGAGATTTCAAGATGTTTGTGAAGACAACCTCCTTGCACGATGATGACTTTCATTAGAGTGTGACCCAGACATTTGTTTCCCCAGTGGTACAAGCAGACAGATTCCTAAGCAGAATCAGGGCATTATCAGACAGAGGAGTTTGCGTGGAGAATTTGGCAAAGTTAGCATTATTCTGGAAACTTCAGGCTATCTGGTTGTTGTGACCAGGGATGTATCTAATTCTTAGCCTATACTCACGCGCTTTTGGAAACCGCACTAACCGTAAGGCAGATAGTGAGCCATAGAGTGCCCGTAAATGGCAAAAATTTTGTTGAAAACAGCATCCACAGGTAGCGTATTCGTTTTCTGGGTCTGCCTAAGAAGTAACCACAAACTGGCTGGCTTCAAACAATGGAAATTTATTCTCTTGCCATGTGGGAGGCCAGACATCCAAAATCAAGATGGCAGCTGGGTGAGTTCGTTCTGGAGGCTCTGAGGGAGGGTCCTCCCCATGTCTCTCCCAGCTTCAGATGGTTGCCTACATTCCTTGAATTGTAGCCACATCACCTGAACTCTGCCTCTGTCCTCACATCACCCTCTCTGCGTATCTGTCCTCTCTGGTCCCTTATGGGGGTGCTCTTGCTGGATTGAGGGTCTGCCCTGATCTAGTGTGATCTTACCCCCATCCTTGCCTTAATTACATCTACAGAGACCTTATTTCCAAATCAGCTCACATCCTGAGGTTTCCAGGTGGACATGGGCAGGGGCCACCATCAGGCAGGAAGGAGACAAGGCAGGTCTAAAGTCGGCAACTTCTCTCGGACTCTGGAAGAGCAGGGAAGCCGCTCGCCAATAATCCCCATAACCCAGCGCTGGTGCTGGGGTTCGTGCGTCATGCTTGTGTGTAAGTACTGTCCGGGAATGTGTGAATGCGGTTGGCTTCATTGAAAAGCATGCACATGTACAGTTCCGTGGCGTGAATGGCAACCATCACACCGTTAAATCCAGCGTGATGATCAGACCAACAAATCACTGTGAGACAGGCGTTCACCCTGCACCGTTTCGGTTTCACAAGATACTGGGTGTGATGCTGTGGTTTTCCCTTATCTCGTAGTTTTACTTGGTGGATGTCAAGACGCACACCAAGGCTGGGGCAGCCACACTACCCCTCAGCATCACGTGGGGAATTGCCTACGCAGGCAGGCAGCCAATCACGCTCCCCGTCGGCCCAGTCCAGACTCGCGGATTAAGTGTGCTGTTTGCATCTTACAGAAAGAAGGGATTCCTGTGGCCTTTTTCACTAAGGTCCTCAAGTCGAACCTCCGTGGCCCTAAGACTAAACTCATAAAATGGCGTCGTGTCGGGCACCAGGATTCCATTTTTGTCTTCTGCTGTCTGCTGGGGGTATAGACAGGGGATTTTGGGCCCAGAAACGTGAACTGCCCCTCACTGTTCTGGGGTCACGTCTTGTGAAGTGGACAGGGTGTTAAACGAAGAATTGCACTTCATCTCAACGCTGATGCCGAAGGCTGCGCAAGACTTTCTTGGGAAAGGCATGCAAATTTTAATTCAGAGCCAGTCAGGCGCTCCCGTTGTGTTGTTGGGACGTGCCCTTGTCTACTTCGAGTAGACACGCGATGGCCCCTCCGGATGAAGAGTGTGCCAGCACATCTCCACCTCCCCTCGGGCTAAGACACTGGAAAGCTCCCAGTGTGACTGGGACAATCGGACCCACGGAATCTTCTGTGTGCATCTCGCATAGCTGCAAACACACAGGTGATGTAAAGCCCTGGGAGGCAGGGGTCAGTCCCACTGGGTGTCCTTCACGACTCCTGCCCAGTGGTGGCAGGAAAAGGCACGGGGGAGCACGCAGATGTGGACCATGAAGACAGGACGCTGTGGCCAGGAAACTTTGTCCCCATGGCAGTGATATGTCACTTGCCCTCTACCATGTCACTCATTCTGTTACTAGAGGCCAGCATGAGACCCGCCCTGTCATGTGCAAACATCCATGAGACCTTGAATACCACCACTTACCCGCCGGAGAAGGGAACTGGGCTCGAGGGATAAGATTAGGTCTAAGGTTAGCCTCTGGAGTATTCCGAGAGTGGTCTTTGGCCACCGTGAAGATGGGATTGAGGCCTCGGGAGAGAGAAATTTGTTTAGAACTTGCTAAGTGAATGCTCTTATTTTTTCCCTTTTATTATTGATTTATTTTAAATGTTTATTTTTGAGAGAGAGAGAGAGAGAGAGAGAGAGAGAGTGAGTGAGCCGGGGAGGGGCAGAGACAGGGAGTCAGAGAGCCTGATGCGGGGGTCAAACTCATGAACCGAGAGATCATGAGCCAAAGTCTGATGCTTAACTGACTGAGCCACCCAGGCGCCACCCCCTTTTTATTATTATTATTATTATTATTATTAAATGTTTATTTGTTTTTGAAGGAGAGAGAGAGAGACAGAGTGTGAGCAGCGGAGGGGCAGAGAGAGAGGGAGACGGCGAATTGGAAGCAGGCTCCAGGTTCTGAGCTGTCAGCACAGAGCCCGACATGGGGCTCCGAACCCACAAGCTGTGAGATGGTGACCTGAGTCGAAGTCAGACGCTTAACCGACTGAGCTCCCCAGGCGCCCCTGCTATTTTTTTTTAATTCTTTTAGAATCGGAGGTCAGGGCCACTAGCAGACAAGCTAGTTATGTAGAACATCCACCTTCTGTGTCACTTTGTACATGTACTTGACACACCCTTTCTCAAATGCTCCGTGGGGTGTGTTATGGGCCCACTTTGGTTTGTAACCCCCTGTAGGGCACCGGGGTCTTATCCTTTGTTTATTACTCATATCATGTCCATAAACCCAATCCAGCGGCTCAGTATAAAAGAATGCTCAAGAAAGCTGTTGCCTGGGTGGTGAGTGAAGTGACCTCAGAGATTTCTCTTCAGGGTTGTGCAAGTTATCGTCACCGTGGGTGTTTGACGTGGCCCGCTCGGTTAGCCCGGCCGGTTACAACATACGCCGATAAAGGCAAGATCACAGGTTGGCACTCCACGAAAGCTGATAACTTCTCAGAGATTAAAACAAAACAAAAAAAAATTAAAAAAAGAAATCTCCCTTCTGCGACCACAAGACGCGTTCACCTGCTCGGATGCCTGCGTGCTTGGAAGAGAGGAACTGAGTTGCAGTGGGCCTTACTGTGGGCCACGAGAACAAGAAAAGAAGAGAAACCACCCAAGTCGTGTTACTGTTAGCAGGCAGTGTGTCCCTGCAAGAAAGTAACTCAGCGCACCTCCCTAAAGCTAGTGATCTTATTTAAAAATGCCAAAAAATAAAAAAATAAAATGAAAATAAAATAAATAAATAAATAAATAAATAAATAAATAAATAAATAAAAATAAAAATGCCCCTCCGCTGGCTCCCTGGGAGGCCCGGGTTACCTGAGTTACCAGCAGAGCTGTGACCCACCTTTCCCCCCCACCCCGGCCTTTGTCATCGGAACACATCTGCAGAAAGAAGCCGTTTACATGGAATTCAAATCTGGTTGTTTAGTCTACAAGGAGGAGGGGAGGGTTCTGTCTCTTTAATGTTTATAACGGTTGGACAGAGCTTGTCGGGTGAAGGTTAATTGCTCTCCGGTTTAAGCAGTTGTGTGCCCAGATGGGTTATCAGAGCCGAACACTCGTTACAAGATTAATCTCATTTCCGACAAGACTTCCCTTTCCTTCAACTGATTTTCGCCCAGCCATTGGAGCTGTCATCAGCCGTTAAAAGAAGGGCGGATTGCTCTGGGATATGAATGCGGTATGCAGTGAAACAATGCACAGGGCTGTCCTATCTCAGGGAACATCTTTAGGAGAATACATTTCAGGGGTGTTACGAAGGCTCGGGCTCATAAACAGCGGGGACAATTGGGCCACTTACACCAGCACTCCTGTGAAAAGGCCAGAGTCAGAAGCGGCCGCCTCCCTCGGGCCAGGACCCCGCTCTTTTCTACAGAGTGATCCACTAGGCTTTGCTCCCCGTCGAAGACTTTTTAAGAAAAAAAAAAAAATTGTACTGTGATCAGATCTTCGTTCTTCTGGCCCCCCACCCGAGCAGTGGGGAGTTTGGTTTGCTGCGTCCATGCTGAAGTTTTGTGGCAAGCGGGCACCTGCAGGGAGCCTCCCTCCCTTCCTTCAATCCCTATGCCCCCTTCAGACTTCCGTTTCATTTTAGAGATCGCATCGTCCCATGTTTGCCTCAAGACAGAAGGCAGATTCTTCTTCCTTTGATGACAGGTAGCTTCATTTCTTTGGGTTGTCTCACGAAATTCTTCCAGGAGCCTGGCAGGTGAGAAATACCGTTGTAGCCCTCTGGGATTTGGCACGTGGGAATCAACCCATTCATTCATTCATTCATTCATTCACTAATGACGTGTTGGTCTCCCACAGTGACCATCAACGCAGGGGGGACGTGAGGCAGGACAGATGGGCTCATGCAGGGCTCTCAATCCAGTGGAGATGGGCGTATAGCAGACCAGTAGGACACAGGGGGACGGTGATGGTAGACCCACACCAGGAGGTAAGAAGTGTGACGGACACACAGAAATGCGCAGGGTGGCAGGGGGTCCGAGGGCTCCGGTTCAGATGAGGTGACCGGAGAAGGCCGTCAGGCAAAGACAGAAAGGAAACGTGAGAACAAAAGTTGCGTATCCGGTGGAAGAGTGCCGTGCGCTGAGGGGAACAGCGAGGGCAAAGGCCCTGAGGCAGCGACAGGCCTGGGAGTCTGAGAACCGTGACAGTGCTCGTGTGGACGGTGGGCAGAGGTGCTGAGTAAGGGCGGTGGGCGTCGAGGCCTCTTGGGGCCTAATTTCTCAGAGGCGGCAGAGAGAAGAACCTCCACCTGAAAGAGGACTTCATCAGTGCCAGTTGCTTGGGTGTGAAAACACTGGACAATGGCTTGGCCGTGGAAGGGGGTGCCCTTTTCAGGGCCCCAGAGTTAAAGGCATGGAGAAAAACGTGTATTAGCTAGGTTGCCTCTCCTTCTTCTTGCATCCCATGTCCTATACGTTGTCTCTTTTCAGGGACTGGGCTAGTTTCCAGGACGCTCTGGTTCCCTGTATTTCCAAATGCCTTTGTAGCCATTTCAGTCCCAGGCCATTTGGTGCAGTGCGCTTAGTGGTTACACCCTCCCTTTGGAATCAGGTAGCTGGGTCAGAATTCTGGGGCTTCCTAGCAATATGCTCTAGGCCACTTAGTCAATTTGCAGAGGCTCAGTTTCCCCGTCTCTACAATGGGTACAAGAGTAGCTCCTTCGGGGCGCCTGGGTGGCGCAGTCGGTTAAGCGTCTGATTTCAGCCAGGTCACGATCTCGCGGTCCGTGAGTTCGAGCCCCACGTCAGGCTCTGGGCTGATGGCTCGGAGCCTGGAGCCTGTTTCCGATTCTGTGTCTCCCTCTCTCTCTGCCCCTCCCCCCCGTTCATACTCTGTCTCTCTCTGTCCCAAAAATAAATAAAAAACGTTGAAAAAAAATTAAAAAAAAAAGAGTAGCTCCTTCTTTGCAGAGAAGAAGGTTCCATGCATGCGTTCACACAGGCACTTAGGGAGCCTGCCATGTGTGGTCAGGTTGTCCACATCAGCGGTTATGGTCAGGAAGATCCCCTCATGTTTATGTTTCCTTTGTGTCGACCATCCATTTCCCCGAGGACAAACAATCATTAAGCTTAGAGACATTTTTGTTGGTTAGAGACTTCTTTATTTTTTTTTAAGTTTATTTATTTTGAGAGAGAATTTTATTTATTTGATAGAGAGAAAGTGCAAGTGGGGGGTGGGGCAGAGAGAGAGGGAGAGAGAGAATCCCAAGCAGGTTCCAGGCTCAGTAGAGAACCCAACGCGGGGCTGGATTCCAGAACCTTGGGATCATGGCCTGAGCCGAAATCAAGAGTCAGATGCTCAACTGACTGAGCCACCCAGGCGCCCAAGTTAGACTTCTCACTACGTTTTCTCCAAATAAAAATGTTGGAGCTAAGGTTCCATTTCACTTTCTCCCTTCCCTTCCCTTCCCTTCCCTTCCCTTCCCTTCCCTTCCCTTGTCCCATAAGGGCAGCCACCCCATGTCCCCATACATGTTATTACACTACCATTGACCGTGTTCCCTGTGCTGTACTGTTCACCCCCATGACTTACTCCATAACTGGAACCTGCACCTCCCAACCCCTTCATCCATTTTGCCCACCGCCTCACCCCTCCTCCTTCCACTCTGTTTCTTTGTTTGGAAAAGAAGGGACAGTCACCACCTTCTACACAGGCAGGAATCACTTGGTTTCTCTGCGGCCTTGCAAGAGCAGGTGTTTTCTCTGTCCTACAAGCCATCACGTGGCTTGATGACCTCTTTAAACCTGCAATATGCACATGGTTGTCAGGGCAAAAAGCTGAGGGGGAGAAGGGAGACCAGATGAGAGCTGCAGTTGTTGGTGCAGAATCTGTCCTGGGCCTCGGACCGATTGTGGCACCAAGGGCAGAGCACAGCCCCCACCTGGGGACCCAGCGGGGTGAGAAGAAGGCGGTGCCTCCCAAGATGCTCGGCCCGCGTGCAGACACCGCGACGTCTGAGCACCTGGGAAGGTGGCGCCCAGTGGGTTCCATCCACACGCGCTTTCCCGTTTCCCACTTTGCCCTGAGACAGTCACCGCTTCCCAGAGGCATCCTTCTAAGGAATACACAATCATGAGCGCTTTGGGGACAGTGGGGTTGAGAGAAGTGACAGGACATTCTCAGGCATGACCATTTTTGTCAGTGGATTCCAGCACCAACAATGGGGTGACTCCGTTGGTGACTCACACATCGGTGAGAATTGCCCTCCCACGTTTCCCTGCTTATGGGAAGGAAACGCTCCTTAAATACGGATTTACTCATGAGTAGACTTCTAGCCATTCTTCCATAGCCTAACCCCACTCTGATGCCATCCCAGAAAAAGCCATTTGGCTCATTTTCCCAACTTCCTTCTGTGGTGTTGCTTATCTGTGTGTCTCATCTATCTGTTTATACCCATTCGGTTCCCATCTCACCCACTGAGCACAGGTAGGATTTGAGTGAACTTTCAAAATATCATCTCTTCTATACATTTACGTACAACTCCATGTCACAAAGTGGCCGCAGGCCCCAAACCCCCTCTTCCCTTATGACCTCCTACCTGGACTGTTTTCCCTGCGCCCGCAGAGTGAAAGATATTTCCTACTGGGTATTTGCAAATGCTTCTTGATTTCTGACACTCCCAAGTTTGAGTCAGTTTCCCATACGTCAGGGCAGGATTAAGTTTGAATCATTCCTATTTCACCACTCACTGGTATCTAAAATAAATATGTTATCTTACTTCAAGTATTTTTCAAGAGAAAAAAGAGACAGAACCGTTTTACATAGGGAACTGAATGGTAGGATCATGTTAATATAAAGTAGAAAGGGCCCGGCGTCCCAAAGAACAATGGAAAGCTGAACAAGGAAAATGAAGGGGTTTATGCTGAAGATAGATGATTTCCTTGAGCCCTCGTCTGCCTGGACTGAGGGTGGTTGGTGGACAGCAAGACCGGGCTGGAGGGATCGGAAATCAGATTTGGGAAACTGCTCTCGGTGGCTCCGTTGAATAGAGTGTCTGTGTAGTCAGTGCCTGTGCTGTGTCCTGACGTAGGGAATCTGAGTCACACATTTACATTTGAGAGGTAATTAGCACGTCCCTACTCAACCCTAGCAGCCTGGCGCGCCCCGCAGGGAGAAGACTCAGCTTCCTGGGGGGCAGCGGGCTTTGGGTTCAGACATGTCCCCCAAAGTGGCTGCGGTTAAAGCTTCCAGATCAGGACCTCGGTCCTTCCCGCTAAGACGGGCCAGGCGCCACTCTCTTGCCCCTTCGCAGAGAGCGAGATGGTCACACTTCTGGCCATGCACCTGCTTCTGGAGCCGTGCGGTGTGGACGGCACCGGATCCGGCCAGCTCATGCTCTTGGTTCAGGGGCACATTACCTCCCTCCTGTGGATCGACCTCCAGGCATGGTGACATCTTTGCAAAACCCAAGTTTGGTGTGCCGCTCGCCTGCGGGAAGACCTTTCCCAGCTCCACATCACGTTTAACGGTGCGCACGTGGGGCCATCGGAGTCTCAGACCAGGGACACGCTGTGACCTGCTGCCTGCGACCCCGGCACCGCATTAGGAGTCTCCAGTAGGACGGGTGCTTTCTGCTCTGCTCGCGTGCCCACCAAACTCTGCTCCTTCTCTAAAGCTCAGTTGCAATATCACGTCTTCGTGAGGCTGTTGCTTTATACACTCAACGCTCGGCAAAGAATGTGCTTGGTGGAAGGCTTCCATGACTGTAGCACGGTTTTTGTGCCACCGTTACAGAAGAATGGGCGTGCAGAGAGTGGGCACTCTCCCCGCTGGCTGTGGCACAGCAGTGGTCATCTTGGAGTGGGAGATGGGGAGGACATTCGGTTTTGCTGCTCTGGGCTCTTGGAAGGGGCACGTGATGTAGGTTTCAGCGGGATCGGTCCAGCCATTTTTATGAGCGGGGGCCACCACTGTCCAGAGGCACTCCTGTTAGCCCCCTTTGGGGATCCATTCGGAGGCTGACTCCCTCATACTCAGGACACGCGTCCTGCAATCTCTCCCCGTGCTCACGTGCTGTGACGAGCCTGCTGTCTCTCATGCTGTGCGGAGCACACACAGAAAACATGCAATTGGCCACGATGTGGGATGTGATCCATACATACGACCAATTCTCGAACATAGTCAGTGCGGGAAGAAGGACCATCCAAAAATGGCACACGATCCCCCCCCCCCCCCCCCGTTATTTCTACTTCAACAACTTTTCTTTTTTGGAAATAATTTTTTTTTTTTTTTTTTCTTTTTTTTTTTTTTTTTTTTTTTTTTTTTTTTTAATTTTTTTTCAACGTTTATTTATTTTTGGGACAGAGAGAGACAGAGCATGAACGGGGGAGGGGCAGAGAGAGAGGGAGACACAGAATCGGAAACAAGCTCCAGGCTCCGAGCCATCGGCCCAGAGCCTGACGCGGGGCTCGAACTCACGGACCGCGAGATCGTGACCTGGCTGAAGTCGGACGCTTAACCAACTGCGCCACCCAGGCGCCCCTGGAAATAATTTTAAATTTACGCCAGAGTCGTAAAAATAGCGCAGAGAGTTCCGATGTCCCTTTACCTCGTTTCTCCTTGTGTGACTGTCTTTCACCAGGGTACCCATGTCAAAGCTGAGAAATTGAAAGCAGTACAGTATTGCTGTCCGGGAGTCAGGAAGCTTGGCTCAAAGGCCAAATCCAGCTCACTGCCTTTTGTTGTTGTTGTTGTTTGTATATAAAGTTTTATTGGAATATAGCCACACCCATTGACTTACGTGTTATCTTTGACCACCTTTACACTAGAGTTTCCAAGGATTCCACACAGCCAATAGAGCCAGAGACATTTACCACTCGTTCTTTATAGAAAACAGTGCTACCCCCTCCTTTTGAATAAACCGCACGCTTTATCCAGATTCCTCCAGTTTTCCACTGACGTCGTTTTTCTGAAACAGGATACCACCTTGCACGAGTTTCCTCTGCTCTGAGACAGTTTCGTGGTCTTCCTTGTCTTTCATGACCTTGTGAAGAACACTGCTCAGGCATTTTGGAGACCATCCCTCGTTTGGGGTTTGCCACAGGTCGGCAGGGTAAGTTATAGGTACTTGGGGAGAAAACACGTCGGGGGTGAAGTGTCCGTCTCCTTGGATCAGATCGGGTTGTAAGTGATGACAACGTGCCTTCTTGCTCGTGAGGCTGACCTGAATCATTGGCGAAACAGGTGTCTGTTCCGTTCCAGTAACAGAAAGTTACTGCTTTCCCTTTTCCCATACCTTGTTCCTTTTCACGTCAGTCAACTGAATTGAGTTTAAGTGCAGCCCTCACTTACGGGGGTGGGGTGGGGTGGACTTGAGCTCCATTTCCCGGAGGAGGAAGTATCGGAGATTTGTGGACGTATGTTAACATAGCAACAGTAATCCATAAATATTTTAAAGGCGACGCTTTGAGGGTGTTCAACTACCCTGTTTCTCCTTAAAGTGCTGTCCGCTAATTTCAGCACCTGTCAGCACATCTTGCCCACAGCAGTTTGGACTGTGGGCTTCTGGTGGTGATTTTCTATTTCCCTCATTCCTTCTACATTTGTTTCTTGGGACTTTTCTGTAAAGAAGAGTTGTCTCTTGCCCCCCGTCTGGCTACTGAATTCCGTTATTTGTTCACAGCGGGGTAGGTATTGGGATATTTATTTTGTTCTTTGAGGGGCGCCTGGGTGGCTCAGTCGGTTAAGCGTCCCACTTCGGCTCAGGTCATGATCTCGCGGTTCGTGAGTTCGAGCCCCGCGTCGGGCTCTGTGCCGACAGCTCAGAGCCGGGAGCTTGCTTCGGGTTCTGTGTCTCCCTCTCTCTCTGCCCCTCCCCCGTTCATGCTCTGTCTCTCTCTCTGTCAAAAATAAATAAACATTAAAAAAAAATTTTTAATATTTTGTTCTTTGGGTTGCAATCCGGTACTCGCGTGATTTATTTTGTCGTGGGGCTGGTTCCCGCTGTGGCCACGACACTGGGAAATGTCTCCGCCTCCCAGGTTGGTTCCTGCGTGCTTTTGACAGGCCTCTGACTCTTCGTTTCTTTTGAACACGTCCTCCATGTCATTTTGAAAAACGTTTCTGTAGAGCGTTCTGCATTCGGAAAACACCCCACGCTGCAAAGCCCCAGCTCAGAAGGAGGTGGGCAGGTCTGCAGGTCCTCGGCAGCCCGCCCTGGGGTGGCCGCTGCCTGCCTCATGCTGGGTGTGCGGGGCCGGGGAGGCGGGGGGCGGAGGGCAGGGGCTGAGGGTCGGCCCGAGGAGTCGCGTTCAAGTGCGGAGATGGGGCCGCAAGCCTCGTTTCCTTCCGGGCCCTGCAGGGCTCCTGGAAATGGGAGAATGGGAGAGGTGAGCAAGGTGCCGCGGGGACGTGGCCGACACACTCGGCCTTGCAGGTCTGAGCTCAGAGTTGGCCAATGTCTGGCCATTTCCTCCTCCTTTCTCTTTCATCAGGAAAAGAAGCTGCAGGAGCGGGTGTGATTTCTTGCCCCGCCCCACCGTTGCAATCGACGAATGTCTTTTTCCGAAGGTTCTCTCTCTTTCCTTTCCCTTCTGGCTCCCCACCTCCTCCATCCCAGGCCTCGGGCTGTCCCTGGGGGGGGGGGGAGGGGGTGGCCCGCACACTGTGCTTAGCTCAGTGGGGGTAGCAGACGTGAACCCCTCACGCGGGAGCGTCACCCCACTCGCCGCGAACATGATGCGTCTCTCTGGGAGGTCAGAGCGTTGGCAGTTACAGACAACAGACTCAGAGTTAGGCGCTGGGAGCATCACCCGTGTCTTTATAAAGCGGATATCAGAGAGGCGCCTGGGTGGCTCAGTCGGTTGAGCGTCCGACTTCAGCTCAGGTCACGATCTCGCAGTTCGTGAGTTCGAGCCCCGCATCAGGCTCTGGGCTGATGGCTCAGAGCCTGGAGCCTGCTTCAGATTCTGTGTCTCCCTCTCTCTCTGCCCCTCCCCCATTCATGCTCTGTCTTTCTGTCTCAAAAATAAACAAACATTAAAAAAAAATTTAAAAAAAATAAAGCGGATATCAGAAAACCTATTCTGTGTCTCTCCGGAAGGGTGAAAAGGATCACTTGAGATGATAATCGAAAGGTGTTCGTGAAACGGTAAAGCGCTGCACTCACGATCCGGTAAATGACTTTGCCTCGTGGCTAATGTGACATCCGTCTCACAGGGTGCCAGCACGTGATATAGTAGATGGGCACTTAAGGTAGCGTGGAACAGTCATCACTTCACCCATACACACCATCCCATACGCGACGAAGGTGCTCATCGACCGGGCTGTGAGCGTGGGAAGGTCAAGGTGACTCAGAGTGGTGGCAAGTCCGCGGAAGGATGCTGGCTCTCTCTGTACCGTGGGCACCACGCTACACCAGCTGTCTGGTTTCTATGTTCCTCATAGCTTAGTTCGCCGCGGTGGATGCCCGAGAGCGATATGTAAACGTAAGAGATTTAAAAAATATATATGTTAATTGGTATGAAAACTAAAAGTTAGATTATGGAGTTCGGTGATGAAATCATGTACGTAGTTCCATCGCTTGGTTTAAACATTAAAATAAGACAAGACAAGAAAGCTGGCCGAGCAACGAGTATGTCGTGGTTCTCAGGGGCGGCTGCCTCTCGCCTCCCCCACAGGAGGGTGTCTGGGTACCTGTGGGCATTTGCGTTCTCACGATCGTGGGGGAAGGGGCTCTGGCAATCAGCGGACGGAGGCGGCGACGCCTTACACACACAACATAGTTCCACGTAATCGAGGAAGACCGTCTTCTCCGAATTCCACCAGTTCCTGCTGAGGGTGACGGTGGCCACGGAGCCCATGGGAGAATGACGAATGGCTGGAATAATTAACAAGACCGATGTCTCGTCCTTCTGAACATATTCAATTACGCTGAACATTTATGTTCTATCCCATCTCTGCTTCTCCGAGGACGTCTGCCACACTTCCTAGTGAACGTCAAGCCTAATTAAAGATCCCAAGCAGATAATGAAATTACTCGGTGGCTAAACTATAATTAGCTTTCTGCAAGTGAAAAAAAAAATGAGTCTAGCATCCTTGCTTCATTCTATTGAATCCGTGTCTTTCCTGAATTGAACATTAAGATCAAAAGTCTGAGAACTCGTTGTGAAATGATAAGATGATTCAAAGCCCCGTCTATTGGGTTTTGTTTTCTCTTTCTTTGTTTTTTATTGAAATTCGAGTTAGTTAACATACAGTGAGTCTTGGCTTCAGGAGTAGAACCCGGTGACTCATCGCTTACATGTGACACCCAGTGCACATCCTGAAAAGTACCCTCCTTAATGCCCATCCCCCTGCCCACCTCCTCTCCAGCAGCCCTCAGTTTCTTCTCTGTATTTAAGGGTCTCTTATGGTCTATTTGTTAATGACGAAGAGCAATTCTTTTTCTGATGACGCTTGGAAGAAGTCGTATTAAGTAAACCTGTTGTGGAAAATAAGGGTTGGGCTAGGAAAGGGAACCACTTTCAGATTTTTCGATGTCTGAAAAACATCTCAGACCTGACAGGCTCCTGACAGATCCTCCCTGGAAACCCAGCCCCTCCCGTCTTCCCTGTTGGCCTCTTGTTAGCACTTGACGTGGGCTCAGCCAACCCTGTGCTCAACCACGTGTGGCGATTTTAAGACTCTCAGAAATAAAGAGAATGTAAAGGTACCAACGTTAATGGTACTTTTAATTTTCCTCTTTATATTCCGAGAGCTGGCGCATGTTCGTTTGGTTCCTGGCACAAGGTTTGGCTTATGAAGCAGTTTGACAGATGCAATTATAAAATGTAAAGGTTGAGGAAAACAGACACCACTTTACTTGTCTCTCCAGTGTGTAAATGTCCAACACAGACTTGGTAAGGTAAAGGGAGTCATGGCAGGAAAAGAAATACAGGTAACCCTTCCAAGTAAATGATTTTTTCTACGATATTAATGGAAATGATTTTGGAAAAACAATCCTATAACGTTGCTTAGTAGATTAGCTAAAGCTGCAGACCAGGGCACAGAACCACTGATACTCCTTTCTTTCTGCCAGTTATCTGTCACCTTCCCTCGTATAAGTCAGCTTACTTTCGTGAACTTTGATTCAATTTAGTATAAATGACAAGACCAGCAGCCATAATAATGGTGGACACTTGGAGGTACTTACTGTGTGCCAGACATCGTATTGTTTCACGCATCCAAACGGGTGAGACAGATAGATGCAACCGCTATCCTCATCTCACAGACAACAACACAGAGCTACAGAGAGAGTAAGTCACCAAGGAGGGCTGGGTTCATTTAATGACCGTGAGGTTCAGCCCTAAGGACATAGAAATGAATCAGATACATCCCTGCCTTCCAGGAGCTTACGGTTTAATGGCCTGAAACAGGTAAACCATGGGTGTGCGACGAAGTTGTACATAAATTGCAAACATCTGTAGGGAACACAACTAATAAACTTAGAAAGACAAATTTCTAGGGACATCGTTGTAACAGCTACAGCAGGTATTAATTCTTATAGTGTATAAAGATTATACTAGATCTAAATGAGATAGGGTGTGTAAACATTCTCTGTGAGCCACACAACAGGGGTGTGTACGAGGGGTTATAATTCCTATTCCAACTTTGCCTCATTAACATTGACAATAAGCCCGTAAATTCACTTCCTTTCTTAAGCAAAAGCAAGACATGGTCACAGGCTGCCTGTAAATGTAGTTTTCTACTCCTCAGTTTGTTTAAAAATAAATACGAAAAGTCTCTTACTCTATCATCAAGTGCATTTCTTGCAAATTAATATTGCCTAAAAGAAAAGGAAAATTTTCATGATATTTTCTAAAGGGGAAGAAAGAAAATCAAAGCCCAAAGCGCCCAAAGCACCCAAAGCGCCCAAAGCAATGAATACAGTGTTTCTAGGGGAAAACAGAATGCACATAATTATACCCACATGTACTCGGTGATTTTCCCGAAAAAACTGGATCTTCTTGAAGCTTCAGAGCCGGGTTCCTGTAGATGACGTTTGTGAGCATTGGAGGCTGAATTTCTATGAAATGACATTCAGAGAGATGGGAATTGTTTTTGTTTTTCTTTCTGTTTTGATGACAATGACATACAAATAGCAGGTGGAGAGAACCTTCAGGTCTTCTTGCAAGAGGTACTGAAATTGTGTCATGGTGCGTGGCACAGAGTAACAAGTCAATAAATGTTTGGTAAGTGATTTAATGAGTTCATAGATGGATAGATATAATATTAAAAGCAAGTATGACCAGAGTCTGAAGATGAGGTTGAACTTTGTCCCAAGTTTCTTGGGTTCTGTGCCTGAAACCATTCTTCTTAGAAATGTGTCTATAGGGGCATCTGGGTGGTTCAGTCAGCTAAATGTCTGACTTTGGCTCAGGTCATGATCTTGTGGTCCGTGGGTTTGAGCCCCACATCGGGCTCTGTGCTGACAGCTCAGAGCCTGGAGCCTGCTTTGGATTCTAGGAGCCCGTCTCTCTCTGCCCCTCGCCCCTCGCCTCTCTCTCTCTCTCTCTCTCTCAAAAATAAGTAAATATTAAGAAAGAAATGCATCTACAGTGGCAACTGGCAGGGGGACCCCCACTCATACCTTCAGTTCCACTGGGGTCTTGGGTTTGCATTCTGGCTGGAAGCCTTACCTTCTGGTCACACTTCCATAGTGAGCACACTGCTTTGGCTGAGATAGCAGGTTTATTTGGGGTGGCCGGATGGGGTGTTAGGTGAACTAGAGTCCCCCAAGACTCCCCTTGGGCGGCAGTTGCCAGAGGGGAATTCAGAATGTTTCATTCTTGCCTCTATTACGACATTCCCCCCCCCCCCCCCCCCCCCCCCCCCCCCCCCCCCCCCCCCCCCCCCCCCCCCCCCCCCCCCGCATCACAGTGTACTGACTGGGGCAGCCAGGCCTCCAAAGTCAGGAAAAGATCCGTGATCCTTGTCAAGGAAAAGATCGTTAGGAACGGAAGGTGGAGCTAAAGAAATTTGGACCATCTTTGTTTTTCTCAAGTTTACTTTTTGTTATTAGAGAACAATTAAGTTCACAGTATCCATTCCATGTTAACTCCGGTTTCCCCCTCCATATCTTGGGAAGCACCCATTTTCCCCATCGCAAGCTTGACAAGCCCTTGGGCAGCCCAGCGGGAGAGAGTAAGTCAGGCAGGCCGTTCCAGTCAGGAGATAAGAAGGATTGATTGGCCTTCTAGGTAATGAGGAGGGGACAGATTTGCATAAACCACAAATCTCCCTTCCCCGGCTCTCCACCCCAGGCCTCTTGCTGGAAGCACTGATAAGTCACAACGGGGATCAGTGGAGTTTCACCTTTTCCCCCCTTTACAGATCATTGGCTGATGGCCAGTGGATGTTTTAAGAAGGCAGGAAGCTGGTGGGAGAAACACAAAGGCTTGAGTAACTCCTAGAGTGGGTAACAGGCCACAGCATGGACGACCCCGGGTCAGGTGTGCATGGAGCCCGTGGATGCGGGTGACATACCCGCACCGACACACTGCCAGTGCGCTTGCGTATTTTACTTTGGCTCACTTCTGCGTCCGATGCCGGGAATGCGTGCATGTTGTGTTGGTATGCAGACTTTACTCGGAATTAGCCAACTGACTGTGTGACTGGCGTCTGTATTGCTTTTCTGTTTTTGGGTGTTGAGAAGGAAGTACTAATTCTTGGAAGCCCCATCGTCAAGATGCAAATTAGCAGCTCTTTCTCTGGCCTCAGATCCAAGTCCTTTGAAATGGGCGATTTGTCGTGAACGCCTTGGCAATTCCAAGACCCTTCGCTCTGTGTCTGTCGGTTCCCCGCGGACTTACCTCCTGACCTCCCTCTTCTCCTCCTCAATCCCCACGAACATACGTGCCTCCGCTGCACCTAACTTGCTGGCGTAATGCCCTTGTTTCTTGAAAATGCGTGGTTCTGATCTCACATTTTGGTGTCTGACTCCTTTTCGGGAAAGTGAAGAATCCCGGGGCGAGGTAGGAGGAAGGAGACGGGTTTGCGGCAACAGGGCAAGACCCGAGCTCATTCCCTCCAGTGCTTCTGAACGTACACACTTCCTCGGGAGCGTTCGGTGGCAGCATTGACATTGATGTGCTCTTGCTTATGGCCTTTGTGGTATATTGGATCTCCCTCCGAAATACAAGGCGGGACCTCATCCCGATAAAGAGCAGGGTCCTTCACTCAGGGACTTGAATCCTAAGATTGGATGTGGAGTCTCCACAGCACATCCACATGTTTCTTGAATTAGTAGAAAAAGAGGATTTTCCATGACAGTCGAGTGATGTCGGCCATCCCTGGCCAAGTTATCCTGCCTCTTCCGACTGCTTGGAAGTTACTATTCTTTTTTTTTTTTTTTTTAATTTTTTTTTCAACGTTTATTTATTTTTGGGACAGAGAGAGACAGAGCACGAACGGGGGAGGGGCAGAGAGAGAGGGAGACACAGAATCGGAAACAGGCTCCAGGCTCCGAGCCATCAGCCCAGAGCCCGACGCGGGGCCCGAACTCCCGGACCGCGAGATCGTGACCTGGCTGAAGTCGGACGCTTAACCGACTGCGCCACCCAGGCGCCCCGGAAGTTACTGTTCTTGCTCAGGTCCCTAACAAGTGAATGCAAGAGTAGTCAACAAGAATAACAAGCTCAAGACCCTACTGTGCAGGACTTAGGGTTTCTAGGGGCCAGGATACCTTGGCAAGTTGGACTTCGTTTGAGGGCAGTGGGGTGACGCAGTTGGGTTATTATTACTGTAAAGCGGCCCCGCTTTTCAGTTGACACATGATCTCATCATGTGTCGTAAGTTGTCCCACATCCAAAGGGACCATATTCCCAAACCAATGAAAGTAACTGTTGCTAAAGTTGGTTAACGCAAGTCGTGGCCCAGGTATGTAAGAGCTGATGCTCCGTGGACACCGTGCCTGTTTTGGTTGTCGGTGCCTTTTTACCACACGGGAGAATTGCCCATCCTTAGATGGGATTTTCCAAATGTGCTTTCTTTAAATTGCTTTTATTTTTGCTTCAACGCACAGCCCCTCCCGTTGGGCACTGGGTCTTGCAGAACCGTGGGCCCGTGAGAGGCCATCTTAGGTACAGGATGTAGGAAATTAAAGCACTCCTGCTAATGTAAAATGAACTAATTACATTTTAAAATTAATCTAAATCACAGTCAAGCGTGTGCCTCATCTAAATAGGAGGGATATAATCCTACACTAGAGGAGATGACTAATACCGTGGATGGAAAGGATGTGAGACAACAGTGGCCAGGATGGAGAACATACAGATACACAAATAAGATGCCCACGTTTTGTACAGAATGAAAGACAGACTCTGGATGGGGCATCCACGGCCTTCAGAAACGAGGGCCAGTCTATGGATCCAATCTGAGCTTCCACAGCGTGCCCACCCCTCATCATCCTGGGTCCTCCCCCCCTTAGAGAGGATGGTCCTGCTTCTGTGCCTTCTCCTCATGGGTGTTCCACCTGAAAATGTTCCTCGCCAGGTCCACATGTCTAGTTCCCTCCATTCTTCAAGGTCAATGAACACCAATTCCTTCCTTCTTCCCCCCTCCCTCCACCGTCCAGGCAGTCAGAAAACTTGGCATCACCCTCAGCACCCACATACTATGAATGCACACAACAAATAATCACCATGCGTGCGCCGTGTGTGGGCACTTTCCCAGGCGCCGGAGAAACATCTTTGAAAGAGGGAAACAAATCCTTGCTCTCAAGGAGCCTCCACTCCCCCTGTCTTGGAGAATCTCTTCTTTGTTTCTCTTCGGGTATTTTGTCCCTCTGTTAAAGTAATTACAGTCTGTTGAGAATAAGGACTTTGAGGACAGTCCAGCTTCCTGTCACCACCCCCAGCGCCTACTGTGGTTGCTTTGCACGTTGTGGGTGTCCAACTACTGGTTATTTGAATTGAATGCATGCCTTTTGAGAATCCGTTTTATTTTTTTGAGCATTTGTTTATGTATTTATTTAGAGAGACAGAACGTGGGGGGAGGGGAAGAGAGCGAGGGAGACAGAGAATCCGAAGCAGGCTCTGTGCCGTGAGCCCACAGCCCCACGGGGGGGGCTTGATCTCATGCACCATGAGACCATGACCTAAGCCAAAACCAAGAGTCAGATGCTTAACCGATTGAGCTACCCAGGCACCCCAAGAATCTGTTTTAAAATTATTCACGTGCAGTGTTCAGCGAGGAAATAAACAGGAAGCATCTTCCAATGTCCAGGTGTTCAAGAGATGAGCTTAAAACTTAAAATATCCTGGTCATGAAAAAAAAAAAAAAAAAAAGAGTGGTCCTTAGCATTCATTGGAGAGGGCCGCTTCCCAGTCCGGAGAGGCGCCAGGTGAACCAAGACGGACACGCTGGGAGACGGGCAGAGCATCTGTGCTTGGCTTCTGCGGCCCACGGCCCCAGGGACCACTCTGTCAAGCTGGCTCTGCTCCAGAACCACAGCCAGCTTGGCAGCGGGTAGGTGGTCTATATAGCCTCTGCTCATTTCCTGCTGGTCTGTGGTCCTTCAACAGACCTCCTCCCATTTTGCCAAAAGACACAGTGCCTTCCAGAAGTCTCAGCTGGAAACAGATGTTGCTAGGTAGTTTGTAGCTAGCAGGAGATGGGCGGTCTGCGTCTTTAGTAGATTCTGCCCGGTGTGGGAGAGTCTGGGGACCAGCACTCAGCAGCCGAGATGCATGAAAATGCCAACCCCCAGACTCTTGGTTTTTGTTAAGTGCGTTAACTTCCAAATTTAACACATCGCTAAGTGCTATCTTGGGAGGCTCAAGATTGGCCTTTTTTTTTTTTTTTTAATGAGAACTCCTTGTTGTCAACTAATGGGAATGGCCAACAGGCTTCATGTTTTGTAGCCTTTAGCTACGAAAAATGTGTTCTTTGTAAAGTGCATTATTGCCGTAAGACTGTGGGTTACTTCAGAGAAGATAGACTGTGTCCCCACCCATTTAAATCCCTGCAACAGAGGTCCCCAAACTTTTGGCTTCAGGACTTCTTTATACTATTAAAAATGATCGAAGGGGTGCCTGGGTGGCTCAGTCAGTTACGCGTCTGACTTCAGCTGAGGTCATGATCTTACGGTTTGTGAGTTCGAACCCCATGTGGGGCTCTGTGCTGACAGCTCAACCTTGGATTCTGTGTCTCCCTCTCTCTCTCTGCCCCTCCCCCACTCGTGCTCTGTCTCTCTTCTCGCAAAAATAAATAAATACTAAAAAAATGATTGAAGATGCTAAGAAGCCATTGTTTACATGGGTTATATCTGCTGACATTTACTGAATTAGAAATAAAAACTAAGATGTTTTCGAAAAACATTTATTCATGAATTCATTCTATTTATTTATTCAATATTATTTTTTTAATGTTTATTTATTCTTGAGAGATAGAGAGAGACAGCGTGAGCAGGGGAGGAGCAGAGAGAGAGGGAGACATAGAATCTGAAGCAGGCGCCAGGCTTCAAGCTGTCAGCACAGAGCCCGACGCGGGGCTCGAACTCACAGATCGCGATACCATGACCTGAGCCGAAGTCGGCCACTTAACCGACTGAGCCACCCAGGCGCCCCTGTGAATTCATTTTACAATAATGGTAATAAACTCATTATGTATTACTGTAGAGAACAGATTTCTATGAAAAATAGCTCTATTTCCCAAAGACCTATTTAGGGAGAAGAGTGGCATTGTTCTATATTTTTGTAAATCTCTTTAACGTCTGGCTTAATAGAAGACAGCTGGGTTCTCGTATCTGCTTCTGTGTTCAATCTGCTGTGATATCACATGTCCTGCAGTCTCTGGAAAACTTCATTGCACTCTGGTGAGAGGCTCAGAATGGAAAAGGCAGATAACATCTTAGTATGTTACGAAAATAGCGTGGACCAGCAGACTGCCTGGAAGGGTCTTGGGACCCCAGGAGGTTCCTGGAACACACTTTGAGAACTACTGACCCACCAGGCTTAGTCTTGTACCTCCCACTGTGCTAGGTGGGTGGGGTACAGCCATGAACGAAGTGGACATATTCTCTGCTCTCTGGGAGCTTACAGATCGTTACAGGCTGAACTGTGCCCCTGTATTCATGTATGAGAGTCCTAATCCCCATAACCTCAGAATGTGACCTTGTTCGGAGAGCCAGTCTTCACATTTGTTTTCAAGTAAAGACGAAGTCATCAGACTCGTCCAACATAGCCGGTGTCCTTATAAAAAGGGGAAACTTGTCCGAGACACGAGACTCGCATACACTCAGTGAAGCGGCGGGGAGAAGACAGCCATCTACAAGCCAAGAAGCGAGGCCTGGAGCAGATCCCTCCCTCACAGCCCTGGAAAGGAACCAGCTCTGCTAACAATTTGATTCTGGATGTTCAGCCTCCAGAGCTGTGAGAGTATCAGTTACTCTTGTTGAAGCTGCCCAGTCTGTGGTACTTATTTTTTTTAATGTTGATTTATTTTTGAAAGAGAGCGAGAGAGAGTATGAGTGGGGGAGGGGCAGAGAGAGAGAGGGAGACACAGGATCCGAGGCAGGCTCTGGACTCTGAGCTGTCAGCACAGAGCCCGACGTGGGGCTCAAACCCACAGACCACGAGATCATAACCTGAGCTTAAGTCAGACGCTTAACCGACTGAGCCACCCAGGCGCCCCTAAAAAAATTTTTTTTTAACATTTATTTATTTTTGAGAGACAGAGACAGAGCATGAGCATGGGGGGGGGGGTGCCGGTGCAGAAAGAGAGGGAGACACGGAATCCGAAGCAGGCCCCAGGCTCCGAGCTGTCAGCACAGAGCCTGACGCGGGGCTCGAACCCACGAACAGCGAGATCATGACCTGAGCCGAAGCCAGAAGCTTAGCTGACTGAGCCACCCAGGCACCCCTTTGTCGTTCATTTTGATTGGCAGAGGTTGGTTTCCCTGAGGGCTCCCCTTTTTAAGAGGTGGCCGAGATGGGTGGGGGAAGCCTCGATGCGGTATCTCTTACATGTGCAAAATCTCTCAAAAACGCCAGGTCCAGGCCCTCTGAGTGAGAAGCAGGTATCCTGAGTTCCCAAAGCTTCCGTGTGTGATGATAAGGGGAGTTCTCGTCGCATAGGCGACAGGCGGTGGGTATAACGTCTCGTTACGTGTGGCTTGTGGTGTATACGCAGCGCGCACAAAACGTGCGTTCGGGTCACACTCCGTTTTGAAAATAGTAGAACTTCAAAGAGAGAAAGAATGTCCCTTACGAGGTGAAAACTATTCGTGCCTTTCAGGAAGGAAGGCATCTGGGGGGGTTGGTCTGTGTACATAACAGGGGTCCCCGCTGCTGCCGCTGCTACTGATTCCAGCATCAGCCTTTGAAAAGCAAGGTTCGGATTCCCTCCACAAGTTACGCACTTACTTAGTTTGAATTATAAAGGTTGTCTGTTGCCTGCCCTTGAGTGGGGGTAAGAGAGAGAACGCGGGCCAGCGTAGATCTGAAGGCGCCACCGAGAGCGTGTTGCCCGGCAAGGCCACTTCTGCCCGCGACGCCAGGTTTGAGGAGCCCGCGGGAACGAGGGTGCCTTAAGGAGCTACCAGAAACTTGACGAGGCATGGCTGTTTTCGTCGCCCCCGCCCGCTGACACACAGATGCTCTTCTGCGCGGAAGCAAAGGTGAAGGTTGGCGATATTCACAGGAGCGAGAACCCAGCGGATGGGAGCGAGCCCCGCGCGCCAGGATGGATTCTGTGGGAGCGCGTCGCGATTGGGACAGTTCTGCGTCAGCCTCAGAGGCACGAGTTACAGTCCAGCCTCGGATGTCAGGGCCCAGGGGGGCCCGTCTGGCCCCTGGCTTGACGGGGACTCTAGAGGGGGCCATGTCTGTTCAGTTTGGGATCAGGAGCTCGTGGCGTCGGATGGAACGGGGGCGGAAGTGGCTTTGTGACTTCCAGTTACACAGCTCCGTATACCTCGTTTTAATTTTTAAATCGATTTCAAGGGCGCCTGTGCTTACGGTAGCGATCTGCGCCCTCTGCCGGGTTAGAAGACAGGGAAGGCAAATCATCTTTTGTTCCAGAAGCAGACAGTAGAGGGGTGATATGCACAAAGGCTCGTTACGCAAACCAAGTGGGTGAGTGACATAAAACCCCACCCTTCTGAAGGGAGCTTGCTCTGCACCGGCCACGGGGCTGGGGAGGCAGGTGCCCACCTCTCACCCATCCAGCAGGCGTCTTTGTGTTCAGCATGGGCCTGAGCCCTGGAAGCCTCCTCCTCTGCATGGAAAAGATGGGCCCACGGACATCAGTGGGTCTGTTTTCTCCATGAGGATTCAGTACAGTAAGTGAAGAGGTTCCAAATAAAGAGCCAATCCAAAAACCGAGATTTAGACCCTTGTGTAGGCCTCATTAAAAGTTTCAGGCCACCTGCTGTTCTGCAAGTTAGACTGGTTTGGGTATGAATGGATCTACAGAGTTTTAAAGAGCGATTCTGACTTCTAACGTAGACCAATTTACAGAGGGGTGCAGGGCGGACTCCCAAGAGAGCCCCGTTGGGTATGATATATGTATGTGTGGTTTGAAATTGTCGGGCAAGTTTACAATGAATAACTCAAGTGCAGTAGGTTTTGAGATCAACACTCCCAGAGTCGTAAAAATCAAGTCTCGCTGCGGCTAGCTTGTTGGTGCGTGAAAAGTGTTCCGATGACAGGGTGCTCCCTGGTGTTCCAGACTACATCATGGGAGAAGAATGAGGTCAGCCCCGAGCATGAACAAAGGTTATGATACCCTGGCTACTTGGTCTCCTTCCTGTGCAGAAACTAGGGCAGATTTATGTACTGGAAAATCTCTGCAGAGTACAGGCTTAGCCTCCCGGCCCCGGGGAGGGAGGCATCATTACTCACAGAGCCGAAGCAGGAGCTTGGCAGGGATGAGACCCTCGCAGTGGGGGAGCGCTTGGCTCTTTCCACAGCGGGAGTCGGTGTCTAAGAAGGAGAAAGTGTCCACGTTCGGGTCTGCTGTATACAGTATGTGGTCTGTGCTGACAATTATTCGAGAATGGGGATGGTAAGGAAGGGAGGGAGGTCTTTGGACCTTGATAGTCGTGGGGGCTTCGTACATGTGCTCGACTTCCTCACCCGCTCGTCCTGGCTTCTGTAAGGCTTTGGTTAGTAGAACCTTACTTTGTTATCATTGGTGTGATTGATGTGCCAAACGGCCCTAGAGTCCCCATGCAGGAGATGACATCCTAACCACACCTGAAGACGTGAAATGAGTTCTCAGGGTCTCGCCTACCTTCTCACGGTGAGCAAGGAAGATGTTCGTGGGACGTGAGCAATTCAAATCTGGGGCCGCAGGAACGGAGCCTAAAGCTAACCTCTAACTTGACCTTATAAAAACTTTTTGACAACCGCACAAGTGGTAGATTAGATGCGCCTAGGGGAGACCTCCGCCGACACTCCCCCCACCCCCCCAACATCTGCTCAGAGGTAGAGAAAGGCAGTCACAGATAGAGAAGGTGGAGCTTGCCTTGTGGCCATGGCAGGAAGAGAATGTCACTAGTTAAATAAAATAGATTTTATTTGGGTACAAGAAGGGACCTTAGGAAACATCAGAAGAGCAGGCCCTCATTTCAGACCTAAGGAGTGGTGGCCCCAGGGCTGGGCCTCACCGAGTGGCCGCACTGAGTGGGTGGCTACATCTGGAACCAGGGACCCTACATTCTTGCTGTTCTGTTAAACCACCATGTGCCCCAGCGGGCACTTGCGGGTCGAATCTGCTCTCACACGTTTGGAAGGAACTGCATCAATTATTTATTTATTTATTTATTTATTTATTTATTTATTTATTTATGTTTTATTTGAGAGAGAGAGAGAGAGAGAGAGCATGAGTGGGGGAGAAGGACAGAGGGAGAGAGAGAGAGAATCTAAAGCGGGCTCTGAGCTAAGCATGGGTTCGATCCCACGATCCTGGGGTCACGACTTGAGCCGAAATCAAGAGTCGGCCGCTCAGCCGACCGAGCCACCCTGGCGCCCCATCAACTTTGTTTTGAATGTAAAGCTGCTCTCACGCTCCTTTTAGAGAGAGGCTCGGATTAGAAGTTTGCAGGCACGAGATAGAAACCTGATGGAAACAAGCTGAGCCAGCAGCGGCAGCACTGTGGGTGGAGGCCGGGACATCTGCTGTTCCTATCTTGCGCTTGCCAGGGTTTTCCATTGTGCCAGAACTTTCTCATGAATAGAATTCTTGGAATTTTATCGAAAACAATGAATCCATGTGTCAGAGATTCACGGAGGAGACACATCCCAGATGTGCACTGCACTATATTTTTAGTGTGCACATGTGTGGTTTGCAAAGGCCAAGCAGAGGGCTGCCTGTATTTCACGTGGAGCTCCTTCTGCACACGAGAGGGGTGACATACCATCCCTCCCTTGGTGCTCAGAAAAAGACCATTCCGACAGACTGTGACAGCAAAAGACTGTGTCCCCCTGTGGGCCTGGGGTGCTGTTCTGAGAATCCTCTGTGCCTCTTGAAACCTGAATCACCTGCATTCCAAGCTGGGTGAGTAAGCTTCAAAAATCAGAAGGATAGCATCATCCCACGAGCTTCTTAGCAAAGTTGCTGTAGGAACACGTCCTTGTACAAGTTTATTAAAAACTCATGAGCTTTTAGGGAAAGTTAAAATAAAAACATCAGGGATCCCACATCCCAGAAGAGAAGACCTTTTTGGGAGTTTGAGGAATATCAGTTGTGTGCCATGGGCTATTTTGGGGAGAGAAATACAGATTATGTTGTAAGAACATGGTATCTCCATCCATCCATCCATCCATCCACCATCCATCCATCCATCCATCTATCCATCCATCCATCTATCCATCCACCCATCTATCCATCTATCCATCCACCCACCCACCTGTGCATTTATCTATTCATCCATTCACCCATCCATCATTTAGTCATCATATAAAGAATGCCAACAGCATGCCAAGGAATGTACCAGAAGCTGAGGCTACAGTTTTGACCAGAAGACCCAGATCCCTTCTCACACGAAGCTTGTGTTTTATTAATACCAAACAAACTAATGTAGAACTACAATTGAAAACTCTGCAAGAACTGATCAGGGACCAAAAAGGTGAAATCACATGGGGCTAGAGTGACTAATGTCCTCTTAACATCAAAAGAAGAGGTGTTAGCTTGTGCTCTCCCCCCGTGAGATAAAGGCACATGACTTTCAAAACTAGTTTTTACAAAGAGAAGTGACTACTTACACGTAAGAGACTTTATACTTTTCGGGCATCTGGCTTGTTAGAACCACATGACTAGGAATGGGTAATCCAAACCATGGCTTGAACCACGTGGAGCATTTGGGTCAGTCTCGTCAACTTTCTAGAATGTGATAATAATTGAAACATAACAGGAAAGTTTATAAACCTTTTCCACATCCTAGCTCACCGAGTCCAGTTAACATCCCTGGTTGGAAGGTGGGCACCTGTGATTAATGTCGTCTTTACAGTTGAAAAAATCAAGACTCCGACAAGGGTGAGGCAGCTGTATTTGAACTTGCCCATGTGAGGATGTAGTATGCCCATGTTGTGGAGTGGACTGTTCGCAGGGCTGGGGACCAGAATCTGCATCTCTAACAAGCTCTCAGCAAGCTCCTTGTGGCAGTTGGAGCAGGAAGCCGTTCCCAAAGTTCTCTTTTCATTGCCAATGGATTACCGAAAAATAAAACTAGATAAAAATAAGATGAAGGCTTTGGATGCATACCCTCTGACCATTAGGTGACGGCAATGATTAGGAAAACAAAAAGGAACATCGAACGCAAGCCCCACCAAACTCAGGGGGCGCAGGAGGTCTACAGGGGCAGTCATGGTGATCTTTGCATTTCCTCCGACCTAAAACTTATAAACAGGATGCTTCCACACATGTTTTTATACTTTTAGTTCATCTCTAAAGAAGGAAAGAAGCCTATGGGAAAAAATACGTTTCTTTGTAGGAGAACAAAGAAGCTATTAACATCACTTACACATTGTTCCTTTTTTTTTCTTAACCTTTTTATTGAGGCTTGATTAACACACAGAAAGCCATACGTATTTCACGTGTACCACTTAATGAGTCCAAGAAGAGTATCCACCAATGAAACCACACCACAGTCTCCACCACAAATGCATCCATCGCCCCAAAAAGTTTCCTCCCTCCCTCTTTATTTGTTTGTTTTTGTGATAAGAACACTCCAGATACTGTAGTCAACTCCAGCGTTGGGCTGGGTGGTCAGTCTTCAGGACGCAACTCCTGCACATCTGAAACCATGCACCCTTCACCCTTCCGTTGCTGACAGAAAGAGTCTCCTTTGATTCTCTCCGATGTTTCAGAGGGCATCCTGCACAGCCCTGGTCAAGGAAACAGAAGTCATTTTAAAATTATGTGTGCCAGGTTTTTCTAATTCCTCAAGGTTCGCTGAAATCTAGTCTTCGTTGCGTGAGACCTAACTATTCTTTCTCTGAAGTTTTTCTGCAAAGCTCTGGTCTTCCACAATATTTCTAGGATTTCTGCTCCGCAATGAATGCTTCTCTGTTGCATTGGAGATTTTAATTTCCAGTAAGCCTTATTTTATTTGTATGTGCCTGGCTACATAGGGTCCCCAGTTTATGCCTCTGCAGATTTAAGGCAAGACCCTGCGATGCTCCGTGCGGGTGACTACAGACGTGTTGCCAGGGACGGTTAGCCTCTGGATTCCTGGCCGTTGGATGCAAAGTCCATTGATCTCACAAACGTGGATCCCTCATTGCGATGGGATAGAAGTTTTGGGACCCCACTTATTGCATTGTGATTGGGCTGTAATATAATTCCATGACTTTTAAAAACTTTTTGTTTTTAATTTATTTTTGAGAGACAGAGTGAGAGCGGGGAGGGTCAGAGAGAGAGAGAAGGCGACACAGAATCTGAAGCAGGCTCCAGTCTCCGAGCTGTCAGCAGAGACCCCAATGCGGGCTCGAATCCACAAACTGTGAGATCATGACCTAAGCAAAGTCGGACACTTAATGGACTGAGCCGCCCCGACGCCCTGATTTCATGACTTTAATGGTTAATATGAACATCAGCAAACGTGATGTTAAGAAGCTCTTGTGATGTAGTACCAAATGTATAAATGATCCCGCCCTGAAAATGCTTATATTTTAATAAATGTGGGAGCTGGGAGACAGGTATCTGAGCAAAGAGAATTTCCGGCGTCACCTTAGACCTGCCCAGAGCCAAAGAGAAATCCAGTGAGTTCAGAGCAGGGAAATTCTACAGGGGGTCCTGAGGGGGCTGTCTCTAGCTCAGTGTTTTCTGAAGGGATATGCTGAACAGAGGGAGGCACCCTCTAGACGAGAAAGGAAGGAATGAGGAAAGATGGAAAAGAGAGAGTTCAGGTTCTCTGTGTCATCTATGCAACATCTGCCCCATGAGTCTTCTGAGAGATGAGGAATATGTGAAAGTCTTTTTCATGTGCCCTGTGAATAATGATAATGTTAGGAGATAGATGGGTGGATGGATGGGTGGATGGATTGTAGACGGATAGGTGGGTGTATATCTGTGTGTGTCAGCGTGTATACACACATCTGGATGAATCTCCCTATCTCCACCCCAGTCCTGGGTCTCGAGCTGGTATCACATGTTGTCAACTTGTCTGATACTGAAACAACACCATGTTGGAGAAATACGCTCTTCAAATGGACTTCGTTTGCCTACGTGCATGTTCCCTTTGAGGTTAATCCAAGATTTTTTATATTTTTCGAAGGACTCAAATAGCAATGTGTTAAATGAGAAAAACGTGACACAGAGCTAGATGCTGCGTTTAATATATGGTTTTAATGTTTCCCGCACCGAAGAGTGAAAAAGAATATCAGGAGAGGGCAACAGTGATTCACCCCCATCTGTAACTTCATGCTTGGCTTCTTGTGTGTGTCATAATGAAAAGGCCCACTGGTCAGATGAAGCTTCTTATGACATGAGATGTTGGTTGTATCTGAATGCAAAAACATACACATTCAGAATAAGTCCTACGCGATTGGTATGTGGGTGTTGGGTGAATGGTGGTGGGAGGTGGTGGTGGAGGTCTTCTCTAAGTGTACTGTTGCTTTTTTCCCTCCCAAATGTGAGCAGGAAGTGACTTTCCAGAAGCATCTATGGCAGGGGGTCTGCCTTGAAGAGAAGCTATACACAATCGGGCTTGAGACAACCTAATAAGAGTTTTCCAATACCATGAGGTCTCTAGACACCCATACAAGGCCACCACGTGCTGCTGGCTGTAGCGTATTTGTAAATGGGGTTCCTACTTGCCCTGTTTTTCCTGTGTATTATTCACCAAGAGAAGTCAGGCATCCACTCAGGATGCACGCGTCCCGATCCATGGCCCTCAGTTTAAGTCTGAATAATATGATTAACCAAAGAAAACAACAGCTCTGTTGATTATCTAAGAAATACTGAAATGGGGGCGCCTGGGCGGCTCAGTCGGTTAAGCATCCGATTTCGGCTCAGGTCGTGATCTCACGGTTCGCCAGTTTGAGCCCTGCATCGGGCTCTGTGCTGACAGATCGGAGCCTGAAGCCTGCTTCGGATTCTGTGTCTCCCTCTCTCTCTGCTCCTTTTCCACTCCCACTTTGTCCCCCCCTCTCTCTCTCTTTCAAAAATAAATAAACATTAGCAAAAAGAAAAGAAATACTGAAATGCATCTGGGGCCTGTTGCTGCATAGCTTTTAAGCTCATGGGAGAGCCTTTTGTATGTAGAGGTTCCTTTCCTCTCCTGATGCTTTAATTCCGTCATAAATCGTGAGATTCTGGGCATTTATTTCTTCACCCTCTCCCACTGAGTCCGTCTATAGCCTCTGTCTTTCTAGGTGGTCCCATCTCTTACTGTGATAACAGCCCTGCTCTTTCCACGGCCGTGACAAGACCGGGTAGGGACGCGCTCTGCACGTGGCCTCCATTAGCCCAGCCTTCCTTCCTTCTCGGACATCCGGGCAGTGGTGAGGGTGCAGCCTTGGGGAGGGATTCTCCCCAGAGCCCCAGACCCTGCCTCTACTTGGCCCTCCTTACTGACGTCCCTCTTCTCAGGCCTGGTTTCTTGTCCTGGGGCGTGAGTGGCGGTTGACCCTACGGGGTTGCTGTCAGAACTGAATGACCATGTTTCATAAATTTAAGATGGCACTGGTTATAAAATGAACCAACATTTCGTCTGCCACCAAGGGGAAAGACATGAGTAAGCAAGCCAGCGGCATGCCGTTGACTGTAAGATGCATCCAGATTTCAGAGCTGGGAAAATGTGGAAAACGGTGTAGTCAGTGGCATAGGGCTTAAAAGAATGTGCATGCGGAGCGCTTCATTCCCAGGGCAACCTGGTTATTTTGTGATGGAGCAGCTGTTTGTGAATCCAGAGAAAAGTGGCCAGAAGATACCGCACTCCTTGCAGGGTGTGGAGTTACGGGATGCCCCAGATTCTGCTTGGCTCTGTGTGGGAGACGTTGAAGGAAGAGTTTTGTATTGGGGTGCCGCGGGTTTGAGAACCCCCGTGGAAAAGACTGGCTCCTGATTTCAGATGACACTGGCTTCCTGGAACGGACACCGGGTTGTGACAGCAAGAACTTCGTTGAGAATGTTCTCCAAGGCACGACCGTAATCTTATTTAGCGTGTTTGTTTCACTTACGTTTTCCACTTGTTTTTCCTAACTCCTGGAGGCACATGACACTTGAGGAAGCCGGAGAGACATGGGTTTGGGAATCCAGTTCTGTGGACGCTGAGTTCTGGATGTTTCTCGGATTTTTGAAAACCACGTAAGGACTTGTCTCTCTGTCTCGCTTGCTTCGGTTATGGAGGAGGGCTGATCATCCTGTGACTCACTCCCAGATTTCATGACGATCTAAGTATGTTGGGTTCTCTGGATTAACAATGTAGTACTTTTAACCCTCGTGGGGGGAGGGGGGTCACAAAATTAGAAGCAAAGAGGAGCCCAGGCCTTATTTTCTAATTCTTTTACTTGAAATGTAGGAGCCTCTCAAAATACTCATCTGGTAGAGAAAGGAATGCATCTGTTTCAGGATCCCTGATGTCTTCTGCTGAAAATGTCAGTGCGCTTACAAAGTACATTCCACTTTTCATTATTATCTTTTGAACGTAAGCATTTGGATCCTTTGCCGTACCCAAATCTAGTTACTTGAAAATAAAGCGTGGGGCTCCTGGGTGGCTCGGTCAGTTAAGCATCCAACTCAGGCTCAGGTCATGATCTCATGGGCTGTGAGTTCGAGCCCCGCGTCGGGCTCTGTGCTGACAGCTCGGAGCCTGGAGCCTGGAACCTGCTTCGGATCCTGTGGCTTCGCCTCTCTCTGTCCCTCCCCGGGTCATGCGCGCTCTCTCTCTCTTTCTCTCTCTCTGTCTCAAAAATGAATACATTAAAAAATGTTTTTAAAGAAGACAAATCGAATTTTAGGCTCACACTATGAAATATCATCTGGGTGAGAACTCCCCAGCTTCTGGAACGATCAGTTGACTCTTAGCCCATGACCAAACTCCAAAAGAATGGTCCTCGTATGTTATTGGTGCACTGAGTACACTCATTTGAAATAAACACCGTAGCCCTAATACAGCACTACCTTTAATTTGGGGGCAATTTGCTTAGAATTTATGTGCGTCTCATAAGTTCGTAAAAAACGAGGTCGGTCGTGTGTCACTTGCCACATTGGAATATCCCAACTTTCCTGGAGCCACAGAGAAAACACCCCCACACACCAATCTAAAGTTCAGCTCTTTTTATAGTAACATAGAGGCAGGCATATTAAATTATTATGCCACATTTCTGCCAGGTTTTGACTTTTTTTTTGAGTTCTCCGTTATAAGGCAACCCCAGCGGTCCCCAAGTCCTGCGGCTGCCCGAACGTTCTGAGAGCATAGCCTATGCATGTTAACTAAGGCATCTCCTGACACCCCAGGCAGGTAGGCAGGTAGGTAGGTGAGGTGGCCACGGACGAGGAGGGAAGCAGGGACAGCGTCAGCCAAGGCCAGGAGTCCCTTGCGGAGCTGGAGTTGAGGGACTCATGTGTTCCTGGTTACCAGCCTGTGTTCAGAGCTCTGTTCTGGTTTTAATCCTGCCGGGCGAGATCCTCTCCCTCTTTGAAGTCCCAGAGCCGCCAAGCAGCGAGGGGGCGAATCCTTCACATCAGCCTTTGTCATTCACACCGAGCCAAAGGGACGATGTCACTAAGTCAAATGGATGGACAAAGAAACACTGCTGGTCTGTAGTGTCTCTTGCTTGTTTTCTTCCAAAGGGCGGTTACTTTTAGTGACGATCCTTGTCGAAGGGGGTCTCTGACAACCAGCCTTTGGCCTCTTTTTACTCTCCTGTTGCGAAAATGTGCTACATGGGCATGTATGTGTGTGTGTGTGTGTGAGAGAGAGAGAGAGAGAGAGAGAGACAGACAGGCAGACAGAGACAGAGAGACCGAGAGACAGGAAGAGAGATTGATTCTGTTCGTTTCCTTTTCCTGACCGTCCTTAATTCTAGGCGTTTGGCGGTCTTGGTCCAGTTATAATAACTTCGGGGCCTGCGAAAGTTTTTATTGCTCTCTCTTTCCAGAATGTGGCTTCGATTTCACCCTTCTTGAAATGCCTATCCTGAACCTCCCTCACTTTGGGGCTCTTTCTCCTCTAGTGAACAAAAGCAACCTTTGATATTCTGAATTGCACCACCTTTCTCATTTTTTATGCAATGTGAACTTTGAGGAGAACTTTAAGATATGAGGAAAAGATGTGTGTCTTCCTTATCTTTGGCTTTTGTAAGTTTTTTTTTTTTCCTTCCCCTAAATCGATCTCAATTAACTTTGATTTCTTTCTTTAGAAAACCATGTGCTGAAATAATGCTTTGCCAGATGTGAGAATGGGTTCCTGCCTCTCCAAACACACACTGGAGCCTTGTCTTAGTTCTTCTAGTTTGATCCACTTTTTAAAATCTTACGCCGCATTTGTTTGGTCACGGGAAGCCCTTCTCTACTTTATCTCGGAGGTATACTCATATTTTGACGCTGTGACTCTTTTTGTCGGCACGACCTCTTTCTTTCTCGCTTGTAATTTAAAACCTAGCCCGTCCCTCCTCCCCCACCTGTTTCTGCCGAGTTCTGATACGAATCGCACGTGTATTCGTGTTTCTCTTCACCGGGCAGCCGGCGCTAACCTCGCACTGGGTCTTGAACTGGGTCTTGTCTGTGGGACCGGGCGGGAGAGGGGGGCAGGCGTCGGCCTCGTTTCCTGTTCTGACCATGCGGACCCTTTCTGTCCAAGTGCTGCTATGGGAGGGGAGACTCAGTTTTGCAGAAATTATCGAAGATGCTGGGATTGATGTCTTTTTGAAAATATCACTACGACGCTAAGCCCGTGGTGCTGATTTTACTTGTAAGGCCACACCTGTGAATTTTGAGTCGTGAGATTCCTTTACCCTCCCTTGGGACCAGAAGACAGAGCCATGTAATTCGGGTCCCCCTGGACGTCTCCTGTGCCCAGAGCTTCGGAGCTGCTGCCTCGTGTCGCTGTTGTCTATTGTTGACGTGTTTGGTTTTTCTGTGGATTCAAGATGCCTTACCTTTTTGTTGTTGTTGTTCCTTCCTCGTGTCCGATTGTGGCCGTCTGGCGGGCGCGAGCCTTCCTTGTGTACGTTTTGTGTTACTGTTTCCACCGCCAGCTGACTCTTGCCCCCGAGTGGCACAAGCTGTGATTCTAGGGATTTTTGAGAAGTGGGGAGTGGTGGGGTGTGTATATGCACAGGCACCTGGCCACCACTCTGACGGCCAGAGCACTGAGTTTGTTGCTGCTGGTTCTTCCTACTCGCTGATTCGTAGCTCGGTGTTGTCGGGCAGTGAAGTTCATGTGCTTGTGAGGTTAGTCCTCGGGTGGCAGAGTGCACACGGGGTGGGGAGGGGTGCTTTGTGAAATTACACGTGTTCTCTAATAATCCTGATACTTCTGCAAGGAGGTAGGTCTGTATCTTCGAAAAGCTGCCTCCTAAGTCTCTGTTACTAACAGGGAGCGGCCTTATTTACTGAAATACCAACTCGAAGAAAAATAAGGGAGTGCTAACGTAAACAGTATCCCAAACCGAGAGATATAAGAAAGGCATCGTCGTAGGCTGAGGCAGTGGGAGGTAAAACACAAGTCCGATCTATCCCTAATTCCACAGCTCCCTTTAAGGTGAGTTCTGGACTTTTCTGGACCTCAGATTCTCTCATTTGGGGATGAGCAGTTGGGACTAAAGTCTCCACTGTGCCCCCAGGTCCCAAGATGTCCATTTTTAAAAAATGTTTATTTCTTTATTATTTATTTATTTATTGTTTTGAAAGAGAGAGACAGAGAGGGCACATGGGGAGAGGGGCAGACATAGAGTGGAGGACAGAAGATCTGAAGTGGGTTGTGCACTGACAGCAGCGAGCCCGATGTGGGGCTCGAACTCACAAACCATGAGATCATGACCTGAGCGACCTAAGTCGGACGCTTAAGCGACTCAGCCACCCAGGCACCCCTAAAATTTCCATTTTTTCTTTAAAATAATGTATGACCCAAACAGCATTTGCTTCTGGCCAGTCGATAACGATAACTGTGGATGCCCAAGGACTGAAATACAAATGAGGTATCCCATGGATTTCTTGTTTCTGTTAGAGAAACCAAAATTGGATTGTCCCACAATTCCTTCTGCAGCACGGTATATCATTCAAGCAGTTGAAATGTCCAGATCTAATTTGCCTTTGCCGATCTGGCGAATAGGATATACGCGTAGCCATAGGCCAGCCACTTGTTTGACTTAAAGCCCCACGAGAATGGTCCAACCATGACGAATATTTTCTATTTCTTTGCACCAAATCACACAAAGGACCAAAGATCTTAATAGAAAATAAGGGAGAAAAAGAGCTCGTCAGTGATCCCAGATATTTTAAACATCCTGGTATTTGGAGGCATCTGGATAATTCAGAGCTTTTTTTTTTTTTTTTTTTTTTTTTTTCTGGTTCATTTATCATCCAGATGTTCGCCATCATGGAAACACTGCTCGAAACTCCATTTCAGCTAATAACTTCGAAGTGGAAAAATTCGTACCTTTGTCCGTTCGTCCTTCGGTGCCCCACTTCCCTTTACTTTTCTTCTAAGCGTCTCCTCTTGGAAACCTCCTGGGAATGTGGCAATTTCGCCAGATGCTTAGGTGTTCTCCATCACATTTCTTTTTTTTAATCTCCATGACCATTCTGTACCCTGTCTGCTTGAATTATAGATTGCATTTGTCAAATAATGACACAAGCAATTGGATGTCTTCTAAGACCTTTGAAATTCAACTTCCTTGAGTTGAGATTAAAGTGGGTATTATCTGCACTGTGGCAGTCAGGCTGGGGATGCTGGGAGACCCGCAGGAAAGTTTTTCTGGGCCGGCCGCTTCCAACTGCTGCGGTTCGGGAGGGAAGAAACCCAGCTACTTTTTTCTTCTCAAAGGTAGAAATGGACACCACGACAACTACCTAAAATGTGGTCCCAGTTAGAAATGGCTCGCAAGCCAGCAGCCCTTTGAAGCGTGACTGTCCTTTGGCGTGTCCTGAACGTGTGTTTCTTTGGGCATTCAGGAAGCGCTATCGGTCGTGAGCGAGGACCAGTCATTGTTCGAGTGTGCCTACGGAACACCACACCTGGCCAAGACGGACATGACCGCGTCCTCCTCCGGCGACTATGGACAGACATCCAAGATGAGCCCCCGCGTCCCTCAGCAGGACTGGCTGTCTCAACCTCCAGCCAGGGTCACCGTCAAGATGGAGTGTAACCCTAACCAGGTGAACGGCTCAAGGTAAGGAGACGCCCCTGCCCCTCTTCTCCCCGGCTCATCGGGCCGGGCTGAGAAAATGTGTTCTCCAGTGGTTTGCGTGAAGGCTAGAGGTTTTAAAACGGGTAGTATATTTACCAAGAGCTCCCTTTGAAGATGTGCTCGATTCTGTTTCCCAGGCACGAGGGCTCTGCGGGAGGGGGGCCGTGCCCACATATGGCAGAATTCATCTCTGAGGGGTTTATTGCCTGGAAAATAATGCCGGCTTATGTTTTTATGGAGGGAGAGTGTGAGCTAGTGGCCAGGCAGTGCGGCGTGACGTCCGGGCCATATGACTTGGCTGGTGGGTCTAGTTCATACGCGCTCCACCCCTGCCTTCTTGGTGCGCGCCGTTGCTTCTCGCCTTTCCTTACGCTTGAAGCCAAGTTCTGGCGGCACGCGTGAAGTACTCCCTTTCCTGACTTTGTCACTGCCGCTGTCTCACCGCATATGTTATCGAATGCGGGACCGTGCGCCCGGTGCCCAAAAGCGTTGCATCAGACGCGGTTTTGAAAAGTAAAGTTGGCTTCCATTGCGACGCGATACCCCACGCGTATTCGGAAAGAACGTAAGATCCCGGGACAAAGAAAGGATCATTTCCTCTAGATGCCGCGTGATCTGACGGAGAGTCCTAAGAACCGCTCACGTTTTCTGGTGCTTTGTTAACGCGCAAAGCCCCTGTACAGCCAGCGAGCTGTGAATGCTCCAAGCAGCCTTGTGAGGAATGCTTGTCCCCATCTGATGGATGAGGAAACTGAGGCTCAGGCATTTTCTGGCTAACTTGAGATCCCAGCTTCGAGCAATTGGATTCAAACCAAGGGCGTCTGACTCCACACCCAGTGCATTTTCCACTCCGCGGCGCCCATAATAGGCCCCCTTTTTGCTTCACGTATATTTCAGTGCTAAATGCGCCTTTTATAATTGTCATGTTTTATAAGCACTGGAAACCGTTGCGTCAACCCCTAGTTGATGAAAGTGCCAAGTCACAGGGCCTTAGAGAGAATGTCCGCAGTGTGGCTGACGTGCCAGACAGGGAGATGGGAGACGGCAAGAGTTTTTCCTCGGCTCCGAGAAGCCCGTTCACTCTGTGTGTCTCACTTCTTCTGGAAGAGGGGGAAGATAGCTCTGATGTTGAATCTTGCTACGAAGCTGGTCCTTTAAGTGGAATTCAAGCCAAGATAGGCCCGGCAAGGCAGTAATTTCTAGACGCCCACGAGGACGAAAGGACCCTGGTAGAAAATGCCGTCAGAGGGTCCAGGATAGCGGAGTCCTGGCCCGGGCAGTTGACGGTTACGTGTGGCTATTTCACAGTAAACCTATCCGTCTGATAGAATGTTTCCCCTGCTCGTTAACTGGTCAGCCTGCTGTGAGCCCTGAGTACGTAGCACTTCTTCCAAGGCTGGTTTCTACCTGCAAGGAATACATCACCACGTGCGTGCGTGTGTGTGCGCGTGCGTGCGTGTGTGTTAGAGCAAGGCTGTGTTAGGGAGACACTGAGTATGGGAGAGAGAGGGAGAGAGAGCGAGAACACTTCGGGCAAAGGGCACCGAGACGATTTCCAGGCAGCAAAAAGTGGAGCGAGCCGTGCCCTAGCCCATGTTGCCAGGAGCCTGGCCTGCGACCAGCTCTGGGAATTGCCAGGCTGGATTCAGCAGCCCCAGACTGTCGCTCCCCTTGTCTTCTTCTTGGATCCACAGTGCTATGTCAGGCAGGTCGGTGAAGGGAGCATGGCTGCCTCCATCTAGCTTTGATCAAGGTCCGTGCGCTTCTTTGATGGAAAATCCAGGGCTGGCGTGATATAGGGAGGGAGGAGCTTCTAGAACCACCGAAGCCTTGTGGAATGGAGCTATGACACAGATGGCAGCTGGTCACCAAGTGTCATCGTTGCCCACCCCCAAGAATGTTCTGGAAAGACAGGAGGGTGACATGCACTGACCCTCTTTGCAGTAGAGACAAATACAGCGCTCCTGCCCGTCCTTTCCAGAGCTCAGTGTGCCTGCTGGAGTTGAGTGTGCTGCCTGGGCCGGTGCGTCAGTTGAAGTCTCCAGAAAAACAACCAATAGGTTAGACCCTGCAGAGATTTGTTGTAAGGAATTGGCTCTTGCAGTTGTGTGGGTCAAGTCTGAGATCTGTAGGGCAGGCTGGAGGGCTGAAAACCCAGGCAGGAGTTGCTGCTGCTGTGGTCCTGAGGCAGAACTTCTTCTTCCTTAGGGAGAAGCTCAGTTTTCTGCTCTTTAGGCCTTCAACTGATTAGATGAGGCCCACCCACATTCTGAAGGATAAGTGCCTTTATTTAATGTCAATGGATTCTAGATGCTAACAACATCTATGCAATATCCTTACAGCAACACCTTGATTAGCGGTGGTTTAAGTCACTGGGCGTGATGCCCTGGCCAAGTAGACGCAGGAAACCGGCCCTACCTGGTGTTCCCAGACTCTGTGCCGGGCAGGGCTTGGTGGAGCCATTCCTCTCAGACCTCCAAACCAAGGATTCCCTCCGGTGGCCAGTTCCTTGTACTGAGGGGCTCAGCCGGCTGGATGGGAAATGGAAGAGGGTGTTGTACATCAGATCGTTGGTTCACTGGCACCTTGCAGGGCACTGAGAGCTGGGCGGCCAGGCAGTACCTGCTGTTCAGAACACAACAGGCTGCCGGTCGGGTGGCTAAGGCTCCTTTCATCTGGGGGCCCGACGAGTGGATACAAGATTACTGCGGATCAGGCTGCACACTTTGCAGACCCACCGTGTGATATTTACACACACCAGCTCCATCATAGGGAACGTGGACCTGCGTTCAGTTGGTTTTCATTCTGGAGACCTTGAATGGACCCTTGTCTGTAGCAGCCCTACACGAGGTGTCAGGGGCGGAGGCAGGGTCGGGGAGACAGGGGTCCTGCCCTGCGGGAGTTCTCGGCGGGGGGCAGTGTGGAGCAGGCATGGTTCACCTCTGCGTGAGCAGAAGGGACAGGGGTATAGCTCCTAAACACCCCGTCTCCCGGCATCCCTCCAGAGACAGCAGCCGCCGCCCCCCAAGTCCCCCAGCCTGGAAACCCCAGGCCAGGTGTGCCGGGGCGTTAGAGACAGCAGCGTGAAAAGAAGCACACCTCCTGGCCCCCAGCTCGGCAGCTTGTTCTGATGGTCATTGCTGGAACCTTTCACGAGTCAGACTCCCATGCAACGCGCACGTGACTTGATCAAGTTCCAGGGGCATTTACGTAAGTCAAAAACTGGACTTTGCAACATGTGAGCGGATACCTTTGCGGCCCCTGAGTGCCAGTGTGCAAATACCCCCCAGGACGAGAGCGCTCTGCAGCTTGGGTCTTGCCTGGACGTGACCCAGCTCCTTCTATGTGGAATGGCATCCTCGCGAACGGTCCTCTCTGTCCCTGTCCATCCGTCGCCCTTGGAGGAAAAAGCCAAGTGCTTTGGGAGGAGGGTGGAGCCCAGCTCCTGACCGAGTGGTGGAGTTCTGCAAAACCTCAGCCCGTATGTGCTCACAAGGCTCCTGAAATGAAACACAAGTGGCGAAATGAGATCTGTTGCCATTATACTAGAGCTCTATAAAAAATAATAAAAGGAAAACAGGAGAGAAAGGCACCACCGCCTTGCGAACCCGCGGGGAAGTAATTGTGGGTTTGGCTTGGCCACTGCTGTATCAGAGGGCACGGTTCCTGTAGACACCGATCTAACTGCACGCTGTGTAGACACAGGACGTCATTTCTCGGCCTCGGTAGTCCGTGGCCACGCTGCCTTCCCCCTTTCTTCACTCCAGCCTCACGCACCAGAAACCCCCATGTGTCCACAAGGCGGAGGAGGGTCCGTGTGCAAACTTGAACCAGCTGTTTCCCAGCGTGGTACACACAAAGGCCCTGTGGGGAGTTCCGCTGCCTGCGAGGCCTCTAGTGAGCCCCCTGCTGATGGCCTTAACTTGCCGTGAGGTTGCTAAGGCCCAGGCCCCTACAGACAGGCGAGATGGGCCAGGAGATAACACACATGCACACGCCTGCGGCCCACGAGAAAATTGCCTTCCGTGAGTAGGCGGGCAGTATTGTGTGCAAAGCAGCTGCGTCATGGCACCTCGGCGCCTCTGACTCAGAGATGCAGCCAGATGTCAGGTGCATCGGACGTCTCCTGCCCCCTTCCTAAGGCGGTGAAAATTCCATGTAGCCCGCCTGGAGGTGACGGCAGGGCGGCGTAGGCCCACCCGATTTTTTTTTTAATCTTTTTCAACGTTTATTTATTTTTGAGACAGAGAGAGACAGAGCATGAATGGGGGAGGGGCAGAGAGAGAGGGAGACACAGAATCGGAAGCAGGCTCCAGGCTCCGAGCCATCAGCCCAGAGCCCGACGCGGGGCTCGAACTCACGGACCGCGAGATCGTGACCCGGGCTGAAGTCGGACGCTTAACCGACTGAGCCACCCAGGCGCCCCTCTCGACGTCATATTTAATGAACACGCATCTGCCGAGTGACGACGATGACAGAAAAGGGGGTGACCCGATTGGCCCGTCCGGGCTTCAGACACACTGGCTGTGCGTACGGTCATTCATTCATCCAACAAGAATTCACTGAGAGCTTACTACGTGTGGTCACTTTTCTTGGTTCTCGACCTACAGTCATAAAGCACAAAAAACTACTGCCCTGCTCTGTTCCCTTTCTCATGGGGAAGATGGCCGTTGAGCCATCTAGTTAAACATACAGTAGGTTGGATCGTGATAGATGTGAAGGAGAAAACTCAAGCAGGGAAACAGGGTGGCCGCTCTAGATGGGGTGGCCTGGTCTCTAAGACAGTGACACGTGAATAACGTCCCAAAGGGTGTGAGGGAGAATGCCCCATGGTCAAACAGCAGAATATTCCAGGAGAAGGGAGTGCTCTGTGCAAAGGCCCCGAGGTCAGCCTGGAGCGCTGGAGGACAATCGTGACCGACACCTAGTGACCCAAGCCACAAACAGGCAATGAGGTGCAGCGATCTCCCCTCTGAGTGAGCGAGGAGACTGTCGGGGTGCTGTAGGAAGGTGGGGGCGTGACATTCCTCAGAGTTAGCAGGCTCTCCCGGGCTCCTCCTGGAGGAGGCCTGTGCAGGAATTCGGGTGAGGGACGGTGGTGCCCGGCTGAGAGGTGGCGGCATTCTGGACCCATTTTGAAGGTAGGACTGATGTGCTTTGCTGACAGGTTGGACCTATGGAGGAAGAAGGCGGGAAGTAGGGATGAGCCCAGGGTGTTGGGGAGACTCCAAATGAGACGTGGACAAACCACACTGGGAATCCTCCCGAGGTTAGAGCCTGGGCGCCTCCAATATCAGCCCAGATGTTGGGGCCATGCACTTAGTGCTAATGAACACCGGGCAGAATGGGAGGGGCTCTCACCTCCTCACCTGAGTTCAGTGGATCTTAATTCATTAAACCATTTCTCAACCCTGGTGATTGTGTCTCGGGGAACATTTGGCAATGTCTGCAGACACTTTAAAAAAATTTTTTTTTAACGTTTATTTATTTTTGAGAGAGAGAGGGAGAGACACAGAATCCAAAGCAGGCTCCGGGCTCTGAGCTGTCAGCACAGAGACCGACGCGGGGCTCAAACTCACAAACCGCGAGATCAGGACCTGAGCTGAGGTTGGACGCTTAACCGACTGAGCCCCCCAGGGGCCTCTGCAGAACACTTTTGATAGTCACATTGGGGGAGGGGGGTATTCCTGGCATCTGGTGGCTGGAGGCCAGAGCTGGTGCTCAGCATCATACGATACACAAAAGAGGATCCCCCGCCCCCACCCCCCGCCCCCTCCACTCACCTCTGAAAGAACCTTCCCGCCCCGAACGTCAACAGTGTCAAAATTGAGAAACCTTTTCCTAAATTAACATCTAATTGGTGTTCACATCATGCACTGCGTTAGCTGCTATGAAGATGGGTGAAAAGAAGCTCACGGTCCGTCAGGCGTGAGGAAGGTTCTGGGACATCCCGTGACAAGTACGGAACAGAGGGATGTCTGGGGCCCAGCCATCGCAGGCATGAGTGTGTGACCCCATCCTCCTGGACACAAAAGAAAGACTCCAAGAAGGAGCAGCATTTATCAGCACATCCACAGCCCAACTGTGATTTATTCATAGATTTTAATATACGATGTATTATCCGATGTATGAACGACATTACGTTTATACCCGTCTCACGGAGGAAAACCGTTGAGTTTCTAAGTTTTCTGATCTTGCTCACATCCACCTGTCATCGGCCATGTGACCCCAGGCCTGGCCTCCTCTCCACTCCCTCAGGCTGCTTCCTTTAGCCAGACAGCTTTTCTGTGTTGGCAGGGACAGCACAGTCTCCTCCAGGTGACAGACAAGCTCTACGTCCTACGCCTTGTCCACCGAGAGGCATTACATCCAAACACGGACTGTTTTGGTTCCTTGCATAGGGTGCGCGTTTAGAAACCATTCCTTCCGTCTCGTGTGGTTTTATTCCAGCGGGCCAATTTACCTGGACTCACCTTCACGCTACCTTCGTGACATGTCCCCAGATAAAACCACATTTTAAAACCAACAAGCGGGTTGGAGGGGCTTGGCCATCCAAGCTCATCAGTGGCTCTCAGTAAATACTCCTTGGGCCGGAATGAAAACTGAAAAAAAAAATTCTCAGTGTTAGGATGGCGACCGTTCAACCACCCTGCACGTCAGTTGTGTTATGGAGCCTTGCGAGCTAGTGAGTTTTCCGAACCGTGACAGGGAGGCCAGTTAGCAATAGCTCGCCTACTTGTAAGGGACCTTGAGTCTTTACAGATGTCAGTTCATCGGGCTGCAAAACCGGGACGTGGACCGAGAGCCTCACCCAGGGAACAGTCGGGAGGGAGACTGAGGTTCTGCCGCCGCGTCTCTGTCTGGAGCAGACTTCTCATCCCTTCTCCTCAGCAGCCACTCATTACCTCCTTCGACATCTCTTGGGGTGTCGAGTGGGTGGGCGCCATTTTGTAGAGGAGGAGAGCCTCGGAGTCCTGCCCCCCCCCCCCCCCCCCCCCGTCAGGACGCCAGAAAGTTCCGTTGGGTCAGTGCGGGTATTGGCAGCGGGACAGGGGGGACCGCCTTGGGATTTTCTATCTTGAAAGTGAAATCATTTTGGTTAACCAGAATTTGCATAGCCTGTTATGCAAATAAAAGACTGAAGCCCCTTGGTGCCTACTGGGCTTCGTTCTTTCCTCTCTGAGAAATGCCAAGTGTATCAAGCAAACAACGACAACAACAAAGACAACTCACAAGACAGAAGAGAAGGCACATCTCATCCTGCGCATGTAACTCTTCGTCGAGATCCTATCCTATAGCACATTTTACTTCCAAATGATGAAGCCCAAAAGGACGCATCGCCCCCCACCCCGAGATTTCAGGACCGACACGTAACACGGTCTGGCTGGTACCCGCTCTCAGCTGTAAAGAGAATTATAAACTTAAATGAAGAAACTCGGGAAAGCTTCAAACCTCTTGCAGGGACAAAGAACTAACTGTTGGTGAGTTGGTGGTGACTTTTTAATTAACTTAGTCTTCAACTGCTTTGGAGAGGGGGGGAAGGGGACAGGACTGGAGGGAAGAGACTGGGATTCCAGGTGTAAGAAAGCATATTTAGCAAGGGTAAAAATAACACCCAGCTGTAAAGACAAACATCTCCAGTTTCAGTGTGAGCGGGGAGCTCTCCATGAATCACTGCCAAGCTCCGCCCGCCGCTCAGCCGTGGGGTCTGAAGCGGCTTTTCCACTGCCTCTGATTCAGAAATAAAACAGACCCACAAATTACCCCGGCGCTCTCCAGACAATCCCCTCCTTGTCTGGGGGCCTGAAAATGCCTTTTGTAGCGACTTGCCTCAGTCCACACCATGGAACTCGATTAGTAGGAGTTTGTTCGGTCGATTAGAACCAAGTATGCACTTTGCCCCGGCCAGCCTCCCGTGGGCCCTCTGTCGGAACGGACCTCTCTGGACTTTGAGGGCAGAACTGCCAAAGAAAACCTTTGTATTTCTCTCACGGAGCTTCACCACCCAATGAACTAAGAAGAACATTCTGGAAGATAGTGACGTTCCAATAAACGGCGACGAGCTGAAGGCTCCGTGCTAGCCACATTAACTTGCTTATCCGCATAAGAGTTGGGGCGATAAGGACCATCGTGAACGAGGGCAAGAGAAGGTGTAGCGGGGGAGAGGGGCTCTCGCCGCTCAGATGCAGACACCGTGAGAATAGGGACCCCGATGTATCCCCAGCACCTAGGACAGGGCCTGGCAGAGAGATTTGCTCCGTAAATACTGGTTGGAGAAACGAATGAATTGAGGAGACCCAGAGAGTCTGGGGCGTGTCCTGTGGACCAAGAAGGTCCTGTGGTCCAACGCAGGGCTTAGGATGCACGTGACCAGTGTGGATTTGTATTTGGGGAAGATCATTCTGGAAGCAGAGCTCCAGAACACTCCCCCACATGTGGTGGAGAGAAAGGCAGTGGAGAGTTGTCTCTACGTGCAAGAGGAATTCAGGGATAGGAAAGAAGGATGGGTCTTGAAAAGTAGATTTTCAAGAGGATCGTGGGTTTGTCTCTACCCGGTTCTAATTTTTTTTAAGTTTATTTTTGAGAGAGAGACAGAGAGAGGCAGAGTGTGAGCAGGTGAGGGGCAGACAGAGAGAAAGGGAGATACAGAATCTGAAGTAGGCTCCATGCTCTCAGCTGTCAGCACAGAGGCCCGTGCAGGGCTCAAACCCACGGACTATGAAATCATGACCTGAGCCGAAGTTGGAGGCTTCACTGACTGAGCCACCCAGGTGCCCCATCTACCCGCTTCCAGAAGAAGTACATTGATTTTCCAAATTTGATTTTGCCTTGCTGTGGACTTTTTCTAAGTTCCAAAGCCTCTGCTAACTATTCTGAAGTGAGGGTGAATCACAGATTTAATGTGGCTGGTGAGCTCAGGGCTGTCGCCTGGGGCTGCGTTCAGCGACATTCTTGGATAAATGAGGTCCATTCACACAGCACAGACGACAGTACAGGGCTGAGTCTCCGTCCTTGTCAAGCTAATGGCCACGTCTGTGCCGTTCGCTGCAGGCTCTTTCCATGATGGAGTCTACCCTGCTGTCCGTAGCCTCTGATGTGAGAAACTCAATGTCAGATGCCAAGTTTATTTTGTTTTTTTCAAAAACAAAGCCCCAGTTTTAATTTCTGGGTACATTTTTACGGGAACATTATCCCTTTTTAAAATAAGGTATTATTGGGGCCCCCCGGGTGGCTCAGTCGCTTAAGCATCCTACTTCGGCTCAGGTCATGATCTCATAGTTCGTGAGTTCGAGCCCCGCATCGGGCTCTGCACTGACAGCTTGGAGCCTGGAGCCTGCTTGGGATTCTGTGTCTCTCTCTCTCTCTCTGCCCCTCCCCTGCTCATGCTCTGTTTCCCTCACTCTCAAAAAATGAATAAACATTTAAAAAAGTTAAAAAAAGGAGTTCTTTAAAAAGAATAAAAAATAAAATAGGGTGTTATGTATGGCAACAGCTAAATGAAGATTTGCCTCGGGCTGTGTTCCACTCGATCTGAAAACCTTAGACTGACTACTTTCCCGATGGTCCAACTTCTGTCCTGGTCCTCAGTTCTTAGGTCCACATTCTGGGTCAGGTTCATTCCTGCTGTGCCTCTTAGCCGGGGAACCTCTGGCCAGATTTCCTGTCACAGTCACCAGCCTTAGCCCATCCTCTCTGCAGAGCCTGCAGCGACCAAGGGACCCTGCTGAGCTCCCCCAGGAGGTCTGGCGGGCATTTGACATTCAACTGTAAATGGGGTTGATCAGCCTTTTCTAAAAAAAAAAAAAAAAAAAAAAAAAAAAAGGTGGGGGGCTGGCGCCTGGGTGACTCAGTCGGTTAAGTGTCCGACTTCAGCTCAGGTCACGATCTCACAGTTTGTGAGTTCGAGCCTCGTGTTGGGCTCTGTGCTGACAGCTCGGAGCCTGGAGCCTGCTTCCGATTCTGTGTCTCCCTCTCTCTCTCTCTGCCCCTCCCCAGCTCCACTCTGTCTCTCTCAAAAATAAACAAACATTAAAAAAAAATTTTTTTTTAATCTTTAAACAAAACAAAACTAGACTTAACCAAAATCCGTATGTATGTCCCCATAAACACATCATCTTCGGCTTCTCCCTGGAGGCCCTGCCTTTGTGGGCACGTGGCTCAGCTCACATCTGCAAATCTCTCCATGACTGCCTTCAGGGCCACTCCCAGGATATTCTTCTGAAAATACCCAACAGGTGCCCATTCTGTTGTGTTTCACGACCGTGAGACAGACGACTCGTGTGGGGCTACCGGGGGAGGTCCTAGAGCGTGGTGATCGAGGACTTGGACTCAGGACCCCGAGTGCCTAAGTTCAAATCCTGGCTCTTCTCTTGCTGGTTGTATCACCTGGGACACAACACACTCCCTACCCAGCCTCTGTGCTTTACCTGTAATGGGGCTCCTGTTTCCTGGTATTGGCCTCATGGAGTTGTGTGCGTGAAGTGCGTAAGAAGCAGCTAACGTGGCATTTACCGTGACTTTGGCACTGTGCGAGATGCGTTGCCCATATATTTACTACAACGTAAATACATGAAGAGAGCTTGAGGCCGGTCCTGGGATGAGTAAACAGTCAAATACTAGGTAGGAGATGAACTAAGTAAGGTCTGTAAATATTTGTTTGCCCCCAGTGCATTGGGTGCTCTCAGGGGCAAATGTGAGTTTAAAACATAGAAACAGAAGATTTTTGGAAACTGGGATATAGACCATTCTGTCTCTCCAGGTTTTTTTGTTTTTTCAATTGTTCCCTTATCTTTTTAAAAATTAAAAAAAAAATTTTTAATGCTTATTTATTTTTGAGAGAGAGAGACAGACCGCGAGTGGGGGAGGAGCAGAGAGGGAGGGAGACACAGAATCCGAGGCAGGCTCCGTCAGCACAGAGCCCGAGGCGGGGCTCGAACCCCTGAACTGTGAGATCATGACCTGAGCCGAAGATGGACGCTTAACCGACTGAGCCACCCAGGCGCCCCATATTCCCTTATCTTTTTAATGTTTATTTATTTATTTTTGAGAGAGAGAGAGAGAGAGAGAGAGAGAGCGAGATCACGAGCTAGCAGGGGAGAGGAAGAGGGAGAGGGAGAGAGAGACTCCCAAGCAGGCTTCCCACTGTCCGCGCAGAGCCTGACTCAGGGCTCAAACTCATGAACCGTAAGATGATGACCTCAGCAGAAATCAAGAGTCAGATGCTTAAATGACTGAGCCACCGAGGTGCCCTGATTATTTGCTTATTTTTAATATTCCTGCGCTGACCTCCCTGGTTGGCCAGTTCTTTCCAAAAGGGTCAAGAAAATGGCAGGTATGGCGGACTCGTGAGGACGTGCCGTCTCTTGATTTCTGTAGCCGAAGCAAGCAGGGACCTGAGTGCTTGGAGCACCCTGCTTTATCACCAGCCCTCCCCACCCCTACCCCGACACTGTGTGCGATGCTCTGAATCTGTTATCAGATACTGGGAAGGATGTCGCTTGCTAAGACCTGGTTCGTCTTCATGTTTCTGACACCTTGAATAGTAACGGGATGCATTTCCTTCTTTGCTTTGGCCAGTAGGAAGCTCAGAGATAAATTAGTGTCCTACTTGTAGCAACCATAAATAGTAAGCCTACTCAATGTGCTGATTTTATCTCGTGATTGGTTACTTTTCTGCCCTTACATTAAATTCACTTCCATGCCTTTGATTATTTATGTTATCGTTTTGTCTCGTGTGCGTTTTTATAACTGTCTTATACCGTGTCGTCTTCTATGCCTCGTAAACCTCACATGGTTTGAGGAAGGATAAAGGAAGAACGTAGATTCAAAACCACCACATGCCCACGTAAATATAACTCTAAAGTTGCAGAGGAGAAGATGGAACCTCTTCCCTAGAAAAACATTAGTAATGTGAACTAAACATTCGTTGGTCTAAGTAGCTCCCGGAGAGTCATGTCTGGGGGGTTGGGGATGGAGATTCTTCCAGCCCTTTGATTGTGAAACTCTGCCAGAACCCAGTTGGGTTCGGGGGCGTGGGTGACATCTCACCTGAATTTAAATTTAGTGCAATTTCCAATTTATTGGGTATTCTTTGCCTGCCCCTTCGATCGTTGGTTTGAAATGCTAGTGTGCTTTACGAAGTCAGCACTCATTGTCTCGATTCATGAGAACTTGATTCTGCAGACGCTCTTTCAGAGTGTTTCGTTCGTTGAGGCTCAACAAGCCAACCGAGTTGGGCATGTGTGTGCAGTTTTCTGAAGAAGGGCACCATGGTGCCATCTTTTCTAGGTGAAGGGAGAAGGGACTTTCTGTGCTATTTCCATATCCCCTGGAGTGGCCACAGTTATATGCGTGTGCCGTGGGGTTCTGTGAGGTTGCTCCTTTGGGAGACTAAACTCCCAAAGCCGTGTGGCCCCGAGAGGGCACTGGGGGAGTTGGGAAGCGATATGGCGCCCCAGCTTTCGTCAGGTGCCTTAGTGAAATTCTTGTTTCTGCGCCAGCCTTCCCCTCCCGGGGCGACCTCAGCCCAAGGTGGGATTTCTTCTGCTGTGACAGAGGGGAGCTCTGTCTGATGCCACGTTCCCTCTCTCTGATGCCACGTTCTCTATGGGATTGTCAAAACCAGTGTTTTTCGGGTTACACACTGAACCCAGACCCGAAAATGTGAATACGAGAATGTGGCTAAGACCCAGTCATTTCCAATTTATTTTATTTCAATGTGGTAAGAACACCTGACATGAGATCTATACCCCTTTTTCCTTTGTTCGGTTTTTTTAAAAGTATTTATTTTATTTATTTTCGAGAAAGAGTGTGAACAGGGAAGGGGCAGAGAGACCGGGAGAGAGAGGATCTGAAGAGGGCTCTGTGCTGTCCCAGGTGCCCAGCGATCTATACCTTTTTTTTTTTTTTAATGTTTATTTATTTTCGAGACAGAGAGAGACAGAGCATGAACGGGGGAGGGGCAGAGAGAGAGAGAGGGAGACACAGAATCGGAAGCAGGCTCCAGGCTCTGAGCCATCAGCCCAGAGCCCTACGTGGGGCTCGAACTCACGGACCGCGAGATCGTGACCTGAGCTGAAGTCAGACGCTTAACCGACTGAGCCACCCAGGCGCCCCGATCTATACCTTTTTAACAGAGTTTGAGGTACACATTATTGTTGACCAAAGGCTAGAATATTGGAGAGCAGGTCTCGAGAGCTTTTCCATCTCGCTTGATTGAAACTTTATGCTTATTGGTTGGTAACCCCCCATCTCCCCGCCTGCCCGAGCTCCTGGAAACCACTGTCCCACTATTCAGTTCTCTGAATGTGACTACTTTAGATACCTCACGTGAAACGGAAACCGGCTTTTGTTCGTCGGTGACCGATCTATGTCACTCAGCATAACGTGCTCAAGGCCCAGCCGTTCTTGTGCGTTATAGGATTCCCTTCTTCTACAGGAGGATGAGTACACTGTTGCATGTACCACAGTTTCTTCATCCACCGGGCCATCCGTGGACATTCGTTTCCACACCTTGACCATCGGGAATATTAGCCGTAAGGAACAGAGGAATGCTAATATCGCTTTGAGATTTGGATTTCCATTCTTTTGGATGAATATGCAAAAATGAGATCCCTGGATCATATGATTGTCTTTTATTTTTTTAATTTTTTTTTAATGTTTATTTATTTTGGGGACAGAGAGAGACAGAGCATGAATGGGGGAGGGGCAGAGAGAGAGGGAGACACAGAATCGGAAGCAGGCTCCAGGCTCCGAGCCATCCACCCAGAGCCCGACGCGGGGCTCGAACTCACGGACCGCGAGATCGTGACCTGAGCTGAAGTCAGACGCTTAACCGACTGAGCCACCCAGGCGCCCCTATATGATTGTATTTTAAAAAAGACTTTCGGGGACCTCCCCATGGCATTCCATTACAGCTGTACCATTTGGCATCCTCACCAAGAGTATGCAAAAGTTCCAATTTCTCTGCGTCCTCGCTAACATTTGTCATCTTTTGTTTTTCGCAGTAGCCCTCCAGATAGGTGTGAGGTGACATCTCGTTGTGACTTGGGTTTGCATAATAACTTCCGTATGCCCCGAAAAGCGTCATTGAGAGAAATGTCTTGAAGGATGCCTTACTTGCAATAAAGAAATTCATGCCCCAAACAATAAGACCAAAGCATTTCGTATTTCATATTTCATATAAATGACGACCCATTTAGCAAGCACCTAATGAATTGCCTTAGAATCTTCACAGAAACTGCTAGAAAACATGTATGTAAATACTAAGAATACAGCATTTAAAGGGATGCCCTTTGCTATGTGCATTTCAAAAGCGATACATTGAACACCCAAACCCTTATCATGGTAGCGTAGAGATCACATGATCCTCTGTTCTTGGCAGGGCTTGCTGCCGGTGGAGTACCAAACTGTTTCTGGAAGTTTCTCTTTGGTGACTTACAAGCCTCGGTGTGCACGATGTCGGTGAAGCTGCAAGTGCCATAAGCCGGGAGGCAGATTCCGCAGAGTGTGGGTCTTTACTTCTCACACCTGCGCTAAGAACTGAAAATGTATTTACTGTGAGGCTTTTAAAAATACACTTTCCAGTTCTCTGAATCAGGTTGAGATTTTTTTTTTCCCTTAAATAAAGCAGGGTCTAAATAATAGATGTATCCTCTGAAAAAAAAATGTTCTTCTCCTGGAATTGCCTCTATTTCTTACTTAGGTTTTTTTTTTTCTTTTATATGTGTCCTTCGTTGGGTCCCACACACGCCGTGCCCGGGATTGAACCTGCCCTGGGGCTACAGTGATGCCCTAGAATAGGAGTTGTGCAAATATTGCAGCACATGGCTTAAACCAGAGTAACACGTGGTCAGGGAGTTGTCAATGCCTTTCTGAAGTTCAGGTTTATTTCACCTTGTAGGGACAGCATCTTCCCTTGACTTGGTGGGGGCATTCGGCACAGGGGCGGGGAGTTAGGCTGCCCAGCTTCAAGTCTTAGTTTTGACCTCTCCTGGTTCTGCGACCTGAGCAGGTCCTTCTCCTTTGTGTACTTGGCTTACGCCTCTGAAAAATGGACGTGATGTATGCACCTGCCCCCCCCACCCAGGCTATTGTGAGGACTGTTAATGGTTAGGCTCTCAGGACAGGGCCCACACTTCCGTGTGCTCCTCTTGGTCTGTTAAAATTCCCAAGAGAATACACCAGGGGAAATGCCTGGCAAGTGAGAACAGAACAGCTGGGGCTCTTGTGGCCACTGTGTATTGATAACCTGCTTGGAGTCCAGCATTGTCAGTGGCCTGGGGGGTGACCCTCTCCCCTCTCTGGGGCCGGAGTTCCCTTAGAGCTTTTTTTTACAGAAACTATTGGAAATGATCAAAAACCTGGTTCCATTCTATCTTCCCCTGAAGCTAAAACAAAATACAATGGAAAAAAGATGATTTTTTTTTTTCAACTGTCTTGAAGGCACAGCTTTTGAAAATAGGGTCTGAGGGCTGTTTTGTTTTTGTTCTGCTTCTGTTTTTTGTTTTTGCTTTGCTTTTGTTTTGTTTCTTGTTTTTGTTTTCTGGGGTTTGGTTTTCAATGGAAGGTGAATGGGAAAGCTTACCTGTCCTGCTGGAGAGGAGAGAACTTATGGTGCCTGGTATACAGCAGGCACTCAATAAAAATGGTCTAGATGGATGAGCGCATGGGTGAACTTGCAACGCTCATCCCAGACTCTATAGTTGTTGCCAGAGTTATGCTCATCTGCTGAACAGCATCTAAAGCTTGTTCCTTGAAGAACCAAATCTTTTAGACTCTGTCCCCTAGTCCCTAGTAACTTCTCTCCTTGAGGAAAATACACCAAAACACACACCTTCCCCTCAACTGCTGGAATTTTCCAGAGGGATAGGAAACTAAGTGTCAAGTGAAGACATCCCGTGTTGTGATATTAGGATGGGTCTTTTAGAGATAAGTGTCTGCAGCCAGGAAAAGTGGCATCAGGAGGAAATAATGCATGTGTGGGCTGTGATGGAAATCTAGAGAGTCTGCACCATGGGAACTCAGACTGTTAATGTTTATAAATTTCCTTCGTGTTAGTACAGCTGTGGGGATGCTGTGAAACATGGCCATGTATTTCCAGGCCTGTGGTGGGGCCTTAGTCCTGTGACCCTGACCATGATCTTTATCTGTAGATGTACCTACGCCTTCCTCGCTGTCAGCCCTGAGCTCTCTCCATCAGCACCAGGTCTGTGTGTATTTTCAGTGATCTAGGATGCTGAATGAACTCTTTTCCCTCTTGTCCCTCTTTTCCAGGGCACTCTTTCCCTTGGTCTGCCCTTCCTGTCCACACCCCTGCCAAGCCTTTGGCTCCCGAATGACCTTCTCCATCCCACTCCGGGCCTGTCCCACCCAGAGAGTGCCCTTCTGGCTCAGAGGGTTTTGATGTTCTCAAGCTTGAAGGTCAAGGCCATGCCAGGCCCATGGTTCCATGATTCCACAAGTTGGATGCAGAGCTTCAACTAGTGAGGTGTGGAGGAGACGAAGAAAAGTTCATTGGAGTGGAGCCCACAACCTCAACGCCTTAGACACTGGGAGGGAATCCAACATGCAGTGGAGTTTTGGAGATTCCCAAGAGTAGGAAAATCCTGTGTGGGGTAGAGCTCGAGAGGCAGTTTTTGGAAACCCACCTTAGAATATATAACCCAACTATCAAGGCCCCTCATCTACAGTGGTCTCGAAGTTAATGACCTGTGGGCTAACCTAAAAGGCATTGACATATTTTTCTGTTTCCTGGTTGCGTTGGATTTTCCTTTTGGGGGGTTTCCCTGTTAGATATGAATTCATCATATATTTATGGTCCCTTTCTTCTTTTTCCAGAAAGAAGGCAAGGTTTGTCTTTATCCAAATGGCTGCTGCTGCCTTCCTAATGGTAGTGGCCCTGTGAGTGGTCCTCAGAGGGTCAGCGGCTGACTCCTGTCTGCATCCGTCCTCATGGCTGGTTTCACACCCCATCCCAACCCTTAGGGGCAGCTGAGTCCACTCTCCGGCCACCTCCCAGGCTGCCAGGTCTGCCCTCGTCCCTGCCCCGCCTGCCAGTGTCTCGGCTAGGGACAGTGTGAGGCTCCAAAGCTCCATATCTCATGATTGGCTATAGGGAGTTGAAACTGAACACACGGATTTCATTCTGAGGTTTTGAAGGCGAATGTCGTTGGAGGCTAAACCCAGCTGTCCGAGCTGGGGTCACCTCTGTGCATACGGTACATGGCCTGTTTACAGTCACGGAGACAGGACCGTGGCGGTTCACTGTTCCTTGCAAGTGTTTCCAAACAGCTGTCACCAGTGGAGTTTTGACATGACAGTTTCAGAAGGCTCTGGCTTAAGAAACAGAAGCCAGCTGGCGACTTGCTTCCCTCCAGGCCGCCCCGGGCTTCAGCCGAGGGTGGGCAGTGCACTAGTCCCCTCGGGCTGGCATAGCTAAATGCCGCAGACTGGGGGGCTTACGTGACACAAATTTATTAATTTATTTCCCACAGTTCTGGGGGCTGGAAGTCCAAGGTCAAGGTGCCGGCGAGGCCCAGGGTCTGGGCTGTGGACGGCCACCTTCTCAGTGTATCCTCAGTGGCAGAGACAGAGAGGGAGAGTCCCCGGGTCCCTTCTGCTTCTTGTAGGGGGACTGATCCCATCATGGGGGCCTCGCCGTTGTGACCTCATGTGATCACCTGTCAAAGGCCCCACTTCTGAATACCGTTCCATTTGTCAGGGCTTCAGGAAAGGAGTTTTGGGGGCACAGGGCCATTCAGCCCCGAGCCGACACCGTATTTGCCCGTTGACTCTTCCCTCCTCCCTTCTCTGTCCGCCTCTCTCCACCGCACCCTTGCTCCGTTCTCTCTGTGTATCACAGGCAGGCCGGGTGGCAGCAATAATGGAAGAATGTATCTTCTTCTCCTTCAGAAACTCCCCGGATGAATGCAGCATGGCCAAAGGCGGGAAGATGGCGGGCGGCCCAGACACCGTCGGCATGAATTATGGCAGCTACATGGAGGAGAAGCACATCCCGCCCCCAAACATGACCACAAACGAGCGCAGAGTGATCGTCCCAGCAGGTCAGATGCTCCTGGGGTGCTGTCGAGCTTGGCCTGCCTGCCTCTGGCATCCAGCACCCTCCGTGGCCTGGGGGAGTGACTGTAAACACAGGCCAGCAGGAGCCTGTCCACCTGTGGTGGAATGTCCACTGAGCGTGCGTGTGCATGTCTGTGCGTGTGTGTGTGTGTGTGTGTGCGTGCGCGTGAGAGACAAAGAGAGGATGGAAACCTACGAAAAATGACCTTTCAGGGGAAGAAGTGCCCTTTCTCTGAGATTATTTGGTGGTAAATATTCTTTTTTAAAAAAAAAAGTTTATTTATTTTTGAGAAAGAGATTGAGAGAGCACACGTGGGGGAGAGGCAGAGAGAGACGGAGAGAGAGAATCCCAAGCAGGCTCTGCGTTGTCAGCGCAAAGCCCGGCGCAAGGCTCGATCGCACAAACCGTGAGGTCTTGACCTGAGCGGAAACCAAGAGTCGGCCGCTTAACTGACCGAGCCGCCCAGGCGCCCCTCTTAAATACCCTTGTTTTTGCATGAAGTGCTACATTTTCATCCTACGTGGTATGCTTTTGAAAAAGACTTCCCAGCTGGCAAAATACAAAGCTGGGAGGCGTCACGGTTCGTGCTCAAAATTGAAAATTCCAGCTCTCCCTGGCCTGCCGTCCCGATTCTGAGAACCAGAATGACTCTTTGCCACAGAAGTAATTCTAAACTCAAACCAAAGCAATAGCCCTGAACTTGAGGAAAATGCCACGAACTTACTTGTTTAGCAAAAAACTGAAGGTGATGGGAAAGATGACTTTTCAGAGGAAACGAGCTGCAGAAACCCAAAACTACCACAGACACCGTCACTGCTTTGTGGGTCCTTAACAGGTGTCAGGGTTTTGGGTAAGCAGTGTGAAGGCACCATCTCGTGATATCTTGGGAAATAGGAATTGGTTTTTTTTTTAATTTTTTAATGTTTATTTATTTTTGATAGAGAGAGAGAGAGAGAGAGAGCATGAGGGGGGAGGAACAGAGAGGGAGACCCAGAATCCAAAGCAGGCTCCAGGCTCTGAGCTGTCAGCACAGAGCCCATCGCGGGGCTCGAACTCACGGACCGCGAGATCCTGACCTGAGCCGAAGTCAGACCCTTAACCGACTGAGTCACCCAGGCGCCCCTTGGAAAATAGGAATCCTTATCACAATTTCCCTGAAGAGGAAAATGGAGCTCCCAGGGGTCAGCTAACTTCTCCCGGGGACTGCTGTTAACAGGAGGCCAAGTCCACGTTCAGACGGGCCTGCCTGCCCTGGTTCTCTTCCATTAGCTGCTGGGTTAAATCTCGGCTCCTAACATGGCCCCTGTGGGCTCCCCTCTGTCACTCCTTGCAGCCATATGGTCACCCTGTGGCTTGGCCTCAGGGGCTTGGAATCAGGGTCACTTCAGCCTGAAACCCTTGGTTCCAGGTAGTTCTGTCCTTCATGAGCGCTCGGTGCAAATGTCTCCTCGGAGAGGCCTTTCCTGAAGGCGCTGCCGAAAGCCATTCCCCACTCTACCTGCTGACCTCAACCCCCTCCGCCCTCTTTGTCTCCCGGCTGTCACTCCACTGTCCATTCACAGTGGCTTCCTCCCTCAGTACAACGCAAGCCCCCCCCCCCCCCCCGAAAGGACCAACCTCCATGGCCAAGTACGGGGCTGGCCTGAGGTAGGTTCTCCACGAACACCAAGCGAGGGGAGAATGCACGAAAGGCTGCCAGTGCAGGAGCGAGGTCCGCGCAGACTTGACTCCGTCTTGCTCCAGGGGTCACTGAAATTCACCTCCGTGAAGCGGGGTGGCCGCAGGCTCAGATCCGCTCAGGGTGTGCGTCTCATCCCACTGCCCCTTCTCCTGCACGCGGCCGCTTTCACGGACCTCTGACACCTTCCAAATAGAGTGCAAAGCACGCGGTACTTGGCAGAACGTCTGGCTTGGGTCCGTGGCCCGGGCTGCTCCCCGGGGTGGTCACTGGGCGGTGGCTTTCAGCAAGACTGCTTGATGCCTTGATACGAAAGGCATCATCCTTTGGGGCCACCTCGGAGGCATGTTGTGAGACCTTTATAGGAGACAGCAGACATGAAGTCTCACGTGTGCCCGATGATGGGGACAAAACAGGTTTCGATGTTGACTGAAAGGCAGTTGGCTTTTGTACGGAAGCTCCCCCCTTTTGGTTTGACCATAGCCCCCGAGCTGCTGACCCGAAACTTGGGACTCGATCCCGGGCCGTTGCACAAAAGGCAGTTCCTGCGGAGGGGGGACCATACGGAAATGCAGATGGTCTGAGGCACGCGTCCTGGACGTGGGGTACCTAAAAAAGGCTGGAGAGCAGGGGAGTTCCTGGGGAGGAGAAGGGGGCAGGGACGCCGCTGCCTCGGACGCTGTCTGGGTGTGAACAAGACGAGGTACAGACCCGAAGAGCACCCACCCACACACCCCTCTCAGCCTTAGCCTTGTTTCTTCAGAGTGTCGTTTCTTCAAGTCGGGCAAAACGAAGTTTTTGTTAGTTCTCTAAGACCAGAGAATCCATCTGAGGACAGGCCTGTATTGAAGATTCTTGTCTTGGCTCCTGAGAGCCTCACCGGCCCAGGAGGTAACGCGTGATGCGCTCACACTGTATACGGATGGGGTCATGTTTCTGTCGTGCTATCAGTGTGCTTCGATGGCGTCAATATCATTGCCAACGAGGGACAGACTGGACGCTTCCTACCTTGAGTAAAATGTTCAGAGATCAGGAGAGTTGTTTATACGGGGAAGAGGCAAAGGACCGATTCAATGAAGTCAGAGCCCCCCCCCCCCCCCACCGTTCCCGGTTTATAGTAGGTGCTCATTAAATGTCAGCTGGCTAGGTGGACTGACGGTCGTGCAGATTGGCTCATACTGACGTTTTTGTGCAAAGATTGGTTTCATCCCCTGAAGAAAGGCCTCTTCCAGCTCTTCCCTCCTTCAGTTGCTTCATACCAAACGCAGGCAGTTATTCGGTTGATAGTGTTTGTAAGAGAGCTGTGGCTGATTTTGCAAGCCGTCAGCCTTTCAGTTATTGGTCAAGCTTCAAGTAGGTGTGGTCATACACAGACACACAGATGAACACACGCGCCCACACCCACACCCATTCACGCCCGCCCACACGGCCGCATTGCACCGTCCAGAGAATTCCCCAATGTGGCCGTGAGATTGCAGGACCCGGGGACGGCCCTGTCCAGCTGCAGCGTCTGCAGCTCAGCCCTGGCTCCGGGACCCGGGCACCTCATTCAGGCACATCTTGGGCCTCGAATGCTCTGCCCACGGAGAGAGTTTTCCAAACCTGGTTCCACCTGGCATGTGTGTCTCCCTCTAGCTAAACACACGGACTGACACTCATCCGTGCAAGTCATAAAGATTGCTGAAAAAAAATGCTTACTTCTAAGCATCTGCTTTTATTTTATTTTATTTTATTTTTAATTTTTATTTATTTATTTTTAGAGAGAGAGAGAGAAAGAGAGGGAGAGAGAGAATCCCAAGCAGGCTCCGTGCTGTCAGCACAGAGCCCGAGGCGGGGCTCCGTTTAATGAGACGTGAGATCATGACCTGAGCCAAAAATGAAGAGTCGGGGTGCTCAATGGGCTGAGCCACCCAGGCGCCCTGAAGCGTCTGCCTTTAGAATGCAAACTTTTAACCTTTGCACAGTTGCAAAAGGCGGGTGGCATTCAGCTCCAAGGTGTCACCAGGCGTCAGTGAGAAGGGGAAGGCCTCAATCGGTACGTGGTTAAGCGTTCATGGGATAAAAAGGAAGGCGATGGCCCGGCTGTTCATTCTGAGTCGAGAGAAAAATGTATTCCTCGGTTTGTCGTAGGGGAGGAACAGGGAAGTCATGAGAACAACCCTCAGTGAGACCACGAGACATTCTGGAAAGCCTTGGCTCATGCCTCTTGTCCTGGAAAAATTGTTGATGCGTGCTTCTCCCTCGCAAAGTACACGGTTAGACAATAAATCACATTTATATGTATCCATCTATCTATCTATCTATCTATCTATCTATCTATTTGGTGTGCATGTCCGTAGGTGTAAGTCTCCATCTTGTAGGGTTGGGCTGTTCCTTACACAGAGGCAGCTCACAGTGTCATTCCGTGAACTCCGTCTTACGAGGAGGTAGACACGGGCGACCTGGTGAGACGGCACGTTGTTGGTTGGCTCAGGTGGATTTGGACACCGACTGGAGAAAGTTTCTCCGGGTACAGTCAGAACCACTTGCATCAGGATTACCCGGGAGACTTGTGATTCGAAAATGCACATTTCCGAGTTTCCTGAACCTGGGTGTGGGAAGGGTTGAGGAGGCCACATGGTTGGCACACTTTTTGGGTGACTTGCATGCAGAACATGGTTTGAGAAGCTCTAATCTAAATAGAAGACACCGAATAAGTTTTACCTGAACACAGGTACCTGTTTTTACCTGTTTTTGATAAAGGCATGCTGTGTGACTTTCAGAAGCGTGGGTGGCCGGGAAGAAATAACCAATAGTTTCACAATGATGTTCCCAACAATTTTGAAAAATGAAGAGTCACCCGTTCGGTGGGAAGGAATTTTGTCTTCCTAAAGCTTCTTCTCCCTTAGGGTGTATTTTGGGGACCTGTCATGGGTGGCGCACTAACGTAACACTGTGTGTCAAACATACTCAAATAAAAATAATAAAATAAGATAAGATAAAATAAAATAAAATGAAATAAAAAATGAAATAAAGTAAAATAAAATAAAATAAAATAAAATAATAAAATCTGCAAAGACCACGCATCACTTCATCCATAGGAAAACCCGGGACCGTTAAAGGCACGAAATGCTGCGTGGGAGAAGAGGAAGCCTGAGATTCATTCTGACAAACTGAATCATAGTATGAGGCTTGTAGGCATTTGGCTGCATTCCTAACAACAGCCAAGACACCTGGGGTACGATGCAGGAATCTAACTTCCAGGTGTTTCCACGTCTGCCTCCCCAATTCTGCAAACACAGATCACTATTCAGAAACAAATGGGGCCCCACTGCACCACTGGAGTGCACTTTTTTTTTTTTTATTTCTGAGACAGAGAGAGACAGAGCATGAGCAGGGGAGGGGCAGAGAGAGAGGGAGACACAGAATCCGAAGCAGGCTCCAGGCTCCGAGCTGTCAGCACAGAGCCTGACGCGGGGCTTGAACTCACAAACCACGAGATCACGACCTGAGCCGAAGTCGGATGCTCAACCGACTGAGCCACCCAGGCGCCCCACGGAGCTAGTATTCTAAAGAGCCTGGGCTTCACGATGCCTCACTGAGCACCTGCCATCAGGGACGCTGTCTCTCTGTGTACCAGGTGTCCCTCTGGCAGCCACTGTAACTTTTGAGGTATTCACAGTGTACTTGGTGATGTGCTAACCAGCAGGGCTAACAAAGAGGAAGGCACAGTCTTCGTCCACTGTTCTTAAAAGTTGCAAAATGCTGACCAAAAGGCAACGAGTCCTCTGGTTTTAGCAGCTTACATCATTTTGAAAGATTTTTTTTCCCTTTTCTGTTTTTATTCCCTAACGTGAGTGCTAAAGCACTGGGCTTTTCAAACATTTCTACTTTTATTTTCTAAATAGCCACCCGGGGCACAAACACTCATGGTGATCAGAAGTCTCGGAAATCAAGAATTGCCACATTCGCTTCATCACTCACTGATTGATTGATTCATTCATTGATTCATTCATTCACAGAGCGCTTACTGTGTTTCAGTCACATGAATACAAGCTCTTACGTGATTTAAGACCCCTTTATTCTTGCCCCCCAAACACCCATGGCTGGAATTACTGGTATTGTGTCTTCCTCACACCCTCTGTGCTGGGTCCCTTCTCCTCAATTCATCAAGTATTCACTGAGCACTTATAACTCATGTACCCGTCACAGAGGAAGTGACCAAAGCCTGTCAGAAGTAGATAAGACCCATCCACAATGAAGTATGTAGTTCCCGACAGGAGAGTGTGGGATTCAGAGCTCAGATGACTGATTCAGGCAAATGTCACAAACATCTGAGGAATGAGATGGCTGGTCAAGAGGAGCTTCCTTTGTACCTTTCGTGGTATGAATGCTGTTCCCTCCGATGGAATGCCCTTCTTCCTTTCTCTGCTAACAGATCCTTCTGCAAGGCAAATCCACTCTGTCTAGGAAACCAGCCTTGATCTTTTGGCAACGTCATGGCTTTTTTTTTTTTTTTTTACATCTTACCAATTCTCTTATTACCATGCTTTATTTTGTTTCACACTGTATACCAGAATAGACCTCATACTTTAATACGCGTATATTCATTCAATCCCATGAAGGACGTGAGATGCCTTGTGAACTCAACTACCGATAGACACGCGAACCAAACCACTGATCAAAAACCAATTAGGAGTCAGTACTGAGGCAATTAAAACTATTGATGGAAAACCAAGGTCACGCGAAAGAATGAGGCAGCCATTTTGACCACATTTGACCGCAAGCTTGGCCAAGATATTGTAGCCATGCTTCCAGTATGGCTTTGAGCTTCCTGGCAGCCAAATTAAAAAGTCGTGTGGGAACATAATCCTTGTTTTCACAGAGAAGGTTCACAAGGAAGCATTGTTTTTCTCAATTCTGCATCCCACACGCAGGATCCCCGGACTTGACACTCAGGGTCCACTGAGGCTATAGAGGGGACCATGGGACTATCTTTCTGATATAATTGCAGCATTGTGTTTCACCAGCCCGTTTTCTTGTGACATCCTTTATGAACAGAATGAATTACACGAGAGAACGGCTCCATGCAGACAGAGAACATGCGCCCAGCGGGGGTCTTTGCTGGTCTGGCTTATGGTAAAGTCAAGATTTTGAGTTGTTAGAGTGACAGAGGGCTCACATGGCTGTCACGTGATTCTTCCCACATATGACATCTCCAAGCTGGGCTTTGAAAGCAAACGAATACCAAGTGATAGAAGACTGTACTCACTGACCAAGTGCAGAGGGTAAACCTATTATGCTTTCGTCTTCTTAGAGGTCATAATTTCTGAGCCTGTCTATCCTATTAGATTGTGAGTTGGTGAATATGTCTTTCGTATTCTTCATCACCAGACAAAGTAGCGAGCTCGGGGCCTGTGTGCAGGGGTCAGTTAATGTGCATTTATTGAGTTCATGGTCATCCAGATTTAGTTAGCAGGAATCACAGGATCACAGGGGTTGGCGGTCCAAGACTCTTGATGATCTTAGTTGAACTTTGTATTAGGGTTCTTCAGAGAAACAGAACCAATCTCTCTCTCTCTCTCTCTGTCTCTCTGTCTCTGTCTCTCTCCCTCTCTCTCTCTCTCCCTCTCTCTGTCTCTTTCTCTCCCTCACCACTTTTTTATTCTTATGAGGAATTAGCCCATGTGATTATGGAGGCTGAGAAGTCCCACAGTCCACCATCTGTTGTCTGCAAACTGGGACCCCAGGAGAGCCAATGGTGTAGATTTTAGTCTGAGTCTTAAAGCATGAAAGCCAGAGACCTGAAGGCCCGAGATCAATGCCCCAGCTCAAAAGTCAGGCAAAGGGAGCAAATCCTCTCTTCCTTCCTCCACCTTTTTGTTCCATTTGGGTCCTTATGGGTTAGTTGGTGTCACCCACCCCCACAGGGGAGGGCAGGCTACGAGTTTACTCAGTCTTCTAATTCAAATGCTGATTTCTTTTGGAAACACCCTTACAGACACACCCAGAAATAATGTTTAACCAAATGTCTGGACGTCTCGTGATTCAGTCAGGTTGGCACATAAAACTATCATAAACATCTCCCTTTAAACATGGGAACATGGAGCCCTAGCTAGAAGCAAAGCAACTCTCTCAGGAACACTTGTGCAGGTGGGTAAGACCAGAGCCGCCACCCAGGCCTGTGCTCACGTATACCTACAGAAGTTGTTGGTAAGACCTCAAGCCTTCATTTTACTTCGTCATGCCACGAACCACTCCCACGGATCGCTCCCGCTGTGTCTACCTTATGGAGCGTGTTTCTATACGCTTCTACTTAAATTGCGTCTGTGCAACCAAGTCAAGCAAGCAGACGACCAAACCAGTTAAACCTTAACTCCTAAAGTCCAAGTTAATTATCGTCCTAAACTATGAGCTGGGTAGCGATTGAGGCAACTGCCCTTGGGTTATATGTGTGACCGAAATCATAAATACAGAAATGGTGACGGCTCCTGTGTATCGAGTGCACACTGTTGTCAGGCACCGGGCTGTCCACTTTGTCTGTAAGGTATTATCTCATTTAAGCCTCACAAAGCACCCTATGGTGTAGGTAGTATTTGTTGTTCTCACGTTACAGATAAAGAAACTAAAGCTGGGGAAGCCAAGATCATTGCTCAGGGTGTCTCAGCCAATAATTTGGAGAGCCAGGATTCTCATCCAGTTCTGTCTGATCCCAGAGGCTGAGTTCTCCTTTCCATGCTACACTATCAAAATTATCCAGGGAAGAACACAAAGCCATGCCATGGTAGGATGTGTTGGTTAAGTTGCTGCAGAAATTCTAAAATGGGCTTTTCAAAGGGGACTAAGTAAAGAAGGAAAGACTGGAGATGTTCACAACAGTCTACTGTGTTGCTCAGCATGTAACCTGTCTGACTCCACAATGGCATTGAAAATGGCTTAGATTTGGGGCGCCTGGGTGGCTCAGTCGGTTGAGCGTCCGACTTCAGCTCAGGTCATGGTCTTGCAGTTCGTGGGTTCGAGCCTGGGGCGGGCTCTGTGCTGACAGGTCAGAGCCTGGAGCCTGCTTCGGATTCTGTGTCTCCCCTTCTCTCTGCCCCTCCCATGCTCATGCTCTCTCTCTGTTTCTCAATAATAAATAACAAATTTAGAAAAAAAATAAAAGAAAATGGCTTAAACCTAGCGTGAGTGGCTGGCTGGACGTATAATGAATTAGAAAAAAATTTTTAAGATAGATGATTTTGGTTTGGTTTATTCTGTGTTTAAGTTACCCGTGGGACACCAGTGAGGCAGTATGGGGGTAGAGCTTAGGGTGGAGAGTCATCTGTCGGGGGTTACCACACCTGTGTTCTAATCTCTGCCATTTTGTAGCTTTGAGATCTGGAAAGTCACTTAATCTTGGCTTTCCTTGGCCTGCAGGTACACCCAAATACAGATGATAGTGATGCTTACTATATACACACACACACACACACACACACACACACACACATATACATGCCATATATATATGACGCTGTATGGATTAAATGAGACAACACATGTGAAGTGCATACACAGTGCCTAGGATATAGTAGGCCTCAAAAAATTACAGCTTTCCTTTTCATAGTTGGCTCAGGCATTTGGGAGAAGTTTCTAGACTCGAGATAGATCTGCAGATATAAGCATGTGGTGTCGTTTGAATTGTGCCCCCACAGAAAAGCTATGTTAAAGCCCTAACTCCCAGGGCCTTAGGACATTACCTTATTTGGAAGTAGAGTATTTTTAGGTTGAATCAAGTCAAGATGAGGTCATGAGGGTGGGTCTAATAAAATGACTTACGTCCTTATTAAAAGGGGAAATTTGGACCCAGACGCACAAAGGAGAGATGATGTGAAGGCACGTAGGGAGAAGCCCTGTGAAAATGGAGGCAGAGATTGGAGTGGTACAGCTGTCAGCCAGGGAATACCACGCATGGCTGACTGACCACCACCAAAAGCCAAAAGAGACAGGGGAAGGATTCTACCCAGAGCCCAGAGGAAGCCGGTCCTACTGACACCTTGATCTCAGACTGCTAGCCTCCACAGCTCTAAGATAATACATTTCTGTTGTTTTAAGCCACTTAGTTTATGGTTCTATGTTACAGCAACGCTTGGTAACTAATATGGAGTGCATGTTGTAGTTAGAACATGGGAGGGGCGCCTAGGTGGCTCAGTTGGTTAAGTGTGTGACTTTGCCTCAGGTCATGATCTCCTGGTTCGTGAGTTCGAGCCCTACATCGGGCTCTGTGTTGACAGCTCAGAGCCTGGAACCTGCTTCGGATTCTATGTCTCCCTCTCTCTCTGCCCCACCCCTGCTCACGCTCTGCCTCGTTCTCAAAAATAAATATTAAAAAAAAAAAAAGAGGAACATGGGAGTAGATAGGAAGTCCAGGGGAGTGCCCATAGGGAGTGAGAACCAGAGACAAAACTCTGGGGACACCAACATCTAAAAGATGGGCAAAGAAAGAAAACCCAAGCAGGAAGAAACTTTTAAGTGGAACAGGCATTGCCTTTCTAAAACACGATGAGCATAAGCTGTGTAACCATGGAATGACCAAGGAGAGGCAACAAGGGAGGAAATGAAGTAAAACAAAATCCCCAAAACTAGATAAACCATGATAAACCACTCCAGAAGAGTTGAGAATGACTCCACGCAGTGAAATATTTTGGTGCGTCAGAATGCCAAACATATGTTTAGAGGCCAGCAAAACTGATTTAATCATGTGTTTTTGAATAAAAGACCTAATGAAATTATGTCTTCTCAAGCCGACTAAGGATAGGCACATTTTCTTACAGTGTTTGAATTGTAGGGTATTACATGATTAATATGTACGATCAATTTTTTGACAATTGGTTACGTAAAACATGAATGGAATAGATCATAGCATGAGCTAGGGTGATGGGTGCATTGGAAATGGAAACGTTTAAAGTAAATCGGTAAAAAATAGGCCAAGAGGACTGGTGGTCCTGGTAAAATATTGAGCTTAAGAGGAGCTAAAGATGTTCCTCTGGCCCAGCACCTGGAAATGCAGATTGGAATCAGACACCCTTGGATACGCATAGCTGAACTGGGAAGAAAGTGCGTGAGCTCCTGAGGGACTAAAAACAAAGAGGGAGCTGAGAACAGAGTACTCCACCCTCCCGTTGTCACCAACTTGTCACAAGTGGCATGGGTGGGGGTGGGATACCAATGTCTACACCGCAGAGATTTGGGTTTTAAAGAGCCAGAAGATGAGGTCTTGGGCTGCACAAAGCAGAGAGTTGGATCCCTTCTCTCCCTATGCACACACACACCAAACTGTGTTTTCCAGCAACCCCAGGCTGAGGAATTAAGCAATGAAAAGTGGTCATGGACTAATGATAACCTCAGACACCTGGCGGAAGTACCCGTGAACTCTTCCTGGAAAGACATGTCTTCAGTCCAAAATTTACAGAATTCCTGCAGAAGAACATGTGTTGAAGATGACTCTGTAACTCCAAATTACAAAAAGAGGAAGAAACAATCTACCTAGACCAAGATTCAGCAGAGACCACGGACCCTCAAGGACGTTAGATAATTCAAGTATGGGATTGAGAATATAAAGTAAGTAGATTTTAAAGTGGTTAAATACACAAAAGAAGGAACCCAAAAGAGGTTATGGAAAAGACGTTATGGAAAAGAACAGATGATTTTGAAGAAGCATGAAGACTCCTAGAAACACAAAAAAAGGATTCCAAGGTATCAGAAACTCAGTAGAAGGGTTAAGCAGCTGACCTGAAAAAGCCAAAGAGTGAATTAACGAAAGCAGACTTGCAGTTGTTTTCAGAGCCCATCACAGTGATGAAGAGAGGGGACATAGGAGAGAAGGTCAAGGGCAGGGAAGGGGCTCATGAGAATGTGCTGTGCAGATCTAATAGACATTCCAGCAAGGAGGGAATAAAAAGAACAGAAGATATGAAATATTTGAAGAGATAAAAGTAGCTATCTTCTGGGCTCTTCACTTTTTCTTTTTTTCTGCCATAAACTCGCTTAGTAGTTTGGTGAAGCCAACGGGTCCTTTAAAATCATGACTTTAAAATAAGCTTAAGAGGAATATGTTGAAAACTACATTAAGAGTGCATTCTGATTCATTATGTAAATTGAGGGGGAAATAAAGATACTTTCAAACAAAGGGTCAGAGTATGTTGCTAACTGACCCTCACTTCAGGAAATAACAAAAGATTTAATAAACAAAGAAAATGGATCCTGGATGAAAGAGTGAGATAAGAAGAAAATGGGAGCAATGAAACTGGTTAATATAAGAATAGATCTAAAGAGAAATGGCTGTAAAATGATAACAGCCTTCTAAGTAGGCAGTACAACAACAGGGTAGGATGAAAACATTGGGCAACATCATCATATAAGATTAGGGATGGATGATGAGAGTTCGAGACTTCTAAATTCCTTGCTTTCTTTGGGAAAAGGATGTATTTGGTGATTAAATTTAGATTTTGTTTAAAGATTCACAAGTAAAGAAATAAAACTAGAATGTTAAGCAGCCAAACCAAAAGAGAAAGGATGATAGCCAATTTGACAATAAATTATATTTAAAAAATTTAAATAAAAAATAAATAAAAAACACTGCAAAGTCAGTTAAGTGCTCTTTATAAAAACATCTAACACAAAGAAAGAATGACAGCAGACAGATGGAATAAAATGTGCTAGCCAAATTCTAAGCAAAACACACATGACAAACGTGGAAATAGAAAGCAGAAAGCATTATTGGAGATAATTGAGGGTTAATACATAATCAAAAAAGGTTACGTTCATGAAAACCATATAACAGTGATGAACTTGTATGTACATAATAACGTAGGCTCCAAATACATAAAGAACTGCAAGGAGAAAAAGATCCACTTTTGGTGAGAGATTTCAATTTGCCTTTTGCAGCAGTTGATCGATCAATGACATAAAAATTAGGTATATGTTACCAATTTTGACCCAATGGTTATTTATAGAAACCTACATGTAACAATTAGAGAATATACATTCTTTGTAAACTCTCCAGGGATATTTGTAGAAATTGACCATACACTATAGGCCACCAAAAAAGAACGACTGGAATAAAAGAATAAAAGAAAATTGGTGTCATATAGACCTCATTCGCTGGCTAATTCACTAATTTAAAACAAAAAATTAGAAATCAATAGCTATCAAAACGGTGACTGAACCTCATCTATGAATTAGGAAATTAAAAGGCTCAGAAACAGCCTCGGGTGTAGGCTTTTTGTGTTCAAATTTCAACCTGTGATACAGTGAAGGCCGAAGGGAGGCCAGTTCTATTGAGCCTGCTTTGTAAATGTAAAGCCTCCCCCTACAAGGAAACGAAATGTTAAGTCTTATTTTTGCAGGCTTCTGAGTGTCTCGGACAGCAGACTGGCAGACTTGCCCAGGGCTGGGTTTTATAAACAAAGATTTCATAGGGTTGTGATATGGCTTGGAGATACATTTTATGTTTTTGTTCCTTTTTTTTTTTTTTTTTTAGTCTGAAAGCCAATATCTTACGCTGATATTGTTCAAGAAAAATGTCACTCGGGGCTTATATTTTCACCAGTTTGACTCTTGCTTAACCTTACTTTTATTCATTCCTCTGGCAGGGGGTGGGGGGGCTGAAACAGGATGTTTGCCTGCATGAGGTATTCTGTTTCACAAACTGATTTAAATATCTACTTAATATTTTCCTGGCAGCCTGGAACTCTACTAGGTCAGAAAACAGTTTCAGGGAAATGTAAAAATAAGTTCAGCCCTCCACCCACGCACTGCTCGCCACTCCCCCCGCCCCAGCAGTAATTTAAAGGGTGCAACTCCTGACCTCCCTTGGACTATGGGGGCTTACCATTTTGATGTCCGTGAAATGTGGGCTGGTGACACAGATGTTTTCAAAACAATTGGACTGGAGGCTGAAAACCAAACAACTTATCTTCAGTGGTTCATAATTCATCTGACAGAAAGCACCTCCAAAAGCTTCTCAAAATAAAGCGATAAATCAGACCTCTGCGTTTAAAGGAAGAGGCTGCTCCTGCGATAATAGATTGTTTATTTCATCTCCGCAGAGTTTACGATGCGAAATCCAACGTGTGGATGCATTCTTTCTCCGCAGTATGTTACTGTTGGCAGAGTGCTTTCACATTCATTATCTCCTTTACTTTTCTACTCCCCTGACATTTCACTTAATTACCCACAGAAGAAGGAAATGATTTCCAGAGAGGTTAACGTTTACATCTAGTAGATGGTTGAATCGGAACCCCCCAAGAGCCTTTTATTTGACCACCAAGTTTGGGGTACTCGATGTGATTATGATTCGATGCCTCAGACGTTTTCAGTGGCTCGGAAATTCCTGGACCATCAAGTCCAGCCTTCTTAGCAAGACGTTTAAGGCTCCCTGTGATCGGACCCCCAACGTTCATATCCATCCTCCTCCATTTGTGTGTGCCCTCTGAAACCCTCCGCTGTAGCCACCCCTGGTTTCTCCCTTCTCTCTCAGCACCTCTGGTGTTTCATGCCTCTGCAGCTATGAAGCCGGGCTTACGCTGCTCTCCTAAATTAAAGGGCTTCTCTTCTCTGTCACCTTAATTCTGTCAAATCCTTTTCATTAACCCAGGCTCAAGCCAAGCCCTTCTGGTGAAAAGTTTATGTTTTTCCTTGGCGTCTCTTTCTCCTGGCCGCCTCTGAACCCATACTCGTGTGTAGCAAATGCTCAGTAACTCTTAGGTGAGTTTACTTAATCTTAGTCCTTGTCCTATGGGAGTCATGCCTTAGGTCCTTGGATTCTGCGTGTTGTTTTATGGAAGAGGAAAAGCAGGCTCCATCATGAGGTTAGGTGATGGGTTCTGAGCCTGGCTGCTCTCTGGAGGTGGACGGTGTGAGATGGCACACCTAAACATGGGCAAAGGCGATACCTTGGCTGGGGTTCATTCTCTGGCCCCCTCCCCTTTCTCCTTCACATGCATAGTGGGGAATCGGAGAAGGAGGTAAGGTCTCTTGAATCTCGTGGGACCTCGTGAGCCTCCTTCAGTGACGGCAGGGTGGGACAGAAGAAGAAAACTTTGCTGACATACCATGAACCATGGAGGATACCCAAGAGACGCTACTGGGCTCTCTATGGCGTCGAAGGGTGAGCTGGGACCCAACACATTGACTTGAACTCTCCAAAACGCGACCTACTGCTGTAGCATCCATGCTGGGCCGGGGTAGCTGGGGTGGGTGGGGCTCACTGGGGCGCTGTCATTGGTGCAGGGAGTGGGCTTGCAGTCTTGACGTCACCTCCCTACCCAGAGGGTCGTGACAAGCGCTTACCCCTCAAGAGCATTGAGGACAGATGGCCAAAGCAGGTGGTGAGTGTAGGTAAGGGGACAAGAAGGGGCTGGTCCTGCAGGCAGTGGGTGGTGTTTGGGCACAGGCATGGGGCGTGTGTGGCTGTAGGAAGACAGAATGGGGAATGGTTGAGAATAACACCTCTGAAGACATCGGGACCCAGCGAACTAAGTGTCCTGTGCTTCGTGTTGAGGAGATTGGCCTTGTCCCTTGGAAAGGGTTCTCTGTTATGACACCTCCAGAGTAGGTCTGGAATAATGGCGCCCCAAGGATAGGTCAGAAAGGAACATCCTCATTTATTCTATCAGATGACCATATTTGGTTTTTCACGTTCTTCGCTTATAAACGTATAAGACAGGGACGTGGAGATCCATTCTCAAAAAGATACGGGAGTAACGCAAGTTTGGATATCTTTATTCTTTTCAAATGAAAAAGATACCCATTCACCAACTGTAGAAGAAAGGGAGATTAAAATCTTACACCGTTGAAAGTTTTATAAAAACACCTTAACAAATATGCATATATGTAAATCCTTTGTAAGATCTTGTTTTGATTTTGAAACAGAGCAGAATACGTCTTTATAAGCACCTTTTTAACCTAAGTACTACATGTTTATTGGAGAAATAAGAGAAAATGCAGTTTGGTGAAAGAGAAAACAAATCTAAAAATCCCCATCACTTGTTCTCCAGAGATGGCAGTTGACATCTTTCTGCATAGCTCTCCCAAATTCTTTCCATGAATGTATTTACATTTCTTCACAAAGTATAATTGTGCTTCAATAATGTTTTCAGACTTTTCAATTTAATTCACTTTGAGCACGTTTTCATATCGATATATTCTGCGGTATCATTTTCGTTTTCAAACATCACAGAAACATCCCTAAATGTACTGCAACTTAACTCGTTTTCTTTCGGTTGGACATTTAGGGTGTTTCCAATGTTATGCTATTATAAACAACACTACAAAGAACATCCTTGAAAATAAATCATTGCGCACATCCTCTATTATTTCCTTATGATAAATTTCTAGAAGTGGAATTTTTTAGTTCAGAGACGATGCACACAGTTTTTTAAGGACATCTCAAACGTATCGCCGAATTGTTCATTGCAAAGGCGGTAGCAATTTATAGTCACGCCAGCGGTAGAAGAAAACAGCCGTTTCACCAACCAAAAGTGAGAACGTTGGAAATAAGAACAATACAGGTCAAAGAATTGGTCTCTGGGGTCTCGCCCGTGAGTCCCTGAAAGGAAAGTTGAATAAGCTGGGCTTAGCGAGGGAAACCAATCTCTGTGGCGAGGGACCACAGAGAAACGAGACTTCTCTTTTTTGGCTGTCTTCCTAAGGTGTCATTTCACTATTTTAACATGAACCCAGGGACTTGCAGGAAGATACTTATATATCATTTTTTAAATATCTGGTTATACCATTAAGAGAAGAAAATGCATTCCCAGAATGAACTGATTTCTAGGAAGTAGCTACTCCCCCCACCCCCCCACCCAAATAGTCCCTCTGGGTTGTTAAAAGCAGAACATGACAAAATAAAAACCCAAAGGGTGGGACAGCAGATGGCAGGACCTTCCGTATGAGTGTCTGCGACTGTCCTCTGCACAGAACCGAGGGGGATGAGGGCTTGAGTTGCGGATCATTAAATGCGATCCAGCTCTGCATAATGAGGAATTATGACAGGGCCATGAGAAAAAAGAAGACGAAGGAAGACCTTCTATAAAAGCAGTCTGGGGTTTTGGCCATTTTTATCCCTGAAGGTAAAACCCTGACCCGGTGGCGACGAGCCATCTGAACTTTCCTGGTGGACAAAGTTACCCTTCTGTGTACGCACTCAGTTTTCGCAGACGACGGAAGCGGTCCCGTGTGTTTGGGTTACAGAGGAAGGTACACACCTTCCTGTCCTTTCAGGTTTTGTAGGCGATGCTCTCGTTGACACAGAGCTCTCCTTGGTTTTCAGATTCTGTGCGCTGATTGCTGGTTGAGAGCGTGAGTGTTACAAAACTGGTTGAGATCCGATAGCAGCCGGAAAAACTGAGCATGTACATGCCCCACGACCCAGCAATTCCACATCTAGGTGCCCCCTTTAGGCCGGCCCTTCCCACACTTAACCTGTACTCGGATCATCTCGAGAACTGGTGGAAATGTAGGTGGGGAGGGGCGCCCGAGACTCTGCTCCACACTTGGAGCGGCGAGGCCCCTGGGGGTGATGGTCTGAACCTCGGCTGCGCTTAAGAATTACCTAGGGAGCTTTTAACAGTTCCGATGCCCAGGCTGCCCTCCGGCAGGATGAAGTTAGAATCTCCGTGGGCGAGACCAGGCTCGGGCCCCCATCTCCGTGTGATTCCAATGTAGAGCCAGGGCTGTGGACCAGTGCCGATTCCTTCACGTGTGCGGGGTGGGCACGGGCGCTCGGGTGTTCACGAGAAGTGAATTGTGTCCACGCCTGTGAGGGGGCCCGAGAGCTGCTTAGTTGACACGATTGAATACTCCCACGTGGATTAACTTGGACACATCTTGAAAATACACTGGTGGGTGCCCAGAGCAAATCAGATACCGTTCACGTGAACTTTAAAAGCACAAACCGCACCGGAGGCCTGGGTGGCTCGGTGGGTTGAGCGTCCGACCTCGGCTCGGGTCATGATCTCACAGTCCGTGGGTTCGAGCCCCGTGTGGGGCTCTGTGCTGATGGCTCAGAGCCTGGAGCCTGCTTCGGATTCTGTGTCTCCCTCTCTCTCTCTGCCGCTCCCCTGCTGGAGCTCTGTCTCTCTCTCTTTCTCCAAAATTATAAATAAACATTAAAATAAAAATTAAAAAAAAAAAATAAAAGCACAACCAACACACATGGTTGATAGGGTAAAAGTATTCAAGTATACGTAGGGATGATGGGCACCAAGCTCAGAATGGTGGTTGCTTCACGGGTGTTGAGGCAGGGGAAGCTAGGAGGTGGATTCCATTGGATTTGAAGTCATTTCTTTCAATTAAAAAAAGATACGAGGGCCACCTGTTGGGCGTTCAACTCTTGGTTTCTGCTCATGTCATGGTTTGTGAGTTCAAGCCCAGAATTGGAGCCTGGAACCTGCTTGGGATTCTCTCCCTCCCTCTCTCTCTGCCCCTCCCCTGCTCATGCTCTCTCTCTCTCTCTCTCTCTCTCTCTCTCTCTCAATAAGTGAATAAGCTTGGGGCGCCTGGGTGGCTCAGTGGGTTAAGTGTCCGACTTCATCTCAGGTCATGATCTTGTGGTCTGTGAGTTCAAGCCCTGCATCGGGCTCTGTGTTGACAGCTCAGAGCCTGGAGCCTGCTTCTGATTCTGTGTCTCCCTCTCTCTCTCTCCCTCTCTCTGCCACTCCCCTGCTCATGATCTCTCTCTCTCTCAAATATAAATAAAGATTAAAAAATTTTTTTAAAAAATTAAGTGAAGAAAAGAAATGAAATATTAGGGTGTGGATGGGAGGAGGGTGGGGGAGACAGAAGGAGGGAGAGACAAAAAATAGAAAGCAGAGAGGAAGCGGGCGAGAGGGAGGAAGCTCTGATGGTAGGATTGTCTGGAAGCCTCTCACTGTTACTGCTGTTTACTTCTGTAAACTTAAAACCTCTTCCAAGGGCACACACCATGCCCGACTCTTGAGTAGCCTGAAACGTTAGTAAGACCGAAGTTCTAAAGCTATTAGCTACGAAGTGATTCCAAAGGATGACTTATCCCTACACCAGATTCTCACTCATTATGACCAGAGCATCGCAGCACGCCTGACCTCTAAGGGCCTGTCCACAGAACCAAGGTCAAGGCTCTCGTTTTACATGTAAAAACAGATGCGGGAAGGGGATACAGTCTCTGGGGGTTGCAGTGAGTTGAGGGACCCTGGGATTCGAACTCTGGGCTCCTGCTCCCTGCCTGGGTGTCTCCCATGTGCAAGTATTTTTTTCTTAAGTTTGTTTATTTATTTTGAGAGAGAGAGAGAGAGAGAGAAAGTTTGCATGCAAGTGGGAAGGGGCAGAGAGAGGGAGAGGAAGAGAAAATCCGCCAGTGCAGAGCCCGATGTGGGGCTCGAACTCACAAACTGCAAGATCATGACCCAAGGAGCAGTCAGACGCTTCACTGACTGAGCCACCCAGGTGCCCCTCCTACCTGCCGGTATTCGGGTGCCCTAAATATCCCTCTGCCCAGGCTGTTTGTGTGGGGTGCTCCTGGCTGTATTTCCACTGGGGATAATACAGTGGCCGTCCCACTGGCTGCGCCCTCTGGGACTCTACCCAGGTCCCCTCCCATATGTGGCAGTGGAGTGAGATGGCACTGCCTGCCTGAGGTGGGGTGTTTGTGTGCCGTAGCTGTGCGGTGAGAAGGTCCCCCAGCCAGTCCCCTACTCCTGCAGGTGCCTGATAGGTGCAAAATCAAACTCTCTGCAGGAAAAGCAGGAAACCAACCGCTCTGTCTTGGAAATACCAACCCAGGGGCGCCGGGGGGCCCAGTCGGTTAAGCGTCCGACTTCAGCTCAGGTCACGATCTCACAGTCTGTGACTTCGAGCCCCGCGTCGAGCACTGTGCTGACAGCTCAGAGCCTGGAGCCCGCTTCGGATTCTGTGTCTCCCTCTCATTCTCTCTCTGCCTCTCCCCTGCTCATGCTCTCTCTCTGTCTCTCAAAAATAAATAAACTTAAAAAAATATTTTTTTTAATGAAATACCAACCCATATGGGGTGCCCGGTGGCTCATTTTGGTTAAGCACCGACTTAGGCTCAGGTCGTGAGTTTGAGCCCCCTGTGTCGGGCTCTGTGCTGACAGCTCAGAGCCTGGAGCCTGCTTCAGATTCTGTCTCTGTCTCTCTTTGCCCCACCCCTGTTTTGCTCGTGCTCTCTCTCTCCCTGTCTCTCAAAAATAAACATTAAGAAAAACAATAATAAAAAAAAGAAACACCAGCCCACGGGAGGCACTAGGGTTTTCGTTCACCTACGCTTGACTTCCAGTTTTGCGGTCAGTATTTTTCAGTATTTTGTACGAATGCTTTTTTGCGTGACGGACGGTGATGAGCATCTTCCTGATTTGTGTTCTGAGCTCTCGATGCCAACAGTTCCCTAAGGAAAGAAAATTTCCATGATTTTTTCATTTGTAAATAAATAAATAAAAATGAAACTAAGTGACAAAAATGAATAATAAAAAAGCCTGGTGCCTACGTGAAACTTCAGATGATCTGAGCCACGAGGGGCCAGTGGTGTTCCAGAACGATTCACTTTAAAGGCAGCGATTTCTGGGCGTGACTCAGATGGCTTTTTTTTGTTGTTTTTTTTGTTTGTTTTTTTGTTTTTGTCTTTCCCCCAAGACACTTGCTTCTGACAGGGCATCGCGCCTGTTTGGAAGCCTGTCTTCTAGAACAGCGGGGAAGGGGCCCCTCCGGGAAGCCGTGGCTGGCGGGGGCCCTGCCTGGGATGTGGCTCTGCCCTGGGAATGCGTCTTCGGGAGCCGACTAGCCGATTGCTTCTGTCCCAACCCCTTTCAGATCCGACACTGTGGAGTACGGACCACGTCCGGCAGTGGCTGGAGTGGGCAGTGAAAGAGTATGGCCTTCCGGACGTCGACATCTTGCTGTTCCAGAACATCGACGGGAAGGAGCTGTGCAAGATGACCAAGGACGACTTCCAGAGGCTCACCCCGAGCTACAACGCTGACATCCTTCTCTCCCACCTGCACTACCTCAGAGAGAGTAAGAGGGTCGGGACGGAGCTCACTGGGGTGCGGGTTCTTGCCAACCCGAGCTGAGGGGGTCCAGTCCAGTCTGTGACAGCTTCTTCCCGCCCTAACCCAGTTCTCACTTAGGATCTGGGAGAACCAAATGCTTACGAGGCCACGATCTAGGTACACGTGTGACAAGCGGTCAAGCGCTTTTCCCAGAAGCCGGAGGGGTCACACGAGGCTTCAGCTGCCTCCCCCCGGGTCACCTCCACCAAGAGGATCACATGGCAGAGGGGAGCAGAGCTTCCTCTGGTCACACATTATTGAGTCCCCGTGGTGTCCCACACTAAAAAAGGCCCCCGATGGGAATTACGGGGCTCATCCTCCCTAAAGCTAAACCAAGCCCCCTCCCGGTCCCACCTGAGCACAGAGTGAGAGAAGTTTCCAGGTCGTATCATGACATGTGGCTTCACCTGACAGAGTGGGAATGGCATATTGGCGATTGGAGGCATGAACTCACCCGGTTTGCTGTATGGTTTAATTTTTCAGACATCAAGCATGGTTGGCAGGAGAGGGAAATAGCGCAGCAGGGGGCTGGGTGTGGACTCCGGTGTAAATGCTTTGCCTGGCATCCCGATCACTTGTTCCCCGAATTAAATATGGGCCCACCTAGGTTTTAACACGCTAACCAGCCGCAGGGCCATGGAGAGATTTCCAAGCCGCTCAGGAAAGTAGGGTGGGGGTGGGGAGGTGTTCTTCTTCTTTCTTTCTTTCTTCTTCTTCTTCTTCTTTTTTTTTTTAAGGAGGGTAATTCTCTCTCTCTCTCTCTCTCTCTCTCTCTCTTTTTTCATTTTGATGTCGCTTTTGTTTTGTTTTGTAGCTCCTCTTCCACATTTGACTTCAGATGATGTTGATAAAGCCTTACAAAACTCTCCACGGTTAATGCATGCTAGAAACACAGGTAATGCTGGGCCTGCCCCTTCCCCACAGGACACGCGCCAAGCCTTGTCCACAGATTGCACGCTTTCAAGGTGGATGGCGGGCCGGTCAGGGCATCAGGAAGGCAGAACAGAAGGGATGCTCCAGGGGTTCTTGATATGCAGGAGGCTCTTGCTGAAGTACCAGAGCCGGCCGGCAGGGGGCGCCCATTTTGGTTTCTGAGCACTCCCCACCCCCTGGACCATCAAAGGACTTCTTTCGACCAGGAGAGGCGCAGAATTAGCCCTTAGCCCTTGCCTTACCTCTCTTTTGCTGGATTACAATCTGCCGCTGTGCTGACTGCAGAAACTAAAAGCATGTTCGATATAAAGGGGGCCCTTGGGGTTCTTTTTATTTCTTTTTTATTCGCAAAGAAACGTGTACTAGGACAATCAGGAGTTTTGTTTTTTCCTTTTAGGAAAAGTCTTAGGCCATTTGACTCATCCTGACTTTAATCTTCTTGCACAGACTCTGGACGTTTGCAAAGGGCAGGAGGAAAGAAAGCTCATTCGTCACTTTTTGGGAGCTTGGGGCTGAAAGGGAGACTGTGTTGTATTTTGGAGGATATGAAATCGGTTACTAACCCAATCCCTGCTATCCCGTCTTTAACCACAGATTCTGCATTTTATCTGTTTATTTATGGCCTGAGTCTAGTCGAGTTGAACAGGATGCTTCATCCCCGCTAACCTTCCCATTCCCCTCATGGTCGAGGCTGGCTTTCTGCGGATGAACGTGTCCGCGGCTGGCATCCGCCGTCTCCCTCCTGATAGAGACAGCTGCCGAAGCCTGGCCACAGGCTGCTCACCCCACTGTGTCAGCCGGCAGGGCCCTTCTGCCACCACTCAGGCCGGGCCGGGAACCATCAAGGCTTGGGTAACCCCATCGTCGGCAAAGAAGCCGATTCGTGGCCAGCCTCACACAGAAGTACAGCCGTGTCCCCAAAATGCGTAACGTGAGCGAGTCCCGGTTTGGGTATTACAGTGAGATAGATGGCTCCTTTATCTTGGTCCTCCAGATTCAGGACATTGTGCTTTTCATTGAAAGTGAAAAAAAAAAAAAGCTTGGAGTCAGTCATATGCTTTTTCACTGTAGGTTACACACGTCAGCCTACTAATGACCTTGTGGCCAGAAAATAACAAATAACTTAGGCCGAGTGATTTCCCCCTCTTAAGAACCCCCTTGAGCGACACATTTTCTGATCATTTCACGGTTGTTTAGAAAATTTATAACAGTGAGTGAAAGTTTCGAGAACGCTCTGCTTTTGTTACTAGTGTTACTGTTAAACGTAGAAACAATCGAAGAACGGGAGGACCGATTCCAAATGGACTGAAATGCAGAGGGGGATTTTTTTTTTTCCTGCTCACAACACGGGCAGTGGATTGAGGCAGAGAAGGGGAAACATGCATTTGAAGAGAAATGTGGATTTATTTTTAATAAGATCCATACATTCTTTGGCAAAAAAAAATATTTGTAATTCTTTGGGACTGTTTTCCAAGGGCTCTGTAAAATGTTTCTGTGGATTTTTATGCAACTTATAATGGAAAATACGCACCATAGAATTTTTTTTTTTTTATAAAGTGAGATGGTTGGGGGTGATAGGGGACACACAGATGCGCTTCAGCAAGAAGCCATACCATCAAAACACGGGACACTTTCTGACAAATGGGACGCAGTATAGCCTGACATCTATTTCCATAGTCGGAATCAGTTTCTGTCCCCGTTTGCTTATCCCTTCCCCCCTCCCCACCCACCCCCTGGGAGTCCCAGATGGCCGGCTCCAGGGGGTCTCCTCCCTTTGGTGTCACAGGGCAAAGTTGATTTGGTTGCAGGAGATCAACAGCCACAACAAAAGACCTTCACATGTTTTGTCTTTCCTTTTGTCTGCAGGGGGTGCAGCTTTTATTTTCCCAAATACTTCAGTATATCCTGAGGCCACGCAAAGAATTACAACTAGGCCAGGTACGAAAAACACCCCTGTGTGATCTGTCCCTGCAGAGACATCCTGGGATGTCCCGTGAGATCCGTGACCTAAGTCACCAGAGTCAGAGGGCGCGGATCCTGGGTCTGAAGGGAGTCCTGAGCAGTCTTGTTCTGCCCCTGTGAATCTGGAGCCCAGATTCCATCAGACCGTTTCATTCAGAGATCACACTTCAGGTCCCTGACCGCAGAATTCAAAGCAGATCGGCCCCCCTTAACTAGCTGCTCTGAAAGGCAGATGGGCAAAGTTGGCACCCTGGAAGCCTGGCGGAAAAGTATCCGCCCGCGCGCCAGGCGACAAAAGGATGCGCGTCCTCGGGGGAACACACGAAGCACGAGGCGTCCCCATAGTGTTAGTG